>NC_143250.1:73361500-74754500 GCF_984573655.1 Nuphar pumila | reverse complement strand
ATCAAATCAAAATAATAGCAAACCTGTTCTGATACCAAATGAAAGTGCAATAGGATCGAGGCAACGAGCGCTAGAGGGGGGGTGAATAGTGCTTTTAAAAATTGTTTGTGGAATATTAACGGATTTTGCAATTTGAAAAGCAAACACACAAAGGAACACAAGAATTTATCCTGGTTTGGTCTTTTCTGACCTACATCCAGTCTCCAAGCAAAACCCGCTTGAGATTTCCACTATCAACCTTGTGTAACTACAAGATCATACAGATACCAAATCTGGTCCCACTTCCAGTAACACACCTACTGAAAGCAAACAACTCCTTTAAACGAAGGAGTCCTTCCTTTTACAGAAAATTGAAATAACAACTTACAATACAACTTATGAGCCCTTCTTTTGAATGCAAATGAGATGCAATTGGCTTTTGAGGTTGTTGAAATACTCTACTCACGAATTCACTATCTCTCAAAGGAATTTGAGTGAAAAACTGAAGTAAAAAATATCACGTGAGTGAGAAAATGAATATAAGTGAAAAGCAAAGAGTAAATGATTCAAATTGATTGAATTGAAGTTGTTTTGAGTGTAAAATGCACTCATATTTATAGTTGAAAGTTTTCATACGTTGAGGGTATGAAAGGGTGTCAAAACAGTTTATTTTGAACGATCAAAACGTTTGAAAAATGAAAAGACACGCCTTTTTGAAGTTTCAGGAAAAATGGCAAAATTAGTCGACTGGAACAGTAGTTAGTCGACTAATAGTTAGTTATTAGTAGACTGACAGTTATCGTCGGTCGACTGATCTGTTAATCGAGCCGTTTGAAAATCTGAACTTTTGAAACTTAGTCGACTAGAGATAAAATTAGTCGACTGATAATATCATCAGTAGACTGAAAAACCTTTCAGTCGACTGCTGCTAAAATCTTCTGAAAAACATACATTATGTCCGGTCAACTGATAAAAGCATTAGTCGACTGCTGCTAAATTTCCAGAAAATACATGTTCTGTCCAGTTGACTGATAAAGTCATTAGTCGACTGCTGCTAAATTTTCCAGAAAACAGACATTCTGTCCAGTCGACTGATAAAACCTTCGGTCGACTAATTTGAAAAATATGGCGCGAAAGGATTAGTCAAGTGGTGAGTCTATTGGTTGACTAATAAACACGAAAATTTAAGAAAAGAGTTTTCTAAGAAGATTTTCATGAGGGGTTCTTTTAGAAAAGTTTTTCTAAAGACTTTTTAGGTGAAATGCAATCGAAATATGCACTCTAAGTAAGGCTCTTACAAGAATCTAAGATTTTTAATGAATTTAACATTTGCACACTAGTCTTTAAAGATTCTTCATCGAATTCTTCAATGTCTTCATTGCCTTAGCTGAAATGCAGTTGATTTACTTGTTCATCATCAAAACCTTGTACTTTAAGTATCATGTACGGCTTCAGTGTCGTAACACGATTTATAATCAAAATCAGTTTTTTACTGTAAATTGCTATTCTCTGATTTGATTTCTACTATAAATTGCTACTCTCTGATCTGATTTTTACTATAAATCGCTATTCTTTTATTTTATTTCTATTGTAAATCGCTACTCTTTGATTTTATTTTTATTGTAAATTGCTACTTTCTTATCTAATTTTTATTGTAAATCACTACTCTAATATCTGATTTTTACTGTAAATTGCTACTCTCTTATCTGATTTCTACTGTAAATCGTTATTCTCTGATTTGATTTCTACAGTAAATCGCTACTCTTTGATCTGATTTCTACTGTAAATCGCTACTCTCTGATCTAATTTCTATTGTAAATCGCTACTCTCTTATCTGATTTTTATTGTAAATCGTTACTCTAATATCTGTTTTTTACTGTAAATTGCTACTCTCTTATCTGATTTATACTATAAATCGTTATTCTCTTATTTGATTTCTACTGTAAATCGCTACTCTCTTATCTGATTTCTATTGTAAATCACTACTCTTTGATTTATTTTCTATTGTAAATCGTTACTCTCTTATCTGATTTCTATTATAAATCGCTTCTCTACTCAGTTTGACGTTGTCATTATTATCTCTGTTATAAATGGTTATTCTCTCCCTACTCAGTTCGACGTTTGCACCCTCATATCATGATGAACAACAGACAAAATGCTGATTTTTTTGGTAGTTCAACTATTTCTCATGAACAGACAATGACAAAAGGTGCTCCAGCGATAATAGACGACGGCGACGACAAAGGGTGCTCCGGCGGCAGCAGACAACGACAAAGGGTGCATCGTCAATTGGAGCTCCTGTTACAGCAGATGGTGCATCGCTAAAGGGTGATCCAGAACATTTAGGGTGACATATTGTGAAGAGCTCTTGTTAAAGCAGAGGAGTTTGCTCCTTAGGGCGAAAATGATGATGATCTTAACCCTTTCTAGCGGGAGGACATTTTTGTCCTTTACTCAAAACATCATTTTATGGCGCTAATGGCAAAAAAGGGTACTTAAGTCTTTGCAAACGCACCAGACTTCGATGCTAAGTGATGCTGACACACACGGGGAAATGAGCCTCACGTGCTTACATATGTGGCGCTCATTCAAACCCGAGAGCATGCACCTGCGTGTTTCGGAGGGGGCATATAACCTGCTTTGCACTAGAGCATATTCCACTCAAAACATCTGATCTATTGTCAAGATAACACCCCGTGAGCTCATTTGTGCTACATAGTACAAATTCTTAATGAGAGTGCATGATATGAATTCATGATTTTATCATCCAACTATCATTTTAAATGGAGTGCCATTAACATATAATAGCAAATATCATGCAAATCTTTTAGTAATTTTAACAATATTCAAAAGCTCGTGAGATATAGAATGTCTGCAAGTCAGCATAAATATCATGTATCTCCTAGTGATTTTAATCTTTCAGAGGTTCACAAGATATTTGTGTATATATTGGAAGGTTTACACAAATATCATGTGAATCTCCTAATGACTTTAATCTTTCAAATGTTTGCAAGACATTTGTGTTAATGTTATGTGAATCTTTTTGGAAATTTTAGCCATATTCATAGGTTCGCAATATATTTGTGCATATGATAGTTGGTCTGTGCAAATATCATGTGAATCTCCTCTTATATTTAAATCTTTTGGATGTTCACAACATATTTGAGTGAATATTGGGTGGTCCGTGCAAATTACAAGTGAAAGATAAAATGATCCTAAATAAGTTGAGAATCGACGATTTTGAGTATGCAAAAAAATTTGCCATATTTTTAGGTTCTTGCTACAATGCACCATTTTTTCATGTAGATAGCCTTTCATCATGATCATATTGTTATAGTTGTCATTGTTGCTTGTCTTCTAAATTTCGAATTTTATATCTTAAATCATGATTTTTAGCCTGAATAAGTGTCAAGTAGTTATTTGTACTCATTTTTTGTAACTCCCCAAGATTTTAAACCTGAAAAACATGTGAATTTTTTTTTATCAGCAAAAACCTTTTTAATTTTGGTCTAAAATCTTTGGCGGGTTATAGACCATACTATAACAATAAGATTGAATTTTAGTGCAGATAATATTTCTAAAACAATTTAGTTCTAGTAAACAGAGTATTTAAATTCCAGAATAAACCATGATGTTTTACAGAACCAGTAATAATATGTATAAAAAATTCAGTTCTCGAAAAAGAAAAAATGACTAGCTCTCACCGCCGCCACAACTTCTTACAATCACTCCAGTAGACTACTCATTACCTGGAATTTTGTAAGGGATCAAATATCCACAAGCTCTCAATAGAAATACGATGACAAAGCATAGATCCATAAAAATAGGCATACATGAAACAACATTCATTTCATACACATATGATAAATAAAAATTATCAGTGCATAATTGGTTAACAAATAATTATAATACAATAATTCAATATCATATCATGCTTCATTACATGTACAATACACTTTTGTTTCTCTTTCGTAATACTCTACAAATAATATCTGGATTAGTTACATGACCTAATGAGTATATTCAATCAATCTGTGTCTTATTAATCTGGCCATGCACATCTTTTTCAGTTTTGAGTGAGGGATGAACCTGTCGAGATAAACCCAACACCCTCAACCTTATATATTAGAATTCAATTTCGACTGAAACAATTCCACTATCACCCCATGGCATCAGTGGTAGCTATCTCCTATCTTCGTGGCTGAAAAAGCAGCTTTTTGTACTTAACAAAACACCATGAAGCCTAATGCACTGCTTATCCTCTCATTGTAAGCCACAAGAGAATTAACAAGCATATCATTCATTATTTAATTAATTCTCTTATCATATATGCTTAAACATAATTAATCGCTTACATGGTCAATGGCCTCTATAAGGCATAAGTACGTATGATTTTGTAATACCAATAAATTTTTTGGCATTTATTTAAATTAATAAAGATGAATTTATGTCTCTATTATGGATTTAATTTTATTTAAATATGCATTCAAATTATAATTAAATGCGTATGACAAACTGAGTTTAAATTCCAGCTGAATTTAAATCTCAATTGAATTTAATTCAACATGAATTTGAAATTTGATCTTGATTTGGTTTTAATTTCACATTAATTTGGAATTAGATTTAATTAAGCATAAATTAGAATTTAGATTTAATTAGAGGTGGATCTTGATTTGGTATTTAAATTTGGATCTAAATTGGATTTAAAAATAATTTGATCTGAATTGGATATAGAATCCAAAATTAAAATTTGGATCTAAAATTTAAATTAGGAATTTAGGAAAATTAGCTAAATTGTTTAATTAATTCAATTGGGAAGGCATCCCAAGAGGGTGGGATGCCCCCTAGGTGGGCCCATTCCTCTTGGCTGAAAATTTTTACTTCCTAAGATATTACATTATCTACGATCTCATAATAATTAAAGTCAAAAGTTACTAAAAATAAAACAAAGGCTTAGAAGAAGATAGATTTAGATATTTTAGATTTTTAGTATGTTTAGGCCCCTAGGTGGACCCTCTTGCATAGATATGGCAATATAGCCAAGGAGGTGGGATGTCCCTCCCCCTCCCCCACCCCTCCTACCTTGCTATATTAAATAAATAAAATAAGAAGGAAACAAAAAAAAGAGAGGAAAATTTAAAATAAAAAGGAAATAAAGAAAGGAGAGAAGAAAAAGTAGAAAAGGAGACTTACCAAAGTGGTTGGGAGGCCAAGAGAGGCTATTTAATAGCCTCTCTCTCTCTCTCTCTCTCTCTCTCTCTCTCTCTCTCTCTCTCTCTCTCTCTCTCTCTCTCTCTCTCTCTCTCTCTCTCTCTCTCTCTCTCTCTCTCTCTCTCTCCATTTACTCTCTATCGCCTCTAGGACTTCCTCTTCTTTACCTCCTCTAGGGTTACAAGTCTCTATTAGAGTGTGTTTGAAGTTATACCTCTATTGGTGGAGCTTGAAAAAAGACCTGGATATCAAAGACGAAGGATACATAGTCCCTACACACACTGAGAAAAGGTTTTCTAACATTGAACATGTGTATGACTGTTATTATTGCAAAATTTTACTTCTGTAAGTCAAACTGACCTTTGAAAAAGATTTTGAAAATAACTCGCCTCCGTTTTAAAATGCAGGATAATTTCGAAGAATGGGACTCATCTGTTGGTACGAGGTTCAACCGTTCCTAGCACCTTTACCAGGGGTAATTGAACCAAGGATCAATCTAGTACTTTGCTCTACTCAACTTATCTAAATTATGTTCTATTTCTTAAATGCGTAAAGAATCAGGCATGTGCTACGACTTAGAGAAATTTTTGATTGAAAAACATGAATGTATGCTTCAAAGATTTGAAATACTTGAAAAATTCTTGGAAAAGATGACCCTTTGAAAATCGGGAATCATGGTTGGGAAAGTATTTCTGAAGAAAAGGGAAATTGATTTCTGAAGAATTTGATTTCTAAGAAAACTCAAAATGACTTAGAGAAAGTTGATTTCTCTGAATTTGAACTTTGGAATTGGGAATGTAACTTGGAAAATCGATTTTTGAGCTTTAAAAAGCATTTGGAAATCCTTGAAAAATGATGGATTTTTTAGAAAACTGATTTTGAGGAAAATCAAGAAAAATTTAAGGAAAATCAATTTTTTTGAGGTGATATTGAGAAATAAATCAAAAAAAGGGGTGTGTGGCCCTGTGAAATACTTTCATGATGCAATCTAAACCTAGATGACTGAATGCAATTTTGAAGAAAATGTTTTCTGAAGAACTTTTAAGAAAATTATTTGAAAAATGAAATTTATGTGCCTTATAGAACTTTAATGAAGTAAATTTGCCTCATATCCCTGACTGTGGCCACATATATGGATTGAATATATCTCATTTAATTCTGAAAGAAGAAAAATATTTATAAAAGATTGAAATATATAATGGTTTTTTAAGATAGCCTAAGAGTGTAGGTTGATTGTGACTTAAAAGAAGATAAATCTGGATTTTATTCGTATTCTGACTATGGCCATAAATATAAACTCAATCGAGTTTACCAACTCCCTAGAAGCTAGTGCACGTGTCATTCGTGTAGACCATGGTGAGTTGAAATATGCATGAATCATCATTCATCACACATTGACATTAAAATTAAACTATATGCACATGCAAACCCTAATTTAAACTCTTATTCCAAATTTATTTACAATTTACATCACTAATTGAATTTAAATAAAGAAAAATAATAAAAAACAACCTTGAATGTTCATGCAAAACTAGAAGACTTGTTAGTGAAGATATGTGGGCTTTTCTGGATTTATCCAGTAATGTCTAGAAATTACTAAATTTATCCAGATATAAGCTCTTTTCTATGTTTCACTGAGATAAACATAATAAAATATAATGTAAAATTAATAACTAATAAAAATAAATAACTTTGAAATTTAAAATTTTGGGGGAAAATAACAAAAATACCCCTGAAAACAACACTTTGGCCTTGAAATCGGGGGTTTCAGAAAATATTTTGGTAAAATTTTGAATTTAGGGCTTAAAAAGATTCAAATCGAAAAAACATAAAAAAAACCCTAAAAACATAAACTTTTATAAAAAAAAATTAGAAATATCACAAAAATCATGATTTTGTCAGAAGTATAGTGATGTCTTCTTTATAATCGTTGTGATTTTGAAAAGATTTTTATATGAAAAACATGTGAAAACCAGACATCAAATAATAAAAACCGGTTCTCACTAGTGGATGAGACCGGGTCGAACTCAGGGAACGGGAATATTTTGTATTCAAGCACACAATTCTAAACTATTCTTTATTGCTGAATTATTGAAATGTAAAATGTTTAAGAAAAGTAAAAACAACTAGCTATTACAACAAATGAATACCCTTCGCAGAGGGCGTAAAGTGCAATATTTACAAACCCAATTAAAATTCTAATTCTAAACTGAAAAGTAAAAATCTTCTATCTTCGTACTTCGTGTCACGTAATCGCTTCAACTCCACTCCTTCGTTATCTTGCACAAATTCAATGAACACGAGCAGTACCAGAGATAGAAATAGAAATCTATATTGAATTAGCTAATTCTTAAAAACACTGAAGGATATTAACAAAAGACTTCAATGACAATTAAAACTACATTAACTAACACAATTAACTAAATTTCAATTTACTCAAACTAAACTTTATGAAATCTATTTATTTCAATTAACGAACAGTGAAGACAATTAATCACAAACACTTTATTAACAAACTATACACTTACACTATTGAAAAACACAAATACCAAAATTGAAAGCATTAAAAATCAAGAAATGTAAACATCAAGGAATGCCTAATGAAAAACAAACCGGAAACTTATAAAGAAATAGCAAAAGAAACAAATTTGTAAAAGATATTGAATGAAGCAAAACAGGAAAAATCCTTGATTGGAAAAACAGCAAATCGATCTATGTCAACTAAAAAATATAGAAAATGAAATGTAAAACAGAAACAGGATGTTGCAAAACAGAAAATTAGAAGATATAGAAAATATGAATGTGAATTTACTAAAAAAAAACAGGATTTCATCAAAATGAAAAGAAAAGGAAATCAAAAGAAAAACTGAAACTGGATGTAAAAAAAACAGAAATGATCTAATTGAAAACAAAGAAAAAAAAAACAGAAATTCAAAGAAATTCAAGTAGATATTCAATATCTTTCAGAATGAAAATTCACGATACATTTGATCGGATTCTTATAGAATTCAGTCATTTACTTCAGAAATCCAATATTCATTTGCTGGATTTTAGTTGCTCATGCATCAGATGTAATGAAGCAGCTTAATCTTCTTTTCTTCAGATGGAAATCAAATTGCTTTCTGATGGACTGTAGCAGAGTATTTCAGAACAAGCAAGAGCTTCCGGTAATAAAGAGTAACTCAGGCCATTTCACCGTGAATCTTGACAGAAGATCACGATTCTTCAATTTGTACAAAGCATTCCAGCAACTAGTTGCTGGATCAAGGCTTCCTCAGTACTTATCAGATATGAATTGGAACAAAAATTCAGTTCATTGATCAAATGATAATGAACTAGAGATCTTTGATAGCTGCCGGAGATTTCAAAACAAAAAGTTCACCGGATAACAGTGTGATCGATCCAGATGATCGATACTGCTTAGAACAAAATTTTTTCTTTAATTTTTTTTATTTTCTGATATAAAGAAACTAATCCACTAAATCTGGATCAAGATTTTGATCAGATCATCAACACTTATTCATCAGAACGAGCATTCCGGCAGAATACCTGTCAATCGTCGGATTCCTTCACAGATTTTTTTCCTTTTTATGTTTTCTTCTTCTTCTTTTTTTTCAAATTGAAATTCAAACATTATGCAGATTATCATTCAGAAAGAAAGAAATAAAACGAAGAAGAAGAAAAAGAATAATTGGAACAAGAAGAAGAAGAAGTTTTGGTCACTTACCGTGAAATGGAGAAATCGGAGAAGAGGTGGCCTCCACCTCGTGCGCTGCCACCGATTGAGGAAGCTCCCTGTCACCGGATGAAGAAGATAGGCTGATGGAAGAAGAAGAAGTAGCAGGAGATGGAGAAGTCCGGCAACTAGGAGAAAGGGGGTAAGGGAAGAAAATCAGAGGGAGAAGAAGAAATTTTGGCGCACAAATTGAAAAGGCCCCGATTTCTTCTGTTTTTGGGTTTTTAAAGAGCTCAAACCGGTTGGAACCGGTTTGTAATTAGAAAATTTTTCAGTTTCAAAAATTCCAAACCGGTTCCAGCCGGTTTGGGTATTATTTTTTTTTTTAGTTTTCTAAAATTACAAACCATGTAATGGTTTGTTTTTTTATTATTTTATATTTTTTTTCATTTTTTTTTAAGTAAAGAAAACCGTATAAATCGGTTTATTATGAAAATTTTCAAAAACAAAACTATTTATTTATAAAGAAACTCAAAAACTAATCTAACTATATATTTTTTTTTTCTTTTCTAAAAAAAAACAAACAAACACTTAAAATGAATATAAAACTATTTTTCTCCATTTTTTTAGTTTTTTCTTTTATTTTTAATTGAAAACTAAAACTAAACTACTATGAATATAACAAAAAGTAAAATATGTATAAAAATGTAAAATAAAACTATTTTTCATGCATTTTCTATTTTTAAATCATTTCAGCACATTTACTCGAAAACTAACATAAAATTGGGTTTTTGAAACATTATTTTATAAAATCATGCATATTTAAATGTTAATTAACCTTGAATTATATGCATGATCAAATACCCTCATGCTTATGTTTTGCTAGTCCTCGAGCAAACTAGAAAAATGCAAGAAATCAAACTATCACCTAACTCACTTTCGTAGGAATCGCGGTTGCATTTAGCTCATGCAACAAGCCCTTTCAACCCCTGGGTTACCCTAGTGGACGAGTAAGGTCTCGTGAGGGTTTGCAGTGATGCTACCCACAAACATCTCTGTCATGTATGCATAATATTACACATCCTCACAATCAGTAGGTAATTAAAGACTTTGTTTTCACAAATATTTCCTATTATTTCAAAATTGAAATATAATTAGTCTTTTATGCACCACCACAGAAATAGAATTTCTTTCACTTTTCCAAATATCACAATTATTTATGTTTTATTCTTGGAAAATCCAATAAAAACAAGTTATTATTTATTTATCCTCACTCATATGTTTTCTGCACAGGTTTTCTTAATCACACTTCTAAGCATTGAACTTTTCTTTCTTTTTAAGCTCTTTTCTCTCTTTTCTTTTCACGCTTTTTCTTTTTGCGCACTTATTTTTTTCTTATAGCTTGCGTGTGGTCTTCTTTTATGCCTTGTGCAATGTCAATATCTTCTATACTTTTCAATGCATACCAAAAGATATCAACTAAGACATAAAAGTGACTTCCTTCATTCACCTTTATAACATGAGAGTCAAACATTTCAACTTGTATCTGTTCTCAGTTACTTAGGATCACGAAATTTTCCACTCTCCTTTTCGAAAATGGAATTAAAAGTTTCAACTTACATCTAAGTTCCATCTACTAAGGATTGTGGAATTATCCAAACAACCTAACGCATGCTATTTTTTCTTTTGAGCTCATTTTTTTTACGCTTTTGTTCATTTGCTTAGTTTTTCAAAAATAGCACTGTGCATATTCATATTTATGATTCAAAATAAATTCTAACATGTATCTATCATCCTTTCTTCGAAATCCGCATAAACAACCATAATTTTTAGATCTATGTCAGAAAAAAAAAATTGGGGCTTAAAAATCCTCTAAAAATATCAGATTTGAAATAGCATTCATATAAGTTCAAACTCTTTCTTTAAAAACCTACTTTTCATGAAAGATGTATAAACATGTGCAAGAACGTAGACAAAAATATTCTGGTGAGCTACTACACCCTCCCCCATGCTTGAATTACACTGTCCCAGTGGCATTCCTTCATGCTTATATGAAACTAAGTGAATGCACATGAGATGAAATCAATGAGGGAAAGAAAGTAAACTCAATGAAATCTAAAATGTGAAAATATGCCTACCCTGATCATGGTCTATGAATTATGCACATGAACTATATGAAAGTAAACTAAAACAATTGCTTTTCTATGAATATTTACAAAATCTTAAAATATATACAAACATGTGTGAGCCCTAAACTTCTAAAAGATCAACATCCTCAATGTCTTGTCCTATCACAGTATCTGAGATATAAGGCTTTAGCCGTTGCCCATTTACTTTAAAAATAGCACCCGTGCGAGGGTCAAAAAGATCTATCACTCCATATGGAAACACCCTATGCACAACAAATGGACCATTCCATCTTGACTTCAACTTGCCTGGAAAAAGATGAAGACGCGAATGATAAAGCCATACCTTTTGCCCAGACTCGAACTGTTTCCTAACAATATATCGATCATGAAAATGCTTAGTTCGAGCCTTGTAAATCTTTGCACTCTCATAGGCCTCATTACGCAATTCCTCTAACTCACTCAACTGTAATTTTCTCTCGATTCCAGCTTGGGTCATATTGAAATTGAATTTTTTTATAGCCCAATATGCTCTATGTTCTAACTCAACAGAAAGATGGCAAGGTTTCCCGAAAACTAATCGAAATGGTGACATACCAATCGGGGTCTTGAAAGCAGTCCTATAAGCCCACAAGGCATCATCAAGGCACTGAGACCAATCCTTGTGGTCTGGTCTGACTGTCTTTTCAAGAATCCTCTTTATCTCCCTGTTAGAGACCTCAACTTGGCCACTGGTTTGTGGGTGGTAAGGTGTAGCAATCTGATGATGCACAGAATATTTCCTAAGGAAGCTACCTGCACATTACGAAAGTGCGTACCACCATCACTGATGATTGCTCTAGGAACTCCGAACCGACTAAAAATGTTGTGCTTGATAAATCGAAGCACCTCTTTATGATCATTGGTCCGGGTGGCCACAGCCTCGACCCATTTTGAAACATAATCAACCGCCACTAAAATATATGTAAATCCAAACGATGGCGGAAAAGGACCCATGAAATCAATGCCCCAAACATCAAAAATCTCCACAATCAGAATAGGTAAAAGAGGCATCATGTCACGCTTGGTAATGCGACCTGTTTGCTGACATCGCAAACACTTCCTACAGAATTCGTGAGCATCTCTATGAAGTGTGGGCCACCAAAATCCAGACTGAAGGACCTTTGCGGCGGTCTTCTGACTAGAAAAATGACCTCCACAAGCTAAAGAATGACAAAAGGATAAAATGGAATGATACTCTTCTTCGGACACACATCTCCGAATCATCTGGTCCGGGCATGATCTAAATAATTCTGGTTCCTCCCAAAAATAATGCTTCACTTGCGTAAAAAATCTATCTTTCTCATTCCGGTTCCAATACGCAGGATACTCTCTAGTAACCAGGAAATTTACGATATCCGCGAACCAGGATAAACGCTTTACATGAAATAACTGCTCATCCGGAAAAGAATCAACAATCTGTCCTTGATCAATAGATGAATCCATTGTCAGTCTGGACAGATGATCTGCTACAAGATTCTTACATTCACTCTTATCTCGAATCTCGAGATCAAATTCTTGTAACAGAAGAATCCAACGAATGAGACGCGGTTTAGCATCCTTTTTACTCATCAAATATCTCAATGCAGCATGATCTGAGTAAATGATAACTTTGGAGCCCAACAAATATGATCGAAACTTCTCAAGTGCAAATACAACGGCTAGTAACTCCTTTTCAGTGGTAGTATAATGCATTTGTGTGTCAGAAAGAGTCCTACTAGCATAATGAATAACATGAGATCGTTTCTCAATCTTCTGACCTAAAATTGCTCCAACCGCATAATCTGAAGCATCACACAAAATCTCAAAGGGGCACTGACCACTCAGGAGATCTGAGAATAGGAGCAGTGGTCAATGCTTCCTTTAGGGCTAAGAATGCCTTCAGACAGGCATCATCAAACACAAACGACTGATCTTTCGACAACAGGTTACACAACGGTCTAGAAATTTGACTAAAATCCTTAATGAACCGTCTATAGAAACCTGCATGCCCTAAAAATGAACGCACTTGCCTCACAGAGGTCGGTGGAGCTAATCTGACAATGGTCTCCACTTTGGCCTTATCGACCTCAATACCTTTCTCGGACACAATATGTCCAAGAACAATCCCCTGTTGTACCATGAAATGACTCTTTTCCCAACTCAACACTAGATTTGTCTCCCTACAGCACTGAAGTACACGAGATAACTTTTGGAGACAATCATCAAAAGAAGAGCCATAAACCGAGAAATCATCCATGAAAATCTCAAGAACATCATCCATCATGTCGGAGAAAATCGCCATCATACATCTCTGAAATGTAGTCGGGGCATTACAAAGCCCAAACGGCATCCTCCTATACGCAAATGTACTATAGGGACAGGTAAATGTCGTCGTATCCTGATCCTCGGGATGAACGGCCACCTGGTTATATCTGGAATATCCATCTAAAAAGCAATAATATTGCTGGCCTGCAAGTCTTTCTAAAATCTTGTCGATGAACGGTAACGGGAAATGATCCTTCCTAGTTGCACTGTTCAACTTCCTATAGTCAATACATACTCGCCATCCCGTAGTAGTCCTCATGGGAATGCTCTCTCCTTTCTTATTCTTCTCCACAGTGAGCCCAGACTTTTTGGGAACAACCTGGGTAGGACTCACCCACTGACTGTCGGAGATGGGATAAATAATCCCAGCATCTAACAATTTAACTACTTCCTTCTTCACCACTTCTTTCATGTGAGGATTTAGTCTCCTTTGCGCTTCTCTTGAGGGTTTAGCTCCCTCATCCATAATGATCCGATGCATACAAAAGGAGGGGTCAATCCCCTTTAAATCCGCAACAGACCATCCAATAGCTTCTTTGTGCTCATGCAAGACCTGTAACAACTGATGCTCCTGTGAATCTGTCAGGTCTGCAGAAATAATAACTGGGAGAGTTTGCTCTTTTCCTAGAAAGACATACTTGAGTGAAGCTGGTAAAGGCTTCAACTCCAACTCTGGGGGACTCTCTATCGATGGCTTTGCGGGCTTCTCAGCTAACTCTGGAAGTGGTTCGGAATGCCAAGTCCAACTGACATTATCTGCCTCACTATCTATCATATCAAGGCGATCCTCTTTGAATGATTCATCATCCTCCTCTTGAGGTGGATCACTCAACAACCAATCATGCTCAGCTTCTATAATATCCTGAATGATATCAACCTCAAAAGAAGCTTCCTCAGTGTCAGACTCCATCGATGCATAAAAAATGTGCAGCCTCATTTTCCTATTTCCAAATGAAACATCCATCTCACCAGTGCGGCAATTAATGCACGCATTGGCAGTAGCTAGGAAAGGGTGACCAAGAATAATAGGAGTATGTCTGATGCTATCAACTCCCTCCATATCTAATATCACGAAGTCGATAGGGAAATAACAATCCTCCACCTTGACTAAAACATCTTCAAGTATCCCTCTCGGGACCTTAATCGATCTATCCGCAAGTTGAAGCGTCATAGGTGTAGATTTCATCTCTTTCAATCCAAATTTGTCATAGAAGAAACCCGGCAAAATGTTAACACTTGCCCCAAGGTCAAGCAAAGCACGCTCAACAGTGATGTTTCCTATGACACATGAGATGATAGGGGTCCCTGGGTCCTTAAGTTTAGGTGGGGTTTGGTGTTGCAATACTGCGCTTATCTGCTCAGTCAAATATATTTTCTTCTGCGCATGGGACCTCAACTTCATTTTCTGCGTACAAAGCTCTTTGAGGAACTTTGCATATGCAGGGACTTGCTGGATGGCATCTAGTAAGGGGAGGTTTATATGAACGTGCTTGAATATCTCAAGCATCTCTTGCATGTTTACTCCCGACTTACCTAGTGCTCTCGGTTTCTCTAACGCCTCAGGAAAGGGGGCTTTGGGAATATGGGTTGTGGAAGGCTCAAATGGAAGAACCCTTTCGCTTTCCTGAGGTAAAACATTAGGGGCAGGCTGCTTCTTACTTATCTTCTCTCTTT
Source organism: Nuphar pumila (assembly GCF_984573655.1). Taxonomy (NCBI): domain Eukaryota; kingdom Viridiplantae; phylum Streptophyta; class Magnoliopsida; order Nymphaeales; family Nymphaeaceae; genus Nuphar; species Nuphar pumila. The sequence continues at coordinate 74,739,488 of NC_143250.1, read as the reverse complement.
CTTCTGCAGCCTCCCTCGAATGGTACTGCTTCCCACTTCTAAGGGTCACTACTGCTTGAGCCTGCTCTTGATGTGTATCTGTCATATGCAAACTCTGCAGAGGTTCTTTACCCCTAGGGTTAACTATGGGCTAACTAGGCAATGCCCCCTCACTTCTCCTGCTAAGTGCTTCAGCGAGCTGCCCCATTTGAGTTTCTAATTTTGCAATAGACTGGGTATGTGAGCTCAAAGCTTGCAAAATCTTATCCTCAAAAGATTGACTAGGTGAAGGCTCCTGAAAATGGGGTTGAGTATAAGAAGGTTGGGCTGGAGGATCATTTGTTGAGAAACTTTGTTTTGATGTCACACAATATGATACACTGTCTCATTTGATTTTATATGATATGATAATATGTCCTCTTGAAAAATGTTATATTATGACTGAATATGTTTTGCCTTGAATCTAACGAGTATTTGTTGCAAGGATATCTCACCCAATAAGGATGGAGACTTCCTGTTCAAGTACAACTATGGTGCAATCATACTCCTTGAAGAAAAAGCTTGATGAGCCATGCATTCCTAAAGTTCAAATGAAGAGATCGGCTACCTCAAGTTGAAGACTTTTTTCTTCTTTAGAGTCATATGTAACAGAACCTTCAGGAACTTGCATATTGCATATTACATACTCATTCATAAACACTATATCATAAAAGTATACGATAGTTTCAAAAAGCTCCTTTTTGAAAACCAATAATTGTACCTTCTTACAACCTTTTATGAAAAATATATTTTGTCATATAATAATTGTACCATCTTACAACCTTTTATAAAAAAGACATTTTGTCATATAATAATTGTACCTTACACTATATACAAGACAACATGAAAAAAGGAATGTAGGAAAAAGACAAAAACATAAATCGGCTACACAAAAGAAAAACAAATATAATATGTTTTTGAAAAGACTTTAGTTACCTTCTTTAAAGAAATGTTTTTTAATATAAGAAGAAGACAAAAACATAAATCGGCTACACAAAGGAAAAACAAATAAAATATGTTTTGAAAAGACTCTAGTTACCTTTTTATAAAACCATAGAATGTCGACTTACTTGAAGCCATCATTCTCTTTACAAAGCATTAAATACCTCCTGTAACAAATCCTTGTTAAAATCCTTCTCAAAGAATGTCCACCTTCTTTTGGTCCTCATTCTCTCTGGAGACTTTGAAAAACACAACATAAAGAAAACACTTGACATGACTATGTACAAATAAATATCTCAAAACACTCATAGTACTTACACTCATTTAAAGCAAAGAAGTACTAATGTACCTCAAATCATTAATTAGAATAAAGACAAAACTACAACCCAACGTTCAATGTACTATTGTAAGATATAGACTTTTTACATAAAATATGTATTACCTAAAATATTACAACGACTAGTGTACCCTCTATTTCACTTTTATGAAAAAAGGCATTCTCGAACTTCTCTAAAAGATGTTTTTGAAATGACATAACATTTCACATTTCAAAAAGTTACAATTCCAAAATGTAACGACTACTTTTTAAAAGCTATATAAACACACTCAAATAAACTATTAAAACAATGGAATGGAATAGACGTGTGAGCTTACAACGAGAAAAATTTCTATTCGATATTTGAAAAGAGAGCCTTGAAAAAGAAAGAGAAAAAGGAAAGAAAGAAAAGAGAAAAAGTCAAGTCCAGCTCTTTGACAAAGAGTATCCTCTGAGTGACAAACAGAACATTCTGAGAATCCTTCATTCGTGCATTCATATCATTCTGAAGGTTCTATAGGAAGTATTGTAACTCTGTTATTCACTGTATTCCTTCTTTGTTGAAAGAAGTAGACCTCTGTGAAAGAGGGTGTTGCCCTTCTCTGTTGAGAGAAGAAGACCTCTGTGAAAGAGGGTGTTGTCCTTCTCTGTTGAGAGAAGAAGACCTCTGAGGAAGAGGGTGTTGTACTATTTATTCGGTGACTCGGATGTTATAGTGGAAAGCTCAAGTGGTTTGCTTGGGGACTGGATGTAGGTCTGGATACTGACCGAACTAGTATAAATTCTGTGTTTTATGTGTTGTGCCTTATTGCTTAATTATTTTATTTTATCGATCATTATCAAATTTCACTATTCACCCCCCCTCTAGTGGAATTTCATTTGGTATCAGAGCAGGTTTGCTGGTTTCGACGTAACAAGTCTTCCAGCACAAATGGCATCTACTTCCTATGCTCGTGATATTGAAGGTCAACACGCATCTCGTCCTCTTTTCTTCAATGGCTCTAACTATGGATACTGGAAGTGCAGAATGGCTATATTTCTCAAATCCATAGATTTTTCTGTATGGAAAATTGTTGAGCATCCATACACATCTCCATCCGCAGACTATAGCTTATGGTCTGATGAAGAAAAGAAAATGGCAAACCTAAATGCAAAGGCTATGAATGCCTTATATTGTGCCATTGATCAAAACGAATTCAATAGAATATCTATATGTGAATCTGCATATGATATTTGGCATTCTTTGGAAGTTATTCATGAAGGAACCAACAAAGTGAAAGAAGCCAAAATTTCATCTCTTGTTAGAAAATATGAGTTGTTCAAAATGAACAAAGATGAACCCATCACAGAGATGTTTACCAGATTCACCAACATCACCAACGATCTGAAATCTCTGGGTGTAACATATTCCCAGACTGAAAAGGTAAAGAAAATCTTGAGATCTCTCACAACTGATTGGGAGAAAAATACTACTGCTATTGAAGAAGCTCAAGATTTATCTAAGCTTACTTTGGACGACTTAATAGGCAATCTTATGGCCTATGAATTCCACATGAAAGAAAGAAGGGAAGAAGAGCAACCAGTAAAGAAAACTCTAGCTTTCCCAGCCCTATCTGAGAATGAAGACTCAGATAAAGAATCAGAAATTGCGCTACTTACCAGAAAATTCCAGCGCTTCATGAGAAGGAACCGGCTTCCAAACAGGCACAAGGAAAGAAAAGATCCTAAAGAAGATCCCATGTGCTTTCAGTGTAATAAGCCAGGCCACTTAAAACGTGACTGTCCCCTTCTCAAAAGAAAGTCCAAGACTGAGGAACCAAAGAAGAGGTTCTTCAAGAAAAAGGCTATGCATGCTCAATGAGATGATTCAGAACCATCCACTAGTGAAGAGTCAAGTGATGATGAAGCCGAAACTGCAAATATGTGCTTCATGGCAAACGAAAGTTCGGTAAGTGAAATCTCTGATTTTTCCTTTGAAGAACTTCTAGATGCTTTTCAAGAACTATTTGAAGAATCTAGAAAATTGAGTTTCAAAAATAAAGATTTAAAATCTGAAAATTTAAAGCTTTCCCAAGAAAATGAAAAACTCAGCAGTGAAAGTTCTGAGTTGAAAAAGAAAAATCTTATGCTTATGTCTGAAATTTCTTCTACTAGCTCCAAAACTAAAAAACTGCAAGTAGAAATTTCAGAGCTAAAAAGTAAAACTGAGAACCTCATGAAAACGGTTTTCAAGTTCACTAAAGGTAAAGAGAACTTGGATAAACTCTTATCCTCTCAGAAGGTCTCTTTTTACAAGAATGGTATTGGCTATTCTCATTTCAAAAAGCATTCTTGTATGAATCAAAAGACCACGTTTGTGAAAAGTTCATCTGAACCAAATAAGGAGCATTATAATGATAATCTTTTTAACTCCTCTAAAGATATAGACAAACCCAAATCCAAATGGATATGGGTTCCAAAGTGTAACAAAAAAGGATCCGATTGGGTACCAAAAAGGAGATTTACTTAATGTTTTGCAGGCTCCAAAGAAGAAGAACAGATGGATACTAGATAGTGGATGTTCAAAGCACATGAAAGGACATCCAGACCTTTTTGTTGTTCTTCATCATAAAGAAGGAGGAACCCTCACCTTTGGAGATAACAACAAAGGTTTGATAATTGGTATTGGAAATATTGGTAACATAGATAAACATCTTATCAAAGACGTTCTCTTTGTTAAAGGCTTAAAACATAACCTACTAAGTATCAGTCAAATGTGTGACACAGGTTATAATGTTAGCTTTAATCATGATGCATGCCTCATAGCAGACACCAATGAAAACATCATCTTAAAAGGTATAAGAAAGAATAACATATATGAACTATACCTAGAAAACATCACAGAACACTGCCTCATAGCTAATAATGACACTCAACATCTATGGCACATGAGAATGGGTCATGTCAATTCTAAATACGTGTCTAAATTAGCTAAAGATAAGTTAGTACGTGGGTTACCCAAAATTTCTTTTAAAAACGATTATTTTTTGTGATGCATGTCAATTAGAAAAACTGTCAAAATCATCTTTCAAATCTAAAAATGTCATTTCAAGTAAAAGACCTTTAGAGCTTCTCCACCTGGATCTTTTTGGTCCTTCTAGAGTAGCTAGTCATAATCACAATAAATACGTTTTTGTTATTGTAGATGACTACTCAAGATTTACTTGGGTAATATTTTTGAAAAACAAAAGTGACACGTTTTGTCAATTTGAAACCTTATGTAAAAAATTACAAAACGAAAAATCTTGTTCTATTGTTAAAATTCGTAGTGACCATGGAGGAGAATTTGAAAATGAACTTTTTGAAAATTTTTGTAACTTGCATGGTATTTCTCATAACTTTGCCTTTCCTAGAGCTGCACCTCAAAATGGTGTAGTAGAAAGAAAGAATAGAACCCTTCAGGAATCTGCCAGGACTATGCTCCAACACAATAATCTTGCAAAATCTTTTTGGGCAGAAGCTGTTAATACTGCATGCTACATAACAAATAGAGTTCTCATTAGACCCTTATTAAATAAAACTCCCTATGAACTATTCTATGACAGAACTCCAAGAATAGACTATTTCAAAGTCTTTGGATGTAAATGCTTTATCCTAAACACAAAAGATAGCCTAGATAAGTTTGATGCTAAATCTGTTGAAGGCATATTCTTAGGATATTCAAGTGATAGTAAAGCATACAGAGTTTTCAATAAGAGTCATAATACTATTGAAGAATCTATGCATGTTAGTTTTTGTGAATCTATTGATCAATCTGTTCATATACAAACTAATGATGATGATGTTGAAAGTACAGATTTATTTTTAGATAACACAGCTAAGTCTAATGAAGATGATCATCAAAGAACCTTTGTCGATATCAAAGATCATCCTCAAAAGCAGATTTTAGGAGAACTAACAAAGGGGGTTCAAACTAGATCTCAGCTAGAACGGATTGCAAACATGGCATTCATTTCTCAACTTGAACCAAAGAAGATTGATGAAGCCATCATTGATGAGTTCTGGATGCTAGCCATGACTGAAGAACTGAATCAATTCCAAAGAAATGATGTTTGGGATCTTGTACCTAGACCAAAGGATCATCCAATCATTGGGACAAGATGGATCTTCAGAAACAAGCTAGACGAAGCAGGTAATGTTATAAGAAACAAGGCCAGACTAGTAGCTCAAGGATACAACCAGGAGGAAGGTATTGATTTTGATGAAACATTTGCTCCTGTTGCTAGACTTGAATCTATTAGAATGCTCTTAGCATATGCAAGCTATATGGATTTCAAATTATATCAAATGGATGTTAAAAGTGCTTTCTTAAATGGTTTTATAAATGAAGAAGTTTATGTAAAACAACCTCCAGGATTTGAAAATGAACAATACCCAGATCATGTTTTTAAACTCAAACGTGCTTTATATGGTTTAAAACAAGCACCTCGTGCTTGGTATGATAGGCTTAAAACTTTTTTATTAAAAACTGGGTTTTCTGTTGGCAAAGCAGATTCTACATTATTTGTTAAAGTAGTGAATAATCATACCCTAATTGTTCAAATATATGTCGACGACATCATCTTTGGATCTTCTAACAGCACTCTTTGTGAAAAATTTTCTAAGTCCATGCAGAAAGAATTTGAAATGAGCATGATGGGAGAACTCACCTACTTTCTTGGACTGCATATCAAGCAAACCAAGGATGGAGTTTTCATCAATCAATCTAAGTATGCTCGTGAACTTCTGAAGAAGTTCAACATGAACTCAACTGCTTCAAAATCTACTCCTATGAGCACTACTACTGTTTTGGACAAAGATGAAGATGGTAAGTCTGTTGATACAAAGGTATACCGAGGTATGATAGGATCACTTCTTTATTTAACTGCTAGCCGTCCAGATATTATGTTCAGTGTTTGCTTGTGTGCTAGATTTCAGTCAAATCCAAAAGAATCACATCTTAAAGCTGTAAAAAGAATAACGAGATATTTAAAAGACAGTTGATTTTGGATTATTCTATTCAAAATCCTCTACATTTGATCTAATCTCATACAGCGATGCTGACTTTGCTGGAAGTAAATCTGACAGAAAAAACACAAGTGGAACATGTCATATGCTAGGGCACTCACTAGTATCATGGTTCAGTAAGAAACAAAACTGTGTATCCTTATCAACTACTGAAGTCGAATACATTGCTGCTAGCCTAACCTGTACACAAGTCATCTGGATGAAACAAACTTTGAAAGATTTTGGTTTAAAATTCGAAAATACAACTATTTTATGTGATAACACAAGTGCTATAAACCTTTCCAAAAATCCTGTTTTACATTCTCGAACTAAAGACATTCAAATTAGACATCACTTTCTAAGAGAACAAGTCCTAAGTAATATAATCAAACTAGAATTTATACCCACAGATAAACAACTAGCAGACATCTTTACTAAACCTTTAAAAAATGAAGATTTTATAAGAATAAGAAGAGAGCTAGGTATATGTAAATTGAATGATATATAAAACTAAAATATTAAGTTCACTCGAGTTCATAATATTTACTAAATTCATCTTAATAAGGATAATAAAAGAACTTTAAAAAATCGTGTCTTCCTTTCACATTTTTTTGAAAGAATCATTTCTAAGGATCTCGAATACCACAAATTGCCTTAAAAAGTTGAAACTTCATGTCAAAGTACATTCTACCTCTTGTCATATCATCTTTTACATCACTTTCATAATTATTGTTTCTCATAACTTGACTTTCTCTTTACTATATAGTTACTTTAGTTACTTTTCTCTCTCTCACACATACGATTTGAATCTCCAATTCATAACTTTGACTCCTTTACTATTTTCTTAAAGAAACTATGAATTCCTTCAATCGAGTTTCTCAAAACCTTGTTCCTCAAACCAAAACTTCTATGAATAACAACACATTCTTTATGTCTTTCATTTTCTCACCTTTCAAGTACACATTAATAATCACACTTTGTCCTATCCTCCTCCACGCATACCCATGAGTACTACCTTCTTTAAATATAAGTAATTATGACACTCTTTCATATCACTCATCTGATAACATCCTTTCATCACCTTTTGTCCTCTTATGAAAACCCCTCATACGAATAACAATCTTCTACACTTCAACCCATGCACTATATTTTAATAACACCCACTTGTTTCTTGTTTTAGTAGACCATCATTGCTCACTTTCTCTCTCTCTCTCTCTCTATCTCTCTTCACGAGTTTCTCATTGTTTCTCTCAAAACAACTTTATGTCTCATCAAAATATCTTCTTCTTTCCATCATCATCACTCCTCTCTCTCACGATAGGCTAGCCGATCTTCAACAAAATAGTATATTCCTCATATTCAAATAATATATCTCTTTCTTTGTCCTTTCAATATACTTCTCTAAAACTTGGGTCAAAATTTGATTATTTATCCATCGATCTTTTTGTTGCTACATTTCACATAAAATATACAACTGATCATTTACTATTTTTGTTGCTAATTTTTTACTATATCATAGCCTATGTACAATCAATTATCATCTTTAGCAATCATGACGTTTTTCATATTGTATATCTTTCTCTCCAATCAAGACTCATTAAAAACTTCATCTTATGTCACTCACACATCTCTATTTGTCTTTTTCCTACACATTCTTCACGAATACTCTCCATAAAGTAAAAACATCTTATAAAAGGATATTTGTTTTTATTAGGCCATTATTTCACCTCATCTCTCGAAAATCTTTAAAAACCATAGAAAAATTCACTCTTTTGGCTTTATCACACATCAAGTCACTCCATACATGACACAAACTCACAATTCGATAAAACTCTCACATGATAATTCTTTCTTATATAAAAGAATAATTCAAAACCATGTCCTCCTTGACTTCTTCTCAAATATAATACACTATCCTCCAATCTTGATTTGATTTGTCATTCACAAGCCTCTTAACTTACTACTCACGGATTTCCTTATTTGACTAAATTCTAAAAATCACTCACTTCCAAATGTCATTCAAAACATATCTAAATTATTGTCATTCTTCTATTTAATGGATTGGTTCATACCATACCAATTCCACTCGTATCTATCAATTCTCCTACACACTATTACCCTCTTCAAACTCGCTCTCCTTAGTTTTTTTTTTTAACTCTTGCAATGGCCTCTTCCTCCTCCAACAATGTGATTACAGCAGCCGATCTAAGGTATCCAGATTTGTTTCACACTTACAACTCACTATGCTCTCGCCCCATTCATGAAGGTAAATTGGTCAACTTTGACGACTTCATGCTCTTTGACTTAGACACCTATCTCCCTGAACTCAAACTTCTAATAGGATCTTCATCCCCAGCTGCCTATTATCCCGAACTAGTCTGACTATTTTATACCAACTTCTCTACTGATCATGAACTGACCTCAATCACCAGCAAAGTCCGAGGACAGCTGATGATTTTCGATGCTTCCGACCTAGGTAGAATTCTAAACCTACCTACCACCGGTACCGACCTTAACACCATAGTACCAATCGACCGATCGGTACTTCGAAAAATACTTCTCTGCACCAACTGCTACCAACTTCCGTGGCACATGAGGAATCTCCAACCTCATGCTCAACTACTTGCCCAGATTCTTCTCCACAACATCTATCCCAAGCGTCCCCGCCAGGGATTAGTTCCTCGAAAAATCTCTCTTCTTATCTATGCAATCTTTTCTTCTCTTCCGATAAACTGGTCATCCATTCTTTTTGACCTTTTTATTCGTTATCAGAAATTCGAGCCTCTTCTTTTTTGGTGTTTCATAACTCCCATTCTCAAATACTTCCAAGTACCACTTCACAACGAAGTCATCCTCCGTCCCTCGCAAGTCCTCGATGGAACCACCTTCAATCTAAGGTCCCTGCACATGCCCGGCTCTGATGAAGCAGATCCAACATCCTCCTTCAATTACTTTTCTGCTATGATGGATATCGAGCGAACTCAGGATCGAATCCTTCGTAATCAAGCTCTGTTGCAGCAGACTCGCAAGCGGAATCGTGCCGACCGAACACATTCACCTCCTCCACCTTCGAGATAAACTCATTTTTTATCTGTAATAACTTTTAAATACTTTTGGACTGTAATATTTGGTCTGTAATAACTCTTTCACTCTGATCCCTTCCTTTTTGTCCATGACAAAGGGGGAGAAAACATGTCTCCATTATTGGAGAAATATTCTCTCTTTAAACATTATTTCACTTTTTTATCATATTATTATTTCTATGCATAATGTCTTTTTGACAAGGGGAGCATATTTTGTCATCATCAAAAAGGGGGAGAATGTTGAGAAACTCTGTTTTGATGTCACACAATATGATACACTGTCTCATTTGATTTTATATGATATGATAATATGTCCTCTTGAAAAATGTTATATTATGACTGAATATGTTTTGCCATGAATCTAACGAGTATTTGATGCAAGGATATCTCACCCAATAAGGATGGAGACTTCCTGTTCAAGTACAACTATGGTGCAATCATACTCCTTAAAGAAAAAGCTTGATGAGCCATGCATTCCTAAAGTTCAAATGAAGAGATCGGCTACCTCAAGTTGAAGACTTTTCTCTTTTTTAGAGTCATATGTAACAGAACCTTCAGGAACTTGCATATTGCATATTACATACTCATTCATAAACACTATATCATAAAAGTATACGATAGTTTCAAAAAGCTCCTTTTTGAAAACCAATAATTGTACCTTCTTACAACCTTTTATGAAAAATATATTTTGTCATATAATAATTGTACCTTCTTACAACCTTTTATAAAAAAGACATTTTGTCATATAATAATTGTACCTTACACTATATACAAGACAACATAAAAAAAGGAATATAGGAAAAAGACAAAAACATAAATCGGCTACACAAAAGAAAAACAAATATAATATGTTTTTGAAAAGACTTTAGTTACCTTCTTTAAAGAAATGTTTTTTAATATAAGAAGAAGACAAAAACATAAATCGGCTACACAAAGGAAAAACAAATAAAATATGTTTTGAAAAGACTCTAGTTACCTTTTTATAAAACCATAGAATGTTGACTTACTTGAAGCCATCATTCTCTTTACAAAGCATTAAATACCTCCTATAACAAATCCTTGTTAAAATCCTTCTCAAAGAATGTCCACCTTCTTTTGGTCCTCATTCTCTCTGGAGACTTTGAAAAACACAACATAAAGAAAACACTTGACATGACTATGTACAAATAAATATCTCAAAACACTCATAGTACTTACACTCATTTAAAGCAAAGAAGTACTAATGTACCTCAAATCATTAATTAGAATAAAGACAAAACTACAACCCAACGTTCAATGTACTATTGTAAGATATAGACTTTTTACATAAAATATGTATTACCTAAAATATTACAACGACTAGTGTACCCTCTATTTCACTTTTATGGAAAAAGGCATTCTCGAACTTCTCTAAAAGATGTTTTTGAAATGACATAACATTTCACATTTCAAAAAGTTACAATTCAAAAATGTAACGACTACTTTTTAAAAGCTATATAAACACACTCAAATAAACTATTAAAACAATGGAATGGAATAGACGTGTGAGCTTACAACGAGAAAAATTTCTATTCGATATTTGAAAAGAGAGCCTTGAAAAAGAAAGAGAAAAAGGAAAGAAAGAAAAGAGAAAAAGTCAAGTCCAGCTCTTTGACAAAGAGTATCCTCTGAGTGACAAACAGAACATTCTGAGAATCCTTCATTCGTGCATTCATATCATTCTGAAGGTTCTATAGGAAGTATTGTAACTCTGTTATTCACTGTATTCCTTCTTTGTTGAAAGAAGTAGACCTCTGTGAAAGAGGGTGTTGCCCTTCTCTGTTGAGAGAAGAAAACCTCTGTGAAAGAGGGTGTTGTCCTTCTCTGTTGAGAGAAGAAGACCTCTGGGGAAGAGGGTGTTGTACTATTTATCCGGTGACTCAGATGTTATAGTGGAAAGCTCAAGTGGTTTGCTTGGGGACTGGATGTAGGTCTGGATACTGACCGAACCAGTATAAATTCTGTGTTTTATGTGTTGTGCCTTATTGCTTAATTATTTTATTTTATCGATCATTATCAAATTTCACTATTCACCCCCCTCTAGTGGAATTTCATCATTGGATCTGTGAAATCCAGGTGTATAACTACCTTGCCTGGATTGATTCTGGGAAGGGTTAGGGGCTTGGGCCTGTGAGTTACGCCATGAGAAATTTGGATGGTTTCGCCAGCCCTGGTTGTAAGTATTGGCAAATGGATTGGGTGCGGGCCTAGCGAAGTTTTGAGCCATCTGAGTTTGCTCTTGGATAAACTCAGGATACTGTGGCGCGGCCGGACACTGGAGAACATGATGTGCAGGACTCGCACACAACGCACACACCTGCATGGCAGGAGAGGGACCCAACAATAACTGATCTAATTTCTGGGACAGTTGGTCTACCTTGTTGCTCAACTCAAGGTTCATCCCTATCTCGAAAATACCTGCCTTCTTAGTGCTATCCTGTACAGGTGCAGCTCTATCAGATCGTGAAGCTGTCGCATGGTGCATCGAATTTTCGCTTAATGTCTCAAAGAGCAACCACGCTTCATCCTCACTTTTGAGCATGAAAGTGCCCCCACATGCGGCATCAACCATTTGACGATTCTTCTCAGTAAGACCGTCATAGAAATATTGCACCAGTTGCCATCGAGGCACCTGGTGGTGGGGACACTTGCGGAGAAGATCCTTCATCCTCTCCCAAGTCTCGTGGAACAGTTCCCCCTCTATTTGCGAAAAGCTGCTGATGGCCTTTCTATATTGATTCGTCTTACCAATTGGGAAATATTTTTTTAAAAATTCTCTTTGCATATGTTCCCATGTAGTAATTCAAACTGTATCTAACGCCTTCAGCCAGTGTTTGGCTTTATCCTTCAGAGAGAAGGGAAACAGGGTCAACCTCATAGCATCATCTCCAAAGTTGTTGATTCTCACTGTCGAACAAATCTCTAAGAATTCGTCGAGATGACGATATGGGTCTTCATTGCTAAGGCCATAAAATGAGGGTAGCATTTGGATTACACTGGGCTTAATCTCAAACTGATTCGCTCCTACATCAGGTCTTGTGATGCAGGAGGCGGGAGTATAGGTGTTAGGCATGAAGTACTCCCTAAGGGGACGAGTAATCTGCTGATTCTCAGCCATGGTTGCAGATCTTTGGGCTCTCCTAATAAGGGACTCGGGGTCCTCAATCGGCTCTACTAGCTCAGGGTCAAGTGAGCATCGCCCTTGCATACACTTCGTAGTAAACCGGTGTAGCTCACATCCTAACTTTGGGTTTTCTACCTAACTAACGCACTAAGCGGCCAAACCACGCAAACCACAAAGCGAGTAACTAAAAACAACAAAAACTAAACAATCACCACGCAAGTAAACATAACAGAGATGATGTAAAAGAAATATAAAGTCTATGTGTACGGTACCAATCGTACACAGTCACCTCTAAGGGGATCCTAGTAGGTGGGCTGTGCAGAAAAGTAAGCTCGTCTCTAAGATATGCACATACGTGGCTCTAACCTAAATGCAACACAAACACTAGGCAATAAAGTGAATACTAATATTACGCCGTTCCCCGGCAACGGCGCCAAAAATTTGATGTCTTCTTTATAATCATTGTGATTTTGAAAAGATTTTTATATGAAAAACATGTGAAAACCAGACATCAAATAATAAAAACCGGTTCTCACTAGTGGATGAGACCGGGTCGAACTCAGGGAACGGGAATATTTTGTATTCAAGCACACAATTCTAAACTATTCTTTATTGCTGAATTATTGAAATGTAAAATGTTTAAGAAAAGTAAAAACAACTAGCTATTACAACAAATGAATACCCTTCGTAGAGGGCGTAAAGTGCAATATTTACAAACCCAATTAAAATTCTAATTCTAAACTGAAAAGTAAAAATCTTCTATCTTCGTACTTCGTGTCACGTAATCGCTTCAACTCCACTCCTTCGTTATCTTGCACAAATTCAATGAACACGAGCAGTACCAGAGATAAAAATAGAAATCTATATTGAATTAGTTAATTCTTAAAAACACTGAAGGATATTAACAAAAGACTTCAATGACAATTAAAACTACATTAACTAACACAATTAACTAAATTTCAATTTACTCAAACTAAACTTTATGAAATCTATTTATTTCAATTAACGAACAGTGAAGACAATTAATCACAAACACTTTATTAACAAACTATACACTTACACTATTGAAAAACACAAATACCAAAATTGAAAGCATTAAAAATCAAGAAATATAAACATCAAGGAATGCCTAATGAAAAACAAACCGGAAACTTACACAGAAATAGCAAAAGAAACAAATTTGTAAAAGATATTGAATGAAGCAAAACAGGAAAAATCCTTGATTGGAAAAACAGCAAATCGATCTATGTCAACTAAAAAATATAGAAAATGAAATGTAAAACAGAAACAGGATGTTGCAAAACAGAAAATTAGAAGATATAGAAAATATGAATGTGAATTTACTAAAAAAAAACAGGATTTCATCAAAATGAAAAGAAAAGGAAATCAAAAGAAAAACTGAAACTGAATGTAAAAAAAACAGAAATGATCTAATTGAAAACAAAGAAAAAAAAAACAGAAATTCAAAGAAATTCAAGTAGATATTCAATATCTTTCAGAATGAAAATTCACGATACATTTGATCGGATTCTTATAGAATTCAGTCATTTACTTCAGAAATCCAATATTCATTTGCTGGATTTTAGTTGCTCATGCATCAGATGTAATGAAGCAGCTTAATCTTCTTTTCTTCAGATGGAAATCAAATTGCTTTCTGATGGACCGTAGCAGAGTATTTCAGAACAAGCAAGAGCTTCCGGTAATAAAGAGTAACTCAGGCCATTTCACCGTGAATCTTGACAGAAGATCACGATTCTTCAATTTGTACAAAGCATTCCAGCAACTAGTTGCTGGATCAAGGCTTCCTCAGTACTTATCAGATATGAATTGGAACAAAAATTCAGTTCATTGATCAAATGATAATGAACCAGAGATCTTTGATAGCTGCCGGAGATTTCAAAACAAAAAGTTCACCGGATAACAGTGTGATCGATCCAGATGATCGATACTGCTTAGAACAAAATTTTTTCTTTATTTTTTTTATTTTCTGATATAAAGAAACTAATCCACTAAATCTGGATCAAGATTTTGATCAGATCATCAACACTTATTCATCAGAACCAGCATTCCGGCAGAATACCTGTCAATTGTCGGATTCCTTCACAGATTTTTTTCCTTTTTATGTTTTCTTCTTCTTCTTTTTTCCAAATTGAAATTCAAACATTATGCAGATTATCATTCAGAAAAAAAGAAATAAAACGAAGAAGAAGAAAAAGAATAATTGGAAGAAGAAGAAGAAGTTTTGGTCACTTACCGTGAAATGGAGAAATCGGAGAAGAGGTGGCCTCCACCTCATGCGCTGCCACCGATTGAGGAAGCTCCCTGTCACCGGATGAAGAAGATAGGCTGATGGAAGAAGAAGAAGTAGCAGGAGATGGAGAAGTCCAGCAACTAGGAGAAAGGGGGTAAGGGAAGAAAATCAGAGGGAGAAGAAGAAATTTTGGCGCACAAATTGAAAAGGCCCCGATTTCTTCTGTTTTTGGGTTTTTAAAGAGCTCAAACCGGTTGGAACCGGTTTGTAATTAGAAAATTTTTCAGTTTCAAAAATTCTAAACCGGTTCCAGCCGGTTTGGGTATTTTTTTTTTTTTAGTTTTCTAAAATTACAAACCATGTAATGGTTTGTTTTTTTATTATTTTATATTTTTTTTTCATTTTTTTTTTTAAAGTAAAGAAAACCGTATAAATCGGTTTATTATGAAAATTTTCAAAAACAAAACTATTTATTTATAAAGAAACTCAAAAACTAATCTAACTATATATATTTTTTTTTCTTTTCTAAAAAAAAACAAACAAACACTTAAAATGAATATAAAACTATTTTTCTCCATTTTTTTATTTTTTTATTTTATTTTTAATTGAAAACTAAAACTAAACTACTATGAATATAACAAAAACTAAAATATGTATAAAAATGTAAAATAAAACTATTTTTCATGCATTTTCTATTTTTAAATCATTTCAGCACATTTACTCGAAAACTAACATAAAATTGGGTTTTTGAAACATTATTTTATAAAATCATGCATATTTAAATGTTAATTAACCCTGAATTATATGCATGATCATATAGATTCTTACCTTGGATGGCTGCAGCTGCAAGGGAGGAAGGAGATGATGCTGGGAAGAGAGAGAAGCTCCAAGAAAATAAGGGGAAAAAACCTAGGGGTCGGCCCCCTTTTTGGCCCTTATTTATAGTTTTTTTTAGGAAAACCAATTTGGAAAGTTTTTAAGTTTCCTAATTTGTTTTGGATAGACACCATAGGGGCGGGGTTTTTTTTTTTTGAAGAGTCCTACCCTAACAAGCCTCTAACTAACCTAATTAAACTTATAATTAACCTAAAAGAACTCCAAATGTGGCCCCACCTAGTGTAAGCCCACGTTGGGTTTTTAAAACTCTAATTTAAAACTTTAAAAACCATTAGGTAAAAACCAAAGTAAAATTGGATTTTTTTTTTAAATCAATTTAGACTCTTCTAAACCCCTAACCTAACTAGGACACTGACTACCTCTAATCTAACCCCAACTTCTTAAAATGTGGCGCCACCTAGAGTGGGCCCCGTTTGATTTTTCAAAAACGATTTTAAAACTTGAGAATGAGAGATTTTTAAAAAAGGTTTAAAATTAGCATTGAATTTGAAATTTTTAAAACGACATAGAGTCCTGACTAGATCAGAACTCCTCCAGATATGGCGCCAACTGAGTGGGCCCCATATTAGAGTTTTAAAAAAGTTGAAATAAAGACTGAAAATAGTTTTAAAATAGAGTTAAAATCATCAGATGAAATTCAGAGGTTTTGAAAATAGAGTCCTAAGCGGACTAAAACTCTGGACCAGAGTCTTATACCAACTAAAACTCTGAGATTTAGGTTTTTGAAAGCCAAACGAAGAAGTTTTTGAAGGATTTTCTCAAAACTAGTGAAAATAAGTTGGAAAATACAGTCGGAGTTAGAGTCTTAACTCAACCGAAACTCTAAAATAGAGTCCTGAATCAACTGAAACTCTACAAAATGAACTGATTTTTGAAAATAAGTGGAGAAAATGAGAATGAAGATAGAAACAATAATCAGAATAGAGTCTTAATCACATTAGGACTCTGAGACAGGGTCCTGATCAAACTGAAACTCTAGATTTTTTGCCTTTTCTGAAAAACTGATGAAAGAATTTTCGAAAACTAGTGAAAATAGCAACAAGCAGTGAAATCAAAACAGAGTTCTGATCCAACTGGGACTCTGGGGACAGAGTCCTAGTTCGACTAAAACTCTTAAAAATTTGGATTTTCTAAGAAAACAAACGAGGGGATTTTGGAAAATAGGTGAAAATAAGGTAGAAATTGAAGTCTGGTTCAAAATCCTAATCTAACTAGGACTCTAAGGAAGAGTCCTAATTCGACTAGAACTCTGGGAATTTTTTGTTTTCTAGAAAGCAAATGATGAGATTTTAAAAAGAACTTTTGAAAACAAGTGAAAATGAAATTGAAAAATGAACTCAGGATAGAATTCTGGTTTGATTAGGACTCTGAAATAGAGTCCTAGAATTTTGAAACTCTTTGATAAAAGTGTAACAATTTTGGTTTCTAAAGAGATAAATGAAGAGATTTTTGAAAGATTCTTTCAAAATTGAAGTCAGGGTCAGAATCTTAATCCAACTAGGACTCTTTGAATAGAGTCCTAATTCAACTAAAGCTCTGAGTTTCTGATTTTTTTCGAAAGATTTGGTTGAAAACCAGTCAAAATGGCAGCAAAAGATAGAGTCCTAATCCGACTGAAACTCTAAAAAAGAGTCCTAATTCGACTAAAACTCTGAATTTTTGAGTCAAAATGAAAGAGTTTGAAAAAGTTTTCTCAAAACAAATAGAAATGGCAGTAATACGCAGAGTCCTGATCTGACTGGAACTCTGATATTTTAGCTCTTTTGAAAGTCAGATGAGAAGGTTTTCGAAAACAAGTGTAGAACAGGAGTAAAGAATGAAATCGGGATAGAATCCTGATCCAATTTGGACTCTGAGAAAGAGTCCTAATTCGACTGAGACTCTAAGATTTTGGCCAAAATGAAAAGAATGGGTAAGGAATGTGACTATATCTAGTTTAAAATAAAAAAGGGAGTTTTGAAAAGGTTTAAAAAGACGAAAAGATTGAAAGTGCACTAGGATCGAGACAACGAGCACTAGAGGGGGGGTGAATAGTGCTTTTAAAACTTTCTGCGGAATATTGAATGATTTTGCAAATCTCAAAGCAAACACACAAAGAACACGAGATTTTATCCTGGTTCGGTCAAACCCGACCTACATCCAGTCCCCAAGCAAAACCCGCTTGAGATTTTCCACTATCAACCTTGTAAACTACAAGATCACACAGACCATAACCGGTCCCACTTTCAGTAACAACCCTACTGAAAGCAAACAACTTCTTTTCACCAAGGAGTCCTTTTTACACAAAAGAAATAACAACTTACAATACAACCTATGAGCCTTCCTTTTGAATGCAAATGAGATGCAATTGGCTTTTGAGGTTGTTGAAACACTCTACTCACGATTTCACTATCTCTCAAAGTGATTTGAGTGAAAAACTGAAGTGAAACTATCACGTGAGTGAGAAAACAAATACTTGAATGAATAGGAGTGAAAAGCAAGATTCAAATCGATTGAATTGTTGTTTTTGAGTGTAAAATGCACTCATATTTATAGTTAAAAGATTTCATACGTTGAGAGTATGAAAGGGTGTCAAAACTGTCCATTTTGAACGATCAAAACGTTTGAAAAATGAAAAGACACACCTTTTTTGAAGTTTTAGGAAAACGGCAAAATTAGTCGACTGAAACATCAGTTAGTCGACTAATAGTTAGTTATTAGTAGACTGACAGTTAACGTCGGTCGACTGATCTGTTAATCGAGCCGTTTGAAAATCTGAACTTTTGAAACTTAGTCGACTGGAGAAAAGTTAGTCGACTGATAATATCATCAGTAGACTGAAAAACCTTTTAGTCGACTGCTGCTAAAAACTTCTGAAAAACAAACATTCTGTTCGGTCGACTAATAAAAAGCATTAGTCGACTGCTGCTAAATTTTTCAGAAAACACATGTTCTGTTCAGTCGACTGAAAAATCATTAGTCGACTGCTGCTAATTTTCCAGAAAACAAACATTCTGTCCAGTCGACTGATAAAAAACTTCGGTCGACTAATTTGACAAGAATGACTTTTTAGAAAATATGGCGCGAAAGGATTAGTCGACTGATAAGTCTATTGGTCGACTAATAAACATGAAAATTTAAGAAAAGAGTTTTCTAAAAAGTTTTTCAAAAGAGTTTCTTTTAGAAAAGTTTTTCTAAAGACTTTTAAGGTGAAATGCAACCTAATTATGCACTCTAAGTAAGGCTCTTACAAGAATCTAAGACTTTTAATGAATTAAACATTTGCACACTAGTCTTCAAGGATTCTTCACTGAATTCTTCAATTTCTTCATAGCCTTAGCTGAAATGCAGTTGATTCCACTTGCTCATCATCAAAACCTTGTACTTGAAGTATCATGTATGGCTTCATTGTCGTAACAATCTCCCCCTTTTTTATGATGACAAACTTAATCAAAGATAAAGCATTTAGATGCATAGATGGAGATTTTACTCCCCCTATCAATATGCTGCAAAACATTAAAAGCACATATATCACATATTGATTGGTTTGCATTTTCATTCATCATTTCTTCATGTATTTAGAAATACATTTATTCAAAGCTTTCTTTTTCTCTTAATTTTGCATTTCTCATGCAAGATCTCCTGTAATGTAATTGCTATCATCTTTTTCTCAAGATCTCCTGCAATTTCAATGTAATGCTATCTTTATCTTTTTCTCCCCCTTTGTCAGAATCAAAAAGAGTAAGGGCAAAAATAGCATAAGCAAAATAGACTTTTAACTCGTATCTCTATTTTAAAACACGGCAAGAGAGTTCCGGCGTGTTTTTGAAGATGTGTCAGTCACTACAAGAGGATTCCGGCGTTTCAAGATCACGGCCACAAGATTCCGGCGTCTCCCTGGTACGGTAAGAAAATTCCGGCGATGATGGAGTCGAACGGCACTCCGAGGGTTTTTCGGAAGAGAGAGAGAGAGAGGCAAAAGAGAAAGAGGGGTTTTTGGTTTAAGGGTTTCGTTTTTTTTTTTTTTTTAAATGAAAAGGTACGAAGTGAAACAATGCCTCTTTTAAAAAAACGGGTTTTAAAATAAATCCAAGGGGTGTCGGGTCCCTTCACTTAAATTTTTTTTTAAAAAAAATTTAGTCGACTAAAACTTTATCGGTCGACTAAAAAGTGTGACTTATTCTGAAAATATCATCAGTCGACTAGAAATATATCGGTCGACTAATATGGTGCAATACATTCCAAAATATAAAACATCAGTCGACTAGAATTTTATCGGTCGACTAATATAGTGCGATTTTGAGATTTTGTTCAAAAATCAGCATTTTTATAAATCCAAAAATGAGCAAATACCTAGTTCTCTCCTAATTCTCATAAAATCTTCATTTTTAAGAGGTTTAGTGAAGATATCGGCATGTTGTTCTTTAGTGGAAATAAAATTTAACGAAATATCTCCTTTTAACACATGATCTCTTAAAAAATGATGTCTGACTTCAATATGCTTAGTTCTTGAGTGCTGAATAGGATTTTTCGAAAGATTTATAGCACTAGTGTTATCACAATAAATAGTTGTTGTGGAGTAATTCAAACCAAAATCTTTTAAGGTCTGTTTCATCCAAAGTACTTGTGAACATGTTAAACTAGCCGCTATATATTCAGCTTCAGTTGTTGAGAGTGATACTGAATTTTGCTTTTTACTAAACCAAGAGACTAAGGAATTTCCCAAGAAATGACAAGTTCCACTAGTACTCTTGCGATCAGATTTACTTCCTGCAAAATTTGCATCACTATATGAAACTAAATCAAAGGAAGATGATTTTGGGTAAAACAAACCGAAATCTGAAGTATCTTTCAAATAACAAAGAATTTGTTTTACTGCAGTTAAATGAGATTCCTTTGGATTAGCTTGAAATCTTGCACACATACAAACACTAAACATAATATCAGGTCGACTAGCAGTTAAGTATAATAGAGATCCGATCATACCTCTGTAGAGCTTAGTATCTACACTTTTACCATTTTCATCTTTATCAAGAGAAGTAGTTGTACTCATAGGATTCCTTCTTGATTTCGATGAGTCCATCCCAAATCTCTTGAGAAGTTCTTTTGTATACTTAGCCGGATTGATGAAGATTCCTTCTTCAGTTTGCTTTATTTGAAGTCCAAGGAAGTAGTTTAATTCGCCCATCAAGCTCATTTCAAACTCTTCCTGCATAGCCTTAGCAAATTCTTTACAAAGAGAATCATTAGTAGAACCAAATATTATGTCATCAACATAAATTTGCACAATAAGAATATCTGAATTAAGATTTTTAATAAATAAAGTGGAGTCTACCCGACCAATGGAAAAACCAGATTGTTCTAGAAAATTTCGTAGTCTTTCATACCACGCTCTTGGTGCTTGTTTGAGTCCATACATAGCTCTTTTCAATTTGTAGACCTTTTCTGGATATTTCTCATTTTCAAAGCCTGAAGGTTGCTCTACATAAACTTCTTCATTGATGTGTCCATTTAAAAATGCACTCTTAACATCAATTTGATATAACTTGAAGTTCATGTAACTAGCAAAAGCAAGCATCATACGAATTGACTCTAATCGAGCCACTGGTGCATAGGTTTTATCAAAATCTATGCCTTCTTCTTGATTATAGCCTTGTGCCACTAGCCTTGCTTTGTTACGAATGACTTCACCATTTTCATCCAGCTTATTTCGGAAGACCCATCTTGTTCCAATTACTGGATGATCCTTTGGTCTATCAACTAGATCCCAAACATCATTCCTAGTAAATTGGTTAAGTTCTTCAGACATGGCTAAAAGCCAAAATTCATCATCACATGCCTCATTGATATTCTTTGGCTCTAATTTAGATATGAAAGCAACATTTGCAATATATTTTTCTAACTGCCTTCTAGTTTGGACACCACTCTTTATTTCACCAATAACTTGTTCATGTGGATGATTAGGAACTTCTTTCCAAACTGGTTGAAGAGGAATATTTTCTTGAGAAGTACTCTCTATCAAGGGTTCTTCTTGAAGTATTGCTTCTTCTTCTTCGCTTAGAGGAATAACCTGCTCACAATTCTCATCAAATGTAACATGTAAAGATTCTTCAATACAAGATGTTCTTTTATTGAAAATATGATATGCTTTACTTCTAGAAGAATATCCAAGAAATATTGATTCATCTGATTTTGAATCAAACTTATCAAGATTATCTTTGGTATTTAACAAGAAACATTTACTACCAAAAATTTTGAAATATGAGATCTTTGGTATATGATCATAATACAATTCAAAACATGTTTTATGTAAAATTGGTCGAATAAGAACACGATTTAAGACATAACATGTTGTATTAATTGCTTCAGCCCAAAAATATTTTGGTAAATTTTTATCTTGAAGCATGGTTCTAGCACATTCTTGCAAAGTTCTATTCTTTCTTTCAACAACTCCATTTTGTGGAGCCGCTCTAGGAAAAGCAAAGTTGTGAGATATACCATGTAAATCACAAAACTTTAGAAAAGATTCATTTTCAAATTCACCACCATGATCACTACGAATTTTAATAATAGATGTAGATTTTTCATTTGTAATTCTTCTACAAAGTTTAGAAAATTCTGAAAAAGCATCATTTTTGCTTTTTAGAAAAATCACCCATGTAAACCGAGAATAATCATCTACTATAACAAAAGCATACTTGCTACCATTCAAACTTTGAATTCTAGATGGTCCAAATAGATCTAAATGTAAAAGTTCAAGAGGACGTTTTGTTGAAACTATATCTTTAGCTTTAAAAGAACTCTTGATTTGTTTACCCCTTTGACAAGCATCACATAAGTGATCCTTTTTATATGGTATTCTAGGTAGGCCTCTTACAAGATCATTCTTGGATAATTTTGAAATAATTTTAAAATTAACATGTCCAAGTCTCTTGTGCCATAACCATTGAATTTCATTTGAAACAATAAGACATTTTTCATTAAAAGAGGGTAATTCATCTAGATATAGTTCATACACATTGTTTCTTCTTTTACCTTTAAAAATGATCTTTTTAGATTGAAAATCAGAAATTAAGCATAAATCATTTTCAAAAGAAACATGAAAACCTTTATCACATAATTGACTAATAGATATTAAATTATGCATTAAACCATCTACTAAAAGAACATTTTCTATCAAGGGAAATTTTGGATTACCAATATTACCAATACCTATCACTTTTCCCTTGTTATTGTCACCAAAGGTGACGGTTCCTCCATCCTTATTTTGGAGGGTGGAAAATAACTCCGGCCTTCCAGTCATATGTTTGGAACAGCCGCTGTCCAATATCCATTTGCTCCTTATGTTGTGTACCTATAACAAAATCAGAAAACAGAGCATTTGACCCCTTTCTATTTTCGGGTCCATGAGAGTTAGTCTTAGGAACCCATATCCATTTGGATTTTGGTTTCCTTTGATAATAAATATTCTTTCTATAAAAGGATTTAGAATAAACATGTCTAGAATAATCATTTCTAGATGCATTTCTATTAGAACTAGAAAGTTTAGTTTTATGAAGAAAAGGTTGAGAATAATGTCTTTGATTTTTCACCACATAGTTTGGTCTATTTTGAGTATCAAAGAAGCTATATCCCAATCCGGTTTTATTAACCGAGCATCTTTGAGAACCAAGAAGTTTTTCTAGATTCTTTTGACCATTCGTGAATTTGGTCACTATTGAAAGAAGATCATTTGACTTTTCTTTAAGACTAGATATTTCTTTTTGTAAGAGATTGGTTCTAACTCCAATTTCTTTTATCTCAAGTGCTTGGCAAAAATTTTCCTTCTTGAGATCTTCTATTTCTTGAAGTAACACTTTATTTTGAGAGTCAAGAGTTAAATTTTCAGTTTTTAACTCTTTATTTTTAGAACTAAGACTCTTAAATTTAGCATATAAATCATTAAATGCTTCAAATAACCCATCATAGTCAAATTGACTTACCGAATCTTCTTGTGCTACAAAACACATGTTGGCGACTTCTTCATTTGATTCTTCATCGGAAGAGGAGTCACTATCATCCCAACATGCTTGAAATGCCTTTTTCTTCTTGAATTGGTCCTTGGGCTTGAATTTGAGAAGAGGACAATCTTTCTTGATATGTTCTGCCTTTTTGCAGTTAAAGCACTTTACTTCATTGGGAATGGAAGAATCTGCTTTCTTTGCCTTTCTTTGAAATCTTCCCTTTTTGATGAATCTTCTGAATTGCCTTGTGATGAGGGCAATATCTTCATCTTCATCTTCTTCAGAATCTTCTGAGTCAGAAGTAGCCTTAAAAGCAAGAGATTTCTTTTTAGGCTCTTCTTCTTGTCTGTCTTGAAGTTGGACCTCATATGCCATTAGGTTACCAACTAAGTCTTCAAGAGTGAGAGTGTTGACCTCATATCCATAGTTTGTTCCGTCGAAGAGAGGAGGCCGACAGAGGAGCTTCCTTCTTTGTGCTGAGATGTTGTAGTTGACATGCTATTTGATGGTCAAATCAAAGTAATAGCAAACCTGTGCTCTGATACCAAAAGAAAGTGCACTAGGATAGAGACAACGAGCATTAAAGGGGGGGTGAATAGTGCTTTTAAAACTTTCTGCGGAATATTGAATGATTTTGCAAATCTTAAAGCAAACACACAAAGAACACGAGATTTTATCCTGGTTCGGTCAAACCCAACCTACATCCAGTCCCCAAGCAAAACCCGCTTGAGATTTTCCACTATCAACCTTGTAAACTACAAGATCACACAGACCATAACCGGTCCCACTTTCAGTAACAACCCTACTGAAAGCAAACAACTCCTTTTCACCAAGGAGTCCTTCTTTTTACACAAAAGAAATAACAACTTACAATACAACCTATGAGCCTTCCTTTTGAATGCAAATGAGATGCAATTGGCTTTTGAGGTTGTTGAAACACTCTACTCACGATTTCACTATCTCTCAAAGTGATTTGAGTGAAAAACTGAAGTGAAACTATCACGTGAGTGAGAAAACAAATACTTGAATGAATAGGAGTGAAAAGCAAGATTCAAATCGATTGAATTGTTGTTTTTGAGTGTAAAATGCACTCATATTTATAGTTAAAAGATTTCATACGTTGAGAGTATGAAAGGGTGTCAAAACTGTCCATTTTGAACGATCAAAACGTTTGAAAAATGAAAAGACACACCTTTTTTGAAGTTTCAGGAAAACGACAAAATTAGTCGACTGAAACATCAGTTAGTCGACTAATACTTAGTTATTAGTAGACTGACAGTTATCGTCGGTCGACTGATCTGTTAATCGAGCCGTTTGAAAATCTGAACTTTTGAAACTTAGTCGACTGGAGAAAAGTTAGTCGACTGATAATATCATCAGTAGACTGAAAAACCTTTTAGTCGACTGCTGCTAAAAACTTCTGAAAAACAAATATTCTGTTCGGTCGACTGATAAAAAGCATTAGTCGACTGCTGCTAAATTTTTCAGAAAACACATGTTCTGTTCAGTCGACTGAAAAATCATTAGTCGACTGCTGCTAATTTTCCAGAAAACATACATTCTGTCCAGTCGACTGATAAAAAACTTCGGTCGACTAATTTGACAAGAATGACTTTTTAGAAAATATGGCGCGAAAGGATTAGTCGACTGATAAGTCTATTGGTCGACTAATAAACATGAAAATTTAAGAAAAGAGTTTTCTAAAAAGTTTTTCAAAAGAGTTTCTTTTAGAAAAGTTTTTCTAAAGACTTTTAAGGTGAAATGCAACCTAATTATGCACTCTAAGTAAGGCTCTTACAAGAATCTAAGACTTTTAATGAATTAAACATTTGCACACTAGTCTTTAAGGATTCTTCACTGAATTCTTCAATTTCTTCATAGCCTTAGCTGAAATGCAGTTGATTCCACTTGCTCATCATCAAAACCTTGTACTTGAAGTATCATGTATGGCTTCATTGTCGTAACAAAGATTGTATCCTGATCCAACTAGGACTCTGGAATTTTTTAGGACTTTGCTAAATGAAGGAATCCAGAAGCGACACCACCTAGATGGGTCTCATCTGAGGATTGAAATCAGTTAAAAATTTATTCTAAAACAAATCTAGATTTTTTTTTTTTTTAAGAAAATAAGATCCTGGGGGTTAACAAATGAAAAATATCAATGCAAAACCCAGGTTTATGAAATTGATCTTGAAAGAAGAGTTTTCAAATTGAATCTGGATTGGAGATTTTGAAAATAGGAATGCTGGATCTCGACAATGAGATGAAATGACATGCAATGACATGCAATGCAATGAAATGTCATGCAATAACATACAATGATGCGAGATGATATGAAATAAAATGCAAATGACAAACCTTGGCTAAGGGATTTGAAGTCCCAGACCCCTGGCAGAAGCAAGGATTGATGATTGAAATTGAGCCAAAATGAGGATTGAAACTTGATTGTAGGATGGAGTATTGAAATTTTTATAAAATTTGGGCTATGAATAGCCCTGGCTTAAATATTGACCAGTTGGTTCCCTGAAGACTGCAGAGGGTGGGTCTCAGTGGCAAGAGGCAGGTGTTTGTGAATGGGGGTGAAAATTTGGGGTGTTTATAATGACCTAGCCTACATGATCCATATGGGAAAATTTATTTTCTATGCATCCTACAAGTGTTAAATGGTCCAAAACTAAGTTAGATATGAGATTGTGCAAAATTGAAGAATTTTTTTTATAATTAAAATGAATAAATGATAAATTATCGGTGCATTAATGACTAGAATTGTGAATTCTTGATTTTTTTTATTTCAATTAATTATGGACCTTTGTCTCAAGTTAAGAAGATTATTTCAAGAATAATTGAAAAAAAAACTAAAATATGTGGACTAAACAAGAAAGTAAATGATTTTAGATTATGAATTTTGGATTTATAACTAATTTTATTGGATTGGGCCCATAGCGTCAAACACTCTAAACAATATTATTATTGTTTTGACAAAATTTTAGTCAATCAATGACTCACCTATTAAATCAGAGTTGACCTTGACGTTTCTCATTTTGAGAGCATTGAAATCGGCTATCTGCATGCCCAAATTAGTATTAATTTGAGCATTTGATCATTGACTGAAGTTCATGCCTAATTATAGGTTAAAAATTAACGTTTTTCAACATCAAATAATTTTTCTTACTAATTTGTGTGTTTACGATTAAATCTGAGACCACTACAATGATCTACGTTTTAAGGGCTATCAAATTGACTATTTAAACGTCAAATTTTCATGAGTCTTTGGGCTTGTAGGCCTCCCAGAAGGTTATCATGTCACTATAACCCAAGCCAGGGTAAGAAGTCTCAACTTTTCTTTTATATCTTAAGTAATTTCAACATTTAATGAATTAGGTCTTATAATTTATTTTATTATTTTATTAATAATTTTTTTTTAATAAATATTAACTTCCTATATTAGAGATGGGACTCTTGTCTAAGCCCGTCTATAAATAGAGGCCCTCATGAAAAGGATTAACATGGTTAATTCTCTTTTTTTCTCACTTTTTATTTTTTATTTTTTTTCTCCTCCAAAACATTTAGGAGGTTTGGATAACCCTTGTGCAGCCATTAGACCTACACTTAGTTGTTTGGTGGTGGTGGAATAAGAGTTGGATCATTCATTTCTTTGTTCTAACCGTGAAAATTGATCGTAGATAGGTAAGATTTACGTAGCTGATGTTTTTACATATTTAGAGCATGCAGGATTTGATTTTTTTTTCCAGCAACATATCATCAAGTTCTTGATTTGTTTTACACATTTTCTTGGTTGGAGAAATCATTTCTTTGGTTCAAAAAAAGGTAAAATCAGGATTTTCCCTCAAAAATGATTACGAGAAACAAGCATAATTACAGTGTCAATGTATTTACGTATTAGATTCAATCATAATGTGATTTTTTTTGTTTTATTCATGTGTTAACTCATATTAAGTTAGATCAAATAAAAAAATAATCAGATTCTAAAGGTTTTATAATCTAAAAAGAGGTTTTTACAAATTCATTCTCTGAGAAACCTAAAGCTATGATGTCTGGTAAAATTTTCCCGACTAGTTTTAAAACAAAAATGATCACTTTATGAATACCTATCTGAAAAATCTAAACAAAATCACTATGATTATCTATATATCATGATCTTGAATTTAGATCTTGTTTCAATCATTTTGGATCGGTATTGATGCAGATATGTCAGTTTTAATAGAGCTCCAATTTTCGGCTCTGTTTACAGAATGATTTTGACCCATCTTTGATAAACCTTGTAAACACCTATGAAAAATGATCTAAATATTTTATAAAAAATTTGGGTGAATCTTAATACCTAATATTAGACTGTGTAAAAGGGTTTTGTCAAAAACATTCTACAATAGTTTTAAGAAATACCTTAATCGAATTAAAATCTTATAGATTATAGATTCTGGATCAAAACTCTGTTAGAATAGGGTTTCGTAAATTATTTTTAATTAATTGTGTATTTATTTATTTTATAAATGATTTATTGGGTTATATTATTGAAAGGTGCAGGTAACCATGATAAAAATATCATGATTTTATCAGTGTTCTACTATTCTCGATATATTTTATAAAATCGGGTTACCAGAGATCTGAATTTGCCCTAGAAACTTATACTTGTTTTTATTTAGCAACATGTTAGAGACTTATGATTTTAATATATTTCTGATATGTATTGCATATTATTAGTTATTATATGTTATATTGCATCAAGATTAATGAGTTAGCCATATCAGAAGATCTGATTGGGATATTTATGTGAATCATATGCGTAATATATGACTCCTTTCATATTGTTTTCCAAATATATTATTATGATCGATTCTAAAAAGAATATTCTATTAAGATATGAATTGTTGGTAGTTTGTATAGCATGAACTGAGTTTAAGTAATGTGTATTCATCTTGTTTAATCATGATTTCAATTGAACATAAATAGAAATATGTGGGTCTTTTCGGTTCGAGCTTATGGGAGCTTGGATCGGGGAAAAAGACTTATGTGTTTTCAGTTACAGGCCAGTTGTAATGAGTTATTTAATATGTATACTATCATATATATTTTAATTAGGTTTAATATGAATTGAAGACTGAAGGTTCAAAATATTATTTGTAGTCATATCGATTTGATTGGTAAGGATTTATGAGAGTTTTTATCTGGAAAGTCGAGTTAATGACTTCGATTATGTTTTGATGTTTTTTTAAACTTGCTTAAATCATATTTGATCTAAGATAAATATTTGTGATAGAGTTGATGGTAAGATTTATTGTTTTTGTATATATTGCAAAAGAGATTTATGAATCTTGTGAACACCCCAAATTTTTCAAAGATTTGCAAAATGACCCTTTTTGCCCCTGACTCCATCTTCTGAGAAAACCAAAGCGATTTCAAAGATAAATTTCAGTCATTCTTCAGATTTTCTGAATTAAATTCCATATTGATGTATTCAAATTTCAATTCTGGATCTGAATCCAGTATTTTAAACCCGTATCCTCTCAAAACCCGGATCCTAATGCATTTTCTGAAGAAATTTTCTCAAAATAGCTTTTAATTCTAAAAAAAATCCCTTTTGTAAATATTTTTATAAAAACACCAAAAAAAATTTAGTTTTAACCTTTTGATTTCTCGTAAAACTTTAGGGTTTTATTCTAAACCTGCAAAAAAAACGAAAAAAAATATAGCAAACACAAAAACCAAAAAAAAAAATGGAAAAACTACGAAGAAAACAAAATGGTTTAAATTGATTTTTCTAAAAACCTCCCTTTCTAACCACTTTACAAAAATTTCGTAAAAAGGGGCCTTCTTTTTGAGAAATTGGAAAAGTTACAACGGCCGCAGGCTCTCCTCTCCCGCGTATCTTTCCTCTAGAAGCCTCCATCGCAGAAGGGTTCTCACCATCGTCCATCCTGAACGAACCTTTCTCCCCTCCACCCTCAATCTTCAACAAACTTCCTCTCTTGAACCCTCCATTTTCCCTTTAAGAAGGGGCTACTATCGATTCTCAAAGGGAGGGAGCAATATCCATCCATTGTCCACTTTTCTGCTGAAGGATTCACTCTCTCGCATTGATTTTCATCTGTCATTTCCCTTCTGCTTCCCTCTTCCGGAATCCCTGCAAGCAAAGTGAAGTCACCAGACTTCTCTCTGGTTCCCCCTGAAGGAGAATCGACCTCTTCCTTCCTTCAAAAACTCTTGCGAACGAAGAATCGGATCGGCTTTCTCCTTCAGAATTCCAGCAATCCTCAAATCACAGGAGTCGATCTCATCTGGCAGTGACATACAATAGCCACCAATATTTCTCCTTCTCAGTAGCAAGTGATCAAATCCCCTGCAATTACAGGTAAGCAGTCGTCTATCTCCCTTCTCCTACTTTTTTTTATTATTTATCCTTTCCCTTTATTATTTTCTAGCATTTCTCTGTTTTGGCTTCCTTCTATCTTTCTTTGTCTCCATTACTCACATTGTAAGAGCATCAATGGTGAAGTCGACCTGCATATGGCAGGAACGACCCACCTGCTGCTATATTAATACTGGAATGATCCCATTCCAACACCCCCCCCCTTTCTCTTTTCTTCCTTTCTCGTTTCGTTGGTAAATTTACTTTCTCTGTTTACAGTCGGTGAATATTTTGACCATCGAATGGTGGTAGCGTTCTTGTTTGTTTCAAATTACCCATTGATTGACATTTGATTTCGATGATTGGTCGATATTGATGGTCATAACAGCATAGTTGTTCCATTTTTTTTTATCTTCATTTAGCATTTTGAGCTTCAATTCACGTTTGGGTCCCTGTTTTAACCTGTTTATTCTCTTAATCGTATTTTATATATCTCATCCATTTGAATTTACCCTTTGCCCTGTTGCATTTTTTTTTAACTGATATTTGGTCTAGTTTGGTTTGCTATCTTCCGTTTCAGGATTTTCTTTTATTTCAAGTATGCACCCGCACCATTTTGTTTAGTTATAATATTTCATTTTGGATGGATGACCCACTCATCCATTCACCTTTCCTTTGTACATGTTTGATTGTAATATACCATGCTTTCCAACTTTCTGATAGACTTTACTTTTTTTTCCTAAAACCATGCTCTTCATCGATTGGTGTATGCTTGCCATTTCTTTTGTTTGTGTTTTTACATTCCAATGATACACTGTAAGTTTGTTCACAAAATCGGCCCTCTGTTATGGATCAGCCCTATCGTAGCTGCTTAAATCTTTGTTGCATTATATAAGAATATTTCCAGCTCCCCTGTGTAATAAGGACCCATTTGATCATCATCACTCAGGAATCTACTGAAACTGTCATGATTTACTTAAGCTGAGTCAATCTCCTCATAAGCTCTTTAGCTACATCCCAGGTGAGTCCCACCCCCAAAAAGATGAGCTGAACCATCACAGATTAGCCCAGTCGTTGCGTCTTTCTTGGCTAATATTTTGCTCATAAGGTGATAGAAGACAATCATGGTTGTCATTATGGTAATACTAGTAGTTGCCATAAGTCCCAAAACTTCATTCAGTAAGCTCCATGTATCTTCCACTATGTCCTTTACATTCAGTAAAATCCAAGTTCCATCGAATGACTAGCAGCATGTTCTCCTGTAGCAAATTCTTGAAAAAGAATTACAGTTACAACAAACCAAGTAAAGGAATGGATTATCCCCTCAGGATCTGGACTTCCTGATCCCTCATCCAAGGATGATCAATTCATAGATATTGGGATGTGTTAGTTACCCATGTCTTGTTTCCCCTTCCACCGATCTCTTTGGCATGACATTTATCATTTTACTGTGGCTCTTTGTACCCCATACACCACTGTCTCCACTTCATTAATATCATTGCACAATACACCACCTTCACAGCATTTCAATTATCACTACCACTTGAAATTCTATATACTCTTCCTTGCCTTGTTTGAACTGCAACATGAAAGTGAAATTCGAGTTTATATATGTCTGTATAAGTTTTATGTTGTATGTTATTTCTAACAGCTACAGGATAGGGCATCGAATCCCAATAGACTGGAGTACATAAATGGATGCTTAAAAGGGAAAGTATACGCTAAATTTCCTACCCATGGTGATGAAAACATAGATAATGATTCTCTGTTAGAGGTAATAGTCGATGTAAATCACTGGCCAAAAGGGGATTCCGGGTGGCTTGGAAGAGCCTCAACATAGTCTTATGAGTCAGACCTTTGCAAGAAGGGCCCTGAAAGGATGCCCATCAGAAACAGTTAAGATTTTGGTGGTTGGGAAATTAGGAGCACTGGTGGTATTGATGAGCTATCATGTGATGGCCCACTTAGCCCTCGTTCTGGACATCAGTAAGGAAATTGCCAAAACTGCCTGGCTACTTCCCTACCCCTGCAGTTGGGAATGCAAATGTCTCAAATGCTCCATCTGGGCTTCGATTTGACCTGTCGGCATACCCTACCTTCCAAATTCATCTATATACTTACTACATTGTTATAACCCACAGCTACAGCATCATTTACAGTAGCTACACCTTGCACTTGCAAAAGCAGATGTTCACTTGGTGCTTACATTCAGCGCAACAACTCCATGGACACTTACCCTTTCTTTTCCTTTTTTTTTCATTGGCATATGTACATTTGCATTTTCTCATTATCATTTCATATCAATACACTATATACTCACCATATGCTCGCTGATAAAATCTATGAAGGATCAGCTGGATTGCAGGGTTTTAGCAATTTTTTTTCATCACCGAGGAAGATATTGGCAAGAGTCATATGTTGCACAGGAGCTACAAAAGCATAATATTGCTACCATCATGCTTTAACAGTACAGATTCTCAAGAGTTGTCATTTTGATTTCTTTTTTTTTTAGGCTGTAATTTTGATTTGGATGATCACCAGCCCCTCACCTTCACTAGGCATAACATTGTCTCACTCCAGTATACAGTTTCCCATCTCCAAATCACTGTATATACCTACCTGTCATCTTCACTTCATACCAGTTGTCACATTTTCCGTTACACCCTGCTAATAGTTCATACCCAGCCATTTTCATTACTGTAAACTAACCCCATCATCCACCTAACATCCGCTGGATACCCCATTTAGCCTATTATCTCATTAGCATTGCAACATCATCCTATAATAATAATACTTTCACAGCCACCTATTTATGTTCACTTGTTGTAAATGCAAACACATTTTTTTTTTGCTGGCCTCCACCATATCTCAGCTTCTGTGGTCATGATCATAATATCTGCTGTGGAGTCGCTTGCACAGGAATTCCCCTCTATAGCATCCTTTTATACTAGCCTTAGCGCACTTCATCCCCAACATTTACTATCTGTCATCACTTCCAAGCATGTTAAACACTTCAACTCGACTGAGTTTTCTGCTGTCCACATTCCATATTCTCCATTCTTTTGGCACCTTATATCTCTATTTGCCTTAACACACTTGTTGTGTTTCATACAGCTGCAAGTGTCATGCCTTGCTCCTCTGTAAACATTACCATCATATTACATTATAGGCATCACCTGTAATACATTTCACTTGTCCCAACACAT
Source organism: Nuphar pumila (assembly GCF_984573655.1). Classification (NCBI taxonomy): domain Eukaryota; kingdom Viridiplantae; phylum Streptophyta; class Magnoliopsida; order Nymphaeales; family Nymphaeaceae; genus Nuphar; species Nuphar pumila. The sequence continues at coordinate 74,706,259 of NC_143250.1, read as the reverse complement.
TTTTTTTAATGACTCAGTACATAGGCATTTTTTACTTAAATTAAGAAAGTATATATACATACTAATCCCTCAATATGACATTTTCTTGAACGGTTTATACTAACTCTGTTTTGCAGGAAATATGCTGAAAATATCATCATTAGGAGTTGTAATTTCAATTTTGTGTATTGTAATAGTTAGACCTTAATGAGAATTTATATTCTCTACTTTAGGTAGAATGAATGAGCATTGTAAATATCATGAATTGCTTGTTTTCATTCATTTTGGCCTTTATTTCTCAAAATTCTCACAATGGTGAAACACGAATGGCACGTGCACCATTTCATAAGAGATAAATTAATCCTAAGTTGATGATTTACATCAACGGCCATAGTCGGGATGTAAATAAGACTTAGTATTTTTTCTTTTATAAAATAACACTGGATCCACACTGGATCCTTTTCAAAAATCATCATATTTTCAAATATTTCATCTTTTATCAGAGTTTAACTTAAAATTAATTCAATATATATACCAATGGCCATAGTCAGGGTATATTGAGAGTTAATTTCATTTTAAACTCTATAAAAGCACAAAATATGTTCCATTCTTCACATGAATTTAAATATAGATTATTATATAATACATTCAATGACCATAGTCAAGGATGTATTATATCTTCAATCTTATTTTAATTCACTTAAAGAATGGAATAGCTTTTCAAATTCCAAATTCAAAATCTTTAAATTCATTTCATCAATTTGGATAGAATTGCATCATATTTTCAAAAATTCCTTTTAAAATCCAAGTGATTGTGAATATCTCTTCTTCAAACTCCTATTCTATCTCATTTCCAAAACTTTGAAATCAAATTCAAAGTTTAAAATTCAACTCGATTCATTTTATAAATTCAAGTTCAAAGTCCAATTTGACTTTGAAATTCGTTCTCAAAATCAATTTTGAAAATTCCAAAAACCCATTCTCAGATCCAGATTTCCAAGTATCAAAATCTCCACTTTTTGGATCTCAGACTTCAGATCCAAGATCCATCTTGGGATCTAGATTTCCAAGTATGAATCCAACTTCACTTTGGATCTCAGACTTGAGATCCAAAATCCATCTTAGGGTCCAGAGTCCAACTCTACATTGGATCTCAGACTCTAGATCGAATTCTATTTTTTCTAGGATCCAGAAACCAGTTATACTCTAGATCTCATGATTTCAGATCCAAATTCCCTTTAGGATCCAGAATCCAATTCTACTTTGGATCTCAGACTCCAGATCCAAATCCATTCTAGGATCTAGAACCCAATTCTACTTTGGATCTCAGACTTCAAATCTGAATCCCTTCTAGGATCCAAAACCTAATTCTACTTTGGATCTCAGACTTCATATCCAAATCCATTCTAGGATCCAGAACCCAATTCCACTTCGGATCTCAGATCTTAGATCCAATTCTATTTAAAAATCAAAATCCAATTTCATTTTGGATCTCAGAGTTCAGATCCAATTCCCACCTCGGATTTTAAATCCAGAATTCGATTTTAAATCTCAACTCTATTTAGAATCCAAACTTTGGATTCAAATTCCATCTTGAAATTCCAGATTTTAAAATCAACTTCTATTTCCAATTCCCAAATACAATTCTATTTTTCAAATCCAATTCCCATTCTCGGATTCTAAATCCAAAATTCAATTTTGAACTCTATTCAGAATCCAGATTTTTGGATTCAGATTCCACTTTGAAATTCCAAACTTTCAAAACAAATTCTATTGCTCAATTCATTTTAGATTTCCCACATTTCATTTTGATTTCAAAACTTCAAAAGTTAGAATTCAATTCCATTTTCATCTATATTTTGATTCAAAGTCTATTTATGACTTTGAAGATCCCTTTCTTCTTCTTTTATCTCAATTTCAAGATCCTTCCTTTCAAAAGTCTAGATTATTTTCCCAAACTCTGAATTTTTCAAAAAACTTAGAACTTTAAATCTCAAGTTCTAAGTTAGAAACCATTCCTTCACTTTATCATCAGATTCATCTCAGAAGCACTTGGAAAAATTCAAATCATTTTCAAAAAGAGCATACATTCTTGACATCTGCACAAGCATGATTCTTTGTGCATTTAGACTTAGGATAAATTCTTAGATAATTTCTTAGCAAAGCAAAAAGGCATAAAATTCGACCCTTGGTTCGATTACCCCTGGTAAAGGCGCCAGGAACGGTCGAACCTCGTACCGAAGAAAGGATCCCGTCTCCCAGTTTTCCCGCAAATATTTCAAAACGGAGGCGAGTTATTTTCTTAAAAATACTTTCAAAATTAAGGTCAAGTGAGACCCCGCAAAAGAGTTCCTCTTCTCTCCTTTTCACTTCTTTTCTCTTCTCTCCTTCTTTTCGTCTTTTATTTTTCTCTCTTCAAAAAGAAGGAAAATAAGAGGTTGGAAAGGAAAAGAGAAAGAAGAGAGAGAATATTATGAGAGGAAAAATTTTGCGATGATCACAGTTCTGGCGACCGTGATGGGACTCGTCTTCGTCCGGTCGAATTTAATACATTTTTGCTTTGCTTTGATATTATCTGAGTCTTTATTCTAACATATGTCAGCTATATTTTCATGCAAACCTTAGGAGCCTAGACTCCGTCCTAAAGCTGACATCATTGCATATAGGGTTTAAGTATGGTTTGGTAGGACCATATTGAGGAGATTATTCCATGCTCACATTAGACTTAGGTCTGAAATACAACTCTCCTCAATTTTAGGGATTGAATGCAAACAATGTATGCAAGTGTATGTTTTTCTTCATTTTAATCTATCTCTTTAGGACTTGTATTAGAGCCATCTGATTTCTTACATGTTGAACATGTTTTCAAAAACATCCCTTACCTATATTGTCCTGGTCTTCACGTTGCTGGGATGTCTCACTGAACCATAGTTTGGGAGAGAGCCTCACAACTGGACCACTTATTTGGGTTCGCGCCCTCCTTCTGGACATCAGTAAGGAAATTGCCAAAACTGCTTGGCTACTTCCCTACCCCTGCAGTTGGGAATGCAAATGTGTCAAATGCTCCATCTGGGCTTCGATCTAACCTGTCGGCATACCCTACCTTCCACATTCATCTATATACTTACTACATTGTTATAACCCACAGCTACAGCATCATTTACAGTAGCTACACCTTGCACTTGCAAAAGCAGATGTTCACTTGGTGCTTACATTCAGCGCAGCAACTCCATGGACACTTACCCTTTCTTTTCCTTTTTTTTTCATTGGCATATGTACATTTGCATTTTCTCATTGTCATTTCATATCAATACATTATTTACTCGCCATATGCTCGCTGATAAAATCTATGAAGGATCAGCTGGATTGCAGGGTTTTAGCAATTTTTTTTCATCACCAAGGAAGATATTGGCAAGAGTCATATGTTGCACAGGAGCTACAAAAGCATAATATTGCTACCATCATGCTTTAACAGTACAGATTCTCAAGAGTTGTCATTTTGATTTCTTTTTTTTTTAGGCTGTAATTTTGATTTGGATGATCACCAGCCCCTCACCTTCACTAGGCATAACATTGTCTCACTCCAGTATACAGTTTCCCATCTCCAAATCACTGTATATACCTACCTGTCATCTTCACTTCATACCAGTTGTCACATTTCCCGTTACACCCTGCTAATAGTTCATACCCAGCCATTTTCATTACTGTAAACTAACCCCATCATCCACCTAACATCCGCTGGATACCCCATTTAGCCTATTATCTCATTAGCATTGCAACATCATCCTGTAATAATAATACTTTCACAGCCACCTATTTATGTTCACTTGTTGTAAATGCAAACACATTTTTTTTTTGCTGGCCTCCACCATATCTCAGCTTCTGTGGTCATGATCATAATATCTGCTGTGGAGTCGCTTGCACAGGAATTCCCCTCTATAGCATCCTTTTATACTAGCCTTAGCGCACTTCATCCCCAACATTTACTATCTGTCATCACTTCCAAGCATGTTAAACACTTCAACTCGACTGAGTTTTCTGCTGTCCACATTCCATATTCTCCATTCTTTTGGCACCTTATATCTCTATTTGCCTTAACACACTTGTTGTGTTTCATACAGCTGCAAGTGTCATGCCTTGCTCCTCTGTAAACATTACCATCATATTACATTATAGGCATCACCTGTAATACATTTCACTTGTCCCAACACATTTTTTTTAATGACTCAGTACATAGGCATTTTTTACTTAAATTAAGAAAGTATATATACATACCAATCCCTCAATATGACATTTTCTTGAATGGTTTATACTAACTCTGTTTTGCAGGAAATATGCTGAAAATATCATCATTAGGAGTTGTAATTTCAATTTTGTGTATTGTAATAGTTAGACCTTAATGAGAATTTATATTCTCTACTTTAGGTAGAATGAATGAGCATTGTAAATATCATGAATTGCTTGTTTTCATGCATTTTGGCCTTTATTTCTCAAAATTCTCACAATGGTGAAACACGAATGGCACGTGCACCATTTCATAAGAGATAAATTAATCCTAAGTTGATGATTTACATCAACGGCCATAGTCGGGATGTAAATAAGACTTAGTATTTTTTCTTTTATAAAATAACACTGGATCCACACTGGATCCTTTTCAAAAATCATCATATTTTCAAATATTTCATCTTTTATCAGAGTTTAACTTAAAATTAATTCAATATATATACCAATGGCCATAGTCAGGGTATAGTGAGAGTTAATTTCATTTTAAACTCTATAAAAGCACAAAATATGTTCCATTCTTCACATGAATTTAAATATAGATTATTATATAATACATTCAATGACCATAGTCAAGGATGTATTATATCTTCAATCTTATTTTAATTCACTTAAAGAATGGAATAGCTTTTCAAATTCCAAATTCAAAATCTTTAAATTCATTTCATCAATTAGGATAGAATTGCATCATATTTTCAAAAATTCCTTTTAAAATCCAAGTGATTGTGAATATCTCTTCTTCAAACTCCTATTCTATCTCATTTCCAAAACTTTGAAATCAAATTCAAAGTTTAAAATTCAACTCGATTCATTTTATAAATTCAAGTTCAAAGTCCAATTTGACTTTGAAATTCGTTCTCAAAATCAATTTTGAAAATTCCAAAAACCCATTCTCAGATCCAGATTTCCAAGTATCAAAATCTCCACTTTTTGGATCTCAGACTTCAGATCCAAGATCCATCTTGGGATCTAGATTTCCAAGTATGAATCCAACTTCACTTTGGATCTCAGACTTGAGATCCAAAATCCATCTTAGGGTCCAGAGTCCAACTCTACATTGGATCTCAGACTCTAGATCGAATTCTATTTTTTCTAGGATCCAGAAACCAGTTATACTCTAGATCTCATGATTTCAGATCCAAATTCCCTTTAGGATCCAGAATCCAATTCTACTTTGGATCTCAGACTCCAGATCCAAATCCATTCTAGGATCTAGAACCCAATTCTACTTTGGATCTCAGACTTCAAATCTGAATCCCTTCTAGGATCCAAAACCTAATTCTACTTTGGATCTCAGACTTCATATCCAAATCCATTCTAGGATCCAGAACCCAATTCCACTTCGGATCTCAGATCTTAGATCCAATTCTATTTAAAAATCAAAATCCAATTTCATTTTGGATCTCAGAGTTCAGATCCAATTCCCACCTCGGATTTTAAATCCAGAATTCGATTTTAAATCTCAACTCTATTTAGAATCCAAACTTTGGATTCAAATTCCATCTTGAAATTCCAGATTTTAAAATCAACTTCTATTTCCAATTCCCAAATACAATTCTATTTTTCAAATCCAATTCCCATTCTCGGATTCTAAATCCAAAATTCAATTTTGAACTCTATTCAGAATCCAGATTTTTGGATTCAGATTCCACTTTGAAATTCCAAACTTTCAAAACAAATTCTATTGCTCAATTCATTTTAGATTTCCCACATTTCATTTTGATTTCAAAACTTCAAAAGTTAGAATTCAATTCCATTTTCATCTATATTTTGATTCAAAGTCTATTTATGACTTTGAAGATCCCTTTCTTCTTCTTTTATCTCAATTTCAAGATCCTTCCTTTCAAAAGTCTAGATTATTTTCCCAAACTCTGATTATTCTAAAAACTTAGAACTTTAAATCTCAAGTTCTAAGTTAGAAACCATTCCTTCACTTTATCATCAGATTCATCTCAGAAGCACTTGGAAAAATTCAAATCATTTTCAAAAAGAGCATACATTCTTGACATCTGCACAAGCATGATTCTTTGTGCATTTAGACTTAGGATAAATTCTTAGATAATTTCTTAGCAAAGCAAAAAGGCATAAAATTCGACCCTTGGTTCGATTACCCCTGGTAAAGGCGCCAGGAACGGTCGAACCTCGTACCGAAGAAAGGATCCCGTCTCCCAGTTTTCCCGCAAATATTTCAAAACGGAGGCAAGTTATTTTCTTAAAAATACTTTCAAAATTAAGGTCAAGTGAGACCCCGCAAAAGAGTTCCTCTTCTCTCCTTTTCACTTCTTTTCTCTTCTCTCCTTCTTTTCGTCTTTTATTTTTCTCTCTTCAAAAAGAAGGAAAATAAGAGGTTGGAAAGGAAAAGAGAAAGAAGAGAGAGAATATTATGAGAGGAAAAATTTTGCGATGATCACAGTTCTGGCGACCGTGATGGGACTCGTCTTCGTCCGGTCGAATTTAATACATTTTTGCTTTGCTTTGATATTATCTGAGTCTTTATTCTAACATATGTCAGCTATATTTTCATGCAAACCTTAGGAGCCTAGACTCCGTCCTAAAGCTGACATCATTGCATATAGGGTTTAAGTATGGTTTGGTAGGACCATATTGAGGAGATTATTCCATGCTCACATTAGACTTAGGTCTGAAATACAACTCTCCTCAATTTTAGGGATTGAATGCAAACAATGTATGCAAGTGTATGTTTTTCTTCATTTTAATCTATCTCTTTAGGACTTGTATTAGAGCCATCTGATTTCTTACATGTTGAACATGTTTTCAAAAACATCCCTTACCTATATTGTCCTGGTCTTCACGTTGCTGGGATGTCTCACTGAACCATAGTTTGGGAGAGAGCCTCACAACTGGACCACTTATTTGGGTTCGCGCCCTCCTACCACGTACCTAAGGGCCATAGTCCGAGGTATATCGATAGGTGCTCAAGGATGTTGGGAAGACCATTACCTTAGAACCAGACAAATATTTTTATGCCATGTACTTCGAGCCTCGGCTTGAGTATATCGGCATATCTTGATTGGAATCAGATGATTTGAACCCTAGAGTTAGGATTAAGGTCCTACAAGTCATTTCAACTATTGCATTTAGAGTCAACCTTTAGGGAGTGTTGTGTGCGCATCCTTGTTTGTGCAGCTTTGGTTGTATGATAATTCTCTTATTCTTTCATATATATGTATCAAACCCTTTTTCAAAACCCTGTGTGTATTATTCAAAACTTACCCTTATTTTCAAAAACCCCAGGTGTATATTTCTCTCTACCTACATTTCTTTTGTCTTTTAGATCAAATTTTCTTCAAAAACCCTGGAAAATTCCTTTAAAATTTCATCAACCTTTTCAACATTTTCCAGGTTTGATTCTTTAAAGAGTCTATCCATAAGTCCTGCATTCTATCTAATTTTCATCCTTATTCCTCTTTTCCCCAGTATCATTTCTCAAATGGCGTCTGATTCTCTCAATGCGGTCTTTCCCCGAGATCATGTCTTCTATCAGATTCAGGATGGATCCCCGGATCAACGGGTCATCCAGTCTCGTCCTTTTATCCCTCGGTGGTATTATTCTTGGTTCGCCACCTTCTCACGTATGTTCCGAGACCACTTGGATGACTGTGGGTTGGAGATGGCATCAACAGTGGGCAAGCGAACCATCAATGGAGCTTTAATTCAGGCCTTGGCAGAACGGTGGAATCCACGTACCTGCACATTCTGGTTTCCTTGGGGAGAGATGACTCTACTAATGGATGAGTTCAATGATATTATGGGATTGCCCGAACCAGCTGGTCAGCCAGATGATCCTGTCGAGCAGCAGTTTTTGATCAACATCAAAGGAGTGGATGTTCGAGAAGCCTTGGCCAGAGCAACAGGGAGCAGATCCTGGACTCTCACTGAGATTGGTGGGAATCAATTCATCGACCTGTTCGGACTATATCGCAAGTACGGAGCCTACGAAGAGGTTGACACCCTGTCTCGAGCAGCAAAAGACAGAATTTAGCATGCCATGATCCTGTGCACAGTAGGATTAGCTTTCTTCCAAGATGGTCAGAATTTCATAGATATCAGAGTTGCCCTGCTTTTTCGAAGATGGGGAAGCAAGCAAACCCGTCAGCTTTCAGTTTCTATGGCAGCCTTAGCTTTCCTTTACAGAGGCTTGGCTCGATTTGTTCTTGGGGAGACCATTCTAGTAGAAGGATGCACCTACGCCCTGCAATCGTGGTTCCTACGACATGTTCCCTCAAAGGACAGTTCTTTCAGATTCAGCAGTAAGCAGACGAAGTCAGCCATTCAGTGTCGAGCTTTAATCGAGAAACTACACCAGGAGGAGATTACTTGGGACTTCTTCGACAGAAGAGAGACTGTTCGTCGATACACCTATGCTCGTGACAAGCGCTACAGATTGCTTGGCCCTTTCTTTTGTGTTGATTATCAGCCTGAACGATGTCTGAGACAGTTTTCGCAGCGACAGGTTCGTGCCAACACCCGCTTCCTGACAGGCAACTTGCCGGAATTCAACCTGCAGTCGGATCAGTGGTCTGGGGCATACCATGTCACTAAATATACCTAGGACTCCTTTATTTCTCTGTCTGTATTTTCTGGACCAAATGTATCATCTGAATATCGAGAGTGGTGGCAAATTGTCTGCCCACCCTCTCTTTGTCTTTGAATGTTAAAATATCAATAAAAATTACTTTTTGGCCAAAATTCTGTTGCTTGTATTTTGTTTATGGCACAAATAGTCACAATTTTGGTGACGACCTCATCCCGGGTAAAAGGGACATTCCTCCCGCATTTTTCTTCAATATATTTTATCATGGTTGACGACCTCGCCTAGGTAACAAGGCACATTTCTCTATTATCATTAAATGGTAACACAATTATCACAAATCTCGTGATGACCCGATCCCGGGTAATGGGATAATCTCTTGAAATTGTCTGCTAAAATCCTTCATTCCTTTTTTCTCAAAAAAAATTGATTTTCAAAAACTTCTCCATACTCTAACCATTCCCATATTCTACAGGAAAACCTTGGCATTCAAAGATGGTTCAGACAAGGGCTGGTAAGCAGGCCGCTCAACGGCACAGTGACAGCGAACCAGAGGAGATAAGCTCTCCTAGAGTATCCAAGAAGCATGACTCAGGGGACGAGAGCGACGTTGATCCGGCCATGTACCGGGTCTTTCAAAAAATGGCCAGTAGAAGAGCCAGTGTCAGTAAACAAGCCCAAGTATGGGGCCCCTGCAGAGGATTCCAGTCAAGCATTGACAAAGATAGTCAAAGATCTGCAAATCCGTGATAAAGAAAAGAGGTCATATACCAGACAGGATTTCTACCTCGGCTTGGAAGGGGACATCAGTCTGGAGAACCTCCCCCGGAAATTCATTAAGTTTGATGGATCCGGCGATCCTAAGGCCTATCTTGCCATGTTCTTTGCAGAATGCGCCCGTTTCAGCGAAGACAACTGTGCCCTATTTCTCTGTTTTCCCCGCAGTCTGGAGGGGATAGCTGCCAAATGGTACATTGAGCACGTCAATCCCATTGAGCTAAGAGATTTTTACAAAGTTGTCAACATGTTCGTTGAACGCTTCCTGTTCAACACGGAGGCTCTACCTACTTTAAACCATCTATGCAACCTAAAACAGGAGCCTAATGAAAAGGCCAGAGATTTCATCCACAAATGGAGGAGCCTTTGCAACAAAATGAGAAACCCTATTTTTGATAAACATGCCCTCCAGGTCATTCTCAACAATTTCTCTCAGCCTCTAAAAAGCCTCCTTTTTCCATATCCTTCCAAGTCATTTATTGAACTAACGGAGCGAGCAGAATGGCTCGAGATGGGGGTAGAAAATGGAATGTACGAAGGTGTCGCTCTGGCCAAGAATATTCAGGATCCAAAGAAGAAGGCACACTTCACTTACTCCGTCGAGGTTCCAGGGGATGACCAGAGCAGTAGCAGCAAGCAGGGCAGTGGCAGTGGCACGAAGCCCGAGCAGAACAGAGGAAGGAAGGGAAAGTTCTTCAAAAATAATGACAAGCCTCTCCCGATCGATCCTCAACAAAAAGGGGACCTTCAAGAAAAACCTAAGCATATAAATTGGAGCAGGGATCAGAAATTCACTCCCCTTGACCAGCCTTTGAAAAAAATTCTGGAGTACTTGCTATCCCACGAAATGGTAAAACTTCCCAAAGTTGCAGATCCGCCAGTGATCATGGGAAGATTCAAGAAACAGTATTGCAAGTTCCACAGACCGATGGGCCATGACACTGAATATTGCTTCGTCCTGAAGCATCTGATTCAGGATTGCATTGATAAAAGCATCCTCATCGAGGATGAAGAAGAAGGCAAAATGGACATCCTGTCCGCCCCATTCCCAAAGCATTCAGCATCAACCATTTCCGAGCATTCTTTCCTTCCGCAGAATCACATACATCCATGTTCCAACGAAGAAATAAATTTGCAGCATCAGGTAATGGTTCTACATCAGGATCAGCCTGCATCTCAGAGAGGGGATATCCTCTCATTTCTGAACATAAGAAACATATCGGTTGAGAGTGGAAGAACCCAAGTTTTTCCAAAAAGATTTCTGAAAAAGGAAGCCTCCACAGAGGAAGCATAAACCTCTGAGGCAGCAGAGGAGCGGGCCAAAAGCCTTCAAAAGCCAATTATCACGCTCTCTAACATCTGCATTTTTTAGTTGACTCACGATTCTCCCCAGCATCAAGAAAAGCTAAATGATCTACTAAGAAAGATCAAAGTGAAGCCGGGCACCACGCCCAAAGACATGGCACAAATTGTAAACCAGGCGATGACTAATGCGCCTATTACTTTTTCAGATGAGGACCTGCCAAAGCCTCATTCTTTTCACAACAATGCACTGTATATCGTGGTAAGGACCAGGGGCATGATTGTCCCACATGTTCTTGTCGATGGGGGCAGCAGTTTAAACATTTGCCCAGAAATGACGGCAAAGGCCCTGGGATTAAAGGAAGAGGAATACGTGTTTGATCCCATCACCATCTACGACTTTGATAATCACGGGCAGACTGCCAAAGGCAAGATCTTTTTGGAAATCTTCATCAACTACTCAGTACATACAGTGCTATTCCATGTCGTCAATGTGCCTCCAACTTACAATTTATTGTTGGGGCGAACATGGATCCATAACGCCAATGCAGTTCCATCAACCCTCCACCAATGCATCAAGTGGTCCAAGGGCGGAATGATTACCACTGTCTTGGGCAAAGATCCTGAAGAGAGGCTGCCACAGCCTATGATCCCTCATTCGATATTTACAGCTGATATTCCAAGCATCCGAGAAGCGGATGAAATCAATCTCAGTGACAGCTTAGAAATGTTAAAATTGAAAGATGTCATGGAAGAAGAAAATTTGGCAGCCACGGTCCAATGGCAGAGACCTTGTTTCTTCAAGTTAGGAGGACGTATTAATTACACCTCCTTCAAAGATCATCCTTTATTCTCTTAGTTTTCCAAAGCAAGAAAGGGATTCGATCTGTTGATCAAACATGGATATGAGCCATTCCGGGGCATAAGGAAAGATGAAGACGGCATGATAGAGCCCATCATTCCAGTTCAGCATGCGGACAGTTTAGGGTTGGGGTTCACCGACCAGGATTCCAGCAAAAAGACAGTTTTCGTCAAGGAAAACAAGTGAAGATGATGCCTTAGTTTTCCTGCTTTCTTTTCTTATCTTTTTGTTAGTCTTGTAGGGACAACACAGTCCCATCTTTTGTCGATGTCTTGTAAATACTTCATTTCCAATCAATGAAAGATCAATTTTCTCTTCACATTTTGAGCATCTATCATTCTTATCTTATATTTTGTCTATGCCATTATTCCTTGCTTTGTGTAAAAGACTCACTTTTTGATTTGTATTTTCTCTTAAAAACCTCCTCTTGGCATTTTCAGGACCATTAACTCCTGAATCAATGACAAGATTCGTTATCAACCCCAAGTATCTAAAATTGGCAAGGTTTCCTGAGATGAAAGACAGAGCAGAGGGCAGCCAGGCAGCAGAGCAGACCGAAGAGCCAGCCGAATTTGATTCCACCATTCAGAAATCGCCAGAATTTGCTCACATTCAGAAACAGGATGAACTCTCATCTTTGGTTCAAGATCCAACTGAGGATATCAACATTGGATCGGAAGATGATCCGAAAATTCTCAAAATCGGGTCAGGTCTAAGCGAGGTTGAAAAAGCAAGATTCATCCAATTCCTTAAGAAGCATCAGGAAGTATTTGTCTGGACTTACGAAGATATGCCAGGATTAGATACCAAGCTGGTTGAGCATCGACCCAAGTTGAAACCAGAAGCCAGACCAATCAAGCAGAAATTAAGGAAATTAGACCCTCGAATTGAGCAGCAAGTTAAGGAAGGACTTGAAGATTTGTTAAAAGCAGGCTTCATTCGGGCCATTGATTACCCAGATTGGTTGGCAAATATCGTAGCAGTCCCTAAAAAGAACAGAAAAGTTCGGATTTGCATTGATTTCAGGGATCTCAATAAGGCCACCCCGAAAGATGATTGTCCACTTCCTAATATTGACCTGTTGATCGATAGCACAGCAGGTCATGCCATGTTTTCTTTTATGGATGGATACTCAGGTTATAATCAGATCAAGCTGGTTGTTCGTGACCAGTCCAAGACTTCATTTACTACACCATGGGGAACCTTTTGCTATACAGTCATGCCATTTGGGCTCAAAAATGTCGGGGCAACTTATCAGAGGGCAATGGCCGTCATTTTCCATGATCAAATGCACAAGAATATGGATGCATATGTGGATGATATTCTGGTTAAGTCTAAAGAAGAAGAGGATCACCTTGATGCTCTCAGTCAAGTTTTTGAAAGACTTATTCTTTATAAATTGAGACTTAACCCTCAAAAATGTGTTTTCGGAGTTGAATCCGGCAAATTACTCAGCTTCATTATCAGCAAGAAAGGAATCGAGGTGGACCCAGCCAAGGCAAAAGCCATTATTGATATGTCGCCTCCAACTAATCTGAGAGAACTGCGAAGTCTTCAAGGGTGTATTCAGCCTATTCGCAGGTTCATCTCAAATTTGGCCATAAGATGTGAACCTTTCAACCATTTGCTTAGAAAAGGAGTTAAATTTGAATGGGGATCGGAATGCCAACTCTCATTTGAGCGCATCAAACAATATCTCCTTAATCCACCAGTTTTGAAGCTGCCAAAGTTGGGGAAACCTCTCCTACTATACATTTCTGTCAATCAGAATGCTTGTAGTGGATTCCTCGCTCAATATAAAGAGGGCAGTCTGATAGAGCACGCCATCTACTACGTGAGCAAAACTTTCATTGATTATGAAAAGAAGTATTCTCAAATGAAAAAAACTTGTCTAGCTCTGGTCTGGATGTGCCAGAAATTAAGACATTACTTGTTGGCTTCTGAAATTAAGTTCCTATCAAAGCTTAACCCTCTCAGATACATCTTGGAACAACCATTTCTTACTGGACGGATTGCAAAATGGCAAGTCCTCCTAATGCAATATGACTTAGAGTATGTTTCTCAAAAGTCGATTAAAGGCCAAGCAATCGCAAATCAGTTGGCAGATTTTCCTTTGACAGAAGAAATTAAAGCAGAAGATGATTTTCCTGATGAGCACATCTGTAATATCCAACAGCCCCTAGTTTGGAATATGTTCTTCGATGGCTTTAAAAATATGTCTGGCATCGGGATCGAAGTCTTGTTAATCACTCCAGAAAAAAAAATGATCCCTTATTCCCTTAAACTTGGTTTCCAATGCACTCATAACATGGCCGAGTATGAAGCCCTAATACAAGGCCTCAAAATTCTGCAAAGTTTTAATGTCAAGAGAGTGCATGCTTTTGGCGATTCACTACTTGTTGTCAGTCAAGTTAACACTGAATGGCAAGTGAAAGATTCCAAATTAATTTTGTATCAGAAGATCGTCCTAACTCTTGTGAACAGCTTCGAAGAATTTCAGCTCAGTCATATCAGAAGAGATCATAATCAAATAGCTGATGGTTTAGCCAGTCTGGGCTCCATTTTATCCTTCAAGGGCAGTGAATCATGTCATTCTTTTGAAGTCGGCTGACTTGAGCTACCTGCTTTTGCTTCAGTTATGCAAGTAAACCAGGTCGATCAGAAGGAGAAGCCTTGGTACCAAAATATCAAAAATTTCATCGAAACCGGTGAATTTCCACCGGAGATGCCAAAAAGGGAGCAACGTGCAATTCAACGTATGTCTACCCGTTATTTCGTTCTTGCCAATGTCCTCTACCGCCGTGGGTTCAGTTCTGAGTATTCAAGATGCTTAGACAAAGAAGAAGCTATGGAAATTATCCAAGAGGCACATGAAGGGATTTGTGGTGGCCATGTTGGCTATCAAACTCTCGTCAAGCAGCTTGTTCAAGCAGGGTACTATTGGAATACCATGCAGCAGGACTGTCATAGATTTGTGAAGAAGTGTGTCAAGTGTCAATTGCACGCGCCTTACATTCATGCTCCGGCCACATATCTACAATCAGTTGTTTCTCCTTGGCCATTTTCTATGTGGGCTTTTGACGTCGTGGGCACAATTACTCCCTCTGCTTCCAACGGCCACAAATACTTTCTGGCTGCGACAAAGTATTTCACAAAATGGGTTGAAGTTGTTACTCTACGCATAGTAGAAGGCCGTCATGTGGTTTCTTTCATTCACAAGAGCATTCTTTGTCGCTTCGGCATACCACATGACATTGTTTCAGACAATGGAACTCATTTTAAAAATGAGAGGATGAAAACATTTTGTTCTAAATTCAGAATTTTCCATCATGTCGCAGCTCCCTATTATCCTCAAGGGAACGACCAAGCAGAGGCTACCAATAAGATTCTAATCTGTATTTTGGAAAGGATTGTGAAAACAGGTCGAGACTAGCATGAGAAGATTCATGACGCGCTTTGGGCATACCGGACCACCATTCGGACTCCGACTAATGTCACTCCTTCGGAACTTGTTTACGGAACTGAAGTGGTGTTACCTCTCCATATCCAAAAGCCCGCTCTCAAATTTGCTTCCCTTATGGAACTGCCACTCGATCAGTATCAGCAGCAGAGATTGGTGCAGCTGGATCTGCTAGATGAAAAAAGGCTCAAGGCAGCAGAGCATGCTCAAGCTTATCGACATAGGATAGCTCGACACTACGCCAAGTCCGTCATTGAGAGAAAATTTTGAGTTAACGATTTGGTGCTCAGATCGACAGCTCATCTCAAGCACCGACCACGGGGCAAGTGGTCACCCAATTGGGAAGGCCCTTATGTGATTAAGGAAGCGCTCCCTTGCAATTCGTATCATCTAATCAACGCAAATGGAGTGGAAATGCCAGATCCCATCAATGCTCTGCATTTGAAGAAATTTTATACTTAGAATTTTCATTCTAAAAGCCTTTTGTACTATTCAAAGAGTCATTTCAATAAAATAATGATCTTCTATCAATTCTTACATTCTTCTCCATGATACTGAGGCATTTTATTTTGATCTATAACCGTCTTCTTCCATCATATGCGGGCAGGATTAAACAAAAGTTCTTTTTCCTTAAATTTTGTTAATTCTCAATTGATCTTGTGATCTTTATTTTCATTTCATTTTTTGTTTGACTGAATTTTCATCAAACTATTGCTCATTTCTGTCCAGTTTTAACAAATTTTTCAATCTTAATTAAAATTCCATCTACTTTTGTCTTTAAAAATACCCTTTCAGGTTAAGGGATAAACCTGATGCCTCCTTCTCAATGAGGTATTCTTTTGTTATTTCCCCCGCTCAAGATAAGGGGATAAATCCTGAAAGTCGACCACATGCAATTAAGCTATGATAGTCCACTAATTCTTACCAAGAATCTTTACTTTCTAAATCCATTTTGCAAATCTAGCTCATCTTCAAAACCCAGTCCTCGCACCGGTTATTTCACAAGTTTTTTTCAAATATATATTGAGCTCATTTGGAAAAACCGGTTCTCACACCGGTAACTTTCTACAATCGGTCTTCTGACCAAAGACCTTCCTATTAAATTCAAGTTCTGACTCGAACTTCCCAAGATTTGATATTTTCAAAAGATCCAACATCTTGTTGGTCATGTATTTCCAAAGGATCCAGCATCTCGCTGGTCATGTATTTCCAAAAGGATCCAACACTCGTTGGTCATGTATTCCAAAGGATCCAGCATCTCGCTGGTCATGTATTTCCAAAAAGATCCAACATCCCGTTGGTCATGTATTTCCAGAAGATCCAGCATCTCGCTGGTCATGTATTTCCAAAAAGATCCAACACTCGTTGGACATGTATTTCCAAAAAATCCAGCTCCCGTTGGCCGTGTATTCCAAAAGATCAAACCCTTAGGGTGCGACTCCTCAAAATTCTATCATTTCCAAACCTTCAAGTTCTTCAATCTCACAAATTCTATCAATTTCCCAACCTCTGGTTGTAATATCTTCAAAATCTTATCATTTTCTCAACCCTCGGGTTATAATCTCCCAAATTCAATCACTTTCAAAACATCAGATTAAATCCTTCATTTTTGAATCCAGTTTTTATAACTGGTCCGGATATTCAAATCCAATTTTTATAACTGGTCGGGGTTTTCAAATCCAGTTTTTATAACTGGTTGGAATTTTCAAATCCAGTTTTTATAACTAGTTAGGATTTTTAAATCCAGTTTCTATAACTGGTCGGGATTTTCAAATCCAGTTTTTATAACTGGTCGGGATTTTCAAATCCAGTTTTTATAACTGGTCGGGATTTTCAAATCTAGTTTTTATAACTGGTTGGGATTTTCAAATCCAGTTTTTATAACTGGTCGGGATTTTCAAATCCAGGTTTTATAACTGGTCGGGATTTTCAAATCTAGTTTTTATAACTGGGTTAGGATTTTCAAATCCAGTTTTTATAACTGGTCGGGATTTTCAAATCCAGTTTTTATAACTAGGTCGGGATTTTCAACTCCAGTTTTTATAACTGGTCGGGATTTTCAAATCCAGTTTTTATAACTGGTCGGGATTTTCAAATCCAGTTTTTATAACTAGGTCAGGATTTTCAAATCCAGTTTTTATAACTGGTCAGGATTTTCAAATTCAGCTTTTATAACTGGTCGGGATTTTCAAATCCAGTCTTTATAACTGGTTGGGATTTTCAAATCCAGTTTTTATAACTGGTCGGGATTTTCAAATCTAGTTTTTATAACTGGTCGGGATTTTCAAAATCCAATTTTTATAACTGGTCGAGATTTTTAAAATCCAGTTTCTCATAACTGGTCGGGATTTCCAAAACCTAATGTATTTCTTCAGTCCAGTTTTCTAAAGTCTGATTCTTACACCATTGCTTTACATTACAGTTAAACGTCTCATCAAAATCTATATTGAGTGATTATTTCACAAGAAATTCATGAAAACTTTGCCAATTTGCTAAAAGCATTAGTTGATTCTAAAAAGTCTGACTACACAAAAGGAATTTCCTCAGATTACCTCTAATATTTCTTTCCAAAAAGGTGAAACTTTTTTGCAAGAAAGAAGTAAAATTCAAATCTTTTCCTGGTGATCAACCAAGAGGATGTAAGAAATGTACTCGATATGATTTGTGAAAGAAATGTTCAATGATATTGAAAGGCTAGAAGTGAATTGATATTGATCTTGGCTATGGCGCATGTTTTAAAATGACTTTCTGACAATCAGGCAGTGGAGATATCTTGAGCTATAGAAAGAATCCACTCATATCTTCTCATTCATAGTTGTAATCAAATATCCGCAAAAGGGATCTCTCAACTGTCGTCAAGATGAAGACGAATATGCGAGCTAGACCCCCGGGGCCAAAGAAGTTTTGGATCATCTCCGAGATGAAGGAGTTTGTGAAGAATCCTTACAGGGAAAGTTCAGATCACCGTCAAGATGAAGGCGAGTGCGATGAACCTACCGACAAACCCTAAAAGATATTTGATTCCAGCTACATCTAAAGACCTTTTGAGCCAATATCATCAATAGAATTCCTGAGATAAAAGAAGGATCGGAACATCTTCAAGATGAAGGAGCTTGTGACGTACCCTTCCCTGAAAAAGAGAGAAAAGTCAGGACCCATCCAAATGAAGGATGATGTAAAAGCCCGAGAAAGTGCAACGACTCAAAAAGAGTGCAAAAAGATCATCGTGGGAAAACACCCAGATATCAAACTGTCAAAGTTGCCAAAAGTCATCTTTTCTCATGCAAAATTCTTTTATCAATATCTTTTCATTACTTGCTTTTATGAAATTAAGAATATTTCTTCTATTCTCATATCAGGGAAATGGATAGCTTCCTTGAAGAAAATCATCAGCGCTAAATTTTTGAATTTGACTCTTAAAACTGAGGAGTTAACCTTATTGGAGGAAATACTCTAGGTAAAAGAGGGAATATCTTCGCACATATGTGCACATTTCCAAGCATTTGAATCAGCTATAATTCTATCTTATTGGCAAAATTTTCTAGCTATTCCCAGAATGAAATAGACATTCAATATCCATTTTAATGCAACCTAGCGTTGTTTATATCTTCCAAAAGAGTTGCCTCATTCAGTTAAAGTATCTCTTCCTGTACCATCGCAGTTTCTTCAGTCAAGGATTCCGTATGGTGTCCCCCACTCAGGTTAAGGGTCAAACCTAAACCCCCCTGCGAGAGGTCATAGATTTCAAAAGCTATTTCAGTCTCAGTAATGAGACGCCCAATTTTTTCTCCCTTTTCAAAGCTTTAGGGAACCCTATATTTTTCTCCTCTCGTAAAACCCCTTTCGGATTTGTTCGTCCAAGTTCCGAAGGTCTCATTATGGTTTCTCCATTTGAGAAATTCGTATGGTAGATTTCCTATTCAGCCTAAGAGTTAACCCGGAACCTCGCTTCGCAAGATATCTTCCTTTCAGGTTTGGGTTAAATCTGAGACTCGTTCCAACGAGATTCCTCGTTCTAACAAGATGTTTCCTTCCAATCCCATCATGGCTCTTCCCATTGAGGAATCCATACCTTGTATATCCATCCAAGAAAGGATTTTACTTGAGCTTCGTCTCACGAGGCATTTTTCAAAAATGTCCCATCAAGGTCTTCGTGTATTCCTTTCCTCATTTCAAATTCATCTTGATATATTTTTGTCCCATCCAGGTTAAGAGCTAAACCTGATTCATTCCAAAAAAAAAAGTATCTTGTCTCACCCACGAGACCGGATCAAAATTCTCATTCCCCACCATTTCAGAATTTTCACTCAAAAGTCCCATCACGATTTCCTCATTTCTATTATTTGATTACATCATCTTCGAGGATTTCGTCTCCCCAAAACCATTCAGGATAAGGTTTTAAGCCTGAAAAGCCATATTTTCAAAATAATCCTTCCACACCCAGTTCAGATCTGCTGACTGGGGCATTTTTTCAAAATTTGGAGTGTTATCATTGCCACTAAGCTCGGCTTTCAACCGGCTTAGTAGCAAAGACGGGTATCTGTGAACACCCCAAATTTTTCAAAGATTTGCAAAATGACCCTTTTTGTTCCTGACTCCATCTTCTAAGAAAACCAAAGCGATTTCAAAGATAAATTTCAGTCATTCTTCAGATTTTCTGAATTAAATTCCATATTGATGTATTCAAATTTCAATTCCGGATCCGAATCCAGTATTTTAAACCCGTATCCTCTCAAAACCCGGATACTAATGCATTTTCTGAAGAATTTTTCTCAAAATAGCTTTTAATTCTCAGAGAAATTCCCTTTTGTAAATATTTTTACAAAAACACCCAAAAAAATTAGTTTTAACCTTTGATTTCTTGTAAAACTTTAGGGTTTTATTATAAAACTGCAAAAAAAATGAAAAAAAAATATAGCAAACACAAAAACCAAAAAAAAAATTTGGAAAAACTACGAAGAAAACAAAATGGTTTAAATTGATTTTTCTAAAAACCTCCCTTTCTAACCACTTTACAAAAATTTCGTAAAAAGGGGCCTTCTTTTTGAGAAATTGGAAAAGTTACAACGGCCGCAGGCTCTCCTCTCCCGCGTATCTATCCTCTAGAAGCCTCCATCGCAGAAGGGTTCTCACCATCGTCCATCCTGAACGAACCTTTCTCCCCTCCACCCTCAATCTTCAACAAACTTCCTCTCTTGAACCCTCCATTTGCCCTTTAAGAAGGGGCTACTATCGATTCTCAAAGGGAGGGAGCAATATCCATCCATTGTCCACTTTTCTGCTGAAGGATTCACTCTCTCGCATTGATTTTCATCTGTCATTTCTCTTCTGCTTCCCTCTTCCGGAATCCCTGCAAGCAAAGTGAAGTCACCAGACTTCTCTCTGGTTCCCTCTGAAGGAGAATCGACCTCTTCCTTCCTTCAGAAACTCCTGCGAACGAAGAATCGGATCGGCTTTCTCCTTCAGAAATCCAGCAATCCTCAAATCACAGGAGTAGGTCTCATCTGGCAGTGACATACAATAGCCACCAATATTTCTCCTTCTCAGTAGCAAGTGATCAAATCCCCTGCAATTACAGGTAAGCAGCCGTCTATCTCCCTTCTCCTACTTTTTTTTATTATTTATCCTTTCCCTTTATTATTTTCTAGCATTTCTCTGTTTTGGCTTCCTTCTATCTTTCTTTGTCTCCATTACTCACATTGTAAGAGCATCAATGGTGAAGTCGACCTGCATATGGCAGAAATGACCCACCTGCTGCTATATTAATATCATGATTTTATCAGTGTTCTACTATTCTCGATATATTTTATAAAATCGGGTTACCAGAGATCTGAATTTGCCCTAGAAACTTATACTTGTTTTTATTTAGCAACATGTTAGAGACTTATGATTTTAATATATTTCTGATATGTATTGCATATTATTAGTTATTATATGTTATATTGCATCAAGATTAATGAGTTAGCCATATCAGAAGATCTGATTGGGATATTTATGTGAATCATATGCGTAATATATGACTCCTTTCATATTGTTTTCCAAATATATTATTATGATCGATTCTAAAAAGAATATTCTATTAAGATATGAATTGTTGGTAGTTTGTATAGCATGAACTGAGTTTAAGTAATGTGTATTCATCTTGTTTAATCATGATTTCAATTGAACATAAATAGAAATATGTGGGTCTTTTCGGTTCGAGCTTATGGGAGCTTGGATCGGGGAAAAAGACTTATGTGTTTTCAGTTACAGGCCAGTTGTAATGAGTTATTTAATATGTATACTATCATATATATTTTAATTAGGTTTAATATGAATTGAAGACTGAAGGTTCAAAATATTATTTGTAGTCATATCGATTTGATTGGTAAGGATTTATGAGAGTTTTTATCGGGAAAGTCGAGTTAATGACTTCGATTATGTTTTGATGTTTTTTTAAACTTGCTTAAATCATATTTGATCTAAGATAAATATTTGTGATAGAGTTGATGGTAAGATTTATTGTTTTTG
This sequence comes from Nuphar pumila, assembly GCF_984573655.1. NCBI lineage: Eukaryota > Viridiplantae > Streptophyta > Magnoliopsida > Nymphaeales > Nymphaeaceae > Nuphar > Nuphar pumila. The sequence continues at coordinate 74,684,536 of NC_143250.1, read as the reverse complement.
TATATATTGCAAAAGAGATTTATGAATCTTGTGAACACCCCAAATTTTTCAAAGATTTGCAAAATGACCCTTTTTGCCCCTGACTCCATCTTCTGAGAAAACCAAAGCGATTTCAAAGATAAATTTCAGTCATTCTTCAGATTTTCTGAATTAAATTCCATATTGATGTATTCAAATTTCAATTCTGGATCTGAATCCAGTATTTTAAACCCGTATCCTCTCAAAACCCGGATCCTAATGCATTTTCTGAAGAAATTTTCTCAAAATAGCTTTTAATTCTAAAAAAAATCCCTTTTGTAAATATTTTTATAAAAACACCAAAAAAAATTTAGTTTTAACCTTTTGATTTCTCGTAAAACTTTAGGGTTTTATTCTAAACCTGCAAAAAAAACGGAAAAAAATATAGCAAACACAAAAACCAAAAAAAAAAATGGAAAAACTACGAAGAAAACAAAATGGTTTAAATTGATTTTTCTAAAAACCTCCCTTTCTAACCACTTTACAAAAATTTCGTAAAAAGGGGCCTTCTTTTTGAGAAATTGGAAAAGTTACAACGGCCGCAGGCTCTCCTCTCCCGCGTATCTTTCCTCTAGAAGCCTCCATCGCAGAAGGGTTCTCACCATCGTCCATCCTGAACGAACCTTTCTCCCCTCCACCCTCAATCTTCAACAAACTTCCTCTCTTGAACCCTCCATTTTCCCTTTAAGAAGGGGCTACTATCGATTCTCAAAGGGAGGGAGCAATATCCATCCATTGTCCACTTTTCTGCTGAAGGATTCACTCTCTCGCATTGATTTTCATCTGTCATTTCCCTTCTGCTTCCATCTTCCGGAATCCCTGCAAGCAAAGTGAAGTCACCAGACTTCTCTCTGGTTCCCCCTGAAGGAGAATCGACCTCTTCCTTCCTTCAAAAACTCTTGCGAACGAAGAATCGGATCGGCTTTCTCCTTCAGAATTCCAGCAATCCTCAAATCACAGGAGTCGATCTCATCTGGCAGTGACATACAATAGCCACCAATATTTCTCCTTCTCAGTAGCAAGTGATCAAATCCCCTGCAATTACAGGTAAGCAGTCGTCTATCTCCCTTCTCCTACTTTTTTTTATTATTTATCCTTTCCCTTTACTATTTTCTAGCATTTCTCTGTTTTGGCTTCCTTCTATCTTTCTTTGTCTCCATTACTCACATTGTAAGAGCATCAATGGTGAAGTCGACCTGCATATGGCAGGAACGACCCACCTGCTGCTATATTAATACTGGAATGATCCCATTCCAACACCCCCCCCCCCTTTCTCTTTTCTTCCTTTCTCGTTTCGTTGGTAAATTTACTTTCTCTGTTTACAGTCGGTGAATATTTTGACCATCGAATGGTGGTAGCGTTCTTGTTTGTTTCAAATTACCCATTGATTGACATTTGATTTCGATGATTGGTCGATATTGATGGTCATAACAGCATAGTTGTTCCATTTTTTTTTATCTTCATTTAGCATTTTGAGCTTCAATTCACGTTTGGGTCCCTGTTTTAACCTGTTTATTCTCTTAATCGTATTTTATATATCTCATCCATTTGAATTTACCCTTTGCCCTGTTGCATTTTTTTTTAACTGATATTTCGTCTAGTTTGGTTTGCTATCTTCCGTTTCAGGATTTTCTTTTATTTCAAGTATGCACCCGCACCATTTTGTTTAGTTATAATATTTCATTTTGGATGGATGACCCACTCATCCATTCACCTTTCCTTTGTACATGTTTGATTGTAATATACCATGCTTTCCAACTTTCTGATAGACTTTACTTTTTTTTCCTAAAACCATGCTCTTCATCGATTGGTGTATGCTTGCCATTTCTTTTGTTTGTGTTTTTACATTCCAATGATACACTGTAAGTTTGTTCACAAAATCGGCCCTCTGTTATGGATCAGCCCTATCGTAGCTGCTTAAATCTTTGTTGCATTATATAAGAATATTTCCAGCTCCCCTGTGTAATAAGGACCCATTTGATCATCATCACTCAGGAATCTACTGAAACTGTCATGATTTACTTAAGCTGAGTCAATCTCCTCATAAGCTCTTTAGCTACATCCCAGGTGAGTCCCACCCCCAAAAAGATGAGCTGAACCATCACAGATTAGCCCAGTCGTTGCGTCTTTCTTGGCTAATATTTTGCTCATAAGGTGATAGAAGACAATCATGGTTGTCATTATGGTAATACTAGTAGTTGCCATAAGTCCCAAAACTTCATTCAGTAAGCTCCATGTATCTTCCACTATGTCCTTTACATTCAGTAAAATCCAAGTTCCATCGAATGACTAGCAGCATGTTCTCCTGTAGCAAATTCTTAAAAAAGAATTACAGTTACAACAAACCAAGTAAAGGAATGGATTATCCCCTCAGGATCTGGACTTCCTGATCCCTCATCCAAGGATGATCAATTCATAGATATTGGGATGTGTTAGTTACCCATGTCTTGTTTCCCCTTCCACCGATCTCTTTGGCATGACATTTATCATTTTACTGTGGCTCTTTGTACCCCATACACCACTGTCTCCACTTCATTAATATCATTGCACAATACACCACCTTCACAGCATTTCAATTATCACTACCACTTGAAATTCTATATACTCTTCCTTGCCTTGTTTGAACTGCAACATGAAAGTGAAATTCGAGTTTATATATGTCTGTATAAGTTTTATGTTGTATGTTATTTCTAACAGCTACAGGATAGGGCATCGAATCCCAATAGACTGGAGTACATAAATGGATGCTTAAAAGGGAAAGTATACGCTAAATTTCCTACCCATGGTGATGAAAACATAGATAATGATTCTCTGTTAGAGGTAATAGTCGATGTAAATCACTGGCCAAAAGGGGATTCCGGGTGGCTTGGAAGAGCCTCAACATAGTCTTATGAGTCAGACCTTTGCAAGAAGGGCCCTGAAAGGATGCCCATCAGAAACAGTTAAGATTTTGGTGGTTGGGAAATTAGGAGCACTGGTGGTATTGATGAGCTATCATGTGATGGCCCACTTAGCCCTCGTTCTGGACATCAGTAAGGAAATTGCCAAAACTGCCTGGCTACTTCCCTACCCCTGCAGTTGGGAATGCAAATGTCTCAAATGCTCCATCTGGGCTTCGATTTGACCTGTCGGCATACCCTACCTTCCAAATTCATCTATATACTTACTACATTGTTATAACCCACAGCTACAACATCATTTACAGTAGCTACACCTTGCACTTGCAAAAGCAGATGTTCACTTGGTGCTTACATTCAGCGCAACAACTCCATGGACACTTACCCTTTCTTTTCCTTTTTTTTTCATTGGCATATGTACATTTGCATTTTCTCATTATCATTTCATATCAATACACTATATACTCACCATATGCTCGCTGATAAAATCTATGAAGGATCAGCTGGATTGCAGGGTTTTAGCAATTTTTTTTCATCACCGAGGAAGATATTGGCAAGAGTCATATGTTGCACAGGAGCTACAAAAGCATAATATTGCTACCATCATGCTTTAACAGTACAGATTCTCAAGAGTTGTCATTTTGATTTCTTTTTTTTTTAGGCTGTAATTTTGATTTGGATGATCACCAGCCCCTCACCTTCACTAGGCATAACATTGTCTCACTCCAGTATACAGTTTCCCATCTCCAAATCACTGTATATACCTACCTGTCATCTTCACTTCATACCAGTTGTCACATTTTCCGTTACACCCTGCTAATAGTTCATACCCAGCCATTTTCATTACTGTAAACTAACCCCATCATCCACCTAACATCCGCTGGATACCCCATTTAGCCTATTATCTCATTAGCATTGCAACATCATCCTATAATAATAATACTTTCACAGCCACCTATTTATGTTCACTTGTTGTAAATGCAAACACATTTTTTTTTTGCTGGCCTCCACCATATCTCAGCTTCTGTGGTCATGATCATAATATCTGCTGTGGAGTCGCTTGCACAGGAATTCCCCTCTATAGCATCCTTTTATACTAGCCTTAGCGCACTTCATCCCCAACATTTACTATCTGTCATCACTTCCAAGCATGTTAAACACTTCAACTCGACTGAGTTTTCTGCTGTCCACATTCCATATTCTCCATTCTTTTGGCACCTTATATCTCTATTTGCCTTAACACACTTGTTGTGTTTCATACAGCTGCAAGTGTCATGCCTTGCTCCTCTGTAAACATTACCATCATATTACATTATAGGCATCACCTGTAATACATTTCACTTGTCCCAACACATTTTTTTTAATGACTCAGTACATAGGCATTTTTTACTTAAATTAAGAAAGTATATATACATACTAATCCCTCAATATGACATTTTCTTGAACGGTTTATACTAACTCTGTTTTGCAGGAAATATGCTGAAAATATCATCATTAGGAGTTGTAATTTCAATTTTGTGTATTGTAATAGTTAGACCTTAATGAGAATTTATATTCTCTACTTTAGGTAGAATGAATGAGCATTGTAAATATCATGAATTGCTTGTTTTCATGCATTTTGGCCTTTATTTCTCAAAATTCTCACAATGGTGAAACACGAATGGCACGTGCACCATTTCATAAGAGATAAATTAATCCTAAGTTGATGATTTACATCAACGGCCATAGTCGGGATGTAAATAAGACTTAGTATTTTTTCTTTTATAAAATAACACTGGATCCACACTGGATCCTTTTCAAAAATCATCATATTTTCAAATATTTCATCTTTTATCAGAGTTTAACTTAAAATTAATTCAATATATATACCAATGGCCATAGTCAGGGTATATTGAGAGTTAATTTCATTTTAAACTCTATAAAAGCACAAAATATGTTCCATTCTTCACATGAATTTAAATATAGATTATTATATAATACATTCAATGACCATAGTCAAGGATGTATTATATCTTCAATCTTATTTTAATTCACTTAAAGAATGGAATAGCTTTTCAAATTCCAAATTCAAAATCTTTAAATTCATTTCATCAATTTGGATAGAATTGCATCATATTTTCAAAAATTCCTTTTAAAATCCAAGTGATTGTGAATATCTCTTCTTCAAACTCCTATTCTATCTCATTTCCAAAACTTTGAAATCAAATTCAAAATTTAAAATTCAACTCGATTCATTTTATAAATTCAAGTTCAAAGTCCAATTTGACTTTGAAATTCATTCTCAAAATCAATTTTGAAAATTCCAAAAACCTATTCTCAGATCCAGATTTCCAAGTATCAAAATCTCCACTTTTTGGATCTCAGACTTCAGATCCAAGATCCATCTTGGGATCTAGATTTCCAAGTATGAATCCAACTTCACTTTGGATCTCAGACTTCAGATCCAAAATCCATCTTAGGGTCCAGAGTCAAACTCTACATTGGATCTCAGAGTCCAGATCCAATTCCATTTTTTCTAGGATCCAGAAACCAGTTCTACTCTGGATCTCATGATTTCAGATCCAAATTCCCTTTAGGATCTAGAATCCAATTATACTTTGGATCTCAGACTCCAAATCCAAATCCATTCTAGGATCCAGAACCCAATTCTACTTTGGATCTCAGACTTCAGATCTGAATCCCTTCTAGGATCCAGAACCCATTTCTACTTTGGATCTCAGACTTCAGATCCAAATCCATTCTAGGATCCAGAACCCAATTCCACTTCGGATCTCAGATCTTAGATCCAATTCTATTTAAAAATCAAAATCTAATTTCATTTTGGATCTCAGAGTTCAGATCCAATTCCCACCTCGGATTCTAAATCCAGAATTCGATTTTAAATCTCAACTCTATTTAGAATCCAAACTTTGGATGCAAATTCCATCTTGAAATTCCAGATTTTAAAATCAACTTCTATTTCCAATTCCCAAATACAATTCTATTTTTCAAATCCAATTCCCATTCTCGGATTCTAAATCCAAAATTCAATTTTGAACTCTATTCAGAATCCAGATTTTTGGATTCAGATTCCACCTTGAAATTCCAAACTTTCAAAACAAATTCTATTGCTCAATTCATTTTAGATTTCCCACATTTCATTTTGATTTCAAAACTTCAAAAGTTAAAATTCAATTCCATTTTCATCTATATTTTGATTCAATGTCTATTTATGACTTTGAAGATCCCTTTCTTCTTCTTTTATCTCAATTTCAAGATCCTTCCTTTCAAAAGTCTAGATTATTTTCCCAAACTCTGATTATTTCAAAAACTTAGAACTTTAAATCTCAAGTTCTAAGTTAGAAACCATTCCTTCACTTTATCATCAGATTCATCTCAGAAGCACTTGGAAAAATTCAAATCATTTTCAAAAGGAGCATACATTCTTGACATCTGCACAAGCATGATTCTTTGTGCATTTAGACTTAGGATAAATTCTTAGATAATTTCTTAGCAAAGCAAAAAGGCATAAAATTTGACCCTTGGTTCGATTACCCCTGGTAAAGGCACCAGGAACGGTCGAACCTCGTACCGACGAGCGGATCTCGTCTTCCAGTTTTCCCGCAAATATTTCAAAACGGAGGCGAGTTATTTTCTTAAAAATACTTTCAAAATTAAGATCAAGTGAGACCCTACAAAAGAGTTCCTCTTCTCTCCTTTTCTCTTCTTTTCTCTTCTCTCCTTCTTTCCATCTTTTATTTTTCTCCCTTCAAAAAGAAGGAAAATAAGAGGTTGGAAAGGAAAAGACAAAGAAGAGAGAGAATATTATGAGAGGAAAAATTTTGCGATGATCACAGTTCTGGCGACCGTGATGGGACTCGTCTTCGTCCGGTCGAATTTAATACATTTTTGCTTTGCTTTGATATTATCTGAGTCTTTATTCTAACATATGTCAGCTATATTTTCATGCAAACCTTAGGAGCCTAGACTCCGTCCTAAAGCTGACATCATTGTATATAGGGTTTAAGTATGGTTTGGTAGGACCATATTGAGGAGATTATTCCATGCTCACATTAGACTTAGGTCTGAAATACAACTCTCCTCAATTTTAGGGATTGAATGCAAACAATGTATGCAAGTGTATGTTTTTCTTCATTTTAATCTATCTCTTTAGGACTTGTATTAGAGCCATCTGATTTCTTACATGTTGAACATGTTTTCAAAAACATCCCTTACCTATATTGTCCTGGTCTTCACGTTGCTGGGATGTCTCACTGAACCATAGTTTGGGAGAGAGCCTCACAACTGGACCACTTATTTGGGTTCGCGCCCTCCTTCTGGACATCAGTAAGGAAATTGCCAAAACTGCTTGGCTACTTCCCTACCCCTGCAGTTGGGAATGCAAATGTGTCAAATGCTCCATCTGGGCTTCGATCTAACCTGTCGGCATACCCTACCTTCCACATTCATCTATATACTTACTACATTGTTATAACCCACAGCTACAGCATCATTTACAGTAGCTACACCTTGCACTTGCAAAAGCAGATGTTCACTTGGTGCTTACATTCAGCGCAGCAACTCCATGGACACTTACCCTTTCTTTTCCTTTTTTTTTCATTGGCATATGTATATTTGCATTTTCTCATTGTCATTTCATATCAATACATTATTTACTCGCCATATGCTCGCTGATAAAATCTATGAAGGATCAGCTGGATTGCAGGGTTTTAGCAATTTTTTTTCATCACCAAGGAAGATATTGGCAAGAGTCATATGTTGCACAGGAGCTACAAAAGCATAATATTGCTACCATCATGCTTTAACAGTACAGATTCTCAAGAGTTGTCATTTTGATTTCTTTTTTTTTTAGGCTGTAATTTTGATTTGGATGATCACCAGCCCCTCACCTTTACTAGGCATAACATTGTCTCACTCCAGTATACAGTTTCCCATCTCCAAATCACTGTATATACCTACCTGTCATCTTCACTTCATACCAGTTGTCACATTTCCCGTTACACCCTGCTAATAGTTCATACCCAGCCATTTTCATTACTGTAAACTAACCCCATCATCCACCTAACATCCGCTGGATACCCCATTTAGCCTATTATCTCATTAGCATTGCAACATCATCCTGTAATAATAATACTTTCACAGCCACCTATTTATGTTCACTTGTTGTAAATGCAAACACATTTTTTTTTTGCTGGCCTCCACCATATCTCAGCTTCTGTGGTCATGATCATAATATCTGCTGTGGAGTCGCTTGCACAGGAATTCCCCTCTATAGCATCCTTTTATACTAGCCTTAGCGCACTTCATCCCCAACATTTACTATCTGTCATCACTTCCAAGCATGTTAAACACTTCAACTCGACTGAGTTTTCTGCTGTCCACATTCCATATTCTCCATTCTTTTGGCACCTTATATCTCTATTTGCCTTAACACACTTGTTGTGTTTCATACAGCTGCAAGTGTCATGCCTTGCTCCTCTGTAAACATTACCATCATATTACATTATAGGCATCACCTGTAATACATTTCACTTGTCCCAACACATTTTTTTTAATGACTCAGTACATAGGCATTTTTTACTTAAATTAAGAAAGTATATATACATACCAATCCCTCAATATGACATTTTCTTGAACGGTTTATACTAACTCTGTTTTGCAGGAAATATGCTGAAAATATCATCATTAGGAGTTGTAATTTCAATTTTGTGTATTGTAATAGTTAGACCTTAATGAGAATTTATATTCTCTACTTTAGGTAGAATGAATGAGCATTGTAAATATCATGAATTGCTTGTTTTCATGCATTTTGGCCTTTATTTCTCAAAATTCTCACAATGGTGAAACACGAATGGCACGTGCACCATTTCATAAGAGATAAATTAATCCTAAGTTGATGATTTACATCAACGGCCATAGTCGGGATGTAAATAAGACTTAGTATTTTTTCTTTTATAAAATAACACTGGATCCACACTGGATCCTTTTCAAAAATCATCATATTTTCAAATATTTCATCTTTTATCAGAGTTTAACTTAAAATTAATTCAATATATATACCAATGGCCATAGTCAGGGTATATTGAGAGTTAATTTCATTTTAAACTCTATAAAAGCACAAAATATGTTCCATTCTTCACATGAATTTAAATATAGATTATTATATAATACATTCAATGACCATAGTCAAGGATGTATTATATCTTCAATCTTATTTTAATTCACTTAAAGAATGGAATAGCTTTTCAAATTCCAAATTCAAAATCTTTAAATTCATTTCATCAATTAGGATAGAATTGCATCATATTTTCAAAAATTCCTTTTAAAATCCAAGTGATTGTGAATATCTCTTCTTCAAACTCCTATTCTATCTCATTTCCAAAACTTTGAAATCAAATTCAAAGTTTAAAATTCAACTCGATTCATTTTATAAATTCAAGTTCAAAGTCCAATTTGACTTTGAAATTCGTTCTCAAAATCAATTTTGAAAATTCCAAAAACCCATTCTCAGATCCAGATTTCCAAGTATCAAAATCTCCACTTTTTGGATCTCAGACTTCAGATCCAAGATCCATCTTGGGATCTAGATTTCCAAGTATGAATCCAACTTCACTTTGGATCTCAGACTTGAGATCCAAAATCCATCTTAGGGTCCAGAGTCCAACTCTACATTGGATCTCAGACTCTAGATCGAATTCTATTTTTTCTAGGATCCAGAAACCAGTTATACTCTAGATCTCATGATTTCAGATCCAAATTCCCTTTAGGATCCAGAATCCAATTCTACTTTGGATCTCAGACTCCAGATCCAAATCCATTCTAGGATCTAGAACCCAATTCTACTTTGGATCTCAGACTTCAAATCTGAATCCCTTCTAGGATCCAAAACCTAATTCTACTTTGGATCTCAGACTTCATATCCAAATCCATTCTAGGATCCAGAACCCAATTCCACTTCGGATCTCAGATCTTAGATCCAATTCTATTTAAAAATCAAAATCCAATTTCATTTTGGATCTCAGAGTTCAGATCCAATTCCCACCTCGGATTTTAAATCCAGAATTCGATTTTAAATCTCAACTCTATTTAGAATCCAAACTTTGGATTCAAATTCCATCTTGAAATTCCAGATTTTAAAATCAACTTCTATTTCCAATTCCCAAATACAATTCTATTTTTCAAATCCAATTCCCATTCTCGGATTCTAAATCCAAAATTCAATTTTGAACTCTATTCAGAATCCAGATTTTTGGATTCAGATTCCACTTTGAAATTCCAAACTTTCAAAACAAATTCTATTGCTCAATTCATTTTAGATTTCCCACATTTCATTTTGATTTCAAAACTTCAAAAGTTAGAATTCAATTCCATTTTCATCTATATTTTGATTCAAAGTCTATTTATGACTTTGAAGATCCCTTTCTTCTTCTTTTATCTCAATTTCAAGATCCTTCCTTTCAAAAGTCTAGATTATTTTCCCAAACTCTGATTATTCTAAAAACTTAGAACTTTAAATCTCAAGTTCTAAGTTAGAAACCATTCCTTCACTTTATCATCAGATTCATCTCAGAAGCACTTGGAAAAATTCAAATCATTTTCAAAAAGAGCATACATTCTTGACATCTGCACAAGCATGATTCTTTGTGCATTTAGACTTAGGATAAATTCTTAGATAATTTCTTAGCAAAGCAAAAAGGCATAAAATTCGACCCTTGGTTCGATTACCCCTGGTAAAGGCGCCAGGAACGGTCGAACCTCGTACCGAAGAAAGGATCCCGTCTCCCAGTTTTCCCGCAAATATTTCAAAACGGAGGCAAGTTATTTTCTTAAAAATACTTTCAAAATTAAGGTCAAGTGAGACCCCGCAAAAGAGTTCCTCTTCTCTCCTTTTCACTTCTTTTCTCTTCTCTCCTTCTTTTCGTCTTTTATTTTTCTCTCTTCAAAAAGAAGGAAAATAAGAGGTTGAAAAGGAAAAGAGAAAGAAGAGAGAGAATATTACGAGAGGAAAAATTTTGCGATGATCACAGTTCTGTTTAATTATAGCAGTTTAATTATATAATTTTTTTGATAAATCGATTATGAGCATGACTGTAATTGCAAAGCATGTGAAAGATGAATAGTAAACATGTTAATGTTGTTTCATGTTGGCCATAGATGCGGATACATGATGATGTATATGTGATATTGTTGCAGGTTTATCCTAAAATATTGGAAATAATATGATATTGCATGAGTGAATTGTTAAATGGCATGTTAACATGATTCCAAACTTTTGAGAATGCATGTTATGATTTTGTTATGCGATATTTGTAAATACATGTAGGAAGTATGATATCCCACAAGGTTTAATGGGCACTTGGTGTGGTTAATGAAATTATGATAATGATGGTTCCATAAGAGAGAACGATGAGATAAAAAGTGCACTAGCCTAAATGGCAGTTGCATGTATTACCTATGAACTAATTTAAAGATATCCTATGATAGCCCTTTCGGGTATGCCTTGTTTCGCCGATGTATGCTTAACTAGTTTCTTGGCATTGATCTACCTTAGAGAAGGTAGAAGGTATGAAATTCCCTGAACCCTTTAGTTTGACTCGCGAGAGACATTTCCTCACCAAGTCTTTCAGCCAGGGATATTAGGGGGACCAGGATTGTTAATTCATCCTAGGTGGCAGTTATGGGGTACTTCTGCAGAAGTGAGTGATCATGATCATCGTTGTGACATTGGTGTCATGCCTCCGAGTAGAGTTATCTTAGAATGGTGGTTTCCTCTCATGGTTTGAGCTTCATTCTTGGAGAATACGACTCAGGGGGTTACTCATACATAATAAAATACATAGCATAATAAATACCCAAGCTAGTGAGCCTATTTTGGGTTGGTCTATGTCATACCCAAGTAGACCTGGAAATCAAGATGAAACATAAATTACTTGCTCACATTACTTTATTTCACTTTGTTTTACTTTACTTTATATTACTGCAAGCTATTCTTGTTCTTGAAAGTTGGTGAATTCATGCTCATTGACATATGTCTTGTTGTCATCTGGAGTTTGATGTTGTTATTTTTAAAATTGTTATTTCATACTTGCTTATGAATTTTGAATTCATGAATAGCTTGTAGAAACTTTATATTTTCCTTGTGGATAGTCGATGCAAATTCTGAGATACTTATATCATGCAAGCTTTACGTGTTGTACATTGTATTAGCTGTGTGAGTTTTACTGAGACTTTTTAAAGTCTCATTCTTTCAAAATAAAATATTTTTCAGAAGGCATGTGATGGCCAGAGCGAGTGCAAGAAGCTGGAGGGAGGTGTGCACACTAATGTTTTTTATGATCACATGGGCTTCTTGTTTTATTTAAATTTTAATACTTTCTGAATTGTTAAAGTACTATTTAATTGGACATTTGATTATTAGTTAAATTCTGAATTTTAGTTACTTTGTGCATTGTCAATTTCTATTCGGATATGTGATGGTAGTAGTCTATTAATGTAATGTGTCTAGAGATTTAACCAAGAAACCAGTTTATAAAATTAATTTCAAAAATCAATATTTTTTCGTTGTGTTTACTCACCTAATAATAACATAAAGATTTTATTAGTTGGATACTTTAACCTCGAACCTTGTTCTATGGAGCTACTAAATGTTGGTGCATATGCAGACTGACTCCCTAGAGCTTGATTCGATTAAGGCAAATCCAATGATGAAAAACTCGATATATTAATAATTTCTTTTATGTAATAGTTAAATCAGATTTGTTAATGGATGGTTTTGTAATGGATCTGGTACTAGGAGGCTAAGACACACTCGCGCTTATGCTCAGGCGGGTTGTCTAGTACTTTGTATGATTGGAACAAGTTTGTTGATGAGACCATTGCATTATTATATTTTAGAAAGAAAAAAAATAAAGAAAAAAAACAATATATTCAACCTTATAAAAAATTTGGTATTTTTGGTTTGAAATCGTTCGGGCCGTTACAGTTGGTTTTAAAGCTCGGGATCGAAAATCGTCACTTCACAACCACTCAACAATCTGGCATATCGTTGTAAGTATTTTTCATTTAAATTATTTGCTTTCGATGGTTGCATAGAAAAAAATTGAATTATATTATGAGAATTGAGGACCTAAAAATAAAGATATAGGTATATCACACAATAGTCTTGACTATAGGGACTGAAAACTTATACGAATTTTATTTTTTAAGTTAAATTATTTAATCAGAGTGCGCAGTGAAAGCATGATGAACTATATTTGGGAACTTTTTTTGTTTTATGCTTATATAGAATTTTGAGGACAAAATTTTTTTAATGGGGGTAGGATGTAAAACTCGAGATTTTTTCTTGAAAATTAAAATGAATAAATGATGAATTATCGATGCATTAATGACTATAATCATGAATTCTTGATTTTCTTGATTTTTCTTATTTTGATTAATTATGAACCTTTGTCTCAAGTTATAAAGATTATTTCAAGAATAATTGAAAAAGCTAAAATATGTGGACTAAATAAGAAAGTAAATGATTTTAGATTATGAATTTTGGATTTGGATCTAATCTTATTGGATTGGGCCTATAGCATCGAACGCTCTGAACAACATTATTATTATTTCAACAAAATTTGAGTCAATCAGTAACTCACCTATTAAATTAGAGTTGATCTTGACATTCTTCATTTTGAGGGCATCAAAATCGATTATCTACATGCCCAAATTGGTATTGATTTGAGTATTTTATCATTGACTGAAATTCATGCCTAATTATAGATCAAAAATTAATGTTTTTGACATCGATTAAATTTTTTTGCTAATGTGTATTTATGATTAAATCTAAGACTACCACAATGATATACGTTTCAAGGGCTATCAAATTGACTATTTAAACATCAAATTCTGATGAGTTTTTTAGTCTCTAGGTCTCTCAAAAGGTTATCATGTTACTATAGCCCAAGCCAGGGTAAGAAGTCTCAACTTTTCTTTTATAGCTTAAGTAATTTTAAAATTTTATGAATTAGGTCATATAATTTATTTTTTTATTTTATTAATAAATTTTTTTAATAAATATTAACTTCTTATATTAGAGATAAGACACTTGTCTAAGTCCATCTATAAATAGAGGCCCTCATGAGAAGGATTAACAAGGTTAATTCTCTTTTTTTTTCTTTTTCTTTTTTAGTTTTTTCTATCCTCCAAAACACCTAGGAGGTTTGGATAACCCTTGTGCAGCCATTATACTTGCACTTAGTTGTTTGGTGGTGGTGGAATAGGAGTTGGATCGTTCGTTTCTTTGTTCTAACCGTGAAAATCGATTGTAGATAGGTAAGATTTACATAGCTGATGTTTTTACATATTTTGAGCATGCATGATTTGATTATTCTCTTTCTAGCAGCATATGATCATGTTCTTTATTTGTTTTACACATTTTCTTGGTTGGAGAAACCATTTCTTTGGTTCAAAAAAGGTAAAATCATGATTTTCCCTAAAAAACAATTTTGAGAAACATGTATAATTACTGTTTCATTGTATTTATATATTAGATTCAATCATAATGTAATTTTTCTGGGTTTATTCATGTGTTAACTCATATTAAGTTAGATCAAACAAAAAAATAAACAGATTCTAAAAGTTTTATAATCTAAAAAAGAGTTTTTATAAAATTGTTTTCTCAGAAACCTAAAGCTACGATGTCTAATAAATTTTTTTTACCAATTTTGAAAAAAAAATTGATAACTATGAATACTTATCTAAAAAAAATTACTATGATTATGTACACATTTTGATCTTGAATTTAAAATCTTGTTTTGCTCATTTTGGATCTATATTAATGTAGATATGCTTATTTTAATAGAGTCACAAATTCTGGCTCTGTTTACAGGATGATTTTGACCCATCTTTGATAATCATTATAAACACCTATGAAAAATAACTTCAAATATTTTATAAAAGTTTAAGGTGAATCTTAATACCTAATATAAATTGTATAAAAATGTTTTGTCAAAAATGTTTTACAAAAATTTCAAGAAATACCTTAATTTGATTTAAATCCTGCAGATTACTGATTCTGGACTAGAACTCTGTTAGAATAGGGTTTTGCACAGGTTTATTAAGTTGTATTCTTGATAGGTGAAGATAAATATGGTAAAAATATCATGATTTTATTAGCATTCTGCTATTTTTGACAGATTTTATAAAATCGGGTTACCAGAGATCTGAATTTGTCCCAGAAACTTATACTTATTTTTATTTAGCAACATGTTAAGGACTTATGATTTTAATATATTTCTGATATGTATTGCATATTATTAGTTATTATATGTTATATTGCATCAAGATTAATGAGTTAGCCATGTGAGAAGATCTGATTGGGATATTTATGTGAATCATATGTATAATATATGACTCCTTTCATATTGTTTTACAAATATATTATTCTGATCGATTCTAAAAGGCATATTTCATTGAGATATGAATTGTTGGTAGTTTGTATAGCATGAACTGAGTTTAAGTAATGTGTATTCATCTTGTTTAAGTATGATTACAATTGAACATAAATAGAAATATGTGGGTCTTTTCGGTTCAGGCTTATGGGGGCTTGGATCGGGGAAAAAGACTTATATGTTTTTAGTTACATACCGGTTGTAATGAGTTCCTTAATGTGTATACTACCATAGATATTTTAATTAGGTTTAATATGATTTGAGGAATGAAGGTTTAAAATATTAATTATAATCATATCAATTTGATTGGTAAGGATTTATGGGAGTTCTTATCGGGAAAGTCGAGTTAATGACTTCGATTATGTTTTGATGTTTCTTTAAACTTTTCATAAATTCAATGCTTGAATCATATTTGAACTGAGATAAATATTTGTGATAGAGTTGATGGGAAGATTTATTGTTTCTATATATGTTGCAAGTGAGATTTATGGACCTGTTTAATTATAGCAGTTTAATTATGTGATTTTTTTGATAAATCGATTATGAGCATGATTGTAATTGCAAAGCATGCGAAAGATGAATAGTGAACATGTTCATGTTGTTTCATGTTGGCAATAGATGCGGATACATGATGATGTATATGTGATATTGTTGCAGTTTTATCCTGAAATGTTGGAAATAATATGATACTGCATGAGTTGATTGCTAAGTGGCATGTTAACATGATTCCGGACTTTTGAAAATGCATATTATGATTTTGTTATACGGTATTTATAAATACATATAGGAAGTATGATATTCCACAGGGTTTGATAGGCACTTGGTGTGGTTAATGAAATTATGATAATAATGGTTCCATAAGAGGGAACAATGCAATGGAAAGTGCACTAGCTTAAATGGTAGTTGCATGTTTTACCTATGACCTAATTTAAAGATACCCTATGATAGCCCTTTTGGGTATGCCTTGTTTCGTTGATGTGTGCTTAACTAGTTGCTTGACAACGATCTACCTTAGAGAGGGTAAAAGGTATGAAATTTCCTGAACCCTTTAGTTTGACTCGCGAGAGGCATTTCCTCACCAAAGTCCTCCAACCAAGGAGATTAGGGAGACCAGGACTGTCAATTCGTATTAGGTGGCAGTTCTCGAGTACTTCTACAGAAGTGAGTAATCATGATCATCGCTATGACACTGGTGTCACGCTCTCGAGTAGAGTTCTCTTGGAGCGGCAATTTCCTCTCATGGTTTTGGGCTCCATCCTTGGGGAATATGACTTAGGGGGCTACTCGGGCATAATAAAATACATAGCATAATAAACACCCGAGCTAGTCAGCCTGTTTTGGGTTGGTCTATGTCATACCCAGGTAGACCGGGAAATCAAGATGAAACATAAATTACTTGCTCATATTACTTTATTTCACTTTGTTTTACTTTACTTTATAGTACTGTAAATGATTCTTATTCTTGAAAGTTGGTGAATTCATGCTCATTGATATATGTCCTGTTCTCATATGGAGTTTGATATTGGCATATTTGAGATTGTTATTTCATACTTGCTTATGAATTTTGAATTCATGAATAGCTTGTAGAAACTTTATATCTGCCTTTTGGATAGTTGATGCAAATTCTGAGATACTTATATCATGCAAGCTTTACGTGTTGTACATTGCATTAGATGTGTGAGTTTTGATGGGACTTTTCAAAGTCTTATTCTTTCAAAATAAAATATTTTTCATGAGGCATGTGATGGTCAGAGCGAGTGCAAAAAGCTAGAGGGGGTTGTGCATACTGATGTTTTCGATGATCCCAAGGACTTCTTGTTTTATTTAAATTTTAATACTTTCTAAATTGTTAAAGTACTATTTAATTGAACATTTGATTATTAGTTAAATTCTGAATTTTAGTTACTTTGTGCATTGTCAATTTCTATTCGGATATGTGATGGCAGTAGTCTCTTAATGTAACGTGTCCAGAGATTTAACCAAGAAACTAATTTATAAAAGTGATTTTAAAAATCATTATTTTTTTGCTGTGTTTACTCACCTAATAATAACATAAGGATTTTATCAGTTGGTTGCTTTAACCTCAAACCTTATTCTACAGAGCTACTAAACGCTAGTGCATGCGCAGGTTGACTCCCTAGAGCTTGATTCAATTAAGGCAAAGCCAATGATAAAAAACTTGATTTATTAATAATTTCTTTTATATAATGGTTCAATCAGATTCGTTAATGGATGGTTCTGTACTGGATCTGGTACGAGGAGGTTAAGACACGCTCATGCTTGCGCTCAAGCAGGCTGTCTAGTACTTGGTATGATTGAAACGAGTTTGTTTATGAGACCATTGCATTATTATATTTTAGAAAGAAAAAAATAAATAAAAGAAAATAATAGATTCAACCTTATAAAAAAAACTTTGGTATTTTTGGTTTGAAATTGTTCGAGCCGTTATAGATTGAATTCCTTTTAAAGTTTTTTTTTGTTTCAAAAACCTAAAAATGATTTTCGAAAAATCAGTTTGTGAAAGATCCATGTTCTTATGATTTTCAATATGTTTTGTATTTGATTTTATGAAATGATGTTATTATGAATAATCTAATGTTGATTAAAGATTCAAAGTTATTTTAAGCATGTTTGGATATTGAATCTTGATAAATGCTAGATTCTTGATGAAGTTCATAATGAATGTGTTGTTTTTTGTATTTTTGGATCCAACCTGCGACTTTATAAAATCGTTTTGCCAAATCCAACTGTCAGATAAATCTGAAATCTTTAGAGGACCTTCTACTTAGTGAATAAAGATTTTGATCCAAATTTTGTACCGATCAGAGACCGAATAAGGGAGTTATGCCCTCTATAAGTTGAATTAGTGTTTTTGTCTGAGACAATATTCTTGTTTTGACAGACCGATACTAGAACAATCATATCTCTCTTGATATGATGTTTTGCTTTAATCTTTTTTTGGAAGAATACTAACATGGTAGAGAATTTAAAAAAAAAATCCTTGTGCACCAATTCATTATTTGTTGTGATTTAGAAATTGTGCAACAAGGCCAAAAATCAGTGTGGTCCTCAGACAGGTTCTGTCTTTGGACATAAACTGATTTTGGTAGAAAATATTTAATTAAATATTGGTAAAGAATGTTGATTTGACTTTTGGTATGCTTATTGTAGACATGTTAAGCTATGTTAAAAATAAATTTTGATTTTTAGTTCCTTGTTTATTATGCCATAATAGATTGACAGACTAGAGAGAACATGTTCGGTGATTGAAAAATAGGTTTCAGTGTACGAATTACTAGAAATCCATTTTAATTGATTTTGGCTTGTGGTTTGTGCCTACTTTTAGCTAATACATAGGGCTATACTGAATTGTTTTTGTTCAAATTAGTGATATCTGATGTACTGTATATTTTAGAAAATAGGTAAAATATGTCTATCCTGTCTCAAAATTGGAACACTTGCTTGTTTGGGTACCAAACATGGGTCCCAAGGTCTTGAAACGGTTCTAGACTTGGACCAGACATGTTATTGACATATTTTAGTATAGTGTACAAGCCTAATATAGGTCTTGAAGTTGTATATGGTTTGCTAGCATGTTAGATTGCTAAAGTACAAGCATTCTATGATTACTTGTGACATGACATGACGTATGTTAATGAATATGATGCATTTGGACTTGCATGAGGAAATCACATGTAGCATGAATGAATGAATGTAACATGAATTAAATATATGCTATGATTGTGTTGTAAGACATAGAAGAAATGCATGCACATGTATTGGCAGTTTCGTGGAACCCATGTAGTGCCAGTATACGCAAATTATAAATGATGTTGTATTGCATGTTTCATGTTATAAGATGTATGGAAGATGCACACACACATGAATGCTCTGGTTATGGGCAATGGATGCTAAGTGAACCATGTTAATGAAATATACACATGCATATAACATGAATAATGACCTCAAGGGAGGTTTACCTCAAAGAAGGTACAATGGACATCCAGTTTAAAGATATCGGGGCACCAAGAATGGGTTATTGTTTTTTAGCTTGTGTAAATATAAATCTACCAAAGAGTTAGGGGATGAGGTCTTCTTTAGTGGAGGTCCAGCTACGTAAGATAAAAGTAGTGCACTATGACTTTTTTCAAGGAAATAAACTCCTTGATGAAGGATTTTGGACCTTGGTGTTGGCAAACTGAGTTCTTGTGGGGTTTAAAATAAAATATCTAAAATACTCATGATTGAATATACACCCGCATGTAGATCGGCAAGCCTATAGCGACCCAAGGTAGTGGTGCCCTTGTGGAGATAATAATTTTTATCGAAACTTAAGCTAATTGCTGTATGCATTGGTAGATAGCAAAAGATGAATATAAATAAAAAAGAAAAACTATATGCATGAATTTAGGTTTTGCATAGTTATTTGAGTCACCTCTCGAGTTAGAGGTCTTGTAGAATAAAATCTCGTAAGGAGTTAGGGTCTGAGACTTATGGTTAGCCTTGGACTTAGTTGGAGTCTAGTTTGGCTTGGTGACCTTCCCATATCTGGTATTGTGTAGTGGGTGGTTATGCTTTCTACTAAGACTTGTGGTTTGTCTCACCACTACTTTTTTTTTCATTTTCTAGTACCAACGAGTAGGCGGGTGTGATGAGGACAAATACGGTGAATTGGAGTATACCTGGAGCTAGATCAAGGACCCATCTCTTCCTGGGGATGGTGTGTGTTTTGTGGTTTTATCAAAATTGTTATTGGATATAAATTTTGTAAAGAATCCGTGAGAGTTCACCCATGAATTTTGTGAACAATTAATGTATACATCAATAGAATGATTGTTTGCTAAAGAGTTTTTTCCTTTCATTGTGTTAGAAATTATTTGCAAAAGATTCTAGAAGATTTTTAAAAAGAAATAAATGTTTGATTTTCTATTATGTGCTCTATTTAAAAAAAATGGCTCAATTATTTGGGGTGAATCTTTGGTATTAGAGCAGAGTTTTTCAAAATGGTCCAAGATCCGATCCCGAAGCTCAAGTTTTGCATCTTGACGACTGCCAAACCCTGTAGAGCGAGTAAAAATTGGTAAATTATAAAGTGATTGATTTGTTGTTTTACACTCATGATAACTGATTGTTTATTTGTGTTTATGAGTATAACCAAGGGCTTTATTATAATTTATTTATTTGATTATTTTCTTTTTAGATGTCATAGTATCCAAGAGAATGGATGAGCCAAAGAAACTTTGATCTAGAAGCCCTCGTGATGCTCATTGAGACCGTGCAGACTTAGACTTAGACCCAGGTGTAGCCGCAAACAACACATGCAATAACATATCAGAAGTTCATGGACCTCAATCCCCCTTCCTAAATTTTTATGTTATATATATTATATATATGTATATAAACATAATATACATGTATATATATATAATATATATATATGTATATATATATATATATATATATATATATATATATATATATATATATATATATATATATATATATATATATATATATATATATATATAAAAATATGCATAGATACATGCCAATCTAAGGCCTAATTTATATGCCCTAGTTCAGCCCAAATGCCATGCTATGATTCCCAATCATGGCCAGGAATCAGGGGTGGTTACAAGCCTTAATCCTTTGGGAAGTTATTTATGCTTCCAAACAAAAGAGGAGTGGACAACTCCTTCCAAATCCGTTTCCCTTGAATTCCGGTAGATCTATTCTATCAAACACGGGTTCCCAAACAAAGGGTAAATATGGTGATTCATGGTTCTATGAATTAGTTGATCACAACAATGAAGTTAGCTTTCTCGTCGCCCAAAGCCTATCATTCCATGCGAACATGATGGTTGAATTTAGGGATGGCAGTGGATCGAGGGAAAACCGCCCCCACCCCCATCAACATCCCCATTAGTAAAATAACTAAAATACTTTTAAGAATGCCAGTAGACCAGCAAAAATGGGTCCCCACCCCGCTTTGCTCCATTTAGACCGGGGATGGAGGATATAAAACGGGAATAGATGCTGGGGATAAAGGTTAAAATCAAAACCCATGGGTGAAGGCATGCCATCCCTAGTTGGATTCACGTTCACATTTCTTTTTTCTTCGTTGTATGAAACCCAATTTTTTTCCGGAAGCAAAAAAAAAAAAGCAAATGCGCACGTCCTTTTTTGACGTAGGCCCTTCTGCTTTTTGCTTCTGGAAAATGTGGGTCGTCACGTAGACGAAGGGAAGCTAAAGGGGCGGCGGCGGCGAGGGAAAAAGAGGAAAGGAAGGGTAGGAAAAAATGGTTGCAACAAGTGCTAGCTTCATAACGCACTGCAGCTCTTGGTCTCTCCGACCCTTGGTTGCTGCTGCTGCTGCTGGAAGAGGCCGGGTGATGATGATGACCTCCACAAGGGCAAGGGCTGGAAAACCAGAATCCGTCGTCGCTTGTAAGCAACAATCTTCGGGTGGCAGCAGCGCCAACGCCAACGCCAACGCCAACGCCAACATCCAGAATGTCCCAATCAGATTATCGTCGCGGAAGGTCGATGAATACAACGTGGCCATGAAAAGGATGATGATGAACCCTTACGAATACCACCATGATCTTGGTCCTCATCCTGTTCCCTCTTCCATGATGGCATCTCCTTCTTCCCTCCATTTTTGTTTTTCTTTCTTCTTCGTTTCCTTGATTCGATTCCAGTACGTTCCTTAAAGTAGTTTATGTCTTTTGGCTCGCTTTTTCAGGAATGAACTACACCCAAATCAATGAGAGTTTGATCGTCGGTTCGCAACCTCAGAAACCTGAAGACATTGATCACCTGAAACAGCAGATGAATGTCGGTTACGTGATTAACCTGCAGCAGGACAATGACGGGGAGTATTGGGGGATCGACTTGCGGTCGATTGTCTGTAGATGTCAAGAGCTTGGTGTCATCCATGTAAGAAGGCCGGTAAGTGAAGATGACTCGACGCGTTTTATAAATTTATTTAGGTATCGTGTGTAATTTGAGCAGCCAAATAAGCTATTCCGTAGATGTGCTTGCTTGTTTAAGCATGGGCATATTTTCTCATGTCTGCATTTCTAGTGGAAAGCATGCCACTAAAAGTATGGAGTTTTTCCTGGCATGAATGGTTACCGACTTCTACAACCAATACTCATAAGATCATAAAAGCAATGCTGTAGAGAGCAATGATTTGTTCCTTTAGGAACAATAGACAGGAATGCTATAATATTTCTTTATTCTTTATGATTTTTCTTTCTACATATTTTTTCTATTCTGAATTTGAAGAAAATCGTTCTTATGAAAGGTTTCCGATACCCGCCCTTAATTTTTGTTAGACAGAAATGAACGACGAATTATGCTCATTCATTTTTTATCTTTTCCTTTTATTTTTGTTCCCCCCACCCCTTGGAATTGAAAATCCAAAACAATGCATATGGTACATCAATCTAAAAAAATTCACAATTGTCTGTCCTAGTTTAAATTCTAAATCATGCTAAGGGGATACAATCAGTTCACATTGTCCTTCCATTTGCTGTACGTTTATTATCAACGTTTTTTGTCTTCTCCACACTATTATCTTTCAATGGGTAATAATCACTGCTTCTCAATAGCATATTTTCTGGATTATGTTCCTCTAATGCATTATTGAAAGCAGTCACAGGATGAGATTTCTCCAAATATGAAAATCCTCATGTACTAGAAACAGTGTTTGTTGTCTGGTTCATACTGCTATATTTTCTACCACTACATGATCCTCAATTGATGCTTGAGCGCATATTTGAGAAAGTATGTATGTGTCCATTTGAGTTTGTCAATCTATCGTGTTATGGAAAAAGAAATAAAGAAAAAGAGAAGGAGGTGATTGGCGGACATTTTGTGTAAGAGCGCGTATTTTTTTTGGTCCTTAGTCAATTCATGAGATTTTCGAAATTCGGTTAAATCCGGTAGAAAAATTGTTTGAGGCTCGATTTTTAGACCAATGTCTTAGAGTTTGGGTTTGACCAAAGTCTCATCGACAAGGTCGAGGTGAGCCAATCGAAACGTAGCAAAGAGTTTTAATTTTGACTTTTAAATTCAAGCGAAATTCGGGTTATTTTTTGGGCGAAATTCGGAATTTGGTATTCGCGTAATATATCATTGGATGCATCTCAGAATTCTGAGCGCGATGGTATTTTACTTTTCTAAATTTGAGTTCCGGTTGGCCCGAAAATCACGATTTTCTAAAATTTTAGCAGTTTGTCGAAAGAGATCCGGGATTGGATCAGACTGGATCCAAGGCCTATGATCCAAATTTTTATGGTTTGGGGTCCTATTTGGGTCCTACTTAAATCTGGTTTGGGTCCAAATCTGGATCCATTTTCGTTATGGGTTTGGATCTTGGATCCAGATCCAAATCCATGCCCAATGTCTTTTCTAGCTTTAAATTCAACATCAAGCTTTATTTTGAGATTAAATAAGGTTAGGGAGCCTCCTGGATTAATTTGGTAATTTTTAGATATTTTTAATTAATTATTATTAAAAAATTAATTAATTAAATAATATTAATTCCGAGTTTCTGTTTCAGGGCTGAGTGGGACTCTTTAAAAGAGTCCTTATTCCAGCTTAAGAGAGGTTAGGAAAGAGTTTTAAAAGGATTGGAACTTTTTTTTTAGAAAAGTCAACTTTAAAAAGAGTTTCAAAAATTTTGGAAACAAGGAGAGAAGAGTTCCATTATTTTATGGAAACTCTCTTCTCCAGCCCTTTTAGAAAAGGCTGGAGAAAAGGGGAACGTGACCCCCTCTCCCACTCTTTATTGAGAAAAAAAAGAAGAAAGAGAGAGAAAGGAAAGGAGAGAAAGGAAAAGAGAGAAAGAAATGGAGAGAGAGAAGGAAGGAGGAAGAAGAGGAAGAGGGAGGCCATTGATCCTCAGCCCAAGCTCCTTCCACAGCCCTTCTCATGTTCTTTCCCATCAAAGGTATGGGTACTTCCTTTTGAAACAGATGAGGAATCGGGTAGAGAGGGATTCCGTGCATGGTTCTTGACGGAAATCCATGGTGGAACGGTGGATCCAAAATCCTACGGTGGCATACATCTATTTTGTGTATTTTTCCTCATTGATTTTGTTAAAAAAGAATTTCTGTATGGCATCAGATTGGCTTGTGGGTGTCGGCTGACAGACCAGCCGAACCTGGTTCAACTGGTTTGTCAGGCCGTGCCTTTGGGTTGCAGGCCCAGCCGAGTGATCGGCTGGGCATGACACCATTCAAAAAAAAAAGAACTCGTTTCTGGTATGGGTGTATGCTGTTGACTGCCATCTGCTGGCCAGACTTGGCAGACCCAGCCGACCCAGTCGGCTGGGTGCTGGTCGAGTGCTGGCAGTGCCGAGGTAGGCCCAGCCGACCCAGTTGGCTGGGTGCTGGCCTGTGGATTCGGGTAACAAAAAAAAATACTAATAATGTGTATTGTTAGTTTTTTTTTGTGTTATCGTTTATGCTGTGGTTTCCTGGCAGCACACACATGCCCAAACTGGGCCTGTGTATATGCTGTCAGACCCAGCCGACAGGGTCGGCTGGGCTGAGAGTTCAATAGAGAGAATATATATATATATATATATATATATATATACACACACACACACACACACTTCATTGGGCTAGATTTGTTTAGAAAAAAAGAGAGAGTAATAACTGGTATGCTATGTTGGGGCTGAATGGTTTCAAAAAGAGGAAATATACATACATACCTATATATGTGTTACAGATGTAAACCAGTGGCCTAAGTTACTCAATACATTAGCAGACATGTATATTGATGGGTATATATTCTTTTCAAAAAAAAAAAAGGGGGACACAAGGCATTAACAGATGGTGTATGTGAAGGCATGTTGTGTCCAAACAAAGGAATATTACATAGCTGTCATTTCATATGCACATGTTTTTGGTCTTTGAATCAGTGTTTTAATTATAACTAAGATGTGAGTCTTATTCCGGTTTGAAAAATCCAACTGAAATGATTATGCATACACATACGTGAGGTATGAAAATCGGGTTATTCATGCATTGGATGAGCAAGCGGCAAGTCTATCAGCACTCGGTAGGGCTGATAGGCTATCCCAGGCCCAATCGATTGGCAGGGCATGTGGTCCTTCAAAAAAAAAAAAGACAAGGGCAGCTTATGGACATCTATGCAAACCCATTATTTTTGCACAGGTCGTAGCTGATTGTGTGTACATATGACTACACCTGTGTATGTGCTGAACTGCTGGGCTGATTCGCCTAATCGGCCAGCAGGCTGTTCGGTCCGGGAGTGTCATACCCGACCAGCCGCTCAAGTGTATGCAAACTATATTTTGTCTTGACAAAAAAGGAAATGCGAAGTTATACGTGCAGAAATTTATTTCTATGTGCATTATTGTAGTGGTGCATTAAAACATGTGAATATGTGTTGTCATGCGTCTGCTAGAATATTGATGTTTTGTTTTTAACATGGACGTGCACATTTGATGGTTATATGTATGTTCATGTGCACACACACGCAAGGGAGTATGCATTGGCACAAATACATGAATATTGATGCAAGAATTACACATGACAAGGATGCATACGATTTGAGACATTACATGCTTATGAATAACTTTGTTTTGCATGGGTGCACGTGCATTTGGCACATGAGTTTGGTGTTATAAATAACATTACTTTGGTTTTGATATGTGATGCATCGATGACCTAAATGGATCATCACCGACCCGGAGAGCTGTGGACTTGGTTGTTTTTCATATATATTTAAATGCATCACTTAAACCATACATGTTGGTACTGCACACTACTACACTGTTCTTGTTGTCCTCACAGGCTGGAGTCCTGTAAGGGTTCTCGCAGGGGTGGATGCGAGCTTTTACCTTTATTTTTGCATATGGTATTGCAAAACTTAAAGAATTGACTCTTAATAAAAGATAATAATTTAAAACAGGTAATATACGTTCTGGGATCTTCCATATGAAGAATGGGGATTTTAGAGTTCCGGTCTTGGAGAGACTGTGAGGATACAAAAACTTCGTGTGCTTTATTTTGTCTCCTGAACTCGATAATGAGGTTTCTTCTCCTTGCCATGATTTTGGGGAGAGTTCGCCACTTGACCTAGGGGTGGTGTGTTTTAACACAACTGTTGTTTTGGTACCAAGAAAGTGACACTTGTGGGCGTGGGGTGTCCCTTGTTTCCTCGACATTAGATGTATAGGTCTAATGTTCCGAAGGTGATTCTGTCGAGGGTTGATTTTGGGACCCAGTAATAAAATACAAATTATGTGCTAAGCTACTCTTGGAACCTAACTTGACATCGGGGATTTTACCCGTTTGGTGTATTCGTTGGCAACAGTAATTAAAAAGAGGAACTTAAAGTTGTATGCATTTAATAGGGCATGCATGTGGAAAAATGGAAACTTAAATGAAAGATAACAAAAGGATTCATGCATTACACATAAATAATGCATTTTTCTGCTATGCATTAGATCATGCATATTTTAATTGTTTCCGCAATCATTACATGATGATGAGTGTGTAATGTTTACTTCTTATTGCATGTTAAAGTTTTGTTACTTGTTACTGTTTTAATGTTTCTGCATACTTAGCACTTATAACTGTTGCATGGAAAATTTCTTGAATGCTATAAAATGTCGTGTTGCATTTCCCTCAGAATATTGCATGATATCTTATCTTAACCCTTTGTCTCATCTGTTTCACTAAAAAAAAATCTGCATTTTCAAGATGTATGAGTTGAGATCGTTACATTTTGGTTATCTGTTAGTGCTGATAGTCTGCCTTTTATTCTTTTGACTATCCATACATAGAATAAAAATGAAAGATAAATGAGAAAACCAAACACTTGGAACATGTCTCTTCTTTGGACAATTACTGTTAATGCCTTAGTGGGACAACCTAGCTAATATTGAGTCAGACCAACATCCACGATATTTGCTACTGACCACTGGCTATGGGTTCCAGGAAGAATGGAAAAAACTGATTTAAGATGTGAAGGTGGTGGTTGCAGACATGGTGTACATCTGGTTGCACCGCAACCTACGAATTTTTTAGGGCAAGTGGAGGCCCTTATATCTTAATCATTCACTTGTGTACTACAAAGTTTTAACAGGGTCATGCCTGTGTTGGCCACACTTGGATTTATTATGGAGCCATTGATGGATTGACAACTGTCTTATTTTGCACTATGATCTTTTGTTTCCTGACTTTGACAACATCTTGTTTTCTAGTGACCTCTCGACATTGAGTCCTTTTATTGATATACTTCTCTTTTCTCCTAAAAAAAAATCATGGTGCTGCCTTGATGATTGGACCTGATCTACTACCAAACTAAAATAATAAAGGCTTTGATGGGGACGCAACTGTAATCCCATTCACCATTTCCAAATATCAACATGTGATTAGCAAAGAAAGTATGTGAAAGGGAACAAGAATTTATCAGTAGTTATTCCCATTACAAGCTTCTGTCCTGTATTGTATGATTAAGATTTTGTGGGGGACTTTTATTGTAACGACCCCAAATTATACCCTTTGAAAATGCAGAATATTTATTTTTCAATCAATGCGGAAACCTTCCCAGAGATCCGGGGTCCTCACAGTTTCAATTTCCGTTGGATAGCCCAAACACCACAAACGAACTTGCAACCATCATCTATAAGAACCAGAACAATTTCATTTATTTATGACTAAGAGTAAATTTCAGAGACAAGGTTTTATTCGACTGAAAGTAAAGTAACAACTGAAAAAGCAAGAAAAACTGAAACAAAAGAAAGAACCACTCTGTCCCCTGCTGAAGTTGACAAGCCCAAGTATGACTCACATCAATCCCCATTAGTTAGTCCAACCTCACTGTTCACCATATCCTGTGAAAAACCAACAAAGTAGGGTGTCAGAATCGAAATTCTGAGCACAGCTACTTCTAAAGAAACCAGGTGAGACAAAGAACATGGATAAGATTTTATGTAATGATTTGAGTGAGTGCAGATATAACAATTTGCAGAATCTAAATAACCATTCATGCAATCAATTACATATGTTAAACAACAAGAAACAGTAAGGCATGAGCATAGACAAGAACTGAGTAATAAGATTTTTCAACATGCTCGAAAGAAAGTAATTAACACCTACCCACCATTCTACCATGAATTAGAGAACAATTCAATTATGCATGATCTAATGCATAACAGGAAAATGCATGATTCCTTTTTATTATCTTTCATTTAAGTTTCATCTTTTCATATGCATGCTCTATTAAATGCACACAACTTTAAGTTCCTCTTTTTAATTTCCGTTGCCCGCGGATACACCAAACAGGTATAATCCCCGAGGTCAAGTAGGTTCCCAGGGTAACTTAACACACAATTTGTATTTTATTACTGGGTTCCAACTTAGCCCTCGACCGAATCACCTTCGGAACATTAGACCTCCACATCTAATGTCGGGGACACAAGGGACACCCCACGCCCACAAGTGCCACTTCTTTGGTACCATAAACAACAGCTGTGTGAAACACGCCACTCCCGGGTAAAGTGGCGGACTCTCCCTAAAACCGTGGCCAGGAGAAATAACCTCAATATCGGGTTCAAGGGACAAAATTACAGCACATAGAGTTTTTGTATCCTCACAATCTTCCCAAGACCGGATCTCTAAGATTCTCATACTCCAGATGAGATATCCCAGAATGTATATTACACTGTTCTTATTCATTATATTTTTATTACAGTTAATTCTTTAAGTTTGCAACACCATATGCAAAAGTAAAGTGAAAACCTGCATCCTCCCTTACGGGGGGGCCCTTACAGAACTCCAACCCGTATAAACAACTAGAACAGTGTAGTAATGTGCCAAACCATCTTATGTGGTTCAAGTGATGCAGTTAAAAACATATGTGAAAGGAAACTATACCCACGGCTCTTTAGGCCGATGATGGTCCATTTAGGCCATCGATGCACCACATAATAAAACCAAAGTAGTGTTTCATTCATAACACTAGGCCAAAGTGCCAATAGCATGTGCACTCATGCAATCATAAACCCAAACATATGCATGTCATTACTCATTCATATGCATTTTCAATATGTGTGTGTTACCTACATCACATACGGGTATTAACCAATCCATGATTTCTTTGAGTGTGTGAGTGTACATGTACCATTTCACATAATAAATCAAGCATTCATGCTAAGAAGAATTACCAATAACTGAATCATGCTCACACTCATGAGTACCATAAACATAACAATAACAATTACATAACCTTCTTCGAAAATAACATTTCAACCTGTTCTTGACACCTATATATAGGTGTGTATATGTTCCAAGATTTCCCTTTATTCATATCAAAACTTATATCATACACAATATTTATTAAAGTCTAGAACATATTTTCATTAAACCTAATTCATAAGAGTCAAGTGAAAGCATAAACCTCCATGGCAAACCAATACACAACATTTTAAATAAACACCTGAACTTCTATTCAAGAATACCATGCCCCAAAAAAAGGAAACAACAAAAGCAAACCTCATATAGAAGTCGTGTATTGGATTTCAGATTTACCTGTCCTTCCTTTCGAACAAGTTCTAAATCCACATAGTTATACATAACTGGACCGTAGACACATAGAGCATGTGCCCTGGGCATTCATAGTGTTCTATTATCTATGTGTTCCCAACAGGCTGAAGTAAAGATTTAAAATAAGAGTTTTGTTGTAAATCTGGTGGTAACCTAAGTTAAGGTTTCCAGAATTGCATACCACCTCTGTACTGAACCTTATACTGTCGAGTATACAGGCTGTACACCAGGATAATCTTGTGTACCAAATGGGTCGGTCCTCATGTATGACATATTACTGTACAATATTACAAAACAACATGTGAAATCAATTTTTGAGTCCTAATTACCAACATGACATCTTTTTAATACATCTTACCTGCATAAATATCCCTATTGGAGAATGCAATATCCGAATGTAACCAGGAAATGTAAAGAAATCCATATTCTGGAATCATGTATTCAATTTAGGAATACAATACTCATGATTCAGAAATAACAATTTCATATTAGCCAAAAGAAATCCAAGATTTCAATCAACCCAAAAGAACCCGTTAGATTGACTTGCACAGTACTGTTCTTGCATACCAAAAAGAGAAAGAAAAGAAATTACGACAAATGATCTAAATCTCCTCATTCATACGCATGCCATATACCAATTAGAAGTCAAAAGAATTTGCACCAACAAGAAACCCCCTGTATAGAAAAATCGAAATCACGCATCCCCTTCACAAATCGAAAAGAAAACTGGAAATCCCCAAATCGGAAACCCTTAACTGAAAATTAGACCCCCAACCGTTAACTAGGGTTCCGAAATGGGGTTGACAGCAAAACCCCCAAATCGAATGTCGTCACTGCCGAAAACCCCCGAGTTTTCTCCTCTCGAAACCATACACGGAATCAAACCCCTATTCGATCCCTCACCCTGTTTCCAAGAAGACCCGTACCTTTCTCCGATGAGTTTTCCGGCGATCAGAGGCTAGAGACGCGAAGGCAGGGCCGACTGAAGTCGCCCCTCACTGCCGTCGTGACAGGAATGCTCGAGGAGGGCTTCGATGGCAGCAGGTAGCGAAAATTTTTGGTTTTTACATTTATTTACTTATTTGTTTTCCTTTTTGGGTTTCATGATAGGAAACTGGCAGATAATTTGAATCAGAGACCCCCTTGGTTATGATAGTTTGACAGTTTGACTTACATCCAGCTATCTGATTTGAATGACCTATTGCTTTCTTGATTTAGCAAGAAGAAACCTTTTGTTTCTTCCCCATTGATGCTGTTTCTGCCAAATTTGCATAGATCTTTGTACCAGAACTTTTTGCTATTCCTTTCCAAATTAATAACATATGTAGCTGTAAATTTCTATACTGGTGAATGGTCTACTACTCGCCTTGTCCCCAAAAGTTTTGAGCATTATGAAAATTTTGGGCCCATCTCGATGTTTTTTGTTTTAGCACCCATACATTGACCTCTTTAATTTATATACATAATTTCATACATTGGCTTCATTAAGCCCTCACAAATGCACCACATGCACATTTTTCTTATGTGCCTCATGTTTGACATTCTTACATCTAGCTGTTGCATATAGAAAATACTCCACTACAAGGATGAAGATTTTAAATTATCATGTTCTTCATTACTTGCCTAAAGTTTCTTCATATTCTAGCTATATATCTTTGATCCTTTATAAACTTATCTTGTCTCTTTCTATGTTTCCATCAAGTTTGTACTTTATAGGTGGTTGTTCATGCTAGATAATAAATCAATAGTTTTTTTTATGGTTAATATCTAAGAAAGCAACAATTTGCATGTTTTCTAGGTAATTTGTCCTTGTTTGTGGGAGGAAGCAAGGTCAAGCATGTACATCCTAGTGCATTGAGCTCAAGTGTTTTTAAAGGCATTGTGAGGGCCGTTAAGCCATACACTTTTGATGCCCCTTCATACAAAATGTCTTGAGGTTTAAGCCTCTTTGCCAGGTAGTGAGTCTTAGGCCTTCCCAACAAAGAAGCTTATCAACTTTAATGAGGCATGGGCCTCTCATAGAAGTCCATGCCTCTTTTACTTTTTAATATAGTTCTTAACATAGGCTCTAAAAGAGGTACTTATCTCTATTAGATGTCTAGGTAAATCTACTTAATTATTGTCTTTTACCTCTTTTTCTTGGGGGATAGGTCCACTTACACTAATTTTAGCTATTTACTAGGCTATATGGTTACACTTTTACCCCGTGTTATCAAAAACGCGTCTTGAGGGGCAAAAGGCGCGCCTCGCCTTGAGGCGAGGCCCTTTGCACCTCAAGGCGCCAGCCTCAGGTGTGAGGCTCAAAAAAAAAAGGAAGAAGAAGAAGAAGAAGAAGAAGAAGAAGAAGAAGAGAAGAAGAAGAAGAATTTTAACTTTTATAGGTTAATCTCATATTTTTAGTACTTATTTGAGATTTTCTATTGCTTATTTTGGTTGTTGCTTTATAGGACATTATATTTTTCAATTATATAATTAGTTTTCCAGTTATGTAATCAGTTTCGAAGAAGAAGAATCTTTAGTTACTTTTATATGTTATATTTATTAGTTTCTTTATTTATTTACTTTTTATTAGTTTCTTTACTTTTTATATGTTAATCTCATATATTTTAACTTTTATAGGTTAATCTCATATTTTTTAGTACTTATTTGAGATTTTCTATTGCTTATTGGTTGTTGCTTTATAGGACATTATATTTTTCAATTATATAATTAGTTTTCCAGTTTTATGTAATCAGTTTCTTAGTTACTTTTATATGTTAATCTCATATTTATTAGTTTCTTTATTTATTTACTTTTTATTAGTTTCTTTACTTTTTATATGTTAATCTCATATATTTTACCTTTTATAGGTTAATCTCATATTTTTTAGTACTTATTTGAGATTTTCTATTGCTTATTGGTTGTTGCTTTATAGGACATTATATTTTTTAATTATGTAATTAGTTTTCCAGTTATGTAATCAGTTTCTTAGTTACTTTTATATGGTAATCTCATATTTTTTAGTACTTATTTGAGATTTTCTATTTCTTATTAGTTGTTACTTCATCAATAAAGCATTTCTTTATTTATTTGTATTTTTAGATATTTCTTTATAAATTTTTTTAAAGTTTAAAAAAAAAAATTGAGGCTTACGCCTCGCCTCAGTTTTTGGTGGAGCGCCTCGCTACACCTCAACGCTTTTCACAATAATGCTTTTACCTAACTAGCTATTACTAAGACCTACTGTCCTAGCTTTCCTATTGCTGGAAGAGGAGCCAAAAAGAGCAGAGGAAGGACCCTTTCATCATAAATTAATTTTTGAAGCTAATTATTGTTATTCATTTTTTATATATTTTAATATAATAATTTCTTTGTTTAATTGATTTCGGCAGTTCTTATATATATATTTGCATATTTTGATATAATATGGATTTGTTTTTTTATTATTTGCAATCATTGTTATTTATTTATGCTTTACAATTAATGAATAAATGTTTTATTTTAAGAGTTGTAGAGTTTTTTTAAATAACTTTCAGTTTAAGCTTTGAGAACATTGAGGCTAGCCTCATTCATATTTTTGAAAAACGCCTCATGCCTTTAAAAACCTTGAGCTTAATTAATTGGGTGGAGAACAATGAGGATGTTCAGATACTCAATGTGGACAACAAATAACCTAACATAATTTTTATGTGCTTCCTCTTCCATTTTTGTTTGAGATGCCAATCTGAGTATACATGGACTTGAAATGTTGATGCTTCATGTAATAATTTAATAGCCTGAGCTAATTGATTAGAGCAAGACAAAACTACATAATAATATAGAAGGCTTATCACATTAATTGTAGAATATAACCCAACAGTCATAGGGAGATGAAGTTGACAATGGCATTGCATGAGCCATTACCATGATATCTCATGTTACTCAACTGCAACATTTTGCTCATATGTGCAGGCATGAAATCTCTAGCAGATAATTGACTTTTGACTTTAGAAAAATACTAAAACTTATCACTCATCTACTACTGCAGACAGACTAATGAGCTTCATTTTGTACCAACAAAATCTCAATGTATATACCAAAAAGAGAGGAAAAATACCATATTCACTACTACAGGTCATGAAATAATTTCAAGTATATTGCAAATCGTTATAGTGCAAAAGCTGTTGGCCATGCTTGTAAGGAATATATGTTGGACCTTGAATATCATTATAGACCAAATCAAAATGATATCTTCAAAAAGGAATTGTCTCTATTTGAAGGTATTGCGCAGACCTTGGCGTATCCATGATTTTTACGAAACTTAGTTTCATAAAAAATAAGATGATAACATGTACCTGAGTAGGTAACCTGAGACATCGCGTAGATGCTCATGCTGTAAGGTTGATATTTCTCCTTTTAGACACGATCAAAGTGTTTATGGTTAGAACTAACTGAACATGGCGAAATGTTTGAGTGGAAATATATACTTCGATTCAAATCTGAAATGGAGATTTACCATGGAGAGCATCACAGGCATTTTATAAGAATGTTGGTAGTAGGAAGGAGCTTTTGACCAATAATATTGAGGGACATTGATTCCAAGCAACAAGTACATTAAAAAAATTTATTTCTCTCAATGATACCTGTTTGTCCAATAAAAGAACATGTAGTTTGAGTTACAATGAGACTGCGTATTAAGATAATTAGTCAAATAATGGGGGTATATTAAACTAATTATCTGAACACAGAACTTGATAGAGGTATGCATTAATTCCCTACTTATGAGCCATAGTTGTCCTCATTGCGGAAAAAATATCATCCTAGAATAGTCATAATGAATTAAAGGCATTTTTAAATCCACATAAAGACAAAGCTGGGAATTGGATAGCAAATGTTAAAGTATCAAAAGGTGTAATGTTTTTTCTTTCAACAAACATACAACAACAACAACAACTACGCCTTCATCCCAAAACAATTGGAGTCGGCGATATGAACCAAAAAAGAAAATCATTCTGGGTCTTCCACATGAATCCTTCTCCTTCAATCATTTCTATCCAATGCCATGTCCTCGGTGAGGTTTAAAGCATTCATATCATTTTCTATCATCTCCATCCAAGTCTCTTAGGCCTACTCCGACCTCTTTTAACTAATATATTTTCCCATTTCTCCATCCTTCTAATTGGAGCATCATTAGGCCTTCGTCGAATATGTCCAAACCACCGTAAACGATTCTCTCTCATCTTATTTTCAATGAGTGCAACGCCTACCTTCTTACGTATCTCCTCGTTCCGAATCTTATCTTTTATTGTATTTTCACACATCCATCTAAGCATACGTATCTCAGCTACACTCATTTTTTGAATATGATGTCTCTTGGCAGCCCAACATTCCGTGCCATATAGTAAAGTGGGCCTAATAATCGTTCTATAAAACTTTCCCTTCAACCGCAATGACATTCTGCGATCGCACAACACTCCAGTTGCACTTTTCCATTTCATCCACCCAATCTTTATCCTATGATTTACATCTCCATCAATTTCTCCATACTTTTGAATGATAGATCCCAAATATTTGAAACAGTCATCCACCAGTATTTCTTGCTCACCAAGCTTCACTATACTCCCATCACTGTTTCGTTGTTTACTAAACCGACATTGCATATATTCTGTCTTACTCTTACTCAACTTAAAACCTCTTGCTTCCAATGTCTGTCTCCACAATTCTAACTTAGCATTAACCCTAGCTCTAGACTCATCAATCAAAACAATATCATCAGCAAACAACATACACCACGACACATTTTCTTGAATTGATCTCGTAAGCTCATCCATCACTATAGCAAATAGGAAAGGGCTTAATGCAGATCCTTGATGTAACCCAACTGTTATAGGAAAATTGGTTGTCATCCCTCCACAAGTGCGGACATTGGTTACTACTCCTTCGTACATATCTTTAATTATACTAATATACTTGAG
The DNA here is from genome assembly GCF_984573655.1 of Nuphar pumila. Lineage (NCBI taxonomy): Eukaryota > Viridiplantae > Streptophyta > Magnoliopsida > Nymphaeales > Nymphaeaceae > Nuphar > Nuphar pumila. The sequence continues at coordinate 74,648,660 of NC_143250.1, read as the reverse complement.
ATAAACACCTTTCTTCTGTTGAGAAACTCGGTTTTGATGTCACATAATATGATACACAGTCTCATTTGATTTTATATGATATGATAATATGTCCTCTTGAAATAATGTTATATTATGACTGAATATGTTTTGCCATAAATCTAACGAGTATTTGATGCAAGGATATCTCACCCAATAAGGATGGAGACTTCCTGTTCAAGTACAACTATGGTGCAATCATACTCGAAGAAAAAGCTTGATGAGCCATGCATTCCTAAAGTTCAAATGAAGAGATCGGCTACCTCAAGCTAAAGATTTTTTTTCTTCTTTAGAGTCATATGTAACAGAACCTTCAGGCACTTGCATATTGCATATTACATACTCATTCATAAACACTATATCATAAAAGTATACGATAGTTTCAAAAAGCTCCTTTTTGAAAACCAATAATTGTACCTTCTTACAACCTTTTATGAAAAAGATATTTTGTCATATAATAATTGTACCTTCTTACAACCTTTTATGAAAAAGACATTTTGTCATGTAATAATTGTACCTTACACTATATACAAGACAACATGAAAAGGAATGTAGGAAAAAGACAAAAACATAAAATCGGCTACATGGAGAAAACAAATATAATATTTTTTGAAAAGACTCTAGAAATATTTTTAATATAAGAAGAAGACAAAAACATAAAATCGACTACAAAAGAAAAACAAATAAAATATGTTTTAACAAGACTTTAGTTATCTTCTTTAAAGAAATGTTTTTTAATATAAGAAGAAGACAAAAACATAAATCGGCTACACAAAAGAAAAACAAATAAAATATGTTTTTGAAAGGACTCTAGTTACTTTTTTTCATAACCATAGAATGTCGACTTACTTGAAGTCATCATTCTCTTTACAAAGCATTAAATGCCTCCTGTAACAAATCCTTGTTAATATCCTTCTCAAAGAATGTCGACCTTCTTTTGGTCCTCCTCTCTGGAGACTTTGAAATACACAACATAAAGAAAACACTTGACATGACTATGTACAAATAAATATCTCAAAGCACTAATTGTACTTACACTCATTTAAAGCAAAGAAGTACTAATGTACCTCAAATCATTAATTAGAATAAAGACAAAACTACAACCCAACGTTCAATGTACTATTGTAAGAAATAGACTTTTTACATAAAATATGTATTACCTAAAATATTACAACGACTAGTGTACCCTCTATTCTACTTTTATGGAAAAAGGTATTCTCGAATTTATCTAAAAGATATTTTTTGAAATGACATAACATTTCATATTTCAAAAAGTTACAATTCCAAAAATGTAACGACTACTTTTTAAAAGCTATATAAACACACTCAAATAAACTATTCAAACATGGAATGGAATAGACGTGTGAGCTTACAACGAGAAAAATTTCTATTCGATATTTGAAAAGAGAGCCTTGAAAAAGAAAGAGAAAAAGGAAAGAAAGAAAAGAGAAAAAGTCAAGTCCAGCTCTTTGACAAAGAGTATCCTCTGAGTGACAAACAGAACATTCTGAGAATTCTTCATTTGTGCATTCATATCATTCTGAAGGTTCTATAGGAAGTATTGTAACTCTGTTATTCACTGTATTCCTTCTTTGTTGAAAGAAGTAGACCTCTGTGAAAGAGGGTGTTGCCCTTCTCTGTTGAGAGAAGAAGACCTCTTGGGAAGAGGGTGTGCCCCTTCTCTGTTGAGAGAAGAAGACCTCTGGGGAAGAGGGTGTTGTACTATTTATTCGGTGACTCGGATGTTATAGTGGAAAGCTCAAGTGGTTTGCTTGGGGACTGGATGTAGGTCTGGATACTGACCGAACTAGTATAAATTCTGTGTTTTATGTGTTGTGCCTTATTGCTTAATTTTTTATTCTATCGATCATTATCATATTTCACTATTCACCCCTCCTCTAGTGGAATTTCATTTGGTATCAGAGCAGGTTTGCTGGTTTCGACGTAACAAGTCTTCCAGCACAAATGACATCTACTTCCTATGCTCGTGATATTGAAGGTCAACACGCATCTCGTCCTCCTTTCTTCAATGGCTCCAACTATGGATATTGGAAGTGCAGAATGACTATCTTTCTCAAATCCATAGACTTTGCTGTATGAAAAATTGTTGAGCATCCATACACATCTCCATCTGCAGACTATAACTTATGGTCTGATGAAGAAAAGAAAATGACAAACCTAAATGCAAAGGCTATGAATGCCTTATATTGTGCCATTGATTAGAATGAATTCAACAGAATATCTATATGTGAATCTGCATATGACATTTGACATTCTTTGGAGGTTATTCATGAAAGAACCAACAAAGTAAAAGAAGCCAAAATCTCATCTCTTGTTAGAAAATATGAGTTGTTCAAAATGAACAAAGATGAACCCATCACAGAGATGTTCACCAGATTCACCAACATCACCAATGATCTGAAATCTCTGGGTGTAACATATTCCCAGACAGAAAAGGTGAAGAAAATCTTGAGATCTCTCACAACTGATTGGGAGAAAAAGATTACTGCTATTGAAGAAGCTCAAGATTTATCTAAGCTTACTTTGGACGACTTAATAGGCAATCTTATGGCCTATGAAGTCCACATGAAAGAAAGAAAGGAAGAAGAGCAACCAGTAAAGAAAACTCTAGCTTTCCCAGCCCTATCTGAGAATGAAGACTCAGATAAAGAATCAGAAATTGCGCTACTTACCAGAAAATTCCAGCGCTTCATGAGAAGGAACCGGCTTCCAAACAGGCACAAGGAAAGAAAAGATCCTAAAGAAGATCCCATGTGCTTTCAGTGTAATAAGCCAGGCCACTTAAAACGTGACTGTCCCCTTCTCAAAAGAAAGTCCAAGACTGAGGAACCAAAGAAGAGGTTCTTCAAGAAAAAGGCTTTGCATGCTCAATGGGATGATTCAGAACCATCCACTAGTGAAGAGTCAAGTGATGATGAAGCCGAAACTGCAAATATGTGCTTCATGGCAAACGAAAGTTCGGTAAGTGAAATCTCTGATTTTTCCTTTGAAGAACTTCTAGATGCTTTTCAAGAACTATTTGAAGAATCTAGAAAATTGAGTTTCAAAAATAAAGATTTAAAATCTGAAAATTTAAAGCTTTCCCAAGAAAATGAAAAACTCAGCAATGAAAGTTCTGAGTTGAAAAAGAAAAATCTTATGCTTATGTCTGAAATTTCTTCTACTAGCTCCAAAACTAAAAAACTGCAAGTAGAAATTTCAGAGCTAAAAAGTAAAACTGAGAACCTCATGAAAACGATTTTCAAGTTCACTAAAGGTAAAGAGAACTTGGATAAACTCTTATCCTCTCAGAAGGTCTCTTTTTACAAGAATGGTATTGGCTATTCTCATTTCAAAAAGCATTCTTGTATGAATCAAAAGACCACGTTTGTGAAAAGTTCATCTGAACCAAATAAGGAGCATTATAATGATAATCTTTTTAACTCCTCTAAAGATATAGACAAACCCAAATCCAAATGGATATGGGTTCCAAAGTCTAACAAAAAAGGACCCGATTGGGTACCAAAAAGGAGATTTACTTAATGTTTTGCAGGCTCCAAAGAAGAAGAACAGATGGATACTAGATAGTGGATGTTCAAAGCACATGACAGGACATCCAGACCTTTTTGCTGTTCTTCATCATAAAGAAGGAGGAACCGTCACCTTTGGAGATAACAACAAAGGTTTGATAATTGGTATTGGAAATATTGGTAACATAAATAAACCCCTTATCAAAGACGTTCTCCTTGTTAAAGGCTTAAAACATAACCTACTAAGTATCAGTCAAATGTGTGACACAAGTTATAATGTTAGCTTTAATCATGATGCATGCCTCATAGCAGACACCAATGAAAACATCATCTTAAAAGGTATAAGAAAGAATAACATACCTAGAAAACATCACAGAACACTGCCTCATAGCTAATAATGACACTCAACATCTATGGCACATGAGAATGGGTCATGTCAATTCTAAATACATGTCTAAATTAGATAAAGATAAGTTAGTACGTGGGTTACCCAAAATTTCTTTTAAAAAGGATTATTTTTGTGATGCATGTCAATTAGGAAAACTGTCAAAATCATCTTTCAAATCTAAAAATGTCATTTCAAGTAAAAGACCTTTAGAGCTTCTCCACCTGGATCTTTTTGGTCCTTCTAGAGTAGCTAGTCATAATCACAATAAATACGTTTTTGTTATTGTAGATGACTACTCAAGATTTACTTGGGTAATATTTTTGAAAAACAAAAGTGACACGTTTTGTCAATTTGAAACCTTATGTAAAAAATTACAAAACGAAAAATCTTGTTCTATTGTTAAAATCCGTAGTGACCATGGAGGAGAATTTGAAAATGAACTTTTTGAAAATTTTTGTAACTTGCATGGTATTTCTCATAACTTTGCTTTTCCTAGAGCTGCACCTCAAAATGGTGTAGTAGAAAGAAAGAATAGAACCCTTCAGGAATCTGCCAGGACTATGCTCCAACACAATAATCTTGCAAAATCTTTTTGGGCAGAAGCTGTTAATACTGCATGCTACATAACAAATAGAGTTCTCATTAGACCCTTATTAAATAAAACTCCCTATGAACTATTCTATGACAGAACTCTAAGAATAGACTATTTCAAAGTCTTTGGATGTAAATGCTTTATCCTAAACACAAAAGATAGCCTAGATAAGTTTGATGCTAAATCTGTTGAAGGCATATTCTTAGGATATTCAAGTCATAGTAAAGCATACAGAGTTTTCAATAAGAGTCATAATACTATTGAAGAATCTATGCATGTTAGTTTTTGTGAATCTATTGATCAATCTGTTCATATACAAACTAATGATGATGATGTTGAAAGTACAGATTTATTTTTAGATAACACAGCTAAGTCTAATGAAGATGATCATCAAAGAACCTTTGTCGATATCAAAGATCATCCTCAAAAGCAGATTTTAGGAGAACTAACAAAGGGGGTTCAAACTAGAGCTCAGCTAGAACGGATTGCAAACATGACATTCATTTCTCAACTTGAACCAAAGAAGATTGATGAAGCCATCATTGATGAGTTCTGGATGCTAGCCATGACTGAAGAACTGAATCAATTCCAAAGAAATGATGTTTGGGATCTTGTACCTAGACCAAAGGATCATCCAATCATTGGGACAAGATGGATCTTCAGAAACAAGCTAGACGAAGCAGGTAATGTTATAAGAAACAAGGCCAGACTAGTAGCTCAAGGATACAACCAGGAGAAAGGTATTGATTTTGATGAAACATTTGCTCCTGTTGCTAGACTTGAATCTATTAGAATGCTCTTAGCATATGCAAGCTATATGGATTTCAAATTATATCAAATGGATGTTAAAAGTGCTTTCTTAAATGGTTTTATAAATGAAGAAGTTTATGTAAAACAACCTCCAGGATTTGAAAATGAACAATACCCAGATCATGTTTTTAAACTCAAATGTGCTTTATATGGTTTAAAACAAGCACCTCGTGCTTGGTATGATAGGCTTAAAACTTTTTTATTAAAAACTGTTTTTTCTGTTGGCAAAGCAGATTCTACATTATTTGTTAAAATAGTGAATAATCATACCCTAATTGTTCAAATATATGTCGACGACATCATCTTTGGATCTTCTAACAGCACTCTTTGTGAAGATTTTTCTAAGTCCATGCAGAAAGAATTTGAAATGAGCATGATGGGAGAACTCACCTACTTTCTTGGACTGCATATCAAGCAAACCAAGGATGGAGTTTTCATCAATCAATCTAAGTATGCTCGTGAACTTCTGAAGAAGTTCAACATGAACTCAACTGCTTCAAAATCTACTCCTATGAGCACTACTACTGTTTTGGACAAAGATGAAGATGGTAAGTCTGTTGATACAAAGGTATACCGAGGTATGATAGGATCACTTCTTTATTTAACTGCTAGCCGTCCAGATATTATGTTCAGTGTTTGCTTGTGTGCTAGATTTCAGTCAAATCCAAAAGAATCACATCTTAAAGCTGTAAAAAGAATAACGAGATATTTAAAAGACAGTTGATTTTGGATTATTCTATTCAAAATCCTCTACATTTGATCTAATCTCATACAGCGATGCTGACTTTGCTGGAAGTAAATCTGACAGAAAAAGCACAAGTGGAACATGTCATATGCTAGGGCACTCACTAGTATCATGGTTCAGTAAGAAACAAAACTGTGTATCCTTATCAACTACTAAAGCCGAATACATTGCTGCTAGCCTAGCCTGTACACAAGTCATCTGGATGAAACAAACTTTGAAAGATTTTGGTTTAAAATTCGAAAATACAACTATTTTATGTGATAACACAAGTGCTATAAACCTTTCCAAAAATCCTGTTTTACATTCTCGAACTAAACACATTCAAATTAGACATCACTTTCTAAGAGAACAGGTCTTAAATAATATAATTAAACTAGAATTTATACCCACAGATAAACAACTAGCAGACATCTTTACTAAACCTTTAAAAAATGAAGATTTTATAAGAATAAGAAGAGAGCTAGGTATATGTAAATTGAATGATATATAAAACTAAAATATTAAGTTCACTCGAGTTCATAATATTTACTAAATTCATCTTAATAAGGATAATAAAAGATCTTTAAAAATTTTAATAATCGTGTCTTCCTTTCACGTTTTTTTTGGTTTACAAAAGAATCATTTCTAAGGGTCTCGAATACCACAAATTGCCTTAAAAAGTTGAAACTTCATGTCAAAGTACATTCTACCTCTTGTCATATCATCTTTTACATCACTTTCATAATTATTGTTTCTCATAACTTGACTTTCTCTTTACTATATAGTTACTTTAGTTATTTTTTCTCACACATACGATTTGAATCTCCATTCATAACTTTGACTCCTTTACTATTTTCCTAAAGAAACTATGAACTCCTTCAATCGAATTCCTTCAAAACCTTGTTCCTCAAACCAAAACTTCTATGAATAACAACACATTCTTTATGTCTTTCATTTTGTCACCTTTCAAGTACACATTAATAATCACACTTTGTCCTATCCTCCTCCACGCATACCCATGAGTACTACCTTCTTTAAATATAAGTATTATGACACTCTTTCATATCACTCATCTCATAACATCCTTTCATCACCTTTTGTCCTCTTGTGAAAACCCCTCATACGAATAACAATCTTCTACACTTCAACCCATGCACTATATTTTAATAACACCCACTTGTTTCTTATTTTAGTAGGCCATCATTGCTCACTTTTTTTTCTTCTCTCTCTCTCTATCTCTCTTCACGAGTTTCTCATTGTTTCTCTCAAAACAACTTTATGTCTAATCACAATATCTTCTTCTTTCCATCATTATCACTCCTCTCTCTCACGATAGGCTAGTCGATCTTCAACAAAATAGTATATTCCTCATATTCAAATGATATATCTCTTTCTTTGTCCTTTCAATATACTTCTCTAAAACTTGGGTCAAAATTTGATTATTTATCCATCGATCTTTTTGTTGCTACATTTCACGTAAAATATACAACTTATCATCTACTATTTTTGTTGCTAATTTTTTACTATATCATCTACTATATCATAGCCTATGTACAATCAATTATCGTCTTTAGCAATCATGACCTTTTTCATATTGTATATCTTTCTCTCCAAGCAAGACTCATTAAAAACTTCCTCAAGAAAAACTTCATCTTATGTCACTCACACATCTCTATTTGTCTTATTCCAAACACATTCTTCACGTATACTCTCCATAAAATAAAAACATCTTATAAAAGGATATTTGTTTTTATTAGGCCATTATTTCACCTCATCTCTCGAAAATCTTTAAACACCATAGAAAAATTCACTCCTTTGGCTTTATCACACATCAAGTCACTCCATACATGACACAAACTCACAATTTGATAACACTCTCACATGATAATTCTTTCTTATATAAAAGAATAATTCGAAACCATGTCCTCCTTGACTTCTTCTCAAATATAATACACTATCTTCTAAAAATTGATTTGATTTGTCATTCACAAGCCTCTTAATTCACACCTCACGGATTTCCTCTTTCAACTAAAATCTAAAAATCACCCACTTCCTATGTCATTCATTTCATATCAACAATTATATTCTTCTTTCTATTTAATCAATTGGTTCATCTCTCACCGTTCCATTCGAAATTCTCTATCCTCATACAAACTCTCTCTCATTTCAAGCTCCACTCTCTCCTAGTGCTTTATTTTCAAGACATTCGATAATGGCTTCCTCCTCCACCAATGTGATCACCTCCGCAGATCTACGTTACCCAAACCTTGTTCAACACTTTCAGTACATTAGCACCTTGCCAATTCAAACTGTCAAACTAGTAAACTTCGACGCCTTCACATCCCTTGACCTCCATACCTCTCTTCAAGATTTTGTTCCCATCTTAGGAACGACTAACTCCATGACCTACTATCCTCATCTTATCAAAATTTTCTATACCAACCTCTCTGAAGACCGTGACCACACCACCATTACATCCATGGTACATGGAAAACTCATCTCCTTCAATATCTCTCAACTAGGCTGCATTCTAAACCTTTCTTCCTATGACTTTGAGCTTCCTAACATAGTTCCGATAGATCGAACTGTGTTTAAGAAAGTCCTTCTCTCCACTCGCTGCACCCATTTTCCATGGCATACGAGCAATCTGAAACCTCATGCTCTAATGCTCTGACACATCCTCTCATCCAACGTCTTTCCAAAGCTTCCTTCCAAGGGTTTCGTGGCAAACGAAATCTCACTTCTCCTATATGCAATCTTCTGCAACTTTCCCATCAACTGGTCCAGTATCATTTTCAATAACATGATCAATTTTCGGACCTTCCACTCTCTTCCCTTCGGGTACTTCATCACCCATATTCTTCAGCACTTCCAAGTGCCTCTCCTCCAAGACATCGTTCACCGGTCTGTTCATGCATTCGATGACTCATACCTCCCTGAGGAAGGGTCCCCTCGAGACCACTCTGACGATGAAAGCACCAGTGAAGCCGATCCCCCAGCAAGCTCTGACCACAACATCTTCTCTACCCTCGTCGACATCCAAAATACACAGGCTCTACTTCTCAGGAATCAAGCCTCTCTTCAACCGGCCTTTAACTCCTTGACAATGGGTCAAGATTCAAGTCGCCGCCGCCGCAAGCTCAATCCCACTGACTCTGACTAAAACTCTTTGTCTGTGATAAACTCATTTTTTATCTGTAATAATTTTTTACTTTTGGACTGTAATATTTGGTCTGTAATAACTCTTTTACTCTGATCCCTTCCTTTTTGTCCATGACAAAGGGGGAGAAAACCTGTCTCCATTATTGGAGAAATATTCTCTCTTTAAACATTATTTCATTTTTTTTCATATTATTATTTCTATGCATAATGTCTTTTTGACAGGGGGAGCATATTTTGTCATCATCAAAAAGGGGGAGAATGTTGAGAAACTCGGTTTTGATGTCACATAATATGATACACTGTCTCATTTGATTTTATATGATATGATAATATGTCCTCTTGAAATAATGTTATATTATGACTGAATATGTTTTGCCATAAATCTAACGAGTATTTGATGCAAGGATATCTCACCCAATAAGGATGGAGACTTCCTGTTCAAGTACAACTATGGTGCAATCATACTCGAAGAAAAAGCTTGATGAGCCATGCATTCCTAAAGTTCAAATGAAGAGATCGGCTACCTCAAGATGAAGTTTTTTTTTCTTCTTTAGAGTCATATGTAACAGAACCTTCAGGAACTTGCATATTGCATATTACATACTCATTCATAAACACTATATCATAAAAGTATACGATAGTTTCAAAAAGCTCCTTTTTGAAAACCAATAATTGTACCTTCTTACAACCTTTTATGAAAAAGATATTTTGTCATATAATAATTGTACCTTCTTACAACCTTTTATGAAAAAGACATTTTGTCATGTAATAATTGTACCTTACACTATATACAAGACAACATGAAAAGGAATGTAGGAAAAAGACAAAAACATAAAATCGGCTACATGGAGAAAACAAATATAATATTTTTTGAAAAGACTCTAGAAATATTTTTAATATAAGAAGAAGACAAAAACATAAAATCGACTACAAAAGAAAAACAAATAAAATATGTTTTAACAAGACTTTAGTTATCTTCTTTAAAGAAATGTTTTTTAATATAAGAAGAAGACAAAAACATAAATCGGCTACACAAAAGAAAAACAAATAAAATATGTTTTTGAAAGGACTCTAGTTACTTTTTTTCATAACCATAGAATGTCGACTTACTTGAAGTCATCATTCTCTTTACAAAGCATTAAATGCCTCCTGTAACAAATCCTTGTTAATATCCTTCTCAAAGAATGTCGACCTTCTTTTGGTCCTCCTCTCTGGAGACTTTGAAATACACAACATAAAGAAAACACTTGACATGACTATGTACAAATAAATATCTCAAAGCACTAATTGTACTTACACTCATTTAAAGCAAAGAAGTACTAATGTACCTCAAATCATTAATTAGAATAAAGACAAAACTACAACCCAACGTTCAATGTACTATTGTAAGAAATAGACTTTTTACATAAAATATGTATTACCTAAAATATTACAACGACTAGTGTACCCTCTATTCTACTTTTATGGAAAAAGGTATTCTCGAATTTATCTAAAAGATATTTTTTGAAATGACATAACATTTCATATTTCAAAAAGTTACAATTCCAAAAATGTAACGACTACTTTTTAAAAGCTATATAAACACACTCAAATAAACTATTCAAACATGGAATGGAATAGACGTGTGAGCTTACAACGAGAAAAATTTCTATTCGATATTTGAAAAGAGTGCCTTGAAAAAGAAAGAGAAAAAGGAAAGAAAGAAAAGAGAAAAAGTCAAGTCCAGCTCTTTGACAAAGAGTATCCTCTGAGTGACAAACAGAACATTCTGAGAATTCTTCATTTGTGCATTCATATCATTCTGAAGGTTCTTATAGGAAGTATTGTAACTCTGTTATTCACTGTATTCCTTCTTTGTTGAAAGAAGTAGACCTCTGTGAAAGAGGGTGTTGCCCTTCTCTGTTGAGAGAAGAAGACCTCTTGGGAAGAGGGTGTGCCCCTTCTCTGTTGAGAGAAGAAGACCTCTGGGGAAGAGGGTGTTGTACTATTTATCCGGTGACTCGGATGTTATAGTGGAAAGCTCAAGTGGTTTGCTTGGGGACTGGATGTAGGTCTGGATACTGACCGAACCAGTATAAATTCTGTGTTTTATGTGTTGTGCCTTATTGCTTAATTTTTTATTCTATCGATCATTATCATATTTCACTATTCACCCCCCCTCTAGTGGAATTTTATCTTCATCATTGTCTATCGTATGCCTTCTCCAAATCAATAAAAACCATATGCAAATCTTTGTTCCTCTCTCTATATCTTTCAATAAGTTGTGTAAGAAGATGTATAGCTTCCATAGTTGATCTTCTAGGCATAAAACCAAATTGATTCTCTGATATCATGACAACCTTCCTCAACCTGTACTCAATCACCCTCTCTCAAAGTTTCATAGTGTGACTCATGAGTTTTATACCACGATAGTTTGTGCAATATTGTATATCACCCTTATTCTTATATAGAGGCACCAAAGTACTCTTCCACCACTCATTAGACATCTTACAACAAACATCAATTACAAAATTATGTTACTTTTTTTTGTTTGATATTACGAAAGAAGATTTGTGTCTTAAAGGAAAATATCATTTTCTAAAATGCGATAATGTAGTGTCTTTAATTATGAAAACCAAAATAAAGTCTTATCCTGATGTCATTACTTGGGGTTGATTGATCTTAATATCTTATAAAGCCCTTTGCCTTGTTACCTCAATCGAAAACCCGTCTTGAATTTGTCTTAAAAAAATACAATTATTGCAATATTTAGAGCTTGCATTAGAGCATTGAATGAAGGCAAATTCCCTAGGACAGTAGGGTATACTTAGATGCGTTGCTATAAGTATTGCATCGTACAGTGCCATACATATCATATTGGTTGCATTTTAACATAAGATAAACACTCATATTAGAACTAACTGAACATGGCCAAATGTTTTAGTAGAAATATATACTTCGATTCAAATTTGAAATGGAGATTTACCATGGAGAGCATCACAGGCATTTTATAAGAATGTTGGTAGTAGGAAGGAGCTTTTGACCAATAATACTGAGGGACATTGATCCCAAGCAACAAGTACATTAAAAAACATTATCTCTCAATGATACCGTTTTGTCCAATAAAAGAACATGTAGTTTGAGTTACAATGAGACTGTGCATGCTAAGATAATTAGTCAAATAATGGGGGTGTATTAAACTGATTATCTGAACACAGAACTTGATAGTGGTATGCATTAATTCCCTACTTATGAGCCATAGTTGTTCTCATTACGTAAAAATATCATCCCTGAATAGTCATAATGAATTAAAGACATCGACCAAAATTATCAAAAAGTATTGGTTATTACATCCTACCCCTCTAAAAAAAAATTTGTCTCGAAATTTGATCATATCGGACCATCAAATCAAAGAACTACCAAAATACAAACCATAACATAGCTCAACATGCTTCCACTGCCCACTCTGATCGAATAATTTAACATCAAAGATCACTACTTATTAAAAATAAATTCTTCCTACAATTCAGCATGAATTCTCCAAAATGATACAATTTATATCACAGGCGGTGTACCTAGCCATATTTCTAGGTTCTCGGTATTACACAAGGATATCATAACATCCGACTACTTATGATTCTACCATGCCACAATATATACTATCAGGTTTCACATGAGTGAGTCATGTCGCGATTTATCCTATTTGGTTCCACCATGCCTCGATTCAGTCTCTACATGATTTCATCATGTTGGAACTATACACTATCAGGCTTCACATGATTTCCATAAATATGCAAGTGGGTGCGATACATGACATCCTGAAAAATAAATATCAAGGGGGGGCGATACACAACGTCCCAAAAATAAATGTGAAGTGGGTGCGACACCCAACATCCAAAAATAAATATTAAGTGGGTGTGATACCCGACATCCCAAAAATAAATATCAAGTGGATGCGATACTCGACATCTTGAAAAATAAATATCAAGTGGGGGCGATACACAACATCCCAAAAATAAATATGAAGTGGGTGCGATACCCAGCATCCAAAAATAAATATTAAGTGGGTGCGATACCCGGCATCCCCAAAATAAATATTAAGTGGCATACCAGTAAACTCCATATGTCACCTTAACTAATTTGGCCCACCGTTGGTCCTTGTGGAACAAAAGCTACCACCATTTACTAATGAGAGATTGGTTCATAAGCTTCATTTTTCTTCTCCATAGTCACTAATTAAGATCAACAATATGCTTTGATCCATGCTGGCAATGCTGCCATGTCATTTTTTAGCCTTGACATGTATTAAAACCAGCAATATGCTTTGATCCATGCTGGCAATGCTGCCATGTCAATTTTCGGCCTTGACATATATTAAAATCAGCAATATGCTTTGAACCATGCTGGCAATGCTGCCATGTCATTTTTCGGCCTTGACATGTATGTCTGAAAAACACATGCGCCATTGCCAGATCACCTTCTTTTATGTTCTATGATGCTCACAATTGTAGAGATGTATATTCAGGATTGATCATTCATAGGAACTAATACTATGAGAGGCTTGTTGTCCTTTAAATGGTTACTTATTTTGGTTGGATCTTGGAAACAAAAGCCGAAAACATTTTTACATAATTGGTCATACATGGATTCTAGTTTTCAAATGTGATCTTTTCCTTAGATACAATACTCAATCTTCCTGTTGAGCTGTATTCATTGATGTACCGCTGACTAGATGTTTTGTGTTAATTTGTATTAGGTGAGAGATTTTGATCAAGATTTACTCAGAAAGGAGTTGCCAAGAGCAGTTTCTTCATTGGAGTCTGCTATTTCAGATGGCAGGGGAAGAGTTTATGTGCATTGTACGGCAGGATTGGGGAGAGCTCCTGCTGTTGCCATCTCATATTTATTTTGGTTTTGTGATATGGATGTAAGCTCTATCCTTTATACTTATTTTTCTGCCATGTGTAGTCAAACTTAATCTAGTTATTCTTATTTTGATTTTATGATTTGAGTTCTTCCCTAATGTCTGAAAAATGGTTGAGTTTGTTTCCATAACCAGAAACACTGCCAAGTTTATGTGCTCAAAGTTCTTTGAGTATTGGAGCTCTTGAACCATATGGAAAAAAACTGGGATCCTCAACTTGAATGAATAAATATTACATGCAAGGGAAATGAAAACCTACAAATAGGCACGGTGCTAAATGAATCATGCTATTGGATATCTGGTGTTTTTTTTCGAAATTCTGACCGTACAGATGTTATCTATATGCTTGTTTTTATAGTAATCACTTCTTGGAGTATTTGATTCCAATGCATGGATAGGTTTTTATAAGGTTTCAAAAATCAACGGCCTACAATTTTCATAAATTTTTGAGGCTCCAAATACCAATTTTTCTATCCAAGTGCATGATTCAAGTGTCAATTTCTAGTAAATCAATCATGCTGAACACATCTATGGGGCCAGAATTTCGAAAAAACACTGAAAATCCATTAGCATGTTTCATTTAGCACTGTGTCCATTTTGTAGGTTTACGTTTCCCTAGATATATATATATATATCTATATATATATATATATATATATATATAGAAAAAGTGGTAGCTGTGCAACCCTTAGGTGCACAACTACCATCAGACTCACGTTGGCCGTCCATTGTGGCCTTGATGGACTGCCAGCGCAAAAAGGTTAAAAAAATGCTAAAACACACAAAAAATGTGCATTTTAGTGCCTTTAAAGGCGGTTTTTGACTGACACTAAAGGTCCCAGCAGAAAATGGGACCTTTAGCGGTGGTAAAAAAAACCACCACTAAAGCCAGAAAAATGCTGTTTTCAGCATTTTTCGCGTTTTTTTGCTGGCTGTACATCAAGGCTGCGATGGACGGCCAATATGCGTCCATTGGTAGTTGCGCACCTACCAATCACTATATATATATATATGCTTAAGAAACCCCTAGTGAAAACCTATAAAGAACCCAATAAGGTTCAACAATAATATAAAAGTACACAAGCACTAATTCACCAAGAGACAATACAATCACAAAATGAGAATGAACTCAAATAGCATAACACATGCACACAATTGCCACAAAGGGCCAACATAAAATATAAAAAATATAAACTTTGATTATAAAATGCTTAAGAAAGCATTGAAGAATACAAGAGCTCCAAGACACAAGGGGGCTGGCCCAACTAGCCATTGGACCAACCCCAACGACTATATTTATAGTCATTGGGATTGGTCCAACCGTTGGACCAGCTCCAACAACTATATCTTACACAAAAAAGAAAAAAATAGAAAACTAAAGAAGAAAAAGACGAGTCAATCCCTAGTGGACTAACACCTATTACATAGGTGACATGACTGAAATACCCTTAATGAGTATTTCAGTTTACATACACAAAATACAATTATGTATATATGTATAATTTAACACTTCTCCTCAAACTTATGGTGTGATCATCGAAAGTTTGCTAAGAAGGGATATAAACCAAGGTGAGGCCAAAGCTTTAATGAATAAATCCGTCAGCTGACATTCCGAAGTCATGTATGGCAATTCAATAGTTCCTCGCAAAAATTCTTCTCAGACATAGTGACAGTCAATCTTTATATGCTTGGTGCGTTCGTGGAAAGTATGGTTGCTTGCAACGTAGATTGCACTTTTATTGTCACAATACATTTTTGAAGAACTAGAGATGACTAAGCCCATATCTTTGAGTAGACTCCTTAACAAAATAATCTCCATAGTTACCATAGCACGATATTTAGCTTCATTGGATGACAGAGACCTTCTACTGCTTCTTACACCTTCGAGATATAAGAGAGTCCTCTAAAAACACATAAAATCCAATAATTAAGACTATCATTATAATTACTTCTCTAATCTGCATTAGTATAAGCAATTAAATTTAAAGAAGAAAAGGATAAAAATAGCTTTTCAGTTATAGAACTTTTGACATATCGTACAATTTGCAAAACAACACTCATATGCACCGTAGATGGAGCATGCTGAAATTGACTGGCCGAGTGTACTGCATGAGCAATCTTTGGTCTCGTGATTGATAAGTAGGTTAAGGATCCAATCAACTGCCGGTATTGAGTTGGATCTTTAAGAGTTCCATCTTTCAATATTAATTTTGCATTTACAACTTCCGGCGTGTCCACCTTTTTATCATCAGAAATTCCAGATTTGACAACAATATCTGTCGCCAACTTCATTTGAGACAAGATATATCCTTTAGGTGAATAACCCACTTCAATACCTAAAAAATATCTTAGAAAACCAAGGTCAGACATATCAAAATATTTTTTGAGAATATTTTTCATTTTCCTGATTCCCTTTTTGTCACTCCCTATAATGATCATATCATCAACATACAATAGAAGAATAACAATGTCAGTACCTCTTTGACAAAAAGAGCAATGTATAACAAGATTTATAACTCAGATTTAACATAACTTTGCTAAACCTATCTTACCAAGCTTTGGGGCATGCTTAAGCCCATATAAAACTTTTCTTAACAGAAGAACTTTCCCCTTCTCAATTTCAAAACTAAGAGGATGATCCATGTATACTACTTTGTTTAGGTCTCCATTCAAAAAGGTATTCTTGACAACAAGTTGATTGATAGGCCATTTTCTAATGAAAGCTAAGGCAGTTAGTGTTCTAACACTAGTCATACGAGTTACGAGAGAAAAAGTTTTTTCATAGATTCCATACTCTTGGTAATAGCCTTTGACCACTAACCCAGCCTTATATCTTTCTAATGATCCATCCTCTTTGGTTTTAGCTTTATATACCCACCTACGTCCTATAGTCTTTTTTCCTATAGGTAATAGTTGGATTTCCCAGGTCTTGGATTTTTTAAGAGCTTCTAATTCTAGGTTCATGGCATCAATTCATTCGAGAATTTCTTTAGCCTCATTGTAGGTTGATGGTTCATAAAAGGAATGGATATTCATAAGACAAGCTCTATGTTTAGGTGAAAAGTTTTCATGACAAATCGTTCAAGATATCTAGAGGTTCTACTGGATTTCTTAACACTAGTTTCTCCTAAATTTTGGTTTTGAGAATACCTATCAAGTGCACATGGAGGGTGTTTAACAGTTCCAATAGCTTTGAATATCATGATTTTGGGTATCCTCCATAGAAACCCCAGAGTCATCAATATGCATATCATCAAGATCATTATCAACATGTATAAATTCATCTGAAGCCTTCTTTGGTAATAAATCAAATAAAAAATGAATACTCAAGATCGTCAAATTAAAACCATTTTTATTTTCAAGAAGGTTAATATTTTTTGAAACATATAATTTGTCATTTTTCTTATCATAGCATCTATATCCTTTTTGGTTATTGGTATAACCAAGAAACACACATTTAATGACTTTTGGGGGATAATTATCTATTTTTTCAACAAGTACGAAACATTTACATCCAAAGATTCTTAGAAATCTTAAAACTGGAGAAGTTTGATAAAGTTTTTTAATTGGGGATATGTTTTGTAAAGAAGATAAATGCATTCAGTTGATAAGATATAAAACGAGTAAGGCACCTTCAACCCAAAAACTTTTTGGAACATTTTTTTGAAATAATCATAGTTTCAATGATATGATGATGATTTCTCTCAGCTAAGCCATTTTGTTGAGGGGTATTTAGACAAGATTTTTGATGTGAAATCTCACTTTCTTTCAAGTAATTTTTGAAATCATTAGACAAATATTCTCTCCCTGAGTCCGATTGAAAAATGATAATATTAGTTTGAAATTGATTTTGCACAATTTTGTGAAATTCTTTGAAACATGAGAATACATCAGATTTTTGTTGAAGAAAATAGATCCAAGTATACCTAGTATAATCATCAACGAATATAACATAATAGGAGAACCCTTCTTTTGACATGATTGAAGCTAGTTCCCATACATCTGAATGCACAATTTCAAAAGGTTCAGTAGAGATAAAAGTTCTAAGAAATTTTCTTCTTTTTTTCAAGAATACATTCATTACATTTGAACTCTTTAGAACAAGTCTTTCAAAAACGCAAAAATAACTAACGTAGATATATTAGGATGACTTAATCTTTGATGTCACAAAAAAATATCTTTTTTCCCTAACAAAATTACAAAATGATTTTTTGGGAAGATGAAAAAAATCCGTGTATTAAGGATTTTCCCTCTTATGTCCTTCCCCAATCAGCTTCCTTGATTGGTGATTTTGCACCCAACAAATTTTTTGATGAGAAGGAAACCTCATACCTATAATCCGAAATTTGAGAAATAGATAATAAATTTAAATTGAGTTTTAGAACTCTAACTTTAGGGATTTGAAAATCTTTTAAAATGTTTGAAAATGTTCCAATACTTTTAATTTCTAAATTAGTTCCATCGGCAGTAGAAATACAAGGATTTTGTACATTCAGATAAGAGGGATTTTAATGTAGTCATCTGAAAGGAGACACCGGAGTCAAGAATCCAAGAAAGCATACCTAGAGGAGACGTAGTAGATATGGTGGCACCGAAGTAGACGTAGAGGAACTCTAAAGGAATAGATCACTACAAGGATGATTGTAACACCCCCGAGAGATTTTAACCCTTGGAAAAATATGTAAAAATTTAGAACTTTTTCTTTCTTTATTAAAATCGTCATCAAAAGTCTTTTTCTTATTAATTTTTGGGTTCAAAACCTTAGGTGGGTTACATTTCACTCAAAATGATTATACTGAATTTAAAAGTGGATAACTTTATTCATTTAAAAACATAGTAATATAGTTTATCCAAATTCAGTGCCCAAGAAAGGAAAATGATTGGCTCGTTGACAGCGCCACAACATCCCGCATCCACTCTGCGTCGTATTCTTTACCTCTGCCTCATATTCTTTACCTGTAATCATCTGCTCATAAAAATAGTTAGACTTGTGAAAGCCTAGTAATGTTCCATACCAATTCTAAGTAAAAGCATAATATTTAACATTTACAACACGATGTTCACAAATAATGAATTTAGATTATACATTTTAGATGATCAACAAATATGCAGATGTCAATGAAAGGAAACATGATTATAGAATGTTAATACATAAATTCAGCTATCACAATACATACCATTCAGACATCATAGTTCATCATCAGATATTAAGTTAAAACATGATTTTATCATAATCACTCAGAAAGCATGATTGTGTAACTCATATGGCACAATTCATCCGTAGCTAGGACTAGAGCTATTCCATAGTAAGGTAAGACCAAAATATAGAAAAAAACAAACTTAATTGTTTTCCAAGGCATGTTTTCATCTCAAACTGTGTAATTCAGAGGTCTTTGTTTCAATATTTATCCACCCTGGTACATGGGTGGCAGAACATTGCATACAACTGAAGCATCCGGGGATATATTATTCTCAGGTATTTTTAACTCGAGTGCCTGACTGAGCCGACCCAAAGCGAAAGGTCAGTGACCAGGGAAAGTTTTCGCTAAGACAAAACAGAAATATGATGCATCCTAGACTACTGCAGTAGTTGGTGATCTATCACCTAGGACACGTGGATAGCCCCGACTTCCAAAACCTATGAGTGAGTGCAGACCATTGGGACGCCTTGCTTCAAAAAACATATCAAAATTACTTGAGGTTGTACCATCTACCTTTTTCAAGGTAGAGATCAAAACAAAATGGGTTAGAAGGGCTATATTTATTATAAGGATCATTATTTTATGTGCCTTACTCTTGTAGGCCAAAACATGGTTCAATAACCCAGGTTCCTGTTCAAGGTCATATCATAGTCTTGTGTACCAAACCCATTTAGTGATGGCTTGGTATATACAAGCACTATATTTGTAACGTAGATTCTAAAATCTTCTGTGTGTAGGCATGTTTCTAATCGATACATAGTGTCTTTGGCACCTCAGGGTTCGTATTGACCTTCAGAATGTACATGCTTGCCTTGATGTACTTAGAATGTACAAGTGTGTCTTGACATCTTATAGTACAATATCAATTATAAGCCATACTTAGAATGCACAAGTGTGTCTTGACGTCTTATAGTAGAATATCAGTTATAAGCTATACTCAGAATGTAAGCGTGTCTTAACGTCTTATAGTACAATGACAATTATAAGCCATACTCAGAATGTACAAGCGTATCTTGACGTCTCATAGTACATTGTCAATGAAAAGCCATACTCAGAATATATAAGTGTGTCTTGACATGTTACAGTACAATGACAATCAAAATCCATACTCAGAATGTACAAGTGTATCTTGACGTCTTACAGTACAATGGCAGTCATAAGCCATACTCAAAATGTATAATCATGTCTTGACGTCTTACAGGACAATGACAGTCATAAGCTATGCTCAAAATGTACAAGCGTGTCTTGATGTCTCACAGTACAATGACAGTCAAACCCCCTTGTGCTCTTAGGGCACCAAAAAAGTTCCTTGGCCTCTTCCGAGCCGCACATGTTTATTTCATATAAAATATTACTCTATGGCAGAATAACTTGTCGCTTTTACGGTTTTGCAAACCCCTAACTCTATTATCGGGCTAAAACAATTGCAGATGTGCATGCGAGCATAGAATAATACGTGCGAAGCTTGATCTTACGTAAATTATTGCATGCGAGCATAAAATGATACATACGAAGCTTGATCTTACGTAAACTATTGCATGCGAGCACAGAGTGACACAATCAAAGCTTGATTTTACGAAAACTATTGCATGCTAGCACAAAATAATGCAT
Organism: Nuphar pumila; assembly: GCF_984573655.1. Lineage (NCBI taxonomy): Eukaryota > Viridiplantae > Streptophyta > Magnoliopsida > Nymphaeales > Nymphaeaceae > Nuphar > Nuphar pumila. The sequence goes on along the minus strand of NC_143250.1, from coordinate 74,627,721 downwards.
GCGAAGCTTGATCTTACGTAAACTATTGCATGCGAGCACAAAATAATACATGCGATGCTTGATCTTACATGAACTATTGTATGCGAGAACAAAATAATACATGCGAACCATAATTTTACGTAAACTAATGCATGCGAGCATGAAACAATACATGAGAACAATAATTTTACGTAAACTAATGCATGTGAGCATATGCGAAGTACAAATCATTGCATGCGAACATATTTCCTTGTAATATCGCATATATGGGAATATCAAGATAACCTTTTCTTCGTAAAATATTTATTTCCTTGTAAACCATTCATAAAATATTCATTTCCCTTGTAATATATTTATTTCCTTGAAAATATCTATTTCCCTCGTCAAATATTTGTAAAAGATTCATTTTCTTGTAAAATGATCATACCGGTACATTAATCTAATAAAACCGATCATAAAGTCAAACATTATAATTTTACAAGCATTTGGTAGGAAGAGACCCTACCTCAGAATGTGTGCGGATACTCGAAGAGAAGCGAAAAATCCCCAAAATACCGGAGGAAATTTTCCTCCAAAATGTGCGGTGTAGATCACGCTCTTAGCGATAATTCGAACTTGGGCGAGACCTAGTGAATGCCTTGGATTCTGTGTCACCGCAAAAACGCGTGCAAGTTTGTCGATGAAGGCGGCGGAACTGAGTGGAATTGGAACATGTAAATGAGAGAGGTTTGGGCTAGGCGGTGCAGCTGGGTTTGGCATCAGTGGCTGAAGTGGCAGTCTGGTCCAAAACCAAACCGAACCGAGTAGGGTTCGGTTGGTGGGCTAGGCAAGGAGGAAATGGTAGCAGCAAGGCATGTAAGACAGATATGCAGTATGTAGCATAGTGGGTGACACACGGCTTGTTAGAAATCAGACACCAAAGGACATCACCCTAGGGATAATATCAACCACTCAAATGCAATCTGCTGTAACAGCACATGAGACGTCAATTGCAGATCTGCTGGGCATTATTGAAAAAACAACTGCGAACGTTGGTACAGACTTTGCAGCCCAAGAATGTTGAAGTTATCAACCTGATGAATGCTGAGGGAATGAATGCAGAACATGTCCTTTGTAGTGTTTTGAGTACATGAAAAGGGGTAAATAGAGTGCTGGTCTGAAAAATTAATGCAAGGTGGTCTGAGCAAGTTGGTGAAGTTTCTAGAATTCAAGAGTTGGAGTGTTGTGATTGTTGATGTCAAGCATATTACACAACAAATTTGAGAGAAGCAGAAGAGCGTCGATGGGGAGAGAGAGACTGACACACTAAAGACTAGGGTATCAAAGGTTGGAACTCAAGTCAATTTGTCAGATGAGATTCTGTGCAGGTTATATAGACAACAGAATTATGAAATGAACACAACTTGTACCAAAACACAAATTTGAAAAATGTGGAATGCATTTAAAAACATGAGACTCACGGCTACAGGAAAGTTATCTCAACATAATTAGAGAAGTAATTTATATGTAAAGCCCCAAGCTACAGAATAAACTATGGAATGGTAAAAGTAGGCAGTCACTTGATTATGGATAGTTTCATAATTGGTGATGAGAATGAAAAAACAACTAGAAAAGCACTGGCCTTGAAAGTCCCCAAACAGAAGAATATATTTCCAGAAGAAGATACCTCACATATTGGTTGTCAGGATACATTTTTCCTGACAACTGCAATAATGAATAGAAGCGAAAATCAGTGAAAAATCCTGTTTAAAGAAGATGGTATTTGAAACAAGGAAGAAAGAATAGCAGTTTAGGAGAACAAAGGCAAACATAAATCAAGAAGTTTCTTTCTTATGGCAAGTAATTTTTCCTAATATTGAACCAGAAATGCTCCTGATAAAGGACAAGCAAAAGCTGAAAGATCAATCGGTATAAAAAGCTGAAGTCATAGAAATTGGACATCATGTATAATCATAAACAGAAAGGATAATGAAGTGTGTTTCTCTGCAAAATATGGGCAAATCAAAGCACTTTTTTTTTGTTCAAAAGAACCAACTACAGAATAAAGGCACGATACTGAACTGAATAACTATGAGATAAATGAAACTTATTAAGACCACAACATGCATAATCGTGACCACCATGCAACCTACATTGTACAAAAGATCCATACAACATGGACGATCAACCATGGTCATCACTATCACTATGAAGATGACGTTAACATGAAACTTTTCAAAGAAAGAATGGGAGGAAAACAAAAAGAAAATGATGAATGGGCAACCTAACTATTGGGAACACCACAACCTATTAATAGATTCCTTTAAAACAAATAATTGGGCAACAACATATATAAGAAGCAGAGAGAGAAAGTTTAAGAGAGGAGAGAGAGAGGGGAGGAGCTCGGTTTTGGGATTTCAAAAGGGGAGGGGTGGTGGTGGGAAGGTGGCAGCATATGTGTGGGGATCGTCCAACACAAGAGGGAGAGAGGTGGAGTTCGAATGAGAGGGGCCAAGTGTTGACAATTGGCAAAATAAAACTGGGAACTTGGCTGAGTTTTCAAAACACTTGGAAGAAATAAATTTAACATTTGTAAAAATCATACAAAACATGGGGAAGAAAACTACGTGCGGTTTTGGAAGAGGCTTTGGATCTAGGTTAGATCTTGATTGGATCCAATCCAGATCCAATTGTTTCGGATGTAGTTTCTTTAACTAGATCTTAGTCTAGTTAGGGGAACTATGTCCATATATATTTATTTATATATATTTTCTAAAAACCGCAAAGACTTTACGAAGAGGGTCATGTTATAAAATAAAACTAACATCTATGTCACATGGGTGTGGGTGTGGGGGTGCGGCACTTTCAAAAAACTTGGGTGCAGGGGTGCGACAAAAATATAAAAAATTATATATATATATATATAGTCCAAAAGTTGGACATAAATGACCCTGGGTGCGTTGAGTGCACCCAGGGTCAGGTTGACCGCATCTAGTGCGGGTGCGGGTGCGGGTGCGACACGGGTGCAACACCTAGTTGGAGAGTCCCTGTGACATAGACTGACATCTACATCCACGAGGGGTTGGCTACTGGTCAACGGGGGTTCAGACGACTATGACCCTTAGGTCACAACAATTCCCGATTTTTTATGAAATTACTACAATGCCCCAGGAATTGTCGGGCGTGCTTCAAACTCATATCAACTTAGTTTTAAACGAAATCAACACCGTTCTTCTTGAAATTTTGATACGAATGCAATTACATGTTCGAAAATCATAAAATAGACTTTAAAAATTATGATTTTGCCTTTGGTGTTGTCGGGCATGCTTTGAGTTCATACAAACTCCGATTTCGACGCAAGAGGTTTTAAGTTGAGTAAGTTAGAATTATGGAGACAGACATTGGAAGCAAAAGGTTTTAAGTTGAGTAAGAGTAAGACAGAATACATGGAATGTCGATTTAGTAAGCAACGAAGTAGTGATGGGAGTGTAGTGAAGCTTGGTGAGCACAAAATACCGGTGGATGATTCTTTCAAATATTTGGGATCTATCATTCAAAACTATGGAGAAATTGATGGAGATGTAAATCATAGGATAAAGGTTGGGTGGATGAAATGGAAGAGTGCAACTAGAGTGTTGTGCGATCATAGAATGCCATTGCAGTTGAAGGGAAAGTTTTATAGGACGACTATTAGGCCCGCTTTACTATATAGTACGAAATGTTGGGCTGCCAAGAGACATCATATTCAAAAAATGAGTGTAGCTGAGATGCGTATGCTGAGATGGATGTGTGGAAATACAATAAAAGATAAGATTCGAAACGATGAGATACGTAAGAAGGTAGGCGTTGCACCCATTGAAAATAAGATGAGAGAGAATCGTTTACGGTGGTTTGGACATATTCGACGAAGGCCTAATGATGCTCCAATTAGAAGGATGGAGAAATGGGAAAATATATTAGTTAAAAGAGGTCGGGGTAGGCCTAGGAAGACATGGATGGAGGTGATAAGAAAGGATATGAATGCTTTGAACCTCACCGAGGACATGGCATTGGATAGAAATGAATGGAGGAGAAGGATTCATGTGGAAGACCCATAATGATTTTCTTTGTTGGTTCATATCGCCGACCCCAATTGTTTTGGGATGAAGGCGTAGTTGTTGTTGTTGTGGGGTACCGCCTAGGCCTTGCCTAGTCTTTTTAGGGGCTCACCACCTAAGCTCTGCCTAGTGCCTTTGACAACTAAGCTTATAACTGTTACATATTGGAGATCCAATGAACCCAATAAGGTTAAACAAGAATACAAAAGAATTGCACAAACGCTAATCTACCAAGGGATAATACAATCACAAAATGTGAATGAACTCAAATAGCACAGCATATGCACACAATAGCCACAAAGGACCAACACAAAATATAAAAAATATAAACTTTGATTATAAAATGCTTAAGAAAGCATTGAAGAATACAAGAGAGGGAGTGCCTTTAAATAGGCACTCCAAGACACGAGGGGGCTGGCCCAACTAGCCATTGGACCAGCCCCAACGACTATATTTATAGCTGTTGGGACTGGTTGGACCAGCTCCAACAGCTATATCTTACATAAAGAAAAGAAAAAAAATAGAAAAATAAAGAAGAAAAAGATGAGTCAGTCCCTAGTGGACTGACACCTATTACATAGGTGAAATGACTGAAATACCCTTGATGAGTATTTCAGTTTACATACACAAAATACAATTATATATATATATATATAATTTAACATTTACGTCCAAAAATTATGATCCAAGGGTTGATCCCTCCATTTAGATCATGCCGAACACATCCATGGTATCTGGTTTGTTTAAACAACCTCCTATGAGTTTCAACTTGGGAGTTCCTTATCCACGAGGGTAGAAAATATTGTCTGCCCTCATGGGTTCCAAACCCCCTAGTTGAAACTAGTAGGGGATGCCATTTTCACTAAATCTAACCCCATGCACGGTTAAAATAGTAGGAATCAACCCTTGGTTCATATTTTTTTGATGTAAAAAAATGATTTTCTGAGGGTTGAGAGTTCAGTCATTGTCGGCCATTGATTTGTCAACCCCCAAAAAATCCAACATACACGTCGGAAAAACATGATCCAATGGTCAGTTTCTACTAAACTGAAGGTGAGATGTGTAAAACATAAATAAAAAAATTAGAGTTTTTTACTAGAGGGGTTCGGAATCCACACACACACACACACACACGCACACTATATATATATATATATATATATATATATATATATATATATATATATATATATATATATATATATATATATATATATATATATATATATATATATATATATGGAGAGAGAGAGCACTAAACCATGCTCATGTAATAGCCTGCCGAATATATTAAATGGAAAAGATAAAAATGCCTTTGAACCTTTTAAATAAAAGATGAAAATGTATTACTTCCAAACCTGCTCAAACTTTAGAGGCACCAAGGAAAAACATCAATTTTTCAAAAGAAGGGAATGAGATGATAGAGTTGGGTAGAGCTAGGTGAAGAAATCTACAAGTTGACTCAGGGCAGCAGCTTTATAAGTGAAATGTTCTCAACCAAGAATTCTTGGTGAAAACAGTAGCCAATTTCTAAATGGTGAGTTGCATCATGAAACTCTCAAGTTATTATCATTCTGAAAGCTCTAATGTAATGAGAGCCTTTCTGTTACTATGGCAATATTATCAAATAGAAAATACCCCTTTTGATTGGCCTCAATGAGAGTTTGTGCTCACTGCTGTTCCTTGTTCTGAGGATGTAATGCATCTCCAGCATAAATGCTGCACACTGTAGCAGATCTTCTATACATTTGTACACCCTTTAAAGTCTGAATCTACCTAATGCTCTGATTTCAATGGACGCATAGTTGATACTATCAGAAGTATACTACCATAAGTCATAGGCACGGTTGGTGTAAACTTTAATAACTGGGTAATGTTCAATGTGCCAATTCAATCCATGTAGTTTTACTTGAAAGATTTGTAGCAACTCAGTTTTCTCTATGAAGAAAGTAGTGCAGATTTTCAAAGCCTACCTTTTTTCGCTCATGAAATCCCTGAACACTGGTGGAGACTTAGTAGACCTCAACTAGACTTTCCAGATAACTTGTAGACTGTCATATACGCATGGGTGCGGGTATGACCCACAACATGGGTAAAAGGGGTATGACAGAAATTTCTAAAAAAATGGGTACATGGGTACAAAAGATTATCCTACATTTTACAAAATGCTCTACATATGAGTTATAGACATACAATCATGACATAAAAATCTTAACATATCAAAGTCATATAGTTAACTAACAAATAATGGTTAACAATATATAGGTAATGGGTAGACTAAGTTCAAAATCCAGTTGATCTATACCCCAGGGGTGCCCAGTACCAGTATGGGTACGACACCAATACAAGGACTTAGAAGCACCCATGTTACACAGCTTCTAGATGTCAAAAGAAATAAAAGAGGAGCATAGCAGGAAAAAATCAGTTTCAAACAAGAGAAATCACCAAAACATAGCAGGATAAATGAGCTGGAAGGAAAATCACCAAAAGATGTGGAAAAATCTGGCTGTATACGGACTTTAAAAGATTTGTGCCTTATTTAAGAGGTACTAAAAATTTCTGAAATCTGTCTGAAAGTTCCTTGCATGATGCATGCCTAACTACCAGCTGATTACGTGAGAAAGTTTACCAGAGAACTCAATGGTTGATGGTACCCACAACATCCCACAGAATAGAAGTGTGCCTGTACATCATAACCCCTTTTTCGGAATTACAAAAACTAGTCGAGACAATGCAGGGATATTATAGATTTCACTGTTAAAGTAATCCTCGAATACTGCACTAAATGCATACACATACATATGTATGACTGCACATTTGTGTGGTTGCAATGTGTGTGCATTCATGGATGCAGCGTCTTAATGTGTTGTATTGTGGCTACAGAACTCATGATCTACTTCACGATCATGATGATATGACCATTTTAAGAGCTCAACTTTTGACTAGAATTAATTGGATTTATATTGCCATTTTTTATTTGCAAGATTTTTTTTTGTTGAGAACTTGTAATAGAATAATTCACTTTTTTATAGCATGTTAGTGAATTGCTTCACTTTTCATCTTTTATTCACTGAACAGCTGCATACTGCATATGATGCACTTGTTTCCAAGCGTCCTTGTGGGCCTAGCAAGAAAGCAATTCGTGGAGCTACATATGACCTAGCTAAGGATAGTCCCTGGAAAGAGCCTGTTGAGAGCCTTCCTGAACATGCTTTTACTGGCATTGCTGATTGGGAGAGAAAATTAATTCAAGATCGGGTTCGTTTGCTTCGTGATACTTAATTTCAGGGAATAAATAGTATAAAAAAAGCAGTTACTTTACTAGCACTCACATCAGATCCAGCACATTTTTTACTCACGTTAGAAACCTTGTACATTATTTTTCAACTGCCTGAGATGAAGGCTGTAGATGTTGCATGCTAGAAAAGCAAATGGTGGCCCGGCCAAGTTTGTTTGTACAGCTTGTGAGCTCTTGTATGAGATGCTGGAAATAAGATAGGTCCGTGGAGGAAAATAAAGGGATATTATTAAGTGTATGCCTGAATCCTTTCGCATACCCAAATTACTTTCAGATGTACTATAATATAGATTCCTTTGATAAAGGAAAACACCAAAAACCTTACAAAAATAATATGCCAAAGAAACGAAAAGCTTGTCCCTCTTTGATTGCAAAAACTTTTTAATAGCCCTCTTTAAACTATGTACATCTCTCTTGATCTCTTTTGTTGATCTGGTACAATTGACTTTGTCCCACATAAGTCCCATGCTTAATGGAAGTTGTAGGAGCACCATAAAACACCTCTTTTAGGATACACGGACTGCCTAAGTGAGAGAGAAGCCTTTCAATGGGCAGTATCTTTCACAATTGAACTCAATTTTTCAAACATGTAGGATGAATGGTAAAAGAAGGCAATTAATCTAGATTCTAACATGACACGTACATGACAATGCATAATAGAAGGTTATGACCTGGCATAACGAGAGGGACTTAAACTATTTTTTTATGCTATCAGTATTATGAAAGTAGGTTGGCCTATTTCTATATGTTGCCTCATTTTACACGTATATTGCATTAGAATTAGGAGATGTATGTATTACTATCCTTGTTGTGCTGCTATATTCTAGGGGCATCTTTTCTTGTATTCTTTTGCAATTCATATTGTTCTTCGTCATGATTAGGTATTCATATCTTCTGCCTTTCCTTTGTACTATGTTGCATGCATTTCCAACGTAAGGATTATTGTTGTGTTCATGCTAATCTGTGGGTTAACTTCATTTTTTGTCTTTTTTCTTGTTTATTTCTCATGGTAAATTTTGTTCCTTTTGCCTTGTGTCATGCTGCCATCACTAGGGCTGTTCTTGTATAAATGGACGAATTTTCAGGAAGAAACACTTGACTACTTGGAAAGAAGGGCAACAGGTAATACTGAAGTATTTTTCTTGGATAATCAGCTCCTTTGGTTCACTTCTACTAAAGGCACGTTGGAGTTCGTTAATTTATCCCCAGTTTAGGAAATCTAATGGATGAAGGAGATGTCCTTTCGACAAATCAGCATTAAAATCCTAGCAAATCCATCTAATTGGCCCCGCTCCCATTCTTCTCTAGCTTGTGCAAGTCTAGAACATTCCTTCTTTATTATTTGCTCGCCTTTTTTTTTTAATCTGATGGCGAGGAATCTACCAGGATTGAGCCCTAATTGTGTCTACCCTGTAGTGGTAAACCCCAGAAGAGTGGACCAGCCCCACTGTTCTCCATACCTGTCGCAGGTTTCATCACAGGGCGGATTAAACTTGAATTTGTGATGTTTGGGGCCTCCCAACATCCCTAGCTACATTACCAAAAGTAGCTACATTAACACGCTTGATTTTTATAGATGTGTTAAATTGCTCATTTTCCAAAAGTATGATCCTATGAGTTTTGCCGATGGAACAGCCACATTACCTTCCAAGTTCCTGCGAGCTGAGAGAGAATCTACTCTGAATTTGAACCACATTACCTTCCAAACGTGTTAACAAGAAAAAAGGCAGCTCAAGTCAGTCATGAACCTAACCCAAGACCATGCTATGGAACTTTGAATGAATATTAGGATCCGTTTGGAAACTGGTAGTTGGAAGGAGTCTTTCAATTTGAAAAAATTGCAGCTATCAAAACCTGGATTTGGCAGCTACCACCTCCAGGAGGTGGTTGTTATCAAAGTCCTTTCATTAGTGCAAATGCAACGAGAGGGTCTCACCTTCCATCCAAATACCTGAAACCCCATCCCAGACTTTCCAAACGTCAATCACCATAGTAGTTTGACCAAGTTTTTACCAAATGCTTAGGGTCGTAACAATATACTTCTCATTCTTTCACAGCTTAGCTTGGTTCCAATGAGGGTTGGTAGACCAACCGAGCTTATCACAGCTTAGCTTGGTTCACCTTACATAAAGCTCGTTTGGACTCATCAAATGAGCTTGGCAAGCTGATCAATTAGCAGCTTATGTAGTGTTAGTGACCCAAGTATTAACACTAGGTTTTCATCCTGGTTTGGTTCGTTTAGGCTTGTGTAAATGATTTATTTATAATTTGAGTATGTTTCTTTACAAAAATTATACGATAACTCAACTGGTTTGATAGGGTTGCATTTGAGAGGTCATTTAAAAGTTCCGTTCTCAATGTGGTAGCTTCAAGAGATTTTTAAAAAAAAAAAAAAAATTTAAAGCTGAGCCCGAACAGCTTGTGTTCAGTTGGTTCAGCTCATTACCAGCCATAATTCCAATGCTTTGGTTGGGAGTTTGATGGTCAAATCTGGTTGCAAATGCATCAGATCCAGAACAGCTAAATACATGGGAAATTGGATCTGACCAATTCAGTTCGGATCCAAAACAGCCAAAAATTGCAAAGCCTCCATCTTGGATCCGACCCATTTGCATCCCTAGGTATTGACTCACCAGTTTCGCTAAGGGCCCTGCACTTCAGCAAAAATTAGGTAATTCTTCTGAGGATTTCAGTGTACAACTATTATTTATTGTTAGTTTGTCAAAGATGCTTCAAGAAAAATACTTCTACGAGCATATGAAATTACAGCATTGTTGTTAGGTTGGTAACTAGCATGCGATTAATTGAACGTAAGAGTAGTACACAACCTTTTCTGTTTTAATGGGGGAAACCACCTCAAGCTCATTGGTTTAAAAACCCCAAAGGATGCCCACCTGTGATTTTCGAACTCTTGACGTCCCTTCAGCTTTGTTATCTTCGTGGGTCACCCTGATCGTATGAGCAAAACCCTTGTGGGCATTCATTGTATATAATTTTTTTTTTTTTGAAAGTCTAGATGGGGTTAGGCAGACCCTTACCATAACAACAGCCGCCCCATGTGTCTGAGGGATTCGATCCTGGGCCTTCAGCTTGACACTTGACACAGGGCCCTGCTTACCACATGGGATACCACCTCAGTGGTATTCATTTATATAACTTTCGTCACAAAAATCTAATGTCTTTTCCTTTTATACATGAGCGCAAAAAGTAGAGCTCATATCTTGAGATCCATACAACAACAACAACAACAACTACGCCTTCATCCCAAAACAATTAGGGTCGGCGATATGAACCAACAAAGAAAATCATTATGGGTCTTCCACATGAATCCTTCTCCTCCATTCATTTCTATCCAATGCCATGTCCTCGGTGAGGTTCAAAGCATTCATATCCTTTCTTATCACCTCCATCCATGTCTTCCTAGGCCTACCCCGACCTCTTTTAACTAATATATTTTCCCATTTCTCCATCCTTCTAATTGGAGCATCATTAGGCCTTCGTCGAATATGTCCAAACCACCGTAAACGATTCTCTCTCATCTTATTTTCAATGGGTGCAATGCCTACCTTCTTACGTATCTCATCGTTTCGAATCTTATCTTTTATTGTATTTCCACACATCCATCTCAGCATACGCATCTCAGCTACACTCATTTTTTGAATATGATGTCTCTTGGCAGCCCAACATTTCGTACTATATAGTAAAGCGGGCCTAATAGTCGTCCTATAAAACTTTCCCTTCAACTGCAATGGCATTCTATGATCGCACAACACTCTAGTTGCACTCTTCCATTTCATCCACCCAACCTTTATCCTATGATTTACATCTCCATCAATTTCTCCATAGTTTTGAATGATAGATCCCAAATATTTGAAAGAATCATCCACCGGTATTTTGTGCTCACCAAGCTTCACTACACTCCCATCACTACTTCGTTGCTTACTAAATCGACATTCCATGTATTCTGTCTTACTCTTACTCAACTTAAAACCTTTTGCTTCCAATGTCTGTCTCCATAATTCTAACTTAGCATTAACCCCAACTCTAGACTCATCAATCAAAACAATATCATCAGCAAACAACATACACCACGACACATTTTCTTGAATTGATCTTGTAAGTTCATCCATCACTATAGCAAATAAGAAAGGGCTTAAAGCAGATCCTTGATGTAACCCAACCGTAAGCTCATCCATCATATCTTGAGATCCATGATGACATTAAAAGGCTTCATGTGGGAGGTGATAGTTGATCTGATTTGATGGAGATGAGTTGCAAGGAAATGGTGGGGGAGAAGGTGTTGACCCCTCGGTTTCAGGTTTAACTCTCACCATGTGGACGGGATGCCTTTAACTGGTGGGCTTCGTAAGGATTTGGATGTCAATGACCCCACTCGGGGTATACGTTGCGGGGGAACGGACCCATTAGGTGACCCGGTTCTCGATGAGGGTTCCCCATCATAAAAAAAATCTCAAAATAATTGGAAGAATCCATTTTCTTTGGTATCACCTTCAATTTTACCCCCCATTTACTTTGATTCTCTATCTTCTTTGCTGACAAACTTTTTTTGTTCACATAAGATATTCAAGAAATTCAGATTGGCAAGTGGTGCAGATATTGATCTGTCTGACTCAAGTCCAATTGTTATCGTCCATGGTGTTTTTTTTTTTTGAGAGAAGTCGTCCATGGTGTTGTATGGCAATGAATTGCACTTGGAATGAAAACGATTATACACCTATAGGATTAGAGTGGCAATGATTGATTGGAGTCAAACTAGAAACTAACTGCACAAGATAGAACCCACCTGGCGAGTTTGAAGCTTGTTTGAACGGTGTGGAAGCCTGATGCCCAAATCATTGTATATGATTACATACCCTTTTTTTTTTTTAAGTCTAGCTGGGGTTAGGCAGACCCCACCAGTTACAAAACATACCATTGGGTTTTGAACTTGCAACATCCTTATTTACTGGTAGGAAGTTTCCCTTTCAACCAGAATCGAATCTCCATGAGAGAAATCAACATATATAGTGATCACAGAAGAGGACACCACCGTTCATCATCTTTTAATCTATCAAGTTAAACAGAGATGTTTTCTTAAAAGCCTAGGAGAACTTGAAAGGAAGATGGTGAGATGTCTAACAAAGGGTGAAAAACCGAAATAAGTGATCCATTTTTATAACTCCTGTGCAACCGATTCTTCAACCTAGCCTGTGAAACCAGCATAGTGACAAAAGTGACGGTCAAAAACTTGGGAGATTTTGAAAATTTTCATAAATCTTGCATTTTTGGTAAAATCTTGGCAATAAAAAATAAATTAAAAACTATAAAAAATATTTTTATAAGAAAATATAAATATATTAAAAATAAAAATCTTGGAAGTTTTCACGATAAATATCTGTTAAAAGTGTAAATCTCGTGATATTTATCATGCTTTGAAAATCTCTCGAGAAATTGCCGTTTTAAACCTTCAAGCAATTTCTCATGATATTATTGTGAGATTTTTATAAATCTCGGGATAATTGTCACAAGAGGAAACAAGGGGTTTCAGTATTTTTTTTCTGGTGTTTTTCTTTAAATGCTAGCATCAGCAAGCCACCACAAAACTCTCTTGAAAAGCTCACCATTGCTGTCCGACTTTGGTGCCCCCACATGCAATTATGCGATTAACATTCATACGGCCCCACATAATTGAAAGTTTTGGTGTGGGCTCAAGCCCATCCACAACTGCTATGGCCGGTCGAACGATGCCATGGTGCGTAAAGTGGGCTTTTCTTTACACTTCGCTTTCTGAACAAACCTTTCTATGTCACGTGGAGTGTAATATCGTGTACTTTTTCATGATTTTTAAAATAAAAAAATATAATTTTTAAATTACATATTTATTTAAATTAAAAATTTTGTGAAAAAATATAGGTGATGTCAGTTGGGTTTGGGCGTAGCTCAGAACCCACTGACAAGACGTAGTTGAGCTAATTATGATTTCAATTTTTTTTTGTTTTTAACTTTTAAATTTGAGCGAAAAACAAGTAAAATTCAGGCGAAATCCAGGTATGACCATTGTTAGATTTGCCTCGAAATACTAATCACGTTGGTGACTTGTTTTTTTGAAATAAGATTATGGTTGACTCAAAAATACATTTTAAAAAAATGATCGACCTCTATTTTTGACATTTTCTAGATTGGATTGGACTAGATTTGTACTGTTTGATCTAGGTTAATATGGATTTGAACCCATTCCACGATTTATATTGACTAAGATATGGTCCAAGTAGGATCCATGTGAATTTAGATATAGATATAGAATCTAGATCTGGATTCAAAATCCATCCATGGCTATTTCAAAACTTTAAAATAAAGATAGGATGAGGTAGAGGGTAGAACTCTACCTCATAGAGTCTTTCAGAGGAGGGTGTCACCTTTTGAAATATTCTTTAGGATATTAAATAAAAATAATTAATTAAAATAAATTTTTATTAAAAGATCCAAAAGAGGTAGAGTTCTACCTTTAGTAGAACTCTACTCTCTAAAAGAGAGCTTTAGAGGGGACGCTAACCCTATCTAGAAATAATTAAAAAATAAATAAAATATTAAAAATAATATATAAAAAAGGTTAGTATCTCTCTCTCTAGAACTCTCATGTTCTAGAGAGAGAGAGTGAGATAAAAAAAAGACCAAGAAAGAAAAATCGTGTAGAGAGAGAGAAGGAAAAGAAAAAGAAAAAGAAAAAGAGGAAAGAGTAGAAAGAAAAAAAAGTAGAAGAAAAAGAAAAATAGTTTTTCTGAGGCATTCATTGTTTTTTCTAAGTTTTTCGATCTTCGATCAAGGTATTGGTTTCTCTCTAAATTCTTACAGGCCAAAAATATGTATAAATTAATTTATGTATAAGTATTATAGGAAAAATAGAATTTTGATTTCATGTATATATATATATATATAATGTTGAATTTATATATATGTATATGTAGATTTATTTTTATGAATGACGATTTCTCTTGTGCATCAAAAATCTGAAAATATATATGTTGATTTCATGGTTCACACATCTGAATAAGTATATGCTTATACATATTCAGTTTTATATCCAAGAATAAGCATTTCAATTTTTTGTTTTATTGCTTATGCATAACAAATATACGTATGGATACATTTAATTAGATTTAGTGATTTTTATTGTTCATGCCATTGAATATATTTGTGGATATGTACATATTCAGATTTTTGGTTGTGCAAAGATGCACATGTATTTAGGTTTATTGGTTTTATTAGATTTGCATCTAAAAACATGCATAAAGTTTCAAATTTATCGATTTTAATATTTATACATATGAATATATATTATTGATTTTTTTTATGATCATATACACTGAATATATATATTTAGGTATGTCGACCTTCTTGATTATACATCTGAATATGTGCATACAGTCCATGTGTGATGATTTTTTAGCCTCTTTGAAAATATATTATGGATCCGATTTGTTGAATCCCTTTTTGCTCATACATAATATATATATATATATATATATATATATATATATATATATATATATATATATATATATATATATATATATATATGGCATGCATACAACTAAGTATATTTCACTGCTTCAAACTTAATGTGTGCATACGCATGCACTTGAAAATATGCATTTGAAAAAAATATAATCTTGATGCAGATCTGTCAAGTTTTGTATGCTTACAGCTGAATCTATATATTTATTCAGATATGCTGAGTATATATATATAGATATATATAATAGATAGATCTGGTTCAGATCTGTCAAGTGTATGCATTATGCAGATTTGGTTTGGATCTATTGTACCACATGTTAACTTTATTTTTTTAGATTTGTTAAGTACCTGTTCATACTGTTTCGATTTAGATTTGTTCTAGTTACATGATTATGCATTGAATCATTTTTTTATTCAAATCTGTTCTAGACACATGCTCATGTATTTGCATATGTTTATGTTCAGTTTTTATTGAGTTTGATATATATATATATATATATATATATATATATATATATATATATATATATATATATATATATGTGTGTGTGTGTGTGTGTGTGTGTGTGTGTGTGTGCATACCAGCATGTGTTGTTGTATACACAGGTCTGGCTAACCTATGTACATGGATCAACCAACATGTTGTCTATGAGTGTACACAGGTTTGGCTGACCTATGTACATATTTGTGATTATGTACATGGATCAACTAGCAGGCTGGTTGTTGTGTATTTTGGTTCAGCCAGTATGCTGAAAATACATATTTTTTCAGCGTTGGCCGACCCATGTACATGATTTTGATCATATACATGGATCCGTCACAATTGTTGGCTTGGTAAAAATTTCTACATAGTTGTTTGGTTATATAAAATTGCTCATGTACATGTTTAAGATTGATATATGTATTATGTTGAAATGCTACATAAATTTGACATTAATTTGATCAGTTTGCAACTATGCATATCATACACATAAATCTGAAAATAAGTTGGTGTTTGCATGACTGTGATTATATGCATGTTTGGTTGTTTATGTATAGAATTGATCATGATGATGTGTTTTGTAAGCATCGATTTGCATGCGTATGTGCTTAGCTTAATGTGCATTCACATTTTGTGTGTTTTGAATGTGCATTGTGAACATGTTTGAAAACAATGTGTGTTGCATGTTCACTAAAATTTTGCAAAGATGTATGAATTACTTTTGAGATGTATTGGTGGTCAGATATGAACTACTGCAGGTCGTGCAGGCTAAGAGCATGTGTTGCTCCAACTGTTGTTGATTTTATTTATGTATTACAAAAATTATTGTGAAAAATTATTGGTTTTTTAAACTTAATTGCACTTTTAAATTATGAGGATTAAAGCCTGAAATTGGTTTTTGCATGTTGATTTACAAAAATGGTTCTTGTATAAAGAATTTGAAAATTTATTTGAAATGATAAAAGAGACCAAACAATGTAATTAATCTCTTCCTTAATGTCTCTTTCAAAGTGTGAGAATCTTGGATAACGGTCATGGAGGACCATGAAAATACTAAAACTCTGTGTGGGATTGTGCCCCTGAACCTGATATGGTGGTTGACCTCTCAGTCACAATTTTATAGATATTCAACCACTTTGCCTCGGAGTGGTGTTGATTCAACTGTAGTTATTGGTATACTAAAAATGTAGCGTCAGTGGATATTGATTTTCTTAATGTTTCGACATTAGATGTTGATTTCTAATGTTCCAATAGATGATGTTGATTCTTGATATCGGTTAAGGAACAAGTGTGAAACCTAGTAATAAAATATAAATTGTGTGTTAAGGTACAACTGTGAACCTAACTTGGACTCTAGGAATGTGTGTCCGTTTTGAGTGTTCGCGAATTTTAAGAAAAAAAAAATTAAACTTGTATGCATTTAATAGGGACATGCATGCAAAAGCAACTCTGATAAATGAGTTAATAAGTTATTCATGCATGTGCATTGAATTATTCATATTTTACTGTTCAACATTAGTTCATGCATTCATGCTTATTTGGTTTCACATGATATTTGTTTTTGCATGATATTTGGTTGAATGTTTGAATAATAGAATAATTGTGCTAAGTTATTCGTTGTGATCATCTGAAATTTATGGATGAATTTGTTTATGCTATTTACTTTATTATTTGAATTTTTAGAGAAATTCGTACAAATGACATTTGTTCTTACCCATTTTCTTAAAATTATTTTACAGGAACAGATGCTCAGTGATGCCATGACTAGAGACTATGAGCTGTGTGACTCAACTCTGGGTTCTGACAGGATGATTCAATTTGATATAGATGATTTTATGTTTTAGACTATTTCACAATTTGATTTAAATTAATATAGTTTGATTTATTATTCTGTTGATTCAATGCACGATATGAATTTTGGTTTGGTATATTAAATCTGTGATGCCTTGGATCCTTGGGTGAGTTTCCATGATTGTTTAAAAAAAATTCTATTATTTTTACGGGGGTCAGTTGGGGTTGTTATATAAAGTAAGCAGAAAAAATGCTATAAAAAAATAGAATAGGCAACTTTTTCATTCATTTCAAACAAGGCATGATTTTTGTTTTCTAATAACATTATTTTGATATGAAAATCTTGATAGTGAAAATTCTCATGTAAAAAAATTTAATTTTAGGATAGCCAAATCTCATGGTGCTGTTGTCTCCTCTTCTTGTGAATGTTGCCCTCTTACATTTCCTATCCAATTTTCTCATGTCACAAAACAAACAAGAGAATTTTAGTTTATTGGGCCAAGTGTGACTCAATCAAATTTGACTTCAAATTATATGAAGCAGAATAATCAATAAGTCCCTTGTGCTCCTGATTTTCGTGTAAATAAGAAATGACTCTCTTTTGCAAATGCAAACGACAGTTGGTTTCTTCCTGCTCATTTTCTGATGTTTGTTTAGTTGTATCAAAGAGCATGAAAGTCTGAACTTTCAGAGACAGTACTGAAGGAAACTCTCATATAAAAATTGAAGTTTGTCTTGAACTTGTTTGTAAAGATAAATGAGTGCTCGTTTGGTCATTGTTTGCCATGTGATAAAAAAAACGATTTTTGCCTTACCAGGCAGAGTTATTGCTTTTTTATATAAAGTGTATGCACCTTTATACTTTTTTTTTTTGTCCTTTGTATCAGAAATGGTTGGTGTGCCTTTTTTTGTCGTTTGTATTGGAAAAAGATGGCCTACCTTTTGTACTTTTTTCTCCACTTTTTGCAGTAGAGTAGAAAAGGATGCCCTACCAACTAGTGGGTAGGCTTTGCACCTGCTTTGTATGAGGTGGCAATTTCAAATCTTGTCCTTTCAAAACTTAAAAATATTTTTTTTTATGAAATACGGTCAAGCTCGTCTCGTCTCGAGCTCGGGACCGAGCCGAGCTTGGACAGTGTTCTCTTGTTTTTTTTTTAGGTAAAGAAGCGTGAATCCTGGCAGGTGGCCTGCTCCGCTGTGAGTGTGACTAATAGCGGGCAAAGCCGCTCGCTATGCTCGTCGCTGCGGCTTTACTTAATGATGAGCACATACTTCGCAATAAAAGACCAACTGGAAACAAGCACACAACCTAATTGTCTCTAGTACCTTTTAACTGAAGAAGAAGAAGAAGAAGAAGAAGAAAGTATTTCTTTTGGAAACTTCCAGCAAGAAAAATCAGATGCCGACTTGAAAAATGAAAATCAGTGCTTCCAATTTCAAAATATCATGTGGTCACAGCCAGCCAATCACATGACACCATTCAGACGAAGATGTGAAGGTCACGCCAGAAAAAGGAGCGATACCCGCATATGAAGGGCGTTTAATGCTGCGAGCCAGCGAACACCATGACATGTCATCTCACTCTCAAAAGCCAAATCCAAGAGTGGCCTTGCAAATTTGTTGTCTAATAAAATACAAATTAAAAAAAAGGGGGCAAAGTCAAACAACCTGAAAGCAGTAATGACCGACTGTTACTCTGCATACGGTTCCGTCTTTCACTCATCAACTTTTATTTTCTTCAACATTTTTGCTTTGATATGCTATTTCAATCTTCTGAATGTGAGACACCAACACCAACACCAACACGTAGTTGGATCTCAACGCTCAGGAACCCGACGAGATATCGCCGGAAAAAAAGCAAAAGAATCGGTCGTCGTCGTGCACAATTGCACGTGTTGAGGAGATCATAAGGCATACAGTGATAAGTAGCCGTGCGTATTTCTTGTCTTCTGGAAATCATAATTAATAGAGTAGGGAGTGTTGGATAACCCCTCTCACTCACTAGCATTCGGAGACGGAGTTTAAAGCAGGGTGTGATTGGTAGACCACATCGCGTAGTGCGGGGCGAAGCTTGGTCGCCCAAAAGTCGTGGTACGCCCGGGCGTTCCCTCCCCGCTTCTTCACCTCCACCAACACCAGCGAGTCCGTGAGCCTGAAGATCTCCGCGCCCACCGTCAGGTGGCCGTCGCTTACCCCTTCCATATCGACCCTGCAGTTCTTCTTCCTCACGGTGAAGCTCACCATCTTGGCGATCTCCTCCAGCTTCTCGATGATCCTCGACACCGGCTCGCCTGATATGAACCTCTCCACCGAGCAGGGGCCTCCTGAACTCTCGAACAGCCCCGAGAGGTTGATCCCGGGAGAGAAGGATATGATGTCGAACGCGTTCAGGCTCGCCGGCCTCGGGAGTAGCCCCTTCTCCTCCTTCTCGTCGGCGATGGCGCCCGAAGAGGAGGCGGCCGACGATACAGTTGTGTCGTTCTTACCCCACCACCACCGCCACCTGCCGTTGCCGTCGCGGTTGTCGTCATCGTCGGAGTAGAGCTGCACCTCCTGGTATCCGCCTTTCGTGAACCACGGGTGCTCCACGATCTCGTCGGCCGTGATCCTCGTCTCCGGGTTGGTGTCGAGGAGGCGGTGGAGCAAGCTCCGGAGTTCGGGAGACATCCATCTGGGGCATCGGAACTCGCCCTTGTAGATCTTCCGGTACATGACCATGAGGTTGGGGTCGTTGAAGGGGAGGTACCCCGCCACCAGCACGAACAGGATGACGCCGCACGACCAGACGTCGATCTTCCGGCCGTCGTAACCCTTCTTGGCGAGGATCTCGGGGGCGACGTAGGCCGGGGTGCCGCAGAGCGTGTGTAAGAGGCCGTCGTGGCGGAGCTGGTCGGAGACGGCGGAGAGGCCGAAGTCGGAGACCTTGACGTTGCCGGCGTCGTCGAGGAGGAGGTTCTCCGGCTTGAGGTCACGGTGGAACACACCGCAGGAGTGGCAGAAGCGGACGGCGGAGATGAGCTGCTGGAAGTAGCGGCGGGCGAGGTCCTCCCCGAGGCGGCCCTTGGCCACCTTGGCGAACAGCTCCCCTCCCTTGACTAACTCCATCACGAAGTAGATCTTGGACTTGGTGGCCAGCACTTCGAAGAGGCGCACGATGTTGGGGTGGCGGAGCCACCTCATGATGGAGATCTCGCGCTTTATGTGGGGCACCAGCCCCCCCTTCACGATCCTCTGTTTGTTCATCCCCTTGATCGCCACGCTCTGCCCCGTCCTTGTGTCCCTCCCGTGGTACACCTTCGCGAACGCCCCACAACCCAGCAGCCTTCCCAGCTCGTACTTGCCCACGATCACCACATCCGACCTCCTGTTGCTGCCTTTGTTGTCGCCGGCCCCCCTCAGATTATCTTCGTATTCAACACTTTCTTCCGGGTTGCCCTCCATTTTTTTCCCCTTTTCTTTCAATCAATACAAGCAAAAGGGAAGACAGGGAGGAAGGATGAACGCCTTTCCTTTTTTTTTTTTTCCCTTTTCACCTGCATAGCAGTGCAGGAAAAGAGACTGGTCATGATTGGAAACATAATTGATGTCGTCACCTGCGTTTGCATTGGTTTCCTTCTTTCATTTACGAAAAATTTGATCGATTTGAAAGAACCAAGTTGAGAGAAAAAAAATTAATAATAAAGAAGAACTGTATCGGGTTTGCAGCTTTTGAATTCTCAATCATACCTGGCCTTTTTGTATTCCCTTCCGTTTTTCACTGGCGGTCCCCCTTCGGACGCATTTGTTTCCTTTTTTTGAGGGGAGACGAATCGGCGATTTCCGTTGCAACCCTCGTTGTCCTCTTCTCTAACTTTATGCCCGACGGGTGAAAAGAAGGTACCTTGGTCGTCTCCTCCCTAAATTTAGCCGCGATTAGTTTTTGTGGTGGTGATGAGACGGGCAATTTCCGTTTCGAGATCCTCGCTGTACTCTCCTTCTTGGCTGAACCTCCTTCCCGAGATTCCGGGCTGCAGCCTCTCTCTCTCTCTCTCTCTCTCTCTCTCTCTCTGCGGGAGATCTTTTTATGCCTTTCCCCACCTCTGGCTCTTACAAAACCACGTTCTATTAACCCAACAATAATGTCAGTACCGACCCTCGAAAGAGCAGATTAATAAAACACAGACACCCCCAAGACCTATCTGTCCCTTCCCTCGAACACCTCGATCGTGTATTTTGTGCCTCCTCTTCTTCGTGGAGAAGTAAAGGAGGAGTTGATGATGTCTTGAGAGGAAGACCCCGTTTGGGTTTTAAATCGGGAATGAGAAGCGACCCTACGCCTACGGGAAGGAGGGGCCGATGCCCCAAGGGCAAGGCGTGACTCTTCCGTATTTCTTTTGGCCTTTTCAGCGGTATTCGATCCTTGGTTTGCCACCTACGTGGCAAATTCTAATTGGAAAAGCGTCGCCTTAAACGTTTTCCTTGGTCCGTGCTTCCACGTTCACCACCTGCTTTCTGTAACGTGCCTTGCTGTTAAGGTGCAAAGGCTTTGCACCAGCTCTTGATTGCACAAAAATTTGTGCATTAAGCCCTGTCCCCAAGATTGAGGGTGATCAGGTGCTTAATGCATAAATAATATTTGTACAATCTGCAGTCTTCAAACTTTCATTTATTTATTTATCTATTTTTTACTCTGAAAAACCTGTTTACACGCATAGACTTAGCTGTGCTGGGTCAGTCTGCCGTACTTTATCATAGTTGTTTTGTGGTATAAAACTTGGACAGCTTACTTGTAATATTTTTTACCCGACAAATAAACTTGAAATTTAGATAGTTAAGCTGTTACCATTATTTTTATTGTTTTAAATTGTTTATTTGTAATTGAATCTGGGATAACTTATTTGAATCTTTAATGTTGGATCTTTAATATCCTCTTTAGAAATCCGATATCTCATTCATATCTTAGATATCGGACCACAAACCTTAAATTGAATATTTAATAATAGATTGGATCCTTGAAGTAAATCAGATTTTAATGAGAAAATTTCTACAACACTTTAGTGGGAATTGGTATAGCTTAAGACGATGTTCGGATCGACAATATTGCATTTGGATCTTCGATATCAGAACTTCAATATTAATTTGGATCCTTATATCGAAACTACAAGGATCAATTTACATTTAGTTGGATCCATAATAATTCATTTGGATTCATAGTTCCAAATCAGAGTATGATCAAAACTTCAGATTCCAAGATCCGAATTTATTAAAAGAATTTACGAAGCACAATAGATCCTAGACCCATAATAAGTTATGTTAATTTTTGGTTAACGTAAATGAATCCATATTAACCTACGAAAGACCCACGAGAACGCATCGAAGAATAAACCAAATGTATTAAGAATATATTATTTAAAAGCTTGCAATATTTTGAATCCTCAAACGGATCCAAATTGCCCAATTGGGTGGTTTCATTAAAGATTTGGGTCGCGGGTCTCGGTGGTGGCCAAACCGAAACTGTACCCAATTGGGGTGTAATATATATATATATATATAAATAAATAAAAATAAGATAATAATATTTGTACCAAGTATAAATAAATATATATGGATCCGCAGTTGTATCCGTATGAATTCAAATTGCGGACCCAAACCGTAGGCAAACTACATATACACACCGCAACCGGATCATGGGTCACAGACCCGATCCCAAGTCATTCTTCCCGAGCATGTTACGTGAAAGACAAAAAAAATGAACCCTGGTCGGATCCAGACCCGACCCAGACCCGTTAGGGTTAAAGCTGATGGGCAAAAGTTCTTGTCCCCTCTCGTGCGTCGCACTCTCCCTTTACGAAAAAAAAGGGGAAACCCTTTTTCGGGTTTCCTGAAATGCACCCACTGTGTTTTAAAAACACACATGGGAGAGGAGGCCACACCTCGCAACCCCTCTCCTCCTCCACTTTCTCTCTCGTCCTCCTCTTTGTTGCATCTCCAACGAGCCCTGCGCGATCCTTCCCCAACAGTCGTCGACGACAGTCCCCATCGGCGACCCGCGGCCAAGCACCACTGTCGACCGCCGTTCCCTTCTCCGGTAGCCTTGCCAGCAACCCCCCAACAGCGTCAGCCTCCTCCTCTAGCCGGACAAGGTAGGATTTTGTACCACTTCTTGCTAGGTATAGATTGATGTTCAATTTGTGGTTGGGTCAGTCATGGGGAAAAAGACATCGACACTGAATACCCCGATGGGTTTTGATGGGGTTCTTGGTTGCCGAAAAACCACAGACCGCGAGGTTGGGGTTTCCGGTGGTTGCCATTTCAGAAAAAACTGGAGTTCCGTCTGAAGCATCGAGAAAAACCTGAGGTGGGGTGCCGATTCTTGTGTTTGGGTGCGGTCAAAGGAGAAATATTGATTTCGATCGGTAAGAACATGGGTTACCCAAAACCCTAAACCCAGGAGTTGGGGATTTCTACAGACACAATGTCTGTGAGTAGATCTCCCTGATTTTTCTTGGATGTTTTGGGGTCAAGTATGAGGGGTTGTCCGATTAACCCCAAATCAACTGATTTGGGGGATCCTGGTTGTTGAAAAAGATAAAACCCCAAATCTAAACTGGGAATCTGGGGTTTATTTTCCCGGATCTTTACATTGTATAAAGTTATGACCATGGAACATGTATTCTGTTGTATGCAAATAGTTTTTCTTGTATGTTGTAATTTCGATTATGCTGAAAACGAAAGAGGAAAATTCTGTTGATCTTTGTTACATGATTTATTCTTTGAACTAAATTCTGGTCTGTATATGTGTAACCTGTCGAAATGGTGTAGAATGGGTTATAATAGGGAAAAGTTGTCAATTATTCCTCTAGTACGATTCAGTCTGTAACTGGGTAAGAAAAATAAAGTTTTTTTTTCACTATTCACAAAAGAAAAAGAATTTAATTATGCGTAAAATTTCTATCGCTACAAGTATATAGATTGTGTGATATTTAGTTTATCAGAGTAAACTCTATTAGGTGTCTATACAAACCCTGAACTTTTGTGATATACATGTGAAAAAAATCCAGTGCTAATCTGTAGTCGTATTTGTCAAAGTGAGGACCATGCTATCATCTGTTTTTTATCATTTGCTGGGTGTAACTCGTTGATTAGGCTGCAATGTCAATTCTTTTTGTCAGACTCAACAACATATACTTCTACGGTCATGTTGTAACCTTTAGGATTGCATGTGTTTCGGATTTTACAGTGAATAGATAGTTGACTCTTATAATGATCTGCGATTCTTTCATAAAGACTTTATTTATTTCAGATTTCTCAATAACAAGATAGCCGTAGATTAAAGAGGGTATTCTGTTTTATATAAATTTGCACATGGATTTGATGCTATTACCATTATGGGAATACTCTGTTTTCATAAGAAGCTGCATATAAATTTGATGCCGGAGTGATTGGACATTTTAGTAGGCATTCAAACTCATGACAGGCTACATAATAATTTGGTAATTTATGCCTGTTTAGAAACAGATTAAGTGTTTATTTGAAAGTCTTTTTAGTTGTGTATAAAATTGATGTGTATAAACTGGTTATAACACCATCGAGATTATATGGTATGATTCCAAGTGATCCATTTGGGTTTTTACCTAACACATAAGTACCGATGGGGGTACTTGAGTCCGATGATTTGTGGACAATGAAAATGATGTATGTCAAGAAAACTTAAACTAAAGAGATGTGTGCTTAACTGCCTTTTTGTCAGAAAAAATGTATGATTTGAAATTGCTTGTATGCAACATGTTAATGGTGTTTGGGGAATGAGGTTGTTATATTGGTTCTAAACATATGATGGTACACTTAGTGACATATGGATATGTGCTTTGTCTAAAGGGGGCAATATGAATGGATTACCCGATGCGGGTATTTGGGCTATTAGCCTGTGTGCTATGACAATAAAAGTGATGAAAACATAATTGTAATTGTTGCGTGCGCGACTGTTTTAAAGGTACCGGGGTCTTGGTGCTTGACTGTTTAAAGGTACCGAAGCATTCTGGATAATAATTATAACATTGATGAGAAACTTAAATTTAAATTCTATGGCCTGACTGGTTTAAAGGTATCGGGGCTTGTGTGCTTGACTGGTTTGAAGGCACCGGAGCACTCTGAGTGGGTTTATGCAATCAATATGGAAAATGATTGGGTTGGTTTATACACCTTGGTAAAATGACTAAGGTTGAGAATCTACTACTATGGTAGTAGAAGGTTTGAGAAAAATGCCTCTATACCTTGGGAAGTTAATTAAATGAAAAGATTAACCCACTCAGTTCTTGGGCTTACCTTAGAGAGGGTAGGTGGTACAAAACTCCAGGGACATGTGTTTTGGTTTCGAGCGTAAAACGACTCGTTGGTCCCAGTCCTCGGAGTTGGGGGACCCAAACTACCAATTGTATTCTAGGTAGTAGCTCCATGATCTTCTACAGAAGTTAGGGATGCATCCTGTTTTGGTTTTGGCCTTTGGGAGGTTCTTTCGGTAACTGGCCGCTCCCTTAGGATTTACAGTTTCGGTTAGAACATTCAGGTTAATAAAACATCCATGAATAATAAACCTCTGAATGTTCTCTTCTATTACGGGTGATTTGGCCCGTGTGTACCCGCGGGATAAGATAATATAAACATTATTTAGAACAGTTAGGTATCACAGTGAGTGGAGTTACTAGAGAGACACTTTCATATTCTTTCAAACATGCTTTATATTCTGACCCTGTGATGAAATGCAAATCCTGAAATGCGTAGATATGAGATAATTGAATTCATATTGTTACTGTTACAGAAAAATTATGCATGTTATTGTTATTATTGTTGCAAAATATGCTTTACTTGTTTAATTATAGTTGTTGCATAATCTGCTTACTTGCTTAGATATGTCTGTTATTGCTGTTGCATAGTCTGCTTTACGTGCTTTTGTATATGCTAAAGATTCATACTTGACACTCACATCACATATTAGATTCATGATATACCTGCATTAAAAGTTACAAATTTTCTACTTAGACAGTTGTAGTCTAATTCCTATAATTTTACTATTTTCAGGTAAATAATAGCATTTACGAGCGACTGCAGGATGAGGCATCAGATCGAGATTTTGGATTTACTATTTCAGGGATCGCTTGGGTTTATTGTAATTTAATTATTCATATCATTTAAAACTGTAATGTTAATTTCCATTAATAATGAAATAAAATAAATGATTTGGTTTGCTTTCCACTGTAATGTGCCTGAATGCTTAACCCCAATAAAATGGTTGATTTTGTTGTTATAAAAAAAAAATCTTAAAAATATGGGTTAAAATTTTGGGGTGTTACAAATGGTATCAGAGACTGAGAACAATAAATCAAAGATCACAGTTGTGCCACACCCTGCAAGCACTCTATGAGTATAATTTATTTTGTTTTATTATTGATCATGGTACTTGTTCTTTTTATTGTGATGCTCATAATAGTATATAGGTGAATTCACCCCTACCAATGATTAATTTTGACCTATTAGGTGAATGACACATCACACCTACAAATGATTAGCTTTTAGATTATTGACTTATCACTCCTACAAATCACTAGTATCGACCTACTTGGGAATGATGTATCACGCCTACATAGTTTCGTTGTAGATGATTGTATTATGATTGTCTGAATGAATTTAGGATACTTGCATGGCATGATTGATGTGTATATCATGGATATCTGACTAAATTTCTTAGTGAATATGTGCGTGTGTTTCACATCAAAATAATCAAATGTGATGTGGTGTAAGAATTATCAATGCTCATGAAATGATGAAACAATCTGAATATCTTAGATGCATATATGATTTGAATCCTGTGTGCATAACTCGAACTACGTAAAAGTTACGTATCTTAAGGTTTAGTTGATTCTTGATATATACAGGATCACGTTGAATATGACTCATGCTTTGGTTACGCATGCTTCGAGGTTAAATTTGGAAAATGCAATGTTCCTGGTGGCAATAATATGATGCATAGGATAATATGCTTTTATATGATATGATTGAAATGCCACGTGGTCTGAAATTTTGAAAGCATGCGATATATGCTTAAGTTCACTAGTAAACTATGATTCATGGAGCCTTATTGGTGAAAGGTGTGATTTCATGATTTTTAATGCTATATGAAGTGATGTGATACATATTGACGATATGTAAGCTTGTGCCTATATTGGTGGCTATCAACCCTAAGAGCGGTTATGTGTACTGATGCATATATCACTATTTTGACATCTGTTGAGGACTTGCCTCCAAAGGATTATCTGTGACGGTATGTATGATCAAGATCAGGTAATCTGGCTAGAGTGGTAGATCTCTGTGAGGAAATACACTATCCAAGAACGGGCAACCGAAAAGATGGTAAATTCTTATGAGAAAGTGTATTGTCCAAGACCGGGTATACCCTCTAGGATGGTAATTCCTTATGAGGTCATGCATTTTCCAAACCAGGTGATCCGGCGTGGATCTTGATAATCTTTAATTAATAAAGAGTTATGATAAATTGAGGGAATTTGCCGAGATTGATGGATATAGCCAGTTAGAGATCAATAGATTTGACTTTAGTTATAGAAGAATTGAATCATTATTAATTTTAGATAATGACATGTTTGTGTCTTTTGTGAATAAATGAGCCATTCTGTGAGAGAATTACACCTTGAGCAAGGTCTTAATCAGAGACAACTAGCCGCGAAAAGCCTTGAGAAATAGGAATAAGTGGAGATTAATCAGGACAAAGAGTCTGTTAGAAATAGTGAGGACAACAAACAACGACGTAATTATGATAAAATAAAGAAAATTCCATCCAATAATCTAGAAAAAGCTAAAGGAATAACAGGTTGTGTCTATCATCAGTGACTAAGCAAGTAGGAAGTAGTGAACATACACTCTAACTGTCTTAGGTTAAGACTTTTCGGTGATTTAGTATAATTTTTACCATAAAAAAAATTATGCATGAATTTTGACGAGACCAACTTTTAACTCCAAACTTCTCTTAGAAACTCATTGTGTATTGTCCTGATCCTTATATGTTTGGATATATGTTGGGAGCTCGCACACATATGTGCATCCTTATCGATACCAATTTTCTCAGACTACAATCTCTATGGGAATCCTGCAATGAAATTTTGAGGACGAAATTCTTTTTTAGGGGGAAATGATGTAATACCTGTGAATTTAATCAGACAAATAAACTTGAAATTTAGGTCATTAAGCTGGAACAAGGTTATTTTTATTGTTTTAAATTATTTATTCGTAATCGGATCTCAGATAACCTATTTGGATCTTCAATGTTGCATCCCTAATATTCTGTTTAGAACTCTGATATCCCATTCAGATCTTAGGTATCAGATCGCGAACCTTAAATTGAATATTTAATAATAGATTGGATCCTTGAAGTAAATCGAATTTTAATGAGAAAAATTCTACAACACTTTAGTGGGAATTGGTATAGCATAAGGCGATGTTCGGATCCACAATATTGCATTTGGATCTTCAATATCATAACTTCAATATTAATCTGGATCCTTGTATCGAAACCATAAGGTTTAATGTACATTTAGTTGGATCCATAATAATTCATTTGGATCCATAGTTCCAAATCAGAGTATGATCAAAACTTCAGATTCTTCGATCCAGATTTATTAAAAGGATTTATGAAGCACAATGGATCCTAGACCCATAATAAGTTATGTCAATTTTTGGTTAACGTAAATGGATCCATATTAACCTATGAAAGACCCACAAGAACGTATTGAAGAATAAACCAAATGTATTAAGAATATAGTATTTTAAAGCTTGTAATATTTTGAATCCTTAAACGGATCCAAATTTCCCAACTGGGTGGTTTCATTAAAGATTTGGGTCGCGGGTCTCGGTGGTGGCCAAACCAAAACCGTACCCAATTGAGGTGAATATATATATAAATAAGATAGTAATAATAGTACACAATATAAATAAATATATATGGATCCGTAGTTGTATCCGTATGGGTTCAAATTGTGGACCCAAACTGTAGGCAAACTACAGATACACACCGCAGTCGGATCGTGGGTCACAGACCTGATCCCAAGCCGTGCCCCCCGAGCATGTTACGTGAAAGAAAAAAAATGAACCCTGGTCGGATCCGAACCTGACCTAGACCCGTTAGGGTTAAAGCTGAGGGGCAAGAGTTCTTCTCCCCCCTCGTGCGCCACATTCTCCCTTACAAAAAAAAAGGGGAAACCCTTTTTCGGGTTTCCTGAAATGCACCCCTTGTGTTTTAAAAACACGCAGAGGAGTGGAGGCCTCACCTCGCAGCCCCTTTCCTCCTCCACTTTCGCTCTCGTCCCCATCTTTGCTGCATCTCCAATGAGCCCTGCACGATCTTTCCCCGACAGTCCCCATCGGCGACCCGCGGCCAAGCACCACTGTCGGTTGACGTTCCCTTCTCCGGTAGCTTTGCCAGCGACCCCCCAATAGCGTCAGCCTCCTCCTCTCACCGGACAAGGTAGGATTTTGTACCTCTTCTTGCTAGGTATAGATTGATGTCCGGTTTGTGGTTGGGTCAGTCATGGGAAAAAAGACATCGACACTGAATACCCCGATGGGTTTTGATGGGGTTCTTGGTTGCCGAAAAATGACAGACTGCGAGGTTGGGGTTTTCGGTGGTTGCCATTTCAGAAAAAACTGGAGTTCCGTCTGAAGCATCGAGAAAAACCTGAGGTGGGGTGCCAATTCAAAGGAGAAATATTGATTTCGATCGGTAAGTACATGGGTTACCCAAAACCCTAAACCCAGGAGTTGGGGATTTCTATAGGCGCAATGTCCGTGAGTAGATCTCCCTGATTTTTCTTGGTTGCTTTGGGGTCAAGTACAAGGGGTTGTCTGATTAACCCCAAATCAACGGATTTGGGGGATCCCGATTGTTGAAAAAGATAAAACCCCAAATCTAAACTGGGAATCTGGGGTTTATCTTCCCGGATCTTTACATTGTATAAAGTTATGACCATGGAACAAGTATTCAATTGTATGCAAATAGTTTTTCTTGTATGTTGTAATTTTGATTATGCTGAAAACGAAAGAGGAAAATTCTGTTGATCTTTGTTACATGATTTATTCTTTGAACTAAATTTTGGTCTGTATATGTGTAACCTGTCGAAATGGGGTAGAATGGGTTATAATAGGGAAAAGTTGTCAATTATTCCTCTAGTACGATTCAGTCTGTAACTGGGTAAGAAAAATTAAGTTTTTTTTCACTATTCACAAAAGAAAAAGAATTTAATTATGCGTAAAATTTCTATCGCTACAAGTATATAGATTGGGTGATATTTAGTTTATCAGAGTAAACTCTATTAGGTGTCTATACAAACCCTGAACTTTTGTGATATACATGTGAAAAAAATCCAGTGCTAATCTGTAGTCGTATTTGTCAAAGTGAGGACCATGCTATCATCTGTTTTTTTTTATTTGTTGGGTGTAACTTGTTGATTAGGCTGCAATGTCAATTCTTTTTCTCAGACTCAACAACATATACTTCTACGGTTATCATGTTGTAACCTTTAGGATTGCATGTGTTTAAAATTTACAGTGAATAGATAGTTGACTCTTATAATGATCTGCGATTCTTTCATAAAGACTTTATTTATTTCAGATTTCTCAATAACACGATAGTCGTAGATTAAAGAGGGTATTCTGTTTTATATAAATTTGCACATGGATCTGATGCTATTACCATTATGGGAATACTCTGTTTTCATAAGAAGCTACATATAAATTTGATGCCGGAGTGATTGGACATTTTAATAGGCATTCAAACTCATGATAGGCTACATAATAATCTAATAATTTATGCCTATTTAGAAACAAATTAAGTGTTTATTTGAATGACTTTTTAGTTGTGCATAAAATTGATGTGTATAAACTAGTTATAACACCATCGAGATTATATGGTATGATTCCAAGTGATCCATTTGGGTTTTTACCTAACACATAAGTATCGATGGAGGTACTTGAGTTCGATGATTTGTGAACAATGGAAATTAGGTATGTAAAGAAAACTTAAACTAAAGGGATGTGTGCTTAACTACCTTTTTGTCAGAAAAAATGTATGATTTGAAATTGCTTGTATGCAACATGTTAATGGTGTTTGGGGAATGAGGTTGTTATATTAGTTCCAAACATATGATGGTACACTTAGTGACATATGGATATGTGCTTTGCCTAAAGGGAGCAATATGAATGAATTACCCAATGCGGGTATTTGGGCTATTAGCCTATGTACTATGGCAATAAAAGTGATGAAAACGTAATTGTAATTGTTGCATGCCCGACTAGTTTAAAGGTACTAGGGTCTTGGTGCTTGACGGTTTAAAGGTACCGAAGCATTCTGGATAATAATTATAATACTGATGAGAAACTTAAATTTAAATTCTATGGTCTGACTGGTTTAAAGGTATCGGGGCTTGTATACTTGACTGGTTTAAAGGCACCAGAGCACTCTAAGTGGGTTTATGAAATCAATATAGAAAAGAATTGGGTTGGTTTATACACCTTGGTAAAATGGCTAAGGTTGGGAATCTACTACTATGGTAGTAGAAGGTTTGAGAAAAATGCCTCTATACCTTGGGAAGTTAATTAAATGAAAAGATTAACCCACTCAGTTCTTGGGCTTACCTTGGAGAGGGTAGGTGGTACAAAACTCCAGGGACATGTGTTTTGGTTTCGAGTGTAAAACGACTCGTTGTTCCCAGTCCTCGGAGTTGGGGGACCCAGACTACCAATTGTATTCTAGGTAGTAGCTCCATGATCTTCTACAGAAGTTAGGGATGCATCTTGTTTTGGTTTTGGCCTTTGGGAGGTTCTTTTAGTCATTGGCCGCTCCCTTAGGATTTACAGTTTCGTTTAGAACGTTCAGGTTAATAAAACATCCATGAATAATAAACCCCTGAATGTTCTCTTCCATTACGGGTGATTCGGCCCGTGTGTACCTGCGAGATAAGATAATATAAACATTATTTAGAACAGTTAGGTATCACAGTGCGTGAAGTTACTAGAGAGACACTTTCATATTCTTTCAAACATGCTTCATATTCTGAGCCCGTGATGAAATGCAAATCCTGAAATGCGTAGATATGAGATAATTGAGTTCATATTGTTATTGTTACAGGAAAATTATGTATGTTACTGTTATTGTTGCAAAATATGCTTTACTTGTTTAATTATAGATGTTGCATAATTTGCTTACTTGCTTAGATATATGTTTGTTATTGCTGTTATATAGTCTGCTTTACGCGCTTTTGTATATGCTAAAGATTCACACTTGACATCCACATCACATACTAGATTCATGATATACTTGAATTAAAAGTTACAGATTTTCTACTTAGACAGTTGTAGTCTAACTTCTATAATTTTACTATTTTAAGGTGAATAATAGCATTTACGAGTGACTGCAGGATGAGGCATCAGATCAAGATTTTGGATTTACTGTTTCAGGGATCGCTTGGGTAATTTAATTGTTCATATAATTTAAAACTCTAATGTTAATTTTCATTGATAATGAAATGAAATAAATGATTTGGTTTGCTTTCCACTGTAATGTGCCTGAATGCTTAACCCCAATGAAATGGTTGATTCCGTTGTTAAAAAAAAATTCCTTAAAAATATGGGTTAAAATTTTGGGGCGTTACATTACTCCTCGACCCATAAAATTGCCAAGCTTCAGTTTATGCAGGAGGGTGATGCCCATGAGATTTGAACATATGCTTCTCGTCTAATAGCCCAGGCCCCATCCCACTACGCCAAACCCCTTGAGTCTTGCCGTTTTGGAACTTTACTGGATAGATTTCATTTTTTAACTGGGGATCAGATTAGAGTGACAGATGATCATTCTGATGACATCTCCTAGAGGAAGCATATACGGTCATGCTGAACATGAGCGCTTTTGCTCATTTCAACATCGTGGTCGTCTGTTTGCATTTTGGATGAATGTCACGTGGTTTTGTTGACTTTTGAGTTTTTTAAAATGCAAATATGATGGCCACGATGTCAGCACATGCAAAAACGCTCATGTTTAGCATGACTTGATCTGCTTCCTCTCCTAGATGGTCTCACGTTGATGTAGTTTACAAAATGAATGACTGAAAACATAATTTAGCCATGGTATTTTGAGCACACTCTCTACTTAATGCATGAAATGCCCATACATAGGCATATCTGAATGTGCTTCATTGAATATTCTCAAATAGTTTATCTTTCTATGCGAGTAATCCGGATGTATAACATTTTTTTGCTGGGCAATGGTTACATGTGGATCTTTTATTTTTTAAAGCAAAAATAAAACTTTTTTTTATTAAATTTTTGTTTAAAAAATAGATTCTAGATTCAGATCCGAATTTCATAAGATTGCGAGGAACTATTTTTCAAGACCTCGAGCCTTTCATCCTCCATTGAGTAGAGATCAGTCAGATCAAGAACATCATATCGTTGTTGCTAGAGTTGTGTTATGAAGAAGAAGTGTACTTCAGACATCAATTTTTAGGAAAAATGAGTTCGGTGGTGAGAACCACCAAAACTAAAAAAAAAGGTAAAAAAATAATAAATATGCAAAAATTAGAATAATCCAAACCTATAAAATGCATAAAATAATTTAATTAAGCAACAAAATAAGCAAACCAAACTTAGCATGGGCATAGGTAGCACTCTTTACAATTGTTGAGGGCGGGGAAGCACAAACAACACATCAGCTATGTTCGAGCTCCAAAAGAGCTAAGTCAGGTGATTTATACCCTAGGCTAGGTTAGGCTAGATCGTAGAATAATTTCTACATAGTGGTGTTGTTTGAGAGTTTTGATTTCAGATCCTTTAAATAGGGAGAATGACTCCTCTATTTATAGGTTTTGAAGTGGATCTGGATATGTTCTTACATATCCAAGATGCAGGACAAGATCTAAGGCTGAAATAAAAAAATTCAAACCTAAGGCTAGGATTCGATCTTAGAGAGGTGATTAGAAGATAGAATTTGGTTTTAATAAATGTCATTAAGAGAGGGCGGGGTCTTTGACTAAAAATAAAAATGGATGAAAATGAGCTTAGGCACGCATTTTTGAAGCTTGTCGATATCCAAAACGCGAGACATTTCAAAAAGGTAATAACAACAAATGGATGAATAATAACTACAAATCATTTGTCATTGTTACTTCTTAATAATGGTAAATATTGTAAAAAAATAATAACAACATATTAATTGTCATTATTAGCTTTAGGTCAAAAGCAATAACAACAATTCATAAAAGTAATAATGACAAATGATTTTTCGTTAGAAGACTAGACAAAAACAAGTCCGATAGGTCAACTTATTTCAACCATAACTTCATATCCAGAGGTTTTTTTGAAGTGATTCTTGATGCATTAAAAAGTTAACATCATAAGTAAAAAACTAAATTCAGTATTTTGGTGGTAAAAAACTTGGTCAAAGTAGAAACTACATAAAAAATAGGATTTTTACTAATTAAGTTACTTAGTTTTGGTCATAACTTTTTATTTTGATGTTCAATTGACCTAATTTTTGGCTCGTTAAAAAGATAAAAACCTCTATTTTAATTGTTCTTTTGGAAAAAAACCTTGACAATGAAAATTTGAAGGCGAAAATTGCAATTGAAGTTTACATAACCTTAAAATATACCGAAAACACTAAATTTTGGTACACGACTCATGACATAAATTGACTTGGTCAAAATTTATGTGTCTACAGATGCCTCTCTTTGTTGTCGATCATATAAAGCTTGATTAACAACAAAGAAGTAGATACATCAATTGAAAAGCATAAAAAAAGATCATCTTTGGCAAAGTTTTTCGAAAAAGAAATCTTGATAAAGACAAAAACATAGACGACTTGACAATGCAAGATGATAGCTAAAGACATGTATGTAGCTTAACATGAGGGACTTTCTATTATGTATGTTATGTAGGTAGAGAGGTTTGGCTAAATGCAGTTGAACTATTGACTAAGCTAGTGCCTTATTCCACACAAGTGTTTTCCCTTGAACTCGGTGATGTGAGTAAAAAATTTTGTTGAATGAGTTTAGACAAAGAAGAAATAAGTGCTTTGTCGCCTCAAATCGCATGAAAGTTGGCTGATGATTTTGCCAAAGACAAAGACTTCTTTTTAAAAAGACAAAGACATATACCAGCTTTCGGGTTAAAAGCATCGAAAATGACAATTTTTCTAGATATTTTTGGACTTTTTGAAAATCATGGAATGGTTGCGCTTTAGAAAGACGTGTTCCTTAGGGAAAATGATGGGTTTAAGATGGTTTATGCACTCATTGAATGAGTTTTAAATTGCTCCATCAATCCGTGAGATAACTTATGGACCTAATGTCTATCTATCTATAAGATGATCCTAAAATAAGATTGGGTAGGGTTTTTGTAATGAGACACAAGACAATTGAGTTCTTAAGAACTATGTCAACCGTAAGAAAACTTGTTAGTAACATGTAGAAAAATATATATGATATGATATGATATGATATGATGCATGATGAAATGCTTTGATTTGACCCATTTTGATCAAAATGATCCCAAAGTAAGTTCTTAAGACAAACTTTCTAACTAAAAAAGATAATTTTTTTATAAAATAATATAGAAGATACTTGGCATTAGCTTGCTTGAAGTCAATATTGTTATTTTGGATGAAAAATTATTATGCTATCAAAATGCATTTTTAGACGTTCCTCATTCCCCATCTTAATGATCAACCGTTCAAGGTGGGAGGGTCTTGCCGATCAACCATCGGTCTTAAGTCAAAGAAGGAACCTTGTTCTCAATATAATGAGTGGCAACACAAGGTTTGAGGTCTTGTCGATGACCAACCATCGGTCTCAAGATGAAACAAGCAAGACAAAACGCAGTCAGACAAACATATTTTTAAAAGATTGACTCAAAATGATGCTTCTTGCAAAAAGCTATGACAATGATATTTGCATTGTGAAAAAACTAATTTGGATAGAATTTATAAGGATTGTAAAAAAATTGTGTCAAAATAATCTTGTTGTAGGATCAACTTGTAGATCTTTGTGGGTCAAATGAATAAATTAATTTTATTGATGAGACAATCAAATCATGATGTTAAAGAACTTTATGACAAACAAAAGACATGCCGAATGTGACATTTATGAATGAAAATGGTTCATGACATAATGCTAAGTGTCATAGTGAGATTTATGAAAAGCAATGCATATTGTAACGCCCCAAATTTGTATCAAAAAATTTCAAGGATTTTTTTTTAAAACCAACGGAAGTCATATCCAAACCATATGTAAACCCGACTAAACTTGTGCGGTTATAATCAAACCACAACACACACACATGATTGAAATAGAGGTTTAAACAAAACCATTCATTAAATTTAAAACATTCAATCATTAACTAAATCAAAGTCTTAACAAAATATTAATATTTAAAATATCTGGATTGCTCAATAGCCAAAAACCAAAAGCCATAGATTCGAGACTAGAGCTATGATGATCGTCTTCACACCACCCCAAATATACCGCATCATCAACTTACTCATTGCCTAAGAAATGATAAAAGTAAGGGGGTCAAATTGTGATGCCCACCCCAAACTGGTGAAAATTTGAGCCAATTTTGTTTTAAATAGAGCACACTACAAAAAATCAAACATTTATTTATTTTTAAAAATTATCTAGAATCTTTTGCAATTAATTTCTAACATAACAGAAAAAAACCTTTTTTGACAAAACAATCATTCCATTGATGTATACATGAATTGATTACAATATTCAGGGGTGAACTATCACTGATTCTTTATAAAATTACATCAAAGTACAATTCTGATGAAAACCCAAAACACAAAGCACTCACAGAAAGAGAAGGGTCCATGATCCAGCTCCAAAACATACTCGAGTTAAGCGCATCCATCACCGCCAAGCCTGCCTACTTGTGGGTACCTAAAAAAGGAAAAATAAGCAGGGGTGAGACAAACCACAAGTCTCAGCAGGTAACACGACCACCCATTATGCAATAATGAACATGGGTAGGTCACCAAGCAAAACTGGACTCCAACTAAGTCCAAGGCTAACAACGAGTCTCAAACCCTCACTCTCTGTAGGATTTGACTCATCAAGACCTCTAACTCAAGAGGTCACTCTATGCAGAACCTAAATGCATGCATATGCATTTTTCTTTTTCATTTAGGTTAATCTTCTACTCTCTGCCAATGCACATTACAATTTACTTAAGTTCTCATTTTCATTATTATCTCCACGTGGACACCACTGCCTCGGGTCTCTATAGGCTTGTCAGTCTACATTAGGGTGTATATTCATCCATGAGTAATTTAAATATTTTATTTTAAACCCCATAAGAACTCGGTTCGCCAGTACCAAGCTACATAATCTTTCATCAAAGAGTTTCTTTCCTTGAAAAAGTCATAGTGCACTACCATTAGCATATGTAGCTGGACCTCTAATAACAAAAAATAGTTTGTTGATCATGCATATATTTCAGGGTTAATTAACATTAAAATATGCATGATTTCATGAGAAAATGATTTAAAAACTCAATTTTATGTTAGTTTTGAGTAAATGAGCTAAAATGATTTAAAAATAGAAAATATATGAAAATAAGCTTTATTTTACATTTTAATGCATATTTTAGTTTTTGACATAATTGTAGTAGTTTAGTTTTTAAAAATAATAAAAAAATTAGAGTTGAAATAGACTTAGTTTTGTATTTTATAAAACATAGTCATTTTGAGTTGTTTTGTAAATAACTTTTTAAAGAGAGGTTTTGAAATGCAATTTTAAAAAGAAGATGGACTTATGGACAAAAGTTCAAATTTATAAATAGGCTACGTAGGGGGAAGAGAAGCTTGTCTTCTCTTTCTTGCCTATGCCTTCTCTTCTTCCCCTTCCTCTCCACCTCTTCTTGCCTTTTTCTTCTCCTTCTCCCTCTTTTCCCCTCCTTTTCTAACCCTCTTTCCGGTGGAGAATTCCAGCAATGGCTAATGCAAGAGAAAGGATTCCAAGCTCTCTTCTAAGCCCTCCAGTTACGGTAAGCATTTCATCTTCTTTCCTCCTCTCTTCTCATTTCTTCTTCTCTCATTCATCTTTTCCCCCTTCCATTTCTCAGTAGAATAGTTCAATCGCCTACTTAAAATCAAAACAAAAAAATGTTAGATTAAGTTTCGTTTGATCCTGCATTTTAGAGTTTATTTTTTTTTCTGCAAAATGTTTTGTTCTGCTGTATTTTGCTTTAGAAAGTTTTAGATTGCAATTCAATTCTAGTTCACACGCATTCCCTATAACATCATTTACTTTACAATTTTCATTACAGTAACTTGCATTAGCTTAGGGTCCACCATCGTCATTAGTTTACTTGAGCATCAAATTAATCATTGCAAAGTATTATCATCAGCTGAAGGTTAATCGATAATTGATTTGTTTTTCCAAAAATCCATTGTGCATTTTCCAGCAACAGAGCTGATTTACATCTGAAGGATAATCGATCATTTGATCGAATATCATCTGTATCTGAAGGAGTATTATCTGTTTCTGGCGGTGAAAATGACAGAATCTGATCATTTGAATTTCTGATTTCAATCGATCGGATATCTGGATCCCTTCTATTGCTATGTTTTTAACTGATCATCGTGTTTTTAACATCAGAAAAAGAGATCACCGGAGGTCTGGATTGATTCCTGCCTGATGGCCTGATGTTTACTGCGTCTTCCGGTGATTGATTGTCGTTTAATGATTTTTCCGGCAAGCGATTGTTTGAAATCTAATTGAGTGTCTAACGTCCATCGATTGACTATCTAATTTCTATCAAATATCGATTAAATGTCTGCAAATTTTTTTTATCAGATGTTACTGATCTCTGATCGAAGTGCCACCTGAAGTTTGGCGATTTCTGGTTGATTATTTGATTTCTGGCAAAGGCTGTGTTAATCGACGATAAATGTTGTCCAACCAGTTTAGTTGATTTCTAATTGTTGGATCAAGAGTGACGAGCTACTGATCTCTGGATCAGTTTGACTGATCAATGTGATTTCAAATTTTTAAAGCTCTATCTGATTTCCAGTGATCGGGAGTATTGTTTACTGAGTTTTTTTTAGATTGTTTTTTTTAGCTCATTTTTCGGTGGCTGCTGTCTGGAATTTCAGCCAGTATTGTTTGGAAGGATTGATCAGATGTCTGGATCCGAGAGTTATTGATTTTTAAATCAGTCTGATAAATGGTTTACTATTTTCCGACAAAGTGCTACTTATAACATTCTTAAATCAAATCAACGATTTACTGAGTCTATTACTGATCAAATGATGTGTGTTAATTGCTTTGTTAGTTCATTGATTTGTTAGTTGTTAGTTAATTGAGTTGTTAGCTATTAATTGTTAGCAGATTTGAGTAATACAAGCAATTTGTAATTTTAATTACTTAGTTGAATAAAGTTGCTTAATTAAATAAATAGTGAGCTGTTAGTGTATCAATTTGTTAAGGATTAGTAGAATAAGCTTGTTTGAATTAGTTAAGTAACTAGTAATTGTTAGATTGTTTGATTAGTAAAGTAAACTAGCTTACTCAATATTAGATCATAAAATTTACTTAGTTGTAATTAATTAATTAGTTGTTTTTAATATTACTTTTAGTCTTAGAATTACTTAGTTAATTGTCATTAGGTTTATCTAGTTATTGTCATTTAGATTTTGTTTATTTTACTTTTCATTGTTTTAGTATTCTTCGTTTGGCACAATTTCTACTTTTCTCTCTTGTACTGCTCGTGTTCGTTTGATTTGTGCAGGATAGCACAGGAGTGGAGCTCAAGCACACATGTGACATGAAGTATGAAGATAGAAGATTTTTTCTTTTATTTTAGAATTTAGGCATTTAATTGTATTTGTAAATATTGCGTTTTATGCCCTCTGCGAAGGGTATTCATTTATTGTAATAGTTAGTTGTTCTTATTTTTCTAGCACATTTTACATTTTGGCAATAAAGAATAATTTAGATTTGTGTGCTTGAATACGAAATATTCCCGTTCCCTGAGTTCGACCCGGTCTCATCCACTAGTGAGAATCGGTTTTTTATTATTTGATGTCTGGTTTTCACATATTTTACATATAAAAATCTTTTTAAAACTACAACAGATTTCAAAATAGACATCAAATTTTTGGCACCGTTGTCGGGGAACGGCGAATTACTAGTATTCACTTTATTGCCTAGTGTTTTTTTTTGCATTTAGGTTTAGAACCACGTGTGTGCATATCGTAGAGACGAGCTTACTTTTTTGCACAGCCCACCCGCTAGGATTCCCTTAGAGGTGACTGTGTACGATTGGTACCGTACACATAGATTTCATATTTTCTTTGTATAATCTCTGCTATATGCAATTGCGTGGTGTTTGTTTAGTTGTTGTTTTAGTTTACTCGCTTTGTGGTTTGCATGGTTTGGCCGCTAAGTGTGTTAGTTAGGTAGAAAACCCAAAGTTAGGACGTGTGCTACACCGGTCTACTCCAAGGTGTACGCAATGGCTGACGATCATCATTTGATCCGTCTTTTGAGGGAATACTTCATGCCAAATACGTATACTCCTGCCTCCTGCATCGCAAGACCTGATGTAGGAGCGAGTCATTTTGAGATTAAGGCCAGTGTGATTCAAATGCTACCTTCATTTTATGGTCTTAGCAATGAGGACCCATATCGTCATCTCGACAAATTCCTTGAGATTTGCTCGACAGTGCGAATCAATAATTTTGGAGACGATGCTATGAGGTTGACTTTGTTTCCATTCTCTTTCAAAGATAAATCCAAGCATTGGCTAAAGGATCTCGATGCGGTTCAGATTACCATTTGGGAAGGAATGTAGCGCGAATTTCTTAAAAGTACTTCCCAATTGAAAAGACGAATCAGTTTCGTAAAGCCATCACTAGTTTTTCACAGATTGAGGGAGAACAATTTCACGAAACTTGGGAGAGGATGAAGGATCTTCTCTGCAAGTGTCCCCACCACCAGGTGCCTCGTTGGCAATTGGTGCAATATTTCTATGACGGTCTTACTGAGAAGAACTGTCAAATGGTTGATTCGTCTTGTGGGGGCACTTTTATGCTCAAGAGTGAGGATGAGGCTTGGTATTTATTTGAGACCTTGAGTGAAAACACGATGCATCATGCTTTATCTTCACGGCTCGATAGGACTACACCTGTGTCTAGTGGTCCTAGGAAAGTAG
Organism: Nuphar pumila; assembly: GCF_984573655.1. NCBI lineage: Eukaryota > Viridiplantae > Streptophyta > Magnoliopsida > Nymphaeales > Nymphaeaceae > Nuphar > Nuphar pumila. Next base: position 74,586,332 of record NC_143250.1, on the reverse strand, counting down.
AGATTTCCGAAGTAGGGTCCGAGTTAGAGTTGCGTACCATGGTCGACCTGTTGTCTAGGAAATTAGATCAACTCCTAGCCAATTCTTCACGAAGTCCAGTAGGAAGAGTGTGCGAGCTATGCGCTATCCCTGCACACTGTGTTTCAGAGTGTCCGGCGGCACCGCTATATCCTGAATTCGTTCCAGAGCAGGTGAATGCTGCCCAAGGTTTCGCTAGGTCTGAGCATGATTCTTGTGCACCCACTTATAACTTGGGATGACAAAACCACCTCATCAGTCCACCCCCTAACCCTTCCCAGAGTCAACCCAGGCAAAGCGGTTATACGCCTAGATTTCAACAATCGAGTTATCCCCCAGCCCAACCTGCTTATACTCAACCCCATTCTCATGAGCATTCACCTAGTCAGTCTTTCTAAGATAAGATATTACAAGTTTTGAGCTCCCATACGCAGTCAATAGCCAAGCTAGAGACTCAAATGGGACAGTTGGTTGAGACCTTCAGTAGGCAAAGCGAGGGGAACCCATCTAGTAAGCCTGTTGTCATACCAAAAGGAGAGAATCCCATGTCATTTGACCTGCATCCCAACGATTCACATCATGAGCATGTCAAATCTATTACATCCCTTCATAGCGGGAAGGCGTATCATCCCATTCAGGAATCGACTCATGAACCCCATATTATTTCCACTGACGAGTCGATCTCCATTATACCTCAGCAGAAGGGGCAAGACCCTCAATTGTTATATTCTGCACATATTCATAAAGCCTCATTTTCTCAGCCCTTAGGATCACCGATTGCTTTTAGCAAGCAAGAGCTGCAGATGCAAAAGATGCCTGACCTGGTCAAGCAGGATCATAACTACCCCTTGTTTCATGCTACATTCAGTGATAGTTAGTCGATCCTCGACTCTCATTTTCTGACTAATCTCTCAGATGAGACTAGTCTTCATCCTTCTTGTCTACAGAGTCATGATATTACATTTAGAGGTAGAAGGGATGGAAACACAGTGCGCAGTGTCACAGATGACACTCTTTTTCATTGAGAGCCCGATTGAGCTAAGATTTCATGTCCATTGATCTCATGGACGATGAAGTTTTTTCCAGGGATCCGTCTGGCTAGGGACGTAAAACTTAGCACTTTATGGGAGGCAACCCATATCTTGTATATTATTAGATTTGCCTTAAAATTTGTAGATTTTATTTTGTTTTTCCTTTTTCGTTTTATTCATGAGTTTTTCATGTCATGTCATGGTAGATTTTATTAGGTTTTATTTTTCGTTTTTCATTTCATTCATGAGTTTTCATGTTATGTCATGTTTATATTGCATTCATTGCATTCATAGAACATGCATTCATAATTCTTGTCAGGTTCATTCTACTCTTTTTCCTCATTTATTGAGTCTCATGTGCATTCACTTAGTTTCATATGGGGGAGTGCCACTGGGACAGTGTCATTCAAGCATGGGGGAGGGTGTAGTTTGCACACCTTGATATTTTTGTTTACGTTCTTGCACATGTTTACACATCTCTCATAAAAAGTAGTTTTTTAAAGAAAGAGTTTGAACTTATATGAATGTTATTTCAAATCTAATGTTTTTAGATGATTTTTAAGCTCCACGAAAATTTTTTCTGACATGAATCTAGAAATTATGGTTGTTTATGCAGATTTCGAAGAAATGATGATAGACACATGTTAGAATTTATTTTGAATCACAAATATGAATATGCACAATTTTATTTTTGAAAAATTAAGCAAATGAACAAAAGCGCAAAAATGAGCTCAAAAAGTGAAAAAGAGCACGTGTTAGGTTGTTTGGATAATTTCACAATCTTTAGTAGATGGGACTTAGATGTAAGTTGAAACTTTTGATTTCCATTTCGTAAAAGAGAGTGGAAAACTTTGTGATCCTTAGTAGCTGAGAACAAACATAAGTTGAAGTGCTTGACTCTCACGTTGCAAAGGTGAATAAAAGAAGTCATTTTTATGTCTTAGTTGATATCTTTTGGTATGCATTGAAAAAGTATAAAAGATATTGATATAGCACAAGGCATAAAAGCAGACCACACGCAAGCTATAAAAGAAGAATAAGTGTGCAAAAAGAAAAAGCGTGAAAAAAGAGAAAAAAAAGGAAAAAAAGAAAAAAAAAGAGCTTAAAAAGAAAAAAGTTCAATGCTTAGAAGTGTAATTGAGAAAACCTGTGCAGAAAACATATGAGTAAGAATAAATAAATAATAACTTGTTTCTATTGGATTTTCTAAGAAGAAAACATTGTGATATTTAGAAAAGTGAAAGAAATTCTTTTTCGGTGGTGGTATATAAAAGACTCTAATTATGTTTTGATTTTGAAATAACATGAAATATTTGTGAAAATAAATTTTTTAATTACCTACTACTTGCGAAGATGTGTAATATTATGCATACATGACAGAGATGTTTGTGGGTATCATCACTGCAAACCCTCACGAGACCTTACTCGTCCACAGGGGTAACCCAGGGGTTGAAAGGGCTTGTTGCATGAGCTAAATGCAACCGTGATTCCTACGAAAGTGAGTTAGTGATAGTTTGACTTCTTGCATTTGTCTAGTTTGCTTGAGGACTAACAAAACATAAGCATGGGGGTATTTGATCATGCATATATTTCAGGGTTAATTAACATTAAAATATGCATGATTTCATGAGAAAATGATTTAAAAACCCAATTTTATGCTAGTTTTGAGTAAATGAGCTAAAATGATTTAAAAATAGAAAATATATTAAAAATAGCTTTATTTTACATTTTAATGCATATTTTAGTTTTTGACATAATTGTAGTAGTTTAGTTTTTGAAAAAAAAATAGAGTTAAAATAGACTTAGTTTTGTATTTTCTAAAACATAGTCATTTTGAGTTGTTTTGTAAATAACTTTTTAAAGAGAGGTTTTGAAATGCAATTTTAAAAAGAAGATGGACTTATGGACAAAAGTTCAAATTTATAAATAGGCTACGTAGGGGGAAGAGAAGCTTGTCTTCTCTTTCTTGCCTAAGCCTTCTCTTCTTCCCCTTCCTCTCCACCTCTTCTTGCCTTTTTCTTCTCCTTCTCCCTCTTTTCCCCTCCTTTTCTAATCCTCTTTCCTGTGGAGAATTCCGGCAATGACTAATGAAAGAGAAAGGATTCCAAGCTCTCTTCTAACCCCTCCAGTTACGGTAAGCATTTCATCTTCTTTCCTCCTCTCTTCTCATTTCTTCTTCTCTCATTCATCTTTTCCCCCTTCCATTTCTCAGTAGAATAGTTCAATCGCCTACTTAAAATCAAAACAAAAAAATGTTAGATTAAGTTTCCTTTGATCCTGCGTTTTAGAGTTTTTTTTTTCTGCAAAATGTTTTGTTCTGCTGTATTTTGCTTTAGAAAGTTTTAGATTGCAATTCAATTCTAGTTCACACACATTCCCTATAACATCATTTACTTTACAATTTTCATTACAGTAACTTGCATTAGCTTAGTGTCCACCATCGTCATTAGTTTACTTGAGCATCAAATTAATCACTGCAAAGTACTATCATCAGCTAAAGGTTAATCGATAATTGATTTGTTTTTCCAAAAATCCATTGTGTATTTTCCAGCAACAGAGCTGATTTACATCTAAAGGATAATCGATCATTTGATCGAATATCATCTGCATCTGAAGGAGTATTATCTGTTTCTGGCGGTGAAAATGACAGAATCTGATCAATTGAATTTCTGATTTCAACCGATCAGATATTTGGATCCGTTCTATTGTTGTGTTTTAACTGATCATCATGTTTTTATCATCAGAAAAAGAGATCACTGGAGGTCTGGATTGATTCCCGCCTGATGGCCTGATGTTTACTGCGTCTTCCGGTGATTGATTGTCGTTTAATGATTTTTTCGGCAAGCGATTGTTTGAAATCTAATTGAGTGTCTAACGTCCATCGATTGACTATCTAATTTCTATCGAATATCGATTGAATGTCTGCAAAATTTTTTTATCAGATGTTACTGATCTCTGATCGAAGTGTCATCTGAAGTTTGGCGATTTCTGGTTGATTATTTGATTTCTGGCAAAGGCTGTGTTAATCAACGATAAATGTTGTCCAACCAGTTTGGTTGATTTCTAATTGTTGGATCAAGAGTGACGAGCTACTGATCTCTGGATCAGTTTGACTGATCAATGTGATTTCAAAATTTTGAAGCTCTATCTAATTTCCAGTGGTCGGGAGTATTGTTTACTGAGTTTTTTTTTAGATTGTTTTTTTTAGCTCATTTTTCGGTGGCTGCTGTCTGGAATTTCAGCCAGTATTGTTTGGAAGGATTGATCAGATGTCTGGATCCGAGAGTTATTGATTTTTAAATCAGTCTGATAAATGGTTTACTATTTTCCGACAAAGTGCTACTTATAACATTCTTAAATCAAATCAACGATTTACTGAGTCTATTACTGATCAAATGATGTGTGTTAATTGCTTTGTTAGTTCATTGATTTGTTAGTTGTTAGTTAATTGAGTTGTTAGCTATTAATTGTTAGCAGATTTGAGTAATACAAGCAATTTGTAATTTTAATTACTTAGTTGAATAAAGTTTCTTAATTAAATAAATAGTGAGCTGTTAGTGTATCAATTTGTTAAGGATTAGTAGAATAAGCTTGTTTGAATTAGTTAAGTAACTAGTAATTGTTAGATTGTTTGATTAGTAAAGTAAACTAGCTTACTCAATATTAGATCATAAAATTTACTTAGTTGTAATTGATTAATTAGTTGTTTTTAATATTACTTTTGAAAGTGTACTAGGATCGAGGCAACAAACACTAGAGGGGGGGTGAATAGTGCTTTTAAAAATTGTCTGCAAAATATTGAAGGATTTTGCAATTTGAAAAGCAAACACACAAAGAACACAAGATTTTATCCTGGTTTGGTCTATCCCGACCTACATTCAGTCCCCAAGCAAAACCCGCTTGATATTTCCACTATCAACCTTGTTAACTACAAGATCACACAGACCAAAACCGGTCCCACTTTCAGTAACAACCCTACTGAAAGCAAACAACTCCTTTAAACCAAGGAGTCCTTCTTTTTACAGAAAATAAGTAACAACTTACAATACAACCTATGAGACTTTCTTTTGAATGCGAATGAGATGCAATTGGCTTTTGAGGTTGTTGAAATACTCTACTCACGAATTCACTATCTCTCAAAGGAATTTGAGTGAAAAACTGAAGTGAAAATATCAAGTGAGTGAGAAAACAAATACTTAAATGAATAGGAGTGAAAAGCAAGAAGTAAATGATTCAAATCAATTGAATTCTTGTTGTTTTGAGTGTAAAATGCGCTCATATTTATAGTTAAAGTTTTCCATACGTTGAGAGTATGAAAGGGTGTCAAAACAGTCCATTTTGAACGATCAAAACATTTGAAAAATGAAAAGACATGCCTTTTTGTAGTTTCAGGAAAACGGCAAAATTAGTCGACTGAAACATCAGCTAGTCGACTAATAGTTAGTTATTAGTAGACTGCCAGTTATCGTCGATCGACTGATCTGTTAATCGAGCCGTTTGAAAATCTGAACTTTTGAAACTTAGTCGACTAGAGAAAAATTAGTCGACTGATAATATCATCAGTAGACTGAAAAACCTTTCAGTCGACTGCTGCTAAAATCTTCTGAAAAACATTCTGTCCGGTCGACTGATAAAAGCATTAGTCGACTGCTGCTAAATTTTTCAGAAAACACATATTCTGTTCAGTCGACTGATAAAACCATTAGTCGACTGCTGCTAATTTTCTAGAAAACAGACATTCTGTCTAGTCGACTGATAAAACCTTCGATCGACTAATTTGACAAAAATGACTTTTTAGAAAATATGGCACGAAAGGATTAGTCGACTGGTAAGTCTATTGGTCGACTAATAAACATGAAAATTTAAGAAAAGAGTTTTTCTAAAAAGATTTTCATGAGGGGTTCTTTTAGAAAAGTTTTCCTAATGACTTTTAAGGTGAAATGCAACCTAAATATGCACTCTAAGTAAGGCTCTTACAAGAATCTAAGACTTTTAATGAATTAAACATTTGCACACTAGTCTTCAAAGATTCTTCATCGAATTCTTTAATTTTTTCATAGCCTTAGCTGAAATGCAGTTGATTCCACTTGCTTATCATCAAAACCTTGTACTTGAAGTATCATGTATGGCTTTATTGTCGTAACAATCTCCCCCTTTTTGATGATGACAAACTTAATCAAAGATGAAGCATTTAGATGCATAGATGGAGATTTTACTCCCCTTATCAATATGCTGCAAAAACATTAAAAGTTAGCACATTTAAAGCACATATATCACATATTGATTGGTTTGCATTTCCATTCATCATTACTTCACATTTAAAAATGCATCATTCAAAGCTTACTTTTTCTCTTAATTTCCTTGCAATTCTCATGCAAGATCTCCTGCAATTTCAATGTAATACTATCTTTTTTTTTTCTCCCCCTTTGTCAGAATAAAAAAGAGTAAGGGCAGAAATAGCATAAGCAAAATAGAGATACAAGTTTAAAACATTACAACCCATAAAGTATGAAAGTTTAGACAACAAAGACCAGAAAAGTGAGTTGAGCAAATCCTTGATTGAAGTAATCTCTTTCTGAATCGAAGATAGTTGTTGAGTCACATCTTCACGAAAAGTGTGTTGATGCAGCTCCAAAGCTTCCAGTCTCTGCATAACTTCATCATTGTCTTGATTTGTCGAAAATTTCTTTCTTTTTGCATGAGATGAAGGTGTCGCAGAAGGTGAAGGTTCAGAAATTGATGGTTCAGTAGGATCAGATGGTTCAGTTTGATCAACATTTAAAGGAGGCAGATATTTAATTTTTATTCTTTTAAAAATTGTTTGATCAAAGAACTCTTTTTGCTCAATATATTTTTCATTTGTTAAGGGAACTTTGAAATGTCGAAAAATACGAGTTAGAAGACATCCATAAAAAAGAAATGGTTTTTGTTTCCACAAATTTGTAAAATACACATTGGCCCAATTTACACAAATATTTTCAAATAAAACATAAAGAGTCGTAGAAAGATCTATGGAATAGTAATCAAAAGAACCAGTTTTAGGTAGAACATTATGAGCAAGGATTCGTCCAGCAATGCGTGCATGAGTTTAAAGATTAGTATTTTTGAAAGAAGGGCAGTGAGGTGCACCTGGAAGAAGAATTTGTTCAAAAACTCTTTCATCATTTAATTCAATAGTGTTGAAAAGAGTGTTTGAAGGTGGAATTTCAAGAATTTCTCCAAGTAGTTTTGAATCAAACTCGATTTCAACATCACGAACAAGAGAGGACAAAACTCCAATTTCATGATCCATTTGTAAATTCGTGTAAAACAAGTGAATAAGAAAAGGATAGTGAAGGGTATCTGCACAAGCATCAAAAAGATGTGAAATTCCTGGAAATAATTCTCTTATGTTGTAACGAGAAAACAGGTGAAACAATACATTTCGGCCTGGTAAAATAGGTAGTACAGAAATTGATCCAAAAGTATCATACAAAAGAGGATTTCTGAGTAACTTGAGTGAAAAACCATGTCTTGAAGAAGGTGTAGGAGGAGGAGAACCTAAACCTTTTGCAGATGCAGACTTCGTACAAGGCATGATTAAAAACAGAGTTACCAAAAATGACATCTTCCAAATGACGTCCGGCAAGAGAAAAATGTTGTCCGGCGTTCAGAAACTAAGGAAGATTCGGTGGCTGACGGCGAGTGTGAAGGCTGCCACAAGGGGATTTCGGCAATGGCTGAAGATACACCGTCACAGCAAGAGTGTTCCGGCGTGTTTTGAAGATGCTCCAGTTACTGCAAGAGGATTCCGGCGTTTTAAGATCACGACCAGAAGATTCCGGCGTCTCCCTGTCACGGCAAGAAAATCCCGGCGAAGATCGAACGACACTCTGAGGGTTTTTTGAAAGAGAGATAGGAAAGAGACCAAAAAGGGGTTTTCGTTTTAAGGGTTTCGTTCCTTTAAAATAAAAACAAAAAGGTGTGAAAATGAAACGATGCCTATTTAAAAAAATGGGTGTTAAAAAAAATCCAAGGGGTATCGGGTCCCTTCATTAAAATTTAAAAAAAAAAATTAGTCGACTAAAACTTTATCAGTCGACTAAGAATGTGTGACTCATTCTAAAAACATCAATCGACTAGAAATATATCGGTCGACTAATACGGTGCGATTCATTCTAAAATTTTAAAACATCAGTCGACTAGAATTTTATCGGTCAACTAATATAGTGCGATTTTGAGATTTTGTTCAAAAATCAACATTTTTACAAATCCAAAAATGAGCAAATACGTAGTTCTCTCCCAATTCTTATAAAATCTTCATTTTTAAGAGGTTTAGTGAGGATATCGGCATGTTGTTCTTTAGTGGAAATAAAATTTAACGAAATATCTCCTTTTAAAACATGATCTCTTAAAAAATGATGTCTAACTTCAATATGCTTAGTTCTTGAGTGTTGAACAGGATTTTTCGAAAGATTTATAGCACTAGTGTTATCACAATAAATAGTTGTTGTGGAGTAATTCAAACCAAAATCTTTTAAGGTCTGTTTCATCCATAGTACTTGTGAATATGCTAAACTAGCCACTATATATTCTGCTTCAGTTGTTGAGAGTGACACTGAATTTTGTTTTTTACTAAACCAAGAGACTAAAGAATTTCCTAAGAAATGACAAGTTCCACTAGTACTCCTGCGATCAGATTTACTTCCTGCAAAATCTGCATCACTATATGAAACTAAATAAAAGGAAGATGATTTTGGGTAAAACAAACCGAAATCTGAAGTATCTTTCAAATAATGAAGAATTTGTTTTACTGCAGTTAAATGAGATTTTTTTCGATTAGCTTGAAATCTTGCACACATACAAACACTAAACATAATATCAGGTCGACTAGCAGTTAAGTATAATAGAGATCCGATCATACCTCTGTAGAGCTTAGTATCTACACTTTTACCATTTTCATCTTTATCAAGAGAGGTAGTTGTACTCATAGGATTCCTTCTTGATTTCGATGAATCCATCCCAAATCTCTTGAGAAGTTCTTTTGTATACTTAGCATGATTGATGAAGATTCATTCTTCAGTTTGCTTTATTTGAAGTCCAAGGAAGTAGTTTAATTCGCCCATCAAGCTCATTTCAAACTCTTCCTGCATAGCTTTAGCAAATTCTTTACAAAGAGAATCATTAGTAGAACCAAATATTATGCCATCAACATAAATTTGCACAATAAGAATATCTGAATTAAGATTTTTAATAAATAAAGTGGAGTCTACCCGACCAATGAAAAAACCAGATTATTCTAGAAAATTTTGTAGTCTTTCATACCACGCTCTCGGTGCTTGTTTGAGTCCATACAAAGCTCTTTTCAATTTGTAGACTTTTTCTAGATATTTCTCATTTTCAAAGCCTGAAGGTTGCTCTACATAAACTTCTTCATTGATGTGTCCATTTAAGAATGTACTCTTAACATCAATTTGATATAACTTGAAGTTCATGTAACTAGCAAAAGCAAGCATCATTCGAATTGACTCTAATCGAGCCACTGGTGCATAGGTTTCATCAAAATCTATGCCTTCTTCTTGATTATAGCCTTGTGCAACTAGCCTTGTTTTGTTACGAATGACTTCACCATTTTCGTCCAGCTTATTTCGGAAAACCCATCTTGTTCCAATTACTAGATGATCCTTTGGTCTATCAACTAGATCCCAAACATCATTCCTAGTAAATTGGTTAAGTTCTTCAGACATGGCCAAAAGCCAAAATTCATCATCACAAGCCTCATTGATATTCTTTGGTTCTAATTTAGATATGAAAGCAACATTTGCAATATATTTTTCTAATTTCCTTCTAGTTTGGACACCACTCTTTATTTCACCAATAACTTGTTCATGTGGATGATCAGGAATTTCTTTCCAAACCGGTTGAAGAGGAATATTTTCTTGAGAAGTACTCTCTATCAAGGGTTCTTCTTGAAGTATTACTTCTTCTCCTTCGCTTAGAGGTATAATCTGCTCACAATTCTCATCAAATGCAACATATAAAGATTCTTCAATACAAGATGTTCTTTTATTGAAAATACGATAAGCTTTACTTCTAGAAGAATATCCAAGAAATATTGATTCATCTGATTTTGAATCAAACTTATCAAGATTATCTTTGGTATTTAACAAGAAACATTTACTACCAAAAATTTTGAAATATGAGATCTTTGGTATACGATCATAATACAATTCAAAACATGTTTTATGTAAAATTGGTCGAATAAGAACACGGTTTAAAACATAACATGCTGTATTTATTGCTTCAGCCCAAAAGTATTTTGGTAAATTTGTATCTTGAAGCATGGTTCTAGCACATTCTTGCAAAGTTTTATTCTTTCTTTCAACAACTCCATTTTGTGGAGCCGCTTTAGGAAAAGCAAAGTTGTGAGATATACCATGTAGATCACAAAGCTTTAGAAAAGATTCATTTTCAAATTCACCACCATGATCACTATGGATTTTAATAATAGATGTAGATTTTTTATTTGTAATTCTTCTACAAAGTTTGAAAAATTCAGAAAAAGCATCATTTTTGCTTTTTAGAAAAATCACCCATGTAAATCGAGAATAATCATCTACTATAACAAAAGCATACTTGCTACCATTCAAACTTTGAATTCTAGAAGGTCCAAATAGATCTAAATGTAAAAGTTCAAGAAAACGTTTTGTTGAAACTATATCTTTTGCTTTAAAAGAACTCTTGATTTGTTTACCCCTTTGGCAAGCATCACATAAGTAATCTTTCTTATATGGTATTCTAGGTAGGTCTCTTACAAGATCATTCTTGGATAACTTTGAAATAATTTTAAAGTTAACATGTCCAAATCTCTTGTGCCATAACCAGAAAATTCAGATTGGGATATAGCTTCTCTTTTGAGTTTTCAGAGTCAGAAGTAACCTTAAAAGCAAGGGATTTGTGAACACCCCAAAATTTTCAAAGTTTTGTAAAAATGACCCTTTTGCCCCTAACCCCATTTTCTGAGAAAATCAAGTCATTTCTTCAGATTCTCTGAATTAAAATTCATATTGATATATTCAGAATCAACTCCGGATCCGAATCCAGCACTTTAAATCCGTATTTCCTCAAAATCCGGATCAAAACCCATTTTTGAAGAAATTTTCTCAAAATAGTTTTTAAATTCTCAGAAAAATTCTTTTTTTGAATATTTTTGCAAAACACAAAAAAAAAAATATTTTTAACTTTTGTTTTCTCACAAACTTTAGGATTTTATTCTAAAAATACATAAAAAAAAGAAAAATAACATGAAAAACCAAAAAAATTGGGAAAAGTTACAGGAAAAACAAAGGATTTTAAGCCTTGTGAAACCATTTTTTTGCTAAAAGCCTCATTTCCCTAACCATTTTTAAAAAAATTTCTTTAAAAGAGTCCTCTTATTGGAAAATGAGAAAAGTTTCAACGAACATCTTCCCGCGCCTCTTGTCTCCTCTTTCCACCCTCCATCTGAAAACCGCATGCTCTCTTCTCCACCATCAATCCTTAACAGATTTCCCCTCTCAAAGTTTCCATTTCCTCTTTAAGAAGAGGCCAACTCCTGTCTTCTGATCATCCCGTTTTTTTTCTGGACATCCATTTTTTTTGCAATCCATCTACTTCACCCACCTTTATGCAGCAACTTCATCAACAACAACTCACCTTCAGGAGTCGACCGGTCCGAAACTCCAGCAGATCTTCGGTAAGCATTTTCTCCTTCCCTCATCAAACTAGTTTTCCTTAATTTTCATATTTCTCATCCCTGTTTTGTTGAGGCACCCTTGATAATATCAATTTGCTTACCGCAAATCAATTTATCTATGTGCAACATTATCAGAATTTTTATATTCCCACACTTCCTCACTCTTTCGTTTTTTTTCCCATTCTCTTCTTTCTTCATGTTTGACACCTTTTGTTGATCACCTCACATGATTTCTTATCTGCATTATATTTTATTTTCTTTCTTATCTTCTGATTTGCATCGGGTGGAGTTTTCTTTTGATATGCTATTTTCTCCAGTTTCCGTTCACTAAATTTTGTTAAATATAATAATTCTGGATGGCATTTTTCGTTTTTATTATTTTTGTTTTTGTTGATTTATCAAGAGGTACCGCAAGGGGAATCAGCCTGCATATAGCAGGACCGACCCCCTGCTACCATATCAATAGAATCATCGTGTTCTAATAGATTAGCCTTTTGCTTATCTGGATTTCTTTTTGTAATGAGAATTTAAACCTCGGTTCGTGACCATTTTCCTTATTTTTCGATTTTCCATTTCCTGTTTCGATTATCATCTTTTATGTTTTCCTGTTTGTGTTTCTGTTTTTCATTTTTTTTTTGTTGTTCATTCATCCACATAGCCTCCTCCATTTTGTTTTAAACTGATCAATGAAAGCATCAAAATCAGGCGACAGTGTGATAATCTGATTTACTGATCTCCGATTCGATCAAGGATCTAGATCAAATTAATCGGAGGTCTGTCGCAATTCTGTCAATAATCGATCTAATTTCTTTTCTCATCTATCTACATTTGATTTCTGTTGTTTATTATCTGCATTAGGACTTCCTAAACTTGCTTTAATGTCAGACTCTCGGTTCCTTTTGCTTTGACATATTACCTTGCACATCACTGCCATGTTTTGCATCTATTGATTATATTTCATTTAGCAACCTCGTGTTTCTCTCTGTAAACTTAAGCCCAACGTATCATCTAGTTTTCACCCTTCTTGTTTCGCAAGTTTTATTTGTTTCTTTTCTGGAAATTATGCGATGTTCATCCTATGCCCCACTGAAAAGATGTAGCATAAAATTTTCTAAGTTTACAATTGTCATACAGTTGTTTTTCTTTTGATTGTATTGTATACTTCTTTAGAGAATCATAGAAGGTTCAGACAATTTGCTTTAAGAGCTGAAACTTTTTGATATTAAGAGCAAGATTACGTGAAGGCTATATCTCTTGATTACTTATGGCCTCTGGATTCGCCTGTGGTGTCTTCTCCCTTTTCACTTGCTCTTGCATGGAGTCACATTTATTGAAAGCAACAAGGAAGGAACTGTTATGCTGGAATGGAAGTTCCAAGTTTGTTAGCACAACACTACAACAGGTTCTGACATCTATTACCATAAGAAACCATTTCATTTACAGCAATATTTCCCAAAATCTTTCTTATGCTGGGATGGTTGATGAAAATGTTAACCCCCCTTCGCCCTGTGTCAACATTGTTGGCACAATTGAAGTTCTCCCAAGGTGATGGAAAGGAGGCAATTGTGTCGGCGATGCCCTACCACTTGGAAATCATTGGAGTGATTTTTTTTTCTTTTTTTTTTTTTTGCTCTGTCAATAGGATTCGCCTACCCTGTTTCTCTCACCTCAACCAAGCATCCTGGCGTGCCAAAAAAAAAAGGAAAAAAAAATGTTGTTCAGCTAGTTGCAAGTCTGCATTAGGGGAGAAGCATACGTCTGTTGCCCCATGACTTAGGGTCTGTTGTGATCCTTTTGTCTCCAGCAAATTAGAAAAGGCTATGAAAACCAGCAATGAATGCTATGTTCCTTTAGAAGTGAGGATATCATTAAAAAAGTTAGTTCAAATTTTTGTGATTAATACAGGGGATATATCAGACAATGGCGAGGGTATATGCAGAGGCATCTAATGATCAAATGCCGAACCTCTACCTCGTCAACATTGTGCATCAGTTGGTCACTCATGGACAAGGTCTGCGTGTAGAAATTGGTACATCTGTCTAATTTTGTCTGGCTAAAGATGGCTGGAGATTCATGGTACTGGTTTAGGGAAGTCGCAAAAGGTTTGAATCCTTAACGGATATCTGGGATCCCAGCTCCAGATTTTCTTGATAGCACAGCCACTCCCTCTCAGGATTGATATATCAACAAGTGCTTGGTGCTCCCACAGGCTAGTTGAAGGGATCATGCGACTAGTCAACAACCTCCTTGGGGAGTTTCACCTATCGTTTGTTTTCTTCTTTGTTTCCTTTTCTTCCTTTTTCTTTTTTTTACTTATTAGACTGCCCTTAGCAAACCTATTTCCAATAAAGCTTATGTGATCCCATTTGCCTTGCTTACTTGGTCCCTCCCTATACCAATCTGCCTGTTATTTAGCTTTCCACATACCTACAACAGTGCTTGGCACTGTTGTAGCCTCACATGCTCACAACAGTGCCCATGCACTGCTGTGTTTTACCCTGTTGACATTTACAACAGCGCACACACGCTATTAAGGTCCCATTTTTAGACATCTACAAAGATGCTAATCATCATTTTCCACTTCATTCACATCCACCTGTGTTTTCCTGCAAAACCATATCACCTCCTATCTCACCTTTCCCGAATATCTACATCAAAGGTCTCATTGTAGGAAGCTTCTGACAGCAAATGTCTGGCCTTACTGTAAGCGATTACAGTAAATACCTTAAATCGCTGTTAGTATTCATGACCATGTCTTCTATTGCTGTGACATCCACCGTGATATTTGGTATCATCATCAACACTTCCTGTATCCTCTGTATGTTCGACACATCCTGCACATCATCAGCACTTCCCACAGCCTTTCGTATGTTTCCTAATACTTCATACCCCACAGCATAGCCTCCTGTCATTGCCTATATGATTGTTTCTTGTGAATGCATCCTAGAGATACTTTCATGGTAATTTACTTGTGGTGCTCCCACATTTGTCCTAACCTTAATCAAGCAAAACCTAAACCCCCCTCTTCAGTCGATCTACAATGATCTAAAAATGCAGTTTTCCCATCCCTTCAATGACAGTCTGTTTAGTTTCATCAATTCTTGGAAAATGAGAAGATGGATCTTCTTGAGAAAGCTTGATCAAACCGACAGTCACTTTATCAATGTCAGCTTTGGTCTTAGGTCCTGTTACAACTTCAATGACAAGGGCTGGGAAGTCCATTCTTCCTAGCACAATTGGCTTCTCAGGATCACATAAGGTTTCACCTTTCATGATGTCTTTAAAGTCTAGCAAATGCTATTATGTCACCTGTCAATGCAGCCTTCACATCCACTTCAGCAACTAGTATCATACCTTATCTCTGCCATATTTTGTCATCATTTTGGGCTGTCATTTCTCTCCCCCCTTGACACCTATGCCTGGTTAAATGCTCACAGCAATGCATTATGTCCTTCCCAAATACCAACCCATTTCCTGCATTTGTCTGCGGTAGTTCATGAAGTCATACAACCCCAGTTTTCTTGCACAGCCACTTCCATCAGTTAGCTATTATCAATACTTCCCATATTCGTATTCCCATTTCTCACAGCAACTGCCTGAATTGCTATAGCTTACCTCCACTGTCATCCCATGTCCATCTAGATTAAGGCATTCATATGTGTTCTTTCTTTTTAACCCTAGCATAACATCTAAATTTTGCTTGATCCTCCATATTTTGCAATTTTGCTCTAAGTTAACTCTATTTTGCAGGAAATATGGAAGATATCATTACTTGGGTTTGTAAATTGGATTTTATATGTTGTAATAGCTAGATTGGAATAAAAATTCACATTTCCCTGCTTTAGGTAGAATGAATGAGCATTATAGAATGCCATGAATTGTTTATTCCATGCATTTTCCCTTTATTTCTCAAAATCCCCACAATGGTGAAACACGAATGGCACGTGCACCATTTCGTAAGAGGTAAGTTAATTCTAAGTTGACGATTTACATCAACGGCCATAGTCGGGGTGTGAACAAAACTTAGAATTCTCATCTTTTACAAAATAACACTGGATCCACACTGGATCCACTTTCAAAATTCATCATATTTTCTCAAAATATTTTCTTTCTTTTATCAGAATTTAACTTAGGATTAACTCAAAACATATACCAATGGCCATAGTCAGGGTATATTGAGAGTT
The DNA here is from genome assembly GCF_984573655.1 of Nuphar pumila. Taxonomy (NCBI): domain Eukaryota; kingdom Viridiplantae; phylum Streptophyta; class Magnoliopsida; order Nymphaeales; family Nymphaeaceae; genus Nuphar; species Nuphar pumila. The sequence continues at coordinate 74,570,385 of NC_143250.1, read as the reverse complement.
AATTTCATTTTAAATTCTATAAAAGCACTAAAATGTATTTTATTCTTCTTTTGAATTTAAATATAGATTTTCATATAATACATTCAATAACCATAGTCAATGATGTATTATATTTTTAATCTTATTTTAATTCATTTAAAGAGTGAAATAGCTTTTCAAATTCCAATTTCAAAATTATTCAAATTCATTCATCGTATAGGATAGAATTGCATCATATTTTCAAAATTCTCTTTCAAAAATCCAAGTGATCTCAAATATTTTTCTTCAATCTATAGTTTAATTCATTCTTCTATCTTATTTCAAAGATTTAAATTCTAAGTTCAAAGTCCGATTTGACTTTGAAATTTCATAATTCAATCTTTATATTCTTGATTCATTCCAGATTTAAACTTCAAATTCAAAGTCCAAATTTGACTTTGAAATTCATTTATAGTTTAAATTCTCAAAATCAATTTTGAAATTTCAAAAATCCAATTCAATTCAAAAAGCTCAATTTCAAAGTTCCATTTAAACTTTGAAGTTCTTAACTCATTCTCAAAAGTTCATCTTCTTATCTATTCAAAAACCACAATTTGAGATTGATTCTCAAAAGTTTGACCTTTCTTAAAATTAAACTGGGTTTTCAAAACCCAGATCCATAAATCAAAAGTCCTAGTTGGACTTTCAAAAGCCCAAATCCAAAGTTTAAACTCTAAATCCCAACTTGGATCCAGATTTCCGAGTATGAATCCAACTTCTATTTTGGATCTCAGATTCAGATCCAAAAACCTATTCTAGGATCCATAATTCAATATGCATATCGGATCTCAGACTACAGATCCAAATTCCATCTTAGGATCCAAAACCAATTCTACTTTGGATCTCAGATTACAGATCCAAATTCCATGTAGGATCCAGAATTCCATTTCTACTTTGGATCTCAGACTTCAGATCCAATTCTAATTCTTAGGATCCAGAATCCAATTCTACTTTGGATCTTAGACTTCAGATCCAATTTCATCTTAGGATCCAAAACCAATTCTACTTTGGATCTCAGACTTCAGATCCAATTCCATCTTAGGTTCCAGAGTCCAACCCTATCTTGGATCTCAGACTTCAGATCCAAATACCATCTTGGATTCCAAACCTAGAATCCAATTCCATTCAAAATTCCAGATTCAAATTCCATCTTGAATCCCATGTGCCAAATCAACTTCTCAAACCAATTCCATTTCATTCCAGATTTCAAGATCAAATTCTCATTTTCATATCTTAAACTCAAAATTCAACTTTGAATCCTATTCAGAATCCAGATCTTGGATTCAAATTTCATCTTGAAATTCCAAACTTTTAAATCCATTCTATTTCTCAATTTTATTCAAATTTCACAATTCTATCTTTCCTTCTGATTCAATTCCATTTTCATTTCTATTCCGATTCAAAGTCCATTTATGACTTTGAAAATTCTTTTCTTCTTCTTTTATCTCAAAACTTCAAAATCATTCCTCAAAATCCAGATTTATTTTCCCAAGCTCTTGATTATTCTAAAACTTAGAACTTAAATCTTAAGTTCTAATTTAAAATCATTTCTTCATTTTCTCAGATTCACTTGGAAATTCTTCAAAATATTTTCAAAAAGAGCATACATCTTTGCATTTGCACAAGCATGATTCATTGTGCATTTAGACTTAGGATAAATTCTTAAATAATTTCTTAGCAAAGCAAAAAGGCATAAATTCGACCCTTGGTTCGATTACCCCTGGTAAAGGCACCAGGAACGGTCGAACCTCGTACCGACGAGCGGATCCCGTCTCCCAGTTTTTCCGCAAATATTTCAAAAACGGAGGCGAGTTATTTCAAATATTTTCAAAAATTAAGGTCAAGTGAGACCCGCAAAAGAATTCCTCTTCTCTTTTCTCCCTTCTTTTCTCTTCTCTGTCCTTTTCTCTCTTTTATTTTTCTCCCTTTAAAAAGGAGGAAAATAGAGGTTAGAAAAGGAAAAAAAGAAGAAAGAGAGAGAATATTACGAGAGGAAAAATTTTGCGATGATCATAGTTTTGGCGACCGTGATGGGACTCGTCTCCGTCCGGTCGAATTATGCCTTTTCTTTTGCTTTGATATTATCTAAGTCTGTATTCTATATATGTCAGCTTCATTTCCATGCAAACCCTTAGGAGCCTAGACTCTGTCCTAAGCTGACATCATTGCATATAGGATTTAAGTATGGTTTGGTAGGACCATATTGAGGAGATTATATCCATGTTCACATTAGACTTAGGTCTGAAATACAACTCTCCTCAATTTTTAGGGATTGAATGCAAAACAATGTATGCAAGTGTATGCTTCTCTTCATTTTTAATCTATCTCTTTAGGACTTGCATTAGAGCCATCTCATTTATTTTGCATGTTGAACATGTTTTCAAAAATATCCCCTACCTATATTGTCCCGGTCTTCACGTTGCTGGGCTGTCTCACTGAACCATAGTTCGGGAGAGAGCCTCACAACTGGACCACTTATTTGGGTTCACGCCCCCCTACCACGTACCTAAGGGCCATAGTCCGAGGTATATCGGTAGGTGCTCAAGGATGTTGGGAAGCCATTACCTTAGAACCGGAGAAATATTTCTATGCCACGTACTTCGAGCTTCGGCTTGGGTATATCGGCGTATCTTGATTGGAATCAGATGATCTGAACCCTAGAGTTAGGATTAAGGTCCTACAAGCCATTTCAACTATTGCATTTAGAGTCAGCCTTTAGGGAGTGTTGTATGCGCATCTGTAAACACCCCAAATTTTCACTCACCTCCCCTACATCTCCACCAAACATCATCATTCAACCTCTGAAATCGTTGGAGGGCAAAATGGTCATTTTTTGAGCCCGGACCTTGCAAAAGTCCAAATTTCATCTGAAACTCTCAAATTTTCTCTATTTTTATCTCAGATGTTCAAGATTTTACTCCTAACAGGAGACAGACATCTCCAGAGTCTTGGTTCAAGGTTACATTGCATAAGACATGACATTGCATATCATTGCACGAGCATTTCAAATCACTGCATTGCAAAGCATGTCATTTCGAGGTCCAGAACTCTTGATTTCAAAATTTTCAATCCAGATTAGAATTTCAACTCTTTTCAAAATTGATTTCAAAACCCTGGGTCTTCAAAATTATCAATTCTTCCCATTTCACCCCCAGGACTCTGAATTTTAAAATATTTTCTCAGGAAAACGATCTGGATAGTTTTTAATGTGGATTTCAGTCACTTCACCTCAGATTTTACCGTTTTTGACAAATTTCAAATATCTTCCTTTTACAAAATCGCCCTACAAGGGCCAACTCTTTCCAAAATTCCTGTTTTGCCCATTAGTCCAGATTTTATGAAAATTCCAAAAAAAAAGTTGTTATTTTATCCTTATTTCAAAGAAGCAATGTGGGACCCACACTGAGGTGGTGTCACACAAGCTTTTTTTTTTTGAAAAATTTGAATTTTGAAAAAAACCCAAAAATATAGGAGCCTTGTCCCCTGGATTGGTGCCACTTGTCCTTTCTCTCTCCTCTCATCCACATGCCAAGTGTCAGTGTGGGGCTACCTTCAGAAGCCGCCACATGTCATCCCATTTATCTGCCATGTGTCACCCTATCCATCCTGCGCCATGTGTCAATCCAAGATTACCAGGAGATGCCAAGTGTCATAGGTTGTCCTGTCTAGAAAAAGTGGAGTTTGTCTCCTCTGAGGTGGCGCCACTTGAAGTGTGTCTCCTGCAGGGGACACGGGTCAACCCCTCCTTCCTTCTAGAAAAGTAGCCTGACACATGTCTCTTCCTACTTTTCTCAGAAAAGTAGGAGACATGTATCACTCCTAAATTCCTACAGAAAAGATAGGCTTGTCTCCTCTGAGGTGGCGCCATCTGGAGTGTCTCCTGCAGAGGACACATGGCAAGCCCTCATTTCCTCAGAAAAAGGCAAGTGCCATGTGTCATTTTCTGCTTTCTTCAGAAAAGCTAGAATTCAAATATTCAAAAATCCCCATAGGTGGCGAAAATCAAGAACTCCTACCTTTTTCATCCTGTCTGAGATGGCGCCACATGGCTTGGCCCACCTTCTCTCCCCTCTGCCACGTGTCATTCTCTGCTTCTTTTAGAAAAAGTAGAGGACACATGTCTTCTCCCTACCTCTTTCAGAAAAGTAGGAGACACATGTCACTCCTGGCCTTCTTCAGAAAAAGCAAACCATTTAAAATTCAAACAAGGCATTAGGTGGCGAAAATCCGGAGCTCTGATTTTTCCAGATGGCCTATGAGGGCGCCACATGTCCCTTCCCTCCTTCTCATCCCTCTGCCACGTGTCATCTTCTACTTCTTTCAGGAAAAGAAGGTGACACATGTCTTCTTCTCATTCCTTCAGAAAAAGTAGAGGACACATGTCCTCTCCCTATTTTTTTCAGAAAAGTAGGAGACACATGTCACTGCCCTCTTTTTCCTCCCTCTTGCCACATGGCATTGTAGGAGCCACCCTGAGGTGGCGCCACATGTTCACCCTCCATTCCTCCAGGGCCAACCTCCATTTGAATTTCAAACTCCCCCCTGAGGTGGCGCCATTTGAGAAAGCCTCTCCAGACAGCTGACACTTGTCCGCCACATGTCCAGACCTCCCTGCACCAGAAAAAGTAGAAACCCCCCCCATGAGGTGGCACATTTTGCTTCCTCCCTTCATGTTCTCCTGCCACATGGCATCGTAGGAGCCACTCTGAGGAAATGCCACATGTCAGCCCCTCCTTTCCTGCAGAAAAGCAAAATTTCAAACATTTGAACTCCCCAGAGGTGGCGCCACATGACATGCCCCTACTGTTCCAACTTTACACCTCAGAACACCTTTTGAGGTGGCACCATTCCAGGACTCCACTTGGCTCCATTTTCATTTTTTTATTTTATTTTTAATAAAGGTAGCCCACCATGAGGTGGCGCCACCTGAGGACTCCCTACAAAAGGTGAGTTTGAATTTCAAATTCCAAGAGAGCACCCTCTGAGGTGGCGCCTTCTGGGAGCTCCTTGCAGAGAGAATCAAGCAAACTTTTGAAAAATTCCAAATTCCCTCTGCTGAGGTGTCTCACCCACAAAATTTCCATTTTTTTTATTTTTCTCAAAAAATCAAAATAGCCTTTTGAGGTGGCGCCATCTGAGGGCTCCCTGCAGAAGACAAATTCGAATTTCAAACCCCTCAGATGGCACCCCTTGAGATGGCGCCACATGGAGGGCTCAGATCCAGCCTGTTTGAATTTCAAAAATTTTCAGAAAATTTATAAAAACAAGGGTTCACGCCCAGCCTAGAGGAGATCATTTTTTTTAGCTCTTGTGAACTTGGAAAATCCGACCTAGCCTTCCTAAAATCCGATTTTGAACTTTGGAAATCGTGCCCCCTTTGGCTCATTGAAGAAGGTGGAGTAGAGCTCGTGCTGTGGCGAATTCGATTCCAACAGAGGTCGATTTTTGTGAACCATCCGAAGCTTGGAGCGAAGGACGAAGGAAGCTCGTGATAGCTGACCCTTTCAAGAGCTCCTACGCTGCGTAACGAAGCAAGGTGCACTTCTTTTCCCCTTGATGTGATTCTATAATCCGAATCGGGAGTCGTTTGAAGAAAGAGCTCATCCGAGGGATGGATTGAGCTATTCTCATAAAACGACATATATAAAACGTTTAATTATGCTTCCTTGATGATTTTTAACATTCATATAGTTAGCTAGGTTTAATTTGTATTTTATTTCATTCATTTAGCATATTTCATGAATTAATTAGGATTAATTTAGCCTTTATTTCAATTCTGCTTATTTTCATTAGGCCTCTGTTTTTGTCAGTCAGTCCATACGTCATTTCATGCATTTTTTTTTTATTAAAAATCCCAAAAAAATCAAGGAATGCTCCCTTAGTTGTCCCTAAAATTTTGCCAAAAATTCGGAGCCATTTGAATTTGTTTACTGCGGTAAACATTCAAAATGGCAAGTCGGGTTTTATTACCCGGGATACATTTTGAAAATTATTGGCCAACTTGAAAAATCGAGATATCCCTCATGGGAGATCCGATTTTCGATCCGAGAGATGTTCTAAACTCGGGAGAATGTCTAGTTTTTAATATGATTTTTTTCAGATTTTTATGATTTTTTTTATATCTGACAAAAATCCGAGAGTTCAGGACACGTGTCAGAGCCTAATTTGAGCCTCTGAGATCTTGGATCGACTTAGGGCTATGGTTTCTCTTTGTGTGTTGCTCCAAATCCAAAACTGTAAAAAGTGAAAGTGGTGTCCGAGATGTTCTCTGTTTGAATCTGAAAGACTGTAATTTTTAGAACAGTGTTGACCCCTGCTTCGGATTTTTCTTGTCAGGCCCCTGTTTTGCTACATTTGTCTGTTCTGTTAGTTTAGGCAGGAATAGTTATATTTTTATCTGTGTTTCCGTTGATCAAATGCCGAAGTCATAAACATGAAAATTGTTCATGTAGATGTCGTTCATATCTCTGATTAATTTCATAAATTTTCATAACTGTTTTATATTTTTTTGGCATTTTACATCAGATTAGGGTGATTTTTACCTCTATCAGAACTAAATCTCTGTTATTGAACTCACCATGGCTCAAATCCCGAGGCTATAAAAACCAAAATGTTCCATTTCGGGTCTTTTAGCAGTCTGCAAAATATCAGAAGTTTCCATGGTGTAAATCTTGCATTATCATATTAGGCATTGCATTTGGTTCGGATCCATAGGCAAAATCCACCATTTTAGGACTTTCTTTGAATTTTAGCATTTAAATCATATCATTTCGTGATTTTTAGCATTCTAGGTTGTTTATCAGAGTGTTTAGATGCTTCATACTGAATTTGGTGCAATTTGGAATCCATTTGAGGTTCGGATCATTCATAATATCAAAACAGGGTCCCGCAGGACCCAGATCCAAGCGAAAAACAAGCGAAATTCGTTATTTTGGATAAATTGCAAAATGCCAAACTCTGATTTTACAGTCCCAATGCGTTTAGCAGCATGTCATCATGTCCCTTACTGCATCTCATCATCATTTGAGTCAATTCGAATTTCGAAATCTCAATTTTACCAAGTTTTCCTTCAAAAAACCCTGATTTTAAAGGTATAACTTTAATTTTAGGGGTATTTTGGTCATTTTGACCCCAATTCCGAATTTCAAACTATTTTCCACTGAATTCCCTGCATTTACATCATTTCAAATATCAAGGAAGCATGATCATAGGGTTTATATCCAATTAAATCCAATAATTTCATAATATTATTGGAAAATTTTGGAAAAACCCACATATTTGAGCTAACCTTATTTCAAGTTTGGCAGGGACATTCAAAAGAAGGAGCTGAAGTCTGCAAATTTCTTTTATTTCCTTTATTTAGTGATGTAATAATGTAAATTTTGGAATAAGAGATTTAATTTCCTGCTTAGACTAGGATGCATATCATATAGTTTGAATTTATGCAATATCCTGTTTCTATGATTCATGCATTTTATTTCAAAAGCACTATGGATGTTCACGAATGGCACGTGCACCAACTCTTAGGGAGTTGATGGACTCGGTGGGATCCATATTTACGGCCCTAGTCGGAATATGGACGAGACCCAGATCCATCATCTTTCTACTAGTCACATTGACCCTACACTCTTAGGCTATCTTAAAATGCACATCATATTTCCAAAGTTTTCAAAATCATGTGCATCAAATCAACTAAATTCTGAACATATTCATGGCCACAGTCAGAATATGTGAAGGATTTATCTTGACTTAATGCACACATTTTCCAACAAATCTCTTAGAAAATCTTTTCAAAGTGCATTCATTCACTCATGTCATTTGCATCATGAAATCATTGATTTTCTCAAGAAAACTTCATTCTCAAGAAACTCTAAGGATTTTTCAAAATCGGTTTTCCAAAGACAAGTTTTTCCACAGTTTTCCCAGGAAAATGATATTTTCTTAAGAGATTCAAAAGAGTTTTCCAATCTTTCTCCAAGATCAAAATCGATTTCCAAGTATTTCAAGGGTAAAAATTCCTAGGATTTCAATTTCCCAAGTTTTGATTTTCCTTCCCCAATGAGTTTTCCTATAAATTTTCCATTATTTCCCTAAGAAAACTCTCAAAGTCCAAGTTTTCCTAAGAAGTATTTCCCTTTTCAAAAGGTTCATCTTTTCTCAAGAATCACTTCCATTTTCCCAGGATTTTTAACCATTCATGATTTTCCCACAAGTTCATGAAATTTCCCGTGATTTCAAAAACCCTTTTTTATCTGAGTTTCCTGAGAAATTGATCTTTTTCCTGAGAGATTCTTTCCAACTCCAAATGTTTTTCTAAGCATACATCATGTTTTCCAACTGGCATTTTCCAAAATCTCATAGCACATGCCTGAATTCTCTGTGCATTTAGGATAGAACACAACTTTGATAATTTCGCTAAGTCAAGCATAGTTTTGGTCCTTGGTTTGATTACCCCTGTTAAAGGCGGCAGGAACGCTCGAACCTCGTACCGACAGGTCGAGCCCCATCCCATGGATTTTCCCGCAATTTTCAAAACGGAGGCGAGTATTTCAAAACAATTTCCAAAATCCGGTCAAAGTTTGAAGCGCGAAAGCGTTTCCCCTCTCTCTCTTCCGCAAGGAAGGGAAGACGGGGGAAAAATTTTGCGACGATAACAGGTTTGGCGACCGTGATGGGACCTGTCCTTGTCTGACCAAAAAAAAAAGTGCTTGACTTAGTTCAATTATTAAAACTGTGTTCACAAAATGTCAGCTCTTTAGTTTTAATATCATGTGAGCCTAGATTCTGACCCAGCTGACATTGAATGCATATAGCTTAGGCATGGTTTGGTAGGACCAGATTGAGGAGAAATTTTCATGCTCATATAGACTTAGGTCTAAACACAACTCTCCTCAATTTAGGATCTGAATGCAAACAATGTATGTTTCTTCAAAGATTTTCAAAAGTCTATCTCTCTAGGACTTAGAGCCCTCTATTTCTTGCATGTGACCATTTTTTCAAATCTCCATTACCTATCATTACCCGGTCTTCACGTTGCTGGGCTCTCTTCCAGAACCATAGTTCGGGACATAGCCCCACAACTGGGCCAACTATTTGGGTTAACACACCCCTACCACGTACCGCGGGCCACAGTCCGAAGTATATCGGTAGGCGCTCAAGGATGTTGGAAAACCTTACCTTAGAACCGGAGTTGAAATTCTATGCCACGTACCTCGGATTTCGATTCGGGTATATCGGCATAACTGGATTGGACAAAGATGATCTGAACCTAGAGTTAGGATTAGGGTCCTACAGCTATTTTCAAATTGATGCATCTAGAGTCAGCCTTTTAGGGAGTGCTGAATGTGCATAAATGTTTGTGCAGGATGAGATTGTATGTTTTTCAACTCATTAGGTCTTTTTCCAAATATCCTTATTTTCCACGAGATCTTTTCTCAAACCTTGGATGATTTTCTCAAATATCCCATTTCTTTCAAAACTCCAGGTGATTTTACATTCTACCTTTCTACTGGATCTCGAATTTCTAGCTGCATTTTTATCCTGCCTGCAAATTTTTTCAAAATTTCTCACATTTTCCTAAGTCTCATTCTGAGTCTTTCTCTGTTTTCAGTTCGATGGCATCCAGTCAAGTCGATCCTATCTTTCCTGAAGGTCACATCTCCTTCGAGGTGCGACAAGGTCGTCCTGAACATCGAGCCCTTAGCACCGGAACTTTCATTCCCCGGTGGTATTATTCCTGGCTAAAGAGCTTTTCCCGAATGTTCCTGGACCATTTGAGCGAGTGTGGATTAGAGCTAGCATCAGCAGTCGAAAAGCAGACCATCAATAGCAACCTGATCCATGCAATGGCGGAGCGATGGAATCCTCGAACGTGTACCTTCTGGTTCTCGTGGGGAGAGATGACTGTTTTAATGGATGAATTTTCAGAAATCATGGGGTTGCCAGAACCAGCTGGTCGACCAAGCAACCCATTAGAGCATTAATTCCTTATCAATGTCAAGGGTTTGGACCCCCGAGACTCCTTAGCTCGTATGACAGGCCGCCGATCTTGGCCTCTGATCCAGTTAGAAGGAAATGAATATGTTGACCTACTTGAGTTGTACCGCCAGTACGGGACCTTCGTCGAAGTCAGCTCGCTTTCAAGAACAGCTAAAGAAAAGATTCAGAATGCAATGGTTTTATGCACTGTAGGACTGTCCCTTTTCCCAGATGGACAGAACTACATGGACATCAGGATAATCCAACTTATGAGAAGATGGGGAAGTCGGCAAACCAATCGCCTCTCTATAGCCATGGCAGCGCTCGCCTTCCTTTATCGAGGTCTGACTCGATTCTCACTTGGAGAGTCCATTTTAGTTGAAGGATGCATCTATACACTTCAGTCCTGGTTTTTCCAACACGTTCCAGCCCGAGCAAGCTCTTTCAGATACAATGGTCAAGAACTCCTTTCAGTGGCGCAGTACCGGTCTATGATCAACAACATTCAAGAGGATGACGTTGTTTGGGACTATTTTGATTGGCAAATATCTCCTCCCAGATATACGTACGCTTATGGCAAGCAGTTCAAGTTGCTGGGACCATTCTTCTGCACTTACTACCAACCAGAGAGATGTGTTCGGCAGTTCTCCCAGAGGCAGCAGTATGTCGAAGCCCGACTGTTATCAAGAGTTATGGCAGAGTTCGATCTCACCTCCGCACAATGGTCCGGGGCATATCATTCTGCCCGCTACGGCTGCGATTCCTTTGTCTCTCTTAAAATCTTTCCAGGTCCTAGAGTGTCTGCCGACTATCGTGAATGGTGGCAAATTGTTTGTTCCCCCCCTCTTTGTCAGGATCAATAAAATCTTATTTTTCTCATTTTAATAAAATTCTCTTTCCTCCTATTGTGGTTTGACGACCTCGCCTAGGTAACAAGGCATATTTTCATTGTTTATTTCTTTTGCAGAAGGAATGGCAACACAATTGTCGTGATTCCCACGACGACTCAGTCCCTAGTAATGGGACATCTTTTCCAAATTGTCTACCATATTTTCAGCAAATATTTCTTCCAAGAGCTCAATTCCTTCATAATCTAATCAGGTCTTTGCCCTGCAGAGAGCATCCATATCATTTGATGGTTGAGACAAGGTCACGCAAAAGAACCACAGCATCCCAATACTCGTCAGCCTCGGAAGAAGAGATGAGTTCCCCTCGATCTGAGAAGAGTCGAGAGCAGCAGCAAGAAGACGATGGCATAGACCCTCAAATGTATGCCATGTTCAGAAAAATGATGAATAAGATGATGAATGAGCAGCCCGAGACCAGCTCAGAAAGGAATCCATTCAGAGAAAAGTTTCATGGTCGTAGGAGTAAGAAGGCTCCCAAGAAGCAGATCCAGCCAGAAGAGATTTCAGATGAATCAGATTCCACTGAAAACACAGATGAAGAATATGAGGTGCCTCCGGCATTTCAGAAGCGGGGCCAAAGTAAAAGCCGCAGATCAAAAAGCAGAGATAAAGAAGAGCTTTTGCAAGCGCAGTTTAAAGAAATAGCCCGAGTTGTCAAGGATCTGCAAGCCCGCGACAAGGGCAAGAAAGTCTTCACCAGTGAGGACTTCTATGACGGCTTAGAAGGGGATGACGATCTGGAGAATCTCCCTCGTAAATTCATCAAGTTCGATGGTTCTGGCGACCCAAAAGCTCATCTCGCCACATTCTTCGCAGAATGCTCGAGGTTCAGAAGGGATAACCGAGCATTGTTTCTATGTTTCCCCCGCAGCTTGGAAGGAGTTGCAGCCAAGTGGTATGCTGAGCATATCAACCCCATCGAGCTCAAGGAGTTCGACAAAGTTGTGAATCTCTTTATTGAACGCTTCTTGTTCAACACAGAAGCGCTGCCTACACTGAGTCATCTCTGCAATTTAAGGCAGAATGAGAATGAAAAAGCACGGGACTTCATTCACAGGTGGAGATCAGCCTGTAATAAGATGAGAGATCCTATCTCGGAAAGGCATGCATTGTCCTTAATCCTCAACAATTTCTCGCAGCCGTTAAGAGGATTAATCTCCACAGCGCCGTCCAGGACCTTCATCGAGTTGACTGAACGAGCTGAATGGCTCGAGCTAAGTGTGGAAAATGGAGTCTATGAAGGCTTCACCTTTTCCAAGAACAACTCCCAAGGTGAGCAGAAGAAGAAAGCTCACTTCACTTATTCTGCCAGCAACAGCAACAAAGGCCGTAATCAGCACAAAGGGCAGAAGAAAGATTACTGCTACAGCTCAGGTAGTTCGAACCACAAAGATCAGAAAGCAAAGCCTGCTTCTCAGTTCAGCAAGCCTCCTCAGCAGGATCAAGGACCGAAGCTGCGCGAGAAAGCCAAACATGAAGGATGGAGTTACGACAGAAAGTTTACTCCTCTTGACCAATCACTCGAGGATGTGCTCGAGTACATGCTATCGAAAGAGATGGTCAAATTGCCCAGATTGGCCGATCCCCCTGTGCCCATGGGGAAATGGAAAGATCAGTTCTGCAAGTTCCACAGGACAGTGGGACACAACACCGAGAACTGCTTTGTTCTCAAAAATATCATACAAGATCTCATTGAAAAGAATCTATTGATAGAAGGAGAAGAAGAAGAGAAGATGGACATTCTCAATCACCCCTTCCCCTCGCACACCACAGCAGTAGTGTCTGCACACCCCTTCCTACCGCATGAACATATCAAGCCATGTTCTGCGCAAGATCTCCAAGTTCAGCATCAGGTGACGGTGCTACGACAAGCAGCTCCAGATTCCAAGAAGATGGACTTAATTTCAGCATTCGGTAAAATGAAAGTTGCAGAAGCACCTGTGAAGTCAGTTCCCAAATCAAAGGGAACTCCTGACTTCTTCAAGCAAATCGTTAGACCAAGGCCAGAGAATTCAAGTCAGAAGCCTCTGACTGCTTTATCCAATGTCTCCATCCTTGACTTGGCCAAGAATTCTAGCAAGCACCGACAAGTACTGGATGATCTGCTCAGGAAAATCAAAGTTAAGCCCAGTACCACTCCTGAAGACATGGCACAGATCGTGAACTCCGCCATGACCAATGCACCAATCACCTTCTCAGATGAGGACCTTCCAAAGCCTCATTCCTTTCATAATAATGCCTTGTATATTGTCGTTCGAGTCAGAGGAATGACGGTACCGCATGTGCTGGTCGATGGAGGCAGTAGCCTCAACATATGTCCTGAAATGACCGCAAAGGCATTAGGGATCAAAGATGAAGAATATATTCCAGATCCCATCACTATCTATGGGTTTGACAATCATGGTCAAACGGCCAAGGGCAAGATATTCCTGGAAGTGTTTATCAACTATTCAGTGCATTCAGTGCTTTTCCATGTGGTTAATGTACCACCAACCTACAACTTGCTGCTCGGTAGGACGTGGATTCACAATGCTAATGCAGTGCCTTCTACCCTGCATCAATGTGTGAAGTGGTCCAAAGGTGGAATGATTACCACAATACTGGGAGAAGACCCAGAAGAAAGGCTCCCGCAGCCCATGATTCCTCGGCCATCATTCAATGCAGATATTCCCAGCATCAGGGAAAGTGAAGAGATCAATCTCGGGGAGAATCGAGAAATACTTCAGGCACCATCAGAGCCATCTTTGCACACAGTAGCCACGACACGATGGAAAGGTCCTCAATTTTTCAAGGTTGGAGGTCGAATCGACTACAGCACCATTAAGGATCATCCCTTGTTTCCTCAATTCATGAAGTCAAGAAAGGGATTTGATTTACTCCTGAAGCATGGCTATCAATCCTTCAAGGGACTCGGCAGAAACGAAGATGGCCGCATCGAGCCAATGATCCAGAAACATCGTCCCCACAGAGCAGGACTAGGGTTTGCCGGCAGAAGCTCATCAAAGAAGACTGTTTTTGTCAAAGGGGCACAATGAAGACCATTTGTTATTTCCTCTCTATTCTTTTCCAAATAAATGTCTCATTTTACCAATGTCATTGATCAATTCAATCAATAAAATTTCAAGTTTCTTTGTCTATCCGGATGCCATCTACTCCCTTTTTGTCTGTCTCATCATTTTATAATTCAATGCCATTTTATGTATGGTTCTCTTCAAATGATTGCTTGTCTTACTATAGGCCGATTTGTCTGAACCAGATTTCTTCTCCAAAATTTCAGAATGACTTCTCGGACAATGAAGAAGCTCGTTCTCAATCCCAAGGCCTTTCAGAAGTCGACAGCAATTCACAGAATCAAAGCAAGCACCAGAAATGATAAGATTGCAAAGCAGTCAGATGATTGTGCTGAATACGATCAGTCCCTTCAGGAATTATCGGAGTTCGCCGCAGTTCAGAAGCAGGACGAACCATCTCCTCTAGTACAAGATCCAACTGAAGGTGTCAATATCGGTTCAGAGAAAGATCCAAAAATTCTCCAGATCGGAACCAGTCTGAGTCCAGAAGAAAAGAAAAGGCTTATAGATTTTCTCAAGCGGCATGAAGAAGTGTTCGCATGGACGTATGAAGACATGCCGGGCTTAGACCCCAAATTGGTCGAGCACCGTCTTGTCTTAAAGCCGGATGCTAAGCCAGTCAAGCAGAAGCTGAGAAAAATGGATCCCAGAATAGAACAGCAAGTCAAGGAAGGACTTGAAGATCTGCTCAAAGCAGGATTTATCCGAGCTATTGACTACCCGGATTGGTTAGCCAATATCGTCGTCGTCCCAAAGAAAAGCGGCAAAGTGAGGATCTGCATAGACATCAGAGACCTCAACAAGGCAACTCCGAAGGATGACTATCCACTTCCAAGCATCGATCTTCTAGTCGATAGCACGGCAGGACATGCCATGTTCTCTTTCATGGACGGATATTCCGGCTACAATCAGATTAAGTTGGCTGCCCGCGACCAATCAAAAACCTCCTTTACTACGCCTTGGGGCACTTTCTGCTACACAGTTATGCCTTTTGGGCTCAAGAATGCTGGAGCAACATATCAACGAGCAATGGCCGTTATCTTTCACGATCAAATGCGCAAAATCATGGATGCGTATGTTGATGATATTCTCGTGAAATCTAAAGAGGAAGAAGATCACCTCGAAGCACTTGATCAAGTCTTTAAAAGACTTATTCTTTACAAGTTAAGGCTTAACCCGCAAAAGTGTGTCTTTGGAGTCGAATCAGACAAACTGTTGGGTTTTCTGGTCAGTAAAAAGGGAATTGAAGTCGACCCGGCCAAAGCAAAGGCTATCATTGATATGCCTCCCCCAAATAATCTCAAAGAATTACGTAGCCTTCAAGGACGTATGCAGTCAATCCGGCGATTCATTTCCAATTTGGCAATGAGATGTGAACCCTTCAACCACTTGCTCAGAAAAGAAGTTAAGTTCGAATGGGGACCAGAGTGCCAGCAATCGTTCGATCGAATCAAGAAGTATCTTCTTAATCCTCCCATCCTGAAGCCGCCAGAATTGGGAAAACCTCTTTTATTATACATCTCAGTTAATCAAGTCGCATGTGGCGGATTCTTGGCACAATACAAAGAAGGCAGCCTGATAGAGCATGCTATCTATTATGTGAGCAAGACTTTCATAGATTATGAAAAGAGATACTCTCAAATAGAGAAGACCTGCCTAGCTCTAGTATGGATGTGTCAGAAGTTAAGACACTACCTGCTAGCATCAGAAGTCAAAATTTTGTCTAAACTCAATCCCCTCAAGTATATCTTAGAGCAACCTTTTCTCAGCGGACGAGTCGCAAAATGGAAAGTCTTACTGATGCAGTATGACTTAGGATATGTCTCGCAGCAATCAATCAAAGGCCAAGCAATTGCAGATCAATTGGCGGATTTTCCTCTGGCCGAAGAAGTGAAAGCCGAAGATGACTTCCCTGATGAGCAAATATGCAACATCCAGCAATTTCCAGTCTGGAATTTATTTTTCGATGGTTCTAAGAATATGGCGGGAATAGGCATCGGAATCCTATTAATCACTCCTGAGAAGGAGATGATTCTATTTTCTCTCAAGTTAGACTTTCAATGTACTCACAATATGGCTGAATATGAAGCCCTGATTCAAGGTCTAAGGATTCTATTAGACTTTAATGTCAAGAGAGTACATGCCTACGGTGACTCATTACTTGTTGTCAATCAAGTTCGAGCCGAATGGCAAGTCAAAGATCAGAAGTTATTTCCCTATCAGAAAATTGTTTCAGCTCTCGTCAGCAAGTTCGAAGAATTTCAGTTATTTCACATCAAGAGAGATTTTAATCAAGTGGCCGATAGCCTAGCCAGTTTAGGCTCCATCATGGCATTCAAGAATGGAGAATCTTGTCGCTCTTTTGAAATTGGCAGACTTGACCAACCTGCCTTCATTCCAGCGGAACAGACAAACCAGGCAGAGCAAAGGAAGAAGCCTTGGTATTACAACATCAAAACTTTCATAGAAACTGGCGAATTTCCTCCAAAACCCTCAAAGAAAGAGCAGCGAGCAGTCCAGCGTATGTCTACTCGATACTTCATTTTGGCCAATGTCCTCTATCGTCGTGGATTCAGTTCAGAGTATTCCAGATGTTTAGATGAAGACGAAGCCAAAGAAGTCGTGCGAGAAGCACATGAAGGCATTTGTGGCGGCCACGTCGGCTACCAAACCCTTGTCAAGCAAATCATAAGAGCAGGGTACTACTGGAAGACTATGCAACAAGACTGTTATCATTATGTGAAAAAGTGTGTACAATGTCAAATACTCGCACCTTCTATCCATGCGCCAACAACATATTTACAATCTGTTGTTTCTCCATGGCCATTCTCCATGTGGACCTTCGATGTCGTAGGTCCCATTACTCCTTCAGCTTCAAATGGCCACAAATATTTCCTTGCCGCAACAGAATACTTCACCAAGTGGGTAGAAGCCATCACTCTTCGCACAGTAGAAGGCCGACACGTAGTCTCTTTTATTCACAAGAACATCCTTTGCCGTTTCGGCATCCCCCATGACATTGTGTCAGACAACGACAGTCATTTCAAGAATGAAAAGATGAAGACATTCTGCTCAAAATTCAAGATCTATCACCACTTTTTCGCTCCATATTATCCTCAAGGGAATGGTCAGGCAGAGGCCACCAACAAGATTTTAATTCGTATCTTAGAGCGAACTGTGGAAACCGGCCGTGACTGGCATGAAAAGATCCATGATGCACTATGGGCCTATCGGACCACCATTCGTACACCAACGAATGCTACTCCATCAGAACTGGTCTATGGAACAAAAGTAGTATTGCCGCTACATGTTCAGAAGCCCGCTTTGAAATTTGCTTCACTTCTGCAATTACCTCTTGATCAATACCAGCAGCAGCGACTAGTGCAACTAGACTTACTCGACGAGAGAAGGCTAAAAGCAGCAGAGCATGCTCAATCCTATCGCCAGAGAGTAGCCAAGCAATATGCGAAGTCTATCATCGAAAGAAGATTCAAAGTCAATGATTTAGTACTTCGATCCACAGCTTACCTCAAGCATCGTCCCGGCGGCAAATGGTCGCCAAATTGGGAAGGTCCCTACGTTGTCAAAGAAGCATTACCCCGCAACTCATATCGGCTCATCAATGCTGATGGGGTAGAATTGCCAGATCCTATTAATGCTCGACACTTGAAAAATTTTTATACTTGAAACATTTATCCTTCTCTTGTAATCCTTCCTGTTTCCTTCAAATAATGATCCAACTTTCTTTCCCAGTTACACTGGGGCATTTAAATTTTGTTCTATATGCAGGCAGGATAAACAAATTCCTCATTTCATGCACTTGTGCATTCATATGCATCAACTCATATTCATTTGCATTCAATTGCATTAATAACAATCTGGTCGGTATTGGGATTTCAACAAATAGTCCCATCACAATTCCTAATGATCCAAAGATCATCGCCAATACTGAACCAAAACCCAGCACTCAAACTGGTATTATTTCAAAATCCAGTATTCAAGCTGGTACATTTTCAACTTTTTGGAAAACCGAGTTCCGACTCGGGTTTTTATTCAAATCATTTTCCTTTGTTGATCCGGGTTCCAACTCGTGATCTCTATACTTTACTTGAGCCTTGACTCGAACAAATCATTTTCCTTTGTTGATCCGGGTTCCGACTCGTGATCTCTCTACTTTATTCGAGCCTTGACTCGAACAAATCATTTTCCTTTGTTGATCCGGGTTCCGACCGAGATCTCTTCGAGCTTGTCATTCTCTTTTGTTGATCCGGGTTCCGACTCGTGATCTCATTACCTTACTCGAACCCTGAATCGAGTTCTTCATTTTCTTTTGTTGATCCGGGTTCCGACTCGAGATCTCTTTATCTTATCCAAGCTCTAATTCGAGTCCTTCATTTTCCTTTGTTGATCCGGGTTCCGACTCGTGATCTCATTATCTTATTTGAGCTCTGATTCGAGCCTTCCATTTTCCTCTGTTGATTCAGGTTCCGACTCGTGATCTCTATATTTTATTCGAGCTCTGACTCGAACTCATCATTCTCTTTTATTGATCCAAGTCATTTCAATCATCAGGGTCTGTCAATTGCTCAAATTTGATATTTTGCTCTCCAAATTCCAATTTAAATCTTTAAAACAACCAATTTCCAATTTTCGATCTTCGGGTCACTCAATTCTTTAATTTCGACCTTCGGGTCAACCAATTTCCATGTTTCGACCTTCGGGTCATGCAATTTCCAATTTTTGACCTTCAAGTCAATCAATTTCCAATTTTCGACCTTCGGGTCATCCAATTTCCAATTCTCAATTTCAATTTCCAATTTCCAATTTTCGACCTTCGGGTCAATCAATTTCCAAATTTCGACCTTTAGGTCAACCAATTCTCAATTTCAACCCTTTTGGTCAAATCAATTCTCAATTTCGACCGCCAGGTCATCCAAATTTGTGACCTTCGGGTCATTCAATTTTCAGCAACCAATTTTCCAATTTCCAATTTCGACCTTCGGGTCAATCAATCTCAATACCCAATTTCAATCATTTCCTCTTGCGAAAGACCCTTTTGAGGGAGAGTTCGAGGGAGCTCGTTCTTTTCGCATGCTATCCAATTCGTTCACTTAGCCCCTTTTTAGGGAGAGTTTGAAGGGACTCGCGTCTTTGTGAACTGTTTGCAAAACAATTTCCAATTTCACACAAGAAACCCTTTTTAAGGGAGAGGCTCGACAGAGACTCGCTTTTCTTGTGACCCTCCAATTTCATACTAGGCCATCTTCGTCATGAAAGACCCTCTTTGCAGGGAGAGTGTGATGGACTCGTTCCTTTCCTGACCCAATTTTCTGACCTCACTATTATCGGCCCCCTTTCCATAAGAGAAGCCTAATATTAGGGAGCTTTGACGAAAGCTCAATTTCTCTTTGAAAGTTCGTTTTGCAAACACCTCCTCTTTAGGGAAGAGAGGAGTATTTCCCATTTCCCATTCAGGTAAGGGCTAAGCCTGAGTCTCTCTTTTTAGGGAAAAAGAGAGGAGAATTTTCGTCACGGATGTGTTGAGCCGGATTTCAAATACTCACTTTCACCAAGGATTTCAAGAAAATTTTGTCAAATTTGTCAATCAATTGTTGATTTCAGAATCTTTTATTGCACTAATCTCTATCTCAATTTACCTTCAGCATCACTTCCAAAAGAGTGAAGCTTTTGCGAAAAGGGATTCAAACTCAAATTCTTTCTATTGGCCAACCAAAAGGATGAAGGATAAATCCTCAATATGGCCAGAAAAGAAGATTCAATGTTATTGAAAAGCCGTAGATGATCGATATTGATCGCAGTCGATGGCACATCTTTAAAGGCTATTCTTGCAAAGATGAGGCAGTGAAAATATCCTGAGCGCTAGAAAAGAGAGCATTTACCCAAACCCTGTCTCCTCAAAATCACCTAAGCTGCAATTGAGTATCCGCAAAAGGGATCTCTCACCTGTCGTCAAGATGAAGGCGAATTAGGCGAGTAGACCCCCGGGGCCAAAGAAGATTCGAAACATCTCCAAGATGACGGAGTTTGTGATGAATCCTTCCAGGGAAAGTCCAAAGCACTGTCGAGATGAAGGCAGATGCGATGAACCTCTCGACAATCCCTAAAAGATATTTAATTTCAGCTATCGCCCAAAGATCTCCAAACCCATCATCCAAGAAGGATCGAAACATCTCCAAGTTGAAGGAGTTTGTGACGTACCCTTTTCCCAAAAGAGAGAGAGAAAAAAAAAAGAGAAAAAGTCAGAACATCTCCAAAATGAAGGAGAATGTAGCAAAAACCCAGAGAGCCAAAAGAGTGCAGAAAGATTGTCAAGAGAGAAGCTCTCAGGATATCAAACTGCCAAATCTATCAAGAATCCTCTTTAATCTTGTGAAATTCTATTATCAATATTCTTTCATCAATTGCTTTCATAATATCAAATTCTCTTTTCTGCTCATATCAAGGAAATTGATAACTTCCTTGAAGAAGGTCAATTGCGAGCAATTTGGATTTCAAATCTCGATTCTACGAAGTGAACCTTATTTGGAGGTAATGCTTTGGGTAGAAAAGAAAGAATATCTCTGCAACCATGTGCAACATTTTCAAATACTTTGGATTAACAACAAAATTCTCAATATTTTGATAATATTTTCTAGCTATCCTGACGTGAAGTGAGAGCTCGATATCCGTCTTCGATGCATCCTGACACCAATTTTAAATCCCTCCTAAGGACTTGATTCCTTCCCTTCTTTGAGAGCATAAACTCTCAGAATTGCACACTTCCCTGTGTCCCCACTGTCCCACCATAGACAGTCCCATTTCGGTTTGAGGTCGAACCACCAATCATTTTCTCGCAAAAGGCAATTTCAAAAGCTGATTTTAGTCTCAGCAATGAGACGCCCAAAACCAATCCCTTTTCAAGCTTTAGGGACCCCATTCTCCTTCCTTTTGCAAAAAAAACCCTATCGGATTTATTGTGCAAGATCCGAAGGTTCCATCATGGTCTCTTCCTTCGAGGATTCCATTTCATTTTTCGCCCAATCAGGATAAGGGTACAAACCTGAGCCTCAATCAAAGAGGTATTTCATTTTTCCGCCCGATCAGGATAAGGGTACAAACCTGAGCCTCAATCAAAGAGGTATTTCATTTTCCGCCCGATCAGGATAAGGGTACAAACCTGAGCCTCAATCAAAGAGGTATTTCATTTTCTGCCCGATCAGGATAAGGGTACAAACCTGAGCCTCATTCAAAGAGGTATTTCATTTTCCGCCCGATCAGGATAAGGGTACAAACCTGAGCCTCATCCAAAGAGGTATTTCATTTTCTGCCCGATCAGGTTAAGGGTACAAACCTGAGTCTCATTTCGATGAGATATTCCATTCCCCAATCAGGTCAAGGGTCAAAACCTGAGCTTCGTTCCATGCAAGGTATTTCTGTCCCATCAGGTTAAGGGTCAAACCTGAGCTTCGTTCCATGCGAGGTATTTCTGTCTCATCCAGGTTAAGGGCATAAACCTGAACTTCACTCTCATAGAGTGAATCTTTTCTCTCCATTCTTCGTTTCATATCTACCATCTTCCTCGGGCCAATTTCTTCACACCCAGTCAGATCCTTCTAACTGGGGCATTTTTTTATGTATAGCCCAAATTTGGTGTGTTTTTCTTTGCCACTAAGCTCGGCCATGAGCCGAATTAGTAGCAAAGAGGGGCATCTGTAAACACCCCAATTTTTCACTCACCTCCCCTACATCTCCACCAAACATCATCATTCAACCTCTGAAATCGTCGGAGGGCAAAATGGTCATTTTTTTGAGCCCGGACCTTGCAAAAGTCCAAATTTCATCTGAAACTCTCAAATTTTCATCTCAGATGTTCAAGATTTTACTCCTGACAGGAGACAAACATCTCCAGAGTCTTGGTTCAAGGTTACATTGCATAAGACATGACATTGCGTATCATTGCACGAGCATTTCAAATCACTGCATTGCAAAGCATGTCATTTCGAGGTCCAGAACTCTTGATTTCAAAATTTTCAATCCAGATTAGAATTTCAACTCTTTTCAAAATTGATTTCAAAACCCTGGGTCTTCAAAATTATCAATTCTTCCCATTTCACCCCCAGGACTCTGAATTTCAAAATATTTTCTCAGGAAAACGATCTGGATAGTTTTTAATGTGGATTTCAGTCACTTCACCTCAGATTTTGCCGTTTTTGACAAATTTCAAATATCTTTCTTTTACAAAATCGCCCTACAAGGGCCAACTCTTTCCAAAATTCCTGTTTTGCCCATTAGTCCAGATTTTATGAAAATTCCAAAAAGAAGTTGTTATTTTATCCTTATTTCAAAGAAGCAATGTGGGACCCACACTGAGGTGGTGTCACACAAGCTTTTTTTTTTTTGAAAAATTTGAATTTTGAAAAAAACCCAAAAATATAGGAGCCTTGTCCCCTGGATTGGTGCCACTTGTCCTTTCTCTCTCCTCTCATCCACATGCCAAGTGTCAGTGTGGGGCTACCTTCAGAAGCCGCCACATGTCATCCCATTTATCTGCCATGTGTCACCCTATCCATCCTGCGCCATGTGTCAATCCAAGATTACCAGGAGATGCCAAGTGTCATAGGTTGTCCTGTCTAGAAAAAGTGGAGTTTGTCTCCTCTGAGGTGGCGCCACTTGAAGTGTGTCTCCTGCAGGGGACACGTGTCAACCCCTCCTTCCTTCTAGAAAAGTAGCCTGACACATGTCTCTTCCTACTTTTCTCAGAAAAGTAGGAGACATGTATCACTCCTAAATTCCTACAGAAAAGATAGGCTTGTCTCCTCTGAGGTGGCGCCATCTGGAGTGTCTCCTGCAGAGGACACATGGCAAGCCCTCATTTCCTCAGAAAAAGGCAAGTGCCATGTGTCATTTTCTGCTTTCTTCAGAAAAGCTAGAATTCAAATATTCAAAAATCCCCATAGGTGGCGAAAATCAAGAACTCCTACCTTTTTCATCCTGTCTGAGATGGCGCCACATGGCTTGGCCCACCTTCTCTCCCCTCTGCCACGTGTCATTCTCTGCTTCTTTCAGAAAAAGTAGAGGACACATGTCTTCTCCCTACCTCTTTCAGAAAAGTAGGAGACACATGTCACTCCTGGCCTTCTTCAGAAAAAGCAAACCATTTAAAATTCAAACAAGGCATTAGGTGGCGAAAATCCGGAGCTCTGATTTTTCCAGATGGCCTATGAGGGTGCCACATGTCCCTTCCCTCCTTCTCATCCCTCTGCCATGTGTCATCTTCTACTTCTTTCAGGAAAAGAAGGTGACACATGTCTTCTTCTCATTCCTTTAGAAAAAGTAGAGGACACATGTCCTCTCCCTACTTTTTTCAGAAAAGTAGGAGACACATGTCACTGCCCTCTTTTTCCTCCCTCTTGCCACATGGCATTGTAGGAGCCACCCTGAGGTGGCGCCACATGTCCACCCTCCATTCCTCCAGGGCCAACCTCCATTTGAATTTCAAACTCCCCCCTGAGGTGGCGCCATTTGAGAAAGCCTCTCCAGACAGCTGACACTTGTCCGCCACATGTCCAGACCTCCCTGCACCAGAAAAAGTAGAAAACCCCCCCCCATGAGGTGGCGCATTTTGCTTCCTCCCTTCATGTTCTCCTGCCACATGGCATCGTAGGAGCCACTCTGAGGAAATGCCACATGTCAGCCCCTCCTTTCCTGCAGAAAAGCAAAATTTCAAACATTTGAACTCCCCAGAGGTGGCACCACATGGCATGCCCCTACTGTTCCAACTTTACACCTCAAAACACCTTTTGAGGTGGCACCATTCCAGGACTCCACTTGGCTCCATTTTCATTTTTTTATTTTATTTTTAATAAAGGTAGCCCACCATGAGGTGGCGCCACCTGAGGACTCCCTACAAAAGGTGAGTTTGAATTTCAAATTCCAAGAGAGCACCCTCTGAGGTGGTGCCTTCTGGGAGCTCCCTACAGAGAGAATCAAGCAAACTTTTGAAAAATTCCAAATTCCCCCTGCTGAGGTGTCTCACCCACAAAATTTCCATTTTTTTTATTTTTCTCAAAAAATCAAAATAGCCTTTTGAGGTGGCGCCATCTGAGGGCTCCCTGCAGAAGACAAATTCGAATTTCAAACCCCTCAGATGGCACCCCTTGAGATGGCGCCACATGGAGGGCTCAGATCCAGCCTGTTTGAATTTCAAAAATTTTCAGAAAATTTATAAAAACAAGGGTTCACGCCCAGCCTAGAGGAGATCATTTTTTTTGGCTCTTGTGAACTTGGAAAATCCGACCTAGCCTTCCTAAAATCCGATTTTGAACTTTGGAAATCGTGCCCCCTTTGGCTCATTGAAGAAGGTGGAGTAGAGCTCGTGCTGTGGCGAATTCGATTCCAACAGAGGTCGATTTTTGTGAACCATCTGAAACTTGGAGCGAAGGACGAAGGAAGCTCGTGATAGATGACCCTTTCAAGAGCTCCTACGCTGCGTAACGAAGCAAGGTGCACTTCTTTTCCCCTTGATGTGATTCTATAATCCGAATCGGGAGTCGTTTGAAGAAAGAGCTCATCCGAGGGATGGATTGAGCTATTCTCATAAAACGACATATATAAAACGTTTAATTATGCTTCCTTGATGATTTTTAACATTCATATAGTTAGCTAGGTTTAATTTGTATTTTATTTCATTCATTTAGCATATTTCATGAATTAATTAGGATTAATTTAGCCTTTATTTCAATTCTGCTTATTTTCATTAGGCCTCTGTTTTTGTCAGTCAGTCCATACGTCATTTCATGCATTTTTTTTTTATTAAAAATCCCAAAAAAATCAAGGAATGCTCCCTTAGTTGTCTCTAAAATTTTGCCAAAAATTCGGAGCCATTTGAATTTGTTTACTGCGGTAAACATTCAAAATGGCAAGTCGGGTTTTATTACCTGGGATACGTTTTTAAAATTATTTGCCGACTTGAAAAATCGAGATATCCCTCATGGGAGATCCAATTTTCGATCCGAGAGATGTTCTAAACTCGGGAGAATGTTTAGTTTTTAATATGATGTTTTTCAGATTTTTCTGATTTTTTTTATGTCTGACAAAAATCCGAGAGTTCAGGACACATGTCAGAGCCTAATTTGAGCCTCTGAGATCTTGGATCGACTTAGGGCTATGGTTTCTCTTTGTGTGTTGCTCCAAATCCAAAACTGTAAAAAGTGAAAGTGGTGTCCGAGATGTCCTCTGTTTGAATCTGAAAGCCTGTAATTTTTAGAACAGTGTTGACCCCTGATTCGGTTTTTTCTTGTCAGCCCCCTGTTTTGCTACATTTGTCTGTTATGTTAGTTTAGGCAGGAATAGTTATATTTCTATCTGTGTTTCCGTTGATCAAATGCCGAAGTCATAAACATGAAAATTGTTCATGTAGGTGTCGTTCATATCTCTGATTAATTTCATAAATTTTCGCTGTTTTATATTTTTTTGGCATTTTACATCAGATTAGGGTGATTTTTACCTCTATCAGAACTAAATCTCTGTTATTGAACTCACCATGGCTCAAATCCCGAGGCTATAAAAACCAAAATGTTCCATTTTGGGTGTTTTAGCAGTCTGCAAAATATCAGAAGTTTCCATGGTGTAAATCTTGCATTATCATATTAGGCATTGCATTTGGTTCGGATCCATAGGCAAAATCCACCATTTTAGGACTTTCTTTGAATTTTAGCATTTAAATCATATCATTTCGTGAATTTTAGCATTCTAGGTTGTTTATCAGAGTGTTTAGATGCTTCATACTGAATTTGGTGCAATTTGGAATCCATTTGAGGTTCGGATCATTCATAATATCAAAACAGGGTCCCGCAGGACCCAGATCCAAGCGAAAAACAAGCGAAATTCGTTATTTTGGATAAATTGCAAAATGCCAAACTCTGATTTTACAGTCCCAATGCGTTTAGCAGCATGTCATCATGTCCCTTACTGCATCTCATCATCATTTGAGTCAATTCGAATTTCGAAATCTCAATTTTACCAAGTTTTCCTTCAAAAAACCCTGATTTTAAAGGTATAACTTTAATTTTAGGGGTATTTTGGTCATTTTGACCCCAATTCCGAATTTCAAACTGTTTTCCACTGAATTCCCTGCATTTACATCATTTCAAATATCAAGGAAGCATGATCATAGGGTTTATATCCAATTAAATCCAATAATTTCATAATATTATTGGAAAATTTTGGAAAAACCCACATATTTGAGCTAACCTTATTTCAAGTTTGGCAGGGACATTCAAAAGAAGGAGCTGAAGTCTGCAAATTTCTTTTATTTCCTTTATTTAGTGATGTAATAATGTAAATTTTGGAATAAGAGATTTAATTTCCTGCTTAGACTAGGATGCATATCATATAGTTTGAATTTATGCAATATCCTGTTTCTATGATTCATGCATTTTATTTCAAAAGCACTGTGGATGTTCACGAATGGCACGTGCACCAACTCTTAGGGAGTTGATGGACTCGGTGGGATCCATATTTACGGCCCTAGTCGGAATATGGACGAGACCCAGATCCATCATCTTTCTACTAGTCACATTGACCCTACACTCTTAGGCTATCTTAAAATGCACATCATATTTCCAAAGTTTTCAAAATCATGTGCATCAAATCAACTAAATTCTGAACATATTCATGGCCACAGTCAGAATATGTGAAGGATTTATCTTGACTTAATGCACACATTTTCCAACAAATCTCTTAGAAAATCTTTTCAAAGTGCATTCATTCACTCATGTCATTTGCATCATGAAATCATTGATTTTCTCAAGATTTTCTCAAGAAAACTTCATTCTCAAGAAATCGATTTCTCAAGAAACTCTAAGGATTTTTCAAAATCGGTTTTCCAAAGACAAGTTTTTCCACAGTTTTCCCAGGAAAATGATATTTTCTTAAGAGATTCAAAAGAGTTTTCCAATCTTTCTCCAAGATCAAAATCGATTTCCAAGTATTTCAAGGGTAAAAATTCCTAGGATTTCAATTTCCCAAGTTTTGAATTTCCTTCCCCAATGAGTTTTCCTATAAATTTTCCATTATTTCCCTAAGAAAACTCTCAAAGTCCAAGTTTTCCTAAGAAGTATTTCCCTTTTCAAAAGGTTCATCTTTTCTCAAGAATCACTTCCATTTTCCCAGGATTTTCAACCATTCATGATTTTCCCACAAGTTCATGAAATTTCCCGTGATTTCAAAAACCCTTTTTTATCTGAGTTTCCTGAGAAATTGATCTTTTTCCTGAGAGATTCTTTCCAACTCCAAATGTTTTTCTAAGCATACATCATGTTTTCCAACTGGCATTTTCCAAAATCTCATAGCACATGCCTGAATTCTCTGTGCATTTAGGATAGAACACAACTTTGATAATTTCGCTAAGTCAAGCATAGTTTTGGTCCTTGGTTCGATTACCCCTGTTAAAGGCGGCAGGAACGCTCGAACCTCGTACCGACAGGTCGAGCCCCATCCCATGGATTTTCCCGCAATTTTCAAAACGGAGGCGAGTATTTCAAAACAATTTCCAAAATCCGGTCAAAGTTTGAAGCGCGAAAGCGTTTCCCCTCTCTCTCTTCCGCAAGGAAGGGAAGACGGGGGAAAAATTTTGCGACGATAACAGGTTTGGCGACCGTGATGGGACCTGTCCTTGTCTGACCAAAAAAAAAAAGTGCTTGACTTAGTTCAATTATTAAAACTGTGTTCACAAAATGTCAGCTCTTTACTTTTAATATCATGTGAGCCTAGGAGCCTAGATTCTGACCCAGCTGACATTGAATGCATATAGCTTAGGCATGGTTTGGTAGGACCAGATTGAGGATAAATTTTCATGCTCATATAGACTTAGGTCTAAACACAACTCTCCTTAATTTAGGATCTGAATGCAAACAATGTATGTTTCTTCAAAGATTTTCAAAAGTCTATCTCTCTAGGACTTAGAGCCCTCTATTTCTTGCATGTGATCATTTTTTCAAATCTCCATTACCTATCATTACCCGGTCTTCACGTTGCTGGGCTCTCTTCCAGAACCATAGTTCGGGACAGAGCCCCACAACTGGGCCAATTATTTGGGTTAACACCCCCCTACCACGTACCGCGGGCCACAGTCCGAAGTATATCGGTAGGCGCTCAAGGATGTTGGAAAACCTTACCTTAGAACCGGAGTTGAAATTCTATGCCACGTACCTCGGATTTCGATTCGGGTATATCGGCATAACTGGATTGGACAAAGATGATCTGAACCTAGAGTTAGGATTAGGGTCCTACAGCTATTTTCAAATTGATACATCTAGAGTCAGCCTTTTAGGGAGTGCTGAATGTGCATAAATGTTTGTGCAGGATGAGATTGTATGTTTTTCAACTCATTAGGTCTTTTTCCAAATATCCTTATTTTCCACGAGATCTTTTCTCAAACCTTGGATGATTTTCTCAAATATCCCATTTCTTTCAAAACTCCAGGTGATTTTACATTCTACCTTTCTACTGGATCTCGAATTTCTAGCTGCATTTTTATCCTGCCTGCAAAATTTTTCAAAATTTCTCACATTTTCCTAAGTCTCATTCTGAGTCTTTCTCTGTTTTCAGTTCGATGGCATCCAGTCAAGTCGATCCTATCTTTCCTGAAGATCACATCTCCTTCGAGGTGCGACAAGGTCGTCCTGAACATCGAGCCCTTAGCACCGGAACTTTCATTCTCCGGTGGTATTATTCCTGGCTAAAGAGCTTTTCCCGAATGTTCCTGGACCATTTGAGCGAGTGTGGATTAGAGCTAGCATCAGCAGTCGGAAAGCAGACCATCAATAGCAACCTGATCCATGCAATGGCGGAGCGATGGAATCCTCGAACGTGTACCTTCTGGTTCCCGTGGGGAGAGATGACTGTTTTAATGGATGAATTTTCAGAAATCATGGGGTTGCCAGAACCAGCTGGTCGACCAAGCGACCCATTAGAGCATTAATTCCTTATCAATGTCAAGGGTTTGGACCCCCGAGACTCCTTAGCTCGTATGACAGGCCGCCGATCTTGGCCTCTGATCCAGTTAGAAGGAAATGAATATGTTGACCTACTTGAGTTGTACCGCCAGTACGGGACCTTCGTCGAAGTCAGCTCGCTTTCAAGAACAGCTAAAGAAAAGATTCAGAATGCAATGGTTCTATGCACTGTAGGACTGTCCCTTTTCCCAGATGGACAGAACTACATAGACATCAGGATAATCCAACTTATGAGAAGATGGGGAAGTCGGCAAACCAATCGCCTCTCTATAGCCATGGCAGCGCTCGCCTTCCTTTATCGAGGTCTGACTCGATTCTCACTTGGAGAGTCCATTTTAGTTGAAGGATGCATCTATACACTTCAGTCCTGGTTTTTCCAACACGTTCCAGCCCGAGCAAGCTCTTTCAGATACAATGGTCAAGAACTCCTTTCAGTGGCGCAGTACCGGTCTATGATCAACAACATTCAAGAGGATGACGTTGTTTGGGACTATTTTGATCGGCAAATATCTCCTCCCAGATATACGTACGCTTATGGCAAGCGGTTCAAGTTGCTGGGACCATTCTTCTGCACTTACTACCAACCAGAGAGATGTGTTTGGCAGTTCTCCCAGAGGCAGCAGTATGTCGAAGCCCGACTGTTATCAAGAGTTATGGCAGAGTTCGATCTCACCTCCGCACAATGGTCCGGGGCATATCATTCTGCCCGCTACGGCTGGGATTCCTTTGTCTCTCTTAAAATATTTCCAGGTCCTAGAGTGTCTGCCGACTATCGTGAATGGTGGCAAATTGTTTGTTCCCCCCCTCTTTGTCAGGATCAATAAAATCTTATTTTTCTCATTTTAATAAAATTCTCTTTCCTCCTATTGTGGTTTGACGACCTCGCCTAGGTAACAAGGCATATTTTCATTGTTTATTTCTTTTGCAGAAGGAATGGCAACACAATTGTCGTGATTCCCACGACGACTCAGTCCCTAGTAATGGGACATCTTTTCCAAATTGTCTACCATATTTTCAGCAAATATTTCTTCCAAGAGCTCAATTCCTTCATAATCTAATCAGGTCTTTGCCCTGCAGAGAGCATCCATATCATTTGATGGTTGAGACAAGGTCAGGCAAAAGAACCACAGCATCCCAATACTCGTCAGCCTCGGAAGAAGAGATGAGTTCCCCTCGATCTGAGAAGAGTCGAGAGCAGCAGCAAGAAGACGATGGCATAGACCCTCAAATGTATGCCATGTTCAGAAAAATGATGAATAAGATGATGAATGAGCAGCCTGAGACCAGCTCAGAAAGGAATCCATTCAGAGAAAAGTTTCATGGTCGTAGGAGTAAGAAGGCTCCCAAGAAGCAGATCCAGCCAGAAGAGATTTCAGATGAATCAGATTCCACTGAAAACACAGATGAAGAATATGAGGTGCCTCCGGCATTTCAGAAGCGGGGCCAAAGTAAAAGCCACAGATCAAAAAGCAGAGATAAAGAAGAGCCTTTGCAAGCGCAGTTTAAAGAAATGGCTCGAGTTGTCAAGGATCTGCAAGCCCGCGACAAGGGCAAGAAAGTCTTCACCAGTGAGGACTTCTATGACGGCTTAGAAGGGGATGACGATCTGGAGAATCTCCCTCGTAAATTCATCAAGTTCGATGGTTCTGGCGACCCAAAAGCTCATCTCGCCACATTCTTCGCAGAATGCTCGAGGTTCAGAAGGGATAACCGAGCATTGTTTCTATGTTTCTCCCGCAGCTTGGAAGGAGTTGCAGCCAAGTGGTATGCTGAGCATATCAACCCCATCGAGCTCAAGGAGTTCGACAAAGTTGTGAATCTCTTTATTGAACGCTTCTTGTTCAACACAGAAGCGCTGCCTACACTGAGTCATCTATGCAATTTAAGGCAGAATGAGAATGAAAAAGCACGAGACTTCATTCACAGGTGGAGATTAGCCTGTAATAAGATGAGAGATCCTATCTCGGAAAGGCATGCATTGTCCTTAATCCTCAACAATTTCTCGCAGCCGTTAAGAGGATTAATCTCCACAGCGCCGTCCAGGACCTTCATCGAGTTGACTGAACGAGCTGAATGGCTCGAGCTAAGTGTGGAAAATGGAGTCTATGAAGGCTTCACCTTTTCCAAGAACAACTCCCAAGGTGAGCAGAAGAAGAAAGCTCACTTCACTTATTCTGCCAGCAACAGCAACAAAGGCCGTAATCAGCACAAAGGGCAGAAGAAAGATTACTGCTACAGCTCAGGTAGTGCGAACCACAAAGATCAGAAAGCAAAGCCTGCTCCTCAGTTCAGCAAGCCTCCTCAGCAGGATCAAGGACCGAAGCTGCGCGAGAAAGCCAAACATGAAGGATGGAGTTACGACAGAAAGTTTACTCCTCTTGACCAATCACTCGAGGATGTGCTCGAGTACATGCTATCGAAAGAGATGGTCAAATTGCCCAGATTGGCCGATCCCCCTGTGCCCATGGGGAAATGGAAAGATCAGTTCTGCAAGTTCCACAGGACAGTGGGACACAACACCGAGAACTGCTTTGTTCTCAAAAATATCATACAAGATCTCATTGAAAAGAATCTATTGATAGAAGGAGAAGAAGAAGAGAAGATGGACATTCTCAATCACCCCTTCCCCTCGCACACCACAGCAGTAGTGTCTGCACACCCCTTCCTACCGCATGAACATATCAAGCCATGTTCTGCGCAAGATCTCCAAGTTCAGCATCAGGTGACGGTGCTACGACAAGCAGCTCCAGATTCCAAGAAGATGGACTTAATTTCAGCATTCGGTAAAATGAAAGTTGCAGAAGCACCTGTGAAGTCAGTTCCCAAATCAAAGGGAACTCCTGACTTCTTCAAGCAAATCGTTAGACCAAGGCCAGAGAATTCAAGTCAGAAGCCTCTGACTGCTTTATCCAATGTCTCCATCCTTGACTTGGCCAAGAATTCTAGCAAGCACCGACAAGTACTAGATGATCTGCTCAGGAAAATCAAAGTTAAGCCCAGTACCACTCCTGAAGACATGGCACAGATCGTGAACTCCGCCATGACCAATGCACCAATCACCTTCTCAGATGAGGACCTTCCAAAGCCTCATTCCTTTCATAATAATGCCTTGTATATTGTCGTTCGAGTCAGAGGAATGACGGTACCGCATGTGCTGGTCGATGGAGGCAGTAGCCTCAACATATGTCCTGAAATGACCGCAAAGGCATTAGGGATCAAAGATGAAGAATATATTCCAGATCCCATCACTATCTATGGGTTTGACAATCATGGTCAAACGGCCAAGGGCAAGATATTCCTGGAAGTGTTTATCAACTATTCAGTGCATTCAGTGCTTTTCCATGTGGTTAATGTACCACCAACCTACAACTTGCTGCTCGGTAGGACGTGGATTCACAATGCTAATGCAGTGCCTTCTACCCTCCATCAATGTGTGAAGTGGTCCAAAGGTGGAATGATTACCACAATACAGGGAGAAGACCCAGAAGAAAGGCTCCCGCAGCCCATGATTCCTCGGCCATCATTCAATGCAGATATTCCCAGCATCAGGGAAAGTGAAGAGATCAATCTCGGGGAGAATCGAGAAATACTTCAGGCACCATCAGAGCCATCTTTGCACACAGTAGCCACGACACGATGGAAAGGTCCTCAATTTTTCAAGGTTGGAGGTCGAATCGACTACAGCACCATTAAGGATCATCCCTTGTTTCCTCAATTCATGAAGTCAAGAAAGGGATTTGATTTACTCCTGAAGCATGGCTATCAACCCTTCAAGGGACTCGGCAGAAACGAAGATGGCCGCATCGAGCCAATGATCCAGAAACATCGTCCCCACAGAGCAGGACTAGGGTTTGCCGGCAGAAGCTCATCAAAGAAGACTGTTTTTGTCAAAGGGGCACAATGAAGACCATTTGTTATTTCCTCTCTATTCTTTTCCAAATAAATGTCTCATTTTACCAATGTCATTGATCAATTCAATCAATAAAATTTCAAGTTTCTTTGTCTATCCGGATGCCATCTACTCCCTTTTTGTCTGTCTCATCATTTTATAATTCAATGCCATTTTATGTATGGTTCTCTTCAAATGATTGCTTGTCTTACTATAGGCCGATTTGTCTGAACCAGATTTCTTCTCCAAAATTTCAGAATGACTTCTCGGACAATGAAGAAGCTCGTTCTCAATCCCAAGGCCTTTCAGAAGTCGACAGCAATTCACAGAATCAAAGCAAGCACCGGAAATGATAAGATTGCAAAGCAGTCAGATGATTGTGCTGAATACGATCAGTCCCTTCAGGAATTACCGGAGTTCACCGCAGTTCAGAAGCAGGACGAACCATCTCCTCTAGTACAAGATCCAACTGAAGGTGTCAATATCGGTTCAGAGAAAGATCCAAAAATTCTCCAGATCGGAACCAGTCTGAGTCCAGAAGAAAAGAAAAGGCTTATAGATTTTCTCAAGCGGCATGAAGAAGTGTTCGCATGGACGTATGAAGACATGCCGGGCTTAGACCCCAAATTGGTCGAGCACCGTCTTGTCTTAAAGCCGGATGCTAAGCCAGTCAAGCAGAAGCTGAGAAAAATGGATCCCAGAATAGAACAGCAAGTCAAGGAAGGACTTGAAGATCTGCTCAAAGCAGGATTTATCCGAGCTATTGACTACCCGGATTGGTTAGCCAATATCGTCGTCGTCCCAAAGAAAAGCGGCAAAGTGAGGATCTGCATAGACATCAGAGACCTCAACAAGACAACTCCGAAGGATGACTATCCACTTCCAAGCATCGATCTTCTAGTCGATAGCACGGCAGGACATGCCATGTTCTCTTTCATGGACGGATATTCCGGCTACAATCAGATTAAGTTGGCTGCCCGCGACCAATCAAAAACCTCCTTTACTACGCCTTGGGGCACTTTCTGCTACACAGTTATGCCTTTTGGGCTCAAGAATGCTGGAGCAACATATCAACGAGCAATGGCCATTATCTTTCACGATCAAATGCGCAAAATCATGGATGCGTATGTTGATGATATTCTCGTGAAATCTAAAGAGGAAGAAGATCACCTCGAAGCACTTGATCAAGTCTTTAAAAGACTTATTCTTTACAAGTTAAGGCTTAACCCGCAAAAGTGTGTCTTTGGAGTCGAATCAGGCAAACTGTTGGGTTTTCTGGTCAGTAAAAAGGGAATTGAAGTCGACCCGGCCAAAGCAAAGGCTATCATTGATATGCCTCCCCCAAATAATCTCAAAGAATTACGTAGCCTTCAAGGACGTATGCAGTCAATCCGGCGATTCATTTCCAATTTGGCAATGAGATGTGAACCCTTCAACCACTTGCTCAGAAAAGAAGTTAAGTTCGAATGGGGACCAGAGTGCCAGCAATCGTTCGATCGAATCAAGAAGTATCTTCTTAATCCTCCCATCCTGAAGCCGCCAGAATTGGGAAAACCTCTTTTATTATACATCTCAGTTAATCAAGTCGCATGTGGCGGATTCTTGGCACAATACAAAGAAGGCAGCCTGATAGAGCATGCTATCTATTATGTGAGCAAGACTTTCATAGATTATGAAAAGAGATACTCTCAAATAGAGAAGACCTGCCTAGCTCTAGTATGGATGTGTCAGAAGTTAAGACACTACCTGCTAGCATCAGAAGTCAAAATTTTGTCTAAACTCAATCCCCTCAAGTATATCTTAGAGCAACCTTTTCTCAGCGGACGAGTCGCAAAATGGAAAGTCTTACTGATGCAGTATGACTTAGGATATGTCTCGCAGCAATCAATCAAAGGCCAAGCAATTGCAGATCAATTGGCGGATTTTCCTCTGGCCGAAGAAGTGAAAGCCGAAGATGACTTCCCTGATGAGCAAATATGCAACATCCAGCAATTTCCAGTCTGGAATTTATTTTTCGATGGTTCTAAGAATATGGCGGGAATAGGCATCGGAATCCTATTAATCACTCCTGAGAAGGAGATGATTCTATTTTCTCTCAAGTTAGACTTTCAATGTACTCACAATATGGCTGAATATGAAGCCCTGATTCAAGGTCTAAGGATTCTATTAGACTTTAATGTCAAGAGAGTACATGCCTACGGTGACTCATTACTTGTTGTCAATCAAGTTCGAGCCGAATGGCAAGTCAAAGATCAGAAGTTATTTCCCTATCAGAAAATTGTTTCAGCTCTCGTCAGCAAGTTCGAAGAATTTCAGTTATTTCACATCAAGAGAGATTTTAATCAAGTGGCCGATAGCCTAGCCAGTTTAGGCTCCATCATGGCATTCAAGAATGGAGAATCTTGTCGCTCTTTTGAAATTGGCAGACTTGACCAACCTGCCTTCATTCCAGCGGAACAGACAAACCAGGCAGAGCAAAAGAAGAAGCCTTGGTATTACAACATCAAAACTTTCATAGAAACTGGCGAATTTCCTCCAAAACTCTCAAAGAAAGAGCAGCGAGCAGTCCAGCGTATGTCTACTCGATACTTCATTTTGGCCAATGTCCTCTATCGTCGTGGATTCAGTTCAGAGTATTCCAGATGTTTAGATGAAGACGAAGCCAAAGAAGTCGTGCGAGAAGCACATGAAGGCATTTGTGGCGGCCACGTCGGCTACCAAACCCTTGTCAAGCAAATCATAAGAGCAGGGTACTACTGGAAGACTATGCAACAAGACTGTTATCATTATGTGAAAAAGTGTGTACAATGTCAAATACTCGCACCTTCTATCCATGCGCCAACAACATATTTACAATCTGTTGTTTTTCCATGGCCATTCTCCATGTGGACCTTCGATGTCGTAGGTCCCATTACTCCTTCAGCTTCAAATGGCCACAAATATTTCCTTGCCGCAACAGAATACTTCACCAAGTGGGTAGAAGCCATCACTCTTCGCACAGTAGAAGGCCGACACGTAGTCTCTTTTATTCACAAGAACATCCTTTGCCGTTTCGGCATCCCCCATGACATTGTGTCAGACAATGACAGTCATTTCAAGAATGAAAAGATGAAGACATTCTGCTCAAAATTCAAGATCTATCACCACTTTTTCGCTCCATATTATCCTCAAGGGAATGGTCAGGCAGAGGCCACCAACAAGATTTTAATTCGTATCTTAGAGCGAACTGTGGAAACCGGCCGTGACTGGCATGAAAAGATCCATGATGCACTATGGGCCTATCGGACCACCATTCGTACACCAACGAATGCTACTCCATCAGAACTGGTCTATGGAACAGAAGTAGTATTGCCGCTACATGTTCAGAAGCCCGCTTTGAAATTTGCTTCACTTCTGCAATTACCTCTTGATCAATACCAGCAGCAGCGACTAGTGCAACTAGACTTACTCGACGAGAGAAGGCTAAAAGCAGCAGAGCATGCTCAATCCTATCGCCAGAGAGTAGCCAAGCAATATGCGAAGTCTATCATCGAAAGAAGATTCAAAGTCAATGATTTAGTACTTCGATCCACAGCTTACCTCAAGCATCGTCCCGGCGGCAAATGGTCGCCAAATTGGGAAGGTCCCTACGTTGTCAAAGAAGCATTACCCCGCAACTCATATCGGCTCATCAATGCTGATGGGGTAGAATTGCCAGATCCTATTAATGCTCGACACTTGAAAAATTTTTATACTTGAAACATTTATCCTTCTCTTGTAATCCTTCCTGTTTCCTTCAAATAATGATCCAACTTTCTTTCCCAGTTACACTGGGGCATTTAAATTTTGTTCTATATGCAGGCAGGATAAACAAATTCCTCATTTCATGCACTTGTGCATTCATATGCATCAACTCATATTCATTTGCATTCAATTGCATTAATAACAATCTGGTCGGTATTGGGATTTCAACAAATAGTCCCATCACAATTCCTAATGATCCAAAGATCATCGCCAATACTGAACCAAAACCCAGCACTCAAACTGGTATTATTTCAAAATCCAGTATTCAAGCTGGTACATTTTCAACTTTTTGGAAAACTGAGTTCCGACTCGGGTTTTTATTCAAATCATTTTCCTTTGTTGATCCGGGTTCCAACTCGTGATCTCTATACTTTACTCGAGCCTTGACTCGAACAAATCATTTTCCTTTGTTGATCCGGGTTCCGACTCGTGATCTCTCTACTTTATTCGAGCCTTGACTCGAACAAATCATTTTCCTTTGTTGATCCGGGTTCCGACCGAGATCTCTTCGAGCTTGTCATTCTCTTTTGTTGATCCGGGTTCCGACTCGTGATCTCATTACCTTACTCGAACCCTGAATCGAGTTCTTCATTTTCTTTTGTTGATCCGGGTTCCGACTCGAGATCTCTTTATCTTATCCAAGCTCTAATTCGAGTCCTTCATTTTCCTTTGTTGATCCGGGTTCCGACTCGTGATCTCATTATCTTATTTGAGCT
Source organism: Nuphar pumila (assembly GCF_984573655.1). Lineage (NCBI taxonomy): Eukaryota > Viridiplantae > Streptophyta > Magnoliopsida > Nymphaeales > Nymphaeaceae > Nuphar > Nuphar pumila. Next base: position 74,533,005 of record NC_143250.1, on the reverse strand, counting down.
CTGATTCGAGCCTTCCATTTTCCTCTGTTGATTCAGGTTCCGACTCGTGATCTCTATATTTTATTCGAGCTCTGACTCGAACTCATCATTCTCTTTTATTGATCCAAGTCATTTCAATCATCAGGGTCTGTCAATTGCTCAAATTTGATATTTTGCTCTCCAAATTCCAATTTAAATCTTTAAAACAACCAATTTTCGATCTTCGGGTCACTCAATTCTTTAATTTCGACCTTCGGGTCAACCAATTTCCATGTTTCGACCTTCGGGTCATGCAATTTCCAATTTTTGACCTTCAAGTCAATCAATTTCCAATTTTCGACCTTCGGGTCATCCAATTTCCAATTCTCAATTTCAATTTCCAATTTCCAATTTTCGACCTTCGGGTCAATCAATTTCCAAATTTCGACCTTTAGGTCAACCAATTTTCAATTTCGACCCTTTTGGTCAAATCAATTCTCAATTTCGACCGCCAGGTCATCCAAATTTGTGACCTTCGGGTCATTCAATTTTCAGCAACCAATTTTCCAATTTCCAATTTCGACCTTCGGGTCAATCAATCTCAATACCCAATTTCAATCATTTCCTCTTGCGAAAGACCCTTTTTAGGGAGAGTTCGAGGGAGCTCGTTCTTTTCGCATGCTATCCAATTCGTTCACTTAGCTTCTTTTTAGGGAGAGTTTGAAGGGACTCGCGTCTTTGTGAACTGTTTGCAAAACAATTTCCAATTTCACACAAGAAACCCTTTTTAAGGGAGAGGCTCGACAGAGACTCGCTTTTCTTGTGACCCCCCAATTTCATACTAGGCCATCTTTGTCATGAAAGACCCTCTTTGCAGGGAGAGTGTGATGGACTCGTTCCTTTCCTGACCCAATTTTCTGACCTCACTATTATCGGCCCCCTTTCCATAAGAGAAGCCTAATATTAGGGAGCTTTGACGAAAGCTCAATTTCTCTTCGAAAGTTCGTTTTGCAAACACCTCCTCTTTAGGGAAGAGAGGAGTATTTCCCATTTCCCATTCAGGTAAGGGCTAAGCCTGAGTCTCTCTTTTTAGGGAAAAAGAGAGGAGAATTTTCGTCACGGATGTGTTGAGCCGGATTTCAAATACTCACTTTCACCAAGGATTTCAAGAAAATTTTGTCAAATTTGTCAATCAATTGTTGATTTCAGAATCTTTTATTGCACTAATCTCTATCTCAATTTACCTTCAGCATCACTTCCAAAAGAGTGAAGCTTTTGCGAAAAGGGATTCAAACTCAAATTCTTTCTATTGGCCAACCAAAAGGATGAAGGATAAATCCTCAATATGGCCAGAAAAGAAGATTCAATGTTATTGAAAAGCCGTAGATGATCGATATTGATCGCAGTCGATGGCACATCTTTAAAGGCTATTCTTGCAAAGATGAGGCAGTGAAAATATCCTGAGCGCTGGAAAAGAGAGCATTTACCCAAACCCTATCTCCTCAAAATCACCTAAGCTGCAATTGAGTATCCGCAAAAGGGATCTCTCACCTGTCGTCAAGATGAAGGCGAATTAGGCGAGTAGACCCCCGGGGCCAAAGAAGATTCGAAACATCTCCAAGATGACGGAGTTTGTGACGAATCCTTCCAGGGAAAGTCCAAAGCACTGTCGAGATGAAGGCAGATGCGATGAACCTCTCGACAATCCCTAAAAGATATTTAATTTCAGCTATCGCCCAAAGATCTCCAAACCCATCATCCAAGAAGGATCGAAACATCTCCAAGTTGAAGGAGTTTGTGACGTACCCTTTTCCCAAAAGAGAGAGAAAAAAAAAGAGAAAAAGTCAGAACATCTCCAAAATGAAGGAGAATGTAGCAAAAACCCAGAGAGCCAAAAGAGTGCAGAAAGATTGTCAAGAGAGAAGCTCTCAGGATATCAAACTGCCAAATCTATCAAGAATCCTCTTTAATCTTGTGAAATTCTATTATCAATATTCTTTCATCAATTGCTTTCATAATAGCAAATTCTCTTTCCTGCTCATATCAAGGAAATTGATAACTTCCTTGAAGAAGGTCAATTGCGAGCAATTTGGATTTCAAATCTCGATTCTACGAAGTGAACCTTATTTGGAGGTAATGCTTTGGGTAGAAAAGAAAGAATATCTCTGCAACCATGTGCAACATTTTCAAATACTTTGGATTAACAACAAAATTCTCAATATTTTGATAATATTTTCTAGCTATCCTGACGTGAAGTGAGAGCTCGATATCCGTCTTCGATGCATCCTCACACCAATTTTAAATCCCTCCTAAGGACTTGATTCCTTCCCTTCTTTGAGAGCATGAACTCTCAGAATTGCACACTTCCCTGTGTCCCCACTGTCCCACCATAGACAGTCCCATTTCGGTTTGAGGTCGAACCACCAATCATTTTCTCGCAAAAGGCAATTTCAAAAGCTGATTTTAGTCTCAGCAATGAGACGCCCAAAACCAATCCCTTTTCAAGCTTTAGGGACCCCATTCTCCTTCCTTTTGCAAAAAAAACCCTATCGGATTTATTGTGCAAGATTCGAAGGTTCCATCATGGTCTCTTCCTTCGAGGATTCCATTTCATTTTTCGCCCGATCAGGATAAGGGTACAAACCTGAGCCTCAATCAAAGAGGTATTTCATTTTTCCGCCCGATCAGGATAAGGGTACAAACCTGAGCCTCAATCAAAGAGGTATTTCATTTTCCGCCCGATCAGGATAAGGGTACAAACCTGAGCCTCAATCAAAGAGGTATTTCATTTTCCGCCCGATCAGGATAAGGGTACAAACCTGAGCCTCAATCAAAGAGGTATTTCATTTTCTGCCCGATCAGGATAAGGGTACAAACCTGAGCCTCATTCAAAGAGGTATTTCATTTTCCGCCCGATCAGGATAAGGGTACAAACCTGAGCCTCATCCAAAGAGGTATTTCATTTTCCGCCCGATCAGGTTAAGGGTACAAACCTGAGTCTCATTTCGATGAGATATTCCATTCCCCAATCAGGTCAAGGGTCAAAACCTGAGCTTCGTTCCATGCAAGGTATTTCTGTCCCATCAGGTTAAGGGTCAAACCTGAGCTTCGTTCCATGCGAGGTATTTCTGTCCCATCCAGGTTAAGGGCATAAACCTGAACTTCACTCTCATAGAGTGAATCTTTTCTCTCCATTCTTCGTTTCATATCTACCATATTCCTCGGGCCAATTTCTTCACACCCAGTCAGATCCTTCTAACTGGGGCATTTTTTTATGTATAGCCCAAATTTGGTGTGTTTTTCTTTGCCACTAAGCTCGGCCATGAGCCGGCTTAGTAGCAAAGAGGGGCATCTGTAAACACCCCAATTTTTCACTCACCTCCCCTACATCTCCACCAAACATCATCATTCAACCTCTGAAATCGTCGGAGGGCAAAATGGTCATTTTTTTGAGCCCGGACCTTGCAAAAGTCCAAATTTCATCTGAAACTCTCAAATTTTCTCTATTTTTATCTCAGATGTTCAAGATTTTACTCCTGACAGGAGACAGACATCTCCAGAGTCTTGGTTCAAGGTTACATTGCATAAGACATGACATTGCATATCATTGCACGAGCATTTCAAATCACTGCATTGCAAAGCATGTCATTTCGAGGTTCAGAACTCTTGATTTCAAAATTTTCAATCCAGATTAGAATTTCAACTCTTTTCAAAATTGATTTCAAAACCCTGGGTCTTCAAAATTATCAATTCTTCCCATTTCACCCCCAGGACTCTGAATTTCAAAATATTTTCTCAGGAAAACGATATGGATAGTTTTTAATGTGGATTTCAGTCACTTCACCTCAGATTTTGCCGTTTTTGACAAATTTCAAATATCTTTCTTTTACAAAATCGCCCTACAAGGGCCAACTCTTTCCAAAATTCCTGTTTTGCCCATTAGTCCAGATTTTATGAAAATTCCAAAAAGAAGTTGTTATTTTATCCTTATTTCAAAGAAGCAATGTGGGACCCACACTGAGGTGGTGTCACACAAGCTTTTTTTTTTTTGAAAAATTTGAATTTTGAAAAAAACCCAAAAATATAGGAGCCTTGTCCCCTGGATTGGTGCCACTTGTCCTTTCTCTCTCCTCTCATCCACATGCCAAGTGTCAGTGTGGGGCTACCTTCAGAAGCCGCCACATGTCATCCCATTTATCTGCCATGTGTCACCCTATCCATCCTGCGCCATGTGTCAATCCAAGATTACCAGGAGATGCCAAGTGTCATAGGTTGTCCTGTCTAGAAAAAGTGGAGTTTGTCTCCTCTGAGGTGGCGCCACTTGAAGTGTGTCTCCTGCAGGGGACACGTGTCAACCCCTCCTTCCTTCTAGAAAAGTAGCCTGACACATGTCTCTTCCTACTTTTCTCAGAAAAGTAGGAGACATGTATCACTCCTAAATTCCTACAGAAAAGATAGGCTTGTCTCCTCTGAGGTGGCGCCATCTGGAGTGTCTCCTGCAGAGGACACATGGCAAGCCCTCATTTCCTCAGAAAAAGGCAAGTGCCATGTGTCATTTTCTGCTTTCTTCAGAAAAGCTAGAATTCAAATATTCAAAAATCCCCATAGGTGGCGAAAATCAAGAACTCCTACCTTTTTCATCCGGTCTCAGATGGCGCCACATGGCTTGGCCCACCTTCTCTCCCCTCTGCCACGTGTCATTCTCTGCTTCTTTCAGAAAAAGTAGAGGACACATGTCTTCTCCCTACCTCTTTCAGAAAAGTAGGAGACACATGTCACTCCTGGCCTTCTTCAGAAAAAGCAAACCATTTAAAATTCAAACAAGGCATTAGGTGGCGAAAATCCGGAGCTCTGATTTTTCCAGATGGCCTATGAGGGTGCCACATGTCCCTTCCCTCCTTCTCATCCCTCTGCCATGTGTCATCTTCTACTTCTTTCAGGAAAAGAAGGTGACACATGTCTCCTTCTCATTCTTTTAGAAAAAGTAGAGGACACATGTCCTCTCCCTACTTTTTTCAGAAAAGTAGGAGACACATGTCACTGCCCTCTTTTTCCTCCCTCTTGCCACATGGCATTGTAGGAGCCACCCTAAGGTGGCGCCACATGTCCACCCTCCATTCCTCCAGGGCCAACCTCCATTTGAATTTCAAACTCCCCCCTGAGGTGGCGCCATTTGAGAAAGCCTCTCCAGACAGCTGACACTTGTCCGCCACATGTCCAGACCTCCCTGCACCAGAAAAAGTAGAAAACCCCCCCCATGAGGTGGCGCATTTTGCTTCCTCCCTTCATGTTCTCCTGCCACATGGCATCGTAGGAGCCACTCTGAGGAAATGCCACATGTCAGCCCCTCCTTTCCTGCAGAAAAGCAAAATTTCAAACATTTGAACTCCCCAGAGGTGGCGCCACATGGCATGCCCCTACTGTTCCAACTTTACACCTCAGAACACCTTTTGAGGTGGCACCATTCCAGGACTCCACTTGGCTCCATTTTCATTTTTTTATTTTATTTTTAATAAAGGTAGCCCACCATGAGGTGGCGCCACCTGAGGACTCCCTACAAAAGGTGAGTTTGAATTTCAAATTCCAAGAGAGCACCCTCTGAGGTGGCGCCTTCTGGGAGCTCCCTGCAGAGAGAATCAAGCAAACTTTTGAAAAATTCCAAATTCCACCTGCTGAGGTGTCTCACCCACAAAATTTCTATTTTTTTTATTTTTCTCAAAAAATCAAAATAGCCTTTTGAGGTGGCGCCATCTGAGGGCTCCCTGCAGAAGACAAATTCGAATTTCAAACCCCTGATATGGCGCCACATGGAGGGCTCAGATCCAGCCTGTTTGAATTTCAAAAATTTTCAGAAAATTTATAAAAACAAGGGTTCACGCCCAGCCTAGAGGAGATCATTTTTTTTAGCTCTTGTGAACTTGGAAAATCTGACCTAGCCTTCCTAAAATCCGATTTTGAACTTTGGAAATCGTGCCCCCTTTGGCTCATTGAAGAAGGTGGAGTAGAGCTCGTGCTGTGGCGAATTCGATTCCAACAAAGGTCAATTTTTGTGAACCATCCGAAGCTTGGAGCGAAGGACGAAGGAAGCTCGTGATAGCTGACCCTTTCAAGAGCTCCTACGCTGCGTAACGAAGCAAGGTGCACTTCTTTTCCCCTTGATGTGATTCTATAATCCGAATCGGGAGTCGTTTGAAGAAAGAGCTCATCCGAGGGATGGATTGAGCTATTCTCATAAAACGACATATATAAAACGTTTAATTATGCTTCCTTGATGATTTTTAACATTCATATAGTTAGCTAGGTTTAATTTGTATTTTATTTCATTCATTTAGCATATTTCATGAATTAATTAGGATTAATTTAGCCTTTATTTCAATTCTGCTTATTTTCAGTAGGCCTCTATTTTTGTTAGTCAGTCCATACGTCATTTCATGCATTTGGTTTTTATTAAAAATCCCAAAAAAATCACGGAATGCTCCCTTAGTTGTCCCTAAAATTTTGCCAAAAATTCGGAGCCATTTGAATTTGTTTACTGCAGTAAACATTCAAAATGGCAAGTCGTGTTTTATTACCCGGGATACGTTTTGAAAATCATTTGCCGACTTGAAAAATCGAGATATCCCTCATGGGAGATCCGATTTTCGATACGAGAGATGTTCTAAACTCGGGAGAATGTCTAGTTTTTAATATAATTTTTTTCAGATTTTTCTGATTTTTTTTATGTCTGACAAAAATCCGAGAGTTCAGGACACATGTCAGAGCCTAATTTGAGCCTCTGAGATCTTGGATCTACTTAGGGCTATGGTTTCTCTTTGTGTGTTGCTCTAAATCCGAAACTGTAAAAGTGAAAGTGGTGTCCGAGATATCCTCTATTTGAATCTGAAAGCCTGTAATTTTTAGAACAGTGTTGACTCCTGCTTTAGATTTTTCTTGTCAGCCCCCTATTTTGCTACATTTGTCTGTTCTGTTAGTTTAGGCAGGAATAGTTATATTTCTATCTGTGTTTCCGTTGATCAAATGCCGAAGTCATAAACATGAAAATTGTTAATGTAGGTGTCGTGCATATCTCTGATTAATTTCATAAATTTTAATGGCTGTTTTATATTTTTTTGGCATTTTACATCAGATTAGGGTGATTTTTACCTCTATCAGAACTAAATCTCTGTTATTGAACTCACCATGGCTCAAATCCCGAGGCTATAAAAACCAAAATGTTCCATTTTGGGTGTTTTAGCAGTCTGCAAAATATCAGAAGTTTCCATGGTGTAAATCTTGCATTATCATATTAGGCATTGCATTTGGTTCGGATCCATAGGCAAAATCCACCATTTTAGGACTTTCTTTGAATTTTAGCATTTAAATCATATCATTTCATGAATTTTAGCATTCTAGGTTGTTTATCAGAGTGTTTAGATGCTTCATACTGAATTTGGTGCAATTTGGAATCCATTTGAGGTTCGGATCATTCATAATATCAAAACAGGGTCCCGCAGGACCCAGATCCAAGCGAAAAACAAGCGAAATTCGTTATTTTGGATAAATTGCAAAATGCCAAACTCTGATTTTACAGTCCCAATGCGTTTAGCAGCATGTCATCATGTCCCTTACTGCATCTCATCATCATTTGAGTCAATTCGAATTTCGAAATCTCAATTTTACCAAGTTTTCCTTCAAAAAACCCTGATTTTAAAGGTATAACTTTAATTTTAGGGGTATTTTGGTCATTTTGACCCCAATTCCGAATTTCAAACTGTTTTCCACTGAATTCCCTGCATTTACATCATTTCAAATATCAAGGAAGCATGATCATAGGGTTTATATCCAATTAAATCCAATAATTTCATAATATTATTGGAAAATTTTGGAAAAACCCACATATTTGAGCTAACCTTATTTCAAGTTTGGCAGGGACATTCAAAAGAAGGAGCTGAAGTCTGCAAATTTCTTTTATTTCCTTTATTTAGTGATGTAATAATGTAAATTTTGGAATAAGAGATTTAATTTCCTGCTTAGACTAGGATGCATATCATATAGTTTGAATTTATGCAATATCCTGTTTCTATGATTCATGCATTTTATTTCAAAAGCACTGTGGATGTTCACGAATGGCACGTGCACCAACTCTTAGGGAGTTGATGGACTCGGTGGGATCCATATTTACGGCCCTAGTCGGAATATGGACGAGACCCAGATCCATCATCTTTCTACTAGTCACATTGACCCTACACTCTTAGGCTATCTTAAAATGCACATCATATTTCCAAAGTTTTCAAAATCATGTGCATCAAATCAACTAAATTCTGAACATATTCATGGCCACAGTCAGAATATGTGAAGGATTTATCTTGACTTAATGCACACATTTTCCAACAAATCTCTTAGAAAATCTTTTCAAAGTGCATTCATTCACTCATGTCATTTGCATCATGAAATCATTGATTTTCTCAAGATTTTCTCAAGAAAACTTCATTCTCAAGAAATCGATTTCTCAAGAAACTCTAAGGATTTTTTAAAATCGGTTTTCCAAAGACAAGTTTTTCCACAGTTTTCCCAGGAAAATGATATTTTCTTAAGAGATTCAAAAGAGTTTTCCAATCTTTCTCCAAGATCAAAATCGATTTCCAAGTATTTCAAGGGTAAAAATTCCTAGGATTTCAATTTCCCAAGTTTTGAATTTCCTTCCCCAATGAGTTTTCCTATAAATTTTCCATTATTTCCCTAAGAAAACTCTCAAAGTCCAAGTTTTCCTAAGAAGTATTTCCCTTTTCAAAAGGTTCATCTTTTCTCAAGAATCACTTCCATTTTCCCAGGATTTTCAACCATTCATGATTTCCCACAAGTTCATGAAATTTCCCGTGATTTCAAAAACCCTTTTTTATCTGAGTTTCCTGAGAAATTGATCTTTTTCCTGAGAGATTCTTTCCAACTCCAAATGTTTTTCTAAGCATACACCATGTTTTCCAACTGGCATTTTCCAAAATCTCATAGCACATGCCTGAATTCTCTGTGCATTTAGGATAGAACACAACTTTGATAATTTCGCTAAGTCAAGCATAGTTTTGGTCCTTGGTTCGATTACCCCTGTTAAAGGCGGCAGGAACGGTCGAACCTCGTACCGACAGGTCGAGCCCCATCCCATGGATTTTCCCGCAATTTTCAAAACGGAGGCGAGTATTTCAAAACAATTTCCAAAATCCGGTCAAAGTTTGAAGCGCGAAAGCGTTTCCCCTCTCTCTCTTCCGCAAGGAAGGGAAGACGGGGAAAAAATTTTGCGACGATAACAGCATCCTTGTTTGTGCAGCTTTGGTTGTGTGATATTTCTCTTATTTCTCTCGTATATATGTATCAGACCCTTTTTTCAAAAAACCCTGGGTGTATTATTTAAAACTTACCCTTATTTTCAAAAACCCCAGGTGTATATTTCTATCTACCTACATTTCCTTTTTCTCTTTTAGATCAAATTTTCTTCAAAAACCTTGGAAAATTCCTTTAAAATTTCATCAACCTTTTCAAAATTTCCAGGTTTGATTCTTTAAAGAGTCTATCCATAAGTCCTGCATTCTATCTAATTCCCCTTATTTTCTTTGCCCCAGTATCATCTCAATGGCGTCAAATTCCCTCGATGCTGTCTTCCCCCAAGATCATGTCTTCTATCAGATTCAGGATGGATCCCCGGATCTGCGGGTCATCCAGTCTCGTCCTTTCTTTCGTCGGTGGTATTATTCTTGGTTCGCCACCTTCTCACGTATGTTCCCAGACCACTTGGATGACTGTGGGTTGGAGATGACATCAGCAGTAGGCAAGCGAACCATCAATGGAGCTTTGGTTCAGGCCATGGCAGAACGATGGAATCCACGTACCTGCACATTTTGGTTTCCTTGGGGAGAGATGACTCTACTGATGGATGAGTTCAACGACATTATGGGATTGCCCGAACCAGCTGGTCAGCCAGATGATCCTGTCGAGCAGCAATTTTTGATCAACATCAAAGGGGTGGATGTTCGAGAAGCCTTAGCAAGAGCAACAGGGAGCAGATCCTGGCCTCTCACTGAGATTGGTGGAAATCAGTTCATCGACCTATTCGAACTATATCAAAAGTATGGAGCCTACAAAGAGGTTGGCACTCTGTCCCGAGCAGCGAAAGACAGGATTCAGCATGCCATGATCCTGTGCACAATGGGGTTAGCTTTCTTCCAAGATGGTCAGAATTTCATAGATGTCAGAGTTGCCCAACTCTTTCGAAGATGGGGAAGCAAGCAGACCCGTCAACTTTCAGTCTCCATGGCCGCATTAGCCTTTCTTTACAGAGGCTTGGCTCGATTTGCTCTTGGGGAGACCATTCTGGTAGAAGGATGCACTTACGCCCTGCAGTCGTGGTTCCTGCGACACGTTCCCTCGAAGGCCAGTTCTTTCAGGTTCAACAGTAAGCAGCCAAAAACAGTCATCCAATGCCGAGCTCTGATCGAGAAGCTGCATCAGGAGGAGATCACCTGGGATTTCTTTGACAGAAGAGAGACTGTTCCTCGATACACTTATGCCCGTGACAAGCGCTACAAGTTGATGGGCCCTTTCTTTTGTGTTGATTACCAGTCGAAACGATGTCTGAGGCAGTTTTCACAGCGGCAGGTCCGTGCCAACACCCGTTTCCCGACAGGCAACATGTCAGAATTCAACCTGCAGTCGGATCAGTGGTCTGGGGCATATCATGTCGCTAAATATACCTGGAACTCCTTTATTTCTTTGTCTATATTTCCTGGACCAAATGTATCATCTGAATATCAAGAGTGGTGGCAAACTGTCTGCCCACCCTCTCTTTGTCTTTGAATGTTAAAAATATCAATAAAAATTTACTTTTTGGCCAAAAATGTTGTTTTCTGTATTTTTGTTTATAGCACAAATAAAAGTCACAAATTTTGGGTGACGACCTAATCCTGGGTAAAAGGGATATTCCTTCCGCATTTCTTCAATATATTTTATCATGGTTGACGACCTCGCCTAGGTAACAAGGCATATTTCTCTGTTATCATCAAAATAGTAACACAATTATCACAAATCATGTGATGACCCAATCCCGGGTAATGGGATAATCTCTTGAAATTGTCTACCAAATCCCCTCATTTCTTGCTTTTTCTCAAAGAAATTATGATTTTCGAAAGCTTCTCCATACTCTAACCATTCCCATATTCTGCAGGAAAGCTTTGGCATCTGAAAATGGTTCAGACAAGGGCTGATAAGAGGGCTGCTCAACAGCACAGTGACAGCGAGCCAGAAGAGATGAATTCTCCTAGACATTCCAAAAAACATGACTCCGGAGATAAGAGTGATGTTGATCCGGCCATGTACCGGGTTTTTCAGAAAATGATGACTAAAATGATGGCCGAGCAGGCTAAGGCGGCTCCAAAGAAGGCAGCTTCTAAGGCCAAGGCTAAGAAGAAGCCCATAAAAAAGCCAATCAAGATCAGCAAGCAGAAAGTACAGCGTGACAGTACCTCTGAAGGCTCCGAGTCAGCGGAAGAGATCTCCGAGAAAGAAGAGCAGCTGATCTACATTCCGAAGCACCTACGGCAGTCCAAGAGGCCGGTAGAAGAGCCAGTGTCAGTGAACAAGCCCAAGTATGGGGCCCCTACAGAGGACTCAATCCAGGCACTGACCAAAATTGTTAAAGACCTGCAAGTCCGGGATAAAGGAAAAAGGTCATACACCAGGCAAGATTTCTACCTTGGTTTGGAAGGAGACATCAATTTGGAGAACCTCCCCCGAAAATTCATTAAATTCGATGGATCCGGAGACCCCAAGGCTCACCTTGCCATGTTCTTCGCGGAATGCGCCCGATTCAGCGAAGACAATCGTGCCCTCTTCCTCTGTTTCCCCCGCAGTTTGGAGGGAATAGCCGCCAAATGGTATGCCGAGCATGTCAATCCCATCGAGTTAAGTGATTTTGACAAAGTCGTTAATATGTTTGTTGAACGCTTCCTGTTCAACACGGAAGCTCTGCCCACCCTGAACCACCTATGCAACTTGAGGCTGGAGCCCAATGAAAAGGCTAGGGACTTCATTCACAAGTGGAGAAGCCTTTGCAACAAAATGAGGAACCCTATTTTTGAGGAGCATGCCCTCCAAGTCATTCTCAATAATTTCTCTCAGCCCCTAAAAAGCCTCCTCTTCCCATACCCCTCCAAATCCTTTATCGAACTGACAGAGCGAGCAGAATGGCTCGAGATGGGTGTAGAAAATGAGATGTATGAGGGGGTTGCCTTGGCCAAAAATATCCCAGACCCAAAGAAGAAGGCACACTTCACCTACTCTGCCGAGGCTTCAGGGGATGATCAGGGCAGTAGCAGTAAACAGGGCAGTGGCAATGGCACAAAGCCCGAGCAGAACAGAGGAAGGAAAGGGAAATTCTTCAAGAACAATGATAAACCTCTTCCGGTCGGTCCTCAACAAAAGGGGGACCTTTAAGAAAAGCCCAAACATATAAACTGGAGCAGGGATCGGAAGTTCACTCCCCTCGACCAGCCACTAGAGAAAATTTTGGAATACTTGCTGTCTCACGGGATGATGAAACTTCCCAAGATTGCAGATCCGCCAGTACTCATGGGAAGATTTAAGGAACAATACTGCAAGTTCCATAGCGCAATGGGTCATGACACTGAATATTGCTTCGTTCTAAAGCATCTGATCCAGGACTGCATTGATAAAAGCATCCTCATCGAGGATGAAGAAGAGGGCAAAATGGACATCTTGTCCGCCCCATTCCCTAAACATTCAGCATCAACCATTTCCGAGCATTCCTTCCTTCCACAAAATCACATACATCCTTGTTCCAGCGAGGAGATAAGTTTGCAGCATCAGGTAATGGTTCTACATCAGGATCAGCCTGCATTTTAGAGAGGGGATATCCTCTCATTTTTGAACATCAGAAACATGTCAGTTGAGAGTGGAAAAATCCAAGTTTTTCCAAAGAGATTTGTGAAAAGGGAAGCCTGCACAGAGGAAGCAGAAACCTCAGAAGCAGCAGAAGAGCGGGCCAAAAGCCTTCAAAAGCCTATTACAACGCTCTCCAATATCTCTATTTTTGAATTAACCCATGATTCTCCTAAGCATCAAGAAAAGTTAGATGACTTATTGAGGAAGATCAAGGTGAAGTCGGGCACCACACCCGAAGATATGGCGCAGATTGTAAACCAGGCGATGACTAATGCGCCTATTACTTTCTCTGATGAGGACTTACCTAAGCCTCATTCATTCCACAACAATGCATTATACATCGTGGTTAGGACCCGGGGCATGACTGTCCCGCACGTACTGGTTGATGAAGGTAGCAGCCTCAACATTTGCCCAGAGATGACCGCAAAGGCCCTGGGATTAAAAGAAGAAGAGTACGTGCCTGATCCCATCACCATTTACGGTTTTGACAATCACGGGCAGACTGCCAAGGGCAAGATCTTCCTAGAAATCTTCATTAATTACTCGGTGCATACGGTGCTATTCCATGTCGTCAACGTGCCGCCGACTTACAATCTGTTGTTGGGACGGACGTGGATCCACAATGCCAATGCCGTTCCATCAACCCTCCACCAGTGCATTAAGTGGTCTAAAGGTGGAATGATCACTACTGTTTTGGGCGAAGACCCTGAAGAAAGGCTGCCACAGCCTATGATTCCTCGTCCGACATTTACAGCGGATATTCCCAGCATCCGGGAGGCAGATGAAATCAATCTTAGCGACAGCCTAGAGATGCTGAAATTAAAAGATGTGATGGACGAAGAGAATGTCACAGCTACGGTCCAATGGCAGGGACCTTGTTTCTTCAAGCTAGGAGGACGCATTAATTACACCTCATTCAGAGATCATCCTTTATTCCCTCAGTTTTCCAAAACCAGAAAGGGGTTCGATCTGTTGATAAAACATGGATACCAGCCATTCCGAGGCATGGGGAAAGATGAAAACGGCATGATAGAGCCCATCATTCCGGTTCGGCATGCAGACAGTTCAGGGTTGGGGTTCACCGGTCAAGATTCCAGCAAAAAGACAGTTTTTGTCAGAGGAAGCCAATAAAGAGATGATGCCTTAGTTTTCCTGCTTTCTTTTCTTCTCTTTTTATCTTGTAGGGACAATACAGTCCCATCTTTTTAAAGTCTTGTAAATACGTTACTTCAATCAATGAAAGATCAAATCTTCTCTTCGAGCATCTATCATTTCCTTCTTATACTTTGTCTATGTCATTTTTCTTGCTTTATACAAAAATTTTGATTTGGCTCATACTTTCTCTTAAAAACAATCTCTTTTGGCATTTTCAGGACCATCAACTCCTGAATCAATGACAAGATTTATTATCAATCCCAAGTATCTAAAATTGGCAAGGTTTCTTGAAATGAAAGACAAAACAGAGGTCAGTCAGGCAGCAGAACAGACTGAAGAGCCAGCCGAATTTGATTCCACCATTCAGGAATTGCCAGAATTTGCTCACATTCAGAAGCAGGATGAACCATCATCTTTGGTTCAAGATCCAACTGAGGATATCAATATTGGGTCGGAAGATGATCCAAAAATTCTCAAAATCGGGTCAAGTCTAAGCGAAATTGAAAAAGCTCGACTCATCCAATTCCTTGAAAAACATCAAGAAGTATTTGCTTGGACCTATGAAGATATGCCAGGATTGGATATCAAGCTGGTTGAGCATCGACTCAAGCTGAAACCAGAGGCCAGACCAATCAAGCAGAAACTGAGGAAGTTAGACCCTCGAATTGAGCAGCAAGTCAAAGAAGGACTTGAAGATTTATTGAAAGCAGGCTTCATCCGGGCCATTGATTACCCAGATTGGTTAGCAAATATCGTGGCAGTCCCTAAAAAGAACGGAAAAGTTCGAATTTGCATTGATTTCAGGGACCTCAATAAGGCCACTCCGAAAGATGATTATCCGCTTCCCAATATTGACCTGTTGATCGATAACACAGCAGGTCATGCCATGTTTTCCTTCATGGACGGATATTCAGGTTATAACCAGATCAAGTTGGCCGTTCGTGATCAGTCGAAGACTTCATTTACTACCCCATGGGGAACTTTCTGCTATACAGTCATGCCATTCAGACTCAAAAATGCCGGGGCAACCTATCAAAGGGCGATGGCCGTTATTTTCCACGATCAAATGCACAAGAATATGGATGCATATGTGGATGACATTTTGGTTAAGTCTAAAGAAGAAGAGGATCATCTTGATGCTCTTAGTCAAGTTTTTGAAAGACTTATTCTTTACAAATTAAGACTTAACTCTCAGAAATGTGTCTTTGGAGTTGAGTCTGGCAAATTACTCGGATTCATTATCAGCAAGAAAGGAATCGAAGTAGATCCGGCCAAGGCAAAAGCCATTATTGACATGCCGCCTCCAACTAATCTCAGGGAACTGCGAAGCCTTCAAGGACGTATTCAGTCTATTCGCAGATTCATCTCTAATCTGGCTATGAGATGCGAGCCCTTCAATCATTTGCTAAGGAAAGGAGTTAAATTTAAATGGGGATCAGAATGCCAGCTCTCGTTCGAGCGCATCAAGCAGTATCTCCTTAATCCACCAGTTTTGAAGCCGCCAAAGCTGGGAAAGCCTCTCTTACTATATATTTCTGTCAATCAGAATGCCTGTGGTGGATTCCTCGCCCAGTATGAAGAAGGCAGCCTGATAGAGCACGCCATCTACTACGTGAGCAAGACTCTCATTGATTATGAAAAGAAGTATTCTCAAATGGAGAAAACTTGCCTAGCCCTGGTTTGGATGTGCCAGAAGTTAAGACATTACTTACTGGCTTCTGAAATCAAATTTCTGTCAAAGCTTAATCCTCTCAGATACATTTTGGAACAACCATTTCTCACTGGACGGATTGCGAAGTGGCAAGTCCTTCTGATGCAATATGACTTAGAGTATGTTTCTCAAAAGTCGATTAAAGGCCAAGCGATCGCAGATCAGTTGGCGGATTTCCCTTTGACGAAAGAAATTAAAGCAGAGAATGATTTTCCTGATGAGCACATCTGCAATGTCCAACAACCTCTAGTTTGGAACTTGTTCTTCGATGGCTCTAAAAACATGTCTGGCATTGGGATTGGAGTTTTGTTAATCACTCCAGAAAAAGAAATGATCCCTTATTCCCTCAAGCTTGGTTTCCAATGCACTCATAATATGGCCGAGTATGAAGCTCTAATACAAGGCCTCAAAATTTTGCAAAATTTCAATGTCAAGAGAGTGCATGCCTTTGGTGATTCCCTACTTGTTGTCAGTCAAGTTAATACTGAATGGCAAGTGAAAGATTCCAAATTGATTCCGTATCAGAAGATCGTCCTCGCTCTTGTGGACAGCTTCGAAGAATTTCAGCTCAGTCATATCAGAAGAGAGCATAATCAAATAGCTGATGGTTTAGCCAGTCTGGGCTCCATTCTATCATTTAAAGATGGTGAGTCATGTCGTTCTTTCGAAGTTGGCAGACTCGAGCAACCTGCTTTTGATTCAATTATGCAAGTAAACCAGGTCGATCAGAAGGAGAAGCCTTGGTACCAAAACATCAAAAAAATTATTGAGACGGGTAAATTTCCACCAGAAATGCCTAAAAGGGAGCAACATGTGATTCAACGCATGTCTACCAGATATTTCATTCTTGCCAATGTCCTCTACCGCCGTGGGTTCAGTTCTGAGTATTCAAGGTGCTTAGACAAAGAAGAGGCTATGGAAGTTATCCAAGAGGCGCATGAAGGGATTTGTGGTGGCCATGTCGGCTATCAGACTCTCGTCAAGCAGATCGTTCGAGCAGGGTACTATTGGAATACTATGCAGCAGAACTGTCATCGATTTGTGAAGAAGTGCGTCAAATGCCAATTGCACGCACCTTATATTCATGCTCCGGCCACATATCTTCAATCAGTTGTTTCTCCTTGGCCATTTTCCATGTGGGCATTCGACGTCGTAGGCCCGATTACTCCTCCTGCTTCCAACGGCCACAAATACTTTCTGGCCGTGACAGAGTATTTCACAAAATGGGTTGAAGCTGTTACTCTACGCACAGTAGAAGGCCGTCATGTGGTTTCTTTCATTCATAAGAACATCCTTTGCCGCTTCGGCATACCACATGATATTGTCTCAGACAATGGAACCCATTTCAAAAATGAGAGAATGAAAACCTTCTGTTCTAAATTCAGAATTTCCCATCATTTCTCAGCTCCTTATTATCCTCAAGGGAATGGCCAAGCAGAGGCCACCAATAAAATTTTGATCCGTATTTTGGAAAGGACTGTGAAGACAGGTCGAGACTGGCATGAGAAAATTCATGACGTACTTTGGGCATATCGGACCACCATTCGGACTCCGACTAATGCCACTCGTTCAGAACTTGTTTACGAAACTGAAGTAGTATTGCCTCTCCATGTCCAAAAGCCCGCTTTCAAATTCGCTTCTCTCATAGAATTGCCACTTGATCAGTATCAGCAGCAGAGATTGGTGCAGCTAGATTTACTGGATGAAAAGAGGCTCAAAGCAGCAGAGCACGCTCAAGCTTATCGGCAGAGGATAGCTCGACATTATGCCAAGTCTGTCATTGAGAGAAAATTTCGAGTTAATGATTTGGTACTCAGATCAACGGCTCATCTCAAGCATCGACCACGGGGCAAGTGGTCACCCAATTGGGAAGGCCCTTATGTGGTTAAGGCAGCACTTCCTCGCAATTCATATCATCTAATCAATGCAGATGGAGTGAAAATGTCAGATCCCATTAATGCTTTGCATTTGAAGAAGTTTTATACCTGAAATGTTCATTCTAAGCCTTTTGTACTATTCAAAGAGTCATTTCAATAAAACAATAATCTTCTATCAATTCTTACATTCTTCTCCATGATACTGGGGCATTTTTATTTCATTTTTATAATCGTCTTCTTCTATCATATGCAGGCAGGATTAGACAAAAGCTCTTTTCCTCAAATTTTGTTAAATCTTAATTAGTCTTGCGGTCTTTATTTTTCGTTTCATTTAATTCATTTTGGTTTGATCAGATTTACATCAAGCTAATGCTCATCCCTGTCAAGTTTTAACAAAATTTTCAATCTTATTAAAATTTCATCTACCTTTATCTTTAAAATGCACCCTTTCAGGTTAAGGGATAAACCTGATGCCTCCTTTCAATGAGGTATTCTTTTTTATTATTTCCCTCGTTCAGGATAAGGGGATAAATCCTGAATTATCTTCTAAAAACTCATTTTTGAAAATCTAGCTCATCTTCAAAACTCAGTTCTCGCACTGGTTATTTCTCAGACTTTTCAATCATATATTGAGCTCATTTGGAAAAACCCGGTTCTCACACCGGTAACCTTCTAAAATCAGTCTTCTGACCCAAGACCTTTCTCCTTCTAAATTCAAGTTCTGACTTAAGTCTCCCAAAACTTCATGTATTTTCAAAAAGATCCAGCATCTCACTGGTCATGTATTTCCAAAAGATCCAGCATCTCGTTGGTCCTGTATTTCAAAAAGATCCAGCTCCCGCTGGTCGCGTATTCCAAAAGATCAAACCCTTTGGGTGTGATTCCTCAATTCTACCATTTTCAAGATCTTCAAATTCTATCAGTTTCCCAACCTTTGGTTGCAATATCTTCAAAATCTCATCATTTTCTCAACCCCCGGGTCAAAACCTCTCAAGTTCAATCACTTTCAAACCATCAGGTTAAATCCTTCATATTTGAAATCCAGTATTTTTCACTGGTCGGGATTTGAAATCCAGTTTTTATAACTGGTCGGGATTTAAAATCCAGTTTTTATAACTGGTAGGGATTTAAAATCTAGTTTTTATGACTGGTCGGGATTTGAAATCCAGTATTTTTCACTGGTCGGGATTTAAAATCCAGTTTTTATAACTGGTCGGGATTTAAAATCCAATTTTTATAACTGGTCGGGATTTGAAATTCAGTTTTTATAACTGGTCGGGATTTAAAATCCAGTTTTTATGACTGGTCGGGATTTGAAATCCAGTATTTTTCACTGGTCGGGATTTGAAATCCAGTTTTTATAACTGGTCGGGATTTGAAATCCAGTTTTTATAACTAGTCGGGATTTGAAATCCAGTTTTTATAACTGGTCGGGATTTGAAATCTAGTTTTTATAACTGGTCGGAATTTGAAATCCAGTTTTTATAACTGGTCGGGATTTGAAATCCAGTTTTCATAATTGGTTGGGATTTGAAATCCAGTTTTTATAACTAGTCGGGATTTGAAATCCAGTTTTTATAATTGGTCGGGATTTGAAATCCAGTTTTTATAACTGGTCGGGATTTGAAATCCAGTTTTCATAATTGGTCGGGATTTGAAATCCAGTTTTCATAACTGGTCGGGATTTGAAATCCAGTATTTTTCACTAGTCGGGATTTGAAATCCAGTATTTTTCACTGGTCGGGATTTGAAATCCAGTTTTCATAACTGGTCGGGATTTGAAATCCAGTGTTTTCACTGGTCGGGATTATCAAAAAATCCAGTTTCTCATAAACTGGTCGGGATTTCCAAAACCTCATGTATTTCATCAAGTCCAGTCTTTCTAAAGTCTGATTTCTTACACCATTTCTTTAAATTACAGCTAAGTGTCTTATCAAAATCTATATTGAGTGATTATTTCACAAAGAATTCATGAAAACTTTGCCAATTTGCTAAAAGCATTTGTTGATTCTAAATATTCTTACTGCACAAAAATAATTTTCTTAAATTACCTCCTGTATTTCCTTCTAAAAGGTGAAACTTTTTGCGAAAAAGAGGTAAAATTCAAATCTTTTCCTATTGATCAACCAAAAGGATGTAAGAAATGTCCTTGATATGATCAATGAAAGAAATCTTCAATGATGTTGAAAAGCCAGAAGCGAATTGATATTGATCTCGGCTATGGCGCATGTTTTAAAATGACTTTCTGGCAATCAGGCAGTGGAAATATCTTGAGCCATAAAAAGAATCCACTCAATCCATATCTCCTCATTTATTTATTTAAAGCTTCAATCAAATATCCGCAAAATAGATCTCTCGATTGTCGTCAAGATGAAGGCGAATTAAGCGAGTAGATCCCCGGGGCCAAAGAAGATTTGAAACATCTCCAAGATGACGGAGTTTGTGACGGATCCTTCCAGGGAAAGTTCGGATCACTGTCGAGATGAAGGCAGATGCGATGAACCTACCAACAAGCCCTAAAAGATATTTTATTCCAGCTATCATATAAAGACCTTTTGAGCCAATATCATATACAATCCCTGAGATAAAAGAAGGATCGGAACATCTCCAAGATGAAGGAGTTTGTGACGTACCCTTTCCTGAAAAAGAGAGAAAAAGTCAGGACATCCAAATGAAGGATGATGAGAAAAACCGAGAAAGCCTAATGACTGAAAAAGAGTGCAAAAAGATCATCATGGGAAAACACCCAGATATCAAACTGCCAAAGTTGTCAGAAGTCATCTTTTCTCATGCAAAGTTCTTTTATCAATATCTTTTCATTACTTGCTTTTATGAAATTAAGAATATTTCTTTTATTCTCATATCAGGGAAATGGATAGCTTCCTTGAAGAAAATCATCGGTGCTAAATTTTTGAATTTGACTCTTAAAACCGAGGAGTTAACCTCATTGGAGGAAATACTCTAGGTAAAAGAGGGAATATCTTTGCACATACATGCACCTTTAGAAGTATCTGAATCTACTATGATTTTATCTTATTGGCAAAATTTTCTAGCTATTCCAAAAATTAAATAAACATTCAATATTCATTTTGATACAACCTAGCGTTGTTTGTATTTTCCCAAAAAGAGTTGCCTTAGAAGAAGTATCTCCTCTTGTCCCATCACGGTTTTCTCATTAACGAATTCCGTATGGATAACCCACTCAGAATAAGGGTTAAACCTGAACCTTTTGCGAAAAATTCTTTGATTTCAAAAGCTATTTCAGTCTCAGCAATGAGACGCCCAATTTCTTCCCCTTTTTAAAGCTTTAGGGACTCTATATTTCCTTCTTTTGCAAAAACCCCTCTCGGATTTGTTTGTCCAAATTCCGAAGGTCCCATCATGCTTTCTCCATTTTGAGAAACCCATATGGTAGATTTCCTATCCAGATTAAGAGTTAACCCGGAGCCTCGCTTCGCGAGGTATCTTCCTTGCAGGTTTGAGTTAAACCTGAGTCACATTCCAATGAGATTCCTCATTTTTGACGAGATGTTTTCTTCCAGTCCCATCATGGCTCTTCCCATCAAGGAACCCATACTTCATACATTCATCCAAAGAAAGGATCATACTCGGGCTTCGTTTCACAAGGCATTTTCCAAAATGTCCCATCAAGGTCCTCGTGTATCCCTTTCCTCAGTTCAAATTCATCTTGATGTATTTTCGTCCCATCCAGGTTAAGGGCTAAACCTGAACCATTCCAAAAAGAGTATCTTGTCTCACCCATGAGACTTGATCAAAATTTCCATTTCCCACCATTTCAGAATTTCCATCTAAAAGTCCCATCACGATTTCCTCATTTTCCACTCAATCGTATCATCTTCGAGGATTTCGTCTCCCTAAACCATTCAGGGTAAGGTTTCAAGCCTGAAAAATTATATTTTCAAAATAATTCTTCCACACCCAGTTCAGACATACTGACTGGGGCATTTTCAAAATTTAGAGTGTTGTCTTTGCCACTAAGCTCGGCTCTCAACCGGCTTAATAGCAAAGAGGGGCATCTGTGAACACCCCAAATTTTTCAAAGTTTTGTAAAAATGACCCTTTTGCCCCTAACCCCATTTTCTGAGAAAATCAAGTCATTTCTTTAGATTCTCTGAATTAAAATTCATATTGATATATTCAGAATCAACTCCGGATCCGAATCCAGCACTTTAAATCAGTATTTCCTCAAAATCCAGATCAAAACCCATTTCTGAAGAAATTTTCTCAAAATAGTTTTTAAATTCTCAGAAAAATTCCTTTTTTTGAATATTTTTGCAAAACACAAAAAAAAAATTTAGTTTTAACTTTTGTTTTCTCACAAACTTTAGGATTTTATTCTAAAAATACAAAAAAAAATAGAAAAATAACATGAAAAACCAAAAAAAATGGGAAAAGTTACAAGAAAAACAAAGGATTTTAAGCCTTGTGAAACCATTTTTTTGCTAAAAGCCTCATTTCCGTAACCATTTTTACAAAAATTTCTTTAAAAGAGTCCTCTTATTGGAAAATGAGAAAAGTTTCAACGAACATCTTCCCACGCCTCTTGTCTCCTCTTTCCACCCTCCATCTGAAAACCGCATGCTCTCTTCTCCACCATCAATCCTTAACAGATTTCCCCTCTCGAAGTTTCCATTTCCTCTTTAAGAAGAGGCCAGCTCCTGTCTTCTGATCATCCCGTTTTTTTTCTGGACATCCATTTTTTTTGCAATCCATCTACTTCACCCACCTTTACGCAGCAACTTCATCAACAACAACTCACCTTCAGGAGTCGACCGGTCCGAAACTCCAACAGATCTTCGGTAAGCATTTTCTCCTTCCCTCATCAAACTAGTTTTCCTTAATTTTCATATTTCTCATCCCTGTTTTGTTGAGGCACCCTTGATAATATCAATTTGCTTACCGCAAATCAATTTATCTATGTGCAACATTATCGGAATTTTTATATTCCCACACTTCCTCACTCTTTCATTTTTTTTCCCATTCTCTTCTTTCTTCCTGTTTGACACCTTTTGTTGATCGCCTCACATGATTTCTTATCTGCATTATATTTTATTTTCTTTCTTATCTTCTGATTTGCATCGGGTGGAGTTTTCTTTTGATATGCTATTTTCTCCAGTTTCCGTTCACTAAATTTTGTTAAATATAATAATTCTGGATGGCATTTTTCGTTTTTATTATTTTTGTTTTTGTTGATTTATCAAGAGGTACCGCAAGGGGAATCGACCTGCATATAGCAGGACCGACCCCCCTGCTACCATATCAATAGAATCATCGTGTTCTAATAGATTAGCCTTTTGTATCTGCCGTTTGCTTATCTGGATTTCTTTTTGTAATGAGAATTTAAACCTCGGTTCGTGACCATTTTCCTTATTTTTCGATTTTCCATTTCCTGTTTCGATTATCATGTTTTATGTTTTCCTGTTTGTGTTTCTGTTTTTCTTTTTTTTGTTGTTCATTCATCCACATAGCCTCGTCCATTTTGTTTTAAACTGATCAATGAAAGCATCGAAATCAGGCGACAGTGTGATAATCTGATTTACTGATCTCCGATTCGATCAAGGATCTAGATCAAATTAATCGGAGGTCTGTGGCAATTCTGTCAATAATCGATCTAATTTCTTTTCTCATCTATCTACATTTGATTTCTGTTGTTTATTATCTGCATTAGGACTTCCTAAACTTGCTTTAATGTCAGACTCTCGGTTCCTTTTGCTTTGACATATTACCTTGCACATCACTGCCATGTTTTGCATCTATTGATTATATTTCATTTAGCAACCTCGTGTTTCTCTCTGTAAACTTAAGCCCAACGTATCATCTAGTTTTCACCCTTCTTGTTTCGCAAGTTTTATTTGTTTCTTTTCTGGAAATTATGCGATGTTCATCCTATGCCCCGCTGAAAAGATGTAGCATAAAATTTTCTAAGTTTACAATTGTCATACAGTTGTTTTTCTTTCGATTGTATTGTATACTTCTTTAGAGAATCATAGAAGGTTCAGACAATTTGCTTTAAGAGCTGAAACTTTTTTATATTAAGAGCAAGATTACGTGAAGGCTATATCTCTTGATTACCTATGGCCTCTGGATTCGCCTGTGGTGTCTTCTCCCTTTTCACTTGCTCTTGCATGGAGTCACATTTATTGAAAGCAACAAGGAAGGAACTGTTATGCTGGAATGGAAGTTCCAAGTTTGTTAGCACAACACTACAACAGGTTCTGACATCTATTACCATAAGAAACCATTTCATTTACAGCAATATTTCCCAAAATCTTTCTTATGCTGGGATGGTTGATGAAAATGTTAACCCCCCTTCGCCCTGTGTCAACATTGTTGGCACAATTGAAGTTCTCCCAAGGTGATGGAAAGGAGGCAATTGTGTCGGCGATGCCCTACCACTTGGAAATCATTGGAGTGATTTTTTTTCCTTTTTTTTTTTGCTCTGTCAATAGGATTCGCCTACCCTGTTTCTCTCACCTCAACCAAGCATCCTGGCATGCCAAAAAAAAAAGGAAAAAAAAATGTTGTTCAGCTAGTTGCAAGTCTGCATTAGGGGAGAAGCATACGTCTGTTGCCCCATGACTTAGGGTCTGTTGTGATCCTTTTGTCTCCAGCAAATTAGAAAAGGCTATCAAAACCAGCAATGAATGCTATGTTCCTTTAGAAGTGAGGATATCATTAAAGAAGTTAGTTCAAATTTTTGTGATTAATACAGGGGATATATCAGACAATGGCGAGGGTATATGCAGAGGCATCTAATGATCAAATGCCGAACCTCTACCTCGTCAACATTGTGCATCAGTTGGTCACTCATGGACAAGGTCTGCGTGTAGAAATTGGTACATCTGTCTAATTTTGTCTGGCTAAAGATGGCTGGAGATTCATGGTACTGGTTTAGGGAAGTCGCAAAAGGTTTGAATCCTTAACGGATATCTGGGATCCCAGCTCCAGATTTTCTTGATAGCACAGCCGCTCCCTCTCAGGATTGATATATCAGCAAGTGCTTGGTGCTCCCACAGGCTAGTTGAAGGGATCATGCGACTAGTCAACAACCTCCTTGGGGAGTTTCACCTATCATTTGTTTTCTTCTTTGTTTCCTTTTCTTCCTTTTTCTTTTTTTTTACTTATTAGACTGCCCTTAGCAAACCTATTTCCAATAAAGCTTATGTGATCCCATTTGCCTTGCTTACTTGGTCCCTCCCTATACCAGTCTGTCTGTTATTTAGCTTTCCACATACCTACAACAGTGCTTGGCACTGTTGTAGCCTCACATGCTCACAACAGTGCCCATGCACTGCTGTGTTTTACCCTGTTGACATTTACAACAGCGCACACGCGCTATTAAGGTCCCATTTTTAGACATCTGCAAAGATGCTAATCATCATTTTCCACTTCATTCACATCCACCTGTGTTTTCCACCTGTGTTTTCCTGCAAAACCATATCACCTCCTATCTCACCTTTCCCGAATATCTACATCAAAGGTCTCATTGTAGGAAGCTTCTGACAGCAAATGTCTGGCCTTACTGTAAGCGATTACAGTAAATACCTTAAATCGCTGTTAGTATTCATGACCATGTCTTCTATTGCTGTGACATCCACCGTGATATTTGGTATCATCATCAACACTTCCTGTATCCTCTGTATGTTCGACACATCCTGCACATCATCAGCACTTCCCACAGCCTTTCGTATGTTTCCTAATACTTCATACCCCACAGCATAGCCTCCTGTCATTGCCTATATGATTGTTTCTTGTGAATGCATCCTAGAGATACTTTCATGGTAATTTACTTGTGGTGCTCCCACATTTGTCCTAACCTTAATCAAGCAAAACCTAAACCCCCTTCTTCAGTTGATCTACAATGATCTAAAAATGCAGTTTTCCCATCCCTTCAATGACAGTCTGTTTAGTTTCATCAATTCTTGGAAAATGAGAAGATGGATCTTCTTGAGAAAGCTTGATCAAACCGACAGTCACTTTATCAATGTCAGCTTTAGTCTTAGGTCCTGTTACAACTTCAATGACAAGGGCTGGGAAGTCCATTCTTCCTAGCATAATTGGCTTCTCAGGATCACATAAGGTTTCACCTTTCATGATGTCTTTAAAGTCCAGCAAATGCTATTATGTCACCTGTCAATGCAGCCTTCACATCCACTTCAGCAGCTAGTATCATACCTTATCTCTGCCATATTTTGTCATCATTTTGGGCTGTCATTTCTCTCCCCCCTTGACACCTATGCCTGGTTAAATGCTCACAGCAATGCATTATGTCCTTCCCAAATACCAACCCATTTCCTGCATTTGTCTGCGGTAGTTCATGAAGTCATACAACCCCAGTTTTCTTGCACAGCCACTTCCATCAGTTAGCTATTATCAATACTTCCCATATTCGTATTCCCATTTCTCACAGCAACTGCCTCACTTGCTATAGCTTACCTCC
Source organism: Nuphar pumila (assembly GCF_984573655.1). Lineage (NCBI taxonomy): Eukaryota > Viridiplantae > Streptophyta > Magnoliopsida > Nymphaeales > Nymphaeaceae > Nuphar > Nuphar pumila. The sequence continues at coordinate 74,506,916 of NC_143250.1, read as the reverse complement.
ACTGTCATCCCATGTCCATCTAGATTAAGGCATTCATATGTGTTCTTTCTTTTTAACCCTAGCATAACATCTAAATTTTGCTTGATCCTCCATATTTTGCAATTTTGCTCTAAGTTAACTCTATTTTGCAGGAAATATGGAAAATATCATTACTTGGGGTTGTAAATTGGATTTTATATGTTGTAATAGCTAGATTGGAATAAAAATTTACATTTCCCTGCTTTAGGTAGAATGAATGAGCATTATAGAATGCCATGAATTGTTTATTCCATGCATTTTTCCTTTATTTCTCAAAATCCCCACAATGGTGAAACACGAATGGCACGTGCACCATTTCGTAAGAGGTAAGTTAATTCTAAGTTGACGATTTACATCAACGGCCATAGTCGGGGTGTGAACAAAACTTAGAATTCTCATCTTTTACAAAATAACACTGGATCCACACTGGATCCACTTTCAAAATTCATCATATTTTCTCAAAATATTTTCTTTCTTTTATCAGAATTTAACTTAGGATTAACTCAAAACATATACCAATGGCCATAGTCAGGGTATATTGAGAGTTAATTTCATTTTAGATTCTATAAAAGCACTAAAATGTATTTTATTCTTCTTTTGAATTTAAATATAGATTATCATATAATACATTCAATGACCATAGTCAAGGATGTATTATATTTTTAATCTTATTTTAATTCATTTAAAGAGTGAAATAGCTTTTCAAATTCCAATTTCAAAATTATTCAAATTCATTCATCGTATAGGATAGAATTGCATCGTATTTTCAAAATTCTCTTTCAAAAATCCAAGTGATCTCAAATATCTTTCTTCAATCTATAGTTTAATTCATTCTTCTATCTTATTTCAAAGATTTAAATTCTAAGTTCAAAGTCCGATTTGACTTTGAAATTTCAAAATTCAATCTTTATATTCTTGATTCATTCCAGATTTAAACTTCAAATTCAAAGTCCAAATTTGACTTTGAAATTCATTTATAGTTTAAATTCTCAAAATCAATTTTGAAATTTCAAAAATCCAATTCAATTCAAAAAGCTCAATTTCAAAGTTCCATTTAAACTTTGAAGTTCTTAACTCATTCTCAAAAGTTCATCTTCTTATCTATTCAAAAACCACAATTTGAGATTGATTCTCAAAAGTTTGACCTTTCTTAAAATTAATCTGGGTTTTCAAAACCCAGATCCATAAATCAAAAGTCCTAGTTGAACTTTCAAAAGCCCAAATCCAAAGTTTAAACTCTAAATCCCAACTTGGATCCAGATTTCCGAGTATGAATCCAACTTCTATTTTGGATCTCAGATTCAGATCCAAAAACCTGTTATAGGATCCATGATTAAACATGCATATCGGATCTCAGACTACAGATCCAAATTCCATCTTAGGATCCAAAACCAATTCTACTTTGGATCTCAGATTACAGATCCAAATTCCATGTAGGATCCAGAATTCCATTTCTACTTTGGATCTCAGACTTCAGATCTAATTCCAATTCTTAGGATCCAGAATCCAATTCTACTTTGGATCTTAGACTTCAGATCCAATTCCATCTTAGGACCCAAAACCAATTCTACTTTGGATCTCAGACTTCAGATCCAATTCCATCTTAGGTTCCAGAGTCCAACCCTATCTTGGATCTCAGACTTCAGATCCAAATACCATCTTGGATTCCAAACCTAGGATCCAATTCCATTCAAAATTCCAGATTCAAATTCCATCTTGAATCCCATGTGCCAAATCAACTTCTCAAACCAATTCCATTTCATTCCAGATTTCAAGATCAAATTCTCATTTTCAGATCTTAAACTCAAAATTCAACTTTGAATCCTATTCAGAATCCAGATCTTGGATTCAAATTTCATCTTGAAATTCCAAACTTTTAAATCCATTCTATTTCTCAATTTTATTCAAATTTCACAATTTTATCTTTCCTTCTGATTCAATTCCATTTTCATTTCTATTTTGATTCAAAGTCCATTTATGACTTTGAAAATTCTTTTCTTCTTCTTTTATCTCAAAACTTCAAAATCATTCCTCAAAATCCAGATTTATTTTCCCAAGCTCTTGATTATTCTAAAACTTAGAACTTTAATCTTAAGTTCTAATTTAAAATCATTTCTTCATTTTCTCAGATTCACTTGGAAATTCTTCAAAACATTTTCAAAAAGAGCATACATCTTTGCATTTGCACAAGCATGATTCATTGTGCATTTAGACTTAGGATAAATTCTTAAATAATTTCTTAGCAAAGCAAAAAGGCATAAATTCGACCCTTGGTTCGATTACCCCTGGTAAAGGTGCCAGGAACGGTCGAACCTCGTACCGACGAGCGGATCCCGTCTCCCAGTTTTCCCGCAAATATTTCAAAAACGGAGGCGAGTTATTTCAAATATTTTCAAAAATTAAGGTCAAGTGAGACCCGCAAAAGAATTCCTCTTCTCTTCTCTCCCTTCTTTTCTCTTCTCTCTCCTTTTCTCTCTTTTATTTTTCTCCCTTTAAAAAGGAGGAAAATAGAGGTTAGAAAAGGAAAAAAAGAAGAAAGAGAGAGAATATTACAAGAGGAAAAATTTTACGATGATCAAAGGATTTCTTCTTGGGTTCTTCTTCTTGTCTGTCTTGAAGTTAAACTTCATATGCCATTAGGTTACCAACCAAATCTTCAAGAGTGAGTGTTTAAATCATTTGCCTCTTCAATAGCAGTGGTTTTTCTCTTCCATTCAGGAGTTAAACACCTTAGGATCTTTCTGACTAAATCCACTTATGAATATTCTTTTCCAAGGGATTTCAAAGTGTTAGTTATATCGGTCATTCTAGTTACCGTGTCCGATATAGATTCATTTTGCTTCATTTTGAACAATTCAAATTTATGAACTAAAGAAGCAATTTTTGATTCCTTTACCTTTGACGTACCTTTGTGTGTCACGAGAAGAGTATGCCAGATTTCATTTGCTGTAGAGAATTGAGAGATGTGATTTAACTCTACCTTGTCAACGCCATAATATAATGCATTTATTGCCTTGGCATTAAGTGAAGCAGTCTTCTTTTCTTCATCGGTCCACCGGCTGAAATCAGTTGATGGAGATTGATACTTTTCTGAAACAACTCTCCAAATATCTAGATCCATGGATTGCAAGAATATTGTCATTCTTACTTTCCAGTAACCATAGTTTGTTCCGTCAAAGAGAGGAGGACGAACAGAGGAACATCCTTCTTTGTGCTGAGATGTTGTAGTTGTCATGCTAGATGATGATCAAATCAAAATAATAGCAAACCTGCTCTGATACCAAATGAAAGTGTACTAGGATCGAGGCAACGAGCACTAGAGGGGGGGGGGGTGAATAGTGCTTTTAAAAAATTATCTGCGGAATATTGAAGGATTTTGCAATTTGAAAAGCAAACACACAAAGAACACGAGATTTTATCCTGGTTCGGTCTATCCCGACCTACATCCAGTCCCCAAGCAAAACCCGCTTGAGATTTCCACTATCAACCTTGTTAACTACAAGATCACACAGACCAAAACCGGTTCCACTTTCAGTAACAACTCTACTGAAAGCAAACAACTCCTTTAAACCAAGGAGTCTTTTTTACAGAAGATAAGTAACAACTTATAATACAACCTATGAGCCTTTCTTTTGAATGCGAATGGGATGCAATTGACTTTTGAGGTTGTTGAAATACTCTACTCATGAATTCACTATCTCTCAAAGGGATTTGAGTGAAAAACTGAAGTGAAAATATCAAGTGAGTGAGAAAACAAATACTTGAATGAATAGGAGTGAAAAGCAAGAAGTAAATGATTCAAATCAATTGAATTCTTGTTGTTTTGAGTGTAAAATGCACTCATGTTTATAGTTAAAGTTTTCCATACGTTGAGAGTATGAAAGGGTGTCAAAACAGTCAATTTTGAATGATCAAAATGTTTGAAAAATGAAAAGACACGCCTTTTTGTAGTTTCAGGAAAATGGCAAAATTAGTCGACTGAAACATCAGTTAGTCGACTAATAGTTAGTTATTAGTAGACTAACAGTTATCGTCAGTCGACTGATCTGTTAATCGAGCCGTTTGAAAATCTAAACTTTTGAAACTTAGTCGACTAGAGAAAAATTAGTCGACTGATAATATCATCAATAGACTGAAAAACTTTTCAGTCGACTGCTGCTAAAATCTTCTGAAAAACAAACATTCTGTCTGGTCGACTGATAAAAGCATTAGTCGACTGCTGCTAAATTTTTCAGAAAACACATGTTCTGTTCAGTCGACTGATAAAACCATTAGTCGACTGCTGCTAATTTTCTAGAAAACAGACATTCTGTCTAGTCGACTGATAAAACCTTCGATCGACTAATTTGACAAAAATGACTTTTTAGAAAATATGGCACGAAAGGATTAGTCGACTGGTAAGTCTATTGGTCGACTAATAAACATAAAAATTTAAGAAAAGAGTTTTTCTAAAAAGATTTTCATGAGGGGTTCTTTTAGAAAAGTTTTTCTAAAGACTTTTAAGGTGAAATGCAACCTAAATATGCACTCTAAGTAAGGCTCTTACAAGAATTTAAGACTTTTAATGAATTAAACATTTGTACACTAGTCTTCAAAGATTCTTCATCGAATTCTTCAATTTTTTCATAGCCTTAGCTGAAATGCAGTTGATTCCACTTGCTCATCATCAAAACCTTGTACTTGAAGTATCATGTATGGCTTTATTGTCGTAACAACTTTTAGTCTTAGAATTACTTAGTTAATTGTCATTAGGTTTATCTAGTTATTGTCATTTAGATTTCGTTTATTTTACTTTTCATTGTTTTAGTATTCTTCGTTTTGGCACAGTTTCTACTTTTCTCTCTTGTACTGCTCGTGTTTGTTTGATTTGTGCAGGATAGCACAGGAGTGAAGCTTAAGCGCACACGTGACACGAAGTACGAAGATAGAAGATTTTTTCTTTTATTTTAGAATTTAGGCATTTAATTGGGTTTGTAAATATTGCTTTTTACGCCCTTTGCGAAGGGTATTCATTTGTTGTAATAGTTAGTTGTTCTTATTTTTCTAGCACATTTTACATTTTACATTTTGGCAATAAAGAATAGTTTAGATTTGTGTGCTTGAATACGAAATATTCCCGTTCCCTGAGTTTGACCCGATCTCATCTACTAGTGAGAACCGATTTTTTATTATTTGATGTCTGGTTTTCACATATTTTACATATAAAAATCTTTTTAAAACTACAACAGATTTCAAAATAGACATCAAATTTTTGTTTGATGTCCTTTTTTTGAAATCTGTTGTAGTTTTGAAAAGTTTTTTAAATGAAGAACATGTGAAAACCAAACATCAAATAATAAAAAACGGTTCTCATCTGTGTTCCCTATGCCACCGTCGTCGGGGACTCATCCACTCTAGTGACCAAAGAAGGGCCCATAACAGTAACACACCACCACCAACTAAGAAGAAGTTTGTCGGCAATTCAGCAAAATCCCACGGGGTTGGTGCAAGCTCGCTCTCAAGGCAAGTAAAGAGTCACTCAAGGTAACAAGTTACCCCATCTTTTAGGGAGTAACCAAGATTTGTGTATCTTGTTTATATTAAATTTTGATTCCTTATCAAATTTTTAATTTCTCAATGTACTCATCAGGTACTCATGGCCTTGCCCAACAATACACATTGAATTTTTTGTTTGAAGATAGAATTCATTTCTCAAAACAAGTGCAAACACCTTATTGCACTTTGAATGAGCCTTTACTGCGCCTAATAGTAAGCTCTTGAGAAAATCATTTCCCAAGGTCCACATTATGAGAAAATGAAATTGAGAACATTCGCAAATCTCAAGTTTACGAATCCCAAACCTCATACATGACCACTAGAGCCCATGTATAGGCTAAACCACTAGTTTTTTAGATTAACTACTATGACTAAATTTTTCTTCTTTTTCATTTTATTTTTCTTTCTAGGTTAAATTCATCTTTCATAGTTCTAAAGCAATTAAAAATGTAGCTTTTAGTTCCCTCCTTTTTTTCTTTCTTCCAATCAAACCACATGATTTTCATAAATATATAAGGCCCACGTATATGAGGTTGTACCTAATTCACAAGTAACTAACTCACTCACATTCTACGAACTGGGTTTGATTTTTGTGCACACATGTATATATCTAAATATTGGTGAGGGTTCATTTTATCTTTTTTTTTTTCAAAAGACTTAAGGGACTGCTTACATTTTCATTTCAAGATTTGCATAATATGCATATGAAATGAATTATTGCAAGTATACATATTTATTTCTCAAATTGATTTTTTTCTCATAAAACCTCATATTATCTAATATATATATATATATATATATATATATATATATATATATATATATATATATATATATATATATATATATAACCAGATTTTTAAACATGTTCATTGAATGTCAAATAAGTTTTTTTTTTGTCTTGAGAGTATTCACAACACTACTGTGAGAAACCAAAACCGATTTTTTTTTTTACAAAACTAACATTCAATTTGAATAGGCCAATAAAATTTTTATTTTCTTATAATGCACATGATCAGGGCGGCAAACTAATTATAACAGAAAAATTTATCTCAAATGTACATGAGTACGGACTCTTCATATATGATAGAAATTCATTTTAAACATATATATATATATATATATATATATATATGAGTATTAATTGAATAAGAATGCACATAGCAGGTTGTTCATACAAATTTGGTATGCATATGAATAGGGTTGTTCTAATTTGACATCCACTCAAAAATAAAAATGCATATGCAAATGCTGATCATATTTGTAACAACATCTTATAAATAAAAATTCATGAGAATTGCTGTCAAAAAATGATAACAATTCATACAATGCATATATGAACAAGTGATGTCTATACTATGACAACAACACATATGATTAAAATTCATGTGCATTGTTGTCATAATATGATGACAGTAATTCACAAAAATCAGATTGCATATGAACAATATTATTCATATTATGATAACATCTTTAATTTAACATTCATGTGCATTGTTGTCATAATATGACAACAATCTAATACAGAAAAATGTATATCATACAAGGCTGCTCATACTATGACATCTCATACATATATTTTTTTTTAAAACTTACACGCAATTGAGCAATAATGTCTGTAACAAATTTTTGGTTTTTTTTAATCTAAATGCAAGTGAGCAACTATGTCTCATCCATAATAGATTTTTTTAAACCTAAATGAAATGAATAGAGCTATCAACAATGGATTAGGTTTGTCAATATTTAAAAAAAATGCAGATTCAAGAAATCAATATACCCACATTTTTATTTTTTTCTCTAGCATGAAAAAAATGCAGATTTGAATCATGTACATATTCATGTATTAAAAAAAAATCAATGGTTCAAGTATACAAGAACATCTATATGATATATTCACCACAATTCTTTTTTTCTTTTCTTGAATCATGTGAACAAGTAAAATACAGATTCAAGAATATGATTCCAATAAGAAACTTGCAAATTTAATAACACGTATTTTTTTCTTAGCATAACAAAAAAACTGTAGATTCTAGTATGCATATATTCTTTTTTTTCAATGACTTAAACAAAATATTAAATATGAAAATGTGCATGATGGTTTCAAAAAAATCAAAACTTAAAACTGATTTGTTTCTAACATCAACACTCAAAACTGATTTTTTTTAAAGAAGATACACCGTGCAAGGCAACTTGTACACACACACACACACACACACACACACACACACACATATATATATATATACACGTACATCATAGATATATCAACACTTATTTTTTTTTTCTCAAGTTACACAAAAGAAAAAAACCCAGATTCAATGCTCAACATGTTTTTATTCTTTTCTAAATAAAAAACACAAACCATGCAACTCGATTTCTAAAAAATCAAACTCAAACCGTGTAGGCTCGGTTTCATCAATCAAAACTCAACATTTTTTTTTCTGAAGAGGAACTAACTGTGTAGGGCAATATATATATATATATATATATATATATATATATATATATATATATATATATATATATATATTGCTTATCAACACTTTTTAAATTTTTTTCTAGATTATATCTAAATACATATCATCTCATCAAAAACAAAACAAAACAAAACACCAACTTAACAAGGGTTTTCAACCACCAAAAGTTTTTTTTTTGACAAAACCTATCTCGAATTAGGACTAACACATGCCACTACTATGAAGAAAGGATCAGTACCTACCTTTGTACACAAAAATCTGACAAGTACAATCCTTAGATGCCTAGATGCGCCTAGACATACCTTCTAGCATGACTCCTCAGCGGTTCTCCTCCTTAAAATCATCCCAAACACAAAAACACAACAAGGTACAAAGAGAAATTAGAAAATCATTTTCATAAAAATAAAAAAATGGCGAAGGAAAGAAGAAAGGAAGGCCAACCTACCCGGGTCTACTCGTCCTTCACCCCTAGGCTGAGTGTTCTCAAAAAATCTCCACCAACTGAACTCTCTAGCTGGGTGACCTCCTCAGCTACACCAAGAATGGATGGAAAGGTGAGTGGTACCACCAAAAAATCTGAATGCTCTAAAACACACCAAAAACATCCACGTGACTAGGCAAAAACCGTGGTAGTGTAGGGAAAAAAGAGAGTGAGGGAGAGAGAGAGATGTCAAGAAGAAGAGAATGAGAAGGAGAGTGAGAGAGAGAGATGGACATACCACTCTCTTCCTTCTCTCAATCATTCTCTCTTGACCCCTTTTTTCCATTTTTTTTCATTCTTTATTATTATTATTTTTTAATCCACAAAATTAATTAGTCAGTTTTGGCAGCAAGGCCTCTACTCTCAAATAGGAATAGCAGCATGTTGCTGCCAATGCATGTAGACCAAGCTCGGCATGCATTGGCCCAAGAAGAGGTGAGTTATGCTACTTTATTTATATTAAATTTTATTATTTTTTTTTCTCTAATTTTTTGAATGACTAGATGGGGTGGCAAAGGGGGGTCACATCCTTCAAGTGAGCTCATGATGAGCCCATTGCACAAGTTTAGGGACTGACAATGTAAGGTGGTTTTGAAAATCTCTATCTCCTTTAAAACCTCTATTTCTACTTTTCAAATCACCTCACTCAACAAAAGTAATTCAAACACCCACCTTAGTTAAAGTGCGTGAGACCAATATGGGTCTCACGTAATTGACCTGGTTGGTCAACCCAGGTTGGAATGACTATACCCTTCAGGGTCCAAAATACCCTTACAAGACTGTGAAATTACTCGAATTTCCCTAGAACTTGACGAGGGTGTTCTAAAATCAATTCAAACTCAAATTCAATAAAATGAAAGTCAAAATTCATCAAAATTTTATCACAAGTCCATTCCTAGTCTCGAAAATAGGGTTTTCTAGCCCTAAATGTTTGAATTTCTTTTAAAAGGATAATACACAAAAATTAGGGTTTTTATATTCTACCCTCCTAAAAAAAATTTGTCCTCAAAATTTTACCTGAACAACGAAGAATATCGAACTCACATGTATTCTTTGGGTTCCCAGGTGCACTCTTCCAAGCCATGATGTTGACATTGCACCTTTACTACGGGAATCACCTTATTCAACGGGACTTTTTCCTGTCGATCAACGATCTCAACTGGATTTTCCTCAATTGTCATGTCCTCTCATACCTCTAGGTCTGCATAATCGATAAATAATATGCATGAAATGTCTATGGTTCCTGTTGAAGCCTATGGTTCGAGGAACCAATTATGAATTATTTATTGAGATGTATATATTTTGGTACTGTAAGATGTGCACTGGCATGCATGTACATGAAATTCCACTAGAGGGGGGGTGAATAGTGAAATATGATAATGATCGATAAAATAAAATAATTAAGCAATAAGGCACAACACATAAAACACAGAAGTTATACTGGTTCGGTCAATATCCAGACCTACATCCAGTCCCCAAGCAAACCACTTGAGATTCCACTATAACATCCGAGTTACCGGATAAATAGTACAACACCCTCTTCCCAAGAGGTCTTCTTCTCTCAACAGAGAAGGGGCACACCCTCTTCCCAAGAGGTCTTCTTCTCTCAACCGAGAAGGTTAACACCCTCTTTCACAGAGGTCTACTTCTTTAAATAAAGAAGGAATACAGTGAGTAAACAGAGTTACAATACTTCCTATAGAACCTTCAGAATGATATGAATGCACGAATGAAGGATTCTAAGAATGTTATGTTTGTCACTCAGAGGATACTCTTTGTCAAAGAGCTGGACTTGACTTTTTCTCTTTTCTTCCTTTTTCTTTTTCTCTTTCTTTTTCAAGGCTCTCTTTTTAAATCACGAATAGAACTTTTTCTCTTTGTAAGCTCACACGTCTATTCCATTCCTCTTGTTTGAATAGTTTATTTGAGTGTGTTTATATAGCCTTTAAAAAGTAGTCGTTACATTTTGGAATTGTAACTTTTTGAAATGTGAAATGTTATGTCATTTCAAAAAATATCTTTTAGAGAAGATCGAGAATGCCTTTTTCCATAAGAGTAAAATAGAGGGTACACTAGTTGTTGTTTTGTTTTTAGGTAATACATATTTTATGTAAAAAGTCTATTTCTTACAATAGTACATTGAACGTTGGGTTGTAGTTTTGTCTTTATTCTAATTAATGATTTGAGGTACATTAGTACTTCTTTGCTTTAAATGAGTGTAAGTACTATGAGTGTTTTGAGATATTTATTTGTACATAGTCATGTCAAGTGTTTTCTTTATGTTGTGTATTTCAAAGTCTCCAGAGAGAATGAGGACCAAAAAGAAGGTCGACATTCTTTGAGAAGGATGTTTAACAAGGATTTGTTACAGAAGGCTTTTAATGCCTTGTAAAGAGAATGATGACTTCAAGTAAGTCGACATTCTATGGTAATGAGAAAAAGTAACTATAGTCCTTTTAAAACCATATTTTGTTATGTGTAGCCGATTTATGTTTTTGTCTTCTTTTTGTATTTAAGAAACATTTCATTAGAGAAGATAACTAAGGTCTTTTCAAAAACATATTTTATTTGTTTTTCTTATGTAGTCGATTTTTATGTTTTTGTCTTCTTTTTGTATTTAAGAAACATTTCTTTAGAGAAGATAACTAAGGTCTTTTCAAAAACATATTTTATTTGTTTTTCTTATGTAGTCGATTTTTATGTTTTTGTCTTTTTCCGACATTCTTTTTTTTATGTTGTCTTGTATATAGTGTAAGGTACAATGATTATATGACAAAAAGTCTTTTTCATAAAAGGTTGTAAGAAGGTACACTTATTATATGACAAAAAGTCTTTTTCATAAAAAGTTGTAAGAAGGTACACTTATTGGTTTTCAAAAAAGAAGCTTTTTGAAACTATCGTATACTTTTATGATATAGAATGTATGAATGAGTATGTAATATGCAAAATGCAAGATCCTGAAGGTTCTGTTACATATGACTCTAAAGAAGAAGAAAAAATCTTCATCTTGAGGTAGCCGATATCTTCATTTGAACTTTAGGAAGCATGGCTCATCAAGCTTTTTCTTCAAGGAGTATGATTGCACAAAGTTGTACTTGAACAGGAAGTCTCCATCCTTATTGGGTGAGATATCCTTGCATCAAATACTCGTTAGATTTAAGGCAAAACATATTCAGTCATAATATAACATTATTTCAAGAGAACATATTATCATATCATACAAAATCAAATAAGACAGTGTATCATATTATGTGACATCAAAAACGAGTTTCTCAACATTCTCCCCCTTTTTGATGATGACAAAATATGCTCCCCCTGTCAAAAAGACATTATGCATAGAAATAATAATATGATAAAAAAGGTGAAATAATGTTTAAAGAGAGAATATTTCTCCAATAATGGAGATAGGTTTTTCTCCCCCTTTGTCATGGACAAAAAGGAGGGATAAGAGTAAAAAAAAATATTACAGACCGAAAGTATTTAAAAGTTATTACAGACCAAATATAAAAAAAATGAGTCTATCTCGAAGGTGAAGAAGGTGAAGGTGGCCGGTTGGCACGATTCCGCTTGCGAGTCTGCTGCAACAGGGCTTGATTACGAAGGATTCGATCCTGAGTTTGCTCGATATCAATCATAGCAGAAAAATAATTGAAGAAGGACATTGGATCTGCTTCATCAGAGCCGGGCATGTGCAGGGACCTAAGATTGAAGGTGGTACCATCGAGGACTTGAGAGGGACGGAGGATGACTTCGTTGTAAAGTGGTACTTGGAAGTATTTGAGAATGGGAGTTATAAAACACCCAAAAAGAAGAGGCTCAAATTTCTGATAACGAATAAAGAGGTCAAAAATAATGGATGACCAATTTATCGGAAGAGAAGAAAGGATTGCGTAGATAAGAAGAGAGATTTTGCGAGGAACTAATCCCTGGCGGGGATGCTTGGGATAGATGTTGTGGAGAAGAATCTGGGCAAGTAGCTGAGCATGAGGTTGGAGATTCCTCATGTGCCACGGAAGTTGGTAGCAGGTGGTGCAGAGAAGTATTTTTCGAAGTACCGATCGGTCGATTGGTACTATGGTGTTAAGGCCGGTACCGGTGGAAGGTAAGTTTAGAATTCTACCTAGGTCGGAAGCATCGAAAATCATCAGCTGTCCTCGGACTTTGCTGGTGATTGAGGTGTGTTCATGATCAGAAGAGAAGTTGGTGTAAAACAGTCGGACTAGTTCGGGATAGTAGGCAGCTGGAGATGAAGATCCTATGAGAGGTTTGAGTTCAGGGAGATAGGTGTCTAAGTCGAAGAACATGAAGTCGGCAAAGTTGATCAATTTTCCTTCATGAATGGGGCGAGAGCAGAGTTTGTTGTAGTTGTGAAACAAATCAGGATACCTTAGATCGGTGGAGGTGATCACATTGGTGGAGGAGGAAGCCATTATCGAATGCCTTGAAAATAAATCACTAGGAGAGAAAGGAGCTAGAACCGAGAGAAAGTTTGTATAAGGATAGAAAAGTTCGAATGGAATGGTAAGAGATGAACCAATTGATTAAATAGAAGGAAAAAAATAATTGTTGATATGAAATGAATGACATTGGAAGTGAGTAATTTTTAGATTTTAGTCAAATAAGGAAATCCGTGAGGAGTAAGTTAAGAGACTTGTGAATGACAAATCAAATCAATGTTTGAGGATAGTGTATTATATTAGATTGAGGAGGACATAGTATTGAAATATATAGATTTTACTATGGGTGAGTTTATCGACTAGTGAGAGAAAACATTAATAGAGTATGGGGTGTCATGTTGAATAAAAAAAGGATTGATCTTAAAAATAATGGCCTAATAAAACAAACAACTTGTTACTCTATGTTGAGGGATTCTAAATTCGTGAATGGAGATAAAAAGATGATGTGGATGTCTAGAGATGAGAGAAAGATGATGAAGGACAACATTTACTTGATTTAGATATGACATAAAGTAGAGATAGAATAAAGGTTTGCTTGGAGGCAAGACTTTAAAGGTTCTCGATTTTAGAGAGATATACAATAAGAGAGAGACAAGGTCACAGATGGAAAGAAAGGTCCTAGGGTGATCATGTGATGTGTACTTTGAAAGATATGACATTTTAAAGAAAATAGTGCTTAAAAAAAATGTTTCATGATTAATATTTGTAATTTTTTTAAGAGTATACGTGGATATGAGGACATATTTTGACTTAGACTAGTGGTGAGAGGGATGATGAGACAAAAAAAGGAGAAAGAGTTAAAAAATATATAAGAATAAGAATAGACATGGAGGAGTCGGATTCAAAAATGTATATATAAAAAAATGTATTCGAGAGATGAAATGAGGGGACAAAAATATTTATGAATGAAGAGTGAGAGAAGTGAGATGACATATATGAATTTTTTGTGAAGAAAAAAAAAGAAAAAAAATTGATGAAAGACATAAAGTTATGATTGATATGATTTATTTGAAGAAACTCGACAAGGTTAAGTTTTAAACAAGAGTAGACAAAAATGGAGGCTTAATTTGTATACAAAAGAGATGATAATAGATAGTTTGTTGGGCTATGATATAATAGATGATATAGTAAAAAAAAAATTTACGTGTGAATATAGCAACTAGATCTTATAAAGAGATCAACTAGTCATTCGATTTTAACTCATGAAGAGTATGAGTTCTCATAAACTAAGTAGAGAGGTGAAACAATTTTATCGTAAGACAAGTTTTCATAAAGGACAAAAAAAAAATTAAAGGAGTTGAGTGATGTGAACATTGTTATGATGGCTTTTAATACAATTATTTTTATGGATATGAGAGAAAGGAGATAGGACAAGGAGTAATAATGGATGTGTACTTGAAAGATGACAAGTTTGAATGACATAAAGAATGTGTCTTATAAGAATACGTGAATATGGAAACTTAGTTTGACTTAACTAAAAATGATAATAAGGAAAGCAATTTAAAATACGATTTACACAAGACTTATAAGAAGTATTATATTAAGTGTAATTAATTTATAAGTCACTTAGTTTGCATATTCCTAGTTCTCTTCTAATTCGTGTGAAGTCTTCATGTTTTAATGGTTTAGTGAATATGTCTGCTAACTGTTGATTAGTGGGTATGAATTCTAGTTTAATTATGTTGTTTAAGACTTGTTCTCTTAAGAAGTGGTGTATTATTTGAATGTGCTTAGTTCGTGAGTGTAAAATAGGATTCTTAGATAGGTTTATAGCACTCGTATTATCACAGAAAATAGTTGTATTTTCAAAATTTAAACCAAAATCTTTTAAAGTTTGTTTCATCCAGATGACTTGAGTACAAGCTAGGCTAGCAGCAATGTATTCGACTTCAGTAGTTGATAATGATACACAATTTTGTTTCTTACTGAACCATGATACTAGTGAGTGCCCTAGCATGTGACATGTTTCACTTGTGCTTTTTCTGTCAGATTTACTTCCAGCAAAGTCAGCATCACTGTATGAGATTAGATCAAATGTAGAGGATTTTGAATAGAATAATCCAAAATCAACTGTGTCTTTTAAATATCTCATTATTCTTTTTACAGCTTTAAGATGTGATTCTTTTGGATTTGACTGAAATCTAGCACACAAGCAAACACTAAACATTATATCTGGACGGCTAGCAGTTAAATAAAGAAGTGATCCTATCATACCTCGGTATACCTTTGTATCAACAGTCTTACCATCTTCATCTTTGTCCAACACAGTAGTAGTGCTCATAGGAGTAGTTTTTGAAGCAGTTGAGTTCATGTTGAACCTCTTCAGAAGTTCACGAGCATACTTAGATTGATTGATGAAAACTCCATCCTTGGTTTGCTTAATATGCAGTCCAAGAAAGTAGGTGAGTTCTCCCATCATACTCATTTCGAATTCCTTCTGCATGGACTTAGAAAAATCTTCACAGAGAGTGCTGTTAGAAGATCCAAAGATGATGTCGTCGACATAGATTTGAACAATTAGGGTATGATTATTCACTACTTTGACAAATAGTGTAGAATCTGCTTTGCCAACAGAAAAACCGGTTTTTAATAAAAAGGTTTTGAGTCTTTCGTACCAAGCACGAGGTGCTTGTTTTAAACCATACAAAGCACGTTTGAGTTTAAAAACATGATCTGGGTATTGTTCATTTTCAAATCCTGGAGGTTGTTTTACATAGACTTCTTCATTTATAAAACCATTTAAGAAAGCACTTTTAACATCCATTTGAAATAATTTGAAATCCATATAGCTTCATATGCTAAGAGCATTCTAATAGATTCAAGTCTAGCAACAGGAGCAAATGTTTTATCAAAGTCAATACCTTCCTCCTGGTTGTATCCTTGAGCTACTAGTCTGGCCTTGTTTCTTATAACATTACTTGTTTCGTCTAGCTTGTTTCTGAAGATCCATCTTGTCCCAATGATTGAATAATCCTTTGGTCTCGGTACAAGATCCCAAACGTCACTTCTTTGGAATTGATTCAGTTCTTCAGCCATGGCTAGCATCCAGAACTCATCAATGATGGCTTCATCAATCTTCTTTGGTTCAAGTTGAGAAATGAATGCCATGTTTGCAATCCGTTCTAGCTGAGCTCTAGTTTGAACCCCCTTTGTTAGTTCTCCTAAAATCTGCTTTTGAGGATGATCTTTGATATCGACAAAGGTTCTTTGGTGATCAACTTCATTAGACTTAGCTGTGTTATCTAAAAATAAATCTGTACTTTCAACATCATCATCATTAGTTTGTATATGAACAGATTGATCAATAGATTCACAAAAACTAACATGCATAGATTCTTCAATAGTATTATGACACTTATTGAAAACTCTGTATGCTTTACTATGACTTGAATATCCTAAGAATATGCCTTCAACAGATTTAGCATCAAACTTATCCAGGCTATCTTTTGTGTTTAGGATAAAGCATTTACATCCAAAGACTTTGAAGTAGTCTATTCTTGGAGTTCTGTCATAGAATAGTTCATAGGGAGTTTTATTTAATAAGGGTCTAATGAGAACTCTATTTGTTATGTAGCATGCAGTATTAACAGCTTCTGCCCAAAAAGATTTTGCAAGATTATTGTGTTGGAGCATAGTCCTGGCAGATTCTTGAAGGGTTCTATTCTTTCTTTCTACTACACCATTTTGAGGTGCAGCTCTAGGAAAGGCAAAGTTATGAGAAATACCATGCAAGTTACAAAAATTTTCAAAGAGTTCATTTTCAAATTCTCCTCCATGGTCACTACGGATTTTAACAATAGAACATGATTTTTCGTTTTGTAATTTTTTACACAAGATTTCAAACTGACAAAACGTGTCACTTTTGTTTTTCAAAAATATTACCCAAGTAAATCTTGAGTAATCATCTACAATGACAAAAGCATATCTATTATGATTAAGGCTAGCTACCCTAGAAGGACCAAAAAGGTCCAGGTGGAGAAGCTCTAAAGGTCTTTTACTTGAAATGACATTTTTTGATTTGAAAGAAGATTTTGACAATTTTCCTAATTGACATGCATCACAAAAATAATCTTTTTTAAAAGATATGTTGGGTAACCCACGTACTAATTTATTTTTAGCTAGTTTGGACATGTATTTAGAGTTGACATGGCACATTCTCATGTGCCATAGATGTTGAGTGTCATTATTAGCTATGAGGCAATGTTCTGTGATGTTTTCTAGGTATAGTTCATATATATTATTCTTTCTTATACCTTTTAGGATGATGTTTTCATTTGTGTCAGCTATGAGGCATGCATCATGATTAAAGCTAACATTATAACCTGTGTCACACATTTGACTGATACTTAGTAGGTTATGTTCTAAGCCTTTAACAATGAGAACGTCTTTGATAAGAGGTTTGTCTATGTTACCAATATTTCCAATACCAATTATCAAACCTTTGTTGTTATCTCCAAAGGTGACGGTTCCTCCTTCTTTATGATGAAGAACAGCAAAAAGGTCTGGATGTCTTGTCATGTGCTTTGAACATCCACTATCTAGTATCCATCTGTTCTTCTTCTTTGAAGCCTGCAAAACATTAAGTAAATCTTCTTTTTGGTACCCAATCGGGTCCTTTTTTGTTAGACTTTGGAACCCATATCCATTTGGATTTGGGTTTGTCTATCTCTTTAGAGGAGTTAAAAAGATTATCAATATAATACTCCTTATTTGGTTCAGATGAACTTTTCACAAACGTGGTCTTTTGATTTATACAAGAAGGTTTTTTGAAATGAGAATAGCCAATCCCATTCTTGTAAAAGGAGACCTTCTGAGAGGATAAGAGTCTATCCAAGTTCTCTTTACCTTTAGTAAACTTGAAAACCGTTTTCATGAGGTTCTCAGTTTTACTTTTTAGCTCTGAAATTTCTACTTGCATATTTTTAGTTTTGGAGCTAGTAGAAGAAATTTCAGATATAAGTAAAAGATTTTTCTTTTTTAACTCAGAATTTTCACTGCTGAGTTTTTCATTCTCTTGAGAAAGCTTTAAATTTTCAGATTTTAAAACTTTATTTTTGAAACTCAATTTTCTAGATTCTTCAAATAGATCTTGAAAAGCATCTAGAAGTTCTTCAAAGGAAAAATCAGAGATTTCACTTACCGAACTTTCGTTTGCCATGAAGCACATATTTGCAGTTTCGGCTTCATCATCACTTGACTCTTCACTAGTGAATGGTTCTGAATCATCCCATTGAGCATGCAGAGCCTTTTTCTTGAAGAACCTCTTCTTTGGTTCCTCAGTCTTGGACTTTCTTTTGAGAAGTGGACAATCACGTTTTAAGTGGCCTGGCTTATTACACTGAAAGCACATGGGATCTTCTTTAAGAACTTTTCTTTCCTTGTGCCTGTTTGGAAGCCGGTTCCTTCTCATGAAGCGCTGGAATTTTCTGGTAAGTAGCGCAATTTCTGATTCTTTATCTGAGTCTTCATTCTCAGATAGAGCTGGGAAAGCTAGAGTTTTCTTTACTGGTTGCTCTTCTTCCCTTCTTTCTTTCATGTGGACTTCATAGGCCATAAGATTGCCTATTAAGTCGTCCAATGTAAGTTTAGATAAATCTTGAGCTTCTTCAATAACAGTAGTCTTTTTCTCCCAATCAGTTGTGAGAGATCTCAAGATTTTCTTCACCTTTTCAGTCTGGGAGTATGTTACACCCAGAGATTTCAGATCATTGGTGATGTTGGTGAATCTGGTAAACATCTTTGTGATGGGTTCATCTTTGTTCATTTTGAACAACTCATATTTTCTAACAAGAGATGATATTTTGGCTTCTTTTACTTTGTTGGTTCCTTCATGAATAACCTCCAAAGAATGCCAAATGTCATATGCAGATTCACATATAGATATTCTGTTGAATTCATTCTGATCAATGGCACAATATAAGGCATTCATAGCCTTTGCATTTAGGTTTGCCTTTTTCTTTTCTTCATCAGACCATAAGTTATAGTCTGCGGATGGAGATGTGTATGGATGCTCAACAATTTTCCATACAGCAAAGTCTATGGATTTGAGAAAGATAGCCATTCTGCACTTCCAATATCCATAGTTGGAGCCATTGAAGAAGGAAGGACGAGATCCGTGTTGACCTTCAATATCACGAGCATAAGAGGTAGATGCCATTTATGCTGGAAGACTTGTTACGTCGAAACCAGCAAACCTGCTCTGATACCAAATGAAATTCCACTAGAGGGGGGGTGAATAGTGAAATATGATAATGATCGATAAAATAAAATAATTAAGCAATAAGGCACAACACATAAAACACAGAAGTTATACTGGTTCGGTCAATATCCAGACCTACATCCAGTCCCCAAGCAAACCACTTGAGATTCCACTATAACATCCGAGTTACCGGATAAATAGTACAACACCCTCTTCCCAAGAGGTCTTCTTCTCTCAACAGAGAAGGGGCACACCCTCTTCCCAAGAGGTCTTCTTCTCTCAACCGAGAAGGTTAACACCCTCTTTCACAGAGGTCTACTTCTTTAAACAAAGAAGAAATACAGTGAGTAAACAGAGTTATAATACTTCCTATAGAACCTTCAGAATGATATGAATGCACGAATGAAGGATTCTAAGAATGTTATGTTTGTCACTCAGAGGATACTCTTTGTCAAAGAGCTGGACTTGACTTTTTCTCTTTTCTTCCTTTTTCTTTTTCTCTTTCTTTTTCAAGGCTCTCTTTTTAAATCACGAATAGAACTTTTTCTCTTTGTAAGCTCACACGTCTATTCCATTCCTCTTGTTTGAATAGTTTATTTGAGTGTGTTTATATAGCCTTTAAAAAGTAGTCGTTACATTTTGGAATTGTAACTTTTTGAAATGTGAAATGTTATGTCATTTCAAAAAATATCTTTTAGAGAAGATCGAGAATGCCTTTTTCCATAAGAGTAAAATAGAGGGTACACTAGTTGTTGTTTTGTTTTTAGGTAATACATATTTTATGTAAAAAGTCTATTTCTTACAATAGTACATTGAACGTTGGGTTGTAGTTTTGTCTTTATTCTAATTAATGATTTGAGGTACATTAGTACTTCTTTGCTTTAAATGAGTGTAAGTACTATGAGTGTTTTGAGATATTTATTTGTACATAGTCATGTCAAGTGTTTTCTTTATGTTGTGTATTTCAAAGTCTCCAGAGAGAATGAGGACCAAAAAGAAGGTCGACATTCTTTGAGAAGGATGTTTAACAAGGATTTGTTACAGAAGGCTTTTAATGCCTTGTAAAGAGAATGATGACTTCAAGTAAGTCGACATTCTATGGTAATGAGAAAAAGTAACTATAGTCCTTTTAAAACCATATTTTGTTATGTGTAGCCGATTTATGTTTTTGTCTTCTTTTTGTATTTAAGAAACATTTCATTAGAGAAGATAACTAAGGTCTTTTCAAAAACATATTTTATTTGTTTTTCTTATGTAGTCGATTTTTATGTTTTTGTCTTCTTTTTGTATTTAAGAAACATTTCTTTAGAGAAGATAACTAAGGTCTTTTCAAAAACATATTTTATTTGTTTTTCTTATGTAGTCGATTTTTATGTTTTTGTCTTTTTCCTACATTCCTTTTTTTAGGTTGTCTTGTATATAGTGTAAGGTACAATGATTATATGACAAAAAGTCTTTTTCATAAAAGGTTGTAAGAAGGTACACTTATTATATGACAAAAAGTCTTTTTCATAAAAAGTTGTAAGAAGGTACACTTATTGGTTTTCAAAAAAGAAGCTTTTTGAAACTATCGTATACTTTTATGATATAGAATGTATGAATGAGTATGTAATATGCAAAATGCAAGATCCTGAAGGTTCTGTTACATATGACTCTAAAGAAGAAAAAAAATCTTCATCTTGAGGTAGCCGATATCTTCATTTGAACTTTAGGAAGCATGGCTCATCAAGCTTTTTCTTCAAGGAGTATGATTGCACAAAGTTGTACTTGAACAGGAAGTCTCCATCCTTATTGGGTGAGATATCCTTGCATCAAATACTCGTTAGATTTAAGGCAAAACATATTCAGTCATAATATAACATTATTTCAAGAGAACATATTATCATATCATACAAAATCAAATAAGACAGTGTATCATATTATGTGACATCAAAAACGAGTTTCTCAACAGTACAGGTATCACTCCTGAGGAGCAAGGGGTTGTTATGAACCCAGTTGGAGGTGCAAGGTTCTCTTATTTATGGAATGAAAATATACACACAATTAATATTGAGATCGCTTTCACAAGCAAGATGCTTGTTTAGTTTAAACACTTGATTATAATGAATAGGCTATAAAAAAGCTTGAGATACTTGAGAGACATGTTGGGATTTGCATGGTCGACCTGCAGCTAATGCCACTACTGGTACACATTCTGGATCCATGACTATGGGTGTCACTGCTAGAGCTAACATGATGTCTTCCCCCATGTGGTGTAAGTTCCCTTGGATCAATTCAACAAGCTCATAGGGCTTATGGAGAGTACCACTCCTTCTAAGGATTGAACTTTTTCTCCAGTTACTACTAGGTCTGCTTTTCAGACCTCTTTGTCCCCATCTATGTCTTGGATTGATGATTCATGGGCTACTTATCACATGACCGGTAAGCCCACGGCGTTCTCTTCCTTTACACATTCTTTTATCTCTAATAAAATCCGACTTTTCTTTTGGTCTTCTACCCTAAAGCACTCGCTTTGCCCCAAGGGCTTTGCTCATTGGGGGTAGGACCTTCAAAAGTCTTGTTCATATCCTGGAGAGGTACTTGGGCTAATGAGCCATGGGATGCCTAGGCATAACAGACATCAATATATGAATAAACAAGTCTTAATTTAACAAAACCCAATAACTCATTCGATATTTTACTTACCTTGAAAAGGGTAATGGGTACAACCTCAAGTGACCTTCTGTTATAACTTTTCAAGAGCAATGTCATTTCATTGGTCTCTAGTCACTCGTAGGTTAGAAGACTGTGGCTATCAAATATGTTCTAGGTGATAGATTTCTCACTATTGCAGCTATCCTGAATGCATCCTATATTTTACTATGCACCTTAGCGAGGTTTTTCTCTCGATTGCTGACTTCCTGCTTTGGGTCAGCTTTAGTCAATCACCCAAGGAAAAATACAATTCCTGAATAAAATACCCTTGAAGTGATCTGGACTGTTGCATCAAATTTCCCTCACGTGCCTGGGTGAATACTAATAAGTGAAACAAAGACTTCTTTACTCTCACAGTTTGTACTACGGATATGCCTTGTTAATTTAAAATAATTATGGGCATGATTTAAATGTTATTATTGAATATTCATAAATTACATGAATTATATAACATGTTTTACTGTTTTTTAAATAACTACATGTTGTCATGATATTTTTTATGTTATAATTATCGTAAAGTGGTATGTACCTACCAAGATTTCATGAGTTTCACTCTTTAAAGAGATTTCAAGTTACTGACATAGTGGATGGTGAGATGCAATGATAGCGTCAGGGACAAGCACTTATGAGAATCTAGGTCAGACTTAAGATTTTGTGTATTTTGATGCTACACATTTGTTGAACTATTCCTATGTTATTTTTTGAAAAAAAATTGTAAGTAATATGTATAGTTTTGAGTTTTGTAAATGGGTACTCTGACCTTATGTTGGTGTTAGTAAACCACTCCAAAGTGGTTTAAACCTTTGCATTAAAAATATCATTTTTTGCTCATTAAAGTTTAAAAAAAATCAAAATTTTGGGTTTTAGATTTTAGGGCGTTACAAGTCTGCCAGACTCAATCGACCACGGGACGTGAGGGAGACCAGATTGCAGGCTCAAAGCCCTTGAGGGTGCAGGCGATCAGGGTTCGGTGGGCCTACAGGCAGGGCATCCCCATAGTGGAAATGACCAGCAGAGGGGTCGGGGATGTTTGTGCTTTCTTGGTGGTTCTCTTTCCTCTTCCATGTTTTTTTTATTACCGATGGCATCACCGTGATCATCCCCTTTTTGGTTCGCTGGACTCCGATGAATCTCCATCGGAGATGCGATGGAGATGGCAAGGGCTCCATCTTCGCAGCTCTTCAGCGGATCGAGAACCCCGAATTCGTTGCCACTGGAACCATCCCCTACACCAGCACCACCTTGCATGGATCGCTTGGTTGGGCGGTTGTGTACTCAAGGACGTTAATGGCCAGATTCATCCTTCGGCGAACAACGTGTCGACTGACGAGTACTCATTGAGTGATTTGAGCATAAATTCGAGGAGGTCCATGTCATAGATCGATAACCGGGCATCGTCCTGCAGGTGGCCGAAGCTGGATGCAGTGGACCATCTCGTGCAGGAGGTAGTCAGCATGGTCAAACGCCATGAGACTGGTAGGAAGGGATGCCCTTTTTTTCCTCTGCAACTGACGCACTTCAGCAACTCCGTTGAGCTTAGCCTATCCTCTACGACTGCCTCTCTCTGGCAGTCGCTCGACAGAGGGATCCTCTCCTCTGCAGCCGCTACACACAGGCATCACCACTGGACATAATCGGTGGTTCTTGGATTATTCGATGGTGGTCGCATCCCCACGCACAAATTTAACCTCGCTCTGGTACCAATGTAAGAATTTTATGATCAGGCGCAGTGAGGGAGGAAGATACAGAGAGGCAGAAGAGGGAAAGGATTGGCTGAATTGGGGAAATGTCTTCTGTCAAGGGGATCACTTGAACTATTGACTCTCTACAAACGTATAAGGATGATATTTAACCTCTCTTGGTATAGCCGTTTACATCTCAAATTTAATATTATTTTAATGCATACCTTTTTTTTCCTCATGAGTTACGAGCCCACCATCCTATAGGAGAGGGTGGTGTATGTTCGCCCCCGATAATTTACTGAATCCCATGTCTGTGTTCGGGGGGTCGAATGAGCGCCACGTATTTACGCACATGGGGCTCGTATTCCCATGTATGATGACATAACTTTGCATCAGACTCTGGTGTTGTTGCAAAGACTTAATCACCCTTACTTGCTTTTCTTGTTCTGAAATAACGGTTCAAGGAAATGACAAAAATATCCTCCATTCAAAAGTTGGGAAACTACGGTTCAAGAAAAGGACAAAAAAGTCCTCCATCCAGAAAGTTTGATGTTAACTATTTAAAGTGGAGATGTTCCCTATTCATTAAACTCCTGCGCCATCTGCTGTAACAGTAGCTCACATTATCAACCCAAACTTTGCCTTCGTCTCCAGTCGATGTTTTCGCCTTGTTTTTTATCCTGTTTTACAACACATTGTCGCCTTTTTGTGCCTGCCTTGTGTTACAAAACATTCCTGTGTCTTCTCTTCATTTTTGTTGTCGTTAGGCATTATGGAAGAAAGCAATGATGCACAAACATTCCAACTAGTGCCATTAAGGCGACGTGAGTAGCTTTCCATCTCATCATACTATCGATGAAGAAGGCATGTCGTCTTATGTGCCATTAAGGCATTGTTTGGTTATTGAAGGTAGATCTTGTTCTTACGATGGTTGGAAACTTATCGATATTTGTAAGACGTTGGGACCTGTTGACAAGAATGCTTGTTTACACATGCTAGGAAGGGCCTCTACCCCATCAGATATCCTACATTCACTCATTATATGCATTGTATCTCAAACCGCTGTAATAGTAACATACTCTCATTTTTGTGAGATATATCTTTGTTAGTTAATATCAATTTGTTTGCTATTTTGCTCGATTTCTTCCGTATCGATTTGTAATTTATTGTGCGATATATTTATAGACCTTTTAGATATTATGGTTTTGTATTGTCGAGTTGTAAGTTATTATGCTGAACAGTCGTATCGATTTTCAATATATTATTCGATATTCATATCGCTTTGTAAGATATTATATGTTTTGTAATATGTATTTCTAAGATATTTGTACACAGACTTTGAAAACGTGTGTGTGCAGAAACACATCGTTACACGCATGCGGGGGTGATTTTCGCATTCATACCGTTGCTCTGTCAGCGATTTCTATTGAACTCGCTTTACAGCCTCGTGGATATAATGAGAGCGTTATCGTCAACACACATGTACGACATGTATTTTTTATTGGCATGGTAAGTGACAACTCGATGCTCAGTATAAGAAAATATCATACCGCACTTGCTTTGATATTGTCATTCATTAAATCGTTGCTTTGACTTGCTTAACCTTATCGGTATCCGTTGTTATATGCATCCTGATTAAATCGTAGTAAATGTATGTGCTTGCTAACGCAAATTGATATATTGCTTACAAAACATTCCACTTTTTTCTCTTCTTTTTCATTGTTGTTAGGCATTATGGAAGAAAGCAATGATGTACAAACATTCCAACCAGTGCCATTAAGGCAGCGTGAATAGCTTTCCATCTCATCATGCTATCGATGAAGAAGGCATGTCGTCTTGTGTGCCATTAAGGCAATGTTTGTTTATTGCAGGTAGATCTTGTTCTTACGATGGTTGGAAACTTATCGATATTTGTAAGACGTTGGGACCTGTTGACAAGAATGTTTGTTTACAAATGCTAGGAAGGGCCTCTACCCCATCAGGTATCCTACATTCACTCATTATATGCATTGTATCTCAAACCCCTGTATTAGTAACATACTCCCATTTTTTTTGAGATATATTTTTGTTAGTTAATATCGATTTGTTTGCTATTTTGCTGCAAACACCAATTGATATATTGCTTAAAACTTTGTTGAGCTTATCATCAGGTTGTAATAAAGATGATGTAGCTCAATCAATTGAAAGATCTGGAGAATTGAACATTTATACTAATGGCGCAACTGAAGAATTGAACATCTGCGCTAGTGATCCACATGAAAAGAAGGGTGCAGGCATTAGACCCACTCTTGACTTGAATGTTCTAGTAGAAGAAATGCAATTCAATAATGATGTAGATTACCATGACAGTACACATAATAAAAGAGTAGGCACCGGGAATGTAAATGGAAGTACACTAGACTTGAATGTTCCAGTAGTGGAAATGCAATTCAATAATGAGGTAGATTTTGATGTCAGTACACATAATAAAAGTGTAGGAACTGAGAATGTACATGGAATTACACTTGACTCTGTTCCTGTAGAAGGAATGCAGTTTAATGACGAGGAAGCTGCATATAAATTTTACAATGATTATGCCTTAAAAGTTGGCTTCAGTGTGAGAAGGTTTTCTTGGTCAAAAAATGCACAGAGTGTCTTGGTTAGAAAGACGTATGTTTGTTCCAAGCAAGGTTGGAAGAAATCAATGGGAAATCCAACAAGGAGCATGCCAGAATCAAGATGTGGATGTCAAGCGAGAATGGTTTTGAGAAGACATCCGAATGAGAAATTTGTAGTTCGTACTTTAATCAGTGATCATAATCATGATTTATCTGCATCATTTATGACTTCTATGCTAAGGTCACATCGTAAAGTAACTGTAGTGCATGCTGCAATGGCTGAATTAGCCGATAGCGCCGGCATTGCACCAAGGAAGACATACAATTTGTTTGATCACATAGACGGTGGTCGCGATAATGTGTCATTCACACCTTTGGATCTAAGAAACCACTTGAGAAGGAAGATGACAGATAACATGAAGAAAGGAGAAATATGTTCTTTGGTTGATTACTTACAGAATAAATCAAGCAATGAACATGGTTTCTTTAGTGCAATGCAAGTAGATGAAGATGGATATGCTGTGAATATGTTTTGGGCAGATTCAAAGTCAATAGTAGATTATGAATGCTTCAATGATATGCTTGTATTTGATACTACAGTAAAGATTAATACTGAACAGTGGCCAGTTGCACAGTTTGTCGGAGTGAACCATCACGCACAGAGTTGTATATTAGGCGGGGCATTTTCGTATGACCAGACCAAGGAAAGCTTTGAGTGGTTGTTCAGAGTATTTACACAGGCAATGAACGGGAAGCAACTTGAAGCTGTACTTACAAATGGTGATCACGCAATTGCGGCTGCAATGCTTCATGTGTGTCCAGATGCACATCATCGCCTATGTATGTGGCATATCTTTCAAAATGCAGCAAAGAACATAGGACACATATTTAATCAGAAGACAAGGTTTGACACAAAGTTTACTAGGTGTGTGCTTGAGAGCATAGACGAGATCACCTTTATGTCTGATTGGGAGGAAATGATTCAGACATACGACCTTGAAGATTGTCTGTGGTTACAAAATTTATATGCAGAAAAAGAGAAGTGGGCATTGGCATATGGAAGACAATACTTTTGTGCTAGTATGATAAGCACACAAAGAGCTAAATCTATGCATGCCACACTGAAGAAAACCTTGTATTCATGTTTAATAATGTTTCGTTTCATGGAACAATATGAATTATTTGTAGACGGTCTAAGACAGAATGAGCTTGAACAAGACGTGAAATGCTTCAATACACGACCTCTAACTTTTGGCATGAAAATATTGATGCGACCTACAGCTCTATATACACTAACTGTATTTGAATGGATCAAGAAAGATGTGTTACATGTCATAAATTGCAAAATAGAAGGACTCGTGCAAACCGAGAATATGCACAAATACCATATTTTTCGGCAGGGCAAAAAGCATCACGAAAGGTGAGAAGCACATGTCACGTACAATGTTGACAATGGAAGAGTTGAATGTTCGTGCAAAATGTATGAATTCAAAGATATTTTATGCTATCATGCATTAAAGGCACTCAATCAAGAGAAGATACAAGAAATACATGAGTCTTACGTAATGCGAAGATGGAAGAGACGTGCAAAGATTGAAACCATTGTTATGGACAATGTTAGTAAATCTGGTGTTGACGAGAAGTGCCACATAGCCTCCCGTTACCAACAACTGTGTAGGTCATTTATGCATGTTGCTGATTTGGCATCGAGAAGTGAAGAAGGCTATGTATACGTGAGAAAAGCTTCAATGGAGTTACTTGAAAACTTGGAGTTAATTCACCTTAAGTCCGTTGCAGCGAATGAATACCAGTCGAAGATAATGGGATCAAACAGCGTAGGTGAAAATCATGTTTCGCTTGACACTTTTGAGAAGTTGCGCCGAAGCATAAACATTATCTTCAACAAGTCAGTAGTGAACGTTGTTGATTATGATGGACATATTTATAAAGCGAAGGGTATGAAAAGAAAACCTGCCTCTGATCGCAGTCGTCGGAGGGCAAAGGGTGCACTAGAATTGGTTGGCAAGAAAAGGACTAAGAAACAACTAACCTGTAATAAAAAACAACAAAGCCCTTCGAATGAACAGGTATGTAAGACATTATATTGCTTTCCATTACGTGAAGCTTGTCAATATCTAACTCGTTTAATGTCCAACATGCAACAATACCCTATAAAATTAACACCAAACGTTGAAACCTTCATTCCTCCCGATCAGATTTCCGGCAACGATAGCTTCAGTTTTACAAGTCTTTTGGTATGTAATCAATGTTGGGAGGAGGTTTGCATTTCTTGTGAAACTTAATGCAGTGTCTTATATTTTCTATTTCATGACAGACTCTGATGCATTCGACAGATAGGTATGGGACACAGGAATCTCGTGTGGGTTATTAATTTAGTTGTCATGCCTCTTTGCATGACCTGATTTCCACATTGTCGGATTTGTTAAGAGTTTATAGTGATTTGTCAGTGACGACTTGCGGTCCGTGGTTGGATTTGCTTAAATCGATAGATAGCGATTTGTGGCTTCTGCAGGAAGTCGATTCATGGCATCACTGAATGGTGATTTGTGGTTATCGTTGAATAGCGATTTGTGGCATCGCAGCATAGTGATTTGCGGGTATTGTTGGAATGTCAATCCAAGCGGGGTGAGAAGGGTTGTTCCAGTAAGTTTTTTTGGGCCATTGATCAAGGTTGCGATTCATTTTATGATCTGAGTAAGCTTTCACCTGCGCTTTTCAGGTATGTGGTTGCACAATGTTGGACTTGTGTAATGATAATAAAAAGAAATCATTTTATGATCTGAGTTTTTTTTGTTGATTTAAACAATTTCTTTATTTATTGAATTGTGATTTACATCCAATAAATAGAATGTGTCCCAACATAGCTGTCAATCTACTTCCAAGATAGTGTCATGTTCACAAGCTATGAGTGCCCTTTTTTTTCTTTATACTTGTGCTTCTTGACAATTTTTTTATGGTGCATGCTCGCCCCTCGCAACTAATAATCCTTTAAGCCCTTATCGACAAGAAAAATCGCTGGGTCTACATGATAAATCGCCTTAAAGTATAAACATCTTGTAAAATAGATTATTATTTTATTTATCGTAATTTGCGCTTTAGAAGTCTTTTGGTATGTAATCAATGTTGGGAGGAGGTTTGCATTTCTTGTGAAACTTGTAGTATGTGTCTTATATTTTCTATTTCAATGTTGGGAGGAGGTTTGCGCTTTACAAGTATTCTGATGTACACAATGATTAAAGCGCAAATGACGATAAATAAAGAATGGCACTCATAACTTGTAAACATGACACTATCTTGGAAGTAGATTGGCAGCTATGTTGGGACACATTCTATTTATTGGATGTAAATCGCAATTCAATATATAAAGAACTTGTTTAAATCAACCAAAAAAACTCATATCATAAAATAATTTCTTTTTATTATCATTACACAAGTCCAACATTGTGCAACCACCTACCTAAAAAACGCAGGTGAAAGCTTACTCAGATCATAAAATGAATCGCAACCTTGATCAATAGCCTAATAAAACTTACTTGAACAACCCTTCTCAACCCGCTTAGATTGACATTCCAACAATACCCGCAAATCACTATGTTGTGATGCCACAAATCGCTATTCAACGATAACCACAAATCGCCATTCAGTGATGTCATGGATCGACTTCCTGCAGAAGCCACAAATCGTTGTCTGGCTCACAGCACAAACTATCCAGCGATGGGTGTGCCATCCTTCTACCGTTGGCTTGTTGACAAGTATCCAAAGATAGTTGTGGCTGCTAAAGAGGAGATGACAGCAAAGGATGAAAATGGAGTTGAGTTCATAGACACAGCCAGACCAAACCCCAACGGGATTGAGTTTGATAATCTTTATCTTGACATGAATGGGATCATACACCCTTGCACAAGTACATTATTCATGAATTTTTTTTATTTATCGTACATTATTCATTCATCACGGTGGTTGAGAAGTAGATATTTTGGCTCATAAATAGTCGCACAAGTACTGGAAGGTGTGATTATCTTCTACTTCGTGAACTAGCAACAGTCAAACCGACGATTCCTTTATAAACCTGGAGTTCCTCCCTCGAACATGTAACCAACTACAGCACATACTATCCAGCGATGAAGACAAATCATTGTCTAGCTAACAGCACACATCGCTTTCCCGCGATAACCACAACTCACTATGCAGCGAATATGAAGTCCACTTACGTAGCTCCAAGCGATAGCCACAAATCAAAGCTTACACTTCCAGACAATTAAATCCTCATTCAGCTGATGATCACTACTACAAATCGTTGTCCAGCGAATACGAAGGACAACCTCAACATGATCAGGCGGCGCGCTTGGAATTCTGCTGCGGAATTGAATAAGGAGGGAAACCAGTCACAAACAACTTTGAATGTAACACCATAATTGTTTTTCATTGTAATCCATCACTTATAAGACCCAATGCTTTTATGATTGCTAGAGTGTAAGAATCAATATATGCAAATCGGTCCACCAATGGTGTTAGGACTGTTTTGCTATAAGCTTGCATTCGAGAATTGTTTACTTAATTTTTTACTAGACAAAAGGTCTCTGTAATTATTACCGTTATCCCAGTAAGGTAGGCCTTCTTGAAATCCAGTGGACTATGGCAATTATTCCTCTTCTCCTTCCTCTTCTTCTTCGTCTGTATTGATCAAGGTCATAAGACCACCTCATCCAATCGATGTACTACTTAAACGCCTCGCATGTTCCACAGTACTCTACGAGGAAAGGGAATTAGGTCCTTAATAGGTTGTCCTAGTAAGGAACAGAACGCTTGTTGTTTACAAATCGCAATACACATATGCGTTTCGTACTGACAACAAAGGATGTATCGTAAAATTTTTTATTTATCGTACATTATTTATTGATCACGGTGGTTGAGCAGTAGATCTTTTGGCTCATAAATAGTCGCACAAGTACTGGACGGTGTGATTATCTTCTACTTTGTGAACCAGCAATAGTCAAACTGTCGGTTCCTTTATAAACCTAGAGTTCCTCCCTCAAACTTCTAACCAACTACATAGAAAATTGTGGTCGGTGAGGCAAACGAAGACAGCTACACGACCAACAATGGCGAATCATGCGTATATTCTCTACATATCGTCTCCATTTTCATCAAGATCCGTCTCTTTCATGACGTATTTGCGATTTGTGTTGTGTACTCTATAATGTAATTTCAATACCGTTCATTGCAATGTCCTTGTTCATTTCAGTAGAACATCCACCAACGAAGTTGGGCGAGAACTTAGTCAATCACTCCTGCAGGACATTAAAAGAATGCACAATGAATTCACACAATGCAACATGATCAGTAATTTTGTTCGTATGAAACTAGTAGGAGTTGTCTATATACGTAAGCCATGTGTACGTACGTTAACAACACCATATTTGTTGCAAACAGACTATATCCGATTTCGTCAGTTATATTAAAAGCAATGCGCCAAGTAAGACTATAAGCATCGTCAACCCGTATTTCATGGTATATCAGTTGTATTTTATGTTGCTTTTAGTTATTGATTTAGTCCAGTTGATTCATATGTTAACATTGTTGTTAACAAGGTTTCGGTTTGCAGACTATCTTACGTTGTTTGCCATACTCCAGTGGATTTAAAGATGGCCTACCTTATTGGGTTAACGGTAATCATTGCAGAGACCTTTTGTCTAATGAAAAAGTAAGTAAACAAACCTAGAGTGCAAGGTTACAGCATAACAGTGCTAACAACATTTTTTACGATCCATTTGCAGATATTGATTCCTACACTCTGGCATTCTGAAAAGCATTGGGTCTTATACGTGATGGATTTATACGAAAAACAACTATGGTGTTACAATTCGTTGGAAGTTGACAGTGGTTTACGACTTGACATTTCTCATCTCGTAAGATTCCATCTATATGAGTATCGTGTCGTGTACTGAGGTCATGAATTTACTTTCGGCCGCATTATTCTCAGATCGGTTTCGTCAAAGCCATTTTGGGAGTCGACGTTAGCGAGTGGATCTATCGCACGGCATACCATGCTCCTTTACAAAATAATGGCATTGATTGCGGCGTATTTGTAATGAAGTACATTGAAGCGATATATAATGGTGCAGAACCTTGTTTCGACGTTGTATGTCATTTTCTGGCCTCTGTTATTGGTGATTAAATGCATATCTATTGGTTCCACATTACAATTTGTTTTTGCAGGTTGATATACCTGGATTCCGCGAAGAACTCTGCCAAAAATTGACGTCATTTCTAATTGCGGAGGAGAAACTAACCGAGCCGCCACGAGGATCTAAAAGGCAATGACCAACGGTGCCCAACCCGCATGATTGACAGTCGCGGAATTAGATTGCGATGTATGCAATGAACGGAGTCTTCTAATGTTCAAAATGATAATAGTCAACATCGTTATGAAATGTTTGATGTTTAAACATCGCCTTATTGCTGACACGCACAGAATAAAAATCGCAGAAGAGATTCGAGATGAATGTGGTGAACAAGAGCCATTAATGTCGCTTTCGTAATTACAAATAGTACACAGCAATAAGACGAGTTTGATGTTGAGAAATGGTGGTCTAACGTCAGCTTCACTACTACTACCATGAAATCTTGTGTAAGAATTTGAAAATTTTTTGAATTTTAAATGACTTTTTCTTTAATTATGATATTGCATACATATGAAAAAAGTCTACACGAATACCACAACTGCGTCGAAGCCGCCTATACACTCGATTCAAGAACAATTCATTTTTGCAGGAATTGTCGGTTAGTCGGTTCCTTATTCGCGAAGCAAAGTGGAACACATCCTTAACCTGTGTGATGTGTCATTCAAATATTAATGAAATTTCCTATCACCCATCGTCAGTTTTCAAATAAATACGACAATTTTAATAAACAAAGAGCAAATCTCAAATAAAATACCCTCCGCATTAATGAAATTGAACAATGTCATGTAGAGAGCTATTCTCAAAACTAATCAATGTGATTGGACCTGGTAGTTCAAATCACGGTAGCACGTAGCGTGTGGGTTTTATTGTAGAAATATTTTTTGGTCTTATATAAATCCACAACTTCGTCCACACGCGTCCCAACAAATCGCCTTAGGTGTACATTACAGACTTACACATTGACATTGGGTCGTCCCGAGTCACTCTCATCTACCCATGCACTACATTAGTTCACGATGGGGTATATATATTACGATTTTATTCTCGTAAGTTCAGCAATATAGCGATTTCTGAGAACAAACCTTTCTTATCGATAAATACTTCGTCATTTGTTCAAATCGAACATTACGTGCCTTTGTGGACCAGAAATCTATTTTCGCGCTTTTCGTTCACGTAATGCGAGTTATACAACGATTTCGGAACAACAACAAAAAATCTCTCACTGTACAGTATTTTTAATTAATGAAGAGCAGCATTACTAGCATTGGTTAAGCGCTTACAACACAAAACTATTTCTCGATAGATTTAGTTTTCGTGGATGAAGCAGTACAACGATTTACAAGTGTATTTTGTAATGTTTAAATTATATTTTAACGGAGACAAATTTACAAAATTTGTAGTCTTACAAAATTTGCCTACCAGAAGTCCTTCCCCTACATATCTCCAGTCTGTCTCTCTCTCTCTGTCTCTCTGATTGTGTTGATACCAGAAACCAGACGATTCAGATTCCGGCGAGATGAACCCCCGTCACCGGAAAGACCGCTCCTCTGAAACCTCCTCCTCGCGAGGGAGAGGAAGAGGACGTGGTGGAGCTCCTGCTGGCCACCCTCAATGCACCGACCGCGTCCCTCGCCACCGCTGACGACCTCAAATTAAATGCCCGTGACTGCACCGCCGACAGCTCCATGTCAGCCAACTCCACCTCCATTGACCGCTCCTCACCATGTTGCGATTGCACCGCCAGAGTTGGGCGAGAACGGTGATAGCGAAGCTTGTTAGGTTGTACAGACAGAGCAATCGATAGGTTTCACATTACATATTTTGTCTCCCGTTCTTTTTAAACTCAATCAAATTTCTGCATATTTCATCGCGTAATTATGGTATATCTTCCTGCAACAAAAATATGTAATGTGAAACCAATATATAACAAGAATCCTTAATAACAATGGATACAAAGCTCATACAACGTCGAAAAAAGGTTCTTCTCCTTTGTATATTGCTTCAATATGCTTTATTACGAATATGCCACAATCGACCCCATTACTTTGTACAGGAGCATCGTCAGCACATAGCAACATCCACTCGGCAATGTCGACACCCACAAGGTCGTTTAGAAATCCCGCCTGTGATAAAGGGAAAATATAGTAAAGTCTGGTTCACCTCAAATAGCTATGATTCACCTATGGGCATAAGCTTACCAAATGCATAGCGTCACGTTCTACACCACTGTGGCAGTCCAATGAGTTGTAGCACCATAGTTGTTTTTCCAAAAAATTTATCTCGTATAAGATCCAATGTTCAGGATTTTGCCAGAGCGTAGGAAGTAAAATCTGCGAATCGATACAATAATTTATAATTCCATAGACATATCGTGATGGGGATGTAACGACTAAACCTTGGAGAAGAGGTTTGTTCACTTACCTTTTCAAAATTCGAAAAGTCTACGCACTCATCATCGTTGTTCCAACAAGGTAGTGCATCTAAGAATCTACTGGTGTATGGCTTTCGTCAGACGTACATCTGTTGCACGAAATAGTAAGGTTTAACCACCAAGAAAAGTAAGTAAGTCATAAAAGCAAATAAAACAATGGCAGACCAGACATACCATGAAATAAGGGTTGATGATGCGTACTGTATTGCTCATTGTGTTGCTTTGAATATAATTGACAAAATCACATATTGTTTGGTTGCGTAAATTTACGAACTTCAAAACATACAAACTGAAGACCTAAAAAATGATAGTGGTTACATACGTACAAAATTACTGATAGTGTTCCCGTCTGCAAATTCATCTTGCATCTGCTCGATGTCATCTACAACCTCGTTAGGGCGTTGCCGTCCACCCTTGTCTGTGGATGTTGCACTGAGTGCACCATGAGCGTAGTATTGAGAATTCGTCATTGAAATTATTTTCTACAGTAAACAACACAAGTCTAAATACGACATGAAAAGGCAAATATTGATTAAACCGGTCAGGAGGTTCAAAAAATATGTCTTAAGCGCTAAAGTTGGTACTGTGGAAGTGGTTGTCTTCTTCTTCGGCGGCGTGCCTGGTCGTATTGCTCCCATCGTGCTCTCCTTTGGCGTCATGTCTGGTCGTATTGCTCCAATCGTCCTCTCCTTTGGCGACATGCCTGGTCGTACTGCTCTCATCGTCCTCTTCTTCGGCGACATGCCTGGTCATATTGCTCTCATCGTCCTCTTCTTCGGCGCCATGCCTAGACGAAGATATCGATGTCACCTTTGCAACACAGATATGGAATCGACGTCGTCAGTCAAATATAAAGAAATATGTCTTTTCCAATGTCGTCCTTTTTCGAAAACAACCCGCAAGTTAAATGATTGAGTTTTAAATAATTAAGAAACCGTCGTTTCGAATACCGCCCTTTTTCGAAAACAACCAGCAAATTAAATTATTGCATTTTAAATAATTAAAAATACGTCTTTTCACATGCCGCCCTTTTCGAAAACAACCCACAAATTAAATGATTGTGTTTTAAATAATTAAAAAATCATCGTTTCGAATACCGCCTTTTATCGAAAACAACCCGCAAATCAAATGATTGTGTTTTAAATAATTAAAAAACTGTTGTTTCGACTTCATATTATAACAATAGTTGAGTAGGAGATTGACCCGACCCGAACAAACCCGTTTTCTAGGTATGAATAATCTTTGACGATTATTGAATTGATTATCAAATATGGATACATCGATATATTCATGTCACATATCTTAGCCCTTATCGGTTTTTTAACAACAAACGTTCATTATCGCTTTATACTAGTATCATTTAACACTGCAAATCGTTGTTGACTTACAACGTTTACAAAGGGACAAGCTATTGCCGTTTGCGTTGTTGACCTCATGAATTGCAATCCTATTTCACGGTTTGCATTGAAGGTGTCCTTGCAAATGAGCGATTTCTGACAGGGAACCATATCGTACCGATTTTGGCTGGCCGGCATCCTATTACGCGATTGCAATTTACTTATGATCATCAGTAGCGATTTCTGAGCATCAAACTTTTCTTATCGCTATTGACTGTTATCATTTACGATGTCAAAACTCGTTAAATTATTGTTCACGGCATACATCACAAATCCTTTTTACGATGTATTATCGAGGCAGAGACAAATACAACGATTGCTGGGCAGAAATGCTCTATCATAACGATGGCGACCTTAATCAATGCCACACATTCTGAACAACAAACATCTATTCTCGATTAAAGTTTATTTATTTACGAGATCCACAGACGAAACATGTCTGTTACATGTAATAATAAATAATTAAACAATAAAAGAATGTCACGTTACAACAATTAATTATACAATTACAACAAATACCTATCGTGATAAAAAAGAATGCCAAGGGTTTATTCCTAGGCACTTGATGAATTAGATGAAATATCATACACTTGTCTTTCTCTTTTTATTGGTGGACTGTCTATCCTGGGTGGCCTCTGGGTTGCGTCCATCTTACTAAAAAAATGGGTCATCATCTCTACCACTGAGTTCAATTGTATCCCCATATTGCTTATTTTTATCCTTAATTTCTTATTCTACCTCTCCATAAGATTGAACCTTGCGGCAGAGACAATGTTCTCTTTTGTAGCAAGTGTTTGTTCTTCATCGTGCTTTGTTACTGAGGGAATCATTGTTGTAACCAGAGAGAGACAATGTTTTGGTTGTAGAGGCTGGGCTGCAACATGAGAGGGGGCAGTTGGGAGGCATGGGTTCTCAATTTTATCAATCACCAGATTTTGGTGCATTGGTTCCCAATACCTTTCGAAATAAAAGGGATCAAATTGTCGTCCATTAGAATCATACGATACGGCACGGACACCACCTGAGTTCCAAATTAATAATTTGTCCCTGTAGCGTTCGCGCCAATTCACGTTCCTGCACCCACCACTATTCATCTTCCTTCTCACTTCCAAAGGCTTATTTGGGATAGACTGCCCCAAGCCAGATTGTAGGAGAACTCGACTACCATGCTGCAACCCAGCTTCATAATTGCAAAACAGCCACAAATCGTGGTCAGACAATCTAGCAGCCTCAACAACAACGTCTTGGTCATCGTCCTCCCCATCTCCATAAGGTCTCCACAAAACCTGTATATTGGTAATTCTTTTTAATAACGAGTGACAAATATATTACAATTTACTTAAGCATGATATGGCGACGATATGTACTACGAAAGACAATTTTGCAACAATAATTACTTAAGAATGTTAAACATTACAACGATTTATAATACTCAATGATAAATGCTGACACGATTGTAAACAATTTTAGAACATTTACCTCATTCAGTTGCAGCCCATCTAAAATGGACTTAGCATTATGAACTGTGACGTTTATTCTATCCCAACGACCAATCTTTGGAAAACCACAACTCGCACGGCCACAACGTGGACGCAATGGGATAATATGTTCCCACGCCCAAGCCTAACAAAACCAATATTATTAGTAACACTACAACCTTCAATGAAATTAGTCTACAATTACTAAGTATGCAATCAACAAATACATGAACAAATGGCCAAAATCCCCCAACTGTTTTCGTACCATTACTCGCACGGTAGAGTTGACTGTACAAGTGTGCGAGCATAGCGGCACCCCAGGCATAGTTATCGACTTCGTCTAAGTCTGCCAGGTACTGCAACCACATGAAACTTATTCTCGAACTAGAACAATCAGAAAATAATATAAGACCAAAAAAATAAAGAAGGAAGCCGCACAACTCTTGGTCAGTTGTTTCAGATACACAAATAGCGGAGCGGCCTTCCCATTTATTACGGAAAAATGAGACTTTCATTGATGTGGACTTGATTCCACCATAAATACATTGACTCCATTCGTCAATCGACATTCCTAAAAGGGTCGTGCATTTTTCCCTTGCGTTATAGTTTGAATGTCGTAATAGGACAGCACTGCCATCACACTTAAGGCCAGTGATCCTCGCCACATCTTCTATAGTCATGGTGATCTCAAAAGAATCAAACTGGAATGTGTTAGTCTTATCATTCTACTTATTTACCAGGTGGGTCATAGTATTCCAGTAAGTTTCAAAATATTGTTGGTCCAAAATGCCACTGAAGTGCATATTTCATAATCGGTCCTTCTGATATGCACTCAGCTGACCATACCACGACAGAACTGCAGGCCATTGACACCGACCTCCGAGCTTTTCACCTGGTGCTCTACTTCTCCTGTGACCTCCATGTAACACAAAATAACATATTATTTCTACCAATTATAAATTAGTTCCATTTGTACTTATAAATAATATTTTACTAATCGCTATAAATAATATTGGTTGCACACAAACTATCACAGTAATCGCTATACATATTAATACCTAACACAATAATCACTATACCAAAATCGATAAACATATTATTAAATCTTCACAGACAGGACGAATTTATTTACCTTAGTTGCTCTTTTCTCCTGTTCTCCCTCCAACCTAGGCCTTTCTGGTGGGTCCATTGCCTCCAACTGCCTTTCCCTTTCCTTCTCTATCGGCTCCACCATCGCCTTCCTTTCTCTCTCCTCATTTTTCTCACCCTCCTTCTCCTTCCTTTCTCTCTCCTTCCTTTTCTCATGTTCCTTCTCCTTCATTTCTCTCTCCTTCATTTCCTCGTCCTCCTTCTCCTTCCCTTCTCTCTTCTTTTTCACCTCCTCCTTCTCCTTCCTTTCTCTCTCCTTTTTTTGGTCCTCCTTCTCCTTCGTTTCTCTCTCCTTTTTCTCGTCCTCCTCCTTCTGCCGCCTTTCTTTCTCTTCCAAATATTGCTTCCTTCTTTCCTGCACTTCCTCCTCATGCTTCTTCCTTTCTCTTTCCTTTTCTTCCTCCTCCTTCTTCTCCTTTCGCCGCCTTTCTTTCTCTTCCAAATATTGTTTCTTTTTTTCCTGCACTTCATCCTCTTGCTTCTTCCTTTCTCTTTTCTTTTCTTCCTCCTCCTCCTTCTCCTTCTGTCGCCTTTCTTTCTCTTCCAAGTCTTGTTTCCTTCTTTCCTGCTTATTCCTTTCTCTTTCCTTTTCTTTCTCCTTCTCCTTCCGCCGCCTTTCTTTCTCTTCCAAGTCTTGTTTTCTTCTTTCCTGCACTTCCTCCTCCTGCTTTTTCCTTTTGTTCCTCCTCCTCCTTCTCCTTCTGTTGCCTTTCCTTCTTTTCTTCATCCTCCTTCTCCTGCCTTTGCGTTTCCTTACCTTCCTCAAACTCCTTCTCCCTCCTTCGCCTTTCCTTTTCTTCCTCATCCTGAGGTTTATTCCGTTCATTCTCTTCCTCCTCCTTATTCATTTGCCTTTGCCTCTCCTCCGCCTCCTTCAGTAGCTTTTTCTTGTTTCGCCTTGTTTTATGTTCCAAGGCCCTCTTATCCAATTCCGCCTTAGCCTCCATCATTACCTTCTTAAAATACTTTTTTCTCTCCTCCTTATTCTTTTTTTTGCCTTTCCCTCTGCTCTGTCTTCTTCCTCCGCCTTCTCTTTTCATTCTCCTCCTTATTTCTTTGTTTTGCCTTCTCTTCGTCATCCTTCTTCTGCATCTTTCGTTCTTCAGCATTGTTCCTTTGGTCCGCAACCTCGATATCTGAGGGATAATCCTCCGCATAATACAATTTCAAGGCTTTCTTCCTGTCTTCATCGTTCTCAATCTTAAGTATATTTCGGTACCTCTCAAGAACCTTAGATAGATGAGACTGGCGGATCACTTCTTTAATACACAAACCATAGAATGACAGGGCATCTCTTCTCTGATGAGTCGCAGGCATTGCTAACTTGCACAACACATTAAACGATCATCATGATTACAAATCGTCGCAATATTTGGGTTCATAAGTACACATCTTTGTAAGATTTATCAAACTTACAAATCGTTGTATAAGAAGCAACCTACAGATTGAATAACGAAACCTTACACGAAACTCACTGAAACAATAGGATTTTGGATATTCCAACTGTAGAGTAAGCAACAGTAACAACTAATACGCAACAGAAGGTGGCAATGATGCTGCGACTGCTCGTAAGACGGAAACGGATGCTCTGGAACAAAGGAAATGATGCTCTGTTGTACACAGATGAAAGCAAAGTATGCTCCAGTAGAGTTTTTTGCTTAGGGCGAGAATGAATTGTTTTGAACTATTTAAATCCTACAACATACAGCTTGCTACATACGCAAACTTTGCGGAACATTTTGGTGCGATAACGATGGAGGGCAGTTTTGTCCTTTTCATGAACCGCCGATTCAGTTTTCTAGATGGAGGGCATTTATGTCCATTCGAGAAAGAGGAAGAGAATAGCGGTAAAGGGTACTTAAGTCTTTTCGACGACACCAAATTACGATGCAATATGATGCGGACACACATGGGGATACATGTCGGTCTGCATCTTATACGTGGCGCTCTTTGGGAACACCCAAACATGAGATGGAGTACCGGCCCTGTTCGGGGGGGAACATATAACCTGCTTCGATCCTGTAGGGGTGGCAAAACCTGACACGACCTGCCAACCTGACCCACCAACCCGCCTCTTAGGCGGGTTCGGGTTTGAAAAAAATGAATCCGTTTAATAAACGGGTCAACCCGCCTAACCCGTTTATTAAACGGGTCGGGTTCGTATTAAGGGTATGCCAACCCAACTGACCTGTTTAATAAACGGGTTAGGCGGGTGGGTCAACCCGCCAACCCGACCTGCCAACCCACCAACCCGACCCGTCAACCCGCCAACCCGACCCGCGAACCTGTTTACCCGACCCAACCCATTTATTAAATGGGTTGGCGGGTCGTGTCGGGTTACCCGCTTATTAAACTGGCCGGGTTCATGTTTGCCACAGCCGACCCGTTTAATAAACGGGTCGGGTTCGGGTTGAGGTATGCTGACCCGCCAACCCGTCGGGTCGACCCGCCAACCCGACACGATTGCCACCCCTACCATCCTGTGGCTCCTTGGATTATCTTTTTAAACCCATCCATTACCTAGTTCGAACAGGACTTGGAATGCAAATACAAGTATGTGATTATATATCCATCGAACGAGTAAATCGATCAATATCCTTAAGTTTTGGGTGAAGGGTATTCGGCCACCACTGTCAAGAAATCATACTTCTACATTTCCGAGGAGAGTTGAGAAGGGTGAATCCACAACGGAAGTATATGAGACTCAAAACAACTTTAACTCCAACCCGGGGTGCCATCGATTGACAAGAAGAGTTCGACCATTCACACACTATGCTCCTTTTTCGCATAATTAAGTTCCCAACTACTCTTATGAACAACAGCCCTTCGTGAATTGGGTGAAAATTTAAATGTGTTTGATGGACGGCCAAAAATGCTTTCAGTCGGTTGAACAGAAACTGGTATTCCATGCTTCTGGTGGAGTAACCACCAGTGAGTCCAACAATAACTAATCCTTGACGGTAAAGGATGAGGACACATGATCGGGCTTCTAAACAGTTCTGTTGGAAAAATATTAGAATATTTTGCCTTTCATATTTGACTTACAGAGTCCTACACTTGACCTGCATCAGACCTAAACCACGGGCAGTCCAGATCTGATTTGCTCTCATGATTTTAATTTCGACAACTATCTAAATTCATTGCCAGCCCAGTGAGCCAAACAAACAAATTATTAAACAAGTAGCCCAATGAGATGGCGTTCTGGCTTCAGCCGGACACTTACTTTTTTTCTATTTTTACATGGAGAAACCACCAACAGGATCATAGACCTAGCCGTGCTGGGTTTGCCTGCCGTACTTATGGTCACTATCCTGGCAGTGTAAAACTTTGTGTTTGTTTGTTTTTTTAGAAAAGAACTGCCTGACTTATGTCTTCCTTCCTTTGCTCCGCTCCCTGATAATGAAAGCAACTCACCCCTTCGGTCTTTACTTTGATTTAAGGACCATCTGGTATTGAAATAATTCAAAGCAGTCAAAACCCTGAAAAGTCTGCTTCCCCCTCGCCTGCGCTCCCTGGGCTGCACCCCTAGACCTCTATCAAGAGTGGAGGGCGGGAATAGAGAGGAATTGAATTACCGGTTGTTGCCTCCGAACCAAGTAGTTATGTGCACCAGACCTGTTCTTGTGCTATAGAAAAGGCAATGCTCAATTCTTTCCTACGCACAAAGGAGAGATGTTAGGAATCTAATTAGGGCATGTGATTTGGCGATCCCTATAATAGCTGTAGAAAGTGGGTCTTAGGAAGAATAGGGTGGACAAACTGTCTTGTGAACCTTGCCTACAAGAGTAGCAGGGTTCACCCCGAGTCTCATTCCACTATCGGTCAATATGAAAAATTTAGATGGAAAGGAGTTGTAGATAAAAGAAAAAAAAACCTTACTGATGATTTGACGGACTTCATAAGCTGGCGACCACACATAAGGGGGAGTAAGGCAAAGTGGGCAAACTCAAGAAAGCTGGTCTCAAACAGTCTCCAACAGCGAGTCCTAAGCTAAGAGATTTCGAGGATGTCAGCACATTCTTGCACCTCATGGAGACACTCCGTCATTCTGGTACTTGAGCCTTTAAATTCCTTACTTATCCCGCAAGGGGAAGCTTGGGAGGAGAGCGGAAGAATCACAATAAAGTTAAGTATGACAAAATGATTAGCTGCTAATAAGCCTTTTTTTTAATTTAAAGAGAGATTGTTCAGTGCCACAACAGTTCAGTGATCCAGGGGCAAGGTAGACAACTCAATACTCTTTTTCTTACTCGAACTTGAGCAGCCTTAACAAAGGACTGATTTCTTCCACACTCCAAAAGAGGTGAGGCCTTTGGGCAGGAGCTGAGTCACAACATTTTTCGTATGAATAATGAAGAAAGAAAGATAGATTGAGCACATCATGAGTTGGGT
This sequence comes from Nuphar pumila, assembly GCF_984573655.1. Lineage (NCBI taxonomy): Eukaryota > Viridiplantae > Streptophyta > Magnoliopsida > Nymphaeales > Nymphaeaceae > Nuphar > Nuphar pumila. The sequence goes on along the minus strand of NC_143250.1, from coordinate 74,463,723 downwards.
TTGACTTCTCTTTCCATCATGAAGGACTAGGTAGTTCCTTGCTATGCTTGCACGAGCTCAAGTTTCCCTATAGACTTGAGCGAAGGGAGACTACGTAGCTGATACAATTGTTGTACCCTCGGGGAAGCAGGAGTTGAGGCACAGCCAAGTAGGTAGGGGTCAGAGGGGGAGGATCCCTGTGACTCAGTCAAATAGAAGCCCCAACAATTCGGAGGGTGAAATAAAACACGGATAGAGGGATCGATAATCCCTTCATAAGGTTTTCTTTTAAACTTGAGAAGGGAACCCTATTGAGCGGATCTGCGGGGTCATGTGGGAACTGCCAATGGGAGATATAATCTAGGCTTAAATTCTTAGTGCCAAGGATCTATCACGGTGGGAAGGAAAGAGTGAGGCTGGCTCCATTCGATAGAAATGAAGGTGCCTCAAAAAAGGAATAGAGAATCCTGTTTGTCAAACCTATTCTTGAGATGGTCGAATTACCAACCATCTATCTTGCTCATTAGAATTACTTTATTTATCTTAGTGTAGTGGGAGATTTTATTTTTGGAATAACTTTTGGCTTCGGTCTTTCTACATAGATCAACCCTCCCTTTCACAACTCGGGCACCTGGTTGGCCCCTTAATCTTTCCTCCTCTCACCTATAACAGGACTTCCAGTTCCTGTTCCATCGAAAAAGAACTTCCCAAGAAAATCCCCTTCTAACGGAGAAGGGAAGGAGGTCCTCCCTATCTCCCCACATTGGGATGTCTGATCATCAGAGCATCCTATCGCCCACAAGGCGATCTTTCGTCTATCTAAAAGAGAAGAGAGACCAAGCAAAAAGCAATGAGTTAAGGGATCCGATGGTTATTTCTAGTGCTCTAGAAGTTTGTTTTCCCTTTGAAAAAGATAAGGAATCGTAGGTTAGGAATCGGGATGGGTTCTTTAGCTATCTCCCCTTCCGTCTGGATCTGCATCAATAGAAAAAAACATGTTAGCGATGGGATCATTCGTCCCCTAAGTTTTTTTTTATCTGAGCACCATCCTGCACTCCTTTTTAGGGAATTCTAGAAAGGAATGCCCCGTCAATAAGAGCTCTTGGGAGTTATCCCCCATGTACCTTTGATCCGTTGAGTGAGAACCCTATCACACGAAACTCCTGAATCACTATGGCCGACTTTTGTCTCTGTTCGACCAGTCGGTCTCACAATCAGGCAAGCTTATACCATTATGCTCACGAGCAGAATAGACGCTTGAGCCTACCTTCACACACCTAATTACCCCTTGCCCCCAAAGAGTCGCCACATTTCAGCTTGTGCAAGGGGTAATGCCCATGAGATTTGAACCTTGATCACCTGCCTAGTGGCCTAGGTCTCATCCCAGTACACCAAACCCCTTTGGGGCCGAACACTGTTACTTAGAAAGGCTTCCCATGTCCCTTCACTTTCTGGAAAGCTCTTTATCACAAGAGCTACATCATCGATCTGTTGTGGAGAGTTGTGCCGATATATCTTTCAAGGGTTTCCTGGATTCTTTGTCTATCCCATCATAACAAACTACCCACCGAAGACGATTTACAATATCTTGGAATTTAGTTTCCTAACCACATAACCGCTGTTTCATTTGCAATTCGGATGAGAAATCAGCTCAGCACTTATTCATTTATTTTCCCCCGGTTGCCAAGGTACGTAACCTAAGTTACATCACTTTCATACGCAATGTGTGCTAATCCACACCTTAAGTTGACAGCTTCAACTTTCGTTTGCCATGCAATTCAACAATAACCGGTTGCAGCAATATTGGAAACAGACTTTCCATATAGTTGTTTGGAAGATCTCATTCGCAATAGCATTTGCCAAAACGAGGCAATCTAATCTACCAGTAGATTACAACCTGAAAATTGGGCTGCATGTCGTAACAACTTTCTCAAGCTGCCTATTGAATCATGACCTGCTCTGCTGACTACTATTAAACGTTGTTGAATCTTGTAGGTCTTCCTTATGCATTAAGGGGATCATAGGAAGAGCACATTATGCCAGAGACCTACAAGATTCAACAAATTCACTTCTACCAGAACTACACAGCTTTGCTGAGATACCATCCTTGACTGACCTAGGCTCCGTCCCTGTCTCAGTCATCTCTAATAATTGCAGTTGGATAACCTGGATCTGATCAGTTGTATCAGGTCTAAAAAGCCTGCAACCTGCACTTTGCCCCCTTCCCATAATTTGCTCTCTGGATGCAGGTCCTATACTATGACTCCATGTTCTACCCATATGTCTTTTACTTGGTTCAGAAGAATAAACCTTCTGACTGGAATATCAACAATGATTTTGCAAGTTAGTTACTTGTATCTTGTTACCTTAGAGAGCAAGGTATCCAACTGCAAAAAAAAAACAGATATGAAAGCTCACACAAGTTTATGTTCTGACTTCCCCGGCTTGATAATAAAAAAAAAAAGGTTTACTTTCGGTCGAAACCCAAGCACAGTACATGTTCATATGAACGAATGTTATATGGTTCTCGAATGGCTTGTTAGGTACTTCGGATTATCAACTCAACACCAGTTTGATAGGTTAGATGGATGTACGTCCTAGAGTGGTTCGCACACGAAGAAGAAAAAAAAAAGGATGCACAATGCCATCTATGGATATTCTAACTCATTGAAATATGCTGAGGATACAAAGCAACCAGTTTTCACCTCTCAAAGAGGTGGTTTGCCTTTTGAGCATAGTTGTAACCGTCCTGTTTTATTTATACGACCAAAGAGACTGTACATCTGGAGTGGAAAAAAGGCCTCCGATGTGTGGCCTCGGTGGTGGGGAATTTGCTATAACATTTCCCGTCTGATGCACAGCCCAGTTGCTCCTGCAAATCAGCAATAAACACAAATTTAAGTTCTGTAAATCGAAAGGTCTAACTCTGTGCGTGTGCATGTCTACGTAAGCTTTCTAAATTTATGAAACTGAAAAATATAGGCATGAAATATTATGGTAATATCATAGGACAGGAATTATTTTCTCCAGCATTCCAGGAGCTAAGAAGATAGTTCAACATTCCAGGAATCCACGATAGAAACAATTTTTTTCTTCAAACAATGAAGTTGCTGAGTGGAGGCCCCTACCCTTTATTGCACTATGAACATTACAAAATTTACACTTCCAATATATCAGGAGGTTTATCTTTTCAAAACCAAACAACCCCATCGTGTAGTTTGTATAACATGTTACAAATTGTTGGGCTAGGTTTATAGCCTGTAAAAAATAATCAATGAATGATCGAGGACATTTGACGTGAGAGGTAGCATAATTGATAAAAACAAAAGTTTCTGCAGAGACATCATGCTATTGTACTTCCAACTCTCAGCAGGATATAGCCATCTATTGTAGACCATGATATTGAAGAGGCTAATAAAGCCAAAAAGTGGGAGAAACAATTGTGTTTGTACTACCGTAAGGTTCAAATATTACAGAGAACTGGTTGCAGTAGATGTCCAGTCACATCGCACAGCAAAAAAAAAAACAGTTCTTAATGTCTGAACAATAACCAATCAGCCTTAGAAGACAATATTGGGCAGTCATCACAGAAGCACTCAAAATTAACAAGTTCTTGCACCAAAATATGAAAACAAAGTAAAGTCTTTTCAGATCTTTATGACTACAGCTATTATTATAAGTACATGCTCAAGGCTACCAAAGGCCTACCGATATTCCAGAACATATTGGACATTATTTACTCACTGCCTCAGGAAGGCCCATGTGATTCTCTTTTTGACCACTCGCCATCTAAAACCCATAGTTAGTTCAGAATTTTCACCGAGCAGTCGAAAGCACTGCAGCTCTTCATGGTCTTTGTCTTTCCTCTTTATTCACAAACAGTTTGCTTTCCTTGAATCAAAGATATTCTAGGATGGCAGGATTTCAAGATACAACTGGAATGAGAAGCTCAAATTATGCAAGTACTCCACAAAACTCAATCAAAGCAACAATATCCTATCTTAAGATGGCATGCTATGGTGTTTGGTTCTCCATAAGCATGGGAACGTGAAAATCATTCTTCAAAGAATCTTACACACAGCCGTGCTAAATACACAATGGTGCCTGATGCATGCAAGATGGGAGCACATGTCCAGTCCCAGTCAATTTCATCCACAGATGGAGGTATTTTACTCGTTAGCAATCTTAAGACCACTTAACCCCAAGTAATCTCTGCACCAAAAGATAATGATGGCACTGCATCTATAGGACAGAATATTCCTCCCTTCGACCTCTAAAGGCTCTACCATAACTTACCAGCTTCAAGCATAAACACCCCAACCAGTTGATTGGAGCTTTATACCAGCGGCTGCATGGATAATGGTGTTTCAAAACTTTCTTTCTCTTAAAAACCTCTATACAGTCCATGACAAATTGGATTGTTAGCCTGAACAACAGCTCTAGTTGTGCAGATACCCTCAATTTTTGCAACATTTTCCAGATTGCCAGCTACCATCTCTCCTAACTTGTCATTTGACCTCTCTCCTACTTTAGTACAAAAATAGCCAATATTACTGCAACGACAAAACAAGTTGTAATAAGTTTTGGCATGCCAGCAACAGTTCACAAAAAGAGATACATATTGAACAACAAAATTCTCTAAAAAGATGCCAGACAGCAACAGTATCTCCACAAGTGACTACTCCAGAAAGATGGATAACTAGTCATTCACTGGCACGAACTAGAACTTAAACCAAGTAGTTCAGAGGTAATGCAACTCTAGAAATGATTCTTAAAGGACAATGAACTAGTGGACTATCCCACCATCAAGAGTGCTTATAAAACGCTTATATACATGACCATGATAAGTTCCAAGCTGCAGAAAGTTGATCAATAATATAGGTTATCAACAGATTGATAACATCAAAAGCTTGAACCTGTTGCTATCCGCTTTCTGCTTCTCCAGATGATGTGGAATATGGGTAACTGAATAACTGGCTGCAACAGTATCTCAAACAACCCAACCAAACCTGGTTTTAAGAGTAAAAATAGTGGGAGATCCCTGAAGGGTAATCCATGCTCAAACTTTTTGTTCCCTTTTTGGTCTTCCAGAAGACACTGATTTAAAAGAAGAAACTTTTATTTGAACCACCTTATATGGTTTAAAGCTAACTTGTCAAAAGGAAAGAACCAAATATCAGATGACCCGACAAACCAAAAGTCACTCATTGAGGATATTTTCAAGGGAAATTAAACTAACAGTGCACAGAAAACCCTAGATAATACCAAAACAGAAAATCGTACAACATGCTGCTTCTCATGTCAAGGCAAGACAACCAAAAGGATATCTAACAAGGTCATTATCACACTGAAACTGAGGCATGAAAAAAGGCAAAGGATTCTCAAATGAGACTAGGACATCATCCCATGTATTTTATTGTCTAGTAACAAACTGCTAGGCTTGTAATACAAGGAGCTCTCAACAGCACGAAGCAAGAAGCAAGAAGCAAGACACTGTTAAGAACCTATTAAAAATTTAAAAGGGACAAGGATTTTCTAAATTCATTTACTGCTGCCTATCTTTCCCAATACTTTACTCTGATAAAGCCTTCTATTATCCTATACTCAGAAAAAGGAGATCCTGTTAGTTACAAAGAGAAATGGAGGCATTCTCATAGAAAAGAAATAACCAGATAAATTTGCCCCAAAAAAATCCTCTCATAAGAATGAATCTCACCGAAGATTGAGAGAAAGAAAATAAAAAATAAAATCATATTTAAATCAAATATATGATGACTGGATGGCAAAGTCAATAAAACGAAACTGAGAGTCGCAAGTTTTTAATAACAAGAGAGGCTGCCCCAGCTTCACCATAAATTGGAGGGAGAGAATAAAGTAGGAGAATGGAAAGATAGAGTGGAGCCTCTAGGAATGAGGCTTCTTAAAAATGCTAGGCTGGATGGGTGGTGGTGTGGGTGTGTATGCATAATTGTATGAACATAACACACCAAATAACTACAAGACAAAAGTTCTATACCTCATAGTAGTGACCAGACCATTTTTTGCACATGAAGGATCTGATGACCTTAATATGGGCAAATATTTTATTTGCAAGTCTGAACTTAAAGGAAAAAATTACTGAAACATGCTTCAAAATTATTCATCAGGTAGTCATAAAAATGGATTTCATTACAGAAGATATTAAGAAATAATTGACTGAAATGTCATAGCTTTCCTATCAAACATTCATGAGCAAGCCAATGATGTCAGCATCACTGTCACCCGATATTTTGAAAATATCTCAATATTATCAGCTATTTCAAGTTAGCCGATACTATCGAGAATATATCACGATAGTTTTTGAGAAAATTCTTTTTTTTTAGTTTGCATTTCCTATTTTTTATTTCTTTTATATTTTAAAACCTTTAAAACATGTTTCTTTATATTTTTGAAAGAAAAATAATGAAAAACTTATTATTTTCTTAGCTTTTTGTTGTTATTTATATTTTTTTCAATTTTTTAAACTCTCGAAATTTTCCCAAGATTGATCAACTTTTGAAAATCTCTCCGAGAAATTACCTTTAACGATAGCGATGGCTATGGTCAGCATCATGAGGGAGGGGCAGATAAGAGAGGAAACTCATGAAAAATTAGTGAACAGAATTCTCTCCCGTTCTTTTGTATCCCATTTTTTTCTTCTCATAAACTTACCAAAATACTTACATTATATTTGACATCTCTTGTTATAACCTGGCCTTTTGAGAAAGCAGGGTGAACTCAACTTGAATGAAGCTCTTGCATAACATGAGTGCCCGAAAGTGGCAACAAAGGGCTATTTTTGTATTTTTTACATACGCTTCTATGTTAATGCAATACTCATACATGGTCAAATCGGTTCTTATGTTTGTTTACTTGCACAGTTTACACAGAACAAACCATGGACCAAGGAATCTTGACCAAAAATACTCAGATCTGACATCCAAGGATCTCAGTCCGAACCCACCATTGGACTTTAAATGGTGGAAGGGGGGATGGGTTTTGGCCTGAAATGAGGATCCTAAATCCTCCTCCATTTGAATGAAGGTTGGATCAAGGAGCAGGCTCCACTCCTCGATCCATGGCAATCAAATGCACCCTCAGCTTTCTCTTTTCTTTGGACTTCTTAGATTGTATTAAGGCCATCCGTCCGAGTACCCTGAAATGTACTTATCGATTTTCTCCTTTTCTCAAAGATAGAATTAGCTATATCAAATCAGACATCAGTATGGGTACAGGTGTGTGGTACAGAGGGTATGACACAGGAATTATAAAAGTATGGGCAGGGATACAGCTATATATATGTTCTTTGAGAAAATTTATGTATGCATGCATGTGTGTGTATCAAAAACCATACAAGAATGGATGAAAACAACCTTTTATGCACCTAAAAAATGTATGTATATATATATATATATATATATATATATATATATATATGTGTGCATGTTCCTATGTATGTATGCATGTGTGTATCAAAAACCATACAATAATGGATGAAAACAACCGTTTATGGACCTTAAAAATGGACGAAAACATATAATTGTTCAGGTCTGGATCAGGTCAAAACCAAAACTGGTCTGACCCGTACCCAATGAAGTACTAGTATCAATATCCATGTCAACACGGGCACAGCACCCTTCTTGAAGTATCCATTACATAGGACCAATGGCACTGCTTTTGACAATCTCAGGATTTGAGTGTCCATTTGTAAAAAAAAAATCAACCAAAAGCAAGCAACAAATCTCATTTCTCTTTCATAAAGGAAAAAAAAGAGATGGTTAAAATTGACAAGACCTGTGTTGACATCAAAATTGGATATTGCTGACTTCATCCATATAGGGATCAACAACCAGCCCACATGTCCAAGTCCTAAGACCTAGCCAACCACTAGGGTTTAGCAACACAACTGGAAAAAAATGTTGCTAAGTGCTAACTTGAGTGTTTGTTGATCCTGACTATTGCCTTCATTTACTCTTTTTTTCTTGTTATTGCTAGCCCTTACTTCCATTTTTAACATGTTATCTTAGTCTTGAATCTCTTGATCTCTTATGACTAATCTTCATTCTTGCTCTTGAACCATCAATGTCTTTTTTATCCTGGAAATTGACTCGTTCCAGTACCTCATATGGAATGTCCAATCAATCCATAGAGTATAGAATTTAGATCTAATGGGACTTTAAGATGGTTCTAATCTCATTCCAACACAATGCATTAAGAAGAGCAATGCTAAGGGAGGAAGGCTATCCTTTCCCAATACTCATTCCTCGCATATCGCATCTGATATTGTCTAGACAAGATGTTGGCAGAATCCATCCTTTCAGGTAGGGATGCACAACGAGCCGAGCTAGCTCAGGCTCGACCCATTTAACTCAGCTCGAACTCATTCGAAAAACTAACCTAGCCGAGCTTGAACAAGGGCTCAGGCTCAATACACGTAAACGAGCCGAGCTTGAATAGGACTTTCAGCTCGAATAAGCTCAATAAGCCCGATTAAGCTCGGCTCACATGGTTATATAAAGGAATTAGATTTTATATATTTATTACTTTGTTCATAATATGGTCACAAAAAGAGGTCGCACCTTAATGGTTTAATTGTTGGACTTCTTTGGAAGTGGCATGGGTTCAAATCCCACGTCTTCCTCTCTTTTAAAAGGGCTTTTGACACAAATTTCAAAACTTTGAAAACCTTTTTTAAATTAAAGGTATTCAGCTCGAGCCGAGCCAGCCCAAGCTCCGCTCGAACACGGCTTGTGTGCATCCCTACTGTCAGGATACACTGACTAGTGTTGAAGATGTTCTGACCACCATCTACTCATAGGTGTCTGAATCTCAAACCATGCACCTTATGGCTGAGTTTCAAAACATGAAGAGGATGAATGTCTTTGGAATACTCAAATAAGCTGAAAAAATTTGTTGAACAATTGGCTCCAAGGTTGCAAGTAGCATATCATTACTCGTATCAGTCGAGCCCAAAGTTAGATACATAGTGTATCGTAAAAAATCATAATTTTTAATAACAATTTTTCAAAATATTAAAAAAAATCAGAGAAATTAGCAAAAAAATCATAACACATGAAACATTGATGAATTGCACAAAATACAACAATAAAATCACATATGAAGCATTTATGCCTTTATGAGTTGCATAAGACATCACAAACATCAACTAATATAGTTTGCATGCATATCTCACAAGAACAATGAAAAATATTAAATATCTTGCAATTACGAATATACCACAAGACTCATACTTTAATATTATATAAACAAAAACAAAATAACATTCAACAAATAACCAAGTCTTTGAAAATCGCTCTCCCTTGTGCACGGATCGGCCCCCAAGTCTTTATGAGTTGCATAAGACATCACAAACATCAACTAATATAGTTTGCATGCATATCTCACAAGAACAATGCAAAATATTAAATATCTTGCAATTACGAATATACCACAAGACTCATACTTTCATATTATATAAACAAAAACAAAATAACATTCAACAAATAGCCAAGTCTTTTAAAAATCGCTCTCCCTTGTGCAAGGATCGGCCCCCAAATCGCTCTCACGAGTCATAGGTGCATGGATACCGGCCCTCAAGAGGTTTTTAATAGCCTCTACACAAATGAGGAAGGCGGCCCTCAAGAGGTTTTTAAAACCCAAAAAAGGCAAAAATACAATTTGGCCTTTTTTAAAGTGCATCGAAGGTGTATCGTACGTACACCGTGCATCATACAAAACGGTGTGATACAAGGGTGTATCGTATGATACAAGATACGATACACACTTGTATCACGATACGAGTTTGTGTCATATCAATTTCGCCCATAATAATGATATGGTACGATACTTAAAACATTGGTTGGCTCTCATTGGCCAACCTATAGTGCCTCTCGAGTGTCAACCACAAATTTCCACTTTAGAGGCCTTATAATCAATTCTTTTGCAATGCAAAGTGGTGCATGTTAATGACAAAAAGAAAGAACAAAGTTTCCATGATGTTTGTGGGCATGACAGGTCTGCCAATGTGTGTGGAGGAAGAGGTCATAGAAGGAAGACCAACATGAATGATGACAACTGCCTTTCCCTCAAAATAATCAGCCGCAATGTAGTAATCTTGTAAAAATTTCAGTGGTGATGCAACAAATGCCATGTGGTGATAGTTTTGTTCAAGTCTTTGGTGGCCAAGCCCCTTGGAAAAAAGAATTTTCAGCTACAGCTCAGAAAATATGAAGCTAGGCCCATCTCACTTGGAATGTAGATTTAGAGGCAAGCTATGTAACACGGACTCTTCTAACAGGGCACCGCATCCGCATCCAGGCGGGTGCGACACTTGGACACAACTTCCTTTGTGTTAGGTGAAGTTAACCACATTGAGGTCTATTTCTAACCAAAAGTAGATTCAGTTAACCGTAATCAAGTCCATTTTTATCTAATATTATATATATAAATACATAAATGCACACACATACACGTAGTGTTAACTTAAAACTGTTAAAAAATTTATATATATACCCTCCCCGCACCCCTGCACCCAAGTTTTTTTAAAGTGCTGCATCGCCGCACCCGCACCCGCACCCGCACCTATGTGACATAGGAGGCAAGCGATCATGTGACTAGTAATGTAAGATTTTCAATTCAAAATATTTTGATGAAAATATACATGTCAGCAAGAGCCCTGTGTTTCAAGGAAAAGGAAGGAAAGTGACCCTCGTAAGAAAAGCACACTCTTCAAAAAAATCTCAAGGACGCGTGAGAAAGTGCTTCCTTGGGTGAGGTATGAAACCATTTCGTAGGTAATACATCACTTCCTACGAAAATGGTGGGGCTCATAATGCAAACATGTGCTTCATACATGGTAGGAACATGCCCACTTTTGTATAAAACAGGCCATTTTCCCACCATTTTTGGTAAAAAAAAAGGCCCCAAAGAAATCTGAAAAGTATTGAAGTGAGATGCTTGGGGTTTGAATTCAAATCCTCCAAGCTCTAGTTATCCTCAGCAGATGACATTTTCTGGAGTAAACTAAAATAAAGTATCATGCAGGTCTATGGCACCAAAGGCTTGTGCAAAGTAAAATGCATTCTTGAAGTCATTATATTCTAAAGGTCTGCTGCCAGCTTTCATTTTTAATAGAAAATCAATTAGTAATCACTTGAGTTCGATGTGTCAAATATGTAAGAGCCACAAACTTCCTTTTCAAATTCAAAATAAAAGAATTCCCTTCAAAATTATGTATTCAAATATTTGAAAGCCTTCTCCAAAAGCATCTTTCTGCCCCTCACTACTATAGTTTTCTCCATTGATGATACAGTCATTTTACTTGAAACTTTTTTATTAAACATAATTATGAGTTTTTGCATATCTTGTCATTTTCAACTTCAAAATAGATTCTCAACTAGCAATGTAAATTCCAAACTGATGGTGAGGGTGAACATGGACTTTCACAGTCTAAAATTGTCCGCATGAACATGGGATTTTCCATCTCAAGTCTTGCCCACATGCCCAATAACAAAACGATGCTGCTGAAAAAGAAAAATAAAAGACACTGACATGTTATGGAAAGTGGCCTAATCATGATTCATACGAGTAAAGGCATGAGTAGTGGATGAGGTGCTTCACATTGCCGACCATGTCATAAACCAATGAAAATGTTAAATGTTATATTGGAGACACCCTTGCGAGGATATAAAAATTTGGAGTGTATTTCTTATGTGGATATAGATAAAGCTTTGAGAGATAAATTCTCTACTAGAGCTCACGCATGTCATTTTTGTGGGATTTGTTGATGACTATAAAACTAAGATACAATAGAAAGACATTATGATCCCTAGGTGTGATATTGAGGAAAAATATTTTTAATTTGAACAAATCCCAAGGAGAAGTACTGGTAACTGAGGACGATTTAATATCCAATAAAAGGGATACTGATAGAATGAATGTCATTGCTTCAAGGTAGTTTGCAAGAAAATTTAGACAACACAAATAGTTCAAATGAAGAATGCCATGACATGCACATAAACGAGGCAAAATAAAAGTTCCCAATGAGCAACAAGGGCAGGAAATCATGAGCAACAATTAATAAAATGGACAGGTATATCAAAGAAGGTTTGCCATGACAAAAAAAATCAACAGAACAAGCATTAGAAGTGCAGAACGTGCAAGAGAAGCCTACTATAAAGTCCCTGAGCAGGTCTAGCAGGGACACACACCCCAATAGAAAGTGGGTCAAGTATGAAACTTCAAATGTTGGACATCCAAATTTTACGGCAGCAGCTTAAAAAGTAGAAAGGATGATAAATTACCTTTGACGTATGTTGCATAGGTATGAGTCAATGTATAGGGTATGACACCTAAATTTCTAAAAGCATGAGTATATCGATAAGACTATTATATATATATATAATGTCTATATATTTATATATATAGAAGTATTATCCTTTTGTAAGAAAAAATTGTATAAACGCATATATATATATATATATATATCAAAACTATGCAGTAGATAGTCTGCTACCAAGCATAAACCTTCATATAGAAGGCAGGAACAAGAAGATTACAAGCATATGTTAAAGATTAAAAAAGCAGGATATATTTATATAAACTGTGCAGTAGATCATGTGCAACTAATCATACACCTTCACAGAGAAGACAGGAAGGAACAGAAAGATTACAATCATATGTTAAAGATAGAAAAGGTAGGAAATCTAGAACTAAAAGCATGGTTTCTTATTTTAATTAAGAACAGCCAACTCCTTGTGCAACTACAAACGAGATCTTCAGACAAAGGGTTTGATAGCGCACCTGGACCAACAACTGCCTGGAGATGGTTCAAAAGTTTGACCCCCAGTGGGTCTGGATGCTGTATCATAAGTAATTTCTTTATTAAGAGAATTTTCCATATTATGCTGGGAAAAATGACCATCCCCATCCAGCAGAGGCTGGAATATGGCTTTCTGCTGCCACAGATCTTCACCATTCAAACAACGACCAAGAGAATCAAATGTCCCATCCTTTGGATCATATCTGGAGAAATAACTCTGAGGAGAATCGGAAAAGGTAACTAGCTGATCTTCAGTTGTAAATTGGGACTGTGAAATTACAGATGCACGAGGCGGAGGATGCAAAATGTCCTGATTTGTTGGATTACTATTTAATGCAGGTAAAAGCCAAGCAGAAGGATTACCAATTAAACCCAGCCCGTCCTGAACAATTGGTGGTGTATCCCACATCTGCCATGTGCCTTGTTCATGCACATTGCTGTTACCATCACATGACTTTGGGGTACAAGGAAACTGTCCAGAACCGGGATTCGTTTCATCGGCATATCCTTGCGGCAACAGTTTGGTGACAGGGGATTCAATCGGGGAAGGCCGGACAACTTCAGAGGAAGTTGACACTTTCTTCAGTGTATGAGGTCTTTCTAGTGTTGTATCAGCTAAAATTCCCACTCCAATATCCAAAGAGAAATTATCAAGGGATTCTGAAACAGGCCCAAGCAAAGATACAGGATCCGATACATAAGCAGTGTCATCAAATGATTCACCCCTCTCCATTATGTTATCAGGCAAAGAATCAACCAGGGGAAAACGGCTAGATTCAAATGCATGCATAGCCATTGAGCAATCACCCATCGAGCTAATTGGAATGGCAGGAATGGTTAACGGTGTTGAAAATCCAATCATATGCTGATTGTGAGGCAACTGAGCAGGTGAGGCCTGTTCTAAATGACAAGTTCCAGCTTCTACCTGGATGTGCTTTGGTTTCATCGGGGAATCAGGATTTATGTTAGGCAGCACTGAGGTGGTCTTTGCCCTTGTAAACAGATGCTGCCATGATTTCTTTGGGGCAGCCATCTGTGATTGTGATTCTACCTGCACATGGAGAAATCATATTCGAACAGTAAAATTTAAAAGATTCAACTACTCACACCTAATTTTAAAGCATGGAATTTTCTCTGGTAATACCTAAGAAACATCAAACAAAGAAAAAGTTGTGCATCACAGAATTATGGCAGAGAAGATAAATTTCCATACTCAACAGTAGAAGTTGCCTTTTGTTCATCAGTGAGCTAGTTTCTCCCTAGATGCTAGATGAATACATTTTACATCAAACTAAAGATAAATAATAAATTGTAAGGGGATTGCAACTTACGGTTGATTGAGAAGTATTGTTGAAGCTTTTACCATCTCCATTCACTGATGAAGGCGTTCCAGTCTTATATTCATTTGGATGCATGTCTGAGGCACTGGAAAAAGCAGGAGTTCGCTTTGGAGAAGTTTCTGAGCTGTCATCAATCACCTCAGCACGAAGTCTTGATGGAAGCATTCCATCCCAAACAGAGATGGAAGTGAACTTGGGTTGTTGAATAGGAGAGGAACCATCACTAGCATGTGTATGCACATGATCCCCAAGACCAGGCTTGCTGACTTTTGTGACAGAACTTTGAGCACCAGTTTGAACGCCTCTTCCAAAGAATGGGGTAAGTGCACTTCCACCAAGCGCTTTAGAGGAAGACAAAAAGGAACCCTTCATCCTGTCAAAGTATCTAGAGGCACCAATCTTACTGACATTATTCATAGAGACTTTTCCGCCATGCCCTGAATCTGAACCATGGGTCCTAAAGTTTTCAGCTGATTTCACTTCTAATGCTTGATTCACAGAAGACTTTGATGGATCCCGCCTTTCACTGTCACTCTTTTTATCAAAATCACGCTTCTTCTCATTTTCCCTGCTACTCCTTCTTTCCGCCTCCTCTCCCTCAGAGTTGCTTCTCTCAGTAATGGAAAATCTATCTTTCTCTTTGGTTTTCTCATATCGCTTCCTCTCGATCTCTTTCTCCCTCTTATTCTCTCTGTCCTTCTCCAGAACCGAACCCTTCATCTGCTCCTTTTCTGCCTCTGTTTTCTCATCCCGCAACCTTCTTCTCTCCTCTACAAGTCGAGCAACTTCTTCTCTCTGCTTCCTTTCTTCCTCCTCCAGCATTTCCCTCTCTAACCTAGCCTGCCGCTTCTCCTCGGCTTTTCTGCGTGCTTTTTCCCCTTTGCTTTCTTGGAAACTTAGACCAGCCTCACCCTTTCTTAATGCAGTCCTGTGCTCTGAATCAGAAGATACATCTTCTCCCGATGAACCAATCTTGAAAATCCTCATCCAGATCCACCGGACGCTCACACGTACAATACCCAAGAGTCTGACACCAAAAACAGCAACACCAGAATAGGATTTCTCTGTCAAACACCGGTTGTCACCTCCAAGACATGTACCACCAAAAACACTGCCGTTCTTTCCCCAGTAACTTGATCTTCCCGGCAAAGTTCCTCCAGCCCAATTCCCATTCTCTGACCAATCACCGCAGAACCACCCGTTACCACTGCTACTCCACCCCCGTCGTTCCATCCAGACCTTTCCATCCCAGATTTTCCCACCCTTGCCAACCAAGTCAACCACCATACCTGAATTGCCGATCCCCTCAATGTTTTTACAACCCAGAACCCCCCCAGGTATATCCAGAACGGGCCTCCTAGAAACATGGCCACAGTAAGAACACATGAACCTACCGCCGCCAGGATTCTGTTCCCTGTAAGCAGCCAGGCAATTCCTACACTTACGCGTCGCTGTTTTCCGCAGCTTCTGCATCTCCATAGCTTCAAAACGCCTCTTCTCCCTAAGGAGAGCGCTTCTGCGAGCCCGCCAAGACGACAACTGCGGCATCAAGATCTCGTACCAGAATAGCGTGACCAACAGAACAAAAACACAAGCCAATCGAGGGGACGTGACCTCGAACCTGAGCGCGGGGGGCAGCAGCTGAGAAAGAGCCCACAGCCCGATCAGAGGGATGACCAACCACGGCAGCATGGTCGCGATCCGCCGGGACCACTTCTGAACCACGCAGAGTATACACATTATCCTCTTCCAGAAACCCTAACAACACCCTCCCACCGGAACCTAATCTCCAGGTTCCTGAACCCAGTGCAAGCGAGAGCGGAATAAAAAAAAAAACTTCCTCTTTTCAAAACTTCGCCCACAAGAAACCCCAGCTTGCCGAGACCGCGAGGATCGCCCAAATTTACGAAAAGCAAGGAAGAAGAACCAACTCCAATAACAATTACAATACCAATTACAACCAAACCGCGGAATTTCACGTTCGAGCCGAACCCACACGGCTGCGCGTTCAGCAACCGATCACGGAACCCAGATCGAGAAACCCTAACTCGAGGAACCATTCAATTAACGTCTTCAGATGCAAATCCGTGTGAACCATGTCCGATGGATGCTGACGATGACGCCCTTCTCTTACGCCCATAAGAACAAATCAGATGAAATGAAATGAAACCCTAGAGAGAGAGACTTACAAAAAACAAAAGGCTCAAAGTCCAAAAGTCTCTTACCACATTTATTGTTTTACGCCTGCCCTTTTTTGTCTAATTCCTAATTTCTTCCTTTGCTTTGTTTTTCTCTATTCTCCTCCTCCTCCTCCTCCTCCTCCTTCTTCTTCTTCTTCTTCTTCTTCAGCAGCGATCGGAAACTAATTCATCAAACGGCAAACAGATCGATGCTGATGCCATATGAAAACCCATGACAACCAAAGGATAATAACAATAACTCTCTCTCTCTCTCTCTCTCTCTCTCTCTCTCTCTCGTCGTCGTGGAAGGAGGGAGAGGGCGAAGACCCTTTACTTATCATTCAATGTGATCATAATAACTCTAACGAGGCTGTGGCGGTAGATTAGATAAGGAATCCCGTGTGCCCTTTCTGAAGCCGAGACGAGCCGGTTTTTATGCGTTTTAAACCACCCGAGCTTGTCAGGCCCAGGTTCGAGCTTGGCTTTATCCATACTTTAGCCTTTTTGTTTTTTCATTTCTTTTCCCTTCCCTCCCTCCATTTTGTTTTTTCTTTTCCCTCCCTCACCCACCCACCGCAACCTTCTTCTTTTTTTCTTAATTTTTTTTTAAAGTCGAGAAAAAACACCTTATCATTGGTCATATTGGTAAAACCGAAGCAGGTTATATGTCCCCTCCTCCCCCGAAGACGCATTGCTTGCTACAATGTGTGTTCAAGGGTCCGAATGATAGCCACGTATATAAGCATGTGGGGCTCGTATCCCCGTGTATGTCAGCATCACTTAGCATCGGAGTCCAGTGCGATTGCAAAGACTTAAGTACTCTTTCCCGCCATTCTCGTCATACAACAATGATTCAAAAAAAGAACAAAATGTCCTTCATCTGAAAAAAAGAAAACGATGGTTTAAGAAAAGGACAAAAATATCTTTCATCCAGAAAGTCGAGGATGATGTTAACTCTTCAAAGTCCAAATGTTCTGTTTTCACCCTAAGCAATAAACTTTTGCACCATCTGCTGTAACAGTAGTTCCCTTTGACGACGCATCATTTGTCGTCGTCTGTTGTCACTTGACTCTCCTTTGTCGTCATCTACTGTCACTGGACCCTCCTTTGCCATCGTCTGATATTGCCGAAGCAACCTTTATCGTCGTCTGCTACCGTCGGAGCACCCTTTGTCATTGTCTGTTGTCGCAGGAGCATCCTTTGTCGTCATCTGCGCAGTGACAGCATCGTTGCCACTATCGGCTACATCTACCTTCTGGGTATTTTTCCTCCACTTTCGGATTACCAAAACTTATATCGTTTCGGTGAGTTTCGTGTAAGGTTTTGTTATGCAAATAAATCGATTTGTAAATCTGAATGCTAAATCTTACAACTGGTTGTACTATTCATGCTAAATAACACCTATTTTCATGCTGAAACAAATCGATTTGTACCTATTCACCTTATGGGTATCGAAAAATAGTTAGCACGATTTGTTCTTATGAAGTAACAATGATTTATATGTTTGAAGCAGTAACAATTTATTGAAATTACCACGATTTGTACTTAAGTTTGATAAATCATACAACAATGTTTACGTATGAAGCCCAAACGTTACAACGATATGTACTTATGAAGGTTATGATTTCTACAACGATTTGTAAGTTTGAAGCAGTAACGATTTATACATTTAAAGCAACAGTGATGTGTATTTATGAAGTTACTTCGATTTGTACCTAAGTTTGTTAAATCTTACAACGATGTTTACTTATAAAGGCAAATATTACGATGATTTGTAACGTTGGTGATTATTTAATGAATGGGATAATTTGTATTATTATATACTTGGGGAGGCGGTTGTAACATATAATGATGTTGTTAAATTTATGTGTTGTGCAGGTTAGCAATGTCTAAAGCTCGTCATACAAGAAATCCCCCATTGTTTGATGTGATGACTATTAGAGAAATTATCTGTTAGTCCTATCTATATGAGCGCTATGAAAGGTACCAAAATATAATGAAGATTAAGAATGATAAAGACAGGGACAAAACATTGGAATTGTATAATGCGGAGCATTATCCATCAGATATTGAGGCTGAAGAGCAAAGGAAGCATGAGGAAGAACTAAAGATGATGAAGAGAAGGAAAAGCAAAGAAAGAAGGAGGAGGAGAATGAAAAGCAAAGGCAAACGAAGAAGGAAGAGGAGAATGAAAAGCAAAGGCAAACGAAGAAGGAGGAGGAGAATGAAAAGCAAAGGCAAACGAAGAAGGAGGAGGAGAGGGAAAGGTAAATAAAGAATAAGAAGGAGGAAGAGAAGGAAAGGCAATTGAAGAAGAAGGAGGAGGAAGAGAAAGAAAGGCAAATGATGAAGATAGAAGAGGAAAGGCAAAGGAAGAAGCAATAGGATGAGGAAGAGAAGGAGAATGAGAAGGAGAAGGAGAAGAAGGACGAGGAAGAGAACATAAGGCACAGGAAGGAGAAGGAGGACAAGGAAGAGAAGGAAAAGCAAAAGAAGGAGAAGGAGGACGAGAAAGATAAGGAAAGAGAAAAGAAGAAACAGAAGGAGGAAGAGAAGGAAAGGAAAAAGAAAAAGTAAAAGGTAGAAGAGAAGAAAAAGGAAAGGAAAAAGCAGGAGGAGGAAGAGAAGGAAAGGAATAAAAAAAGAGGAGAAAGAGAAGGAAATGAAAAGGAAGGGAGAAATTGAAAAACAGAGAAGGGAGGCGAATGAGCAAATGAAGGAAGAAAAAAGGCAAAGGATGGAGGGAGGGGGTGAAGAGGAGAAAAGTGTAACCGAGGTACGTAAATTGATCATGTCTGTTACGATTTATTGTGATAGTTATTATTATGTATAGTGATTACTGTGATAGCGATTACTATGTATAGTGATTAATGTGATAGCGATTACTATGTATAGCGATTACTGTGAACTATATACTGTGATAGGTATTATTATGTATAACTATTACTGTGATAGCGATTACTATGTATAGTGATTATTGTGTATAGCAACTATTGTGATAGCGATTATTGTGAATGATTTACTGTTATAGGTATGATTATATATAGCGATTACTGTAATAATGATTACTATGTATAGAGATTAATGTGATAGCTAGTGTGCAACGATTATTATTTATAACGATTACTATGTACAACGACGTGTAAAAGTACAAATAAGATTAATTTTGATTTGATAAAAATAATATGTTATTTTGTGTTACAGGGAGGTTAGAAGAGAAGTAGAGCACCAGGTGAAAAGCTCAGAGGGTGGTGTCAGTGGCTTGTAGTTCTGTCATGGTATGGACAGCTGAGCAAATATCAGAAGAATCGATTATGAAATATGCACTTCGACGGCCTTTTGGACCAGCATTATTTTGAAACGTGTTGGAACACCTGTGATCATCGCAAAATTTTTCCTCTTTCGTGGTTTCTTTCTCTTCCTTCTCTTTTCCCTTTTCTAACCTCTATTCTCCTCCCTTTTTGAAGGGAGAAGAATAAGAGAAAGAAAAGAGAAAGAGAAGAGAAAAGAAAGAAAGAAAGAAATAGAGAAGAGGAACTATTTCGCGGGTTTTCACCTAACCTTGATTTGAAAAGTATTTAGAAAATTACTCGCCTCCGTTTTGAAAATATTGCGGGAAAATGGAGAGACGGGATTCGCTCGTCGGTACGAGGTTCGACCGTTCCTGGTGCCTTTACCAGGGGTAATCGAACCAAAGATCAAATCTATGCCTTTTGCTTTGCCTAAATATAATCTAAGAATTTATCTTAACTCTAAATGCACAAAGAATCATATTTGTGCAATGCAAGGATGTATGCTTCTTTTGAAAAGATATTTTGAAAATTCCCAAGTGTTCTGAGATGAGCTTTGATAAGGGAGTGAAGAAATGATTGAATCTAACTTAAAACTTGAGATAGATCAGAGAAATTCCAATTTTTTGGAGTGAATCAGAGTTTGGAAGGATAGATCTTGACTTTGAGAAAGAATGATTTGAAGTTTTGAAAATGAAGTTTCAAAGTCAGAAACGGACTTTGGATTTAATCATGGATTTAAGAGAAGAAGATGAAATTTTGAAGTGATATTGAATTTGAATTTTAGAATGGATTTGAGAAAATCAAGTGGTAGAAAATATAGAAATGGATTTAGAGAGTTCAAATGAGATCTGGAAATGGACTTGGATTTGAAATCTAGATTTTGAAATGGAATTGGATTTTAAAATGGATTTAAGATCTAGGATCTGAGATCCAATGTAAAATTGGGTTCTGGATCTTAAGATGAATTTAGATCTGAAGTCTGAGATCCAAATATAGAGTTGGAGTCTGGATCCTAAGAGGGGTTTGGATCCGAAGTCTAAGATCCAAGGTGAAATTGGATTCTGGATTCTGGATCCTGTAAGGAAATTGGATCTGAAGCCTAAGATCCAATGTAGAGTTGGACTCTGGATCCTAAGATGGATTGGATCTGAAGTCTGAGATCCAAGGTAGAGTTGGACTCTGGATCCTAAGATGGATTTGGATCTGAAGTCTGAGATCCAATGTAAAGTTGGACTCTGGATCCTAAGATGGATTGGATCTGAAGTTTGAGATCCAATATGAGTGTTGAATCCTGGATCCTAAAAAGGAATTGGATTTGAAGTCTGAGATCCAATATAAGTGTTGAATCCTGGATCCTAAAATGGATTTAGAGTTAAATTCAGAAGATGAATCAAGAACTTCCAAGTTTAATTTTGAACTTGGAAAATGAATTTTAGAAATTGAATCTTGAATACAAATGAATTTCAAAGTTAAATTGGATTTTTAAGATAGAATTTTGGAATTTGAAATACAAGATGATTCTGAAGTTCCAAAGTCAAATGGGACTTTGAAATTGATTTCTTGAATCCTTTTGAGAAATAGAATTGAATTTGAATTTATAAATAGGATTTGATCTGAGAAATGAAGGAAAAAATTACTTGGATTTTATGGAAAAGAATTTAGAAATATGATGCAATTCTATCTAAATGATGAATGAATTTAAATTTTTGATTTTGGATTTTTGAAAAGCTATTCCATTCTTTAAATGAATTAAAACCAGATTGAAAATATAATACATCCTTGACTATGGTCATTGAATGTATTATATAATAATCTATATTTAAATTCAAGAGAAGAATAAAATACATTTGGTGCTTTTATAGGATTTAAAATGAAATTAACTCTCAATATACCCTGACTATGGCCATCGGTATATATATTGAATTAATTCTAAGTTAAATTCTACTAAAAGAAGGAAATATCTGAAAATATGATGATTTTTTGAAGAAGATCCAGTGTGGATCCAATGTTATTTTATAAAAGGTAAAAATCCTAAGTCTTGTTTATATCCCGACTATGGCCGTTGACGTAAATCATCGACTTAGGACTAGTTTACCTCTTATGAAATGGTGCACGTGCCATTCGTGTTTCACCATTGTGAGATTTTGAGAAATAAAGGAAAAGTGCATGAAGAACAAGTAATTCATGATATTTACAATGTTCATTCATTCTATTTAAAACAGGAAATGTAAATTCTCATTGATATCTAACTATTACAACTTGGGTTTGAATTGAAATGATAAAATTCCTATCTTAGGAAGGAGATTGATGTTCCCTAAATTTTCCTGCAAAACAAAGTTAGTACGAGGCAAGGATGGAAGAATATGAAAATATCATATCTACTACTTCTACCTATATGTATATATATATATATATATATATATATATATATATATATATATATATATATATATATATATATATATATATATATATATAATATGCCTATACTAATGAAGGACCTCTATATGAGGAAGAATGCTTCATATGGCCAAGGCGATGAACGTTGAGGTACATGGGTGTTGGAGGATGTGGAATGTGAGAGGTAATAGAAAGGGCGGAATTTTTGATAGATTTTTGCTATAGTGAACAGTGGAATTAGCAGCAGATGGACTGAGGAATGTATGGTCAAGTGAAAAAGTGCACAGGTGGTGGTCGTGGCAGGCAGAATGAAGGAGCTGTTGTATACCTATGAATGCTGGGAGTTAAAGATGAGATGGTGTGGGGAAAATGTGGCAAAAGTCACCATTATATCAGTGTTGTGTGACATCTGATATAAATAAGTGATGGAGAAAATGATATATACATGGGATGACTGTTGAGAATGGATAGAGTAATAAATATGAACCTGTACTGATGTAGCAGTGGATAGATACTATATTGGGGGATGAAAATATGTGAGAAAATGATATTTTGAACAAGTCGGGTGGAGTGTTTCACCCATTTAAGGCGCAGTTGAGCTTGCTGCAAATGACATCCGATTCTCTTTCAGATTCTTGCTAGACTTCGAAATGATGTTGGTAATAAACCTAAGGCTAAGGCAAGGATTTCTGTGGTAGCCAATACTACCAGGCCGATATATCATAGGCAAAGACTATGTAAATTCTATTGCAGAGTTTATGAAAACATTGGGTGACTACTAATGGTTGGGCAAATTGTGAGATATAACATAGTAGAGCTACACTGAAGAATGGAACAGAATGCAAGGGGTACAGAAGGGGGGTAAAGAGAATGTGCGATAATGTAAATGAGAACGCATGTACTGCAGTGAGTGAAAACTGCAGAAAGTGCGGTGTATAGGTGATTAAAAAAAAATGCAAAAGTACAGTATATGCAAATGCTGGGAATAGTATGGTATATGGAAGATGGAAACTGTAGTGTTGTAGAGCATATGTGAAATATATGTTTTTAAATGATATGCAAGGCATATAGGGAATGAATTTTATGCAGCTAAATGTCATAGCACAAATGGGGATATATATAATGTTGATAAATTATCACAAATGATCTTATTTGTACGAAAATGAGGAATGTACCTGATTTGCTAAAAGGGACAACTGTATGTATCTTCCGCAAATGAGACACATATACAGGGATTTAAAATATACATGAGATTGGAAATACATTTAAAGACTGAGTTATTTATGTGAACAAACTAAATATGCCCATGCAGTGCTATGTGTAAATGAGTAAGACAGGTGGGTGAAAAGCAGTAAAGGGAAGTTTAATAGCATAAACTTTCAAAGTCTAAAATGATTCAAGATACCATCGACCAATAACAACTCTGTTGAGCTAATGATCAATTAAGAAGATGATACCAGATATGCAAGCATCCAACACTGTGACTGGATAAACAAATAACTATACAGTCAGACCGTCAGTGCCTCCAGCCATGTTCCAGATATATGGTATAATCGCTTAAATAAAGACTCAATAAAATTTTCTCCAGCGCATTTTGCAAAAAATTATGCTTTAGTTCAAGGATGAAAACCTTATTGCCAATTCCAACAACTTCCATGCTTTTGGTTCACAGAAGCCTCAAGTATGCAGGAATACCCAGCCTTCTATATTCCCACTTTTGTTCCATATGATGCTCAACAACAATAATAGCAAAATTTAACCTTCCCAATTGAATCAACCAACCCTTGATTCGTAGGTAAAAATTCTCTTTCTGTTAGATAAAAGTAAATGTTCTAAATCTAATGTAATGTTGGACACAAAAATCTGATGGTCCCTATTACAAAGACCACTAATGCTTCATGTACCGATTTGCTCACAATTCAAGCAAACACTAGAAGTTGCATCAAAGAATTAACTAATGTAAGGGATACCTCGGCTCCAGTAGGATAGGCTTCTCCTGTGAGACACTCCCGTTGACAGAAGTCTTTGGTGGAGGAGGCAACCAGTCTTCTTCATCGTCCACCACTACAACTACAGCATGTTAAAAAACTTCGGTGGCCTCTGAGAGTGAGTTGGAGGCGATGAATCCGAAAAATCATCGTTAGAGAGAATTATCGGTTGAACTCGTTGCCTGTAATCGAAGAGCGGTTCGAGCTCCTCACCGCCTTCCTCCTATACATCGATCAAATTTGAGAAAAAAACAACAACTTAATTTATGATATATCAGAAAAACTTAAAAAAAAAACACATAAAAATGTCATATGCAAACAACATAAGAAATGCAATTACCAATGCAAACTGCAGTAAAGGGGAGGTTTGTTACTAAAGGGGATGTGGTGCATTGGAGGGTGAAGAAGGTGAGTGGAGATGTAACTAAAGATGAAGGTTGTGGGCTGTGCATAAACAGTTGGTGTTGGAGTAGGTTATGAATGTGACTGGGAAACATAATCATGTTCAATAAGGTGAAGGGTGGGTGAAAAAAAATACAGTTGCATAAATGGTGGTAGCACAATGTACTGCTGCAAGTGTAATGGTAGGGCAAAGGATGTGTTGGTGGTGTGTTGCAGCAGTAGTGGAGAATGTACATCCGGTGAATGACAGGGTTTTCAATATAAGAATACTGTAAAAACTTCAAGATGCAGTCTCTCTAAACTTCTTTTATGAATTACCATTGATGAGGATGCAACAATATCACTATGAAATTTTGCTTATCAAGGAATATGGATCTAAATATTATCATTCAACTTCTGCTGCAATACCTTTCACTCTTTATTTAGATTTCACAGATTTTAGAAGATCTAAATCGTTGCTTACCAGAGTGCTTCCATCACCACACACAAATACCCTTCCCTTAGTAATGACACCATTCATACATAAAGGATAAACCAGTTGTATATACAAGAAATATGCCACCAGCTCAACGGAAAATTCAGGCAAAATGGTACTATACCTTTTTTTAGTGTAAACCATTGGTTCCAGCTAGCTCAGGAGCATGTGCTACAAAAGACTATAGCTTTTCACCGTTTGAAGATGGATCATTCATATAGCCTTTCTTGTAAACAGTAGATTAATTAACCTGAAGAGTCCCATACCTTTTGCTTGTGTCCATACCAAGGGCTTCCTGATTCTGGAGATGCTGCAGTGTCATAAACATTTATAAGAAAACCAATACGAACATTTTCGAGACCTCTCATCAAATAATGCGATCCTTCATGGAGAAGCTTCATCCCTTTCTTTGATGTAACATCGACAACAATAAGGTAGGTGTTTTGTTTCAGATTTTCAACGGCTTCAGGAGGATGCCAATAACTGGTATCAACTAAGACTGAATCCCCATCAAAGGCTTCTTTGGTAAGAGAAACAGATTTCTTCAGATCCTTACCTTCCCCAATAATATGAGGGTGTGGGTTTAAGGAGGTGGAGCAGGTTCAGAATCCAACTGGTTATGACCCAAAAATGCTTAGAGGTATAGTAAAACACAGAGGATCAAGGCATATGATAAATTGAAAAGAACATTAAAGCCATATATAATGCAACAATGGAATCATGCAGAAAACCATCCATTGAGATAACATCATCAACCGATAACAACGTCTCCATGATGAGTCAATCCAACTCCAGCGTGACACCTATCCGTGTGATATTAACTGATTTATCAAGACCCTTCAGCATAAGGGATTCACCGATCTCATCTATGATAGTTCACCAGCTAGTAATCCCCAAAACTGGGATTGACCATGCCGAGTTTGGGTTGATGGATTCAAGGTGAATAGCGTAATCATCATCTAAAGAGCTTAACAAATTATCAACATGAAACAGAAAACCAAGATTGATGAGTAATCCAAATGGGGGCTCGACTGAGGCAAAAGACCGATTGTCGGAAGCAAAAAAAAATGCAGGAATAAACAATCAGCAACGACACCACCAATCATAGAAGAAAAGAAAAAAAAAACGGTAACAAAAAAAAAGGATCAACCCTTTTCGTTGCGAAATACAGGTCAATGCTGCCATGAGACAGATCGGCGATGTATATTACGCATTGCGGAAGTACATTCATGAAATCGATATTAGATATAAAGGAAATAAAAAAAAATGTTGGAATTCTGTATATTCCCTTATTGTAGCAGATGATAGATCGGTCCTGCCATAAGCAGGTCGATCCTATCATGGAGGCCTCAAAAAAATAAATAAATAAAATAAAACAAAAACAAAAACAAAGATCGATACAGAACTATATTATAAACGGGTTTTTACAGAAGATTAGAAGGAAAGAGGAAACAAAAAAAGGGAGTCGTCTACCTGCTTTGCTGTTGTGAGGTTTCGAAACATGAAGGAGAGAAGTTAAAGTTTTTCTAGTTACTGAGATGACCGATCGGTTTTCTTTAGCTGATTCAGATGAGAACCAGAGAGAGAAGGAGGAACGAAGGAGGGATTCCGGGTGGGGAGGTAGGAGACGGATTGCTTCGTGAAAGAGGGGTGCTGGGGTGATAACGGGTCTCGTGAAGTAGAAGAAGGTGGCAGGGGGGGGGGGGCAGAAGATGGATCCCGTTTAGGGTTTCTTGAGCTACTTTTTAATGAGGAGCAGGGAAGATTCAGGAAGAGGAAGTTAGAGATGAAGGGTGAACGGCTTAGATGGGAGTTAGCGATGGGCGAAGCAGAGGGAAGGAGGAGAGAATGGAGGCGGCTGATGGGGGCTGAGGGAGAGAGAAGTGAGAGTTAGGGTTTTCAAAACCCTAACTCGACTTTTTTTTTTTTTTAAACATCGAGAATCAGATTTTCCAAAGAAAAGGCCTCTTTAAAAAGTTTTCTCTAAAACGGGTTTCTAAAAACTATTTTGCAATTTTCTTCATTTATTTTTGATTTTTTTGGTTCTTTTCCGAGTATATTTTTTTTTGTATTTTGGGAAATACAAAATCCTAAAATGTACGGCAAAACAAAGATTTAAACTAATTTTTTTGTATTTTTTAGAAATATTTACAAAAAGAAGGTTTTCAAGGCTATTTTGAGGAAATTTCTTCAGAAAATGGGTTCGGACCCGAGTTTTGAGAAAATGTTTGAGTTTTTGAAGCTCGAATTGAGAAATACATGTGATGGATTCAAACGGATGTCGAATGGACTGTCCGAGCTATTTAAAGACTATTTTTAGTATTTTCTATAATTTAAATTTTAAATTTTGAACAAGGAGATTTAGATTTGGATCTGGACAATGGATCCAGATCCGAAATCAATTTAAACATATAAAATGAATTTGATTTCAGTAAAACTTGAGAAATGAACTGGAAAAATGACACATTTGCTAAAAAAATAAATTTAGGGGCAAGAAGGGAATATTTAAAAGATTTTGAAAATTTTGGGGTGTTCACAACACCATGACCCACCTGATAAATAAGTGGAATCATAAGACAAATACATTCCAGTTTGATTCTTTTGAGATCACCATGACCCTAGAAGATGTGGCGTGAATTATAGGCCTTAAGTACCATGAAAGTGTTATCCTATTACGAGATTCAAACTATAACGCAAGAGACAAGTGCACGACTCTTTTAGGAATGTCAATGGAGGACTAGAGTCAATGTATTTCTAGTGGAAGCAATTCCATATCGATGAAAGTTTATTCTTTTTATAATAAATAGGAAGGTCGGTCCACTACATGTGCATCTGAAAGAGCTGACTAAGAGTTGCACGGCTTTCTTCTTTATTTTTTTGGACTTACTTTATTTTCTAATTTGTCTAGTTCGAGGATAAGTTAGTTGTGGCTGGAATTCTTGGAAGACTTAGATAAAGTCGATAACTATGCATGGGGTGCTGCTATGCTCGCACACTTGTACAATCAACTTTACCGTGCAAGTAAGGGTACAAAAATCGTCGCAGGGTTTTAGCCATTTGTCCAAGTAATTGTTTAATACATATTTTGTAGTTGTAGACTAAGATCGTTGAAGGTTATAGTCTTACTAATATATTGATTTTGTAGGCCTGGTTGTGGAAGCATATTATCGCCTTGCGTCCTTAGTGTGGCCCTGCGATTTGTGGTTTTCCAAAGATTGGCTGATGGGCTAGAATAAATGTCAAGGAAGATAATGCTAAGTTTATTTTAGATGGTCTGCAATTAAATGAGGTAAATGGTTTACAATCGTTTCAGCATTTATCATTCATTAGTATAAATCGTTGAAATGTTTAGCATTCTTAAGTAATCATTATTGCAGGATTTTGTCTTCGTTAGTACAAATCGTTCTAATGTTTAACATTCTTAAGTAATGATCATTGCAGGATTTTGTATTCCTTAGTACAAATCGTTATCGCTTTAGAATTTAATTTTCATTAATGTAAATCATTGTAATTGTTAGCATTCTTAAGTAATGATCGTTGCAGGATTTTTTATTTCTTAGTATAAATCGTTATCGCATGTAAATCATTGTAATCATTAGCATTCGTAAGTAATGATCATTGTAGGAGTTTTTCTTCGTTAATACAAAGCGTTATCGGTTTAGCATTTAGCATTCGTTATTGTAAATCGTTGTAATATGTAACATTCATTAGTATAAATCATTTTAATATTTAGCATTCATTAACATGAATAATTATGTCTATACCTAAACCATAATCTCCAATGTACAAGTTGTATAGAGATCGTATGAAGATGGGGAGGACGAGAACCAAGAGGTTGTTGCTCAGGTTGCGAGACTGTCTAGCTGCAATATTTGGTTGTTTAGCAATTATGAAGCCGAGTTGCAGCATGATAGTCGAGTTCTCCTACAAACTGGCTTGGGACAGTCTAGCCCAAAGCAACCTATGGAAGTGAGAAGGAAGATGAATAGTGGTGGGGCCAGGAACGTGAATTGGCATGAACGCTTCATGGAACAATTGGATAGCTGGAACAAAAGAGGTGTTCATGTCATAGCATATGATTATGAAGAACGACAATATGACCTCAACTATTTCAAAAAATATTAGGAAACTATGCGTCAAAATCTGGAGATTGAGAATAAGCAACGTAGAAATGTTGGAAACTCATGCGTCCCTCCTGTCCTTTATCATGTCGTCTCCCAGCATAGAAAATATGTTCATCGTCTCCCTCCGGCTACAACAACGATTTCCTTAGTTGCAGTACACGATGAAGAGCAAACATAGCTCATAAAAAAAAAGGTAGTCTCTGCCACAAGGTTGGAGATGTTGGAGAGGGAGAATAAGGAGCTACGGATGCAGGTGAGGAATTTAGGGAGACAAATGCGGTCACAATATGATACACTGATAGAGATGATGACCAGTGTTTATAATAAGATCAAGGGAACCAAGAGGCCACCGAGGAAAGAGAGTCCACCAAGAAAAAGAAAAAGACGATTTATATGCCATAGTCCATCTGAGTCATCAAGTGCCATTGAATAAACATTATATGATTTTTTTATCCTGATATTTATTTGTTGTAATTCTAAAATTCTTTGTTGTAATTCTACAATTCTTTTTTGTAACATGACAAAAATAAATATATAATTCTTTTTTTAATAAGCGTAACACACAAGTGTCACTGAACAAATCGTTGTAATATTTGGCCTTCATAAAAAAAAATCAAAGAAGCGCTTAGCATTGTGTACTGCGTAAATTATGAAATACTTTTATGAGCTATCTTCATATCGTGATTTACA
Source organism: Nuphar pumila (assembly GCF_984573655.1). Classification (NCBI taxonomy): domain Eukaryota; kingdom Viridiplantae; phylum Streptophyta; class Magnoliopsida; order Nymphaeales; family Nymphaeaceae; genus Nuphar; species Nuphar pumila. The sequence continues at coordinate 74,434,014 of NC_143250.1, read as the reverse complement.
CAAACATTTATAAAAGGCTAAAATGATTTGTATGTATAAAGACTACGTACTATCGTGATTTGCTTGATTCTGATTGCCTTATAATCAGTAATATATGAGATCATGATTTGTTTTTTTATAGAAGGTGTTCCATCACGATCTGTACAACCATCCCACCAAAAACCATCAAATAATCGAACCAAATCCATTTGAATATCCTATTGCGATTTGCGATTACGAGCTTTGTCTAAGCGAACAATATGTTCCATTGCGATTTACATAATGACTGATTCATAAATGGCGAAAAAGAAAAATAAACAAATTGACACGATGTTTAGACTTAGTAAAGAACAAATCGAGTTAACTTCAACGATATAAACGTCATTATGTAAATCACTCTGGGACAATATCTGGTATAACGATTTAGATATAATATATGTACAATGATTTGTCTTAACTGATAAAATGCAAAAAGTAGAAAGAAAAAATAAATCGAAATGATGTTTATTGGTGAAGTACAAATCTAGGTAACTTGATAAATACAAATCGACTTAGAACCACAAATCTTTAAGTTTCATAATATAATAATATTTTCCTATAGCAATTTGCTTTTACGAGCTATGTCTATGTGAACGATATGTCCTATCGCGATTTTCACAATGACTGATTCATAAAAGGCAGAAAAAAAAATAAACAAATCGATACGATGTTTAGACTTAATAAACTACAAAGCGAGACTTAGTTGCAAATCGATTTTACAGTAATGATACATGTTATTGTGATTTGCTTTATACCGATTGTCCTATCACAAATTACTTTTACGAGCTTTATCTATGTGAACAATATGTCCCATCGCGATTTACACAATGATTGATTTATAAAAGGCAGAAAGGAAAAATAATAAACAAATTGACATAATGTTTAGACTTAGTAAAGTACAAATTGAGGTAACTTTAACGATACATCATGACCAATGGTTTGGCTTAGATACAATACATGACTATCGTCATCAAAGAAAACAAACATCAGCATCACCCTCACGTCCAAATAATGATGTTGATGCAGAGCATCCTCAAGATCCGTGCATTGAAGGCAAAGTTGGATTCATATCTAACCAATCAGATCTGATCTGGGATGTGATCTGTGGCAGATCCAATCATGCAGGACCATCTGAGTTCAATTGGTTCTCCACGTATCTAGATCCGTTTTGAATATCATCTTCCAATTTCTAGGATATTTTGTTTTCTCAAAAATTGCATTTCTAAGTTTGATTCCATTTTGTATGTCTGAAATCATTTATGCTTTTTTTATGTATTTTATTTTATGTAATTTTTATTTTTAGGTACCGAATTCTACAGATCCGGATAGTTCTAGTGCCTTGTAGGATTGTTTTGCGGCACTAGAGGCTGTATGGGGTACTCAGGGTAGTTTTATTTATTTTTTATTTAAAAACCCAATACCGTGAAGGGTTTTTAAAGCAAAAGCATCATTTGGATCTTGAATCTTATCCAAGATCCAATTCAGCCCAAACCATAGATGGAGCCACCTTGATTGGACCTCTATAACCCTTATTTGAAATCAGTTTGACCATAGAAGGTCAAAAAAGGTTGTTGGAGAGGCAATGATGCTCATTTTCAAAAGAAGCCCATGCATTGGGCAAGTGGGCAACACCTTAGAGAAGCCCACCCCCCTTTTGGTGTGATTGGAGCTGGGGGGTGGCATCATCATTCTACCCTCCAGCAGAGCTTAAGAACCCATGGGGTTGATCATGGAGGAGGTCTTCTTGTTTTTTAGAAAGAAATTTGAAATGGTGATGATGCTATTTGAAGGGTGAATACAGTCCTGATATTTTGGCTATATCTCCCTAGATACTAGTCCAAATTGCATGATGTTTAGCTTTCTGAAAAGCTAAGATCGTGCTCTACAAGTTTTTGGTTTATCATTTAGCTTGATTCAGCTCGGTTAAGCCATTAAATTTCTAGACAAGTTTCTTGTTGACGACATCGAGGAAGAAGGTGAAAAGAAAACTCAAGTTTGGAGGAGTGGCATTGTTAGTGCGTGGTTCGACTAGTGGTTGATTGTGGCAGCACTAACTTGAGGGTGCTGAAGGTTGGAAGGTTGCAACGGGCTGTTGTGCAAGGGCATGCGACGATGGCTGCTATCCAGCAAGACTCCCTCTTGGTCCATCCGACTATTGTACTTGGTTTTGTTCCTTTCTACTCATTTTGTTGCTAATTGCTAAGATCTTTGTTTATCGATTACAAACTAAAAAACTAATTGATTGTTTCCCATGTACTGAGTGTTTACCAGTTTTTTTATTATATTTAAGGTGATTTTTAGCCATATTTTGATTCTGAGCATAGGGTTTTATCCATTGCATTTTCTATCAAAAAAGCAGATTCCCAATTCTGGAATTGTCAGAGACAACTCCAAAGAATCGACTGTATCTGCTAAGATACTGGTCTAATTTTGGTGTTCTTGGGATTCTTGGAAATCTAAGACACATACCTACAACATTTATGTTGAGGTTGGGGCTTGATTCAGTCGGAAGAGTCCCAAAAAATCCCTATCAAGTAGTCGGTCAGACAAAATATCTGAGACCCTGTCCCATCCAGAACACTGTGATCAATGTTCTGTATTTTGAGGATTTCTCACGATTTCCTTCATGAAAATTTAATTTCTTTGATTCTGTGGAAAGCTAAGACAATGGTTTGTAACTTTCATGTTTATTATTTTTGTTGATTTATATTGTAAGTAACTCAAAAGATTTGATCTTTCTGTATCTACTATAGAAGTGAGCATGAGATTTCCTATTATAGAATCTTGCATATGGTTTTGTAATTTTCGAATATCTGGAGGTTTACTGTGAGATTTCTAAATCTGAAAGTTAGTCTGGTTAGATAACATCCATCCACACAATAGTGATGTTTGGGTTTCTTCTGAAACTCTCATTTGCATGCCCTAATTTGGGGTGTTTCACGCAGCCAATCAGAACCCAATTAGCAGGTTAGGCTAGTTAGCAATTAGTTCATAGAGATTTTAAAATTCAATAGAGGCAGGTGTGATTGCTCAAAAATTTCAATCCATATCTTTCTGGAAAGGTCTAAATCAGACCTTCAGTTCATATGTTGGGAGTTTTTGCAAACTCTATCGTCTATGGCATCAAAACCCTTTTCAAACAGGCTGTCCGCTGAACCCGGAGAGCTTGTCCTAGATTTGACTATCAATCCCGACTTTGATGCCGTAAAGAGGACATTTCTGATCCGAATCCAATGATTTTGGATTCGTTAAAAAAGTGTGTGAGTCACGCATAAATTTACTTTAGACCACTTCTGTTGAAATAGAGTGCACAGGTCTTGAAAATCCTATTTTCCAAAATCCTATTCAGACTCATCTTAGTGAAAAAACTTCCATGCGTATTAAGATCCGTTTGGATCTTAGATTGTGGATTGGTGCGTACCAAGTCCACATATTTTTGGTATCAGAGCGAGGGTTGCCATATTTCTCAATTTGACATGATCCCCGGTGTAGTGGGAAGGTCAAAAAAATTTTTTAGGATCCATGCACCATGTCTGGGTGAACCAAATATAGGAGTTGAAGTGAGTATATCTCTGAAAAGGATATTCGTGACCTTAGAGATGAAACTCGAACATTGTGGCATCAAATCGATGATCTTCATCGTAAAATAAAAGATTTTACCAAGGAGCAGGAGAAGCCATTCAAGCGAAGTCAATGCATTTCTCGAGGAATGCGTAGAACACTTCCTTATGACTCTGATGATGAATTTGAGTCAGAACAGGATAAGAAAATGAGGTTTTTGAAAAGTCAATTGCTCACTGAACAAACTTGGATGGCAAGGATAAAATCTAAACTTTGTGAACTGGAGTTAGAGGAAGACCATCTTCATAGACTTGATCTGCTCTAATCTTGGAGGTCTGATTCTATTCGTGAGTCTGACCCACATATATATTCATACTCATGTTGTCACTTGGATCTGCCCAGGAGATCCAGTCGGGAGCCTACAACTCCAAATCTAAAGTCCAACTATGTGAACTCTTCACATAGAGAATGGAGGCATGGCCCTCGTAAGCCCGTCTCAGCCTTTAGTCCCCAACACAACCCCACCTCATTTGAATATGTTAATGCTAGGGTTAGGTTTGAGAAAACCTCGAACGTGAATTGAGAGGACGAAGAAAATTTCATTTTATATGACTTAGAACTTCAATAAATTGAGGAAGGCATAGGCGAGAGTAGCGATTTTAAAATTAATTTGAATATCAAAAGAGAGTCCAAGTGTGAAGATATCAATCACACTCAAGTCCATTTCACAGAGGATCCTCTTGAGGAGCCTTTTTGCAAAGTCTTTGAAGATCCAATATTTGACGAAGTCGATGAGGAAATTGAGAAGGAACCCTCACTTGAATTTGAGGATATTCCTATGAATGTGTTCATTACTGATCCAATCTATGAAAACATGGATGAAGAGATGCCTCACATCTTATCGTTTTGGGAAATATCACCTCTAGAAGACCCGTCCTATGTCAGTCTTGACGATCCGGTCTTCAAGAAATTTTATGAACCCAAGGTCATTACGGTTGTGCCTCGAGTTGCATTTGACATGATTATCGACATTGTTCAGACAAGTCTCATTAGTACATCCATTGTCAAGTCAATTGTCGAAAGTAAACAAGTGGATTCTAATGATGAAGATCGACAAGTCTTATTTGTCAATGAGCGCTTAGATGTTGACACTCCTCCTGTGGGGTTGTTCGAGCATTTAGAGTCTCATGTTAGTCTTGACACATTAGGATGGGAATGCTTGAAAGTCTCAAATCTTGTTTGTGCCCATATGAAATTAGTAGATAATCATGATTATGCCGCATTGGTACAACAACAACAACAACAACAACAACAACAACTACGCCTTCATCCCAAAACAATTGGGGTCAGCGATATGAACCAAAAAAGAAATTCATTTTGGGTCTTCCACATGAATCCTTTTCCTCCAATCATTTCTATCCAACGCCATGTCCTCGGTGAGGTTCAAAGCATTCATATCCTTTCCTATCATCTCCATCCAAGTCTTCCTAGGCCTACCCCGACCTCTTTTAACTAATATATTTTCCCATTTCTCCAACCTTCTAACTGGAGCATCATTAGGCCTTCGCCGAATATGTCCAAACCACCGTAAACGATTCTCTCGCATCTTATTTTCAATTGGTGCAACACCTACCTTCTTACGTATCTCTTCGTTCCGAATCTTATCTTTTATTGTATTTCCACACATCCATCTAAGCATCCGCATCTCAGCTACACTCATTTTTTGAATATGATGTCTCTTGGCAGCCCAACATTCCGTACCATATAGTAAAGCGGGTCTAATAGTCGTCCTATAAAACTTTCCCTTCAACCGCAATGGCATTCTACGATCGCACAGCACTCCAGTAGCACTTTTCCATTTCATCCACCCAACCTTTATCCTATGATTTACATCTCCATCAATTTCTCCATACTTTTGAATGATGGATCCCAAATATTTGAAATAATCATTCACCGGTATATCTTGCTCACCAAGCTTCACTACACTCCCATCACTACTTCGTTGCTTACTAAACCGACATTCCATATATTCAGTCTTACTCTTACTCAACTTAAAACCTCTAGCTTCCAATGTCTGTCTCCATAATTCTAACTTAGCATTAACCCCAGTTCTAGACTCATCAATCAAAACAATATCATCAGCAAACAACATACACCACGGTACATTGGTCAATTACAATAATAAGTTTGAATTTCTGCTTCAGTGTGTTGCGTGCGAATTATCATGTAAGCACCCATATTTTTATGTCTTTGAAATCTTGAATCACATGATATATACTCAATTGATATTTGCGGCTCATCCGCATTTTTTTACTATATGTCAAGCTTTAATGCATGGAAAGGTTGTTAAATATAATGTCTTAGATGTTTTTGTGCTTCCAACGCAATTTTCTGAATTTCATTGTGCTAAGTATGTTGAATTATAATGCCTAAATTATTATTCATATTTATATATGAAATTGCCTTTCTTGAATAATTTAGTTATTACTACTTTGGACAGTGACTGCACTAATTATATTTTGAACTTATGCAGAGATTATGGCGTAGCGCTCGAGAAGAACAAGGCTTTAAGGATGAAGCCTTTCGACCTAGAAGGGAATGATGCAGAGCATCCTGAAGATCTGTGCATTGAAGGCAAAGTTGGATCCATATCTAACCAATCACATGCGATCTGTGGCAGATCCAATCATGTAGGACCATCTGAGTCCAATTGGATCTCCACGTATCCAGATTCGTTTTGAATATCATGTTCTAATTTCTAGGATATTTTGTTTTCTCAAAAATTGTATTTTTATGTTTGATTCCATTTTGTATGTCTGAAATCATTTATGCTTTTTTTATGTATTATTTTTAGGTACCAGATTCTACGGATCCGGATAGTTCTAGTGCCTTGTAGGATTGTTTTGCGGCACTAGAGGTTGTATGGGGTACTTAGGGTAGTTTTCTTTTTTTTTTTCGATTTAAAAACCCAATACCGTGAAGGGTTTTTAGAGCAAAAGCATCATTTGGATCTTGGATCTTATCCAAGATCCAATTCAGCCCAAACCTTAGATGGAGCCACCTTGATTGGACCTCTATAACCCTTATTTGAAATCAGTTTGACCATAGAAGGTCAAAAAAGGTTGTTGGAGAGGCAATGATGCTCATTTTCAAAAGAAGCCCATGCATTGGGCAAGTGGGCAACACCTTAGAGAAGCCCACCCCCCTTTTGGTGTGATTGGAGCTGGGGGGTGGCATCATCATTCTACCCTCCAGCAGAGCTTAAGAACCCATGGGGTTGATCATGGAGGAGGTCTTCTTGTTTTTTAGAAAGAAATTTGAAATGGTGATGATGCTATTTGAAGGGTGAATACAGTCCTGATATTTTGGCTATATCTCCCTAGATACTAGTCCAAATTGCATGATGTTTAGCTTTCTGAAAAGCTAAGATCGTGCTCTACAAGTTTTTGGTTTATCATTTAGCTTGATTCAGCTCGGTTAAGCCATTAAATTTCTAGACAAGTTTCTTGTTGACGACATCGAGGAAGAAGGTGAAAAGAAAACTCAAGTTTGGAGGAGTGGCATTGTTAGTGCATGGTTCGACTAGTGGTTGATTGTGGCAGCACTAACTTGAGGGTGCTGAAGGTTGGAAGGTTGCAACGGGCTGTTGTGCAAGGGCATGCGATGATGTCTGCTATCCAGCAAGACTCCCTCTTGGTCCATCCGACTATTGTACTTGGTTTTGTTCCTTTCTACTCATTTTGTTGCTAATTGCTAAGATCTTTGTTTATCGATTACAAACTGAAAAACTAATTGATTGTTTCCCATATACTGAGTGTTTACCAGTTTTTTTATGATATTTAAGGTGATTTTTAGCCATGTTTTGATTCTGAGCATAGGGTTTTATCCATTGCATTTTCTATCAAAAAAGCAGATTCCCAATTCTGGAATTGTCAGAGACAACTCTAAAGAATCGACTGTATCTGCTAAGATACTGGTCTAATTTTGGTGTTCTTGGGATTCTTGGAAATCTAAGACACATACCTACAACATTTATGTTGAGGTTGGGGCTTGATTCAGTCGGAAGAGTCCCAAAAAATCCCTATCAAGTAGTCGGTCAGACAAAATATGTGAGACCCTGTCCCATCCAGAACACTGTGAACAATGTTCTGTATTTTGAGGATTTCTCACAATTTCCTTCATGAAACTTTAATTTCTTTGATTCTGTGAAAAGCTAAGACAATGGTATGTAAGTTTCTTGTTTATTATTTTTGTTGATTCATACTGTAAGCAACTCAAAAGATTTGATCTTTCTGTATCTACTATAGAACTGAGCATGCGATTTCCTATTATAGAATCTTGCATATGGTTTTGTAATTTTCGAATATCTGAAGGTTTACTGTGAGATTTCTAAATCTGAAAGTTAGTCTGGTTAGATAACATTTATCCACACAATAGTGATGTTTGGGTTTCTTCTGAAATTCTCATCTGCATGCCCTAATCGGGGGTGTTTCACGTGGCCAATTAGAACCAAATAAGCAGGTTAGGCTAGTTAGCAATTAGTTCATGAGGGAGTTTGGAATTCAATAGAGGCCCGTGTGATTGCTAAAAAATTATGATCCATAGCTTTCTAAAAAAGTCTGAATTAGACCTTCAGTTCATCTCTTGAGAGTTTTCACAAACTCCATCGTCTGAGGCATCAAAACCCTTTTCAAACAGGTTGTCCACCGAACCCGGAGAGCCTTCCTAGATTTGACTATCAATCCCGCTTTCGAGTATGTGGAGAGGACATTCTTGATCCAAATCTAGTGATTTTAGATTCGTTAGAAAGGTATGTAAGTCATACACAACTTTCCTTTAGACTGCCTCTATCGAAACAGAGTGCACGAGTCTTGAAAACCCTATTTCCTAGAGTTTTATTCGAACTCATCTTAGTGAAAAAGCTTTCGCGCGTATTGAGATCTGTTTGGATCTTGGATGGTGTGTACCGAGTCCACATCAGATGTGCTTCAAATACAATCCAGATGCACATGAAATCCATCTTGCTAGTGCAGAAAACTTTGAGGTAGAGCTGACGAAGTTGCATATGGTATGGATTCCAACAAACCTAAAAGATGGAGCCCGCACGACTGTAGCATATTTTTCATGAAGTATATCGAAGATTAGGCAGATATTTTTCCAACTACAAAGGATGGTTTACGAACGATGGAGGGTCCGACAGTAGGAATAGATCAAATAGATGGTCATCAACATCACCCCCTGTCTATCATGCAGAATATTTGTGCTTGCTCCGGTATGGCAGCAATGATTGAGGATGATTATAGTCGTTATATTCTGCGTAAGCTTTGATATACTTCATGACAAATACATCACAATCGTATGTGTCATGAATATATTGATGTATACACATAAGATAACTGTCATAATCATTATCAAAGATTATACAAATCTTTCCTCACAACATGAAACAACTACGATATCAACATCAAATCCCATCTATCAAGCACAGGTAGAAGGAACACAGAAGAACAAAGAAGAAAGAAAAATACAAGAAAGAAGAAGGAAAATAAGAAGAAAGAGAAGGAGAAAAAAGAAGAAAAAGAAGTTGCGTTGTTGCAAGAAAGAGGAAGATAGGTTAAATAGATTAGGGTTTTAGACCTGGACAATGGGTCGGGTCGGGTAGGGTTTTGCATAGAATAGGGTTTTACACATATCTATATTAGGGTTTTACAAACATATCAATATCGTTCATAAAGATAAACAAAGTCATATCATTGTTGCGGTAATTCATGATGTATGAAATGCACATAATTTTTATACAATATTCATGCATTTTCACATATTTTAAAGGCTTAGAACCCATGTATTGATGTAATTAGGTATAAAGAGTTCTCGGTTCGAATTTCACTCAAATTGGAGTTAAAACGAGAAAAATATTGCATTTTTAGGGCTTTGAATCGGATTTCGAGGTAGACTGAATCGAGTTCTGACCCAAGAGCTCTAATTTGGATATTGGACTGGACCCAAACCCTAAATATCCATAAACCCATATACCCAAAGCATTTTTTATAAATATTTTCTGAAAACCCCCTATTTCTAATTTATTTCGGTAGCTTAGTGCAAATAACAAGTAGTTTAGGATTTCCATTAAAATTTACTTTTTAAGTAGGTAGTTTTTAGAATTTAGCATAACTTAGAAGTATAAAAAGTTAAAAAAATCTGAGAACACGTTTTTGGGTCTTGGAAGAATCACCCCTCTCTCTTCTCTCTCCTCTCATTCTTTCTCTCTTCCTCCCTCTCTCACACGCCCCCTACCTTTTGGCGTGTGTTCTTTTTCTCCCCTCTCTATTTTATTTCTCATTTTTGTTATCTTTTGTTGGCTGATGTGTTGTATTTGCAGGTGTTGCAGATGAAAAAGGGGACTTCTCTTTGGTGATGTAACGTTTACATCATCGCGGAGTGGCCGTGCTCTTCCCCCATCACGGTCTTCTTCATCTCTTCTCCAACCCTCTCCAATCGGTTCCCAGACGAGTGCAACAAGGTAATGGAGTGTAGCAGACCTTCAAAAGACGTCTAGAGCGTGCATTTCAAGACTCACTAACAATTCTTTCTCCCCCTCTACTTGTCGGACAACCTTAGAGGTTAGTCTTCTTCTTCTCCATTCATTTAGCATAAATCGAGTCACCCTTGTCGAGTCTAATAAATACCCCATTTTATTTTCATTTTTTGATATTTTTTTTCAGTCATGCATGTCTGCAAATCATGATTTTCAGGTTTAATATTGAAGCTTGTTTTATTTTAGATAGTGAATTTATTTCATTTATGAGTATTTAGTTAATTTAGAAAATCAGCTAGACATTGTCTAGTCGGATTTGGTTGTTATAAAACTCAGGTATGAGGTGTCTTAGTCTGTGTTAATCTCTGAAAATCCAGTTTCTTAGCCAATATAGGATCGAGTTTGGCTTGGTTTCACAGTCAGTTGTGTCTGTGTCTTTGTGGGTGTCGAATTGTAAAAAAAATCGACTAGACCTTGTCTAGTCGATTCTTGCGATTTTCATCAATCATTATTTGATGATCATGTTGTGATTCCAGCCAATGTATATTGTGTTTTGACAGTTTAAGGTCTAGTATGGTTAGTGGTTAACTTAAATAAATAAATAGTTTTGTTTTACTTCAATTTATTTTTCTTTTACAATTTGTATTTGTTTTGGTATTTCGTGTAAGTCGAGTTTTAATGGTTGTCGTCTTCCTCACAAAGGAAGGCAGCCATTTCTGAAGATTACAACTTTAGGTTAGTTTAGGAAGGTTTCTTGAGTAGTCTAGATTCAATGTATGTCGATTTTTGGTAGGTTCTAAAATTTAATTAGTTAATTTAGCTTTGTGATTTTAGCCATAATAGCATTTCATGTTTTTTTATTTCATACCCAATTAGTCCATGCATTTAATTAGTCATTAGGTAGGTTAGTATAGGGGTAATTAGTTTAGGTTAATTTAAGAGTAGTATTTTTGAATTGTTGAAAGAAGGGCATTGTTGGAAATTTTAGTTTTAGACGAGTTTGGCAATTGAGTGGGATTTCCACTTTCATAAAAGTATTTTGGAAACTTTGGCTCCCCTCTTTATTGCTCCAGCCTTGGTATCTCCTTTCCTTAAGCAATTAAGGAAGGTAATTCAAGAGAATTCGAATCACTTTCCTTAAAAATTTGAATTCATGGAGAAAGGAAAGATCTCCTCTTACTTCTAGTGGAGTAGTCAAAACCATGTGGACTTCTATAGATGGCGTCTTTTGGGCTCTAAAAAGCAAGTATCCCCCCTAGGCAAGAGTGCATGGACCCCATCTCATTCCCAATGAGTCATTTGGTATGAATGCCTTCCTTTATTTCCTTACTTAGATTAATTCAGCCAATTGTATATTTTCAAGATAGGTAAGTTTGAATTAGGCATGTAGAGTAGTGCACCTTCACTAATTAGTATCTCATAGTTAGCATTGCATGATTGGTTAATTGTATTTTAGTGCACATCATTATTCCTTTAGACACTAAGTAGGTCTCACCTAGGGGACAACTCATCTTAGTAGTGATTAACTTAAGTTAACTTGATAAGATGATTAGGTATATATTAATTGCATATATTGTTCTTATGAGTAGATGGATGAAGTTCAAGCATGTCTAACATCTAGTTCATTCACCTTAGATAGTATTGAGATTAGCTTAGGTCTGTTGTTTACTTTCATAGTGTGTTTAACCCTTAGATTAAGGTAAGTAATGAATTCGAGATAATTTAGGGTTTTAAGTCAATATTTAAATTTCATTTTAGATTTATACTTTCTTTTCAGTACAATGAATTTTGTTACTGTATTTTATCAGAATTTAGATCTAATAATGTCTGCTTTTACACAAGTTTAACTTCATTAGTGTATGAATTGAATTCTTCATGTGAATAGTGCATTGAAAGTTTGAACCGAATTTTGCTGCGTATTACACTCGTTATTTTATGTGCATTTTTCTGAGTTTTTTCTGAAAAATTTATTCTATTCTCTTTATTGGTATGCTAACTATCAGCAAACTAAAAAATAGATCAATTAGAGTTGATTTGGTTTGATTTTTAAGCATTTTTCAAAAATAGGTTTTTTGGGTTTTAAAATTTCGGGACATGCATTTTCCAATATTTTATTGGATTTGAAACGCTTATATCCGGAGCTTCCGGATGAATTTTTTAACTCTATAAAATTTAAAAGATTCTTGAATTTGTCAGAAATAGAACATAAGAAATTTCAGCAATTTTGGACCTCGTTTGCTTCTCCAAACAGTCAGTTCTCAAAAACCTATTAGAATTCAATTTTGCACTACATTGAGGGCAAAATAGTTATTTCGCTAATTAGCTGACTTTCAGTAATTTTTTTAAAATTTCTTGCATAATAATTAGTGTACTTATAGTAGTTAACTTAGTTAGATTTAAGATAATTAGTTAGTTTAGTTAGATATTGCTTTTTTAGTTTAATTACAATTTAGATTTAATAATTAATTTTAGAATTAGTTTTATTGTAATTTTTAGAATTAATTATCGTAATTGTATACTAACTTTTTTATTTTCTGTTTTTTTAGGTTGATAAGTTCACTACATGTCAAAAGGTGTATTCATATTGAGAGCATGAATGCAGCTATGATGAAAAGACAAAAATGCCCCTAGCAATCTGGAGAAGACTTTAGCAAGCTGTTTAGGAATTAATTTTTATTTTTAGTTTGTAACTTAATTAGAGTTGTAGTGTTTGACTTAGTTGTAAACATTTATGATATTAATAAATTGGAATTTTTATATTTAATTTTAATATTCTTCCGTTCCTTGAGGATTCGACCCGTACTTGCTACATTCGTGGAAAATCGATTTTTATATTTTTGGTTGATGATTTTTTAAATGTTTTATTGAAAAATATCTTTTAAAAATACCAATGCAAAAAGTGAAACTAGTAACTTCATAAATACAAATCGACGTCCTGATAATTATTTGTTGGGATTCTATAATTCTTTGTTGTAATTCTATGATTCTTTTCTATAACGTGACATTCTATAAGTGTATAAATCTATTTTAATAAGTGTATCACACAAATGCCACTGAACAAATCATTGTAATGATCGACCTTTGTAAATAAAAATTGAACAAGCGTTTAGCATTGTGTATTGTGAAAATTATGATTTGCTTTTACGAGTTGTGTTTCTATCGTGATTTACACATTGATTGATAAAAGGCTGAAACGATTAGCACAAACATTGATAAAAGACTGAAATAATTTATACGTATAAAGGCTATATGTTATCGCGATTTATTTGATACAATTTGGCTTGCAACCAGTTCTATAAGAGATCTCAATTTGTTTTTTATAGAAGGTGTTATATCACGATTTGTACACCCATTTTTTATAGAATTTAGGGTTTAGGGTTTTAAAATTTAGGGTTTAGGGTTTAGGATTTAGGTTTTAGGGTTTTATGTTGTAGGGATTAGGGTTTAGGTTTTAAGATTTAGGGATTAAGGTTTGTTGTCCTATCCCGATTTGCTTTTACGAGCATTGTCTACGTGAATGATATGTCGTATCGCAATTTACACAATGACTGATTCATAAAAGGCGAAAAGAAAAAACAATAAACAAATCAACACAATGTTTAGACTTAGTAAACTATAAATCAAGGTAACTTCATAAATACAAATCGACGTAACTTCATAAATACAAATTGACATCGTTCACAAAGACAAACAAAAACATATCGTTGTCGCGATAACTTCATAATTACAAACCGACGTGATTTACAACCACATTCATTTATAAAATATATGAGTATTTAGTTACAATATATCATGATCAATGGTTTGGCTTAGAAACAAAACATGACCATCATCATCAAAGAAAACAAACATCATCATCAACATCAATCTCACGTTCAAATAGTGATGTGCTTCAATTGCAATCCAAGTGGGCATGAAATCTAGCTTGCTAGTGCAGAAAGCTTCGAGGCAGAACTAAAGTATATCGAAGGTATGAATTACAACAGGCAGAGAAGATACAACCCGCACGACTAGCATATTTGTCATGAAGTATATCGAAGATTAGGCAGATATTTTTCTAACTGCGAAGGATGGTAGTCACCTTAGAGAGAAGTATGGAAAGCACCCTAAAGTTTACTGAGTGGCTTTCTCTAGTCATTGGAAATGATAGAAGGCAAATCTATCTACCAATGAAGGTCCTTATCTCTTTACAAGTTTTTTTGCAGCATATAGTGATAATTTCAGCTGTTAGTTTTTTTTTCTATATAAACCAATGGAGAAGATGAAGCTCGCACGACTGTAGCATATTTGTCATGAAGTATATCGAAGATTAGGCAAATATTTTTTCAGCTGCGAAGGATGATTTACGAACGATGGAGGGTACAACAGTAGGAATAGATCAAATAGATGGTCATCAACATCACTCCCTATCTATCATGCAGAATATTTGTGCTTGCTCTGGTATACAAGGAAGAAGAAGAAGGAAGATGTAGGCAGAGGAGAAAAAAGAAGAAGAAGAAGAAGAAGTTGCGCTGCCGCAGAAAAGAGAAAGAGTTGTTAAATAGATTAGAATTTTATACATGGACCATGGGTCGGGTCGGGTAGGGTTTTACATAGAATAAGGTTTTACACAGATCTTTATTAGGGTATTACATATAGTAGGGTTTTATGCACACGTACACAAACCGACACGATGTTTAGACTTAATAAATACAAATCGAGGTAACTTCATAAATACAAATCGATTTACAACTTGAGACCGATTTAAGTAATAGTTGCAAATTGATTTCATTGTTTCGTTCACAATATTTTAGTAACAGTTGCAAACCGATATGAGTAAATCACAATATTACATATCGATATCGTTCATAAATACAAACAAAGACATATCATTGTCGCAGTAACAGTTATAAATCTTTATGAGTAAATCGCTATATTACATATCAATATCATTCACAAAGACATATCGTTTAGGGTTTAGGGTTTTAGGTTCAAGGTTTATAGTTTAGGCTTTAGGGTTCAGAGTTTGGGGTTGGCGATTAAGGGTTTAGGGTTTTAGGGATTTAGGATTTAGGTTTTAGGGTTTAAGATTTAGGGTTTTAGGGGTTTAGGATTCAGGGTTTGGGGTTTGCGGTTTAGGGTTTATATTTTAGGATTTATAGTTTAGGCTTTAGGGTTTAGGGTTTAGGGTTTGGGGTTTTAGATTTTAGGTTATAGGTTTTTGGGTTTTAAGGGTTTAGGGTTTAGGGTTTATAGTTTAGGCATTAGGGTTTAGGGTTCAGGGTTTGGGGTTTAGGGTTTAAGTTTTGGATCTATCTAAATTCCAAATGGATCCTACTTAATATATATATATATATGTGTGTGTGTGTGTGTGTGTGTGTGTGTGTGTGTGTGTGTGTGTGTGTGTGTGTGTGTGTGTGTGTGTGTATCTCTCTCTATATATATACATAGTAGTTTAGATTGTGTTTGGATTTGATGAGAGCTAAATGGGTCTCACAACCAACCCAATCCAATCACTCCCCCACCTAAACCCATCAATTCAATCGAATGCATCTCATCCCACCAAATCCGTTTGAATATCCTATTGTGATTTGCCTATTCGAGCTTTGTCTATGTGAACGATATGCCATATTGTGTTTACATAATATCGCTTTTACGGACTTCCTATCATGATTTACACAATGATTGAAAAAAAGTTGAAACAATTTGTATATATGAAGGCTACATGCTATTGCGATTTGCTTTTATGGGCTATGTCTATATCAATGATATTTCCTAATCGCTTTTACGGATGATTAGGGTTTAAGGTATAGGTTTTAGGGTTTAGGGATTTATCCTATCGCGATTTGCATTGACGAGCATTGTCTATATGAATGATATGTTCTATCGTGATAGTTTTAGACTTACTAATGTAAAAATCTATTTCACTGTTTCATTCACAATAGGATTTACAACTTGAGATTGGATATGAGTAAATCGCGATATTACATATCGATATCGTTCACAAATACAAACAAAGAGATAAGGACGTCACAGTAACTTTATACATACAAATCGTCGTCCCAATAATTATTTTTTATAGTTCTATAATTCTTTATTATAATTCTATGATTTTTTTGTGTAACATGATAATCTATAAGTGTATAAATCCTTTGTTGTCCTATCGCATTTTGCTTTTACGAGCGTTGTTTACGTGAACGATATGTCATATCGCGATTTACACAATGAATGATTCATAAAAGGCAGAAAAGAAAATAATAAACAAATCGACAAAATGTTTAGACTTAGTAAACTATAAATCAAGGTAACTTCCTAAATACAAATCGACGTAAATTCATAAATATAATCAACATCACTTCATAAATATAATCAACATCATTCACAAAGACAAACAAAGACATATCATTGTTGCAGTAACTTCATAACTACAAATCGACATGATTTACAATCACATTCATTTACAAAAAATATGAGTATTTAGTTACAAAACATCATGACCAATTGTTTGACTTAGATACAATACATGACCGTCATCATAAAAGAAAACAAAAATCATCATCAGCATCACCCCCACGTCCAAATAGTGATGTGCTTCGAGTGCAATCCAGGTGCACATGAAATCTAACTTGCTAGTGTAGAAAGCGTCGAGGCAGAACTGAACAAGCTGCACAAGGTGTAGATCCAAATAGGCAGAGAAGATCCAACTTACTAGCATATTTGTCATGAAGTATATCGAAGATTAGGGAGATATTTTTCCAACTGCGAATGATGGTTTGCGAACGATGGAGGGTACGACAGTAGGAATAGATCAAATAGATGGTCATCAACATCACTCTCTGTCTATCATACAAAATATTTGTGCTTGCTCCAGTATACAAGGAAGAAGAAGAAGGAAGGTGAAGGCGGAGGAGAAAAAGGAAGAAAAAGAAGAAGAATAAGAAGTTGCATTGCCGCAGAAAAGCGAAAGAGTTGTTAAATAGATTAGGGTTTTATACATGGACCACGGGTCAGGTCAGGTCAGGTAGAGTTTTACATAGAATAGGGTTTTACACAGATATATATTAGGGTTTTAGATATAGTAGGGTTTTATGCACATGTACACAAATCGATATGATGTTTAGACTCAGTAAATACAAATTGAGTTAACTTCATAAATATAAATTGATTTACAACTTAAGATTGATTTAAATAAGAGTTGCAAATCAATTTCATTATTTTGTTCATAATATTTTAGTAAATCACTATATTACATATCGATATCATTCACAAAGACAAACAAAGACATATCATTTAGGGTTTAGGGTTTAGGGTTTATAGTTTAGGCTTTAGGATTTAGGGTTCAAGGTTTGGGGTTTGCGGTTTAGGGTTTTAGAGGTTTAGGTTATGGGTTTGATAAGAGTTACATGGATCTCACAACCAACCCAATCCAATCACTCCCCCACTTAAACCCATCAATTCAATCAAATGCATCCCATCCCACCAAATTCGTTTGAATATTCTATTGCAATTTGCCTATTCAAGCTTTGTCTATATGAACGATATGTCATATCACATTTACACAATGACTAATTCAATCATAAAAGTGATTAGCATTATGTATAGTGGAAATTATGATTTGCTTTTACGGTTTCTTATCGCGATTTACACAATGATTGATAAAAGGTTGAAACGATTTGTACATATGAAGGCTACATGCTATCACAATTTGCTTTTATAGGCTATGTCTATGTCAACGATATTTTCTATCACGAATTATAGAAGTATTTTAGCACGACCTGTACAACCACAGACATAAAGCAGAAACAATTTGTCCTATCATGATTTGCGTTTACGAGCTTTGTCTATATGAACGATATGCCCAATCACGATTAGAGTTTAGGATTTAGGGTTTAGGTTTTAGGGTTTAGGGTTTAGGGTTTAGGTTTAGGGTTTTAGAATCTAGTGTTTAGGGTTTAGGTTCTGGGTATAGGGTTTAAGGTTTATAGTTTAGGGTTTAGGGTTCAGGGTTTGGAGTTTGCGGTTTAGGGTTTAGGGTTTTAGGGGTTTAGTGTTTAGGGTTTAGGGTTTAGGGTTTAGGGTTTAGGGTACAAGGTTTAGGGTTTAGGGTTTAGGGTTTAGGGTTTTAGGATTTAGGTTTCGGGGTTTAGGGTTTAGGTTTTAGGTTTAAGGATTTTGGGTTTTACGGGTTTATGGTTTAGGGATTTAGGGTTTAGGGTTTAGGGTTTAGGGATTTAGAATTTAGGGTTTAGGTTTAAGGTTTTTGGGTTTTACAGGTTTTGGGTTTTGGGATTTAGAATTTAGGGTTTAGGGTTTAGGATGTAGATTGGTTTGTATTTCATAAGAGCTAAATGGGTCTCACAACCAACCCAATCCAATCACCCCCACCTAAACCCATCATACAATCGAGATTTACGTTGATGAGCTTTGTCTATGTGAACGATATATCCTATCATGATTTACACAATGACCGATTCATAAAAGGCAGAAAAGAAAAACAATAAACAAATTGAGATGATGTTTAGACTGGATAAAGTAAAAATTGAGGTAACTTCATAAATACAAATCGATTTACAACTTGATGCCGATTTAAGTAACAGTTGCAAATCGATTTCACTGTAACGATTTGTCCTATAGTGATTTGTGTTGACGAGCTTTGTCTATGTTAATGATTTGTCTTATCGCGATTTACACAATGACTGGTAAAAGACGAAAAAGAGAAAGAAAAAACAAATTGACATGATGTTTATTGGTAAACTACAAATCTAGTTAACTTGATAAATATAAATCGACTTATAACTAAAAGAATTTAAGTTTCATAATATAACAATATTTATCCTATCACGATTTGATGTTACAAGCTTTGTCATTGTGAATGATATGTCAAGAAAAACAATAAACAAATCAACACGATGTTTAGACTTAGTAAACTACAAACTGAGACTTAGTTGCAAATCAATTTCACTGTAACGATACGTGCTATCATGATTTGCTTGATATGTCCTATCACGTTGACTAGTTTTGTAAAAGGCAAATGAAATGATGTTTTTTAATTTAATTAATGTTCAATGCAATTTATTTATGCGTGGTTTTTAAAAATGGGCGGTATGTGAAACGACGTTTTCTTTATATATGAATGACACATCGTATAAGTTCAGGAGGGTGTCGCTTCGCTTTGCTTCATGATTAAGGAACAGACAAATCAACATTTTTTTATAGATGACATGTTCATGAATCGAACATATAACCTGCTTCATCGCAAATGAGGTATCGATGTCAAGGAAGAAGATGATGACAGCTACACGGCCAACAATGACAAGGAAGGAGACAACAACAACTATATAGCCAACGATGGTGAGGAAGGAGACAATGATAGCTACATGATCAGCGATGGCGAATCAGGCATATATTTGTCTAAACCTCATGACGAGTTTCTTCAAAATTTGTCTCTTTTATGGCGTATATTCGATTTGTGTTGTGTACTGTAGAAAGAAATTTCAATTTTGTTTATTGAATATTCTACTAATATCAGTGGAACATCCACAAAAAGCGATACCCGAAAACTCAGCAAAGAGCTCCAAGATAACATCAATCGGCTGCAAGACGAATTTGCAGACGAAAATACTATCAATAATTTTATACATATAAAACCACTATCAGTTATATATTTACGTATGCCTTAGGTATGCATGTTAACACATGCATATTTGTTGCAAACAAACTATATCTGATTTCATCATGTATATTCAAAGCAACACAACAACCAATAGTAGATGCGTCGTCACCCCTTATTTCATGGTATATCGGTTCTCTTATATGTTTATTTTCTTTTTTGATTTACTCTTGTTGCTTCATGTTTTAACCTTACTATTATCACTGTTTCGTTCAACAGAGTTTCATCCACCGAATGTCATACTTTATTGGATTTCAAGATGGACTACCATGTTGGGGTAACGATGATCACTGCGGAGACTTTTGGTCAAGTGAAAAGGTAAGTGAAGAAACCGCTTATCAAAAGTTTAGGCATAACAGTCCTAACACGATTTGTACTATCAATTTGTAAGATATTGTATTGATTTGTAGATATTGATTCCTACACTCTCGCAAACTTCTGAGCATTGGGACTTATACGTGACGGATTTACGAAAAAAACAACTATGGTGCTACAACTCATTGGACTTTCACACTAGTGTTCAACGTGATATTATGCATTTGGTAAGTTTCCATCTATAAGTGTATCGTATCTTATACGGTGGCTCAGAATTTACTTGCTTCTGCATTAACCACAGGAGGGATTCATCAAAGACGTTTTGGGTATCGACATTGGCGAGTTGAGGTTTTGCTTAGTACACGATGCTCTTTTACAAAATAATGACATCGATTGTGGCGTATTGTAATGAAGTATATTGAAGCAATATACAATAGACAAGAACCTAATTTCGATGTTGTATGCTCTATACTTAAACATGTTTTATTATCCTCTATTATTAGGACTCAATTTATATATTGGTGTCATATTACCTTTTTGTTGTAGGATGATATACCTAGATTCTACACAGAACTATGCGAAAAATTGACAGAGTTTCTAATTGCGGAAGAGAAAAAAACTCAGCCGACAAGAATACCTTAAAGGCAACAAATGACGCAACCCCCCCAGAAGTAATATGATGTACAAAGACTCTAGACTGTATATACAAATTTTGTAAGACTGTGTATATAAATTATGTAAATCTCTCTGAGTTGAAATAAAATTTCAATTTTACTAAACACGTCAATAAGTTGGACTGTTATTTATAGCAAAAGCAAATCATTGTTTCTGACATAGACGTCATTTTGTAAATTGCTATAGGACATTGTCTTGTATAACGATTCAAATACAATATATATACAAGGATTTGTCTTATCACGATTTACACAATGACTGATAAAAGGCAAAAAAGATAAAGAAAAATTAATCGACGTGATGTTTATTGGTGAACTATAAATCTAGGTAACTTGATAAATATAAATCAACTCATAACCAATACTCTTTAAGTTTCATAGAATAATCCTATCATGATTGGCTTTTACGAGCTTTGTCTATGTGAACAAATCGTTGTTATGTTCGCCCTTCACAAATGAAAATTGTATAAGCGATTAGCGTTGTGTATAGTGAAAATTATGATTGGTTTTTATGGTTATCCTGTCGCGGTTTGCATAAAAATTGATAAAAGGTAGAAACAATTTATACGTATAAAGACTACGTACTATCACGATTTGCTTGATTCTGATTGCCTTTCAACCAGTTCTATAAGAGATCATAATTTATTTTTTATAGAAGGTGTTCAATCACGATCTGTACAACCATCCCACAAAAAAACATCAAATAATCGAACCAAATCCGTTTGAATATCCTATTGTGATTTGCCTTTATGAGCTTTGTCTAGGTGAACGATACGTACTATCACGATTTACACAATGACTGATTCATAAAAGGCAGAAAAGAAAAATAATAAACAAATCGAGATGATGTTTAGACTTAGTAAAGTATAAACCGACTTACATCCATAAGTCTTTAAGTTTCATAGTATAACCATATTTATCCTATCGTGATTTGCTTTTATGAGTTGTCTATGTGAATAATATGTGCTATCACGATTTACATAATTTTGATTCATAAATAAATGACATGTCACACAAGTTCAGAAGGATGTCACTTCACTTTGCTTCGTCAGTAAGTAACTGATGAACTAACATTTCCTTTATAAATGACGTGTTCGATTTCGTCATTGTGAACGCTATGTCCTATAGCCATTTGCTTTTACAAACTCTATGTGAACGATATGTCCTATAGCGATTTACACAATGACTAATTCATAAAAGGTGGAAAGGAAAAACAATAAACAAATCGACATGATGTTTAGACTTAGTTAAATTTTAATCGATGTAACTTCAATGATACAAATCGAGGTAACTTCATAAATAATGATGACAACGATTGCAAGTTTTTTTTACAGCATATTTTGACAATTTCAGCTGTTAGTTTCCTTTTTTATGTAAGTGATTTGCACAATGATTGAGGCAAAACAACATGATTATGGTCGTTATATTCTGCGTAAGCGATTTGCACAATGATTGATTAAAAGTTGAAACAATTTGTATATATGATGGCTACATGTTATCGTGATTTGCTTGACATCGATTGGCTTGCAACAAATTATAATTTATTATGTAACGTAACATTCTATGATTATATAATTCTTTCTATAACAGATCGCAAATTATTTTTCATAGAGGAAAGTACTACCTTAGGGTTTATGTTTTTGGCTTTTATGGGTTTAGGTTTAGGGTTTATGTTTTTGGCTTTTACGGGTTTAGGTTTAGGGTTTAGGTTTTTGGCTTTTGCGTGTTGTAGGTTTCGGTGTTTAGGGGTTTAGGATTTAGGGTTTGGGGTTTAGGTTCTAAGTTTTGGTTCTATCTAAATTTCAATTGGATCTTCTTAAATAAATAAAAGTTGTTTTCACAGAGACAAACAAAGACATATAGTTGTCGCAGTTACTAAAATATTATTTCTGTATATACTGTAAATCGATATATATCATTGAATTTACCTCAATTTTTATCGTTGAATTTCACGTCGATTTGTATTTATGGGTTTAGGTGGGGGAGTGATTGGATTGGGTTGGTTATGATATATATATATATATATAATTAAATTTATTTGGTACTTTTAATAGTGTTTATTTATAAAACAACTTTTTACACAATGATTCAAATACAATATATGTACAATGATGTGTATATGTGAAGGCTAGATAAGACAATGATTTGTCCATGCACTTTTACCATGATTTGTACTCATGCACAGTGCGATTTTCATCCAGTTGTGGCTGACATAGACATCATTGTATAAATGGTGATAGGACACTACATGGTATAACAATTTATAAACTAAATAAATCATCGTAGAGACAATTTACTAATGGTGTAAAAATTAAGCTATAGCGATTTAACAACGATCATGCACAGGTAGTAAATGTAATAACTTTTTACTTTTAAGACAGTTTATTTAGAGAACAACTTTTTGCGCAATGATTCAACCACAGTATATGTATAACGATTTGTATATATGAAGGCTAGATGAGACAATGATTTTCACTAATGATATAAGCACTGAACAACGACGATTTACCTATGGTATCAAAATTGTAGCTATGTAGGCTAGATGAGATAATAATTTATATATGTGAAGGATACACATATTACAATGATTTATACATGTGAAGGATACATAATTCACATGCGATTCCTGTGTTCCATATCTCACTTTTGAATTGATCTGAGCATGTCATGAAACAAAATAATTTAAGACACTACATTAAGTTTCACAAGAAATGCAAACATCCTCCCAACATTGATTACATACCAAAAGATTTAGAAAACTGAAGCTATCATTCCGAAAAAACTGGTCAAAAGGATTGAAGGTTACAACGTTGTAGTGCACGTTTGTAGGGTATTGCTTTTTTTTTGTTAATTACACAAGTTAGATATTGATAAGCTGTCCATAATGCAATTTACATGAGAAGCAATATAATGTATTGCATACCTGTTCATGCAAAGGGCTTGGTAGAGGTTGGTTGTTTCTTATACATTTTCTTGACAACCAATTCTAGTGCACCCTTTGTTCTTTGACGACTATGATCAGAGACAAGTTTCTTTTTGATATCCTTCGATAGGTAAATTTTTCTATCATAATCTACAACATTGACTCCTGACTTGTTGAAGATGATGTTAACACTTCGACGCAACTTCTCATACGGGTCAAGGGAAGTATGATTTTTACCTCTGTTGTTCACTCTCATTTTCTTGGACTGGTCTTCATGAGCTGCAACAGACTGATGGTAAATTAATTGCACGTTTTCAAGTAACTCCCTTGACACTTTTCTCATGCATACATAGGCTTCTTTACTTTTTGATGCCAAATCTGCAACATGCATAAGTGACCTATATAGTTGTTGGTAACAAGAAGCTATGTGGCACTTCTCATCAACACCAAATTGACTGACATTATCTGTATCTAGTAGTTCAATATTTGCTTGTCTCGTCCATCTTCGCATTAAATATGACTCAGGTATTTCTTGTATTTTCTCTTGATTAAGTGCCTTTAATGCATGACGACATAAAATACCTTTAAATTCATACATTTTGCACATACATTCAATTGTTCTGTTATCAACATTGTACGTAACATGTGTTTCTTGCCTTTTTGGATGCACTTTGCCCTTTTATACAATATGGTATTTGTGCATATTCTCAGTTTGTACGCATCCTTCTATGTTGCAATTTATGACATATATAACCTCCTTCTTAATCCATTCAAATACAGTTAGTGTATACAGATCGACAGGTAACATTAATATTTTCATACCCAAAGTTATAGGCCGTGTATTGAAGCATTTTACATCTTGTTCAAGCTCATTCCGTCTAAGACCGTCTATAAATAATTCATATTGTTCCATGAAGCGAAACATTGTTAAACATGAATACAATGTTTTCTTCAGTGTGGCATATATAGATTCAACTCTTTATGTGCTTATCATACCTGCACAAAAGTATTGTCTTCCATATGCCAATGCCCACTTCTCTTTTTCTATATATAAATTTTGTAACTATACACGGTCTTCAAGGTTATACATCTGAATCATTTCCTCCCAATCAGACATCAAGGTGACCTCATCTACGCTCTCAAGTACATACCTTGTAAACTTTTTATCAAACCTTGTCTTCTAATTAAATATGTGTCCTATGTTCTTTGCTGCATTTTGAAAGATATGCCACAAACATAGGCGATGATGTGCGTCTGGCCATACATGAGACACTGCAGCCACAATTGCGTGATCACCATCTGTAAGTACAACTTCAGGTTGCTTCACATTCATTGTCTGTGTAAATACTCTTAACAACCACTCAAAGCTTTCCTTGGTCTGGTCATACAAACAAGGGTCACCTATTATACAACTCTGTGAGTGATGGTTCAATCTGACAAATTACGCAAATGGCCACTATTCAGTATTAATCTTCACTGTCGTATAAAAAATAAGCACATCATTGAAGCATTCATAATCTACTCTTGACTTTGAATTTGCCCAAAACATATTCACAGCATATCCATCTTCATCTAGTTGCATTGCACTAAAGAAACCAGAGTCAATGCTTGATTTCTTCTTTAAGTAATCAACCAAATAACATATTTCTTCATTCTTCATGTTATTTGTTCTCTTCCTTCTAAAGTGGTTTCTTAGATCCATAGGTGTGAATGACACATTCTCGCAACCACCATCTATGTGCGCACATAAATTGTATGTCTTCCTTGGTGTAATGTCGGCGCTATCAGCTATTTCAGCAATTGCAGCATGCGCTTCAGTCACTTTATGATATGACCTTAACATAGGAGTCATAAATGAAGCTACTAAATCATGGTTATAATTACTGATTAAAGTATAAACTACATATTTCCCATTCGAAAGTTTTCTTAACACCATTCTCGCTGGACATCCACATCTTGAATCTAACTTACTCCTTGTTAGATTTTCACTTGACTTCTTTCAACCTTCCTTAGAACAAACATATGTCTTTCTCACCATGACACATTGTGCATTTTTTAACCAAGAATGCATTCTAACACTGAAGCCAAGATTTAAGGCATAATCATTATAAAATTTATATGCAGCTTTCTCATTATTAAATTGCATTCCTTCTACAGGAACAGAGTCAAGTGTACTATCATGTACATTCCCGGTGCTTGCACCTTGATCAAGTGTATTGTCATGATCGTCTATCTCATTATCGAATTACATTTCTTCTGTTGGAACATTCAAGTCAAGAGTGAATCAAATGCCTGCACCCTTCTTATCATGTGCATCATTAGTGCACATGTTCAGTTCTTCAGGTGCGTCATTAGTATAGATGTTCACTTCTCCATAACTTTCCAATGATTGAGATAGATCATCTTCACTGTAACTAGATGATAAGCTCACCACTGTCATAAGCAAGATATCAATTTGTGTTAGCCAGTGCATACGTTTACTACGATTTATTCAAGATGCATATAACAGTATAAAAGCAACAATGATTTGTTATTTGCTTAAACTATGCATCGAGTTGTTATTTACCATACCAATAAAAGAAATGATTTTTCGTATATGTATGTTGATGATAGCGATTCACGTGACAACGATTTAATTATATCTATGATGCTGTGAAGCAATTTTAATAAAAATCGCTAAATGAGCATTGATTTGAATATGAAAATTGCCACCACAAACGCGCAAAAATGTATTTTTGCACACACATGTTTTAAAATTCTTTCAATAAATATCTTACAAATTGATACTAGAAAACACATAATATCTTACAAATTGATATACATATCACATAATATATTACAAATCGATACGACAATTCAGCATAATAGCTTACAAATCGACACTACAAAACACATAATATCTTATAAATCGATATACATATCACAAAATATATTACAAATCGATACAGAAATTTATCATAATAGCTTATAAATCGATATTAACAAACAAAACAATATCTTACAAATCGGTAGTATGTTACTATAACTGCAATTTGCGATACATTGCATATACTGAGTGAATGGACGATACCGGCTGGGGTAGATTCACTTCCTTGCCTCTGTAAACAAGCATTCTTGTCAACAGATCTCAATGTCTTATAAATAACCTTAATTTTTAAACTGTTGAAAAGACAAGATCCACCTGCAATAACAAAATAATGCCTTAATAGCACTCACGATGACATACATTCTTCAACAATAGCATGATGACATGAAAGGCACTCATGACGCCTTAATGGCACTTGTTGAAATGTTTGTGCGTCATTGCCTTTTTCCATACTGCCTAAAAAAAAAAAAAAAGAAGATTGTAAAAAGAGATGGCTGACAAATGCCCCTACGACGCCTGCCAATGATTGAACCAGTCGATCAATTTATAGTTATCTCCATGAGGTAGGAAAGAACCCGGGAATGTTTTGTAACACAAGGCAAGAACGAGAAGGCGACAATGTATTATAACACAAGCTAAAAACTAAGGCGAGAACCTGGACTCGAGACGACAGCAAAGGCTGCTCCGACGACAACAGATGATGGTAAAGGGTGTGTCGTCAAAGGGAGCTCCTGTTACAGCAGATGGTGCATCGTTAAAGAGTGATCTGCTGTCAGCATAAGAGTTTTCTGCTTAGGGTGAAAATGAAACGTTCAGACTTTTTGAAGAGTTAAGATCATCCTCCCTTTTCTGGATGGAGTACATTTTTGTCCTTTTCTCAAACCGTCGTTTCATGGTGAGAATAGTGGGAAAGGATACTTAAGTCTTTGCAACCGCACTAGACTATGATGCTAAGTGATGCCGACACACACGGGGATACGAGCCCCATGTGCTTATATATGTGGTGCTCATTCGGACCCCCAAACACGCACTATAGCAAACCCTTCGTCTTCGGGGGAGAACACGCAACACCCTCCCTTAAGGTCTTCCTACCCACCAGAGAGTAGACCCAACTTCAACCTTGCGGCAAAGGATGTCACCCTTAGGTTTCGAACTTGTGCTAGCGTTCAATTGCTACAACCCTTGACGTCTCTTCTGCCCACCAAAAGCTACGACCTAAAGGATGCTTCCCATGAGTTTTGAACTTGTGGCATTTTGTCTCGTACGATAGTGATGCCTTCTGAACTATATTTTGTTTTTATTAAGCTTGCATTAATGAAAACTTAAATATTGAGCCTCAAGCTTTATTCTTTTAAAGGCAGCAACCTTACGGCTTGCTTCATTTTATATAGGGGAAATAAAAAAACAGATCATCCCTTATTATAATTGTATAGGCATAAGAAGATACATGCACATGTTAAGAATATAGGAAGCAATGTACTATCCAATTTTATAAAAGAATAAGTATATCCATGTATTATTGAGTAACGTTTTCTTTGAACATGTTGATGGGTTACGTGGTGCTATGATCCTTGATCGCAACAAAAGTGGGATAAGAGACCCGAGAGGTTAGCTTAGTTGGAATAGGTCTCGACTGCCAGACGAGTAGTCAGGGCTCGATTCCTCCAACAGGCGTTATCCCCTTTGCATAAACAGAAACAGTGACTCCCTAAGGTTTTCCCATCTACATGCATGGAAAAACAAAAAGTGGGATAAGAGAGATGAATGGAAAGTAGGAGAAATTACTTCACTTTGCTTCCAGGGTGTGAATTTTTATCGACACTTAAGATTATCTAATTATAAAGGAAAAGACTCTTATTGATGGTACTCTAGTATTATGGATCCGGATCTTACAACTTAATCCACTTAACTTATGATTCAACATCAATTACAAAAAACCCAAGCCCAAACTTTGTTACAACTTGGAGCTTATTGTCCCCCAGCTCTTCAAAACATGCTTTATTTTCAACGTGTGATTTCTTAGGCCTTATTTGGATGACACCCGATTTTGAGTGTAAACTTGGTTCACATGAAAACCAAGTTTGATGCATGTTTGGATGATACGAAACCCAGTTTTCATGAAAACCAGGTTGGACAAAACTTGGTTTAAACCATGTTTTGAAAAACCAGGGTCACTTGTTTTTTCAAACATGTGAAGCCCGGTTTTTCGGGTTGGCCTTCTCCACCAACCCCACGACACCCTCATTCCCTTTGCAGTTTGCACCCTTCTTACCTCAAATTAGGCCAGCCAGTGACCGGCCTAGTACGGACCGGCGAAGGCGGTAGTAGCTGACCATTTTCTAGCCGATTATTGACAAAAAAAAAGCTAAAAATCTCAAGTTTCTTTTTCTCTTTTTAATAGTTATCTAACCATTTCTCGGCCTACCACCGCTTAAAAAATGTTCGGCTGATGCCACAAAACAAGGCAACACCAGCACAGCCATTTTTCAGTCTGTGATTTTTTTTTGTTCTTTCTTTATTTTTTTTATAACTCCAGCCTGTTTTTCACCAGCCACCAGCCAGGAAATGTCTGGGCTAGTACCACCTATGGTGAGAGGGAGTAGCTCAGCCAGTGGCTAGCCGGAAAAATAAATGGTTTCTTTTTTTGTTTATTTTCTCACATTTTTTTGGCTTTTTTCATTTTTCCAGCTATTATCTGGCCAGCCATCGGCCAGAAAGTAGCCTATATGGTACCCTCCCGTTCAGAGAGACAACAACCTGACCATTTCTTAGCCAGTGGCCGACTGAAAAATATTTGTTTTTTTGTTTCACTTAACAATTTCCTGCTAGCCACTGATGGGGAAATGGCTGGTTTTTTTGTTTATTTTAGTGCTGATGTAGTTCCAAGCAGTGGTGATTATGTTGACCCTATCCTCTATCTCTATGGTCTTATCATATCATCCGTTAAGCTTTGATTGGGATTGTAGTTTAAGGGAAGGGAAAGGTAGTCGTTGCTACAACAAGGAATACATAAGCAACCCCACCCCGGTGCAAGAGACTTTCATGGTGCGTATAGCATGTTGGTTGCTTAGACTTGTGAACTCGAGAAAAAAAAAGATTGTACACGATCTAAGAATAGATCATGCATTTCACAATTGTTACCATACCTTGATTTGGGATTGGCTCCCTTGTATCGGGTTCATGGGATTTGATATTGCTTGTACTTAGGTCCAAGACCCGTTTCATGTACTTTGGGGAGCAACTTGGTCTTTATACTCTTGGTAGCTTCTAAGGAAAGTTTGAACAAATTTATCATGAATGTCAAGGGTACCTTTGGTTGTGTTTTTGAAAAGTGAAAATATTGTTCAAAAGAGATTCACTTTCAAAATCTCGTATCTTATGAGACCTCAAGTTAATCTCACACAAATGAGATTTACTTTCTAAATCTCACTTTTAGGGTTACATGTCAACTCACTTTTTATGAACCTTGCATATGGGGTTTTATGCCAAAAAATCTTATGTTTGGTTGCTTTTGGGGTAATGTTCCAATGAGATTCACTTTTTGAATCTCATGAGAACTCATATCTCATAATATCAAATCATATGTCTTCTAAGAGGAGAAGCATGAATCCATAAATAAGAGCATTTGTATTCATTTAATATCTTTAGATTAAAAATACTTTTACAGTGCTCCATTTGGAGATCTTATGGCTTACTCTACCCTACTATAGGATTGAATCTAAATTGTGTTAGAGAGACTCTAAATCCTAGGATCCACTAAGAGATAGAGAGAACCCTTTATATTCATCACTCTAACCTAGCTGGTCGCTTAGTTTCACTATCATCTTCGCCAATTTCCCTACCTACCTTCAAATTTTCTTTCATTTTCTACTTAAAACCCTTCACCCAAGCCTAGTTGGTAATTGTTGAATATTTTGAATAGCCTTGCATAACTTTTAATGAAATCCATTGATGTTTAAATATGACCCTGATTATGTTCATGAACTGTTGTTGTAACGACCCTAAATTCACCTCCCAAAAATTCAAAAAAAAAAAAATTAAAGAAAGTGAATTGACTCCAAGACTAATCTATGGTCATGCTTCAACCGGACTAAGCTCTAGGGAGTCAGCTTGTGTGCAAACGCTAGCATTTAATAGCCTACTAGAACTCAGTTCGAAAATGAGACTCCCAAGACAAGATCCCTTTGTCAAAACAAAAATAAAATACAAATTTTTATTTTTGAATGCAGAAAACATCCCACAGATCTAAGGTCCATCACAAATTTACTTGACAACACACTAACCAACTATTTCAAACCATAATTTAAAATAAAATGATTCAAACTATGATTAAACTTTAACTTTAAGTTCACAAATTTAAATCCAAATCCATCCCAAACATTTAGAATTCAACTACCAATTCATAAATCTTGCCACTCCCAACAAATCAGTTCCACCATCACACTACTCAGTTAAGCCTAAGCCTCACCATCGAAAAAACATAAATACGTGTGAGAACTTACAGTTCTCCGTTCACATTCTCACATTATCCAACAGTAAAGGATAAAACATAAATCAACCAACCATATAATTTAGAAAACATTAAAGCATATGTAACAATTCAGATATGCTTGCAACATCAAATCAATCATACTTGAAATATTACATGATACAAAATCAATGCATATACGATGCATGAACCAAAGCATAACAATTCTAGTATGATAGCAGTCTCACATGATACAGAAACTCATGCATATCAATTCAAATATGCATGTCACCTTATTTAATATATGCACCTATGCATACATGATACATAAACCAATTGCATACATACAACATGAACCAATGCATTATGTGTAGACACCAAAATTTTTATGATATCCAAATGCTGACATATTTTGGAAAGTGTTTTCAGGTTTTAAAAAAAGAAGGTGCAAAGTAAGGAACAAGAACTGGCTTCGCTGAAATGGCAAAGGTGATTTGTCGTCTGTCATTGGAATGGTGAAACCTTTTTGTTGTTCGTACAATGGACGACATCTCATAATGTCGTTCAATAGGACGACATCTTGTATTGCCACCAACTATTAGGGATGGCAAAAGGGAATGTCACCCACTGTGGGAATGATACATCTCCTTTGCCATCCACTGCATCGATTGTGGGGATAAGTCATTTGGCTTATGTTGAGTCTCTAAATGGCAAAACACCTAAGAGGGGGTTGAATTTGGTGTTTAAAACTTTTTGTGATGCACAACCACAATGTTAGAGAAGAAAGAAAAAGCAATGAATAATACACAAAAATTTATAGAGGTTTGACCCAACCCGGCCTATGTCCTCTTGGCTTCCCGTCGAATCCACTACCTTAACGGTGCTAGTAACAAACCACTAGTTTCACGGTGCCAACAACCAATAAAACTTACTTCACAGTACTAGTAACTAAACCACTAGCTTCACGATGCTAGCAACCACTTGTTTCACAGCCCTTGTGAAACTCACAATGTGAACCTCCTTGGTTCACGAAAACTCAACCTTAGAGCTTTTACAAATAAGTTAACAATAAAAATATTCACTCTTTTCTATATAAGTTTTGTTGAAAGCAATTCCTAAGAGTGAAATCCAATGACCCAAAGCAAGAATAACACAAATAGTTCAACAAGAATGAGTAAAACAAATAAAGTTACTTGTTGGAGATCCTTGAAAGTCTTGAACGTTTGAATGCTATTGTCTTTGAAGCTTTTCTTAATAAATCTTTTTGTATGCTCTTGTTCATCAATCATCTAAGTTGTTTTTCACCTTCTTCTTATAGTTCTTCTTTGAAAATAGACGTTGGAGAGCCGTTAGATTTTAAAATATGACCGTTGGCAATGGCTAGAAGTCCGTTGAAAACTTTCAGCTACCGCAAGAGTCGACACCTGAATCTCGAGTGTCGACACCTATGTGTCTTGGTGAGAACAACTTCAAGACTTTTACATTCAAGAGTCGACACTTTGTGTCTCAAAGATTTAAGCTGCATTCAGTTTTTCCATGAGTCAACATTGCCTTTTTAGGAGTCTACTCTTTTGTACTTTCCTCAGGAGTTGACACTCACTTTTCTTCTTTACTTGAACTTGAAGAACAATTTGAAATTCTTCAGATGTTGACACTAGCTTCTTAGGAGTCAACTGTTTTTCATTTTAATTCTTGAATTTCTATGAAACTTTCTCATTGTTTTTGGCAATCCTTTTGGCACTTCTTGGAAGAAATTTCTTCAATTAAATTCAGTCTCTCAAGGTACAAAGATGAGTCTAAAATGCTTACATACTTGAGATTTAAACATTACTCCATGGATAGTTTTGCATTCATCAAAATCATATTTCGGAGCTCAACAATCTTCCCCTTTTGATGATGACAAAACTCTTTATTATGACTTTAAGAATAAAAAAAATATGCACTTGTAAGCATAGATAAACTCAGTTATAAGCACTTGATGTGAAGAGAAATTCGTATTTTTTCATATACATGTTTGCTTTAAGTTTGATCATAATCATTGAATTAGATTCAATCTTTTTAGCATGCATTTGATTGTGAAAGAAGTTCTTTTTTTTTTCAAAAAATTTTATATTCATTTCAATTCAATATGTATTGATTCAATTGATTCAATTTTATCAACATATATTTCATCAAGTGATTGATACAAAAATTATTTTTAATGCACACTTTATTTTTATATTGCATAGGGTGAGTTCACATTTTTCATAATTAGATTTTCATACATCATCATTTGTACTCATACATTTGAAGAATTTGCGCAAATGATTCTTAAGTTTCAAATGTAGATTTTATCAAATGAAGTATACTCACAATTCATCAAGAAATGTACATTTGATTTGCTCCTTATCACATTTTTTGTTTTCAAATGAGCATATATGATTTTTAATCATTTATTTCATTTGATTCAATTTGATATTCATTAAACACATATCAATCATTAATCATTCATTTGATCATAAAGATATTATCTTTCACTATATTAATCAAAAGCATATTACATATTTCAATATGTCAAAAATGATTGTATTTAACACATTCATATACAATCAAGTTTTATCATTTCTCCCCCTTTCTCTTTTCAATACATGCTTTCTTCATTTGATTCATATAATCATACAAAAGGCATTGTATCTTAGCATTCATAACAACATTATAAAAAATATTATAAACACAAATCATTTGGGCATATATTTTACTATTCATAACAACATTATAAAAAATTATTATAAACACAAATCATTCATTTCTCCCCTTTTTTGACATCATCATAAAGTATATCAAATAAGCACACCCATAAAGATAAGCATAATAAGCACAATAACATAAAAATTTCATATGAGAAATACATTTGAAAGACAAAATGATGTCATTTGATTAGTCAACAAAATGTATATATCTCAGAATGTACATAGAGTGAGTCAACCAAAATGTTAGTTTACACTATATCCAGACAAAATATAATCTTATGTCTATGATGACATTCATGATCAGACTAAGAGGGTGGGAAACGTCGCTCTAATGCATCAATCTTGCCCTCCACATAAAAAAGATGGTCACACTGCTCAACCAATAGCTGCCTCATATTTGCATAGTATGTCCTAATAGATTGCATCTCCTCAAGGATCAGCTAAAGAATCTGACTATGCGCCTCCTAAGGTTATGACTGATATGATGATGACAGTCCAGACCCTAATGCAGGAGCAGAGGAAACTTCCTCTAGCTCTGAGGAAGCATCCTCCTCCACAGCACATGCCTGCTTTCTTTTATGCCTGAACGCATTCTTCATATGTTGGATGATGAATTCAAAAAGATTTACCAGATGGCCTTTGAGAATGCAATACATAAAAATCAATTGAATGCTTGAAACACCTCCTAACTTGCCACAAATAGAAAGGAGAATAGTGTCAATGATGTAGTGGACTAGACAATATTCCAATTTAAACTTTTTTGCCACGAGTGTTTCATCTCATGTAGCCTTTGGGTTTTCAGTGATGAACCACACAATTTCTCCTATATTTTGATATAAATTCTCCATATTATTAGTTCCCCTGTTGGGAATGTGAAGAATGGTACTCAAAATTTCTTTATTCACCAAAAACTTTTTTCCTATCATGAACGTGGAGAATTCATCGCTTGAATCTTTCATGTTTGCATAGAAATGCTTGGTCAATATAGAATAAGTTGTCTCTTTGATTGATAATAGCTCAATCTATCCCATGACATGAAATTTTTCTCGAAGAGGAATAGCGAAATCATCCATGAAGTCAAAATTAATTCTCTTACTGTTTAGAGTCCTTTGTCTTTGTATCTTTTCTTAAACTTTTTTCCTAAAAAATATCTTGCATCGAATTACAATGGATGAGTTACAGGATCTCTATAGGTTTTAGATCGATGTCCTCGTTACCTTGGTTCATCTAGACACTCAGAGGCTTCATCCACTTTCTTTGTACACTTCTCTCTTTGGTCGGATGAGGATTCACCCATCTTTTTCTTGTTGGCAACCGATTTTTGCCTCATGTACGCTTCACCCCATTGTGGGTGGATAATCAACTCTAGCACAATGGCATTTACAAGTACTATTCTTGTGACCTTAGTTTACAGAGGCATGCATAATCAAGGATTACTTTTGATTGACTGCTTGGGCATATTTAGCTACAACGACTATCGGCCTAACAAGGTGCAATAGCTACTATGGCGCAATAGCCCTTATGAGTATGATGCCCTTAAAGACATAAATGAAATGAGCCATCCTAGCAAGGTTACAACAATGGGGACATCATTATGCCATCCATATCAGCTTAAGTGAGTATTTTGCCAGATTTTTTAGCAACATCTCTTCTATTTAACAGGAAAAATGCTATGTTCCTTTTTAGCTTGGAGAGCACCTTATCAGAAATTTTGGCAGCATCTCTCCTATTTAATGAGAAAAATGATACTTTTGTTTTTGGATAGATACACACCATTGTGCATACATTGCATCTCACATGGTTTATTGAAAATCTAGACCTTAGTTAGGCCTTACACTAGTGACTTAGATGTTTGCATAAATGAGGTTTTGCGTAAATCTAAAACCTTTTCAATAAGAGTTTTTTCGCCAAACAATGTTTTGAACGTGACATGGCTTTTGAATCGCTTTAAGCGATAGGGATCAATCACAATTTATACATTTAATACAGTGCAATTATATTTATTAAAAGCAAGAGCTTGTGCACATAATATCGCAATGACAAAGTAAATAGCATAAAGTAGGAGTCTGTGCACATTATAATGTGACGGCAAAGTAAAGTGCGTAAAGTAAGGCCCGATGAATAAAACAATGCTTTAGGGTAAGTAACTTACGTAAAAGAATGTATATATACATAGGAAAGTAGTCACAAGGATACGCACGTAAACACCAAAGTAAGTTTATGGTGGTCTAGAGGGCATGAACCAAGGACTAAGACCCTATGATACATAATTCACCATAAATATCGAGAAGTAGTCACAAGGATACATGCGTAAACACCAAAGTAAGCTTGTGGTGGCCTAGAGAGCGTGAACCGAGGACTAGGACCCAATGTCATTTTAGAGAGGTTTACAGTAAGAAAAATTATATCGTACATGATAGTTATTTCAACAAATATAACTTAAAATAGGGAACAATGTGCAAACCTACCAAAAATCTGATAGAGGTAGCTTAGCGCAAGCATAGAGGCACTCTTAAGTTGTGGTTGGCACATCCTTACATCCAGTATGGTCACAACCAATAGCGTCAAGTGTAGAACTCGTCAGTGTAAAGAAACATGGAAAAATCTAGAGAGAGCTCTTTCTAGAGAGAGCACTTCTAGAGAGATCTTGTTTCTAGAGAAAGAGTGTTTCTAGAGAGAGTAAAAATCTAGAGAGAGGGATCTTTTCTAGAGAGAGTCATTTTCTAGAGAGAGAGCGAACAAAACTAGAGAGAAGAGAGAAAGCTAAACTGTAAAATCTAGAAATTTTGAGAATTTTTTAGATAAATAAAGGTGAAGATTTTTGCAAAAGAAATGTGATAATACCATGTCGTTGGGATTATTTGATGAATCAATGCTGGATCCGGACTGGATCACATGGATCCAGTAAGTAGATTCAAATTCGGCATGGATTTCAGATTTTCAGGGAGAACCAAATTCTAACCCGATTGCAATTGGATCTCGATGGATTCAAATATCTTGTGGTCCCTATTTGAGACCCAAAAAGCAATTAATGAAATTTTGTAGGTGTGTAAGAGGAGTTGGGAGAATTCATTGGGAAACGGTGAAGCCCGTCATGGGGAAACACTGAACAAGAGCTTATCTAAATTAATTTAGATGAAGCATGCAACGAATTAGAATGTGATGCAGTGGAGAGGCTTGTTACCTCTTGGGGTTTGATGCAGGATCAAAACCCACCATGCGCACACGCAGGTTGTTGAGAAACGTGTTTTTCTTTTTTGACAAAACAAATTGAGACTGGATAGGCTTAAAGGGACTATATGATGCACCATTTGCAACGAAATGAAACTTGGTGCAGTGGTAGGGTTCGTTGCTCCTTTGGAGATCGACCCTGGTTCGAAACTCTTAGTGCACACGACTTATTGCACTTTGGCATTTTAAACCTTTTAAAAAAAAAATGTGAGACTAAACTCCTACGCTCTTACTATATCAACAAGTAAGTAGTAACGTGAGGAGTTACCACTTGCTAAAAGTTTTTAAGAAGCTAAGATCTCTCCCCCACTCTCAACAATTTTAGTGGAGTCTTGCACCACAAGATTAGAAAGGGTATCACAAAAGAAAAAAAAATGGTTGAGAAATCAAATGCTCATGAAGAGAGAAGGGCAACATAGGAAATTTGAGTTAGAGTTTAGAAAAGGGAAATCGTGTGATGGGTTGAACGGTTTCCACTTTTTTCTCTTTCAAAAATTTTTGAAGGCCTAACAAAAGGGAGATAAAATAGGGGGGGCACTACACCAAAATCATGACATGCGATTTTGATCTCTCTCTCTCTCTCTCTCTCTCTCTCTCTCTCTTCTTTCTCCTCCCTAAACCCTCTCCTAAACTTTCAAGAGCCACCATTAGCACTCTCACACTAAGAGAAAGCTCCAGCCAAAAATGAAGACAAGCAATACCGTTTTCAGGACACATTTCTTCAAATCGAGGTAAGGGGCATGTTATCTACGTGTATGAGTTCAGCACCCTGTAGCACAAGTATGTTGCAGCACCATTCAATTTTATGTAAGAACATACAACCGTTTAGAATAATCCGGTATGATATTTTTATTTCTGCACCTAATGACATGTAACGTGCGTTCAGTGCATGTCGAGACATTAGAAAAATAAAAATTATGTAAGTCGGTCATGGATGCCACCACATAACTTGTTGATGGATGTGTGGCAGAGCAAGATCGAGTATATAAGTGCAGAGATTTAGGCACTCGATCTGCCCCATTATTTCTTTCAGTTGTGTTGAAAAAAAAAATATAGCATGAGAGAGAGACTGTAGGGTGACCATGGAAATCTAGTTCTAAGTCAGCATGTTGCATACACCATGCGTTGATGGAAAGTTGATTTCTTAGGTTAGTTCTTCCAAAGAAAAGAAAAAGGATTTTCTGCATGGTCCCTGTAAACACCCCAAATTTCCACCTTCGCTCACAAACCCTTTCTTCTTGCCACTGGGACCCGCTCTTTAAATCCTTCAGGGAGCCAGTTGGTCGACATCTGATCCAGGGTCATCCAGAGCCCAAATTTTGCCCCAAAATTCAAATACTTTAAAATTTAATCTCAATTTCAATCATCAATTTTTGTCTTCGAACAGAAATGTTCAATTCTTTGTCTCTACCAGGGGTCCGGGACTTCAAATCCCGCATCCATGGTTTTCCTTTTGTATATCATCTCATGTCATCATTTCGTGTCATTTCATGTTATCACATCACATTGCATGTCATTTTTGAGATCCGACACTCTGGTTTTTCAAAAGCTTCAAATCCAAATTTGATTTTAAAACCCTATTTCGAAATCAAATTCAAAAAACCTGGGTTTTTGGATCGCTATTTGCCATTTGTCACCCTCAGGATCTTATATTTATTTATTTCAAAATATTTGCCTTAGAAAAGTGATCTAAATTCATTTTAAACTCAATTTTTAATTGATCTTAATTCTCAGATGAGACCCATCTAAGTGGTGTCACTTTTGGATTCCTTTATTTCTCAAATTTTAGAGTTTTAGTTGATTTATGACTCTATCTTTTTATCTCTTTAAACCTTTTTCAAAATTCTATTTTGGTTTTAAGTCATAGGTAGTCCTATCGCTTGTCAATTTCTTTCATTTTGGCCAAAATCTCAGAGTTTCAGTCGGACTAGGACTCTATCTCAGAGTTTCAATTGGATTAAGACTCTATCTCTCACTGATATTTTTACCTATTTCCAAGAAAATCTTTCATTTTGGTTCAAAATTTTAGAGTTTTAGTCAGACTAGGACTCTGTCCTAGAGTTTTAGTCAGATTAGGACTCTATCTCGATTTCGGCCTTTATTCCTATTTTTACTTGTTTTCAAAAACCTTCTCATCTGACTTTTAAAAGACAAATTTTTTAGAGTTTTAGTCAGACTAGGACTCTATCACAGAGTTTCAGTCAGATTAGGACTCTATCTTTCATCTCTATTTTCATATGTTTTCGAGAAAATCTTTCCAAATTCTTTAAAAGAAGTCAAAATTTTAGAGTTTTAGTCAAATCAGGACTCTGTTCCAGAGTTTCAGTTGGATTAGGACTCTAACCCTAACTTCGTTTTTTTGAGAAAATATTTCAAAAACTTCTTTATTTATCTTTCAAACAATCGAATTTCAAAATTTTAGGACTTCGTTGTAGAGTTTCAAAATTTTAGGACTCTGTAAACACCCTAAAAGGACAAAGCTTTTATGAAGAAAGAATAAAATTCAAGTTTTTTTGTTGATCAACCAAAAGGACGAAAAAAAATCCTCGATATGACCGACAAAGGAAAAATTCAATGATGTTGAAAAGCCATAAGTGAACTGATATTGATCATAACTGTGGTACATTTTTAAAGATCATTCTTCTGGTAATGAGGCAGTGGAAGTATCCTGAGCGATAAAAAAAAGAATTCACTCAATCTCAATTTCAATATCTCTTCAATCAATTAAGCTACAATCAACTATTTGCAAAAGGGATTTCTTAATCATTGTTAAGTTGAAGACTGGTGGATGAGTTCGACCCCCGAGGCCAAAGGAGACTCGAAACATCTCCAAGTTGAAGGAGTATGTGATGTGTCCTTCTAGAGAAAGTTCAAATCATCACCAAGTTGAAGGTTGATGCAATGAACCTCTCGTCAATCCCTAAAAGATATTTGATCACTGTTATCATAAAGAGATTTTCAATCCAATGAGACAATTCTATCAATATAATTCTTGGGACTAAAGAAGATGTGAATCATCTCCAAGTTAGAGGAGTATGTGATGTGCCCTTTCAAGGAAAATCAGAACATCGCCAAGATGAAGGTTGATATGATGAAATTCTCGTCAAATCTCAAGAGTGCTTACTTTTCATGTCTCAAAAGAGCGTGAAAGATCATCAAGAGACCTCAATCAAAAAGACAACCTCAATATAATTCCTTGGACCAAAGGAGACTCAGATCATCTACAAGTTGAAGGAGTATGTGATGTGTCCTTTCAGAAAAAATCAGAATATCGTCAAGATGAAGACTGATGTGATGAAATTTTTGTCAAACCCCAAGAAAGTTCAATCCCTATGTCTCAAAAGAGTGAAAAAAAAAGATTATCATGGATTAAACTTCAGATATCAAACTACCAAAACTACCAAGAATTATCTTTATTTATGTGAAATTCTTTTATCAATATCTTTCCATCAATTGCTTTTATGAAACTAAGAACAAGTTTTCTTTCTTTTCATATCAAGGAAATGGATAACTTCCTTGAAGAAACTCAACAGCAATAAATTTGATTTTGATTCTGGATTCTACAGAGTGAACCCGGTTGAAGGTCATACTCTAAGTAGAAGAGAGAATATCTTTCAAACAAATGTACTTATATTTCAATTACTTTGAATCAACTACAAATTTTATCATTTTGGCAATATTTTTTAGTTATCCTGATATAAAGCAAGAGCGTGATGTCCATTTTGACACATTCTATCATCACCTTTTCTCTGAAAGGATAGCCTTTGTCGTCTTTTACGTTGTTGAAAGATTCACCTCACCTTTCTCCGAAAGGATAGCCTTTTTCGTTTTTTGTGTTGTTAAAAGATTTGCCTCACCTTTTCTTCAAAAGGATAGGCTTTGTTGTCTTTCGCGTTGTTGAAGGATTCACCTCACCTTTTCTCTGAAAGGATAGCCTTTGTCGTCTTTCGCATTGTTGAAATATTTGCCCCACCTTTTCTCTGAAAGGATAGCCTTTGTCGTCTTTCGCATTGTTGAAAGATTTGCCTCACCTTTTTCTCTGAAAGGATAACCTTAATCGTCTATCGCGTTGTTGAAAGATTCAGCTCACTTTTCTTTGAAAGGATAGCCTTAGTCGTCTTTTGTGTTGTCGAAAGATTCGCCTCACTCCTTCGAAAGGATAACTTTATTCATCTTTCGTGTTGTCGAAAGAATTGCCTCGCTCCTCCGGGTTGCCTTATTCATCTTTCACGTTGTCAAAAGAATTGTCTCACATCGCCTTATTCATCTTTTGCGTTGTGGAAAGAATCGCTTTGCTCCTCCTTTTTTTCTTTTGCAAACCCCTCTCGGATTTATTGTGCAAAATTCGAAGGCTCCATCATGGTTTCTCCTTTCGAGAATTCTGTGTCCTCTTCAGGTTAAGGGTCAAACCTGAACCTCGTTCTTCCATGAGGTATTTTTCATCTCATCCAGGTTAAGGGCTAAGACTGAGCCTAAGACTTATTCCGATGAGGTGAATTTTCTTCTCTATTCTCCATGTAATATCTACCATCATCACCAAAGAAAATTCTTTCACACCTAGTCAGATTCTTCTAATTGGGGCATTTTTATAGCTCAAATTTGGTGTATTTTTCTTTGCCACTAAGCTCGGCTTTCAATCGACTTAATAACAAATAAGGGCATCTGTAAACACCCCAAATTTTCCACCTTCGCTCACAAACCCTTTCCTCTTGCCACTGGGTCCCACTCTCTAAATCCTTCAGGAAACCAGTTGGTTGACATCTGAGCCAGAGCTATTCAGAGCTCGAATTTTGCTCAAAATTCAAATATTTTAAAATTTACTCTATTTTGGCCCAATTTCAATCATGAATCTTTGTCTTTGAACAAAAATGTTCAATTCTTTGTTTCTGCCAGGGGTATGGGATTTCAAATCCCTTATCCAGGGTTTACCTTTTGCATCTCATTTCATTTTGTAATCATCTCACATCATTTCATGTCATTTCATGTCATTTCATTACATTGCATGGCATTACATGCCATTGCATGGCATTTTCGAGATCCAACACTCTGATTTTTCTAAACATCTAATCCAGATTCGATTTTTAAAACCTTTCTTTCAAAATCAATTCCAAATACCTGGGTTTTAAATCGATATTTTGTCATTTGTTAACCCCCAAGATCTTATATTCTTTTATTTCAAAATATTTTCTTTATAAAATAATCTAGATTCATTTTAAAATCAATTTTTAACTGATCTCAGTTCTCAGATGAGACACATCTAGGTGGTGTCGCTTCTGGATTCCTTCATTCTTCAAATTTCTTAAATTTTCAAAGTCCTAGTCGGGTCAAGACTCTATCTTTTTACTTTTTAAACATTTTTCAAAATTCTATTTTTGGTTTTAAATCAGAGGTAGTCTTATCCCTTGTCCATTCATGTCATTTTGGCCAAAATCTTAGAGTTTTAGTCGGATTAGGACTCTTTTTTAGAGTTTTTGTTGGATCAGAACTCTACTTTTCACTTCTATTTTTATCCCTTTTCGAGAAAACCTTTCAAAACCTTTCATTCTGGCCAAAATTGTAGAGTTTCAGTCAAATTAGAATTCTACCCCAGAGTCCTAATAGAATTAGAACTATATCCTGATATCATTTTTATTTCATTTTTACCTATTTTCAAAAGTTCTTTTTTAAAAAACTCGTCACTTGCTTCTTGTTTGTTCAAAAATTCTCAGAGTTCTAGTCGAATTAGAACTCTTTCTCGGAGTCCTAGTCGAATCAGGACTCTGAACCTAACTTCAATTTTTATCTTATTTTCATCTGTTTTCTAAAGCCCTCTCATTTGTTTTCTAGAAAACCCTAACTTTTAAGAGTTTTAGTCGAATTGACTATAGTTCCAAATTCATTAAACAGAATAACTATAGTTTCAGGTTTATTAAATGAGAACTGATTATAGTTCCAAATTCATTAAACAGAAATGACTACAGTTTCATGTTTAATAAATCAGAGCTGACTATAATTCTGGATTCATTAAACATAAATTACTATAGTTTCAGATGAGATAAAGCAGAAATAATCATAGTTACATATTCAAACTAAATATAGTTATAGGTTTACTAAAACATAAAATAAAATACAATGACTATAATTTTAGAATCATTAAAATAAAAATGACTATAGTTTCAGGTTCAATAAATCAGAACTAACTATAATTCCAGACTCATTAAACAAAAATGACTATAGTTTTAGGTTTAAATAAACCATAACTGACTATAATTTCAAATTCATTAAATACAATGACTATAGTTTCAAGTTTAATAAATCAGAACTGACTGTAGTTCCAGATTCATTAAACATAAATGATTATAGTTTCAAGTTTATTAAATTAGAATTGACTATAGTTTCAGATTTATCAAACAAAAATGACTATAGTTTCAGATTCATTAAAACAAAAAGTAAAACAGAATGATTATAATTCTAGAATCATTAAAATAGAAATGATTATAGTTTCAGGTTTAATGAAACAAAACTGACTATAGTTCTAGAATCATTAAAATAGAAATGACTATAGTTTTAGATTTAATAAATTAGAACTCACTATAGATCGAGATTTATTAAATAGAATTAACTATAGTTTCATGTTTAAATAAATAAAAATGGACTATAGTTTCTAATTCATTAAACAAAATGACTATAGTTTCAGGTTTAATAAATCAGAAATGACTATAGTTTCAGATTCATTAAATAGAAATGACTAGCTTCAGGTTTAATAAATCAGAAGTGACTATAGTTCTAGATTCATTAAACAAAAACGATTATAGTTTAAGGTTCATTAAAATAAAAAATAAAATAGAATGACTATAGTTTCAGAATCATTAAAACAGAAATGACTATAGTGACAGGTTTAATGAAACTGACTATAGTTCCAGAATCATTAAAACATAAATGATTATTCTTTCAGGTTTAATGAAACAGAACTGACTACAGTTCAAGAATCGTTAAAATAGAAATGACCATAGTTTTAGGTTTAATAAAATAGAACTGACTATAGAATCACCTATTACAGGAAGATGTGATCTCGTTCATCTTTGAAAAAAATCTATTGTCCCAAATTTAGCAAACAGATCTGGTAATATGATCCATAATGGTGCCTTATTGGAGCCTTCTAATCTCAATTCCATTCTTGGATTTCATTGGTTTGCCAGAAGCATTTCATGGTAAACCACGAAGGACTCATGGTATATCACCCTCATTGTTGAGGTGAATAAAAAATGAAAATGATCGT
Organism: Nuphar pumila; assembly: GCF_984573655.1. Lineage (NCBI taxonomy): Eukaryota > Viridiplantae > Streptophyta > Magnoliopsida > Nymphaeales > Nymphaeaceae > Nuphar > Nuphar pumila. The sequence continues at coordinate 74,389,787 of NC_143250.1, read as the reverse complement.
ATTGTACAACAAATATGATGTGTTTTCTCAAATGCCCAATTTTTTAAAATTTTCGTCATTGTCCAAAATCGCAAATAGAAAACTTTTTAGGACCTTTTTATCCTTTGCACAAATGAACCTCATGAAGTTCGCACAATATATCATTCCACCCATCGACTAATGCAAAACTTCACTTAAATGTATATTTGCACATATCTTTTCGTGGTTCTCAAGAAGCATGCAAAAAATTATGTTATTTATGTAGTCTTTTTTGTTAATCGTAAAATTGCAAATACCTTAGTAAAATTGCATATTTTATACCAAAGTTATCGTAAATCGTGCAAACATCATTTCTTCTTTCTTTAACTGTCACTTAAATGTGTTTGCACCTGTTTTTTTGCAGTTTTCATAAAGCATGCAAAAACAAGTTTTGTGAACCTCCTTATGATCATAACTTCGCAAATACCTTAGTAAAATCATATATTTTATACCAAAATCATCATATACCGTGTTAACCTCCTTTCTCCTTTCTTTAACCATCAATTAAATGTATGTTCGCACTTTTTTTTTGGTCTTCATGAAATGCGCAAAAAATAGTTTTGTGAACATTCGTATAATTGTAACTTCCCAGATACCTTAGTAAAATCACATATTTTATACCAAAATCGATGTATACCATGTGAACCTCCTTTCTGTAACCCTCACTTAAATGTATATTTGTACCTTATTTTTTATATTCCTCATGAAGCGTGCAAATATAACTTATGTGAACCTCCTTTAATCGTAACTTTGCAAATAATAGAGTAAAATCACATATTTTATAAGATCATATATATAATTGTGCGGAGATATACAAATACGTTAAAATATATTACTAACTACGGAGCAAAATCGCATATTTTATAAGATTACATATTTTCTTATTATTTATTGCGAAATTTCTAAAAAATCACAATGCTTGGTTATTGTTTGCAACAATTATTTGTGAAGTTTCCTAAAATCATAAATCCATTTATTTTTTGTTATAATTCACCTATTATAATTCAGCATGCATTTTATAATTCATCAAATATTTTTTATTATAATTCAATAGACTTTTACAATTCAATGGACATTTCCTGTTATAATTCAATAGAAATTTATAAAATATTTTAAAACTATATATAATTCACATGAAACATTCAAAACTATACACATTTATTCTCTGTATATATTTAAACTGTTATAGGTATTCAAAGTTAAATTGTGAAATAAAAAATCAATTATAATTGCATTTACAAAATATTGTTTACTTAATTACAATGATTTATAATCACAAAACAATGTTTATTTTTTTAGATGACTCAGGCACGCTTGTAGCTCCTCATTGACCATAGCATAGTTACCGATAAACTCAGCTTGATTTCATATAATGGCTCCTTTGCAGCAAGCATATTCTTCATCACGTGAATTTCACCCTATGCAAGAGTCAACTATGTATCTTCTTCACTTGCAATTCTTCTGTGGTTTTGACTCATCAGCCCATGTTCTTCATTCTCTTCCTCAATGGCTCTCATTCCAGAGAGACTGCCTGCAAAATACTAGGATTGAGCAATAATATCCTCATCATCACTAGCAAGTACCATGGAGGACAAGTTGTTGTCTTTGTTGTCGTCACACTAGTCTTCAAGTTTGGAGAAGAATAGGATGTGGTAATCCTTTGTCCTATCCTTTATTATCAGCGAAATAGTTTTAGTAACTATGCTAGGATGACTGGTTGGTTGTTGAACATAGCCAAATTATTTAATCACTCGTCTGGCTATTTGACGCTCAATTTCATTCATTTTGTGCAACCAAATATTCATCCATGTAATGGTCTTTGCTTGCATAAACATATCTTGATTCTTCTCCTCCTTTGCATCTTTATAGGGGCACTACTTTACCTACATAATAAAGTTTCGTTCATGGTTAGTCTTATATTGTATTACTTATAAACAAGTAAGAAATATTATAAAAAATACTTGCATTTACCAAGTCAGCCTTCGCAATTTTAAGTAATGGGTATTGTGGAGAATGTGATTACCAGACGCTCTTCGATTAGTCCTCTCTTCGTTGCTTGACCAGCTCCACATTCCAACACATGAAAATTTAGGAAAAATATGTCCTTTCAAGGACCTTCTAATAGATATGTGCTACAATATCCAAACCTTCAGAGATTCATACAAAGATTAACATATATTAATACATAGTATATTACATCATCAATGTTATAATAATATTTTATTTTAAATCAATAGTTTATGTAAAAATAAAGAAATAACTACCTTCTCCTAATGCATATTAGTCAACACGATCCAAGTCTCCCACTAGTTCAATATACGCACCACAGATCAACTTCTCACCACTGTCGATGAATACACGTATGCCTAAGAAGTAGAGCAAAAATGCTCCAAGTTTTTTATCCTAGATATTATCAAACTTTCCTCCAACACACGGTAGTTTCTCCTTCATTTTCCTCATCATGCTGGAGTCAAAGTGATTCCTCAATTTTTTTCTTAGGAACGCATCATCCTTTGCTCCCAAATAAATATTACACATATGCTTAAAACCTCCTCATCGATGTCCATTCACTGGTTCTCTATGATACTTAAATTCAATGATTTGTGTCACATCCTCTAATATGATGGTCATCTCAATATTTCTGAGCTGGAATGTGTTGGTTAACATATTTCAAAATTGTACAATGGCGTCTAAGAAGGAGTGACTTATGTTTCATGGTGTGGTCTTCCAGAATTTTCATAATTGCATATAATCAAATATGTCATTCACATTCTCCTATAAAGATAGAAACCATTGGTGTACTTGGAATCAATAGAATCGATGCATGTGGCTTGTTGGATCACTCTTCTCGCCTTGTAGCTCCTAAGTATATAGATGATAATTTAATAAATGATTGAATGTAAAATAAAAAATGATTACAAATATTATAAATATGTATATACAAAACAAAAATTGACCAAAGTAACTATCCAGAAGCATCAGACCTTATTTACTGCTTTGATCTCTTCCTCAAAGCTTGTACTTTCTTCTATGCATCATCTCATTGCTGAGATGCCTCCTCCACCCCTCTATCATCTATATTCTGCGTGATCCTATCTCCAGCTTCATCTATCTGGTCACTGAGGTTAGCAACAACCTCAGAGTGAGCGTGTAGGTCAAACTTCTTATTCGTTGAGTCCCCCTCTACCTCTCCTTCCTTAGATGCTTCCGGTATGAGAGACATGATTATGGCAATAAACTCTTCATCCTTTTTTGCACATTCTATTTAGTTTTGTGTCAGGCAATTGTTAACTATAATTTGGCAAATATTTTAGGTATTTTTTGTTGCTCCTTTGTGAGTGACTGATAACTGAGCTTGCATTTTTTGTGATAAATATCAAGCAACCAATATTTTGGCTATAGAGTAGGTGCCCTCTTTATCCATGTGTCAAGCTTCTTATGTATATCATAGTACATAAAATGACCTAGTACATAGTTTTTCTTCTTTGGAAGTTCTTGCAATACTCTAACAATAGAAGACAATGTGGATGTGAGCCTCTAGGACACAGACTTCTCAGTCGTTATATTGTGTCAAACTCTACCTATAACAGAAGCCAAGTAACTCATAAAACTTTTCCCATAATAGATAGACCTTAAGAAGTTTCAAAAAGATATATTGCAACATATATAAAAATACTACCTATAACATTAAAGTATACACAACATTAAAAAGTATAAAATTTATTCATCAATAAGGAACAACACCACTACATACAAAACAACTTAAAAAAAATTAAGTATTCCAAAAAAAGTTAACTAAAAAGCATCAAGCAATGTTTAATTGAATCAAATAAGAAAAAGAAAATTTACAATGTCTCTAATTATTAGAAGATGAAAGTGCCCACAGCTATCACCATGTGGTTAACTCATTGTCTCACTATAGAATCAAGAGTCTCAAGTCATTAAACCAAGCAGTTAAACCACTATTCAATTAATGTTTAGGAAGGTAAACTAATATTGTTATAGTTTCTTACATTTTTCAACGTATTGATTGTAGACATAGTTTTTGTATAAAGTATAAAGAAAGGTAAAAGAGAGGTGATGCAATAATACAGAAAAAAGTTGAAATACATAAGCTCAGTGTTCTCGATATTTTATAAACATTGAGAAAAGTGGTTACCAAAAAACTCGTCAAAAATATTGTGCTTACCAAAAAAACTCATTGTTAAGAATATGCTTACCAGAAAAACTCGTCTGAAATATTGTGCTTACCGAAAAAACTCAACGTTAAGAATGTGTTTACCAAAAAAATTGTTGTGGATGAATCTAGAAAACTCAACAATAAAGTACCATAGATGAATCACCAAAAAAAGTGATTGAAAAAGTCATCAAATTTTTTATACCCAAGGGGTTTGGTGTAGTGGGATGGGGCCTAGGCTATTCGACGGGCAACCTAGGTTCAAATCCCTTGGGCATCACCCTGCTACGTAGTCGATGCTTGGTGACTCCCTGGGGTTGAGGGGTAAACTCTCAGAGTTCTATGCTAACAGGACAACAATCGTAAGTATGATAGGTTGAGCCAGTGTGGCTAGCTCTCTGCGATTGGGGCAGTTTCTCCAAGTAAAAAAAAAAAGATAAAGAAAGTTGAGACCATAAAGAAATCCTAGAACATGAGAAAATAGTCATAGGATACGAATAATCACTTTTTATACCCTCAAAGAGTCACATTTATTCTAATAGAAAAATTACAAACATGAAATAACATCACATGGTATTTGCATAGTTAGTAACATATTTTTGTCTCTCCGCACAATTATATATAGGATCTTCTTATAAAATATAAGATTGTACTCTATTATTTATGAAGTTACAATTAAAGAAGGCTAGAATAAGTTATATTTATACGCTTCATGAGAACCACAAAAATTAATGTGCAAATATACATTTAGGTTAGGGTTATAAAAAAGAGGTTTGTACGGTATACAACATTTTTGGTATAAAATATATGAGTTTACTAAGGTATTCACAAAGTTAACGATCACAAGTTCAAAAAACTTATTTTTTTGCGCTTCATGAAAACCACAAAAAATTAGGTGTGAACATATATTTAAGTGACGATTAAAAAAAAGAAAAAGAAAGTTTGCATAGTATGACTTTGGTATAAAATGTATAATTTTACTAAGATATTTACCAAGTTACGATAATAAGTTCACACAACTTGTTTTTTCATGCTTCATGAAGACAGTAAAAAAATAGATGCAAACATACATTTAAGTGACAATTAAAGGAGAAAAAAATGTCTGAACATTTTATGACTTTGATATAAAATATATGATTTTATTAAGATATTTACGAAATTACAATCATAAAAAGGTCAACTTGTTTTTGCACGTTTTGTGGAGATCGTAAAAAAATAATTGTGAACATATATTTAAGTAACAATTAAAAAAAAATCACACGATTTTTTGCTACTTTGATATGAAATATATGATTTTACGATTAACAAAAAAGATGGCATAAATAACATAATTTTTCGGACACCTCTTGAAGACCATAAAAAAGTGTGAATATACGTTTAAGTGAAGTATTACCTTAGCTGTCAGGCAGAAGGATATATCACACAAACTTTGTGAGGTTCACTTGAGTGAACGGTAAAAAAAAGTCATAAAATTTTTTCTATTTGCGATTTTGGAAGGCAAGCGGATTTCAAAAAAAATTAAGGCATTTGAGAAAACACTGTCATATTTGTCATACCATAAATTTTTAAATAAAAAATAGTTCTTATTTAGATGAAAAGAGTATGTTCAATAAAGGGCCACAGTGCTCCAAGTTGCACAGAAGCATACTTGAATTCCATTCATTTGATGGCCTCTCCACCTGTTGAAACCTGCTAGCAAGGTCCGCTTCAATGGTGCGGTTATGTTCTCACTGTGAAGCCGTATAAAAAGCCAACGATAGCGGTAATGCTTCATACGTAAACAGTAACAAAAAAAAAGGTTGAACACCCAATTATACAAATGTATCAAGTCTTTTTTTTCACCCACCTAGCACAGTAATTGTCAAGGCACGTACATACCAATGACAATGGGCAAGCTGAGCAAAAAATTTGACCCGCTGCCATATATGCCAGTAAAAACTATGGTTGGATGACGATTGCATATGCACAAGCACGAGAGAGAGAGAGAGAGAGAGAGAGAGAGAGAGAGAGAGGTGGTCAGAAAACGGTGTCAATTGTAAGTTTCCTTTTAGGTGGGGCAACCTCTCCAACCTGCTTCTGCAAGTCCATGAATTCCGACCCCTTGTGAGCAAATAACCTCCGAAGGTTTATTACTGAAAGCTCACTAAAACTTGCAACGGCGAGATCTGATTGCACCAACTCGTATCTGTACCAAAATCATCACTCAACCAGCTTAACTTGATTGCCTCAAATCTTGCAATCTAACACAACCGACCAAATTTTACTTCCAATGCTTGAGCATGCATTCATAAAAAAAAAAATAAGCAATTCGAACAAAGAAATGAATAGGCAGCAAAAGTGTATACTTACGCAGGATGAGCACCAATTAATGCAACTGCCATCATTGTACAATTATGAGCAGCAGTTATCCCTCTGGGATCATCTTCAAACACAACGCACTTTGATGGTTTCCGGTCCAACTGCAAAGGTCCAGAAAAGAAGAAAAAGAAAAACAGTGAAATCCAACAAGTAGCTAACCGTATCTAAGATTGGATAAAATTGCAGAACAAAGATATCTTGGACAGGGTGCACAATAAGATGAAAGTGCAAATGATTCAGTCACAAATCTAACATTATTAGATCAGTCGAGACTTGTATCAAATTCAGGGGGAGTCATGATCCAGTCACCTGGATGAATCAACGTGAGAGTTGACGAGTTCTCAACGAATAAGTAGGCTAGTCAATGAGCCAAGAGTAGGACGAAGATATATACGTGACATATGAACTCAAAACAGGGGTCACAGCCAGAGGCCAAGTACATCTTTGAAATTGATAACACTAACAAGTCTACTAAATAAAAAGTGAAATTTACATATAGCAACCTAACCTATAGAGAAATTACATTTAATCACCTGCCTTTTCTGATTTTTGAAATAGGTAGCCGCTTCTGTCAGTCTCAATCCAATTATTAACTCTTTAAGTTTTCCTGGTTAAGTACAGGAAAATGACATTTTTGTCCTTTATCTTTCTTTAAATTATTAGATTCTCCAAAAAAGACCGTTTGTTTGAACTTTTCTACTTGCTAGTAACGTCCACACCCAGCCTCACGTTTAGAGTCTTTAGACCCTTAGCATTGTTAATCAGCTGATTATTGCAGTTAAAAATATGAGAATGGGTTTTGTTTATTGGATGCTGAATTATGCTTGTGTAGGTGGTGGTTCCATGAATGTGCCTACAGATTCTCCACCTGCAACATCTACCGAAGAAGCATTTCAAATAAAAAATCAAGATCAATTCTCCAAGCAAATAGTTAAACTGAAGCCAAAAAGAACGCACCACAGAAATGCTGGGCACCACCTTAAAAGGCAGGCAAAAGATGAGTGAAGGTGACCATTCTAAGGTCTAAAATCAACCAACAAAGACCATCATTAATTTCCACAAATATAATGCAACAGAACAATACCCTTCAAAGAAAAACAGAAGAATCATACATGAATTGTGCGAAACAACTTGATCAATATACAAAAGAATAACAATGATGGAATCAATAGATTTTTGGGAATATGAGAACTAATGTGTGAACCATGATTTTCATAGATTCTTTGTTCTTTTCTCTTGAATCTAACCGTACCGATGTGGTCTATATGCTTGGTTTTACAAGAACCCGCTCTTGAATCATCCGATTTTGAGGAATAAACGAGAATTTTTAAGGCTTTAAAATCAATGGCTCATAATCATCATAAATATTCAAGAATTTAAAAACCACATTTTTTCATCGAAAATACACAATCCAATGGCTGATTCCTAGTAAATTCACCATGCCAAGCACATCCACATGGTTGGATTTGCAAAAAAAGTGTTGGAAATACCCATATTTCATATTCTAGTCTCTCTCTCTCTCTCTCTCTCTCTCTCTCTCTATATATATATATATATATATATATATATATATATTTAAGATTTTTTTATTCTTGTGTTTTATTTCTTTGACCAAGGGCATTCTGGTCATTTTGACCAGCTAGCTGTTGGGGCCTCCCAACGGCTGTTTGGTCTCTCTCCCTTCTCTCTATCTTGTATATATATGGGACTTTTGGTCCTTTTGTAACATGCATATTCTGTGCATTTTATGAGTCAATAAAATTAATTATTTTTATTTTGAGTGTGTGCACTTGTGAGTGACCCATTGTGGGTTTTGTGTTTGTGCACTTAGCCTTTGTAGGCATTGTATTTTCTGAATCCTTCAGGATTCATTACATGGTATTAGAGTCTTTGGCTCTTGATCCTTCTTGCTTGTGGTCGTGAGTAGCATTCGTGGTATCCTCCTCCTCAAGTGTTCACGGTGCCCAAGTGTTCATGGTGACTCCTTTTCTTCGTGCATCCTTCCTCCACTTTCTCCTTCTCTCTTTCACTCTTTCTCCCACTCATTCCATGGCCAAAAAGGAGGTTGTCACCATCGTTCCTATCAATTTTGATGGGAACAATTGCTCCATGTTGGCCACAACAATGAGGCGCTTCTTAGTAGGGAAAGAACTATGGTATTTGGTTGATGGTTCCACTTTGGAACCTCAACTTGTTTTTATTAAGGTGGAGTTGAAGAAGTGTTAAAGGATGGTGAAAAGAAAAAGGCTATGTCCAAATATTGGTAAGCCTTGAAAGAATGAGAAGTAGGTCATACTCAGGTTCCTTCATGATTCATGAATAGCATGGATCAAGAACCATGTGCCAACATTTTGAGCTTTGAAAGGACCGATGAAGAATTGACATTTCTAAAGGAAATTTAATACAAATCAAACCGTAAGAGAGTATTATGGAAAACTAAAAAGATTGTGGGATGAGATGGCTAGATATGATCCTATATGAGATACGCCTAATGATTCAAAGCAATGGAAGAAGAGTGATGAGAGGAACAATTCTTTCAATTTATGAAGATGGATACCCAAATATGAATAAGTGCATATAGCCATCATACATCATTGCGAGACTCTCTCACTTCATAAAGTTTTGGCAGAAGTTTGTATAGAAGAAACGAGACTCAAGTCATCTATGGAGCCAAAAGAACCCAAGGAAACCATGTTGAATGTATCTAGGCTCGATTCCAATATTAAAGCCTCAACACTTTTAACAAATTTCAATAAGATGGTGATGAGGATAAAAGGATTATTTGTCACTTTTATAGAGAACCAGGGCACATCAAACTGTAATGAAATATGAGAAAAATATAAACAAAGGCCTCTAAGGGCTCACAAGAACACAATCACAAAGTGCACAAGCACAAGACGACGATGGGGCAATACAAGAGCCAATAATGGCAACACAAAAAGATAAAAAATATAAGTTTTATTGAACATATGCTTGAGCTCGAAGCATTAAAGAATAGGGGGAGACATCACCCCTATTTATATACATTTACAAGGAGGGAGGCCATTGAGAGCTCTCACATAGAGTAGTTGGGAGTTGGGGGGCCCCAACGACTCTATAGTCAAAAGACCATAGAGGCCCCAATGGCCAAGGTAATTACGAAAAAGGAAAAATAAAAATTAATAAAACGAAAATAATTGTTTCAATAAACAATTATTATTACATGTGAAAATATCAAAATGCCCTTATAAGGCATTAACTATTATAAAACTGAATATATATATATATATATATATATATATATATATATATATATATATATATATACACACACACACACATTTTAACACCCCTCCTCAAACTTACAGTGAAGTGACCGAAAGTTTGTCAAGGAGAAAAATAAATTGAGGTGCAGGAAGAGCTTTGGTGAAAAAATTTGCAAGCTGGTACTTCGATGTGACATACGAAAACATAATAGTTCCTATCAGATACTAATCATGTACATAATGACAATCCATCTCAATGTGTTTGGTTCGCTCATGGAATGTGTAGTTGCTCGCAATGTAGATTGCACTCTTATTGTGGCAACACATATTCAAAGGTTTTGAGATAATTACTCTCATATCTCTAAGAAGACTTTTTAGCCACACAAGCTCCATTGTTGTGGCAGTCATTGCACGATGTTCAACTTAAGTTGAAGATAAGAAAACTTTTTGTTGCTTCTTGCATCTCCACGAAATTAAAGAATCTCTTAAAAAAACACAAAAACCTATAGTTGAGATTATATCATTGAGATTTACTCCCCAATCAGCATCAGTATAAGCAAGCAAATCTAAGGAAGAAGATAAAGATAAGAAAACTCCCTTTGTTATAATATTCTTAATATATCTGATAATTCTTAAGACAACACTCATGTGCATAGTTGTCAGAGCATGTTGAAACTGATTGACAAAGTGAATTGCATGAGCTATATCTGGTCTAGCGATTGACAAGTGAGTGACCTGACCAGTATCATTGAAATGGATTGCCACTATGTTTAAGAGTACTTGAAGAAGACTGTATCATTGCCATATGTAACTTTTGAATTTCAATTGGTGGATTTCTTCTCCAAGATGTTACCTTCTCCTAGAATCTATTTTCCCCTTGACAAACTTTCAGTAATCTTACTTTAAGTTTGAGGGGGAGTGTTAAGATATGTATGTTTTTGTTAAATTGTATCTCTCTTTTGTATACATATATTTATATATATATAAAGAGAGATACATATTCATATATGTATGATATATATGTAATATATTTATCGTTATATATATAAATATATCTTATTTTCTCGTTATGTAACCCCCAAGGGTATTTCTATCTTTTCTACTTTTTACGCATATTCACATTAGTGAATATGTTTGTAAATCTTTTCCTTCTTTTCTTTTCTTTCTTTTTTTTTTCTTTTCTCTCTTCCTTTTTCCTTTTTTCTTTCTTTTTCTTTTTCCTTTTGTTGACTTAGTCAACATCTTGGAGGGGGTCCAATACTAGACGTTGGACCCCTCCAACGGTTAGATTTCTAACCGTTGGAGGGGCTCCAACGTCTAGTGGGAGCCCCTCCAAGGTCTCCTCTTTCTTATAAATAGGGGTGAACCCCCCTCTTAAATGTATTCAATGCTTGGAGCATTGTTCTCCATTGTTCAATAAAATTCTTTATATTTTAGCATTTGTGCTTTCTATTTGTACCTTATGTACAATTTGTTCTAAGTGTTCTTGTGCCTTTGTGTACATATCCCTTTGTGGAGGTGGTGCTTATTTTGCACATTATCTCTTTTGAGATATTTTCACATGGTATCAGAGCAAGATTGAAGTTTGAAGATTGTGTGATTCTTTGTATTTGCAAGTGCTTTGAAAAGTGTGCCTTTGGCTTCTTGGTGATTGGAGTGGGGACTTCTCTTTCCTCAATATTTTGAAAGGATTTTACAACAAGACTTAAAAGTCTTTTTGTGGTACGTTTAAATTCTTCATTCTTCCTTCTCTAATGGGTGAAAAAGAGCCTTCTCGATTTTAAATTAAATGGCTCCAACTATCATGTTTGGGCCGAAAATATGGAGGCTCACATTAAAGGAAAAGGTCTTTGAGGATATGTCAAATGAATCATTCCTGGACCCGAACCTAAGATCACCATTATTGAGAAGGGTGAAATAAAGGTTCTTGATGGTGAAGAGAGAGAAAAAGCTTTTGAAGAATACAACAAAAGGCATGAAGAATGAGAGATGAAAAACTACAAAATTCTTTCATGGTTTTTCTCTTCCATTGAAACGAAAATAAATGCAAATATATTGAAGTTCAAAAAAGCCTTTCAAGTTTGGGAGTATCTTGAAAGAATGTATACTTCAAGAGATTTGTTCCATAAATATTATCTCCAAAAGAAGGCATTAAATCTTCAACAAGGGGAAATGTCCGTTAGAGAATATTTTGTCGAGCTATCCACTATTTGGGATGAACTTGCTCTCCAAAAACTTAATGGAGTGGAGAGGCAATTGAATTGAGGGTCAAACAATTAGAAGAAGATCATTTCTTCAACTTTTTAAATGGGCTTAGACCCGAGTTCGAACAAACTAGGTCCTCTCTTTTGTCTTCTTTCTCTTCTCCTCTATTGGAAGATGTGCTTACCAAACTAAGTGGAGAAGAAACTAGATTGGGGATGAATAAAACCAATCTAAGTGTGTTGGTCGTTCCCTCTAAGGATAAGGATGAGGGTACTTATGTTGTCTCAAGACCGGGGAATAATGTCAAAACATATGAACCCCCTCACTTCAACAAAAATCAAGGAGGAAGAGAGAAATGGTGGGCAATATGGAAGAAGAGATTATAGTAAAATCATATGCCACTTTTGCAAAGAACCGGAACATATTAAACCGGTTTGTCCTAAATGAAAAAAGATGGTGGCTATGTCTACTGTAATACCCGTAAAAATTTACGATGGGTATTTTTATTCCTATTGGACCGGGATCCGTTACCCGGATCCAAAAAGGGAATATATCTATATAGGAGTGTTAAAATATATATGTATAATAACAATATTTAATAAATAAATAAATAAAATTATTTTTAAGAGAATACTATTAGTATAAAAATGAATGACTTGGGGTTGGATCCGTGGTTGGACCCAAATGGATCCAACCTGTAGATCCAGAATCCGTTACGGATCCCCATTCATCGTGGATCTAGCGGAGAGATAATCCGGATCCACATAATGGTAGATCAGGCATAGCGGGTCACGGAGTTCGGACCCGACGCGATTTTTTTTAAATAGGGGCCGATTACAAGAATCATGCCTAGGGCACGATTCTTGCAAGAGAGCCAAAGAAGGGGGGGGGGGTTACAGAAGGTAACCAACCCCACCCTTCTCGGAGAGAAGGGGGTGGAGTTCAGCGCGTTAAAGGGGGGCTGGAAAGGGGTCTCTCCTCTTCGTCTCTGTCACTCTCCTCTCTTCCTCACGCTCGGTCTCTCAATATTTCTCTCTCGGCCCGAGCTCGACAGTGGCGACATCGACACCGGCTCCCTCACAGTGGAGCAATCGATGCCGGTGACCTCCCAACCGCGGCAACCACCTCCTCCAGTCGCCGGAAAAGGTAGGATCCTGTACCTTTTTCTGTAGGTCTTGAATGAAGTCGATGTGCGATTAGGGTTTGTCAAAGAAAGGGAACCGAGGGTTCGATTAAGTCTTGGCTTCCGGAAAACCAGTCGACGAATTGAGGGGTTTCGGTAACTGCAACATCCAACGAATAAGAACCACCGAAGTATTTCTTGATCGGTGGGTCTTGGGTCGGCAGGTTGTGTTGGATGTCCAAGAAACCCTCGGATCGATCCTCTAATTTGGAGATTTTTGGTATTGAACAAAGAAACCCCAGATTTGGGGGGAAACGGGTTCAGTGGCTATTTGTTTTATTTATCCTTGTTCTATCTCATGCTTCTATAATGCAAGATTAGTGATCTGGAACTTCATATTATTTTCGTAAAGATGGCTGGTAAACAAGATGAACGAACCAAACAAGGGTCGTTCGAGCTCAGATTGTTTACAGCCACATAGGGTTCGAAATTGATTCATATGGACTGTTGTGAGCCATTCCAAACTGAACTAAACCAAGCCACGAGTTGCTCAGTTTGTTTATCTTCCCTAATTCTGAATACTTGAGATACAACCTCTTGTATGTCTTGCTTTAGTTGATATCATAATATGTGTTAAATAGGTGGTTCAAAATGATGAAAATAGACTTTGTATTTCTCTCAGCCATTCCCTCAAAATGTATACATATTGCATTAGTAAGTATACTGTGAAATGTATTCCTTGAACATAAATTACATGTACAAGTCTCTATATAGATTCATGAGTTTAGAGAGATAACTCCATTGTATGTTAAAAACCAGTCACATTGGAATGGTTTCAACATATGATATTTTTCTGTAAGCTCACTTTTTAAAATACTCATGTCTGCAGAATTTGGTCAGTGACAAACAGAACTTTCGGATCAGATTTTGATAACAGTGATACTGTAAGAGTACAGTTCGAAATGCACCATATTGTGAGTGGTACTTATCAATTATTAATTTTGTAACAAGTGAGAAAAGCCACTACTGGGCCGAGTATGAGTATAAATTTCATAGCATCGGTCTGTGGGGGCTCGGCTGAGGTAGTGGATGGCCCCAGCCGTGGGGTTTTCGAGTTCTTGAGATGGATAACCCCAGATTTGGGGCTTCTATTCTCTCCCATGTGACATCGAACGAGTCTAATATTATGTAGATTGAACAGATTGTGCGTATGACATGTTGACTATTATGAACCTACATGCGCTTATGTATGTGTCTAGAATCCTGGACTTTTTGGACTGAGTTGGATAGTTTAGACAGAAGGATGGGGGTCCGGGATTGGTAAGCCCGATCACCTTCCCTAGCATATGCAGAAACTCTTTCTGCCGGTGTATATGAAAAATGTTATTTTAGCCTTTCAATATTCTGATCGTGCAATCATGAGGGTGATCATGGTTCAGTTATTAACATTTTTCTTTGAACATGTATGCTTGATGTGTATGTGAAATTTTACATGTACACTCCCACACTCAAAAGAGATATACATTGGTTAATACCCGTATGTGATGTAGGTGACACACATAGTGAAGATGCATATGATTGAGGTATGACATGCTTATGATTGCGTTAAGGTTGCATGAGTGCACATGCATTTGGCACATGTTAGCATGCTTTATAGTTTGTAACATGTGAGGTATTTGATGTCTAATAATATGTCATGGCAAAGTTGTTTTGATATAGGCGCATACATGATATGAATGTGTGCAGCCCTGAAGTTTCAATTGCTGAATCTGGGTTATGTTCATGTGTGTGGATGTTAACACATGAAAAGGTTTCCTGTGCCTATATTGATGGGACATGTTTATTTATCGTGCATTTATGGATTTGTTTTGAGTATATGTGCATACACGACATCGATGTGTGTTTAGCATGTAAAATCAGGTATAAATGTCCTTATGTGCTTATGGATGATGGATGAATGCATGTGTGTTAAGTGATTACATGAAAGCACTTACACATGGATGGTGAACACATGCATATGACTGTGGAAGCTCATGCACATTGTTAAAATGGTATGAATGAATATGCATTTGGAATCATGTTGGTATTATTGCATACATTGCAAGTTGTTATGATTTTTGCATACGATGCATCGATGGTTTAAATGAATCATCACAGGCCTGAAGAGCCTTAAGCTTGGGTTTACTTTTTCTTTAATTGTCTAAATGCATCGCAAAAATCATACTTTATATTATTGTTCTATAATGCACTATTCGATGTGTTTCCACGGGCTGGAGTCTCGTGATGGTTCTCGCAGGGGTTGATGCGAGCTTTTGCCTTGTTTTTGCATGTGAAACTGCAAAACTCAATAATTGACTCTTAATAAAAAGATAATAAATAAGAACAGTGTAATATACATTCTAGGATATTTCATCTGGAGTATGAAATCTTAGAGATCCGGTCTTGGGGAGACTGTGAGGATACAAAAACTCCGTGTGCTGAAAATTTGTCCCTTGAACCCGATATTGAGGTTCTTTCTCCTAGCCACGGTTTTAGGGAGAGTCTGTCGCTTTACCCGAGAGTGGTGTGTTGGTCACAGCTGTGAGTTTGTTTGGTACCAAGGAAGTGACACTTGTGGGCGTGGGGTGTCTCTTGTGTCCCCGACATTAGATGTGGAGGTCTAATGTTCCGAAGGTGATTCGGTCGATGGCTAAGTTGGAACCCAGTAATAAAATACAAATTGTGTGTTAAGCTACTCTGGGAACCTACTTGACCTCGGGGATTATACCCGTTTGGTGTATCCGCGGGCAACGGTAATTAAAAAGAGGAACTTAAATTGTATGCATTTAATAAAGCATGCATATGGAAGAAAAACTTAAGGAAAGATAATAAGAGGATTCATGCATTACACATAAGTCATGCATTTTTCTGCTATGCATTAGAACATGCATATGTTATCTGTTTCCTTAATTGTTATATGTTTGATGGATGCGTGATGTTTAACTTTCAATGTATATTAAATGTCTTGTTGTACTAAAATTGTGCATCATGGTATGATTTAATGTTTCTTTATGCATAATGGATGTACCTTGTGGTATGAATGCGTACCTAAATCGTGAATAGTCATAATTGCATTTCTCTGATAAATTGTTGATTGTCGTAGCATAGACCTTTGTTTATTTTTGGTATATACGGAAAATCATATTTGACACCCATATCACATACTGGGTTCATGATATACCGCATTAAAAGTTACAGATTTCCTACTTAGACAGTTGTAGTCTAATTCCTATAAATTTTCAGGTGAAGAATTGGAGTTAGGAGCGGCTGCGGGATGAGGCTTCGATCGGGATTTTTGAATTTACTGTTTCAAGGATAGTGTGAGAACTCTGATCTTAATTTTCATTGATATTGAAATGAAAAGAATGTTTTGGTCTTGCTCCATCTGTAATGTTTTGGAATGCTTAGCCCTACGGTATGACTGGTTTCCGCTGTATTAAAAAAAAATCCTCAAAATTTGTGTTAAGATTTTGGGGCGTTACATGTATAACTTTTCAACCAAACAAGGAGGAAGGATCATCAACTTCCAACAATGTTACTTTGTCTCTAAATCAAAACATGGAAGCTTTTCAACCTCTCCTCATGGGATCTGTTTCTGGAACCGCCATGACCACCTTCTCTCCTCCTGGTAAGACTCTTTGACTCTTAGACTCGGGTGCATCCTTTCATATGACTCCAAATGTTTTTGCACTTTCTAAATACTCAAAAATTTGTCACCCTCTTTTGTCTCTACTGCGGATGGGGCTTCTCTTGAAATAAAAGAAATTCGAGATTTTGAAAGACACGGTTTTTTTATTCCTAAAGTTAGATTTATCCCAAAACTAAATTTAAACTTGTTTTTCGTCTCTTAACTATTGGATCATGGTTGTGATATCAAATTCTTATCAAATAAATGTTGGATACAGGATCGCCGGTCCGAAAAGTTAATTGGGGAAGGCTCTAAGAAGGAAGATCTATACTTTATGGAATTTCTTCAAATTCCAAAACTCTTTTTGTAATGTTGCCCAACATAAAGATATAAATGTTTTGCATAAACGCCTTGGGCATCCAAATATTGTCAAGCTTTCTTATTTACATTTTGCTAAAGACAACTTCAATTGTAATGATTGTATTCTTGGTAAAATAAGAAGCTTACCTTTTTGACAAAGAACTATGTTTTCAACTAAGCCTAATGAAATTGTGCATTCGGATGTATGAGAACCAACACCCGTAGTGTCTAAGGGAAGGTTTTTGTATTATGTTATTTATGTTGATGATTTCTCAAGATATAGTTGGATATTCTTCCTCAAACATAAACATGAGGTTTTCTCTACCTTTAAGGTTTTTCATATAATGATACAAAATCAATTCAATAGTAAATTATAAACTCTTAGAACCGATTCCAGGGGAGAATATCTTTCAAATGATTTGAAAATAATGGGATTATTCATCAAAAGTCTTGCCCCAAAACACCTCAACAAAATGGATTAGCCGAACAAAAATATAAACATATAATAGAAACTACAAGGACCTTACTCATTTCTCAAAAAATTCCAAAACGATTTTGGGTCGAAGCAGCTCTTGCATCGGTTTACCTCATAAATCGACTTGTATCCAAAAATTTGAATCAAATATCCCCCTTTGAAACCTTGTATAAAAAAGAACCCGATTACAATAGACTAAGAATTTTTTGTTGTAAATGCTTTATCCTCACCGACAAGAATGATAAACTATCTCCCAAAGTTGTTCCTTGTGCGCTTTTGGGATATTCGAAAACACAAAAAGGATTTAGGTGTTATGATATTAAAAATGACAAATTATATGTTTCAAGAAACGTAACATTTTTAGAAAATATGAGTGGTTTTGAAGAACGCAAAACTCATGAAGATAATGTCGATTACTCTTTTTTGTTTGAATTATTATCTAGAAATGAAGATTTTTTTAGCGATGATAAATGTAATGAGGATGGAGATATAAGTGAAAGTATAACACCACCAATCCAACTTGAAGAAGAAATGATAGTTGAACCAATTACCTATACACAGAGAGATAAAAGTACCTTTAAAAATGCAATAGAAAAGTATAGTGACCCTATTGAACCTTCCAACCATTCTCGAAGAACCGAAAGATCTAGGAAAAATCCTTCTAGATTTATATCCGATGAGTTCTTTTCTCCAAAACATAGGGCATGTCTTAGTGTCATTCACTCATATCAAGAACCTAGGAATTTTGAAGAAGCTAAGAAAAGGATAGAGTGGAGAAACGCCATGGATAACGAACTTAGAGCCCTCAACAAAGCCAAAACTTGGGCCTTTCAATATCTTTCAAAATGAAAGAAATCAATAGGATGTAGATGGGTTTTTAAAGTCAAACTCTTGAAAGATATAAAGCTCGTTTTGTTGCAAAAAGATATAGTCAAGAATACGGCATCGATTACGAAGAAACCTTTACCCCTGTTGCACGAATGGTCATTGTAAGATGTTTGATCACCAATGCATTTAAAAAATGAAACATTTATCAAATGGATGTTAAAAATGTTTTTTTAAATAGGGACCTTAATGAAGAAGTTTACATGGATACTCTTCCTGGCATGGACGTACCAAAGAGAAAAGTCCTTCGTTTGCAAAAAGCGCTTTATGGTTTAAAACAAGCCCCTAAAGCTTGGTATGATCGATTTAATGAAGTAATGGTTCAAAATGGTTTTACTTCATGCTACAGTGACACTGCTTTATTTGTCAAAAAGACTGATGCAAGAATTATGATTTTACTGTTGTATGTTGATAACAGATAGTGACATAAAGGCATTAAAACCACTTTAAAAGAAAGGTTTGAAATGTCAGACTTGGGGTATCTGAATTACTTTCTTGGTATCGAGGTAGCCTAATCTCATAGAGGCTATTTTTTGTCTCAAACTAAACTTGCATGTGAGATTCTTGACAGATCAGGTATTACTGACGATAAAATCTGTGAGACCCCTGAATTTGTGGGATAAAAAATGAAGATCGATGATGGAATACCTTTGGAGGACCCCACCCCCTACCGGCAACTTGTGGGGTCTCTAATGTATCTTAGCATCACAAGGTCAGACATCTCACATGTCGTGCATACTGCAAGCCAATTTCAGCATGCCCCTATATCCATCCATATGGGCGTCGTTCTTCGAGTTGTCAGATACATAAGGAAAACTTTAAACAAGGGAGTTTTTCTTTCCTCATCTTCTGAGTTAAATTTAATTGCATATACTGACTCTGATTGGGGAGGTGACCCAAATAATGTCACTCTACTACAGGCTTTTGCATTTTTTTAGGTGAATCCTTAATCTCATGGAGATGCAAGAAACAACAGAAGGTGTCTCTATCATCCACAGAAGCAGAATATCGAGTCATGGCTTCCACAACCATGAAAATTGTGTGGATTCATCAACTGCTACAAGACATGGGGATTTAGGTTCAAGGACCCACAAAGTTATGTTGTGATAATAATAGTGCAATCTACATTGCTAAAAAGCATGTGTTTGATGAACGCACAAAGCATATTGATATGGACCACTACGTTAGAGAAGCATATTTGCAAAAAGTTATAGATCTTTCTTACATGACATCAGAATATCAATTGGCAGATTTCTTCACCAAGGCGCTCTACTCTCCTAGATTCAACTTTCTTCTCGGCAAACTCTCGGTTATTGCGCCCTAAGTTTGAGGGAGGGTGTTAAATTATATCTCTCTTTTGCATACATATATCAAGGTTTTAAAACTCGCCGAGTCAACTCGATGACTCGGCTCGGCTCGACCCTCCAGTGAGTCAACCCAGTAGGGTAAACTCGGCTTGCCTTGACTCGGCCTTGACTTGGCCTGACTCGGTCTTACTCGGCCTGACTCGGTGAGACAAATTATATATAGTTTTTCTTTTAAAATCAAAAGTTAACAAAACCCGGTCCGAGTCACCGAGTTGACCCGCCGAGTCACGAGTCAATAAAGAACGAGTCGAGTTCCGAGTCACGGGTTTTAAAACTTTGACATATATTTATATATATAAAGAGATACATATACAATATGTATCTATCGTTATATATATATATATATATATATATATATATATATATATATATATATATATATATATATATATATATATATATATATATATTCTCGTTATGTAACCCCCAGGGGTATTTCTATCTTTTTTACTTTTTATGCATATTCACATTAGTGAATATGTTTGTAAATCTTTTTCTTCCTTCTTTTTCTTTTTTCTTTTTTCCTTTTTTCTTTCTTCTTTCTTTTCTTTTTCCTTTTGTTGACTTAGTCAACATCTTGGAGGGGGTCCAACACTAGACGTTGGACCCCTCCAACGTCTAGTGGGAGCCCCTCCAAGGTCTCCTCTTTCTTATAAATAGGGGTGAACCCCCCTCTTAAATGTATTCAATGCTTGGAGCAATGTTCTCCATTGTTCAATAAAAATCTTTATATTTTAGCACTTGTGCTTTCTATTTGTACCTTGTGTACAATTTGTTCTAAGTGTTCTTGTGCCTTTGTGGAGGTGGTGCTCATTTTGCATATTATCTCTTTTGAGATATTTTCACAGTTTTATGTGTGTATATATGCATAAATATATATAAATGTGTATGAATACATATATATGTATTTTGTATTTAGTATATATATATATATATATTATTAGATTGTATTTAGGATTTTTTTTCTTGTATTTTATTTTTTTGACCAAGGGCATTATGGTCATTTTGGCCAGCTAGCCATTGGGGCCTCCCAACAGCTATTTGGTCTCTCTCCCTTCCCTCTGTCTTGTATATATATGGGACTTTTGGTCCCTTTTGTAACATGCATATTTTATGAATTTTATGAGTTATAAAATTAATTATTTTTATTTTGAGTGTGCTCTTGTGAGTGACCTAAATGTGGGTTTGTGTTTGTGCACTTTCCCTTTGCATGCATTGTATTTTTTGAATCCTTGAAGATTCATTACAGAAAATAGAACCCACAGGAAAGGGCAATAAGTAGCTTAAACTAACAGGAAACTTCTCTATGAATTAACGGTTTCCGTTTACGCTTTAGGCAGAGAGTAACTTAAGCGCCAATCTGAGCATGTTTTGGAAAAGTTAAACACACATCTAAAAATCTTGGAAGGCAGGTAGTAAATTGTAATTTCTCTATAGGTTTTGCGGCTAATACATAAATTTAAATTCAAGTTCGCCTTGTTGAATCTCAGGCTTGGTGTATATGTAAAATAACAGTTGTTAAAAGAACTTTTTTCCATTTTTCCTTCATGATAAATATTGTGAAGAAGCAATCTTTTTCAACGTGATCAAGTAAGCACAAGCATCATATATAAGAACTCCCATCCAAATATAGAGTTGAAGTTATCTTGACATTGACCTCGGGAAAAGAAAGGACAGAAAGATGATGAGAAATGGAACTGGAGGAGGAACGGTTAAAATGTAAAATGAAACATATATAATAATATTATTATATTATATATTTTTTATTAGATTTTTTATTTTCTTTTTCTTTTTCTTTTCCTTTTTATTTTATTTGTTATCTAGTTCATTTAGAACTAGATACTATAATCTAGTCAAGTCCCAACTAGGACTTGACTAGAATATAGTCGTTGGACTAGGTCCAAAGACTCTCAAGAAGAGCTCTAAAAGAGCTCTCCTTCACTCCTCTCCCTCTTGTATAAATAGGGGTGATCCCCCTCCATTGTTGTTCAATGCTTTTTAAGCATTTCTTGTGAGAAATAAAGATATATTATTTTTTTATGTTCTTCCATTTTTACCCTTTTATGGGTTGTGTTTGAGGTGTCTCCAATGTCTACTCTTTGAGAGTTTCTCGTGCTTTTGTGGAAAACCATCATTTCATTACATGGTATCAAAGCCTTGAAGACTTTTAGATCTTGAAGAATTTTCACCTCATTTTCTGTGCCTCCTTTGCAAATGGTGATTCATCATCTTGTTTGTGACTCAAGTGACCTTTTTTTGAAAAAGGAAAGCATTTGAAGGAAGCTTGGCTACGAAAATTTGTGTTTGTGCTCATTCTTCTCTTATCTTTCTCTTTCTCTCATTTTTCTTCTCTTATTTATTCTTTCTTTTTCACCCATGTAAAAGATGGATGACAATGATAAGATCATCATAATACCCATGAAATTAAATGACACCAGCTATGTGATGGGGGTTTTATGAAAGCACCACATTTGGGAAAAAAGGTTGTGGGGTATAGTGAATGGTTCCGATTCGGAACCAAAACTAATCATCACAAAAGTTGAAAATGACAAAGAAGTATCTCTCACAGAATGAGAGAAGAATAAGGCCTTCATGACTTATGAAAAAAAATAGAAATTGTGGAGGATAAGGCACACCAAAATTATGTCATGGCTAATTAATAGCGTAGACATTAAGAAATACTTTAGCCTTGCTAAATTTGAGCATGCCGATAAAGCTTGGGAATATCTTAAGAATATGTATTCCCCTAAAGATATTGCATATGTGTGCAATTTGCAAGACAAAGTCTGAACGATGACTCAAAAGGACAAAACTATTAGGAAATATTATAATGAGTTATCCAAACTTTGGGAGGAATTGACTTAAGACTATACACATGCGAGGGCCTTGCAAGGACACCAAGTAATTTGAGAAAGCTTCACTTACTGTCTTCGTCAAGTCCTCGTAAAGAGTTCCATATTTGATGTTTCTACAGTCTTTCAGACTGAATAAATATTGTATTTCAGCCTCTAAGGTTAATGATTTTACAACAACAACAACTACGCCTTCATCCCAAAACAATTGTGGTCGGCGATATGAACCAACAAAGAAAATCATTCTGGGTCTTCCACATGAATCCTTCTCCTCCAATCATTTTTATCCAATACCATGTCCTCGGTGAGGTTCAAAGCATTCATATCCTTTCCTATCATCTTCATCCTGTGAGAAATCAGATGTGGGAGTCACCTTACTATCGTAGCAAGAGATAGAGAGAGAGGTAAGAGGGAAAAGAGAAAAAAATGTTGGGCGGCAATGATGTCTTCTCCCCTTTCCATTGATATTTATATGTTGTACGAGTGGTACAATACAGTACAATAGTACAATACAGTACAGTATGTTGTACAATACAGTACAATACAGTATAATAGTACAATACAGTACAGTATGCTGTACAATATAGTACAATACAGTACAGTAGTACAATACAGTACAAAAATATATTCATTTACATATACATATTTAACAGCCTCCCTCAAGTTGAGGATGATCTTCAATCATGCTCAACTTGCCCTTAAGTAACCAAAATTGATGACTAACCAATCCTTTGGTGAAGATGTCTGCTACTTGGTCTTCTGATCTGACATACGAAGCCTCAATTTCTTCTGTTTCAATCTTTTGTCTAACAAAATGCTGATCAATCTCAATGTGCTTCGTGCGACAATGATGAATAGGGTTAAAAGAAATATTAATGGCACTTTGATTATCACATAAAAGCAGAGAGGAAGAGATAGGTTCATTCAACTCTTGAAGAAGATGTCGTACCCAAGTGACATCAGTTGTCCCTGCTGCCATTGCCCTGTACTCTGCCTCAGTGCTGGATTTAGCAATGGCCTTTTGTTTCTTACTACTCCAAGTGACAATATTTGGGCCAATAAAAACACAATATCCTGAAACCGACCTACGCTCATCAGGGTCCCCACCCCAATCTGCATCACAATATGTAAGTAAACAGTGTCCTGTAGTGAAGCTTTCATCTTTGTGATAGAACAATCCATCTCCAATAGTCCCTTTCAGATATCTGAGAATACGCTTAATACATTCCATATGACAATCAATGGGAGCATGCATAAACTGAGATGCTTGATTTACAGCATAAGCAATGTCAGGTCTTGTAAATGTAAGATATTGCAACATACCAACAATGCGGCGATATAAAGTGGAATCATGATATAATTGGCCTTCTTTTGCACTAAACTTATGATTTAAGACAGATGGGGTGCTGAGAGGTTTACAATTAATCATACCAGTGGTGTGAAGAATGTCAAGAGTATACTTGTGTTGACTTAGAGTGAGTCGATCATCTTGTCTATCGACTTCAACTCCCAAGAAGTATCGCAATGGGCCTAAGTCCATCTTGAATTTGGCCATGAGTAAAGACTTGACCAAGGCAATATGTGCATCATCACTCCCAGTGATAATGATGTCATCAACATATATAAGAACCCAAGTAGTAACATGATCATTCTTATACATAAATAAAGAATGATCAAGTATACTCTTAGAAAAGCCATGCTGCTGAATTTCCATGGAGAAACTCTCAAACCAAGACCGAGATGCCTGTTTTAAACCATAAAGAGACCTCAATTTACAAACCCATGTAGCCGCATCATGTTCACTATATCCAGGAGGTTGCTCCATATACACCTCTTCCTTCAAGTCCCCATGTAGGAACGCATTCTTGACATCCAACTGGCTAAGAGACCAACCATGCTGAAGTGCCAAAGTGAGGATCACACGAATGGTGCCAATTTTGACAACAGGGCTAAAAGTTTCCTCATAATCTTGCCCATATTGTTGTGTGAATCCGCGTGCAACAAGGCGAGCTTTATATCTTTCAATGCTACCATCTGGTTTACGCTTGATCTTGTAAACCCATTTGGAACCAACAACATTTCTATCAACAGGTCGAGGAACAATATCCCATGTATGACATTCATGAAGTGCTGCCATTTCTTCGTTCATAGCTTCAACCCAAGCTCGAGAATGGGCTGCCTGATGGAAAGTAGACGGCTCTTTCTCTTTGGCCACATTGGTTAGAAACAACTGAAAGTCAAGAGAAAATTTGTTGTAACTAACCCAACGATGGATAGGATGCCTTTCACGTGTGGATCGTCGAAGAG
Source organism: Nuphar pumila (assembly GCF_984573655.1). NCBI lineage: Eukaryota > Viridiplantae > Streptophyta > Magnoliopsida > Nymphaeales > Nymphaeaceae > Nuphar > Nuphar pumila. Next base: position 74,364,748 of record NC_143250.1, on the reverse strand, counting down.
GGGGAGCCTCGTGAGATGGAGTTGAAGGGGCTCCTCGACGGGCATAAACCAAACCTGAAAACCGTGAAGGTGCATCCTGGATGATGGAGTTGTCTGCTTCAAACTGAATTGGTTCATCAACAACAGGATCTCTGATAGAGTCATATAGCAAAGTATCACAAAGCCATGGATCATAAGTAGTTTGCTCATATACCTGAGAAGTATCACAAGTGCTGAAATGGTCATCATCAAAAACGACATTTCTAGACACCTTAATCTTACCCAAAATAGGATCATAACATCTATATCCTTTATACCCATCGGCATATCCCAGAAATCTGCACTGAACTGCTCTGTCCTGAAACTTGTTACGTAAAGAATGATCCACATGGACATAACAAATGCATCCGAAAGCATGCAAATCATCATAAGAAGGGTGAGAACCGTGAAGCAAATAATAAGGAGACTGATCTCCTAATAATTCCATAGGCAACCTGTTAATGATATGCACTGCAGTGTGAAAGGCCTCAGTCCAAAGAGAGAAAGAAATATCAATATTGTGCATCATACTTAACGCGGTTTCAACAATATGCCGATGCTTACGTTCTGCTACTCCATTCTGTTGTGGAGTGTAAGGACAAGAGGAGTTACGTGTGATGACATGGTCCTTTAAATATTCACTAAAATCATGAGATATGTATTCTCCACCACCATCACACTGGAAATAAGTGATATTTGAATTGAAAAGGTTCTGAACAAGAGCATGGAATTGTTTGAAAAGTTTGAACACTTCAGATTTAGATTTCATAAAGTAAATCCAAGTGTAACGAGTGAAAGAGTCAAGAAATAACACATAATAACGAGAGCCAGATAGAGATGAAACAGGAGCTGGGCCCCAAACATCAGAGTGAATAATTTCAAATGGCTTGGAAGCTCTTTTATTGATACTTTGAAAGGGAAGTACATGACTCTTGCAGACATTACAACTAGGACACTTATGATCTAATTTGACTTTGGGAATAAAACCCTGAGAAGACAATTTGTCAAGGAACCCTTGACTACAATGACCTAACCGACGATGCCAAGAAACTGGCTTATTACATTGCATAACAGAAGAAGACTAACTCAAATAAGCAGGAAAAGATGGAGACACGGTAGATGACGTCTTCAAAGTCCCGGGGGCTGCTTCGAAGACGTACATGTTTCCGCGTCGTTCACCCTTAGCGAGCATCTTCTTGGTTCGAAGGTCCTTAAGACAAACAGAAGACGGAGTAAATTCCATGGATGAATTTGTTTCATCAACCAATTTAGAAACAGATAAAATGTTTTCTCAATGGCAGGAGTGAGTAAGACATTTTTCAATGGTAGTGTAGATTGTGACAAAGAGAGAGATGCATTTCCAGTATGAGAAATAGGGTGGTGGGAACCATCTCCCGTGACAATAGTGCCAGTGCCAATATAAGGAACCATGTTGGAAAGTTTACCTGCATCAGAAGTAACATGTGCGGCTGCTCCAGAATCAATATACCAAACTCCATCATCATTCTGACGCAAATTCATGTTGTTAAATGCAGTCATCAGAATTTGTTGCACATCATGTGGCAACCCTGCACTCTGTCCCTGATCAGTACCCTGATGTGCTCGAAAATTTCCCTGCGGCTGCCCCTGAAACTGTCTAACATTCATCTGTCCAGCTCTTGGTCCTGGCCTCCCTGCCTTATTGCGATTCTGTGGGTTGTGCCAACAATCTGCTTTCACATGGCCACGCTTGTTGCAATGGAAGCAAGTAGGGACACGGGTACCTCTAGTGGCAGGTGGAGCAGTAGGAGTAGGAAGGAGTCCTCCACGGCCCATATGAGCAGCAGGTGGACGAAATGAGGTAGACCCAGATGTAAACATGACAGGATGAGGATCATCAATAAGATGATCTTGAGTCAAACTAACTTCATACTGTAGGAGTTTGGCCTGTAAATCCTCAAAGCATGGAAGTGTAGAGGCAACCTGTAATGCAGTGCAAAACATACGATATTGGGGCCCAAGGCTTCCCAATACCTGCTGAACAACATCTCTGTCAGAAACAGGATATCCAATAGCGGCCAACTGATCAATGATAATTTTGATATCCCCTAGAAATTCAGTAATGGTCTTAGTTCCCTTTCGCATAGATTGGAACTGCCATTTCAGTTGAAGTGCACGTGATTCAGAAACCTGTGAATAAGAGTGAGCAAGATGTCTCCATAGTTCTGCAGCAGTAAAATGGTCAGAGATAGTTTGTAATATACGATCAGATAACGTGGCAGTCAAATAGGCAACCACAGATTGGTCCTTCTGAAACCAAACATCATACGCAGGATTTGGAATAGCAATGCAACTCACCTTCCCATCATTACCAGTTACCTCTTGCGTAATAGTCATAGGTGGGGCGGGTGATCCCCCATCCAGATGCCCGGAAAGACCATGACTTCGGATAAACGGCAGAATTTGGCGTTTCCAAAGTAAGTAGTTATCATGAGTTAATTTGTGAGAAACAAGTTGAGAAAGAAATCCGGGGCTGATTTTAGAATCCATAAGGAAGAAGATCAAAGATGAATCAAACAGCACGACAGAAATTCGTAGGTTGTACGGACAGAACCGTACGGACAGAAATTTTTGAGTTTTGGAAATCACGATTTTTTAGTTAATCGTGCAGAATGTACGATTTATCAACTATATTGCAAGAAATAGATAAGAAATCACAAGAAGTTTGAGAAAAGAGACACTTTTGAGAAATGAGGGTTCCCAAATTTGGGGAAAACAGAAATTAGGGTTGATAAAATTGGGGATAACAGAATATGTAAGAAGGAAAAGATGCACGATATGAGGAAATGAAGAAACGACGTCGAAATATAGTGATTCAACGGAGAAACAACAGAGAAAAGATGAAAAAAAAAAAACACTTTCCTTGAGAACGCCCAAAAACGCACGTCAAGGTCCTTAGGGGCCTTCCAGATGATCGTGATTACCACGCCCTTGGCTCTGATACCATGTGAGAAATCAGATGTGGGAGTCACCTTACTATCGTAGCAAGAGATAGAGAGAGAGGTAAGAGGGAAGAGAGAAAAAAATGTTGGGCGGCAATGATGTCTTCTCCCCTTTCCATTGATATTTATATGTTGTACGAGTGGTACAATACAGTATAATAGTACAATACAGTACAGTATGCTGTACAATACAGTACAATACAGTACAATAGTACAATACAGTATAGTATGTTGTACAATATAGTACAATACAGTACAGTAGTACAATACAGTACAGAAATATATTCATTTACATATACATATTTAACACATCCAAGTCTTCCTAGGCCTACCCCGACCTCTTTTAACTAATATATTTTCTTATTTCTCCATCCTTATAACCGAAGCATCATTAGGCCTTCGCCGAATATGTCCAAACCACCGTAAACGATTCTCTCTCATCTTATTTTCAATGGATGCAACGCCTACCTTCTTACGTATCTCCTCGTTCTGAATCTTATCTTTTATTATATTTCCACACATCCATCTAAGCATACGCATCTCAGCTACACTCATTTTTTGAATATGATGTCTCTTGGCAGCCCAACATTCCGTACCATATAGTAAAGCGGGCCTAATAGTCGTCCTATAAAACTTTCCCTTCAACCGCAATGGCATTCTACGATCGCGCAACACTCTAGTTGCACTTTTTCATTTCATCCACCCAACCTTTATCCTATGATTTACATCTCCATCAATTTCTCCATACTTTTGAATGATAGATCTCAAATATTTGAAACAATCATCCACCAGTATTTCTTGCTCACCAAGCTTCACTACACTCCCATCACTACTTCGTTGCTTACTAAACCGACATTTCATATATTCTGTCTTACTCTTACTCAACTTAAAACCTCTTGCTTCCAATGTTTGTCTCCATAATTCTAACTTAGCATTAACCCCAGCTCTAGACTCATCAATCAAAACAATATCATCAGCAAACAACATACACCACGGCACATTTTCTTAAATTGATCTCGTAAGCTCATCCATCACTATAGCAAAAAGAAAAGGGCTTAAAGCAGATCCTTGATGTAACCCAACCGTTATAGGAAAATTGGTTGTCACCCCTCCACACGTGCGGACATTGGTTACAACTCCTTCATACATATCCTTAATTATACTAATGTACTTGAGAGAAACACCTTTCTTCATCATTGTCCACCAAAGAACGTCCCTAGGTACTCTATCGTATGTCTTCTCCAAATCAATAAAAACCATATGCAAATCTTTGTTCCTCTCTCTATTTCTCTCAATAAGTTGTCTAAGAAGATGTATAGCTTCCATAGTTGATCTTCCAAACATAAAACCAAATTGGTTCTCCGATATCATGACAACCTTCCTCAACCTAGACTCAATCACCCTCTCCCAAAGTTTCATAGTATGACTCATGGGTTTTATACCACGATAGTTTGTGCAATCTTGTATATTACCCTTATTCTTATATAGAGGCACCAAAGTACTCTTCCTCCACTCATTAGGCATCTTATTTGTCCGCCAAATCTTGTTAAAAAGATTTGTCAATCATTCTAAACCTTTCTCTCCCAAGCATTTCCAAGCCTCGATAGGTATACCATCTGGGCCAACTGCCCTTCTTGATTTCATTTTCTTCAAAGCCTCTACAATTTATTTCTTTTGAATCTTGCGCATGAAGTAACGATTCATCTCATGAAAAGGAATGGACAAGTCTCCAAGATCCTGAGCATGACTTCCATTAAATAGTTTATCAAAATAATATTTTCATCTCTCCTTAATCTCCTCATCTTTGACTAAAACCAGTGTTGTGAGAGGCGTACGCCTCAGTACTTGAAGCGTATGCCTCACAGGCGAGGCGCACGCTCAAGGTACTGAGGCGCACCCTCAGTACCTGAAGCGTTCTGGAATTGCTTTGAATACATAATTATCTAAAATAATTTCAAATATAACACTGTTTGGATTGCCCTCACTATGATTTCAGCTAAATGTTTGATGCAAGTTTCAATAGCATTAATAGCTCCTGATTAATTGCATGGTGGTAAACCACTAAAAATCTTTCATTAGTATAACTAACTTAAATTTACATATACTTGTATATAAGTAAGAGATCGTGCGCAAAAGTGCATTGCTGAAAAACTATAGTTTCATGATAGTTCTATTGCATGTATGCATTTGATATGTCCAAGAAAAAAATATTTATATGCATCACTAAGATTTTTTTTTTGTTTAGGCCGTTTTTGATGGAAATAAATTCAAGGTTATAATTTAAAAAAATTGGGAGCTATTTATTTTTCAAGTCCTTCAAAAACCTTATATTTACTAAATCAACCATCAAACAAACTCATATATGTATACAACAAACTCATATATGTTTATTTATATTAAAAAACCATTTATCAGTGCTATTTTATTAATATTATATATTTTATTATTTTGATCATGAAGCTTATGCTTCAACACCTCGAGGCTTACGCCTCGCTTCGCCTCATCGCATTTAACAACCTTGACTAAAACCCTTTGTGTTTCATCTTTGATACATCTAACCATACCCAGATCCCTCGATTTCCTATCTCTTATCTTTGCAAGCCTATAAATATCCTTCTCGCCCTCTTTGGTATCGAACTTGTCATAAACCTCCTTATATACCTTATCCCTCGCGTTTCAAACTACTTTTTTAGCTTCCTTCTTTGCTATCATATACTTCTCCAAATTCTCATTATCACGACTCTTACTTAGATTTCTATAACACTTTCTTTTAACCTTAATAGCTAATTTGACATCCTCGTTCCACCATGATGTATCCTTACCTAGCGATGCACCACCTTTAGACTCACCCAATACCTCCTTAGCCACCTTTCTCATGCCACCCGCTATCTTATTCCACATTGATTTTGAATCCTCCTCGAGACACCAATCAACTTCCTTAATTACCTGCTCTACAAACATTCCTTATTTAGCTCCTTTTAGTGCCCACCACTTAATTCTAGGATTTATCCTATGTTTATCCATTTTGCGGCATTGTCTAATTCTAAGATCTAAAATTAAGACTCTATGTTGTGTAGCTACACTTTCTCCCGGTATAACCTTACAATCGATACAACAACCCCTATCTCTCTTTCTAAGTAGGAAAAAATCTATCTGACTCGTATTAACCCCACTTTTAAATGTTACTAGGTGAGACTCCCTCTTCCTAAACCAAGTGTTTGCTAAGATCATGTCATAGGACAAACCAAAATCTAAAATTCTTTTTTCACTTTCGTTTCTTTCTCCTATACCATAGTCTCCATAGATACTCTCAAATTCATCCCTACTAATGCCTACATGTCCATTAAGATCACCGACGATAAAAAGTTTTTCTCCATAAGATATCCCTTGTACTACTCCATCTAAATCTTCCCAAAATTGACGCTTAATGGAATCATCTAAACCTACTTGAGGTGCATAAATACTAATAATATTAATAATATTCATACCTAATACTAATTTAATAAGTAAAATCCTATCACCCTTCCTACGGACCTCAACTACATTATCTATAAACTCACGACTCATAACAATCTCTACTTCATTCCTATTTCTATTTATTCCCGTATACCAAATCTTATACCCCCAAGGTTCTATCACTTTTGCCTTCTCACCTACCCATTTGGTCTCTTGTAGACATAAAATATCAATCTTTCTCCTATACATAACATCTACTAACTCTACCAACTTACCAGTTAAAGACCCTATGTTCCAAGTGGCTAACCTAATTTTATGGTCATGGACTAACTTCTTTACCCCCACCCGTCCAACAAAGTGAGGGAACCCTTGCCTATTTGACACCACACCCGGGCGCCGGTGTGACGCGTCGCTTCCGGGCGACGACCTAGCAACCCTTGCCCATTTATCACTGCCTCCGGGCCTATAGAGTACAGCGCGTCGCTCAGTAGGGAACGCCCCAACGAAATTAGTTTTGGGTTGCTGAAATTGGCAAAAGTTTTTTTAATTGATCAATGCATAATCAATTTGAAATTTAAGTATTCCTTATAAAATTTCTTTTATGGGGACTTTGTGATGCTTTTCTTTTTTTTCCATTTTCAAAACACAGGTGATAAATTTTTATCAAACATGGATCTAATACAAGAGCCATCATCTTCATGCTGCTCATCAGATTGATGAGTAAATGCCTTGAAATGCTCTTCCAGCCATATATACCAGTGGCCTGTAAATGGTTTGAAATGCTCTGAAGTCTGAACAGAAAATCCCTGGTCACCTTGTAGCCTAAACAGGAAAATTAGACAACCCAAGACAAAGAGACCTTGGACCTGGTATATCTTAAGAAAATTGAATCATGAGAATGGCTCTGATATAATTCTAAACACACCCAGCTGAACAGTTATACAGGCACACACACATACACACCTGACCAAAAAGTTATATATATATATATATATATATATATATATATATATATATATATATATATATATATATATATATATATATATATATATATATATAGGTTAGGAGGGCAAACAGAAACTGATTTTCATGGAAAATGCAAATAAAAACAAAACCCTGAGAGAGAGAGAGAGGAACACAATTAGTAGGATCCATTTTTGTTAGGAGCCTGCAAAAAACATAAATTGCTGGTTTTTTTGCTTAATCTGAAACTGTAGATGTGGTTATCGTAGTTTACTCAATAGAAAACATGTATTAGATTAGGTACTTTTCATGCTCAGATTTCTTTTGTGGAGAGATAAAAAGTCCATAGCTCATATCATACTATGATAAAATATTCTAAGTTTTTGCTTTTTTTAGTAAACAAGCAATGACAAACACATCTACAGGTTTGCATTTTGCAACTATGATCTTTTGCAGGGTCCTAAGAAATGCTCTCTCTCTCTCTCTCTCTCTCTCTCTCTCTCTCTCTATATATATATATATATATATATATATATATTCATTTATTTATTTCATGATCTCTCAATGCATTTGGAAACCATGGTTGCCATAAAGGGTGTTTCCCCCTAAATCACACATCTTTCTCAGAACATTGTTAAATTTCTATGCAGCATGGCATTAAATATAACCATAGGGTAATTCCATTTCATACCTTGACAGCAGCTGACAGAAATCTATGAGCCATAGAATCCATTCCATCCTCCTCTGTCACCATAGCCTGCACATGCAGAAATGAAACCCATTGATCCTAAAACAACATATTCAAATCTTTGATGAACCAAAATGGCATATTTTTTCATAAGGCATCAGACCTGGAAGTATTTTTGGAGATCCATCCTTTGAAGAGCTGCAATCAAATTTCTACGATCCAAACATGACGTCACAGCACAAGGGATACCGAGTGTATAGAGGGCATCTAACCATTCCTTCAGTCCTTCCATAGGTGCTCTTAGCTGAGTAAAAGCATGCACCCAGGTGATACCGCCCATGCTAGATGACAATTGGATAACAAAAAAGAAAATTCACACGCACATGCACACAAAAAACAAACTTACATTATGGAGGTTCTCATAGTATAACTGTGACAACCGCAACTTTAATCTTTCCAGTTGCTTATTTCCATCCACCCAATTCAAAACCTGAATGTCAAGAAATAAATGTGCATGACAACATGTAACCATGTGATACAAGGCTCCCTGGGGTCAAGGGGGCGCCCACAGAGTTTTATGAGGCCTAGACAGTGACCATAGGTAAGGCAGGCTAAGACCAGCGTGTTTCACCGTATAATAAGTGAAAAGAAAACACGTGATACCATAAGCAAGAAATGAGATGTTAAAGAGGGAGAGGGAAAAACAAAAAAGAAAAGTGTGTAAATACACACAAAGAGCAAATAACCACCAATTTCAATGCAGCCATGGATGATACATGGGAATTTGTGTATCTCAGTCACTGAGGAAGCAGGTTTCATAAACAAGACTTGGAAAACTAAAACCATGGACAAGGAGGTTTTATAAACAAAAGACTTAACATGTGTGTGCACATACAGAACCATAGACCAAGTTAATTGAGTAATTTAAGATTTCCAAACCTTAGTGAGGACATGATCGGCACCTGCATATAGCATTGATCGACGAACATTATTATCATCAGGAATGTCCTTCCCTGGAAGAGTAGTCCAATTTCCGAATGCATATTAGTTAAGATAAATTTAAAATATGTCTACAAAACAATGCCCAAATATTCAATGGAAGAATACCATAAAAGGACAGTTTTAAATGATTCATTAATTTGTATCTAGCAAAAGTGCTGAACTAGCAAGGGTTCACATGAGGAACACTATGCAAAAATTGCCTGATCTGCTAAATAAAAGTTGATTGAAAGCAATGAAGAATCCAGTTAAAGAACAATAGCCTGAGTAAGTAGCACATTGCGCCTGTATCTAATCAACACTCCACTGGTCTTTGCTGGAGATCATATATTATCTCAAACTTAGAATCAACCAAGGCAATCAAGCTGGAAGGTTTCCAAAGAGAGAATGTTTTAGGAACTCCTAATAAGTGTACTTTCTATAAATGTTATACCTTTCCTATTCATGCATGATTCTGTAATCTTGTCCTATGTAACATCACATCTATATGTAAGAATCAATATTACCTCAGCCTAGCCAAGAAAATGTGAATTGATTCTCATCAAGTATCCTTCTTCTTGTAGCTAATCACCAATCCAATTGATCTCATAGCTCCTCTGATCTTGAGGTAAATAACGGCATCTTCAACTGGAACCATGCCCATAAATCAGACTGGCATGGCTGCTGTCATGTTGGTGCAATCCCAACTTGTCCTCCCACCTCCAATGAATCCTCAACATTTTCTCCTTGGGAAGCTAAATGTACAAGAACTATTTACTGCTGAAATCATAGCTCTTGCCCTTGCTGCAAAGCTATAATCTGATGTGGTATATTGATGGTAGAGCCACAAGATGAAGACAGAAAGATGAAGCCATGAATCCCTCATATGTGTGCTGGCATCGACAGGACCAATAGATCTTGACTTGGCTCATCTCCTCACTGACCAAGCCAATCGTTTTCCAAGTAGCTTGTTTATCTTCATCCAAAGAGGTCTGGGGCACCTTACAAGCATCATATGTTTCACAGTCCCAAGCATGTATAATTCGCCAGCAGCTACAAAGGATTAAGAAGATATCTGTCTATTAATGAATACATCCAGCACACCAAGACAACTGTACATCAACTAGCAATTGCCAGTCATCGGTTGCAAAGAATGATCTCATTATGAAAATCCTCAAGGCTTTTCTGATTGAATATTTTTAGTTTCCACCAAAGACAATCCAAGATCATGAAGAAATAAGAGATGTGAGGGCTGTAATATTGCATGAATCCCCAATATGGATTGTGCTGAGAATAAGCATCTTTTATTTATAAACATATGACAAACATATTCCCTGTGTTATACATATCAAGTACAACCCAAAACTGAAATAAAACATGAAAATAAAATTCAATAGAACGCACAACAAAGTTATATTCTTATAGTGCCCCTCGAGTTGCAGTAGCATCAACATGGACAAGTTGGTATTTCAAATACCAAAAATCTGTCTTATCAAACCCTTCTTAAACAAATCTGCCACTTGATTTTCTGTGCACACAAACCTAGCTTCTAGTTCCTGATCCTCGATCTTTTTCCAATAAAATCTTGATCAATTTTGATATGTTTGGTTTTGCCATGATGTATTGGACTCAATTAAATGGCACTTTGGTTATCACAAAACAATATAAATTTGGAATTTTCTCGCCCAATTCAATCAGTGTCTAATCCATGTCAATCTGAAGCCACCACTGTTGTGGACCAATATTCTACCTTTGTACTAGATTGCACCATAGCTTTATACATTCGACTACTCCAAGATAACAATTTTCTACCAATGAATAGTTGAGTACACAATACCGAGAATGGTATCTTTTATCATCTCAGTCTCCAACTCAATCCACATTAGAAAATATCATGACCAAGGTTGTAAGTATCGTATCAGTCGGGGACAAAATAAGATATGTATTGTATCGTATCGTAAAAAATCATAATTTTTTAATAAAAAAATTCCAAACTTTTCAAAAAAAAAGCATGAAAATAAGGAAAAAATAGCAAAAATTCTAAAAAAAATCATTACACATGAAACAATGATGAATTGCACAAAATCTGTCACATAGGTGCTGGTGCAGATACGAATACAGATGTGGCACTTTAAAAAAACTTAGGTGCGGGGATGCAGGGAGGGTATATATATATATATATATATATATATATATATATATATATATATATATATATATATATATATATATATAATTTTAAACAGTTTTAAGTTACCACTACAAGTATGTGTGCGCATTTATGTATTTATATATATAATATAGATAAAACTGGATTTGGTTAAGGTTAACTGAATCTACTTTTGGACAGAAATGGACCGCAGTGAGGTTGACTTCACCCGACACAAAGGAAACTGTGTCCAAGTGTTGCACCCGCATGGGTGCAGGTGCGGGTGCAGGTGCAACGTGTTAAAATACATGTAATCATGTATATATATATACTCCATCATACCCAATTGAGGGTATTTCTATAATTATGCTTAATAGGGGCATGTTAGTCTTTTTATTTTTTTTATTTTTTTCTTTTCTTTTATTTTTTCTCTTTTTATTTTTTGTTCTTTTTTTAACATGCATTTAATGCATGTGACATTGGGGGTCCCAACTAAGAGTCGTTCGACCCCCAACGGTCACAAATGTGACCGTTGGGGGGCCAACGGCTCCCTGTTCGGCCTCCCAATGCCCTCTCACTCTCATCTTTTCTCACTCCCTCTCACACTCCTTTAGTTTATAAATAGTGGGGTAAACTCCTTTGTAAAACCGTGGTTTTTATAAGCCCATTCTTACTTTATAAGATTTTTCTCTCTTGCAAGCCATTATTGGTTTTGTGTATGTCCATTGTGGACTTGTTCTTTGTTCTTGCTTGTGAATGTCCATTATAGGACATTGTATTTATTTTCTCATATTTCATTACATGGTATCAGAGCAAGGTTGTGCTCTTGTTCTTTAGTTCGGTTTTTACTTGTGTCCTCTTGAAGCTTAGCTCTCTTGTCTAGTTTCTCCTATTCCTATCTCAGCATGAAAGGTGAACAAAAGATTGACCTCTCCTTCAAACTAAATGGTACCAATTACTTGGGATGGGCGTCCGCTATGAAGAACAACCTTAAAGGCAAAAAGCTTTGGGGTTATGTAATGGGCATCATTCCGGAACTGCAACTTCAACTCACCAAAATGGAGGGAGGCCAAGAAAAAGCTTCAGAAGGATGAGCTCGAATTAAAGCCATTGAAGATCACCAATTCTTGATTGAAGATTGGAAGAGTAAGCATGCAAAAATTCTTGCATGGTTTATGAACAACGTGGAGCTAAAAATTTATGGAAACATTGCCAAATTTCGTAAAGCTAATGAGGCATGGTTCTTCATGAAAGGTATGTACACACAAAAAGGCCTTTCTAGACAATTTTTTCTTCAAGAAAAAATTTGCACCATTAAACAAGGAGACATGAGTGGCTGTGACTATTTTAGCCCTCTTAGTCCCTTATGGGATGAGCTATCCCTCCTAGAACCCAAATGGGTAGATAGTGAGGACGTTGAACTTAGAAGACAACAAATGAAAAAAGAACACTTTTTCCAATTTTTTCATGGGCTTAGACCCGAGTATGAGCAAGTTAGATCTTCTCTACTCCATAGATCTAAGTCTCTTCCCCTAGAAGATGCGGTTGCCGAAATATGCCAAGAAGAAACTCGTCTTGGTATGGTAAAAGGCGGAGATGAAGTCTTAGCTGTTTCCAAGCTCGAAAATCATGTTAAGACTTATAAGCCTCCTCATTTTGGGAGGCAAAATGGCCATGGCAATTATAAGAAAGCCATATGACATCATTGTCAAGAACCAGGACACATAAGGCCCAATTGTCCAAAGATAAATGAAGCCCCCAAGCCAAGAGTTGCTTCAATTGAAGAAATCACTGCAAGGAGAGAAGATTCAACAAAAGAAAAGGATTCCTTCTCTTTAGCTCAACTATCTGAGGCACTCCAACTTCTTCTTAAAGCTTCATCAACATCAGGTGTCGCGGTTGCCTCCTCATCTTCTTCTACTCCAGGTAGGCCCTCTTGGATACTTGATTCTGGAGCTTCATTTCACATGACACCTTATGAGAATGGGTTATCTGACTTATGTTCTAACTCAAAAACCTCTTATGTTTCAACTGCCGATGGCACGTCTTTCCAAGTTAAAAGTTTTGGAACCTTAAGTTTTTCAAAAAAAAAAAAATGTACCAAATGTAAGGGTAGTATCTCAACTTAATTTAAACATTCTTTTTGTTTCTCAAATATGTGATCATGGATGTGAAATCTCCTTCTCAACTAATGGGTGCTCTATACAGGATCTCCGATCCGGAAAGCAGATTGGGCAAGGCCATAGGAGGGGAGATCTCTATTACATGAGCAACTTGAATCTCCCTACAAACTCTTTTTGTAATTATATTCAAGAAAAAAAATATTGAAACTTGGACATCCAAGTTTCTCAAAAATGTACTATTCTCCTTTTGGAAAGAAATTTTGTAATGAGAAATATTTTGTTTGCAAGAATTGTATTTTTGGAAAGATGAAGTCTACCCCTTTTTCAAATAGAACCTTTGTGTCTAAAAGACCTTTTGAGTTAGTTCATTCGGATGTTTGGGGCCCTTCTCCCGTCATATCAAAAGGAGGATACTCCTATTATGTTACCTTCATTGATAACTTTACTAGGTATGTGTGGATTTATTTTCTTAGCTTAAAATCCGATGTCTTCACCTTTTTTAAGAAATTTCATATGATTGTCAAAAATCAATTTTTAAGTAATATCTCTATACTTAGATCCGATTCGGGTGGAGAGTACTTATCAAATGAATTTCAAAACTATTTAGAAACAAATGGAATTTGCCATAAAAAATCATGTCCTAGAACTCCTCAACAAAATGGTTTAGCCGAAAGAAAACATAGGCACATTATGGAAACAACTAGGACACTTCTTATTTCTAAAGAAATTTCAAAAAGCTATTAGGCCGAAGCTGCTCTAACATCAACCTACTTAATAAATAGAATGTTTTCATCATCCTTGGAAAATACATCTCCATATGAAAAATTATTTAAAAGAACACCCGATTTTAATAGATTAAGAATTTTTGGATGCAAATGCTTTGTTCTTTCACATAAAAGAGATAAGTTATCTTCTAAGGCTATTGAATGTGTATTCTTAGGACATGGAGAAAATAAAAAAGGATTTAGATGCTTCGATCCTAAAAGCAACAAATTGTATGTTTCTAAAGAATGCAACCTTCTTGGAAAATGAAAATGGTTTTGAGAAAACTAAAGATATTGATGAAAGCAAATATGCTTTCTTGTTTGATTTTCTTCCTCAAGAAGAGAAGATTTCCAATGAAAATTTGTCAAATGACCAAGAGGATATTCCTCTTAACAATGTTGAAAATGAAAATGAAAATGAAAATGATGTCAATGATAATAGACCAATTCAAACATATGTTCGACGTGGTAAACAAGTTCCCATGAATGCTTTAGAAAAATATTCTCAAGGTTCCAATATAGAAGAAAGCTATTTGAGAAGATCCGGTCGAGTCTCCAACCCTCCAAATAGGTTTGTCTCCTATGAGTCGCTATCACCAAACTACAGGTCATGTCTAATTGCGTTACACTCTTTTCATGAACCATCTCACTATAATGAAACCAAAAATATCCCCCAGTGGGTTAAAGCCATGAAATTAGAACTTAGTGCCCTTGAAAAGGCAAAAACTTGGGAAATAACATCACTGCCCACTGAAAAGAAATTTATTGGATGTAGATGGGTCTATTAAGTCAAAACTAAGAGTGATGGGTCATTAGAACGCTATAAAGCTCGACTTGTAGCAAAATGATACGCTCAAGAATACGATATTGACTATGAGAAAACTTTTGCTCCCGTAGCTAGAATGACCAGTGTTAGGACTCTTATTGTTGTTGCTTCGGTTAAAAAATGGTCTATATATCAATTAGATGTTAAGAATACATTCTTAAATGATGAACTAAATGAAGAAGTCTATATGGATCTTCCACCGAGAGTATGTATTGGTAATATCAAAATTCTTAAACTTAACAAAGCATTATATGGATTAAAACAAGCTCCAAAGGTTTGGCATGATAAATTTAGTAATGTAATGACAAGTTTGAATTTTCGTTCTTGCTATGCTAACACTGCTCTGTTTGTGAAAAGTGCAGGGACTCCAGTAGTTATCCTTCTGCTTTATGTTGATGATATGATCATCACCGGAAGTGATGAGCAGGGAATCAATGATATTAAGAAAGTTTTGAAAGAAAAATTTGACATGTCTGATCTTGGTTTCTTAAGATACTTTTTAGGTATTGAAATAGCATACTCTCTATGAGGGTACATTCTCTCTCAGATCAAACTTGCAGCTAACATTTGTTTAAAGTCTGACATCACAAATGACAAGAAGACAGAAACCCCTGAAGTTATTAATGCAAAGTTAAGGTTGGAATATGGAATTCCTCTCGAAGATCCCACTCCCTACTGTCAACTTGTTGGGTCTCTGACGTACTTATCTATCACTCGGCCAGACATAGCTCATGCAATACACTCAATCAGTAAATTTCAACATGCACCTACAACCGTGCACATGAGTGCAGTCTTAAGAATCATCAGATATATTAAAAATACTATAACTAAGGGAGGTTTTCTTTCCTCTTCTTCATCACTTGATTTAATTGCATATATTGATGTTGATTGGGCAGGAAATCCCAATGACAGAGTCTCAACTACTGGTTTTTATGTATTTTTAAGTGACTATGATTTCCTGGAGATGCAAGAAGCAGCACAAAGTATCATTGTCCTCAACAGAAGCTGAATATCGTGCAATGGCTACTACCAAGGTTTTAAAACCCGTGACTCGGAACTCGACTCGTTCTTTATTGACTCGTGACTCGGCGGGTCAACTCGGTGACTCGAACTGGGTTTTGTTAACTTTTGATTTTAAAAGAAAAACAATATATAATTTGTCTGAAACCATGTTTTTGAGTAAACATAGTCTCCAAATGTCTGTAAGAATATAAAAACAACTGCAAAGAGCTATAGAGGTTTGCTTAAATAATTGAATTTGATATTTATACAAGCACTTTGACTAATTCATGACTTGAATTAGAGGATTTGGTCACCATGAGTTCAGTCTGCTACTACCTAAGGTTCCTAAAATGGCCAATCATATATGCTAGCTTGTTTTAAAAGTTTTAATTCCCTCTCTAACAAATCCATAAATGTAAAACAGGGATATATGTGCATATTGAAAGTTTACAGAACGCCCAATATCAACATAAATAAGCAATTTTCTCTCATGTATAAAACTATGCAGGAAATATATTAATGGCACAACTATAAAAAGACTACTAATATTTGAATATGTACAATGCTTGTTCACATAACAAATGGATGATGAAACCTAAATATGACTTCCCATAGGCACAGTTGACCCGCCATATATAGTGAGAATCATTTCTTTAAAATATTTTGCTAGAATAAGTTGATAACACAGGGTGAACAGTAGTTCGAACAACATGGCGATTTTATTCTATGGATTTAAATGCTATTTATCTTTAAATGATTTTTATTTTCTTTTTTATACAAAATCTGGGGGTAACCCTTGTTAAAATATATGTACTTATATATTTCGAAACTGTAATTTGAAACTCAAAAAACAAATTTCAAACATCCCAAAACTCGCCCGAGTCAGGCCGAGTCAAGCCCGAGTTTTGGCAAACCGAGTTTGCCTTGCCGGGTTGACTCGCTGGAGGGGCAAGCCAAGCCGAGTCAGCCGAGTCAACGAATTGACTCGGCGAGTTTTAAAACACTGGCTACTACAACCATGGAGCATGTATCGCTTAGGAGTCTCCTTAATGATATGGGTATCATCATCTCTACACCTTCGAAGATGTGTTGTGATAATAAAAGCGCAATTTATATCGCGAGCAATCACACCTTCCATGAGCGTACTAAACACATTGAGATGGACTGCCACTATGTTCATGATGAATATTTAAGAGGAACCATAGCATTACCGTACGTTACATCCGAGTACCAGTTGGCGGACTTCTTCACCAAAGCTCTTGTTGTTCCTCGATTCATATTTCTTCTCAACAAGCTTTCAGTTATGTCCCCGTAAAGCTTGAGGGAGGATGTTAAAATACATGTAATCATGTAAATATATATAAATATATATAAATATATATATACTCCATCGTACCCAATTGAGGGTATTCCTATAATTCTGCTTAATAGGGGCATGTTAGTTTTTTTTTTTCCTTTTTTTTCTTATCTTTTATTTTTTCTCTTTATTTTTTGTTCTTTTTTTAACATGCATTTAATGCATGTCACATTGAGGGTCCCAACTAAGAGTTGTTGGACCCCCAACGGTCACAAATGTGACCGTTGGGGGCCCAACGACTCCCTGTTGGGCCTCCCAATGCCCTCTCACTGTCATCTTTTCTCACTCCTTTAGTTTATAAATAGTGGGGTAAACCCCTTTGCAAAACCGTGGCTTTTACAAGCCCATTCTTGCTTTATAAGATTTTTCTCTCTTGCTAGTCATTATTGGTTTTGTGTATGTCCATTGTGGACTTGTTCTTTGTTCTTGCTTGTGAATGTCCATTATAGGACATTGTATTTATTTCTGCATATTTCATTACACAACGTAGGTGGAGTGCCCTATTAGAAGAGCCTGTGTTACATAGCACAAAATATAACCATAAAATCACATATGAAGCATTTATGTTTCTATGAGTAGCATAAAACATCATCAAACATCAACTATCACACAAGAACAATGCTAAATAAAAATATTATGACAATAGTTACACTCGATTTTCAATCGGTTTTCACTCATTACTTGAGTGCCCCATTGTCATGCTGGATCATCTGATGTCAACTTTTGTTGGAGTATGAAGCTTGATTTCTACCTTGATATAAAGTATGCCTCGATGCAGAAATTTTTTGGAGGGTAATTTTATAATTTTACTCATAATAAAGATTTGTTTATCTTAATCCACTTCCTTGAGTGAAAAAATTATAGAAATATACTCTTACTAGAGCAAATCGCAAAAGCCCTCTCTTGTGAACGAATTCGCCCCAAATCGCTCTCACAACTCCTAGGGTGAGTGGATACCCTTCTAATGGCCTCTACACAAATGACAAAGTCGGCCTTCAAGAGGTCTTTAAAGCCAAAAGAAAAAATTATGATTTGGCCCTTTTTTAAGTGCACCGAAGGTATATCGTACGAAACATACGATACACACTTGTATCACGATACAAGTGTATCGTATCGCTATTTTTTATAGTAATGATACGTATTGTACCGTATCATACAATACGGTACGATACTTACAACATTGCTCATGACAATTAACATGCCTAGACCTTGGGACCTCTTTCTATAAACTAAACCATCCCCATTCATCCTTTTTAGGTATCTTGAAATCCTCTTTGTTGCTTTCATATGGCCAGCCCGATAAGGTCATGCATAAACTCACATATGTGATTTATAGCAAAAACTATATCCGGCCTGGTGAATGCAAGATACTAGAGCATGTCAACCATGCTTCGATATTTTGTACTATCACTATGTAAGAAAGTGACTTGAAATACATTGGGTTCAATAATGAACCCATATCTATCCACGTGAAGTGCAAATATACCCATTAAAGGGAAACAACATAAGCACATAATGTGCTAACACATAAAACCCATAAAAAGGGAAAAATATGACATAAAGTCATAAGTTGCATATCATTGAAGAATAATGGAGAAGGGGTAAAAACCCCATTACAATGGAGCATAAGCTCCCTCAAGTAGAAAGAAATACAAAGGGGAGAGCCCCTATTTATAACAACAAAAAGGAGCCTTGGAGGGGCGCCACTCATAGACGTTGGAGCCCCTCCAACGGTCACAAATGTGACCGTTGGAAGGGGCCCAACGTCTATTTGAGTGGGCCCCCCAAGGTACCTTTTGGTACTTGAG
Organism: Nuphar pumila; assembly: GCF_984573655.1. NCBI lineage: Eukaryota > Viridiplantae > Streptophyta > Magnoliopsida > Nymphaeales > Nymphaeaceae > Nuphar > Nuphar pumila. The sequence goes on along the minus strand of NC_143250.1, from coordinate 74,345,632 downwards.
AAAAAAGAAATAAAAAATAAAAGAAAAAGAAAAATAAAATAAATTACAATCACATTCATAAAGTGAATGTGCGTAAAACAGAGGAAAAGACTAAAATACCCCTATGGCTAAACAAAAGGAAAATATATATTTTATATATATAAATAGGAGGATACATATACATATATACCATATATGTATATGTATCATCTTTTATATATATAAAATATGTCTAATTACAACAATTTATGGGTACATTTTAACACCCCCCCTCAAGCTTTGCAGGGAAACGAAAAGATTGAAAAAAGGGCAAAACTCCCCGAGGCTTCGGCGACTCCAAGAGGCTTCGGCAAGGATGCAATGAAACTTGAAATAGCCTTCCTCCAATTGTCTTCAAATGATGAACCCATTTCCCGAACCATCCAGGGTACTTCCCTTTGTCCTATCTCCAAGATCCTGAGAAAAGAAAACAACAAAGAACAAGTAAACAATATCTTTGCACTTTACTCAAAAATGAACATTCCTAACAAGGTGCAAAATTTATGCATAATATGATAGTTACTTTAGTATACAACAACAACAACAACAACTACGCCTTCATCCCAAAACAATTGGGGTCAGCGATATGAACCAAAAAAGAAATTCATTTTGGGTCTTCCACATGAATCCTTTTCCTCCAATCATTTCTATCCAACGCCATGTCCTCGGTGAGGTTCAAAGCATTCATATCCTTTCCTATCATCTCCATCCAAGTCTTCCTAGGCCTACCCCTACCTCTTTTAACTAATATATTTTCCCATTTCTCCAACCTTCTAACTGGAGCATCATTAGGCCTTCGCCGAATATGTCCAAACCACCGTAAACGATTCTCTCGCATCTTATTCTCAATGGGTGCAACACCTACCTTCTTACGTATCTCTTCGTTCCGAATCTTATCTTTTATTGTATTTCCACACATCCATCTAAGCATCCGCATCTCAGCTACACTCATTTTTTGAATATGATGTCTCTTGGCAGCCCAACATTCCGTACCATATAGTAAAGCGGGTCTAATAGTCGTCCTATAAAACTTTCCCTTCAACCGCAATGGCATTCTACGATCGCACAGCACTCCAGTAGCACTTTTCCATTTCATCCACCCAACCTTTATCCTATGATTTACATCTCCATCAATTTCTCCATACTTTTGAATGATAGATCCCAAATATTTGAAATAATCATTCACCGGTATATCTTGCTCACCAAGCTTCACTACACTCCCATCACTACTTCGTTGCTTACTAAACCGACATTCCATATATTCAGTCTTACTCTTACTCAACTTAAAACCTCTAGCTTCCAATGTCTAGCATTAACCCCAGCTCTAGACTCATCAATCAAAACAATATCATCAGCAAACAACATACACCACGGTACATTTTCTTGAATTGATCTCGTAAGCTCATCCATCACTATCGCAAATAGGAAAGGGCTTAAAGCAGATCCTTGATGTAACCCAACCGTTATCGGAAAATTGGTTGTCACCCCTCCACAAGTGCGGACATTGGTTACTACTCCTTCATACATATCTTTAATTATACTAATGTACTTGAGAGAAACACCTTTCTTCATCATTGTCCACCAGAGAACGTCCCTAGGTACTCTATCGTATGCCTTCTCTAAATCAATAAAAACCATATGCAAATCTTTGTTCCTCTCTCTATATCTTTCAATAAGTTGTCTAAGAAGATGTATAGCTTCCATAGTTGATCTTCCAAGCATAAAACCAAATTGATTCTCCGATATCATGACAACCTTCCTCAACCTAGACTCAATCACCCTCTCCCAAAGTTTCATAGTATGACTCATGAGTTTTATACCACGATAGTTTGTGCAATCTTGTATATCACCCTTATTCTTATATAAAGGCACCAAAGTACTCTTCCTCCACTCATTAGGCATCTTATTTGTTCGCCAAATCAAGTTAAAAAGATTTGTCAACCATTCTAAACCTTTCTCTCCCAAGCATTTCCAAGCCTCGATAGGTATACCATCTGGGCCAACTGCCCTTCTTGACTTCATTTTCTTCAAAGCCTCTGCAATTTCTTTCTTTTGAATCTTGCGCATGAAGTCACGATTTATCTCATGAAAAGGAATGGAGAAGTCTCCAAGATCTTGAGCATGACTATCATTAAATAGCTTATCAAAATAATCTTTCCATCTCTCCTTAATCTCCTCATCTTTGACTAAAACCCTTTGCGTTTCATCTTTGATACATCTAACCATACCCAAATCCTTCGATTTCCTATCTCTCATCTTTGCAAGCCTATAAATATCCTTCTCGCCTTCTTTGGTATCCAACTTGTCATAAACCTCCTTATATACCTTAGCCCTCGCGTTTCGAACAACTTTTTTAGCTTCCTTCTTTGCTATCATATACTTCTCCAAATTCTCATTATCACGACTCTTACTTAGATTTCTATAACACTCTCTTTTAACCTTAATAGCTAATTTGACATCCTCGTTCCACCATGATGTATCCTTACCTAGTGGTGCACCGCCTTTAGACTCACCCAATACCTCCTTAGCTACTTTTCTCATACCACCCGCTATCTTATTCCACATTGATTCTGAATCCTCCTCGAGACACCAATCAACTTCCTTAACTACCTGCTCTACAAACATTCCTTGTTTAGCTCCTTTCAGTGCCCACCACTTAATTCTAGGATCTATCCTATGTCTATCCCTTTTGCGGCATTGTCTAATTCTAAGATCTAAAATTAAGACTCTATGTTGTGTAGCTACACTTTCTCCTGGTATAACCTTACAATCGATGCAACAACCCCTATCTCTCTTTCTAAGTAGGAAAAAATCTATCTGACTCGTATTAACCCCACTTTTAAATGTTACTAGGTGAGACTCCCTCTTCCCAAACAAAAATCTAAAATCCTTTCTCCACTTTCATTTCTTTCTCCTATACCATAGCCTCCATGGATATTCTCAAATCCATCCCTACTAATGCCTACATGTCCATTAAGGTCACCGCCGATGAAAAGCTTTTCTCCATAAGATGTCTCTTGTACTACTCCATCTAAATCTTCCCAAAATTGATGCTTAATGGAATCATCTAAACCTACTTGAGGTGCATAAACACTAATAATATTAATAATATCCGTACCTAATACTAATTTAATAAGTAAAATTCTATCACCCTTCCTACGGACCTCAACTACATTATCTATAAACTGACGACTCATAACAATCCCTACTCCATTCCTATTCCTATTTATTCCTGTATACCAAATCTTATATCCCCAAGGTTCTATCACTTTAGCTTTCTCACCTACCCATTTGGTCTCTTGAAGACATAAAATATCAATATTTCTCCTACACATAACATCTACTAACTCTACCAACTTACCAGTTAAAGACCCTATATTCCAAGTGGCTAACCTAATTTTATGGTCTTGGACTAACTTCTTTACCCCCACCCGTCCAACAAAGTGAGGGAACCCTTGCCTATTTGACACCACACCCGGGCGCCGGTGTGACGCGTCGCTTCTGGGCGACGACCTAGCAACCCTTGCACATTTATCACTGCCTCCGGGCCTAGAGAGTACAGCGCGTCGCTCAGTAGGGAACGCCCCAACGAAATTCTCATATTGGTTCATTTTCATAGGATATGACAAAGTTTTTATGCTGGCTGTCACAGGCCTACCGCAACCCTCCTCCTTTATCCAGGCTTGGGACCGGCAGTGTATAACTACCCAGGCGGAGTTATAGTTACTTTAGTATGAAACAAAAAATTTAGAAAACCAAAGTTTCTAAATCATACATTATGTTAAAACAAAATGAGCGGAAGCAAATTATGCGAAAATTGCAAGAATGCATAATGCATTTATAAGGTCCACCATTGGACAAATATAACCCCATAATGGGGAATAACAAAATGATCCACTAAGGGATACCACAAGAAGCCTACGAAGAGGCATAACATACATATGCTTTATTGAATGAGAGCCCAAAAAAGGCCATAAAGAGCATATGCATATACGAATCATTATATGAATAGATACTCAAAGAACTAAAACATGCTTCAAACATGTAGTGAAGTTCCAAATAAGAGAAACGAAGTCTCCAAGCATACTTTAGGCAAAATAAGCCCAAGAGTTCACAAGGTTTTTTAAAAACATTTATGAAAGTCACACTTAATTGAAAAGAGGGAAAAAAAACATTTTACATATAAGGGTGGCAAAAACCATAAGCACTTAATATATAGATTAAATGCTAAGAAATCAACTTGATATGCATATCAAAAAGAAGATTTACTTGAAAAACACAAGTCATGAATGGAATTTTGCAAATTTCAATAATAGTTTATTCATTACAAACAACTTCCTCATTAGTCCTCCAAAACCCATAAATCAAGTGTATAAGCTACTAGATCAAGAATATAAAGCCATTAAAGGCAAAAGACACACACAAAGGTGTGTAAACGAACCTCTTGTCTACATATAATAATACTTGAAATAAGTGCATCTACGACAAGAGCAAGAGAATACATGCCAACATGGACTAAAAAATATCTCTTGTCTACGTAAAAATACACTTAAAACCAAGTATGTTCAGCTACTAGAACAAGAGTAATAAGCCAACCATGGGCTAAAACATAATACATCTCTTGTCTACATAAGATGGCACTTGAAATGAGTGAAATAAGCCAACCATGGGCATACATCTAAGCGACTAGAACAAGAACACAAACGCCAACATGGACTAAGATCACACACGATGGTGTGAATCAACGTGTCTTGTCTACATATAAGATTACTCAAGACAAGTGTGTTCAGCTACTAGACCAAGAGAGCAAAAACCAACAAAGGGCTAAAAATACACGAAGGTGTAATAAAATTCTTGTCTACATATGATAACACTTAGATAATGGGCATAAAAGGAAAGGACTTTTGAGACAATAAAGCTTGTAATGACAACATATAAATAAAACCTCGAATGAAACAATATTCCTTTTAAAAAAAAGAATACTCATAACAATAACATTTTGGAATAAATGCATGTAAAAAGTATCTTCAACAAGATACTACAATCGATAAAAAAATATTCTTGAGAACAAATGTGTGAACATACACACACCAAGAACATTTGTGAAAAAACACAAGAACACATGTGCACAACAAGCACAACATACGGAATCACAAATGTGCAAGTGCACTCACAAGATTCTTAAACAAATAAAAGGTTGGGCTATAATCCCAAAACACCTTGATTTTAAATATACCTTAAAACATTTAAGGTTCCAAACACCATATGTCCATCACATTTACATAGAGGCATCCATAATATCAATGGCCACAAGAGAAAAAATGAGTGTCACACTCATAATTAGAGATCAAATAACAAATCATTTTAGAGTCCCAAGGTGCCCATAACTCACCTCAACAACCATCTATAATATGGAAGGTGGACAATCTAAAATGATACAACACGAGGTGCCCATAACTCACCTCGACAAACATCTCTAATATAACAATAATAAGGCCAAATAAATGATGCATTAAATAACATGTGATGGACAAATATAAGTGCCACAAAAGGGCAGTAACCACATAAGGAATCATTTTCCAAATAAAAGTTTTTACCAAGAGGACCGATTAACAAATTGAATCAAAGGTCCAATATAATCCATCAAAACAATTTTGCATAAACACGAATTATGCTTAATCTTCAAAAGAAGTCTTGCACCAAAAAAGACTTATTAAGCAACAAACACAACAACATAAAGAATTCATCAAGACAATCAAGCTTTTAATCAAAGAAATCATAAGAACCGTAATGGTTCACAAAGAAGGCTTTAACACAATACTCAAGGAAAAAATATTCAAAAAAAACACTTGAAAATTTATAGATTTGGGATTAAATCCCATACAACAATTTTAAAATATTCTTTGATTGTGATGAGATATGCGGACACATACAAAGTGCTATAAGCACTTACAATGATTTAAAAAGAACTCAATATCTAAATTCATTATATTTTTCACAAAAGAAATGTGCATAAAGGCTCCATAATGCAAAAAATGTCTACGAAGAGACAATACACATGTAAGCACACAAGGCTTTATAAAAGATGTGCACGAAGGCACTCATACAATACTTGAACAAATACACACCAAGGTGTAAACAAACATGCACTAAGGCATGTATATCATAAAAAAGAGGGAATGCATACAAGCGCAAAATATTTGAGAAGCAAATGTGCACAAAATACAAAAATACACAAAAGTGAGCAAGTATGCACTTTATAAAAAGAGCAATGCTTGAAATTCTCAAATTTTAATTATGTCATTACATGCTTGATAAGTGCAATTGAGGACAAAGAAAACCATATTATGGCCAATGTAGGCATCTTTAAAGATATTATTAAGAGGTTTCGAAACCTTATGAAAAATACAAACCAACAAGTTTATAAGGATGAAAAATGAAATCATTTATACCAAAAAGGATGTAATAGATGAACTATGCACTCTATGTGGGAAATTCCTTTTAAAACAATCTTTCCTAATGGTTTATCATAGATAATTTTTCAAAAAAGAAACATTGAAAAACTTTTTAGGAGTTCTTATAAGTCATCATTAACAAGAACTACTTTAGGATTCAACAAAGATTTTAGATGTGAGAGATTCTCATATAATGATTATATCAAATTTTTCAAAAATGCACTAAAATCCATAATCAAGAGGGGAACTCGAATCAAATTAGGGTTCATATGAGAGTTAAGAAATTTTAAGCAAAGATCATTATTTTAGCAAGAAATCATATATATAATTTTTAAAAGTTAACTTATAGGTCAATCATGAAATATTTATTTAAGAACTATAAATCTCACATAATTGAAGGTAATTTTTAAAAACATAAATTACTATTATATGCGATGAGTAGTTCGAAAAATAAACACGAATTTTATATTTGGACAACAAACGATTTCACCAAATTTAAAAGGAGATATTTTCAAAATATATGAGCACACGAAATGTGAAAAGAAATAATTCAACTATCATGACCATTAAACGAACAAACTATATGCAAGAAACATATTGTCAAATGCATAATACTTTTAAGAAAAGGGATACATACCGAATAACTTGAAAAGCATAATACTTTAGGAAGAGCAATGAATACTTCACCATTTCTTGAGCGACACGCTTTCCGTTGCACCAAAGGACAACCCCATCGTGACCTTGCTTTGATACCATGTAAGAAAGTGACTTGAAATACATTGGGTTCAATAATGAACCCATATCTATCCACGTGAAGTGCAAATATACCCATTAAAGGGAAACAACATAAGCACATAATGTGCTAACACATAAAACCCATAAAAAGGGAAAAATATGACATAAAGTCATAAGTTGCATATCATTGAAGAATAATGGAGAAGGGGTAAAAACCCCATTACAATGGAGCATAAGCTCCCTCAAGTAGAAAGAAATACAAAGGGGAGAGCCCCTATTTATAACAACAAAAAGGAGCCTTGGAGGGGCTCCACTCATAGACGTTGGAGCCCCTCCAACGGTCACAAATGTGACCGTTGGAAGGGGCCCAACGTCTATTTGAGTGGGCCCCCCAAGGTACCTTTTGGTACTTGAGAAAAAAGAAATAAAAAATAAAAGAAAAAGAAAAATAAAATAAATTACAATCACATTCATAAAGTGAATGTGCGTAAAACAGAGGAAAAGACTAAAATACCCCTACGGCTAAACAAAAGGAAAATATATATTTTATATATATAAATAGGAGGATACATATACATATATACCATATATGTATATGTATCATCTTTTATATATATAAAATATGTCTAATTACAACAATTGATGGGTACATTTTAACACACTATATAATTCACCATCATTTGTGCTTAGTCTTTGATGCATAGGGAGGCAAGTGTGAACAAGGGCTTATAAACTTTCATGCTAGTTTTGGTCAACAAATCAATAATATATTTGAGTTCAGTTAGCACAAGCTCATCATTCTTCCTATCTATCTCCACTCCCGAAAAGTTTATAAGCCTTCCTAAATCCTTTATATGAAATTTCTTAAGAGTATTTCAACCTCCTTAATATGGCTCTCACAGTCAAGGTTGTAAGTAGTGTCTGGTTTACCCGTATCCGTCGGCCCAATAGTAACATTGTATCGTATCGTAAATGTATTGTAACTTTTTAATAAAAAAATACAAAAAATCCAAAAAAAATAAAAAAATAATAAAAAATCTAAAAAAATCATATCACATAGAATAATAATGAATTGCACAAAATACAACCATAAAATCACATATGAAGTATCTATGTCTCTATGAGCCGCATAAAACATCATCAAACATCAACTAATATAGAATCACAGATAATATTGCATGCAAATCTCACAAAAACAATGCAAAATATTAAATATCTTGTAATTAAGAACATACTACAAGACTCATACTTTCATATAAATAAAAACATCTCACAAGAACAAATTTTTTAATAAAACATGATACATCAATAATCATAATCATCTTCATCATCAATATCTTTTTCTTCTCCTCTATCATCGACATCCATATCGTCTCCAAGATATGTGGGGTATTCATCATCTACCTCTTATGCTCTTTCCATGTTAATCAACTGAATGTCCTCTTTATTCAAAAGAGTACATGCTCTTTCTTCAACCTATGCATCCAATTTATCAAAATGTTTAAAACTGACGTGATCAAATTGCATTTTATACTTCCTTACTGATAACTTTTTGATTTGCCTAAAAAGATGGCATAAAAAAATTAAAATTAGTTGAGTTTTGAATGAAAATGACATAAATTTTATAACTTTATATACCTTTGCCTCAATCATAAGTTGTACCGAATGTACACGAGGTCAATGAGTCTTTTATGCTCCAATTTATTTCTTTTTTTGGTATAGATTTGCTCAAAGACACTTCAGTTTCTCTCGCATCCACATGCACTACACGTATAGCTAAGAATGTGAATGACAAAAGCTCTCAAATTTGGAACATCACTTTCAAACCTGACCCACCACATGTCTGAAAAAGAAACAAGAAAATAAAAAATCAATAAGACTAACAGATACTCATACAAAATATCATAACTAAATAACAATTTGAAATTAAAATTGAAATAGACAATAAATTATTTGGACGCATTGTAGCATGGTTTCGCATTGTTGTAAGTCTCCCAATAGCATGCAATGCATTCATAAGTTTTCATATACTTATGAATTTGATCTTAAATGTTATAATCAAGGTTCAGCCTTTCGATGCAATCCAAAAGTCCCTTGACTTCTTTGTCCATTTTAAACATAAGAGAGTATCTAAATGCAGGATTTAAATAATGTTGTAGCATGAAGAAATTGAGAAAGTTGCTCAATCCACCTATGATCAATGATGTTTTATATAAGTATGTATAATTTTTTCTTCCCCTTCAAATTATCTTCAATGGCCTCTTTTGCCTTATTCAGGGCCTCAAAGAGATAACCCATAGTTGGTCTGTCTTTACTGTCAACCAATTGAACCACCTTCACCAAAGATATAGTTATTCTCAACAACTTCATACATGAATCCCATAATTCACTTCTAAATAAAATATCTACAATTTCTCTAAGCTTTACTTTTGTGCATCGAGATATGCATTCCAATTATCTGATGAAAATAATTTTTTTAGTGCAACTTTATTCTTTACTAGACTTTGCACTATCAAAAAATTTATAGCAAATCTAGTAACTGCAATACGAATCAACTCAACACCACCAGTGTACTTTCTTATTAGGCTCAAAACCTATACATGATTTAAAATAAATTTAATAAATTTTTTGCAGTATTAAACTATATGATGTACCTCATCCATGTTGCAGATGTCTTCAAGCATAAGGTCCATGAAAAGGGCAGCACACAGGGTCTAAAAGAATGACCCTAAATTTTTTGCCAATTCTTTACCTGTTGCTCTATAATTCTTTTCCTCTGTTACTGCGTACCTCTCTCTCAACTCAATCTCTTTCCCCTTACTATGTACCTCTCTCTCTCCCAGGCTCATTCTCATGAATATTTCAGAAAATATCAGTATATTAACATATATAAACATATCGTATAAACAATAAGCAAAAATATTTTTATTGTGTTAATACCAGGTTAAAGATGTGATATTTAAAAATAGATAATATTTTAAAAATAATAAATAATATTTTTTGTTATAATATTGTCATTTGAAAATATCACTAATTTATCGCAATATTTTCAAAATGTGGGTGATATTTGTGACACACACACACCAATTAAAAAAGAAAGCATAGTTGTTGATGTTTTTCCTAAATCCGAACAAGCATGTAGACGCGTTTATCATGGCTTGTTATTAGAAAATATGCTTTGATATCGAATTAATTCAACCAAAACATTTGATTTTTTATCACATGGTTTTGTTGTAATATAGACTATTAATTTTAATTGGATCTCTTTAGAAACCCATTTAAACATAAAAGATACCTAATTTAATGCATGTTTTCCACTAAATAGACTATGAAGAATATATTTGCAGTTCAAGTTAAGTGAAAAAATATGCCTACACTTATATATATTTTTTATAATCCCATGCTTAGGAGTGTCCACTTTGCATTAATGTTATTGTTATATATTTTTCTTGTACCTTTCGGTATTTATTTATAGGTACTACTACTATATTTTTTAGAACTTATTGTATATGTTATTGACCTTGCACTCAATATTATCAATCTTGATTGTGTGCATAATTGATTTTAATATAACATTTTTTTTGTTTTCAGGACAAAAATAATGGATAAAGGAAAAGGACTTGCATCATCCTCATCCCCACATGTAAGTTCTGCTGGTAGTTGTAGTGGGAGTGTTGATTAAAGTTCGTTAGCTGCAACATGTGATGAAGGGGGCCACTATGGGCACATTAGGATAAGCTTGCAAAAACTAGAAGAGGTAGTGAAAGCAAAAGATTTCGATGCAAGCTTTGTGAAAGAGATTTTGTTAAGTCTTACACAAGAGTTAAGGCTCATTTGTTGAAGATACTAAGATATGGCATTTTAGGATGCAAAAAAGTTGATGAGACAATGCGAAGACAATATAAGAAAATACAAGATGAATATGAGAAGAGGAAGACAATGAGTGATTCTTGTGCGATTAGTGTACCCTTTTTAAGCCACCAAGAAGATGCTCAAAAAAATGAAAAGTCAATGTAGGAGGTAGAGGAAGAAGAACGATACAAGCATCATTTAATACATATGGAAGGGAGGAGATGGATAAAAAAGTAGGGAGGTATTTTTAGTTTAGTTTACTTCTATTTAATGCAACTAGAAATCTTTATTGGAACGATTTAGTTACTTCACTAGCAAATTGTAATTTAAGTGGCTATGTACCTCAAAGCTCAAAAAAACTATGAACCACACTTCTGGCAGAAGAGAGGGCAAATGTTGAGAGATTGCTAGATATTAAGAAATATTCATTGGAACAAAATGAAGTTTTCATTGTTTCTAATGGGTGAACAGATATTCAAAGGCATTAACTGATTAATTTTATTACTTCTTCGCTTAGTGGCTCAGTATTCTTAAAAGCAGTTGATACATCTGGGCAATATAAAAATGTTGAGGATTTGAAGAGGTTGTTTATAGAAGTAATAAAAGAAATGGGTGATCAGAAAGTAGTGCAAATCATCACAGACAACACTCCAGTTTATAAAAGTGCAACATTGAGTTTGGAGAGTGAGTATCCTCGTATTTTTTGGACTCTCTATGTAGCACACAACTTGAATCTGACCCTCAAGAGCATCTGCAACCCCAAAGAAGAATAAAATTCACAAGCATATGCTCTATGTTCATGGATTGAGAAATTATAAAAAAATGTCAAAAGCATTAAGAATTTTGTTGTCAACCACCATCATGCTAATGTTATATTTAATAGGCATTCTGACTTGAAATTGTTGAAGGTCACTGAAATACGTTTTACATCTATCATTGTGATGGTGAAAAGAATTAAGAAAGTGAAGAATGCTTTGGTTAACATGGTCACTGATGAGAATTGGACATTCTATCATGTTGATGATGTTGTCAAGGCTCAAAAAATTAAAAAATTCATTATTGATGATGAGTTTTAGGATAGAGTCGTATACTTCTTTCAATTTAAGCAACCTATTTGAGAAATATTGAGAGAAGTTGATAAGGATGAATATATGCTTCACAAAGTTTATGAAATGTGAGATAATATGATTGAGAAAATACAATTTGTAGTCTTCAAGCATGAAGGAAAAAATCCTGTATTGGATGATTCAGAATTTTTTAATCATATTCATTCAATTTTAGTCAGAAGATGGATAAGAGCAACACTTCTTTATATTGCATGGCACATTCTCTTAATCCAAAATATTATACAAAAAAGTGGCAGGAAAGTGGTATTGGTCGTGTACCTCCAAATTTAGACCCAGAGCTATCAAAGCATACAAATATGTGTATGACAAAACTTTATCCAGAATCATATATTCTAAATCAAGTCACACAAGAGTTTGGAAAATTTGCATCTTCGAGATTATATGAACAGGCATTACTAGCGAGAGAGGATGAGAATATAGATCCTATCACATTTTGGTCAACATTTGAATCAGAAACACCTCTTCTCCAACGTCTTGCATTAAAATTGTTATCTCAGCCTACTAGTTCATCCTGTTGTGAAAGAAATTGGAGCACATATTCTCAAATCCACAATATAAAGAGAAACAAACTCACAAACCAATCTTCGACTACTTTCGCGAACCAATGATGAATACAGGTACCTCATAGTCCTCCTCTCGAATAACTTTCTCCTCCTCTTCTTTTTGTGCTCACGACGACAGTCGCGACATTACTACTGGCACCAGCCACACCTTTTCTCTTTGCTGCAAAACTTCCTACTTTTGATCCTATGTTGTGGATTGTAGAATCAGAAGTAAGGAGCTCATCTTCGTAATGCACATCCTCCTAAGACTTTGCATACTCAATTTCTGCCTCATTTATTTTTCTTGTCTTTTTCCTCCTGAATAGTCAAGTAATTGTTGCCATTGTCATTTTACGACATTCGACAATTTCCTTGACATGCATGCATGCATATTATGATGTGTCATGGCTAAATGATGCTTCAACCAAGATATACCACCCGAAAAACTATTTTGGCAATAGTTTCACTTGATTTTTAATAGATTTTCACTCGTTACTTGAGTGCACCATTGCCATGTTAGATCTCCCGATGTCATCTTCCCCAAAAAATACTCAATAAGAAGCAAAGAATAAAGATTTTTTACCTTAACCCACTAGCTTGAGTGAAAAAATGAGTGAAAATGAACTCTTGAGAAAATTGCAAAAATCCTCTCCCTTGCACATGAATCGGCCCCAAATCGATCTCACAGATTCTAGGGTGCATGGGTTCCCTTCTAGCAGCCTCTAGACATATGGAGAATTCGGCCCTCAAGAGGCCTTTTAAACCAAAAATTTAAAAAAAAAAAAATCACTTTCGAGTCTTTCTAAGTGTGCCTGACCCGCATCGTATGATACGAGGTGTATCGTACGATATGGGTAGATACATGAGTGTATCGTACGATATACCCGATACAGGTATAATACACACTCGTATCACGATACAAATGTGTATTATATCGTAAACCCCAAAAGTAATGATATGTATCGTACAATATGGCATGATACGAACAACCTTACATCACCCAGTGCAGTTAACCCATACCCAAGGTTATCTTTGTCCAAAATAGACTCATTCAACTTTGACCAGTCCATTTTGGTCTATTAAGAAAAGGGTTAGGCCTCGAGAATGGTGTACCTCGAGCCCTCCCCCCTCCCCATTAAAAAAAGGGGTACCTTGAGCCCCCCACCCCACTCTAATTAAAAAAATAAGGGGGTACCTCAAGTTCCACACATTAAAAAAAGAATGAGTACCTCAAGGAGTAAAGAGGGATGGGGCTCGAGAATGGGGCGCCTCGAGAATGGGGCGCCTCGAAAAGGGGTAAAGGGGTGGTATTAAAAATAATATATATATATATATACCCTCCCGCACCCAAGTTTTTTTAAAGTGCCTCATCGCCGCACCCGCACCTATGTAACATAGGCTAGAGCCTTATCTTTGTATAAAAAATGAGAGTGGTCAAGAGAAGATTGATAAAAATCATGTTTATGAATCTCTAAAGAGAAATTCTCAAACCAAAGATCTAGATGTTTATTTCAAACCATATATTATCATTTTTAGCTTACAAACATATGAGCTCAGTACATTTCATTGTATTGCGAAGGTTGTTCCATATAAACTTTTTATTTGGGGTCCCCATGCAGAAAAACATTTGTTGCATCTAGTTGATTTAAGGACCCCTCTAAATCAATAGTCAAGGATAAAATAATTCTGTTGGAAGCTGTTTTAGCTAGTAACCTGAGAGTTTTGTCATAATCAAGAATGTACCCTTGAATGAAGTCTCCTACAACCAATCTGACCTTGTATCTTTCTATGCTATAATCTGGTTTTGACAGATTTATGCTACCATCGGGTATATCTTATTTAAAAAACCCACTTTGATCCAACTACATTCTTGTCCTTAGGCCTTTTAACTATATCCTTTGTCTGACACTTATGCAAAGCTTTCATCTCCTCATTCATTGCCTCTATTGATATTTTACACATTGCTTGAGAAAAGGTTTTAGGTTCATCCTGTTTTTCTACCTTCCTAAGCGAGAAAAGTCTAATGGTCCACATTAAAAATTTTATAACTCACATATTTCTACAGGATGAGAAATCTTACCTGACCTTCTCAACTGGTTGTCCAACCACTTGCTGATTTGAATCTGGTAAATTTTTTCCTCTTCTAATGTAAACATATTCATCATTGTACCTTATATTTTCTTAGACCTACATATTTTCACCAACCAGATGATAATTTCTCTTTTCTGTTGTAAGTTGTAACTCATCTCCTTGCTGTAGACTTTCTGCATGTTTGTGATTGTCAATAGATTCCTTTTGCTGATAGTCATCATTGCTAACAATAGAGAAGAGTTATGCACTCACCCAAAGCAGATGGAATTCAGTCACCACATCATTTGAAGGATTGCATGCATCAAACTATTTCAAGAGATATCTTTAAATAAGCATTCATCAAAGACTACAATCCTTAACACAGATGCATTTGCTTATTGGATCATAACATTGAAAATCCTTATAGCTTATCATCATAAACAACAAATCTACATACATAAGCCTTATTTTCAAATCTAATCATCAAAAGCTTTTCCTCATGGAACAAGTATATCTATATGCCTTAAGCATGCTATAATCATGATATAAAACAAAATATGAAGATTTATTAACCAATATCCTCATGGACAGTTCATTTAAATATGAAGATTTATTAACCAATATTCTCATGAACAGTTGATTTATACATATACTGCAGAATAAAAGGCTTCTATCTAGAGATTAATGGAAATACCGCAAGCATGAACAAGTTGCTAATCCACTCTCCAAAATATGGAGATGCTCTTTTTCAGCAACCCCATTTTGTTGAGGTGAATGTGTGCAAAGGCACCCTTTGGTTAATTTCATTATCTTGTAGAATTTTTTTTAATTCCTTTGACAAATACTCTCCGCCTCCATCACTTTGTAAATTTTAGACAGAACATTGATTTTTTGTGAGTATGAAAATTTTGGAATATATCAATCACTTCTGATTTATGTTTCATGAAAAATATCCATAAATAATGAGAATAATCATCAACAAAAGAATATAGCATCTACTACCAGAAAAGGAATCCTTGGGTGTAGGACCCCAAACATCAGAATGTATGATCTCAAATGGCCTCGAAGCTCTTTTATTTAATGAAGAAAAAGACAAAAGATGACTCACACACTTGACAACTTGGACAAATGATTGTTTCAGACAAATGACTCAAACTTGACTCAGGTATCAAACCACTTAAAATAAGTCTTTCAATAAACGACTGAGTGCAGTCAGAAAGATGACCTTGCCATATTTAAGGCTTATATACTGGAACTTATGAAGGTGATGATGTAGATGACTCCAATACTGGCTTTGAATTTGACTATGAGAACTTAAGTGTAGGATCTTTCTTGATGTACATATTTTCACATTCCTCCCCTTCAAGGAATGTGTTACTTGCGTGAAGTTCCTTCACATGCACAGAAGAGGGAACGAATATAATGCAGGAATTTGCAATCCACAAATTTAGAGATAAAAACAAGATCTTTCTTGATATTAGGAATACAAAATACATTAAGCAATGGAGCAGAAATGGAATTCAACAAAAGAATTAAACCATTTCTAGTATAAGTGATGGAATGATGAGTCTCATCTCCAACAATTACATTAATCCTATCATGATAAAGAATTAACTTTGAGATTTTACCTACGTCACCAGTGTTTCTCTGAAATCAATATACCAAACCATTGCTCATTTTGCTACAAAGTCAACCTGCTAATGCTGCTAGCCACGAGTTTTTATCTCCTGTCAATGAACTCCTACTGGTTTGTGCTGTGTTTTGCAGATTTTGCCCTTGATTTGAAGCCAAAATCTTATTTTGGACCAAGTTAACCTCAAGATTATATGTCAGATAATCCTTATACGAGCATTTTTCATTCACATGTCCTTTCTTTTTACATATATAGCAAGTTGGAGCGGTACATCCAGAATTATTATTTCCAAATGTTTGTACATCGGAAGTGGAAGAATACTATAGCTAGTTCATCCACGTCCTCTACCTCCACGAAAAGGGTTAGCTAGACCTTCATCACGAGCTATGATGGCAACTAATACTGCGTGTGAATCACCTAATACTTTGCATGGGTAATTGAGTGTTATTTCATATCGTAATAATTTGGGTCTTAATTCTTAAAATGTAGGAAGCATTGGGAGGCATTGTGAAGTCCTGAAAAGGACATGATATTTAGGTCATAGACCATTAAGAGTTTGTTGACCTTTATCCTTGCCTGATATTTCATGTCCTATCAAAGCCATTTGATCTGTTCAATATCTTTATAGCTAATTCTGAAGTCAAATCCTATACCTACGAATGTGGAAGAGGCTCAGATGGAAGCACTCAAGAAAAACATTACCTAACGGAAGGAAGCCATTTGAATGCAAATGGATTAACACCTATAAGTTCAGACCAAATGGATAAATTGAAGGTATAAAAAAAATTTAGCAGCTAAAGGTTGCAATCAAACTTATGGCAAACCATGAGACATTTGCTCCTATGCAAAGTTGAATCCTATAACAACACTTAATAGTTTGTTAGCATATAAATGGGGGATACCTCATCAACTAGATGTCAAGAATGTTGTTCTCCATGGAACCCGGAATAAATAGACACACACAGATATATACCTATAATTATATCTTGATTATAGAAGATAAGAGGAGGAGATATCAAAGCTTAAGGCATATCTTTATAAGGTCTGTTGTAAAAGACCAAAGGCCAATTTGTTGTTTCCAGGGCATCAAAGTACCAAGGTCTCAACAAGGCATTTACCTATCACAAAGAAAGTATGTATTTAGGTTGTAAAAGTGTAGGATCTATATACCACGTGGAGTAACATCACAAGTTGAGGTTGTGTGATGGAGAGAGGTGTGAAGACAGGAAGATATCAGAGATTGGTTGATAAGCTCATTACCTAACCATTACAAGGCTAAATATAGCATATACAATGTGTGATGAACCGGCTTATGCATGCACCTACCATTGAACATGTCAGTTATATATGATATCTTAAGATACATAAAACAATCTCTAAGAAAAGGTACATTGTATGCTATAGGTACTTTAACATTGTAATGTGTGTCGATGAAAATTTTGTTGACTCATTAAAGGATAGAAGGTCCACATCAGGGTATTGTATCTTCGTCGAAGGAAACATAGCAATCATGGAACAATAAAAAACAAATAGTGGTTTCAAGATCAAGTGCAGAGGCCAAATGTAGAACAATGGCACTTGAAATCTCTGAAGGTCTATGTATTAAATTAGTGCTTATACAGTTTGGAGTATATGTAAAGATTCTCGTTGACCTATATTATGATTTCAAGACAGCCATTCAAATAACACTGGATCCTGTCTATCACAAAAGATCCAAGTATATAGATACTGATTGCCATTTTATAAGGGAAAGGTTGAAAGTAAAATATTTCTAGTCTTTCACCTGTACACTCATCTTCAACTTGCACACATCCACATAAAAGAGCAAGACTAAAGGAAATTATTTGCAGGTTGATAATGATGGATATCTTTTTAATGAAACGAGGGATCACAAGGGATATCCCTAAACACGCAATAACAAGACACTAATGGGCAAGATACATAAAGTCACAAGGTGTCTAGGCATAATAGCACAAGAGAGCACAAAAGAACATAACAAAAATAGTGTAGTTATTGAGAAAAAGCTCTAAAGAGCCATAGATACAAGAGGGGACAAGGTCCCTTATTTATACACAAAGAGCTCAATACAGCCGTTGGGAGCTCCCCAACCGTCACAAATGTGACTGTTGGGGAGAGTCCCAACAGTCCTAAAAGGTGGACAGTTTGGTACATGGTCAAAAGTGAAAAATAGAAAAAGTAAAAAAAATAAAAAGGAGAAAAATCCCTAATTGATTGTGCTAAGTGTTAGAACTTGGGTTTTCACCAAGTCTGATCTGCAAAAGGAGAAAAAAGTGAGAAGAAAAAGGTAGAAGAAAGAGGAGACGTTGAGTCGGTTTTGCTGCACAGGTTCACGTTCTTTTTTTTTTAAACATACGTGACCTGATTCATTATATTTATGTATTAGGTTACACGATAATTCGGGTATGGACATGACTGTCCTACAATAAAACACAATATTTGTAACGACCCAGATTCATACCCTTGAAAGTGCGAATTTTTTTTTTTTACAAGTGTGAAAACAATCCCAGCAACCCGGAGACTTACAGTTAAACACAACCACCACCACAAGGGATCTTATACTCATCTTTCATACTAAACCAACCCAAACTTTATTTATTAAAATGCAAAGAGTCTGAGACATAATTAAATGAAAGTAAAGCAAAAGAAAGACAAAAGGGAAAAAGCCACGCCGTCCAAAGAATCTGCCCTGCAGTCGTGTAGTCCCCTCGTGACCCTTTTCAGAAGCAAGTCACCCCAGTAGGCATCTGAGGCTGCGAAAAATACAAAAAGTAGGGTGTTAGAATCCAAAGAATCTTGCGTACAGGTCTCTCTAATGAATCAAATACGTAAAAAGAACATAAATAAGATTCATGCAATATTTTAGAGGGACATAAATATAACACGTTCATAATTCAATTAATCATTCATTCAATAGGGAACAATTATTAGGCATGAGCGAACATTTAAATATAACAGAGATTACAATCTAGGCATTAAAGACATTTAACATGCATTAAAGAACAACATCATGCATTCATCAATATATCACAATTAAAGAAACAAGTAAAACATGCATGATCTAATGCATAGCAGGAATATACATGATTTCAATGTGATGCATGAGTAAATTATTACCTTTTATTAAAATTTTCTTTTCGCATGCATGTCCCCATTAAATGCACACAATTTAAGTTCCTCTTTTTAATTACCGTTGCCCGCGAACACACCAAACGGAAAAAATTCTCCGAGGTCAAGTTAGGTTTTCATGGTAACTTATCACACAATTTGTATTTTATTACTGGGTTCCAAACTTAGCCCTTGACTGATATCAAAAAACAGCACCATCCATCGGAACATTAGAAATCAGTATCTAATGTCGGGGACACAAGAAAAAATAGCATCCACAAGTATCACTTTCTTGGTATACCAAAACAACAGTTGTGCCTACACACCACCCCTAAGCAAAGTGCTGGATTCTCCCTAAAACCGTGGACAAGAGAAAGAACCTCAATATTGGGTGTAGAAGAGGATGCGATGCACAGCCACCTGTGTGTGTAGAGAGAGAGGGAGAGAGAGAGACGGCTGGAGAATAGAAAACTCGTTAACTCTTTGATTAGGGCTTCTCTCTATATTAAATAGAGAGAGGCTAAAAGGAGAAATTACATCTAAGTCCTTATGAGAACAAGATTTCAAAAAACCTCTAATATGAAAGAACTTAAACTAAAAACCACCTATTCTCAACACTCCCCCTCAAGCTGGAGCATAGATATCAATCATGCTCAGCTTGTCACAACATTTTGAGAAATTTGGCCTAGCAAGAGGCTTTGTAAACATATCTGCAACTTGGTCTTCTGACTTTAGGTATTTGGTAGAGATATGACCAGCTTGAATCATATCTCTTACATAGTGGCAATCAACCTCAATGTGCTTTGTTCTCTCATAAAAGACAGGATTGTTTGCTATATATGTTGCCGCTTTGTTATCGCACATCATGGTCATTGGAGAGGAAACCTTCACCTGGAGATCATGAAGAACAGTGCGAACCCACATCAATTCAGCAGTTGTTTGGGCCATAGCCCGATATTCTGATTCAGCACTCGACCTGGAAACCACATTTTGTTTCTTACTTCTCCATGAAATCAAGTTGTCTCCTAAAAACACACAGAATCCTGTGGTAGATTTTCTATCTACTACAGATCCAGCATAGTCAGCATCAGAATAGGCTACTATCTCCAGAGTTCCACCTTTCCTGAACAATAACCCTTTTCCAAGAGAGGATTTTAGATATTTGAGAATCATTATGGCTGCATTCCAGTGTACCTCAGTTGGTTTGTCCATAAACTGGCTAACTTTGCTTACTGCTAAAGCAATATCCGGCCTGGTCACAGTTACAAATAATAACTTCCCTACTAGGGAGCGATAGCTTTTGACCCTTCTTCAAACAACTGAACTTTATGGTCCATGGGAATATTTGTTGGTTTAGCTCCCAACATGCCCGTTTCCTTTAATAAGTCAAGAACATACTTCCGTTGAGACAAAACCATCCCTTCAAGGCTCCTAGCAACTTCTATACCCAGAAATACCTGAGTGAACCAAGGTCTTTTGTAACAAAGTGTTTTTGAATATGAGCCTTTGTGGCTTCAATAGCTTTCACATCATCTCCTGTAATAATGATGTCATCCACATATACCACCATAACAACTATGCCAAAGCTAGTTTTCTTTATAAAAAGTGTATGATCTGCTGCTGATCTATTAAAGTCAAAGCTTGACATCACTTCAAACAACTTTTGAAACCATGCACGAGGACTTTGTTTCAAGTCATAAATCGTCTTTCTCAATCTACACACCTTCTGACACTCCCCCTCAACCTCGAATCCTGAAGGTTGTTGCATGTAAACGGTCTCAGATAGATCCCCATATAGAAATGCATTTTTCATATCTAATTGGCACAAGCTCCAACCATGTTGAACAACTACTGAGAGAACAAGACGGATGGTACCCATCCGTGCAACAGGAGAAAAAGTTTCAAAGAAGTCAATACCATATGTCTGAGTATACCCTTTCGCTACTAATTTGGCCTTGTACCTTTCAATAGAACCATCAGATTTGTACTTTATTGTATATACTCATTTACATCCAACAATGTCAGCATCTGTTGGGAAATCAAATAAATCCCAGGTATGCTGAGATACTAAAGCATTCATTTCTTCTTGCATAGCCAGCTTCCAGCGATTATCAAGTTCTGCCTGTTGATAGTTCAGAGGAATAGTTTCAGCAGATAAGGCTGAAATAAAAGACTTCATCTAATGTCCAATTCTGGCATGGGAGACAAAATGAGATATGGGATATAAGGTACATTGTCGTGTCCCCTTTCGTAGAGCAATAGGCCTGTTATCATCATCCTGAAGATCACTATTGTCAGTAGAACTTACCTCAGGAGAAGAAGAAGATGAAGGCTCTTGCGGAAGTGGAGCTCTACGCACATATACCAATGAAGGATTATTAAATCTGGAAGAGGATGAAGTTTGGTTCGATAATGAGGGCACAGATTCCAAAGGAAAAGGAGGTATAGGTAATGGAAAAGACTCAGCTGGATCAACCTGCAGCGGGAAACCGAAAATAGAGTAATATGGAGAGGATTCCAAGAAAGATACATCTGCACTGACATACTCTCGGCGAGAAATAGGATCATAACATCGATAGCCCTTTTGATTTTTTGGATAACCTATAAATATGCATTTTGTAGCTTGAGCAGCTAATTTATCACGGTCAGGGCCAAGTTTGTGTACAAAACAAACACATCCAAATATTTTTGGTGAGAAAGAAAAAAGTGGGGCATTAGGTTTTAGGATATGTAATGGAATTTGATCACCCACAGAAGACGAAGGCATGCGGTTGATCAGATAGCAAGCAGTGGTAATCGCATCACCCCAGTATAACGCAGGAACATTGGATTGAATCATAATAATTCTGGCAACATCAAGCAGGTGTCGATGTTTTCGCTCAGCCACCCCATTTTATTGAGATGAATAGGCACAAGAAGTTTGGGGTTGGATGCCATGATCTTGGTAAAATTGTAACAGACCTTTTGATTTAAACTCAAGAGCATTATCAGTGCGAACAATCTTGACAATAGATTCAAACT
Organism: Nuphar pumila; assembly: GCF_984573655.1. Taxonomy (NCBI): domain Eukaryota; kingdom Viridiplantae; phylum Streptophyta; class Magnoliopsida; order Nymphaeales; family Nymphaeaceae; genus Nuphar; species Nuphar pumila. The sequence goes on along the minus strand of NC_143250.1, from coordinate 74,323,053 downwards.
GAGTTTTTATTTCAAGAATTAGGGATTTGATAATACTTGGAACTTCAGATCGTTCTTTTATTAAAAAAACCCATGACAACTTAGAGAAATCATCAACAATAACAAGATAATAACGACACTGAGTCCCAGTAGGAATCTTACTAGGACCCCATACATTTGCATGAAGAAGTTCAAAAACTTTATTACTAGGCTGACTCTGACTCGAAGGGAACGAACTTCGATGATGCTTGCCCAACTGACATGCTTCACACTGAAATGATGTAGTGGAAGGAATTTGAGGAAAGACAAAACGAAGCTTTGACAATGAAGGATGACCAAGACGACGATGCCACTGAACAGGACTAGATGAGTGTTCCACTGCAGCATAGACATTACCCACTGGATGATGTAGGTAGTAGACTCCATTTTCTTCATAGCCTCCACCAATCTTCTTCCTCGTCAGCAAATCCTGAAAATGACAACCCATCGGATCAAATATTACTCTACAATTTTGTTCTTTTGTAAGGCAACTAACAGAGAGTAAACTTTGAGGAAAGTTGGGAGCATAAAAAACATTTTTCAACTGTAATGAGGAGGATATAGAAATATTTCCCTGACCAACAACCGGAGAGAAACTCCCATCGGCTAATGAGACTACAAGCTGAGCCTTAATATCCTTTAGATCTGAAAAAACACGTGAATTTCCACACAAATGTCTGGATGCACCAGAGTCAATAAGCCACTTACTATCAGTCGAATGAAGATGATTTTCGGTTGAATAGGCAACACCAGCTACAGGAAGAGTGGAACTCAAAGGTCGAAGAGCTATCAGCTCATCATATTCCGCACGACTAAGGATGATACTACTTTCATTTGCAGAGATATTCTCTTGTACATTTGTTGCCTCGATAGTAGTAACATTTGCTTTAGGAGTATATGACTTTGATGAAGAAAAGGTTGGCCGACCATGCTTATCCCAGCAACAATCTTCTAAATGTCCAGATTTTCCACAGAATGTACATTGAAGCTTTCCTCTGCCTCCCATACCACGTCCATGTCCTCGTCCTCTGATATTTTGAATATTTCCACGCCATAACCAGATGAGACTACAAGAGCAGATGACTGAGTCACAGGCTGAGATTGTGGCAGAGAGATCGCAAGTCTACTCAGACGATTGTAAGCATCAGCAAGAGTGGGAACATCTGATCCAATCAACATTTGAACTTTTGCAACAGAAAAATCTGAAGAAAGACCTGTAAGAAAACGAGCAACCATGGTTTGTTCTTGATGATCCTTTTGCTTCGAGCAACAAAGAGGCATGTGAGCATTAAGTCTTTCAAATGCAGCTTTGACAGAGGCATAGTATTGGGCCAAGGTCTGATCTCCCTGTTGCAAATTATATATTTCCTGTTCGACTTGCAGGATACGACTCACATTCGTTTCTTGTGAGTATGTATCACGAAGATTGTCCCACATCAGTTTGGCTGTATTATAGTAGATCAATCCATCTGCAATATGGGGTTCGACACTATTCATGATCCATGACATAACTATGTCATTATCTTCATCCCAAGTAACATATTTTCCCAATTTCTCAGTGGGTTCGCCTTCCAACAAAATATGTTTTCGACGATGTCCAGATACCGACATCATAAAAGTTTTGGACCACCTGGCATAATTGGTTTCATTCAACCTTACGGAAGAGCCATACGAGAAGGGTTTGGCAAAAGCCTTATACTCCCCAATATGTTCCATTTTGGAATCACATTTCGAAGTTTCAGCCATACTGAAGATGTGATTCAAATAAAAATCAGATTACCTCACTTGAACAGCAAGTGTTCAAGAGGAATTTTCAACTCAGCAGGAAATCACACCTGTTGTTTTCCACGACAGAAGAATAACTTAAACTACCATGCTTCTTTCCAAAAAAAAACTCGACATAGCAGGGAGTCACGACTGTTGAAATCCACATTCTGAAATAAACCAACCAACTAAAGTTCAGGAATCACGAACATTGTTGAGCCCAAACACATCACGACCAATGATAGTATGCAGTCGCAAAACAAATATTCACTACACCTGCTGTTCTCCAAGCATATAAGGCACGACATCTCCAATAAGTCTTCAGGGCACAGTTAGACTGATTAATTATATTTCGATCACAAGCAATCAGCATAGAAAAGAAATCTGTAATCACGGCAGAATTCTGATCACATGTAATTAGCACAGGAAAGAACTCAGCAAAATTCTGATCACACGCAATCAGCACAGGAAAGAACTCAGCAATCACGGCAACACAGGAAATGAAGATTTTTGCTGCTCCCAAACAGCAGGAACACAACTCGACAACTCACGAACACAGGAAAGATCTCACGTCATGGCAGGAACAGGACTCGGCAACAACAGGTCACGGCTGGAGATCCAGATGAGAAGCTCAAGAGTTACGGCTCCACATCTTCTCCTTAGATCTGACGACAGATCTGGGTAACATCCCAGATCTGTTATCAGATCTTCCACAATCAAACAAGACCAAACCTGATTTTAAGAAGTCGTATTCGTTGATGAAGATCAGTCCATGTTGATCACACTCCCGAGATCGAGGGCTTTGATACCATGTAGAAGAGGATGTGATGCACAGCCACCTGTGTGTGTGTAGAGAGAGAGAGAGAGAGACGGCTGGAGAATAGAAAACTCGTTAACTCTTTGATTAGGGCTTCTTTCTATATTAAATAGAGAGAGGCTAAAAGGAGAAATTACATCTAAGTCCTTATGAGAACAAAATTTCAAAAAACCTCTAATATGAAAGAACTTAAACTAGAAACCACCTATTCTCAACATTGGGTTCATGAGTAACAATAGTGCACACGGAGTTTTTGTATCCTCATGGTTTTCCCAAAACCGCAATATCCAAGATTCCCACACTAAAGAAGGGACATCAAGAAAACATCACTTACAGTGTTATTCAATTTCTTTTATCTTGTTATTCATTCATCTCTTTTACATTTGCAAATCAACATGCGAAATTAATAACACAAGCTTGCAAATCAGCATGCCAAGCTCTTCACGGGACCACAGCCCGTGACATCATGAAATAGTACAATAAAGACAATAATATCACATTTGATTTTTCTGCAATGCATATAACAACTAAAACAAAGAGCAACGCATGCTCGAGGCTCATATAACCCAGGATGATCCGTTTGATCATTGATGCATCCGTCTGCAAAAATCATGAATAACATGCCAATATGCATTCTTTCCACATGCTTTTCAATGCACATTCAGGTATAAAAATTTAAAAATATGCATGAAATATTACTACACATATGCACATGCATGAGTTCCCATCCACGCAATCTACAAGTGGGATAAAATAAACTGCAAAAATTAGGACATAAACATTCACAAGCTTAGAAACTTACACATAACCCAGTCAACATTATGTCATCAACTTTATCTATTTTCTTTATGATCTTATTTGCTCATTTTGTATTCACTTGAGTTCATTTTTTTTTAATTTGTCATCAATTACATTAAGTTTTGATTTCAACTTAGTTTTATTATTTGATGTACATAACTATAGTGCTTTAGAGTTAATGTTTTACACACACACACACACGTAAAGTTGTGTCCCCATGTCCTATTTTTTTTTTTTGTATCATACCAAGCATATCATCATTGTGTTTCAAATATCAGCTTGAGCTTAGAAGTTATCAGTAAATTCTCTGATATATGAGAGAGGTAGGAATAATACATGGAATAATTTTCTAAAACCTAGTAGAATGATCTAATTTATCAACACGAGAGTGTCTCAAACTCTTAGATTAGTTTTTGCGATATTGGAATGGTTTTTTTTTTCACGTGTGGTGATTAAAGCTTACTCTTACAATTTATTCACTCTTATGCATTCTAGCTTGTCTCCTCCGACTTCTATACAGTTTCATCTTTTAAGTAATGTTTGATTTTGCACCTTGCAGATGGGATTTAAAAATGTAGTAGCCACGTCCACCGCTATCATTTTCAATCAACTCTAACCAGAAAGAATTAACTTTGAGGCTTTGAAGTGCAAACCAATAACTAGATGATTCAAGGATTGCAAATGCATGATTCTACTCATAGAACAGTTTCAAAATGCAGTTATTAGAAGTTTGGTTACAATCCCTTCAAAACACTCTAGAAGAACAGTGTAAGTGGGAAAGGGAACAAAAGGCTGATCAGCATGAACACTCAGATATGGGGCCCCTGTTAAGGCAAGTAGCAGTAAACACAGTTACTGAATAACTGCAATATCATAAAAAGGATGAAGAAAAGTAATTAATTAGAAAGGTTAGTTTCATAGGACCACAGAGAAATTTAAACTGTGGTTACAGTTGCATATTGTAAAATTTCCTCATTTAGTTATCAAAACTGCCACCAGAATTTATTACTAATGCCAGTGCATAATCTGCCAAGGAATATTTCTATGTGCAAGATAACACCAAATCATACAAGTATTTCTGGATCTCACAGTTCTTATCTGTATACCCCGGAAAAGTGAAAATGTGTGATATTGTTAACCATCAAACCCATGGTTTAGGACTCCAGTAACTTAATCAGAGTTGAAAGTGCATGATACAGTTAATCACCAAATCCATGGGAACAAAGGTTAAGACTGCTATAACCTAATCCTCAATAAGAGGACCTTAGTGTTAGTGATTCATGAAAAACAAGATTTAGATAAACTTTAGTATTGATTAAATAGTGTACCCAATATCCAAAGGAAGAGACCAAAGCAACATGCAAATTAATAATTGATAAGGTAAGATGATGGCGAGACCACATTGTACGGGTGCAAATCAGAACACTACCCCCCGGCATCCTTATGTCATGGAATATTCATACACAATATTCAAAAACTAAAAATTACAATAGAAAATAACAGATAGCTCATGTACAAATAGAGAAAAAGAAGGGAATGTGGAAGTTCGCAGCACCCAACTCTGACTTGGCAACGAATGGGACACACCGGGCATGTTAATGTTTATCAGAAAATGAACAACCCTCGCACCAACTTCTGCCAATCTCATCACGCATTCTTGGTAGGCACAGAAAATTGAAATCCAAGCAGAAGAGGGGATCATTATGGGAAATTGAGGATCATACAAATGAAATTCAGTGAACAACAAATGTGGCACCCCAACATACAGCAATACCACCGTCGATCAAGACACGGCATGCACATGCATTAATAAACCGAACCTTCCCGCAAATTCAGAGAAAAAGTTATAACTGAAAAACAACAGGAAGAACCCACTACACCCACACTATAGAAGATATTGTTTTCTCATAACTCAAGCATAGGAAACAAATATTCAGATTTTTTTTAGGGATTCCTTAAAACAGTACCTAAATCAAATTTAGGTTCTTTTTTTCCTATTCAAGCCAAAAGAAAAACCCGTACCTCAAAAATCCAACGCTTGGGGGCTGCGGCTGTTGCAAGGAGAGTGCTTCCACCGGCCTCGACTGCTCCGGCGCCGTGAAGGGGATTCCGAGAGGAAGAGAGAGAGAAGTCAAGAGATAGAGGGACAGCAAGAGGCGAGGTCGGCAGAGAGAGAGAGAGAGAGGGAGGAAGAGAGTAGAGCGAGGAGAACCAACTCGGGATCCCCCTTTTGAAAGGAGAAAGCCCGGAAAGGGAGGAGACGACCTACCTCCCGGCGGCTGAGCTCCGACCCCCCTCCCCATTGCAATTTCTTTCTTGCGGGATTAGGGTTCACTATGAACCCTAACCCTCTCTTTTTATTGGGCAACCCGTATCGGATTACCTTTACCTACCTTCTTTTATTTTTTATTATTTTTTAAGCAGGGTGCGGTCCGGGTCCTGACCCGAGACCCAGAAACCAATATATAGTTGGGTTCGCGCCTCACCCATACGATGAGGATCCACAAGTTGGATCTGAATGGATCCAAGTGTTTATTATATATTATATATATATATATATCATTTATTTAAATATTTCTTTCTTTTCTAATAGGTTTACATGATATTATATGTATTTCTATCTATTGATTCTTTTATGGGTCCTGGATCCGAAACTTGGATCCCAGGCCCAAATCAAATAATTTACGCATTATAATAAAAAAAAATCAAACAAATAACAAAATTACGGTTATTACAATATTACAATCATGCCCCAGTAAGCACGTCAATAACGCAATCCCAGTTTGGGTCTGGAACAGACCCAAACCATGGTCTTAAACCATAGACAACTTGTTCTTTAAGAACGAAAATTTGTTTTTCGTCAAACCCTTTGTAAATAAATTTTCCACCTGGTCTTCCGTAGGCATGAAATGAGGCTCAATCTCTTTGTCTTCGACCTTCTGTCGAATGAAGTGCTGATCTATCTCAATATGTTTTGTCTTACTGTGGAAAATAAGATTAAAAGATATTTTAATGGCACTTTGATTATCACACAATAAGATAGATTTCGAGATCTGTTCCTCCAACTCATTCAACAAATGCCTTGTCCAAGTAGCTTCAGCAGTTGCAGCAGCCATTGATCGGTACTCAGCCTCATTACTTGATCTAACTACTGCCTTTTGTTTTCTAGTGCTCCAGGATATTAGGTTTTCCCCAAGAAAGATGCAATATCCAGAAACCGGCCTCCTTTCATCAGGATCGCCTGCCCAGTCCACATCACTGTAGATCGTGACATCATGCATGTCCCCTCCTTTCCAGCTTTTCTTATATACCAATCCATCTCCGATGGTACATTTTAAATATCTCAACACTCTCTTGACAGTATCCATGTGTCATGTTCTTGGCTCATGCATGAACTGCGACACTTGATTGACAAAATAAACAATGTCAGGACGAGTAAAGGTAAGATATTGAAGCATACTGACTACACTTCGATATCTTGTAGGATCAGGATACAAATCTCCATCCTGTGAACTAAGCTTTTGATGTAAGACAATCGGTGTAGACAAAGGCTTGCAATCTTGTATACCAAATTTCTTCAATACATCTAGTGTGTATTTATGTTGTATCAATATCAGGTAACCATCCTTCCTGTCTACCTCGACTCCAAGGAAATAACGCAAATCTCCCAAGTCTTTCATCTTAAACCTTTGACTTAAGAGTCTCTTTATTTCTTCAATGTGGCTCATCGAGTTTCCTGTAACAATAATATCATCAACATGTATCAACAACATGGTGGTAATGCCTTTACCCTTGAATATAAACAATGAGTGGTCCAAGAGAGATCGACATAACCCATGTTTTTGTATTTCTAGGGAGAAACTTTCAAACCACGAGCGTGAGGCCTGCTTCAAACCATATATGGCTCTTTTTAGTCTGCATACCTATCAATAGGGTGTTTGATTCTATTTGAACTCCTCAGGTTTCCAACAGGCACATAATTATCTGGTTCAATGTGAGGAGCAGGAGGGGCGCCTTTTTCTCTTCGCACATACACATACCCTTTAAATTTATCGACGTTGTGAGCCTGCCCCTTCTTCAGCATATGAAGCTCCTCCAATCTGATCACCAGATTGAGGTAAGCATGTTTGCCCTGAGTCAATGTCATCTTCGTCAGCCGACTGTGTTTCCTGAGTACACTGAGGTGAGCAATCACCATAAACATCTGCAAATAATTTTGCACTCATCCATGGATGATAAACCTCTTCTCTGGGAATTCTTTGACAAGTATTAAACGATACATCTCCAAGATTATTCTCATCGAACACAACATTCCTGAAAATTTTAGCACGTTTAGTCATAGGGTCATAACACCGATAACCTTTGTAATCATCAGCATATCCCACAAATCTGCACTTGGAAGCCTTTGGTTGGAACTTATTCCTGAGAGAATCATCAATATGAACGTAGCAAGTGCATCCAAACACACGCAGAGCATCATAATCAAGTTGAATGCTGAAAAGAGAAAAGTATGATGAACTATTTTGTAAAACTGTCATAGGCAGATGATTTATAATATAGACCGCTGAATGGAATGCTTTTGTCCACAGACTAATGGGAAGATTACTATCATGCATCATGCTCATGACCGTTTCAACAATATGTCGATGCTTTTTCTCAGCAATCTCATTTTGTTGTGGCGTATGTGAACAAGACACTCTATGCTTTATTCCATTACTTTGGAGAATATCAGTAAAATCCTTTGATGTATACTCACCACCTCCATCACAATGAAAATGCAGAATATTGGTAGAGAAATAGTTTCGAACAAAGGCATGAAAGTTGCGAAATATGTGAAAAGTATTAGACTTATGTTTCATAAAGAATATCCAAGTATAACGAGAATAACTATCAATAAAGATGAGGTGATATCTGCTGCCAAAAGAAGAACAAACAGGCGCAAGGCCCAAACATCTGAATAAACAATTTCAAAAGGTCTTGAAGCTCTTTTATTTATAGAATCAAAAGGAAGTACATGACACTTACGCATTTGACAACTGGAGCACTTTTTATTATTTTCCTCAAGAGTCAAGCTTGATTTAGAAATTAATTTGCTTGATACAAGTTTCTCAAGAAAATAATAACTGCAATGACCAAGACGATCATGCCAAAGACTTAGCTTATTACATTTAGAAAGACTAAAAAAAGACTCAGGACCTGACATAGATGACTCGGACTGAAAAGACTTAGACTTCAATAAGGGCTTCAAGACGAAACTAGTATGCACAAATGGATTTTCCTTGAAGATGTACATATTTTCTTTTCGCTCCCCTTCAGCGAATGTCTCCCTCGTTTGAAGATCCTTGATATACACAGAAGAGGGAGTGAATTCAACATAAGAATGTGTATCATCAACAAGTTTTGGACACAGAAACAATGTTATTTTTTATGTTAGGAGCATGAATGACAGTTGACAAATTGAGAGATGATTTTGACAAAGGGATGATTGCATTACCAATGTGAAAAATATGATGGTGAGATCCATCTCTAGTAACAATACTATTTTTGTCAAAGTAAGGAACCGAGTTTGAGAGCTTACCAACATCCCCGTAACATGGGTCGCTACTTCTGAATCAACATACCATAATCCTTTATCATTCTGCTTCAAGTGCAACTCAAACAATACTGCCAGCAAAAGTTGTGTCGCCTCCCCATCAGTTTTGTAACATTATCTACCTTCTTGCTCTCAGTGTTTTGCAACTTTTCTTTATTTTGAGGATTAAACCAGCAATTTTCCTTAATATACCCCTTGTTATTGCACAAGTAACATGTCGGGACAGCTCTTAGATTTTGGTTCTTCGCATTGGAGTTGAACGGCATATTGCGTGTGGGAAGCAAACCTGTACCTGCAAATCTATCACGACCTCTTCCTCCTATGAAGCTATTTCCTCCACGACCACGACCGAATGAGAACCCAGTAGCTAGAACATCTTGAGAATCAGATTGAGCACCAGAATCTTCAGCAATGCCTTTCAACGACATTTTGTATTGTAGAAGTTTTTCCCGAAGGTCCTCAAATGTGGAAAGCATGGGCAAACATAACAATGATGTTACCAATACATGATAATCTGGGCCCAAACCATTCAATGTTTGTTGCACTTTATCCTTGTCCGGCACCTCACATCCAATAATGGCTAGTTGATCTGTAATAGTCTTCATCTTATTCAAATAATCCATGATAGATAGACTGCCATTTCTGAGAAGTTGGAATTCACGCTTGAGGAACAAAACCTTGGCTTCAGATATTTGAGAGTATGTTTGTGTCAACCTGTCCCACATTTCCATCGTTGTGCAGTCGTCGAGAATAGCAACTAGTACTTCCTAAGATAAGGTAGGCATGATGTAGGCAATTAATGCATGATCTTTTCTCATCCAAGAGACATAATCCGGGTTGCGAACAAGCTTGGTAGATGCAGTCCCATGAGCGTCTGTTTCCTCCTTTGCAATGAACTCTGGTGGGACTGGAATTGATCCATCCAAATGACCAAAGAGATCTTGGTTCCTGATAAAAGGAACTATATGTCTCTTCCAAGTCAGAAAATTGAAATTATTTAATTTTTCAGAGACAAGTTGGCTAAGGAAGTTTGATGACAAACCGGACTGGGTTGAAGAAGAAGAATCCATGATTATGAGATACGAGAATATAAAATGGAAAACACTCTAAGAAGGAAGCAATTGAATGACTACTTAAACTTCAAGATAATATGACTGTTTAAATTCAGTCCAAAAGGGAACTGGTTATAACAAAATTCGGATCTATTGTCCTTTTTTTTTAACAGATATCAGATCACGTGAACAGATGTCAGATCACATTGATTAATCGTGTTTTCAGATTAATCAACGATCAACATTTAGATAAAGGAATAAGAAAACATATTCGAGAGAAAGAAGAAAAAGAAATCACAAGTTTTTTTTTTGCTTGAAATATAGCAGCGATCCAAGAGATGTTGATTAATCGTGTTTTCCGATTAATCAACGATCAATTTTCAGATAAAGGAATGAGAAAACAGATTCTAGAGGAAGAAAAAAAAATCACGAGTTTCAAGAAAGGGGTTTCAAGAAAGAATCTGGATGAGAAGAAGAGATCGTACCTTTGAGAGTAAATACGATAACACAGAAGGGAAAAGAATATTTTACTGACCGAAAATAGATACTCTATGGTTATACCTTTTGGAAGCAATATTGAGCCCTAGATCCAACCATGCTTTGATACCATGTTAGAACTTGGGTTTTCACCATGTCTAATTTGCAAAAGGAGAAAAAGTGAGAAGAAAAAGGTAAAAGAAAGAGGAGACGCTGAGTCAGTTTTGCTGCACAGGTTCACGTTGTTTCTTTTTTTTTAAACGTACGTGACCTGATTCATTATATTTATGTATTAGGTTACGACATAATTCGGCTATGGACATGACTGCCCTACAACAAAACACAATATTACAGTCGTGCCCCAGTAAGCACGTCAATAACGCAATCCCAGTTTGGGTCTGGATCAGACCCAAACTGGTCCAGCATTACACGACACTTAATACTAAGTACATATGATAAAAAGACAAAAATATCCCTGAGGGTTATGTTAATATACAACTATATACAATATATATATATGTATATCAAAATATATATGTATATAATAGCATACAGGAATACGTAAATGCATATATTTTAACAATCTTTTCCCCAACATAAGGGAGAATATTGAGAGTTAATAAAATTGATATACTGTTGATATTGGGATTTTTTGTAATTTTCTAGGGACTTTTGTGTCTTGTATTCAAGTGCACATTGTTGTTTTTATATTTTTTTACTAGAACAACTTTATTCTTAAGGACTTAAGCTACTTATTGCAATTAGTATATTGTATTTTGGGTAGCATGAACAGTAACACTAAATAAATTCCGGTTCTTCTATTCTCTCTACTTTACTCTCATCTTCTTTGTGTTTCTTCTTTATGTCTTCTTCTTTTTCATATAACCTAACCTACATGGCTGCCGCTGCACCTTCAAGATGTAGATGTTAGCCAAGAAAATCCCTCCATCTAAACAATACTTATTGAAAACATAACAGGCTGAAATGAGACACAAGGATGTAATACTGGCTATAAATGAAATCCAAATATTATCGACTCACGTGAAAAGGACATTGAAAATGAGACAAAAGACACAATCTTCCACCAAATCAGAATAAGAGAGGTCCATAATAATGCAATAACCCACACCTTCTTCAAGTGCTAACTGGTACCATGCATCAAGCTTTAGAGACCGAGTATCAGCCTGAGGGGGACAGAATAAATTCTCATAACAATTAGGGAATAACAAAGAAATGAAATGTAAAGCTGCTAACAGTTAAAAAGTACTAAAGGATATAAACTAGTTAGGAATCAAAACTCAAACATGCCCTAAGCCCATTCCTTAAGAAATTAATCTTGGGAACAAAAAATAACAAAAGTATATTCCAATGATTAAAAAACTTGGAAGGGACAAAATCCAGAGTTTAACTGACCATAAAAGAATCAACAGTTGGAAAGCCTCAAAAACTTGAAGGAAAAGACCAACTAATTAAATCCAATTTGGTCAATAAAGTTGCTTTCAGAACCCATTTCGACAACAAGCCAGCAAAGAATTAGAAAGTCAGAAATTGTAAAAACATAAGAGCAAAACAGTAGCAAAAGCAAACTTTACCAACTCTTGCTTTTACGTCCCATCTGACATGCATAAAATTTATTTGCTAAGCTTGACTACTCTAGCAAAATTCAAGAACCAAGAAGAACATGCCAGTCTATATGTTGTTTTATATATACAAGGCTGTTAAATTTCAATTTTAAAACTACAGGAAAATCAAAACCTTGAATGGAAGTAAGTGTTTTGTTCTTTGGAGCACATTATAACATTAATGTGCAGGCTCACGGCCTAGACTATTGGCCTTACAGTGTAATTGAAAGTGTGCTTTGCATGACTATCATAAGTGTAATCAGTTGGATGTAGAATTGTAATACCCATGAATTTTATCATAAATAAACTTGAAATTTAGGTCGTTAAGCTGGTACGAGGTTATTTTTATTGTTTTAATTGTTTATTCGTAATTGAATCTCGGATATCCTATTTGGATCTTCAATGTTGGATCCCTAATATCTTGTTCAGAACTCCGATATTCCATTCAGATCTTAGATATCGGATTGCAAACCTTAAATTGAATATTTAATAATAGATTTTAGTCAAATAGATTGGATCCTCGAAGTTTAAATCTAATTTTTAATGAGAAAATTTGTATATTGGGCCTACAACACTTTAGTGGGAATTGGTATAGCTTAGGCGATGTTCGGATCCACAATATTGCATTTAGATCTTCGACATCGGAACTTCAATATTAATCTGGATCCTTGTATCGAAACCGTAAGGATCAATGTACATTTAGTTGGATCCATAATAATTCATTTGGATCCATAGTTCCAAATTAGAGTATGATCAAAACTTCAGATTCCTGGATCTGGATTTATTAAAGGGATTTACGAAGCACAATGGATCCTGGATCCATAATAAGTTATGTCAATTTTTGGATAACGTAAATGGATCCATGTTAACCTATGAAAGACCCGCAAGATCCTATCGAAGAATAACCCAAATGTATTAAGAATATAGTATTTTAGAGCTTGTAATAATTTGAATCCTCAGACGGATCCAATTTGCCCAATTGGGTGGATTCATTAAAGATTTCGATCGCGGGTCCCAGTGGTGGCCAAACCTCAATTGGGGTGTAAATAAAATAAATAAATATATATATATATTAATAATAATAAAAATATAATAATAATGATAATTATAAATAAATACATATGGATCCGCAGTTGGATCCATATGGGTCCAAACCGCAGACCCAAACCACGAAAGGATCGCGGGTCACGGACCCGGTCGAACCGAGCCCGAACCCCCCTGGTGCGACAAATACATAAACAAAAAAAAAGAGGCCCTACCCGATAAAAGGGGCATTAGGGTTCTGAGAGAACCCTAACGCAACCGATAGGGGAAAGAAAAAGGGGGGGGGGGGGGGGGAGTTGTGTGTGCAGCCGCCGGAGGTGAGGGTAACGGCCCTCCCTTTTCGGGCACCCTTCTTCTACAAAGGCCCTCTCGTTCCTCTCTTCCTCCCTCTCTTGATCGCACTCCCTCTCCCTCACATCGTCCGCGCCTCCTCCTCTCCTCTCTCGCTCCTTGCGTGCGGCAACCTCGACGATCGCCCGATATCGGCCGACGCCGTCGGCGACCTCGCACAACAGCCGACCCTACCATGCTCCCTGTTCTCTCTCTTTCTCACTCTCCCTTCCTTCCCCTCATCCCTTCGTTCTCCCGCACAGTGTGAAGACGAGGCGGCAGAGGTTCAGCAACTCGGAGAGGGAAAAGCTCCAGGAAAGGTAGGATTTTACTGCATTTTTTCAAGTGTATTATGTTTCAAGCATGCAATGTGGGTTTTCACGGTGATTTTAGTGGATGCCCTTGTTGAGATTAAGAGGTTTTATGTTTAAGTTTTCCTAGACTAGAGGTTATTTGAATTTTTAGTTTAATGAGGGACTTATGTGTAATTTCTCTTTTTGGCCTCTCTCTATTTAACATAGAGATTAGCCCTAATCATGTTTGACGAGTTCTCTTATTTTGCAGCCGTCTCTCTCTCTCTCTCTCTCTCTCTCTCTCTCTCTCTCTCTCTACTTAGGGTTCTGCACATCTCATCTAACCTTCTACATGGTATCAGAGCCACTGATCTCGGGAGCGTGATCGACCGTGATTGATCTACACCAACGGAAAAAAAAAGGCTGGAACCAGGTGTGTATTTTTTTTTGCGTAAGATCTGATAACAGATCTGGTGTCTGACTAAGGTCATGACCCAGATCTGTCATCAGATCTAAGGGACACGGTGGATGTATGTCTTCAGGTCTGGCAGTCGTAACCCTTGAGCCTTTGAGTTGTGGAATTTTTCCTGGAAACAGCTGTCGTGATTTTTGTGTTTGGGAGCAACGGCAATCTCATTTCCTGTGTTGTTGTTTGTGATCGAGATATGACTGGTTTTTTTTTATCGTGCCCTGAAGAAATGAAATTCTTGTTGGTTGTCGTGCTTTATATGTCTGGGAGCAGCAGTTGTCGTGATTTACAGCAACTGTCGTGATTTTTTATTGTCCTGCGTCTGCATATTATCGTTGGTCGTGAATCTAAGTGTCAAGTTCTTCTCAAATCTTATTTTGGTTGTTCTATTCCAGAATATGATATTAGTAGTCGTGATTCCCTTTTGTGTCGTGATTTTTTTTAACATGCGTGGGGTGAAAGAAGCATGTTAGTATCAGTTGTGTTTCTGTCGTGGAAGCAGCAGGCGTGATTCTCTGCTGTGTTGAAAAATATCCTGTTTGTGTGGAAGTTTTTAATGACTGTCGTGGGATTCTGTGTTGAGTATAGTTGTTGGTCGTCGTTTCTGGCTGACGCGCGATTGTAATACACGCTATTTTCTGTGTCGCTTGAAGCATGTCAAGATTTTATTTTTGGTGTGGCAAACTGTGTAGTCGAGGACTTGCCTGACGTGTGACTATAAAATTTTTTTTTCAAGTGAGTGAATCTGATTTTTTTGCAACTGAAATAGAATTAAATATTCAGTATGGGTGAAACTTCAAAATGTGATTCCAAAATTGAACATATTGGGAAGTATAAGGCTTTTGCCAATCCCTTCTCGTACGGCTCTTCTGTAAGGTTGAATGAAACTAACTATGCCAGGTGGTCCAGAACTTTTATGATGTCGGTATCTGGACATCGTAGAAAACATATTTTGTTGGAAGACGAACCCAACGAAAAGGTGGGAAAATACGTTACTTAGGATGAAGATAATGACATAGTTATGTCATGGATCATGAATAGTGTCGAACCCCATATTGCAGATGGTTTAATTTACTATAATACAGCCAAACAGATGTGGGACAATCTTCGAGATACGTACTCACAAGAGACTAATGTGAGTCGTATCCTGCAAGTCGAACAGGAGATATATAATTTACAGCAGGGAGATCAGACCTTGGCCCAGTACTATGCATCTGTCAAAGCTGCGTTTGAAAGACTCAATGCTCACAGGCCTCTTTGTTGTTCGAAGCAAAAGGATCGTCAAGAACAAACCATGGTTGCTCGTTTTCTTACAGGTCTTTCTTCAGATTTTTCTGTTGCAAAAGTTCAAATGTTGATTGGATCAGATGTTCCCACTCTTGCTGATGCTTACAATCGTCTGAGTAGACTTGCGATCTCTCTGCCACAATCTCAGCCTGTGACTCAGTCGTCTGCTCTTGTAGTCTCATCTAGTTATGGGCGTGAAAATATTCAGAATATCAAAAGACGAGGTCGTGGACGAGGTATGGGAGGCAGAGGAAAGCTTCAATGTACATTTTGTGGAAAATCTGGACATTTAGAAGATCGTTGTTGGGATAAGCATGGTCGGCCAACCTCTTCTTCATCAAAGTCATATACTCCTAAAACAAATGTTACTACTCTCGAGGCAACAAATGTACATGATAATATCTCTGCAAGTGACAGTATCACCTTCAGTCGTGCTGAATATGATAAGCTGAAAGCTCTTCGCCCTTTGAGTTCCACCCCTCCTGTAGCAGGTGTTGCCTACTCAACAGGGAATCATCTTCATCCGACTGACAGTAAGTGGATTATTGACTCTGGTGCATCCAGACACTTGTGTGGAAATTCGCTTGTTTTTTCAGATCTAAAGGATATTCATGTTCATCGAGGAGTCTCATTAGTCGATGGGAGTTTCTTCCCGGTTGTTGGTCAGGGAAATATTTTTATATCCTCCTCATTACAGTTGAAAAATGTTCTTCATGCTCCCAACTTTCCTCAAAGTTTACTCTATGTTAGTTGCCTTACAAAAGAACAAAACTGTAGAGTAATATTTGATCCATTTTCAGGATTTGCTGACGGGGAAGAAGATTGGTGGAGGCTATGAAGAAAATGGAGTCTACTACCTACATCATCCAGTGGGTAATGTCTATGTTGCAATGAAACACTCATCTAGTCCTGTTCAGTGGCATCGTCGTCTTGGTCATCCTTCATTGTCAAAGCTTCGTTCTGTCTTTCCTCAAATTCCTTCCACTACATCATTTCAGTGTGAAGCATGTCAGTTGGGCAAGCATCATCGAAGTTCGTTCCCTTCGAGCCAGAGTCAAACTAGTAATAAAGTTTTTGAACTTCTTCATGCAGATGTATGGGGTCCTAGTAAGATTCCTACTAGGACTCAGTGTCGATATTATCTTGTTATTGTTGATGATTTCTCTAAGTTGTCATGGGTGTTTTTAATAAAAGAACGATCTGAAGTTCCAAGTATTATCAAATCCTTAATTCTTGAAATAAAAACTCAGTTTGAATCTATTGTCAAGATTGTTCGCATTGATAATGCACTTGAGTTTAAATAAAAAAATTTGTTACAATTTTACCAAGATCATGGCATTCAACCCCAAACTTCCTGTGCCTATTCATCTCAACAAAATGAGGTGGCTGAGCGAAAACATCGGCACCTGCTTGATGTTGCCCGGACCATTATGATTCAATCCAATGTTCCTGCGTTATACTGGAGTGATGCGATTACCACTGCTTGGTATCTGATCAACCGCATGCCTTCATCTTCTGTGGGTGATCAAATTTCATTACATATCCTAAAACCTAATGCCCCACTCTTCTCTTACTCACCAAAAATATTTGGATGTGTTTGTTTTGTACACAAACTTGGCCCTGACTGTGATAAATTATTTGCTCAAGCTACAAAATGCATATTTATAGGTTATCCAAAAAATCAAAAGGGATATCGATGTTATGATCTTATTTCTCGCCGAGAGTATGTCAGTGCGGATGTATCTTTCTTGAAATCCACTTCATATTTCTCTAGTATCAGTTTCCCGCTGCAGGTTGATCCAGCTGACTCTTTTCCATTACCTATATCTCCTTTTCCTTTGGAATTTGTGCCCTCATTACCGAACCAAACTTCATCCTCTTCACGATTTAATAATCCTCCATTGGTATATATGCGTAGAGCTCCACCTACACCTCCGCCAGTGCCTCCATCCACTTCTTCTCCTGAGGTAAGTACTACTGATAATAGTGATCTTCATGATGATGATAACAGGCCTATCGCTCTACGCAAGGGGACACGACAATGTACCTTATATCCCATATCTCATTTTGTCTCCGATGTTAGAATTGGAAATCAGATGAAAACTTTTATTTCAGCCTTATCTGCTGAAACGATTCCTCTAAACTATCAACAGGCAGAGCTAGATAACCGCTGGAAGCTGGCTATGCAAGAAGAAATGAATGCTTTAGTGTCTCAGGATACATGGGATCTCATTGATTCCCCAGTAGATGCTGACATTGTTGGATGCAAATGGGTATATACAATAAAGTACAAATCAGATGGTTCGATTGAAAGGTACAAGGCCAGATTAGTAGCAAAAGGATATACTCAGACATATGGTATTGATTTCTTTGAAACCTTTTCTCCTGTTGCACGGATGGGCATCATTCATCTTGTTCTCTCAATAGTTGTTCATCATGGTTGGAGCTTATGTCAATTAGATGTGAAAAATGCATTTCTATATGGGGATCTATCTGAGACAGTTTACATGCAACAACCTCCAGGATTCGAGGTTGAGGGGGAGTGTCAGAAGGTGTGTAGATTGAGAAAGGCGATTTATGGCTTGAAACAAAGTCTGCGTGCATAGTTTCAAAAGTTGTTTGAAGTGATGTCACGCTTTGGCTTCAACAGGTCAGCGGCAGATCATACACTATTTATCAAGAAAACTAACTCAGGCATAGTTGTCATGGTGGTATATGTGGATGACATCATTCTTACAGGAGACGATGTGAAAGATATTGAAGCCACAAAGGCTCATCTTCAAAAACACTTTGTTACAAAAGACCTTCGTTCACTTAGATATTTTCTGGGTATAGAAGTTGCCAGGAGCCGTGAAGGGATGGTTTTGTCTCAACGGAAGTATGTTCTTGACTTATTAAAGGAAACGGGAATGTTGGGAGCTAAACCAGCCAATATTCCCATGGACCATAAAGTTCAGTTGTTTGAAGAAGGGTCAAAACCGGTTGATAGCAATAGCTATCGCTCACTAGTAGGAAAGCTACTATATGTAAATGTGACCAAGCCGGATATTGCTTTAGCAGTAAGCAAAGTTAGCCAGTTTATGGACAAACCAACTAAGGTACACTGGAATGCAGCTATAATGATTCTCAGGTATTTAAAATCTTCTCCTGGAAAAGGGTTATTGTTCAGGAAAGGTGAAACTCTGGAGATAGTGGCCTATTCTGATACTGACTATGCAGGATCTGTAGTAGATAGAAAATCTACCACAGGATTCTGTGTGTTTCTGGGAGACAACCTGATTTCATGGAGAAGTAAGAAGCAAAATATGGTCTCTAGATCAAGTGCAGAATCAGAATATAGGGCTATGGCCCAAACAACTGCTGAATTGATGTGGGTTCGTACTGTTCTTCATGATCTTCAAGTGAAGGTTTCCTCTCCTATGGCCATGATGTGTGATAACAAGGCTGCGACATATATAGCGAACAATCCTGTCTTTCATGAGAGAACAAAGCACATTGAGGTTGATTGCCACTATGTAAGAGATATGGTTTAAGTTGGTCATATCGCTACCAAATATCTAAAGTTGGAGGACCAAGTTGCAGATATGTTTACAAAACCTTTTGCTAGACCAAATTTCTCAAAATGTTGTGACAAGCTGAGCATGATTGATATCTATGCTCCAGCTTGAGGGGGAGTGTTGAGATTAAGAGGTTTTATGTTTAAGTTTTCCTAGACTAGAGGTTATTTGAATTTTTAGTTTAATGAGGGACTTATGTGTAATTTCTCTTTTTGGCCTCTCTTTATTTAACATAGAGATTAGCCCTAATCATGTTTAACGAGTTCTCTTATTTTGCAGCTCTCTCTCTCTCTCTCTCTCTCTCTCTCTCTCTCTCTCTCTCTCTCTCTCTCTCTCTCTCTCTCTCTCTCTCTCTCTCTCTACTTAGGGTTCTGCGCATCTCATCTAACCTTCTACAGCCCTAAATTTCGGGCATGCAGTGGGCTTGTCGTGAGTCCCATATAAAAAAAAAGGGAAATTTGGGGTTAGGTCTGCCAAAAATCCCAGATCTTCGATTTGGAGGATTTCGGATTCCTGATAGTAGGATCTCTGTCCTACGATGGGTTTAATGGCAGGGGTGGGTTACTTTGAGTTTTTGATACTCATCGAAAACAAGAAAAAAAAAAAAAAAGAAAATCTGGTAACCTGCGAAAATTTGTCTTGGCATGCTATGCAATTCAAACGTTAGGGTTAGTTTTTTTTTGTTTCCCAAATGCTAGATTGTCGCGTACGTGGGTGTGAGGTCTGTGGACCGAATATGTAGTTTTAAATATTTGCTTAGCATGATACCACTTGTGGATGGGTTTTGGCATGTATTGTCTTTTGGCATGTATTGTCTTTATGTTAAAATTCTTTTTGCTATTTGGCTTATGTTAATGGTTTCAATCAGCCACTAGGTAGTTACAGTGGAGATTAATTTGTACAATTTAGTTTTCAGTGTTTCATGTCTAGCATGTTGTGTAATTTACGTCCTATTACGTGATGTTGGGAAATTAAATATGTTAAACTATGATTGAAATTATTAATTTTGGGATTTCAGCACATTAATCATGATATGAATGTGGTGATTTTGAGGAAAAGGTATTTATGGGAAAGAGTTTATGCTTGAGAAAGTCGTATATGGTACTATTTGTTTAACAAAGCATGCGTGAGAACTAGAGCTAATGAATTATGTGTGTTGAAAAAAAAATTGGATGTAAGTTCTGGAACTTCACCTCATGGGTTATTGAAATATTCGCAGCATAGGGATTTTAGTGGGTTTGACATGTTTCGGTATGCATCTTACTTAAGTTGTTTTAGAAATTTGTTACAGCAATGAATGAGCTTGTATCTTATAAAACTGCACATCTAGCTTTGTATGTTACCCCAAAGGTGACTGCATGTGTTATGATGAAGATGCATCTGAATGAAAATTTCTGCATTATTAATAGACGTCTGAATATGCCTATGTGCATATCCTCCTTTGACGTACATCGGAATGAATTTTTGTGTAGTGATAGACAATGGCAAGATGCACCTTGCCAAGCTTTCTTATGATGTTCATCTAATTTGAATGTTTGCATTTTTAACAACCTTACGATAGTGCCTTGCAATTTCTGCAATGTCAATGGGCAGCAGGGAAATACTCATATTCATGACATTTTCAGTGTACACCTGAACGGGTGTGGCATTTCTAATATAGCTGCATTCTTAATATGCAAAGAAAAAAAATGCAGGGCTATGTTTATAGTTCGGTGATCCATGCATCTAGTTATAGTACTTTCCTTTTTATGTCTGGAAATACGGGTTTTACACTTTATCTGAGTTGGAAATATGTGATGCTACATATTTGTGAAACACTATGTTTTACGCTTTAGTGATAGAATGAATTGTAACTTGATATAGAAATGAGCGTATGTGCAATTTGTTTATATCTGAAATTATGTGCACCATTATCTTTGTATTTTGGCAATGAAAACTATCTGAGTTTTGACTGTTTTTTGTAGAAGAGCTGTGAGACATGTTAAAGAAATGTCATTTATTGAAATTGTTTGTTACATGCAATCAAATTATGTGAATTGCTTTCCTTTGTCCACTGTGAATTCAAAATGAATGATAGGGTGTTGGTAGTTGCGGGAATGAGTTATTGCACAAGATGAAATTGGTCTGAGATTTAACTGCTTACTATAGAAAAGTTGCGAGTATATCATATGATTTGCATAAATCATCTTTGTTATGAAATTGTGCTCCTACTTCATTTGTGAGACATATACAAAGGTGAACATGTTTATCTTGGCCATATTCTTGGCTTATTCAAGTCCACATGCAAGCCAATTCCATTGTTGCTTTATGTACGTTTCATACTTTGTTTTCATTATATAGTGCAATCTGCTTTGGAAAAGTATTTTGAATATAGGTTTGTTATGAAAAATTCTGAAACTGCATATCTAGACTATGCACAGAGTGATCACTGAATTTATTCAACTTCTTATAAACACCTTAATACAAAGGAGTGATTGTTTGTGCCCTACTCATATAAAGTGTTAAGTTCAAGATCGAGTGGAAATAGAATTATGCTTGATGAAATGAATGTTGGTATGTAGCGTTACACTTACTTTTATGTAATTAACTTGGAAGGGTAACGTACCTACAATTCTCAAAGAAAGAACTCATATCCGAGAATGCAGGTCGGTTTGGTGTTGGCACAAGAATTGTCAAGCCAGGGATTAGAGGGTTCCACGGGGGCCCTCGAATTTACAAAGAGAATACACAAGTAAATTGAAGTATAGTAATTATTGTCTGACTGGTTTAAAGGTATCGGGGCATCCGTGCTTGACTGGTTTAAAGGCACCGGAGCACTTTGAGTGGGGTGTTTGGGAAATCTTGCCTAATGGGCAATATGAGTCGAGTACCTGATGAGGGTACTTGGGTTGATGAGCTTGCACTCAATGTCAATAACACTGGAAAGAAACTTAGATTTAAATTTGTGAGTCTGACTGGTTTAAAGGTACCGGGGCATCCGTGTTTGACTGGTTTAAAGGTACCGGAGCACTCTGAGTGGGTCTGTGCAATCAAATAGAAAAAAAATGGATTGTATACCTTTGTAAGATAATAAAGGTTAGAGATCTACTACTATGGTAGTAGAAAATTAATTTTGGGGAAATGCCCTTGTACTTCAGGAAATTTAAATAAATGAAAAGATCAACCCACTTAGTTTTCGGGCTTACCTTGGAGAGGGTAGGTGGTACAAAACTCCGGGGACATGTGTTTATTGTTTCGAGCGACAATAGCTCGTTGATCTCCAGTCCTCGGAGGTGGGGAACCCGAACTACCAATGTGTCCTAGGTGGTAGCGTTTTGTTCTTCTGCAGAACTTAGGGATGTATCCTGTTTTGGTTTTGGGCTTTTGGGAGGTTCTCTCGGTCATTGACCGCTCCCTTAGGATTTACAGTTTCAGTTAAAATGTTTGGGTTAATAAAACATCAATGAATAATGAACCCCTGAATGTTCTCTTCTGAATTGGTTGCCTTACCCCGCGTGTACCCGCAGGATAATTAAAGAAAAATACTAACTAAAAACATCTTGTGTACATCAGTTGAGCAGCGAGTTGACAGGTTTGCACTTTAACATGTTAATAGTTACTTTTAGCATGTGATTGTTTAAATTAGCATAAAATAAATTCAGTATATCTGTGAGTTCGATTTGAGCCTGTTATTGTTCACATATGTTAGTTAGATTCTTAAGTTTATGTTATTTACCTTGCGTTTTCACCTGTCATAAGTTAACTTTGCATGAAATAAATTCTTTATTCTTGTGATTGTTGATTGATCATGTTAGTATTCGTACATACTAATTAGAAACTTAATATGGCAATGTGCATCAGTTTAGTCATGTTCATATTCTCATGCTACGCTTAGTGTCATGCTTTATTGCCTGTAATTAAACAAATCCTTTGCATACTTGTTACTTGGTATATTTGTCAAATTCACAGTATTTACCTACTTAGACAGTTGTAGTCTAATTCCAATTAATTTATCATTTTTCAAGTGAAGAATAAAACATCATGAGTGACCGCGGGATGGGGTGTTGATCGAGATGTTTGATTTATTGTGTTCTCGGGATATCTCAGATTAAATTTTAATTTATTATTATTCATGTTATTTGAAACTCTGAAGTCATAAATCTATTTGGAATAAATTTAATGTTGTTGCTTGATCACTCCTATAATGCGCTTGAATGTTTAACCCAATGAAATGATTGTTTCCGCTGTTACAGAAAAAAAAATCATCAAAAAGTTTGGGTTAAAATTTCGGGGCGTTACAAGAATTGTTTACTGTAAGAGAATAAGGCACGGAAAACCACATTGTTTAAGGCTGAACATGGCCTATCAAGACACCTCATATTTGAAAGAACACCATGCTTAAGGATCTAGCATGTGAAAATGTGGCTGGTGAACCTTGCTCGCTTGGCACCAATGAAGGTGAATGCAAGGAAAGGAGGCATAATAACTTCTAACATACTACTAGGCATGTGGAGTACCTCTTAAGGAGATCTAAAATTGTCTCACCTCATGCATGCTTGATCTTGATGCTAAAGGAATTACCTCTAGATTGGAGGGCCATAGTGGGCCACATTCTATCTTGGCCAAACCCCTACCACAATCCCCTTAAAATTGACAATCCGGAAACCAGGACAGTAGCATTTCACTGGTTGTTGAATGTTTTCATGAATGGGTACCAAATTGGTTACCCAAGTGTTCACCCATTCCACCTTTTTCATAAACTAGTAGTCATGGCTTGGCGAAAGAGTATCCAACTGCAGGCTTCTTATTTTAGGCACATAGATGTGTGCAAAGGGTAAGTAGTGGTGCTTCGTATGGATTTTATGGTTATTCACAACTTAGTGCTAAGATTGCATTAAGAAACAAACCCATCTTTTCGTTATTCTTATCATTCCATTCAATGGGAACCATGCAATTGGCCAAAGATCGTAGCCGCGGGACACAACTTAGATTGACTCTTCTTAGAGAACAGATTTTTCAATAAGTTACATGCCATATTTTCTCTTCCTTCATCTCCCTTGTATGTTTTAGAGGGTGATGCTTTGTCAACCCCACGTCACCACCATTTCTTTAAAAATAATAGTTTTCTTTTATGGACTTTCGGGAAATCTAAGATGACAGTGATTGCTCGTAAGTACATAAATTACAGAATGTTGTTCTAACACTTCCCGTATACAACTTGTCCCTGAAGAAATGAAGTTGATCCCACAATAATCTGCACTAAAAAATACATATGAGATTTGGTTCTCTGTCCCAACAAATTCGGCCTTTTTTATCCGCAATAGTTTCCACACATAAAGTACCTGATTATTATACGCACTACCAATTTCTGTCAACTGGATTAGCATCCAATGCAGGAGGGTGTTCACAATAAAGTATGTTGTTAAAATTTCCTAAAAACAACCATGAGCAAACAGGAAGAAATGAGATCTTTAAACCAACTCCAGCTAAAGCCTCTCAACCTCATGTTTCACTCAAAGAAATGTTCTCCTCAACATGATATCAGTCTTCCCTTAATTCATGCATTATGTGCATGTCAGCATAAGTGATAGGGAGTGAGTGCACAACATGCATGGGGTGGAGCAGCTGGGACTAAAAGAAGTGCATACAAATTCTTATGTTGCTTAATCATAATAGCAAGCTTTCCCCAAAGTATGACAACTTTTTAACTGATCATATGTTTTTCAGAATGAATATGACTAGGAATAGACTCACGTGATGCTTGGTCAATATGTGTGTGTTTATGCACGCTCCAAGAAATTTTCCCTCCTAACAGAAGGTTCCATATCAAATAAGGAAGGTGATTAGGCTTTTCAGATTTTAGATAAAAGTAAATTTTAAATAAAGATTACAGCTGAGCTCTATGTAATTAAAGGAGTTGCATGAAAACGCAAAAATAATGAGAAACAAGGAAATGGTGAACATGAAAAGGAACAAGGAAAAAAATAAATGGAGGCAAAGGGGGTTCCTAAAAACCATTAAAGGATAGGAAATTACCTAAAAGACATCAAATAAGATAAATTCAAAACAACAACTTTCATTTTCATGGAAAAAAAAAAGAGATATTTGTGGAAATGGTGAGTAGGATAACAATTATTTCAAGTTAAACACTGAAACTTCTGTGAAATCTTTTTAAGCTTTAATGATTTTGCTCTTTTTCAACACAAACTAAGAATCCTTGGTGCGCAAAGATTAATCAACACTTGCAAGATATGCGTGTGGTTTCTTGCACATATATACGCATATGTGAATATGTGTGTGGTTTTGCACATATATATGAATCCTTTCTTTGAAGACCGCATCTTTGAAGAAAGATGGTCGAAGAAAATATTTACCACAACGTTGTCCCATGAAAAAATAAGACCAAAAGCTTCGTCAGGCTTCATAGCATATCTTATTCTTTGAAGACCACTTTCTTGCATCCTATCATTTAAGAAGTCCTGAAACA
Source organism: Nuphar pumila (assembly GCF_984573655.1). Taxonomy (NCBI): domain Eukaryota; kingdom Viridiplantae; phylum Streptophyta; class Magnoliopsida; order Nymphaeales; family Nymphaeaceae; genus Nuphar; species Nuphar pumila. The sequence continues at coordinate 74,297,466 of NC_143250.1, read as the reverse complement.
ATAAAAGAAAAAAGGCCAATTAAAAAATAAAGGCAATCATCCCCACAAGAATTGTGCCTACATGCCAATTAACACTTACCACATCAACCTTTAGAGGTCCCTCTGGTCTAAATGTCTCAAAACCCTCTCCATATTCAGCACCAATTGCCTGAAACATCGCATACATAAAATCTTTATCTAGGCTCTCATGCCGGACGTGCAAAATTCTCACAAGGTACACTTTATGCAGTAATGAGGTGATTTGGCACATATGTAGGGAGTTGGATAAGGTGGAATATCGCAGAAGGCTACAAGCACCTCTTAAGGTAACAAAAAGATGAAAAGAATGAAAACACTGTCATTTGCTTATAAGACTTTGAACATCCATTTCGATATGAAGCACACAATTAAACTTAATTACCACAATGAAAGCACCTAATAGCCCAAAAACAATAAGTTTTATAACCCTGATTGAACCCTTAAATTTTTTTTTTCTGAATCAGGAAAATTGCGGCACCTCCTCCATGAAGACCTTGAGAGCCGTCGTCTTCGAGAATCCGCGGCTGCCGCCGCCATCTTGTTCGTCGAAACCATAAGCCTTGCACACCACCACACATCTCTCCAATGTTCTTCTCTTCAATCTCTGCAGCACCAACCACCGTAAACCGGGATTACTTTTGGGGAAGAGGGGCAGTGAACCTAACAGAAGAAAAGGACGAACGGGTGATTTCAGGAGGGGGAAAAACTCACGGGTAATACCAATCCAGTGGGGGGCGGCGGTGAGAGCCGGCAGAGAAGCCGGGCCGGTCTGAGGGTGAGGAACGAAGAACACCTGAGGGGGCAATCCATCGACGAGACAGCGAGGAGAGAGAGAGAGAGGTGAATGTTGTATCATGCAGTCTATGTTACTAGTTTGCTGTTGGGAAGCCAGCCTTCTCTTCCCCTCTCCTTAGTCCTTCCCCACGAGAGTCGTTGACGTGATCAGTCGTGATCTGTGACCCCGATCTGCTTTTAACTAAGTTTTTTTTTTTTATAGGCAAGCTGGAAGACCCCTGACAAGGTACCATTGGGTTTTGAACTTGCAACGTCCCAATACAAAGTGACCTGCACTAATAGCTCCTATCAAACAAGTATAGCCCCATGTGAAAAACCAAATGAAAATGCTTAATAGTGCTATCATGTTGGAAACTAGTTGTGGTTGGAACTATCAAATTGAGTCCCAATGGGTTATGTTGACTTATCCAAGTCGGCGTTTGTTTAATCTAAAAATTTAATTGGAAACAAGTGAATACATGATACAAATTGTCGTGTATATCAAGATGGGGATGCAAAGTTTAAACTTCAAGCTTTTTCAATATGAACAACACTTGGCATTCGATGTTGTATGGCATGCAAATTGTAACAGATAAACTTGTTTTTTAAGTTGTCTTGCCAAACTGGGATGTATAAAATACTGTATATATATAGTTGTGTCAATCTGTGTAAACATTATAGAATTCAAGATCTATAGATACTACTAGAATGTGACGCCCAAAGGCTAGTCAAATTTGTGGATATAAATGTGTTTCCTTGCTAGTACATGATAAGATTCTCGAATAGCTTACTTGGTTGTCATGAAATTAGCATTCTCACGTCGACCTCTTTAGTGATCTAAATCATTAACATGCTTCAAACCAGTCCTAGCTTCAAAATAGTTTTGACAAGCACATCCACAACAAATTATCCTTGGTAGAGGGTAAATTGAGAAATTATGTATTTAGATGTTTGAAATATGTATATTGCAACTCAAAAAGTCTGTTTGTTGTAGTGTGATATATTCACAAACCATGTTATAGAACTTATTGGTGTCAGTGCACGTCTCCCTGTGGTGGGACGTTGCAGGTTCAAAACCCCAATGGTACGATTGAATAATAACTGGTGGGGACTGCCTAACCCTAGCTTGCCTTTCAAAGAAAAAAACCTATTGGTGTCATTTTAATGTGTAGAAAAAGTGGCCAAAACTCTTGATTTGGTTGCCAAAAAAATATCTGATTTAGTTTCATTAAAACAGCCGACAAAATGGTGTGATATGTTTGGGCATTACTTTGATACCTAAAGATAGTCCTGAGTTTTATTTTGTTGAACACAATTGACAAGGGCAGTCCAAATTCATAAAATGCTTAAAATCTTCATGAGATAGTATGTATCCTTGTCAACATGTATTTGATAAAATTATGCCATCAATATTGAGAATTTCATAAAACTATAGATTGCAATACCATAAATACAAATCAACAAAGCATAACATAATGAAATTTTCATAATCAACAGCTTGTCAAGGTAATTTCATAGCCAACATACTATGTAGTAAAGCCATCGGTATAGTTAGACAGTCTTGCATCAAATGTTACAAAACACAACCTTACAACATGTAACAACTCATTTTGAATTCTAATCAATATAAACCAGCATCATGTGAGAGCAACCTCATAATCAATATCTTATGCCACAATAACACAACGACATATAGTTTTATAAAAAAATTTGATAATAATAAACATAGTCATCTAGAGTTGATTGTGAACAAAACAAATGGGCTGAACTCAAAATGGTACACAATGTGAATTGAAGAGAAAAATTATAATTAAATGAATCAATAAGGTAGCGAAATCATGTAATAATTAGTATAATTTAATGCCAATAGACATTTAGATCCCAATAAATTAATATCTTCAACTTTGGTACCTCTTCCACTTACAAATCAATCAACTTCACTTGATAATCTTGTTGTTTCACTCTTACTTCATTTCATGTTCAAAAGCAATAATTGTACTGCCCCAAAATATTAACCCAAAAATTTAGCAAAAAATAGAAAATATTTTGAACCATACAAATGCATTTTAACCATAAACATTGGTAAAATTCATTCATAAAAACATTTTTGAACCATACAAATGCATTTCAATCATAAAAACATTTCGAATCATATAAATGCATTTCAACATAAACATTGGTCAGATTCATTCATAAAAACATTTTTGAACCAAACAAATGTGTTTCAACTATTAACATTGGTACAAATCCTACTCAAGAACATTTTTGAACCACACAAAGGTATTTCAATCATAAATATCAAACATAAAATATTTTACCATATAAAAACCTATGAGGAAAGTGTTTAGACCCTAACTTGCACCAATGAAAAAGAACACAAATACAAAATGAGCATCTTGAGGAATAGAGAACCTCATTCAAAATAGTGTAGAGGGAAGTTCAAAAGCACCCCACTCTACACAAGAATGAGAAGATGTATTGCACTCTACACTAGAGCCTTTTGCTACCTTGAGGAGCTTTAATGACCCTCTCAAGAAAAACGGTTTTGGAGGGAGAGGGAGAGCTAAAATCAAAAAAATGGTGAGGGGGCTTGACCCTCTCCAAAATTTGAATTTCAAGGAGGCAAGGGGTGGTGAAAAGTGGATGAGGGGAGATTGTGGGTGGAGATGGGTCAACCTCCATCCCCTTTTCCAAATTCCAAAGAGCTTTTCCAAGTTTCACTAAAATGGAAAAGTCTATTTATGAAGATAGGCTTTATAGAGCCCATTTTTTTAAAAATCTTTAGGAAGAAGCAAGGCTCCTTGGGATTTCAAAAAGGCGCCTACCTTTTTCAAATCTCTTTTTTTTTTTTACTTGGTCCACTTGTAATGCCCCAAATTTTCAAAAAAAAAAACTATCTAAATTTTATGGATTTCTTTTTTTTTCTTTGCAACAAAATTTAGAGAAGACTTTAGCAGCGTAAATAAACGATAGTTAGCCATCGATTTTAGAAGATGTCAGGCAAGTCACAGGTATGTGATCAATCACTCATTGTTCATCAAAATATTTTATTTAAGCAAACCAAAATAAGTTATTTATTATAAACAATATTGCTTGGTAAAATAGTACTAGATAAAACTGGGTTTGTAAACAAAATATTCAACACAGTATGAAGAAACTCTGGATCTTGATGTCGCCCTACTCCACATATCACATTGTAGGTTTAGTACTTGTATTCTACATAAAACAGGGTCAGAACCATTTCTGGTATAGTAGAAAAGCTTTCTAATTCTAACAAGTATAATACTTTGAAGACATAAAAAGTCACTTCAGAGCTGCAGTTGGAAACATCATAGCTCAAGTCTCCATGACTTAGTGTATTAGTATCCCGTGAATCAAAGCAAAAGCTCCTCGAGCCTTGCTTAGTCATGCAGATACAATTTGAGTCATTTGTTTGATCGGTCCAATAGTGTATCGAGATCAATACCTTACATAAGGTGATGCATGAGTAGCACTAACATACATTCATGCATCGATGTACCTATAACTGATGCATTGTTTCGATAATTATCAGCTCACCTCTGATACGCGAGAGAACTTAATTTTGGCGTCAAACAAAACAGTCTGGGTGTTTATTATGTCATGTTTTTTTGTATGCCCAGAGGCATGAGTGACCCTATTCGTAGTGGGTCAACAATTTTCATGTTGGGATGAACCCCACTAGGTCGTTTCAGATAGATATGTCACTCAAGGTGGTACCATCATCATCTGCTTCGATAAGCATAAAGTCTTGAAGGGGTTCAATGTCATAATCTTTCTTATTAAAACGGCGAGTGCCACATAGGCAATGAAGAGAATATAAACCCAAGTTCAATCAATTTTCTGAAGCATGGATTGGTTCTTGTGTGGATAAGGACTACTTGAAATTCCACTAGAGGGGGGGTGAATAGTGAAATTCGATAAAGATCGATAAAATAAAATAATCAGGCCCCCTTTGTCATAGACAAAAAGGAAGGGATCAGAGTAAGAGAGTTATTACAGACCAATAATAAATATTACAGTAAAAAAATAAGTTTATTCCGAAGGTGGAGTAGGTTGATGTGTAGGGGCGTCTAGATCCTGTTGTTGAGCTTGACGAGTCTGCTGCAACAAGGCTTGATTGCGAAGGATATGATCCTGAGAGCGTTGGACATCCATCATTGCAGAGAAGTAATCAAAGTTGGATGTTGGATCGTCTTCATCAGAGCCGGGAAGGTGCAGGGACCTGAGATTGAAGGTAGTAGCATCGAGGACCTGAGATGGATGGAGGATAACTTCGTTGTGAAGGGGTACTTTGAAGTATTTGAGAATGGGAGTTATAAAACACCTGAAAAGAAGAGGCTTGAATTTTTGATAACGAATAAAAAGGTCGAAAAGAATGGAGGACCAGTTTATCGGAGTAGAGGAGAAAATGGCGTAGATAAGGAGAGAGATTTTTCGTGGAACTAATCCCTTGCGGGGAAGCTTGGGATAGATGTTGTGGAGAAGAATCTGGGCAAGTAATTGAGCATGAGGTTGGAGATTCCTCATGTGCCAGGGAAGTGGGTAGCAGTTGGTGCAGAGAAGAATTTTTTGAAGTACCGATCGTTCGATTGGTACTATGTTGTTGAGGTCGATGGCGGTGAAAGGTAGGTTTAGAATTCTACCTAGGTCGGAAGCATCGAAAAACATCAGCTTTCCTCGCACTTTACTGGTGATTGTAGTTTGTTCATGATCAGTAGAAAAGTTTGTATAGAATAGTCGAACTAGTTCAGGATAGTAGGCAGCTTGGGATGAAGATCCTAGTAGATGTTTGAGTTCGGGGAGATAGTTGTCTAGGTCAAATAGCATGAAGTCTTCATAGTGAACTAATTTTCCTTCATGAATGGGTCGAGAATAAAGTAAGTTGTAGTCATGAAAAAGACTTAGATACCTAAGATCTGCAGCAGTGATTGTAGAGGTTGAAGAGGAAGCCATTGCAAAAGGAAGTTGATTGAGAAAATAAGGAAATTGGAATGGTATGTATGAAGATAGTGAGCTACGAGTGGTATTGGTGAGGAATGAACCAAACGATTAAATAGAAGAGAGAAAATAATTGTGACAATAATTGAATGACAATAGAAGTGAATGATTTTTGGATTGTAGTTTGAATAAGGAAATTTGTGAGTTGTAAGTTAAGGGGCTTGTGAATGACAAATCAAATCAATGGTGGAAGATAGTGTATCATATTGGTATGTAAGTTAAGAAGGACATAGATTTGAACAAATATACTATGGGAGAGTGTATCGAGTAGTGAGAAATGATATGAATGGAGTATGGAGTGACATATTGAAGAGAGTGAAGAAAATAATGGCCTAATAAAACAAACAACTTTTTCTACATGATATTACTTGATGTGGAAGCATTCCAAATTCGTGAAGAGTGATTTTGGAATAAGACAAATAAAGATAAGGGAGTGAGAGGCAATAATTTGTTATTTAATAAGTATATATTTTGATATGTGTGGAAAAAGAATGACTAGACATAAAGAATGGTGATACGGATATTTGGTTTGAAAGATATTACATTTTTGAAGGAAAAGAATGCCTTAAAAAAATGTGTCATGATTAATGTGTCTTCACATTTGTATTGTTTTATGAGTATACGTAAAGATGAGAGGGACACACTTTGACTATGAATAGTGATGAGACAAAAAGATATTTATGAATGAAGAGTAATAATTGCTTGTATAAGAAATATTTTTATGGATATGCGTGGAAGGAGTGAGAGTAGTCATAGAGAAAAAGTGAGATGACATGTATGAATTTTCGAGTAGGATAAGAAGTAATAAAAAATCATGATTGATAAAAGACATAAAGTTATGATTGATATGAATTATTGTTTATTTGATAAACATATTTTAAAAGAAACTCGATTTGAGGAAGTTCATAGAGAATAAAGTTAAGTTTTAAACAAGTAAAGGAGTCACAAACTCGGTTTGACAAGAATGGAGAGAGATATAAAATGTATGAGAGAGTGATGGTCATGGATGAAAAAGGAGCTTCGTATAATATATATATAGAGAGAGAGAAAAAAAAAAAGGTGATACAAAACGTACTAATGGGTGGAGTACAAATACTTTTTGTAAAAGATGTAAAGCATGAAGAGATGATGATAGATAGTTCTTTAGGCTATGATATAACAGATGATATAGTAAAATTTTACGTGAGATATAATAGAGTGTACGTAATCTATGATATATCAAATGATATAGTAAAAATTTATGTGAGAACATAGCAACTAGATTTTTTTTTGAAAAAGGTAAAAGAACCAAAAAAAATAATCATTCGATTTTAACTCATAATTTGAAAAGCAAGAGTTCTCTTAAACTAATATATTTATCATGTAGAAGATGAATCAATTTATCGTAAGAGAAGTTTTCACACAAGGACAAAAATAATAAAGGAGTTATGAGATGAGTGATGGGAACAATGTTATGATAACTTTTAATATAATTAGTTTTTATGGATATGAGTGAAAGGAGATAGGACAAGAAGTCATAATGGATGTGTACTTGAAAAGATGACAAGTTGAAAGACATAAAGAATGTGTCTTATAAGAGTTTTAAAGTGTACGTGAACAGGGAAATCTAGTTTGACTAACAAAAATCGATAAGAAGAAAAAACTTTTAAAATAAGATTTTAACAAAACTTATAAGAAGTATTATAATAAGTGTGATTAATTTATAAGTCACTTAGTTTGCATATTCCTAGTTCTCTTCTAATTCGTGTAAAGTCTTCATGTTTCAATGGTTTAGTGAAAATGTCTGCTAACTGTTGATTAGTGGGTATGAATTCCAGTTTAATTATATTGTTTAAGACTTGTTCTCTTAAGAAGTGGTGTCTTATTTGAATGTGTTTAGTTCGTGAGTGTAAAATAGGATTCTTAGATAAGTTTATAGCACTAGTATTATCACAGAAAATAGTTGTATTTTCAAAATTTAAACCAAAATCTTTTAAGGTTTGTTTCATCCAGATAACTTGTGTACAGGCTAGGCTAGCAACAATGTATTCGGCCTCGGTAGTTGATAAGGATACACAATTTTGTTTATTACTGAACCATGATACAAGAGAGTGCCCTAGCATATGACATGTTCCACTTGTGCTTTTTCTGTCAGATTTACTTCCAGCAAAGTCAGCATCGCTGTATGAGATTAAATCAAATGTAGAGGATTTTGAATAGAATAATCCAAAATCAACTGTGTCTTTTAAATATCTCATGATTCTTTTTACAGCCTTAAGATGTGATTCTTTTGGATTTGACTGAAATCTAGCACACAAGCAAACACTGAACATAATATCTGGACGGCTAGCAGTTAAATAGAGGAGTGATCCTATCATACCTCGGTATACCTTTGTATCAACAGACTTACCATCTTCATCTTTGTCCAAAACAGTAGTAGTGCTCATAGGAGTAGTTTTTGAAGCAGTTGAGTTCATGTTGAACCTCTTCAGAAGTTCACGAGCATACTTAGATTGATTGATGAAAACTCCATCCTTGGTTTGCTTAATATGCAGTCCAAGAAGGTAGGTGAGTTCTCCCATCATACTCATTTCAAATTCTTTCTGCATGGACTTAGAAAATTCTTCACAAAGAGTGCTGTTAGAAGATCCAAAGATGATATCGTCTACATATATTTGAATAATTAGGGTATGATTATTCTTTATTTTTACAAATAATGTAGAGTCTGCTTTGCCTACAGAAAACCAGTTTTTAACAAAAAGGTTTTAAGTCTATCATACCAAGCATGAGGTGCTTGTTTTAAACCATACAAAGCACGTTTGAGTTTGAAAACATGATCTGGATATTGTTCATTTTCAAATCCTGGAGGTTGTTTTACATAAACTTCTTTATTTATAAAACCATTTAGAAAAGCACTTTTAACATCCATTTGATATAATTTGAAATCCATATAGCTTGCATATGCTAAAAACATTCTAATAGATTCAAGTCTAGCAACAGGAGCAATTGTTTCATCAAAATCAGTACCTTCCTCCTGGTTATATCCATGAGCTACTAGTCTTGCCTTGTTTCTTATAACATTACATGTTTCATCTAGCTTGTTTCTGAAGATCCATCTTGTCCCAATGATTGGATGATCCTTTGGTCTTGGTACAAGATCCCAAACTTCATTCCTTTGGAATTGATTCAGTTCTTCAGTCATAGCTAGCATCCAGAACTCATCGATGATGGCTTCATCAATCTTCTTTGGTTCAAGTTGAGAAATGAATGCCATATTTGCAATCCGTTCTAGCTGAGCTCTAGTCTGAACCCCCTTTGTCAGTTCTCCCAAAATCTGCTTTTGAGGATGATCTTTGATATCGACAAATGTTCTTTGATGATCATCTTCATTAGACTTAGCTGTGTTATCTAAAAATAAATCTGTACTTTCAACATCATCATCGTTAGTTTGCTTATGAACAGATTGATCAATAGATTCACAGAAACTAACATGCATAGATTCTTCAATAGAGTTAGAACACTTATTGAAAACCCTGTATGCTTTACTATGACTTGAATATCTTAAAAATATGCCTTCAATAGATTTAGCATCAAATTTATCTAGGCTATCTTTTGTGTTTAGAATAAAGCATTTACAACCAAAGACTTTGAAATAGTCTATTCTTGGAGTTCTGTCATAGAATAGTTCATATGGAGTTTTATTAATAAGGGTCTAATGAAAACTCTATTTGTTATGTAGCATGCAGTATTAACAGCTTCTGCCCAAAAAGATTTAGCAAGATTATTGTGTTTGAGCATAGTTCTAGCAGATTCCTGAAGGGTTCTATTCTTTCTTTCTACTACACCATTTTGAGGTGCAGCTCTAGGAAAGGCAAAGTTATGAGAAATACCATGCAAGTTACAAAAAATTTCAAAAAGTTCATTTTCAAATTCTCCTCTATGGTCACTACGGATTTTAACAATAGAACAAGATTTTTCATTTTGTAAAATTTCAAATTGGCAAAACGTATCACTTTTGTTTTTCAAAAATATTACCCAAGTAAATCTTGAGTAGTCATCTACAATGACAAAAACGTATTTATTGTGATCATGACTAGCTACCCTAGAAGGACCAAAAAGATCCTGGTGGAGAAGCTCTAAAGGTCTTTTGCTTGAAATGATATTTTTTGATTTGAAAGAAGATTTTGACAGTTTTCCTAATTGACATGAATCACAAAAATAATCCTTTTTAAAAGATATTTTGGGTAACCCACGTACTAACTTATCTTTAGCTAATTTAGACATGTATTTAGAATTGACATGACCCATTCTCATGTGCCATAGATGTTGAGAGTCATTATTAGCTATGAGGCAATGTTATGTGATGTTTTCTAGGTATAGTTCATATATATTATTTTTTCTTATACCTTTTAAGATAATATTTTCGTTGGTGTCTGCTATAAGACAAGCATTATGATTAAAGCTAATTTTATAACCTGTATCACACATTTGACTAATACTTAGAAGGTTATGTTTTAAGCCTTTAACCAGGAGAACGTCTTTGATAAGAGGTTTGTCTATGTTACCAATATTTCCAATACCAATTATCAAACCTTTGTTGTTATCTCCAAAGGTGACGGTTCCTCCTTCTTTATGATGAAGAACAGCAAAAAGGTGTGGATGTCCTGTCATGTGCTTTGAACATCCACTATCTAGTATCCATCTGTTCTTCTTCTTTGGAGCCTGCAAATCATTAAGAAAAAATTCTTTTTGGTACCCAATCGGGTCCCTTTTTGTTAGACCTTCAAACCCATATCCATTTGGATTTGGGTTTGTCTACAACCATAGAGGAGTTAAAAAAATTAACATTATAATACTCCTTATTTGGTTCAGATGAACTTTTCACAAAAGTGGTCTTTTGATTCATACAAGAAGGCTTGTTAAAATGAGAGTAGCCAATACCATTCTTGTAGAAAGAGACTTTTTGAGAAGATAGGAGTTTATCCAAGTTCTCTTTTCCTTTAGTAAACTTGAAAACCGTTTTCATAAGGTTTTCAGTTTTACTTTTTAATTCTGAAATTTCTACTTGCAGATTTTTAGTCTTGAAGCTAGTAGATAAGATTTCAGAAGTAATAAGAAGATTTTTCTTGTTCAACTCAGAGTTTTCACTGTTGAGTTTTTTATTTTTCTGGAAAAGCTCTAAATTTTCAGATTTTAAAGTTTTATTTTTGAAGCTTAATTTTCTAGATTCTTCAAATAGTTCTTGAAAAGCATCTAGAAGTTCTTCAAAGGAAAAATCAGAAATTTCACTTACAGAGCTTTCGTTTGCCATGAAACACATGTTTGCAGTTTCGGCTTCATCATCACTTGACTCTTCACTGGTGGATGGTTCTGAGTCATCCCATTGAGCATGCAGAGCCTTTTTCTTGAAGAACCTCTTCTTTGGTTCCTCGGTCTTGGACTTTCTTTTGAGAAGGGGACAGTCATGCCTCAAGTGACCTGGCTTATTACACTGATAGCACATGGGATCTTCCTTAGGATCTTTTCTTTCCTTGTGCTTGTTTGGAAGTCGGTTCCTTCTCATGAAGCGCTGAAATTTTCTGGTTAGTAGCGCAATTTCGGATTCTTTATCTGAGTCTTCATTCTCAGATAGAGCTGGGAAAGCTAGAGTTTTCTTTATCGATTGTTCTTCTTCCCTTCTTTCTTTCATGTGGACTTCATAGGCCATAAGATTGCCTATTAAGTCGTCCAGAGTAAGCTTAGATAAATCTTGAGCTTCTTCAATGGCTGTAGTCTTTTTCTCCCAATCAGTTGTGAGAGATCTCAAGATTTTCTTCACCTTTTCTGTCTGGGAATATGTTACACCCAGAGATTTCAGATCGTTGGTGATGTTGGTGAATCTGGTAAACATCTCTGTGATGGGTTCATCTTTGTTTATTTTGAACAACTCATATTTTATGACAAAAGATGAGATCTTGGCTTCTTTCACTTTGTTGGTTCCTTCATGAATAACCTCTAAAGAATGCCAAATATCATATGCAGATTCACATATAGATATTCTATTAAATTTGTTCTGATCAATGGCACAATATAAGGCATTCATAGCCTTTGCATTTAGGTTTGTCATTTTCTTTTCTTCATCAGACCATAAGTTATAGTCTGCGGATGGAGATGTGTATGGATGCTCAACAATTTTCCATATAGCAAAATCTATAGACTTGAGAAATATAGCTATTCTGCACTTCCAGTATTCATAGTTGGAGCCGTTGAAGAAAGGAAGACGAGATGCGTGTTGACCTTCAATATCACGAGCATAGGAGGTAGATGTCATTTGTGCTGGAAGACTTGTTACGTCGAAACCAGTAAACCTGCTTTGATACCAAATGAAATTCCACTAGAGGGGGGGTGAATAGTGAAATTCGATAAAGATCGATAAAATAAAATAATCAGGCAATAAGGCACAACACATAAAACACAGAATTTATACTGGTTCGGTCAATACCCAGACCTACATCCAGTCCCCAAGCAAACCACTTGAGCTTTCCACTATAACATCCGAGTCACCGGATAAATAGTACAACACCCTCTTCCTCAGAGGTCTTCTTCTCTCAATAGAGAAGGGGCACACCCTCTTCCACAGAGGTCTTCTTCTCTCAACAGAGAAGGGCAACACCCTCTTTCACAGAGGTCTACTTCTTTCAACAAAGAAGGAAAACAGTGAATAACAGAGTTACAATACTTTCTATAGAACCTTCAGAATGATATGAATGCACGAATGAAGGATTCTCAGAATGTTCTGTTTGTCACTCAGAGGATACTCTTTGTCAAAGAGCTATACTTGACTTTTTCTTTTTTCTTTCTTTCTTTTCTTTTTCTCTTTCTTTTTCAAGGCTCTCTTTTCAAATATCGAATAGGAATTTTTCTCGTTGTAAGCTCACATGTCCATTCCATTGTGAATAGTTTATTTGAGTGTGTTTGTATAGCTTTCAAAAAAATAGTCATTACATTTTGAAATCATAGCTTTCTTGAGATGTGAAATGATATGTCATTTCAAAAACATCTTTAGAGAAATTCGAAAAAGTCTTTTTCCATAAAAGAAAAATATAGGGTACACTAGTCGTTGTAATATTTTAGGTAATACATATTTTATGTAAAAAGTCTATTTCTTACAATAGTACATTGAACGTTGGATAGTGGTTTTGTCTTTATTCTAATTAATGATTTGAGGTACATAAGTACTTCTTTACTTTAAATGAGTGTAAGTACAATTAGTGCTTTGAGATATTTATTTGTACATAGTCATGTCAAGTGTTTTCTTTATGTTGTGGTTTTCAAAGTCTTCAGAGAGAATGAGGACTACAAGAAAGTCGACATTCTTGAGAAGGATATTTTAACAAGGATTTCTTACAGGAGGTATTTAATGCTATACAAAGAGAATGATGACTTCAAGTAAGTCGACATTCTATGGGTTTGTAAAAAGGTAACTAGAGTCTTTTCAAAACCATATTATATTTGTTTTTCTTTATGTAGCCGATTTTCATGTTTTGTCTTTTACCCATATTTGAAATCATTTCTTTAAAGAACGTAACTAGAGTCTTTTCAAAAACATATTATATTTGTTTTTCTTTATGTAGCCGATTTCATGTTTTGTATTTTTCCTACATTTCTTTTCATGTTGTCTTGTATATGATGTAAGGTACAATTATTACATTTTGAAATCATGTCAAAATACCTTTTTCATAATGGGTTGTAAGAAGGTACAATTATTAGTTTTCAAAAAGGAGCTTTTTGAAACTATCGTATACTTTTATGATATAGTTTTTATGAATGAGTATGTAATATGCAATATGCATGTTCCTGAAGGTTCTGTTACATATGACTCTAAAGAAGAAAAAAGTCTTCATCTTGAGGTAGCTGATCTCTTCAGTTGATCTTTAGGAATGCATGGCTCATCAAGCTTTTTCTTCAAGGAGTATGATTGCACTAGTTGTACTTGAACAAGAAGTCTCCATCCTTTTTGGGTGAGATATCCTTGCATCAAATACTCGTTAGATTTATGGCAAAACATATTCAGTCATAATATAACATTTTTCAAGAGGACATATTATCATATCATATAAAATCAAATACGACAGTGTATCATATTATGTGACATCAAAACAGAGTTTCTCAACACTACTTTTATGTTTTGTCTATATGCATGCAAACATCGCTCTTAGCATCTACAACCTTCACAAGCGCTTCATCCCTTGCTGGTGGATAACCAACTTTGACACAACGGTTCTCATGAAACATGCATGTATAGTGTTTTACAGAGGCATGCATAATCAATGATCACTTTGTAACTGAGCATAAGTTTTTTACCCTATTCGCAGAACTGTCTAGACCTGATGATTTAAAATATTTAGAAACCTAATCAAAACTATTCAAAACAAATTATGAAAAATTTGAATAGAAGCCAATATATATAAGAAGTTCCTGAATAAAAAATTGTGTCAAAAGAGTTCGCAGTAAATCCTAAGAAATTCCTCAAGTCTAGACAAATTTCTGTAGTTGATAGAATCTATCTTATAGTTTTTCAAAACAAGGTTCAGTTACAGAAATTTGTTTTAATCGATTTTGAAGTTCTATCTTTTGGGTTATGTACCTAACATGTTGGGACAACCCCATTTAAATTTTGAGTGTTAAAACTAGTATCTGTGATTTTTTATGGCTTTTTCAAAATCAGGTAAACAAGGATCTGAATTACATAATTAACATGTGTTGGTGCCTAATTGTTTCCTAAATTATTCAATATGATGAATGATTCTTAAAGCTTTATTTGTGATTTGATATACATTTTAACTGAATGCTCTTCATATTGAATCATGAATGTTAAACATTTATATGTCACATACGATAATGTGCATTATGCATCATGATCAGTGAAAAAAAAATGAATGCACATGTTATTTTGTGAATGAAGCATAGACATAACTGAATTATGTATGCAACATTTATGTAAGCATGTGAGCATATGATATGGGGTATGCTTGATGATAATTAATGTGTGGTATGAGTATGAACATGACTCGTGAGTAAGACTGTGTTTGATGGGACCCACGGGTTCTTATGGAGCACCAAAGAATGAAAAGACTAGGCATACATGCACATAATCATATAGTAGCTTCAAAGAGGCCGTGCTCAAGGTCACCCAGAGATGGGGTTTGAATTATGAGCAATTTGAATGAGTTAAAATAACCTTGTGTTATGAAAACTCCTCGAGTAGATCTTGGATTGGTGAGCCCTTGTGCTAAGAGCACTTGAAATTAATTTATCTGTTTAATTTTAAATAACACCTGATGACTCATTCAAACCCAGGACCACCTTAGAGAAGGTGGTGTTATATTCAATGTGTCGACCATTATTGCTTTGGAGAGTTAGGTGTATCCATTGGTCTCCAGTCGTCAGTCGTAGGGGGCTGGATTACCGTGTGGCCTAGGTGGTATGTCCTAAATCTCTGCAGAGTAGGAATTGATTTTGTATGAACTACTAGAAGTTTTCTCTATCACGGACTGCTCCAGTGAGAAACTCTGAAGAAAGTTGGTAAATTCTTCCAATCAATATAGCTAATAAATTATATAGTATAACAAACACCTTATTAGATTGAATAAATCAGAGTTAGGAACCCTTAGTATGTACCCTTTAGAGCTAAAAAAGAGAAACAAAATATTAAGTATTAAATCACTGGCATTACTACAACCTGTGTATGATTCTTGAGTTTAAGATGAGTTTTTTTTTGTTTACTTTAACTTTATGTTGGAATAATTGTTATGAAATTTAACTAGAAACATGATTGATTGTAAAAGTATAAACTATGCTTATCCTTATACACTGTGTTGCATGATTTAGTTGCTTATCTGAAAATATATCAATGCTTATCTCTTGTATTTGGATTATATCTATATTTATGTGTTTTAGTGTATCCTACTGAGGTTGTGGATTAATGCCCCTTACTTTAACATTTTTCAGATAATGCATGAGCTGATGTGATGGTGAGTTGCTCAACGACGTCGGACAAATCATCATATTTTATTTTCCCTAAGAATTCAGCTTATTTTTGGGGATTTTTTAATTAAGTTGGATTTTGTTAAGACATGTAAAGTCTGAATTTAATTGTGTATTGATTGTATTAATTTTTTTATTAAGTTTTCTAAATCTAATGGTGTGTGTAGTTGTGTTATTGTAACTCGCCCAAAGATGCATCAGTTTTCAATTATACTATTTTATTGTGTCTGAAAAACCATATTCTTCATAAAATTTGATAAAATTTTGGGTCTGAAATATCATAGGCGCACTAGTATAGGCATATAGCTATATCTCAAAATTTGTCACGTGTATCAGAGCACAGTCCCCTGAAACCACCATGGTAGGGGTAGGGTTCACATTTCACCCAATGAGACTGCAATAGTTCATGTCTGACGGGACCATAATTCTCACAGGGTTGGTGCAAACATAGATTCATATTTGACCCACTTGCTCAACCTTAATAGTATGAGTCAATGTCACACAATCTTGCAGAGTAACACACATATGTGCAACTTTCTTAATTTTCAAGAACTTTTTCTCAATGCATGTCTTCACAAGTAAATGAACATGCTAAGCAATTATCCGACAACAGTTGCAATCAGGTCAATTCCCATAAATTTCACGTTATTCAATCATACATATCATGCATCACATATACTAGAAAGTAGATTAAATCATGAATAATAGAAATTTAATACATCAAGAATTAACTTAAGTCAACATCCATAAATTCATACTATTTGATGACGCATTGTGTGCATAAATCGAGCTTAATACACTTGCAAGATTAGATGTATAAACACAATTTTGGTATATGATACAATTATTGGAGTCAATACCAAATACGAAACATGACTTTCGAACATGCATCGCCTTTGCAACCCATTATTTGCCACATTCATAAATGTCAATCATGAATCATGTCAAACCATTAGAGATATGTCATCCACCTACAATTATTTGATAAACTCTAAACAAATATATTCTAGTGCATGCAAACAACCCTACGTAATTAATTTCTAATGCATGCATTCTTATATTCTGTCTTATTTCATACATCATCCCACAATTTGTGTATAATAATAGACATACATCACATTCATTCATACATATGTCGGTTGCAAATATATATATATATATATATATATATCAATTTACATGAGCATTTGTATGTATTCATCATCTACATACACACAATCACAACACAATAACATTTGTATGTATGCCTCAATTGCACATGTACGAATTGCAATACAATAATATTTGTATATATGCCTCAAATGCACATGTATGAATCATAATATAATAACATCCATACATATCCTACAACTACATACGTAAGTATCATATCACAACAATAATCAATAAAAGCAAACCACCAAAAACACATGTACCTCATGAATACCCCCATTTACTCAATTTTTTTTTACGATACAAGTCTTATCCATGGTGATGCACCAACCAAATTAAGCACTACAAGGCCCATCTGAGTGTACGCGCAAAGGTGTCATGGCTCACTACAGCATTATTTGTGAAGAGGATGAGCTGAAACAAGTGTTTGTCCTCAAAATTTGAGTGCAATGGGGATCTACACCTTGGGCACATGTGTATAACCAAGCAATCACATATGTATGTCATATTTGCATATGTATTATCACACATCCAAAGCATTCAATGTGTATGCCCCATTGGCATACAGTCATACAACATACACTTAGGACCCACCGTTATCTGCAATCAATTAAAAAAACAAACCGATTTTATCTATTTATGCTTTAGAGTTCAACTTGCAAAACAACGCACTTCAAAATGTTTCAGATAACCCAGTTCTTCAATTATACATCGTGTCTACTAAACCTAACTCCAGTTAGTTAAATATTTGATGTACTAACTACAAGTCAATTTGCAGCCAAAACTTTGGTCCTATTAGTTCTATTGCGGAAGCGAGTAAA
Organism: Nuphar pumila; assembly: GCF_984573655.1. NCBI lineage: Eukaryota > Viridiplantae > Streptophyta > Magnoliopsida > Nymphaeales > Nymphaeaceae > Nuphar > Nuphar pumila. The sequence goes on along the minus strand of NC_143250.1, from coordinate 74,279,677 downwards.
TGAAAATGCAAAAACAGGACAAACTATGATAACACTGGAATTCGGTCTAGTAAATCACATAATTTATAAAAATGGTAAACTAAGAAAATATAGCCAATAAAATTATCTTTTCAGCGCAACACAAACCAGAATTTTCTGATATCGAAGCACAGAGATAAGATCTAATGAACAAGTCAAACTGGTACACTTGCGACACAATCACACTCTGGACAGACTCTTTGTTCATGTCCATTTTTAGAGACTATATAAACAAAATCTGCAAACGGTTAGAACACAAAAGTTGGAGGTATTTTCGATACTTTTCCAACAACTCTAAGAACACTGAAAACTAACACAAAGATGTAGAGATATTACTTAAACATCAAGGCAAACTGATACACACAAACATAGTCTCATGACATATAGTGCTCACTATTGGGGTTTGTTTGTTTTTAGACTATAGAAACAGAGTCTTCCAATGGGCTTTGATACCAACAATCATGTGGTACTGACTACGGGTCCATCCAAGATCCAAATGAATCCAACACACGGAAGCACTAATTCGATAGTCTAAATTTTGGCAGGGTTCAGTTCGGAGTCATTTAGACTCACCTACTTGCCTAATCTATAAGTTATGGAAGCACAAAAAGTAAAGATCATGTTTTTGTCTTACCAACAAACCTAAATTTGTATTTTTTTAACAAGTTGTTGAGATATAGCTCTCAGACAAGGGGATAGGTGATTGGATTTGAAAACTGTCACACCTACGATAGTCCATAATGAAGGATATTATCATGGTTTCTGTTGAAAGACAAACATGAAAGTTCTAGAATAAATTATTATCATTCCAATAAAACAAAAATTAGAGAAATCGGTGTTCGAACCACTAAGATATGGCTCAAACACTAAGCCAGACTCGTATAGGTCTGGACAGTCACCTGAGTGGTTATCCTCTCTGTTCTAGAGTATTTTTGACAGAGTTAATGCCAGAATCATAATACAAGCAAAACACAAAGTTAGTAGGCATGCTTAATAGCTTTCCAAAAAGCTAAACCACGTAGACTTTCAACTTTAAACGAGGGAGTTATGCTTAAAATATTGATAAATAGTTTTCTTTAATAGAGTTCCAAAATTCACCAAATCATTCATACAATCTTTCAAACACCAAAAATTACATTAGACCAGTTTTAGTTTTTAGTGTTTAAAGTTCAACTTGCATAGAAAGCCACTTCAAATGATAGCTTCTACAATGAAATTTTGCATCCACCTTAACCCAACTTTGGTTAGTATAAACAAAGTAAATATCACAAAAGCCAATCTATCAAAACAAGTAATCTCTTAAATCACTTTGAGAGATCATTTTCTTTCAAACAAACAAAAAATGCAGCAAACTTGAATCTATTAAAGCAAGTTCAAGTCAAACCGATAATAAAGACAATAGTACGATAGTTCCATCAATAGATTGGAGGTTGATGATAACACAGAAAAATCATGTTCAACATCGTGTTCAACAATGACAGGATTTGACTCAAATCGACTAAAGGAAATGGACAAGAGCAACACGAACTGGCACAACATCGGGGAAGGATGGTGGCTCATGGCAGCAGCAACTCACGGCTTTGAGTCCGCCAAATCACCTCTTCAACAACTGCAATGGAGGCCAGCAGCTCGAACAACACTTGCCTTGAATCTCAATGGTTCCAATGGCAGCAAAAAAAGTGGCACACTATCACACCAAAACAACAACACTCTGTCATAACAACAAATGGTTCACACAACCAAGATATAGCTTCACAGGATCAAAATATTCACAAAACACAGAAGTTGCAGCAGCCAACAAACTCGTTCAGCTGAGGTGCCCTTCATAAATCCAACCAGGAAGAGGACGACTAGGTAGTTCTCTCAATTTTTCACTTCACAATTTTTCTTTTTCATAAAAAGCATGACTTCTCAAAGGGGCTTATAGGAGTCAACAAAGGCTGAGTGAGGTTCCAATGCCACCTCCCAACATGGCCAACGAATGCTTAAGGTTTGAAATAGATTTGAACTTGGCTTTTACTCACCTTGCTAACAATAAAAAAAGTTATTAAGAGGCATACACAAATTTTCTTGAAGGGTTAAATGGTTGGAGTATTGGGTCCACATTGGCTCAACCCAAGGGTGCCAATGTGGATCCAATACTTAAAGTATTGGATCTCTTGCAAGACCCAAATTGGATCTTATCAATGAATGGCCCAAGATCCAAAACCAAAACTGAAATAAAAAAATAAAAACTATCCAAATACCCCGTACACCCTCTATTGCCCAAAATAAATCTTAACGAACACTAGAACTATTTGGATTCATAGAATCCGCCACATAGAAAAATAAATAAAAAAATAAAATAGAAAAATACAAGGGTGATTGATGCAATAACACGATGTGGACTCGATATGCACTGATCCAGGATCCAAACAGATCTTAACACGCCTGAAAGCCTATACGACAATGAGTCTGAATAGGACTATGGGAAAATGGAATTTCGGGACCCAAACACTCAGCTTCGACAGATGCAGCTCGAATAAAAATTGTGCGCAACTCACACTACTTTCCAACAAATCTGAAATCACTAGATTCGGCTCAGCGAGGTTTGTTCCACACACTCAGGACTAGAATGGATGAACAAGGCTATGACGGACTTTCAGATTCTGCAGACAGTCTGTTTGAGGAGGTTTTTGACCCTACAAACAGTAGACTTTGTGAAAACTCCCAACTGAAATCGAAGGTCAGATTGAGACCTTTCCAACAAACTAAAATTTGAATTTTTCTAAGTTTTTTATGAGGCTTTATAATTTTTTGAATTCTGGAAATGGTTTGAGTTATTGTTGAATGAACTAAATTTTCACTATTCGACAAGAGCAACAAAGATTGATATTTTTGAAACACTTAAACGAAGATTCAGCCAGAACTCTGAACATGAAAGTTTTAGATCTAGGTTCTAGCTTTTCACAGAATCAAACAAAATGAATTCTCATGCAGAGAATTACCAGATAACAAAAAAATTCTGAACACCACTAGGAGTGTTCTGAACCAAACTGGTGATAGTGGATTCCTATCAGTCTGAGACTGTGACAGTCCTTTTCAAAGACTCAAACGTCTGATTCACAAAATGGACTCAACTATAAAGTTGTAGAAAATTGTTTTAGTTTTTTGGTAAGCTAAAGAACGCTAGAAACCAACCAGTATTGAGGTCGATACAATCGTTTCATTGGAGTCATTTTTTATAACTCGGGATTCAGGAATCCAAGTTTTGACAGAAAACCGAGTTATACAAAAACAAGGCGAAAGGGAATTTCTTGTGAGCAACAAAACCAATTCGTAACATAAACTATTTCTAATCATTCATTCGAACACAAAAAAACAATCACTTCAACTCACAAGCAAATTTCAATAAGAAAACACATATAAAAAAAAGTAAATGAGAATGAAGGAACAAGTGAACCAACGAATTTGTGGTGCGAATGACAATAGCAATGGATGGCGTTGGGAAGCAACCGACACCACCATGAGCTTTATGAACATCAGATCAAACAACCTCTTTGAAGATCAACAATCATGAACCACGATGTTTACACAACAACCTCTAGGTCGATTTTCTCAAAGATCACCTTCCACACCAAAAATGACTTTCGGTTCCACAATCACCAAAGAAGTTTTTCCTCAAAACCAGCCACACCAAACCAGAAATTTTTTTGTCAAAGAGAAGCAGCCCCTCTCCTTTGGTTGACTCCCTCATTATAAATGCTCTGGAGCATGGGCAAGACCCACATTAAAGAGCCAAATGGCCTTCCCAAGCCATGCTCCAAAAAAAGATATTGACTTGGGCTATTTTTTTCCATAGGCATTAAAATGATCAACATCTATATTTGACTTGGACCAGTCAAGGTTGTGATTTGAATAAGAACTAAAATGGTCCATTCCCAAATGGCGCCAACTAGGGCTCCCCTTGGAAACAGATCTTGATCTAGATCCAAATATGCAGTAAACTGGATCCTGCACAAAAATTCATTGGAAAATGCAAAATGCGAAAAAAATAAAAACTATATGTGTTCCTCATACACCCTCTAGTACCACAAAAGAATTCTGCAGGGTACTAGAACTATCTGAATTCGTAGAATCCGGCTCTTAAAAAAAATAAAAATCTTTTTAACGTGATTCCTCACATGCCAAAATGGAATCGAATAATAAAAATACAATCTCTGAGAAAGCTGCAAAATATCTCAGATATTGTAGCATGATAATCAAAATGGGTCTGGGTTGGCAGAGATCCAATTGGACCCTGATAGTTCTGCATGATTGGATCTGCCCTGGATCGCATCCTGGATTGGATCTTGAGAATTGGATTTGGATCCAATTCATCTTCAAAGCTTGGATCTTCAAGATGTTCTACATCATTCCCTCTTGGGTCGAAAGACTTCATCCTCGAAACCTGTTTCTGATCAAATGCCACTCCATAATCCCTTCACACATTCAAAATGTAATCAGCGCAGAATCTGTTTAAGGCAAATAAAAGAGAACTAAACAAGGCATAAAATTTTATATAAGAATAACAAGAATATATGACGTAATGTAATGCAATATGCTCTATAAAATGCAATTCAGATAAATTCAAAGCAAAACAATGGAATTGAATCTCAAAAGCATCTAAGACATTATATTTAATCATCTTACCTTGCATCAACACGCTGCAGATAATAACAAAATTTGGGTCAACAATGGATAACAATTGACTATTTATCATGAAATTGAAAATGTCAAATTTTACACTAAGATTTTGATAATTACAAGATAAGTCACAAGAAATATAATATAACAATAGACCAAATTTACTATCGGGATTTGATAAAGAGACAAAATCAACATTATCTACTAAACCCTGATGGTCATAAACAAGATTTGGGGCTTTAATGCTAACTAGACCTATTGCATCATGACTAAAATGAGACTCTAAATTCAACATCACAGAAGGAGTTTCAACATCTAAGCGCTCATTGACACACATGTCTTGCTGATTCTTATCACTAAAATCTACCTTTTTGATAGTTGACTCAATAATGGATATACTAATGAGACTAGTAGGAACAATGTCGACAATCATGTCAGATGCAACGCGGGAGTAAACTGTAACATCCATGGGTTCTCTATGAGAGTTTTCAAAAATGCTGGGTTCATTGACAAGGATGTCCACAGACTCACTAAGGCTTGGATTGAGCTTTTCAATTTCGACACCAGCTTAAAAAATAGGGGTATAATTGACATGCGTGAAGTCATCAACATCTTCACATGCAAGTGTCTCTTCATCTTTGATGCTTTCACTAACTTCTCCGAAGAAAGGATTTACAAAGATGAAGTTATCATCGACCAAGCTTAGACAACCTTCGGGGTTCTCCATGAATAAAGGGTTGTCAAAAATGATGTGAGATCGTTCTTCATGATCTTCTATGTCAGAAAGTGAAGAAAGGTCGAACAATTCTTTGGACTCTCTAATAAGGATGGGTTCTTCATTCATCTGTTCAAAAATTGGATCAGAAATAACTGCACTAATAGGAATATCCTCAAATACAGGTGAGGACTCTTTCATGATTTCCTCAATAACTTCAATGATAGGATCACTACCGACTTCGGGAGAAGGATCCGCTAGGGAATCCTTTGCGACAGCATGAGATTTTAATAAATCTTGAGGTTCATAATTGACAATAAACACACTGGGTCCCTTGATTTGAGATGCACCGATCTTAAGAGACTCATGAGGAGAAATGAAGATGACATAAGAAAATGGAGGAACCATAACAGAAATGGTGGATTGGACCACAGATGATGAAGTGGAAGACAAATGAGGCAAATCTTTTGAAGGAAGCAACTTGATCTTTCTACTCTCAAAAGTGAAGGAATAGACATTGGATTTACCATGATGTATGACATTTTGATCATATTGCCAAGGTCTTCCCAGAATAAGATGGCTCGCATCCATAGGGAACACATCGCACTAGACTTGATCGAAGTAGGTATTTCCAATAGAAAACTTGACCAAGCATTGTCGATCGACATGAACATCGATGCTCTTTTGAAGCCAAGACATCTGATATGAATGAGGATGAGTCTTACAACTCAAACCTAACTTGGTCATGGCTTCGACCCACTACAAGAAAAACTCTAATTAGCTACAAAAATTTGCGATAGATTTTTTTCATCGTAAATTTGTTATGGATTAGCTAGAGAAAACTATTTGTCGCTAACACATGAATTGTTTGTGAAATTAGCAATGGGAATTTTTTTATCGTAAATTCGTCGCTAATTAGCGATGGATTCACAACAAAAAAATTCTGTCTCAAACTTTGTCGCAACTTAGCAACAGATCAGCAACAAAAAAATTTTGTCGCTACTTGGCGACGGATTCACGATGGAATTTTTTTCGTCACTAATTTCTCTCGTAAAACCCTAATAAGCCCCTTTCTTTTTCTTTATGTTTCATCCCTCGCCCGTCGCCCGCGGCTCATCGTTGATCACCCGTCGTTCGTCGCCCACCGCCAGTCAACCTCCCCCTTCGACTGAGTCCCCCTCTCACCTCTGCTCCCCTCTCTTTCGCTTTCATCATTTTCTGGCCGATGAGCTCCATCTGGCAACCCCCTTTCGACCTCACCCTGTCTCTCTCTCCTGACTTCGGTCTCTCTCATTTGTCGACACAACGTCAGCTCCTTTCAAGTAACCCCTGACTCCCCTCTTTCTTTCTTTTTTCGCTGACCGACGAGCCCCATTCTTTCCCACTGTTTCTTTTTTGCCAGAGAGGGGCTGAGCCCCCTCACTGTCTCTCGGTCTTACAGGATGCTAGAGAGGGGCTCGGCTCCCTCCCTGTTCTTTTTTTGCCAGAGAGGGGTTGAGCCCCCTCACTGTCTCTCTGTCTTACGAGATGCGAGGGAGGGGCTCGGCCCCCTCCCTGTTCTATTTTTGCCAGGGAGGGGCCGAGCTCCCTCCCTGTCTCTCTGTCTTAGGGGATGTGAGGGAGGGTCTTGGCCCCCTCCCTGTTCTTTTTTTGCCAAGGAGGGGCCGAGCCCCCTCCCTGTCTCTCTGTCTTATGAGATGCGAGGGAGGGGCTCGACCCCCTCCCTGTTCTTTTTTCGCCAGGGAGGGGTCGAGCCCCCTCCCTATCTTACGGGATGTGAGGGACGGGCTCAACTCCCTCCCTATTCTTTTTCGGCAGAGAGGGGCCGAGCTCCCTCCCTGTCTGTTTGTCTTACGGTCTCCCTCTCGCCAGTATATTGTTTTGTATTATATTGTTTTTTTATATTTGTGTTTTGCAGGTACGTAGCTGAGCTAATTGTGCGATGCTTAGTGCTAAGCATTGCATACAGTTAAAAATGCAATGTAAAAAAAATAAGAAAAAAATGCAAAGGCAAAAGCAATGCAAATCGGTAAATACCCGTGGTGAATAAGTGATGCAAGTGCATCACAGGTTATTTAATTTCTTGGATGTAACACTTTTCTGTTCACACAGTAACTTAGTTGTGGATATCTAGGACTGCTTTGATGGAGTTCGGAGATCATGTTGAGCATGATTTTAATGTATGAAAATAGAAGTGTTATTATTTTTAGAGTTCAGATTTCATAATAGTCATGGTAACAGTTAGCGAGATATTGGAGTGTGTTTGCTGCAGGAACATATTTGACATTGTTTTGATATGAATGATTTGAATGTATTGCAATGTTTGATGTGACTGTATCCATGCTTTTATGAAGTTATTTTCAATTTGATTATCCCTTCCATGTAAAATTGTATCATGAAAACATGCTTCAAATGAATGTATCATGTTATGAATGGGTTTGTACATGAAAATGAATGATAAGTTATCAATGCTTCAAACGTGCTTCAAATGAATGGTTTTGCACATAAAAATATTAAGTTATTAATGCATGCATCATAGTTCTTGTGATTGAATGACATCATATATATATATATATATATATATATGTGTGTGTGTGTGTGTGTGTGTGTGTGTGTGTGTGATATATATCAAATTATTACATCCACCATGAATGCATGATAAATTAGATATTTTCTTCATCATAGCATTCTTATGATTCTCTTTTAACTGGTTAGGATAATATTCGTAACCTCATAGGACAAAATGACAACAAATCATGAATGGATGTACCATAGGATAGTTGATAATGAGGTATCACTTGAATATATGGATGATGTTGACAGTTTTATTGAATTTGCAATGGCAAGTGTCAGTACAGTGAATCCCACAAGTCAGATCAGGTGCCCCTAAGAATAATCGATTTGCAGAACCTCATGGCGTTAGACATCACCTATACAAGAAGGGTTTTGTGAGTGATTATCAGAATTGGATGCTTCATGGTGAAGAATTTTTTGAATAATTTTGACGCACGGGTGGATATAGTGCACGATAATCCATATGTGGATTTGATATTTGATGTTGCAGGATCAGAACTGGGTTCTGCTATAGGTCCTAGTGATGTACCAATTGGGTTAGAGGAAGAAGCAACAAATGATGTAGCTAGTAGATTTTATGATTTACTTATAGATGTTGATGAGCCACTTTGGAATAGTTGCGAGAGTCACACTATCTTGTCTGCAGTTCTTCAACTAATGATTTTAAAGTCTGAGTATAATTTGAGCAAATCATGTTTTAACCGTTTGTGCTCTATTGTGAAGAGTATGTTTCAAAGATGAGAAATTGCCACAAAATTTCTATCTTGCGAAGGTTATAGTCAACACTTTAGGTATAGGGTATCAAAAGATAGATGCTAGTCCAAATCACTGCATGCTGTATTTCAAAGATCAAGAAATAGCAGATCATGTCCGTCATGTGGGCGTCCTTGGTTCAATCCAATGACAATGGGCAATGGAACAAGAGGTCAAAAGAAGTGGCATACAAGTCGCTCCGCTACTTTCTTCTCACCCCTAGATTGCAACGATTGTATATGTCTTCGAAGACAGCTACACACATGAGATGACATGCAAATAAAGTTCGACGTGATGAAGACAAGATCACACATCCTATTGACGCGGAAGCTTGGAAGTACTTTGATTGTACTCATCAGACCTTTGCAATGGAAGCGAGAAATGTTAGGCTCGGTTTATGTACAAATGGATTTAATCCATTTGGGGGTAGATCAACCCCATACTCGTGTTGGCCAGTATTTGTCACTTCATACAACCTTCCTCCAAGCTTGTGTATGAAGCGTCAAAATCTTTTTTTGTCTCTATTGATGCCTGACCTGACGTCTTTAAGCCAAAATCTTGATGTATATTTAAGGTCATTAATTGATGAACTGAAAATACTGTGGGATGACGGTGTTCTCACGTACGATGCCCCAAAAAAATAAAACTTTAATATGAAGGTTGTTGTTCTATGAACAATTAGTGACTTCTCTGCATATGGTATGTTATCTGGTTAGAGTATACATGGAAGGTTGAGATGTCTGTACTGCATAAAGGATATAAAATCTTTTAGATTGACGCATGGAAAGAAGTCGTGTTGGTTTGATTGTCACCGTCGATTTCTATCGAGCGACCATCCGTTCCGACGATAAAAGAATCCGTTCAAAGCAGACACAACTGAAATAGAAGGTCCATCTACACGGTTGTCTAGCATAATGATTTTAAGATGATTGCGATACTTTTCATATAAACTAACAAATGCCCGTAGTGCGAGGCCCTTCCTTGGATTTGGGAAGGATCACAATTGGACAAAGAAATCTATATTTTGGGAACTACCATATTGGCCGACCTTATTGCTACAACATAATTTGGATGTGATGTATGTAGAGAAAAATGTGTTTGATAATGTGTTCAATACGGTAATGAATGTCAAAGAGAAAACAAAGAATAATCCAAAAGCCCGTATGGATTTAAAAGTAATATGTAAAAGACCAGAATTGAAACTCAAAGAGTATAATGGCAAACTACTGAAACTAAAGGCAAGGTACGTGCTTGGACCAAATCAAGTAAAGTAGGTATGTCAGTTGTTGAGACAATTGAGATTTCCAGATGGATACGTCTATAACAATGCTCGGGCTGTGAAGATAGACGAGGGATAATTATATGGGTTGAAGAGCCATGATTGTCATGTTATCATACAACGGTTGATTCCACTAGCATACCATAATATGTTAGACAAACCTATGTGAGGGGTATTATCCGAGTTGAGTCAAATTTTTAGAACATTGTGTGCATGGGAAGTTATAGTAACTGAGGTAAAGAATCTAGAGGATTCTGTCATCACTACCATTTTTCAGCTAGAGAAGATATTTCCTTCAACATTTTTTGATGTTATGGAACATGTGACCATATACTTGCCATATGAACTTAGGGTTGGTGGTCCTGAGCAATATCGGTGGATGTACCCATTTGAAAGGTAATTTTTTTTTATATTTTTCTCTCTAATGCTATTAAAAATTTATTATATTACGAGATGTATATTGTTGACAAATGCATGTTTGACCTCAAAAAAAGGTTTGGAATAAAGCAAGAGTGGAGGGTTCAATTTGTGAGACGTACACTTTAGAAGAGATTTCAACTTTCTCATCTATGTACTTTAAGCCTCACATTCCAACACGTTACACTTGCCTACCTTGTAATGATGATGGAGAACAAGTTATTGTGGCTGACAAACTATCAATATTTAAACCACTTGGTAATGCCTTTGGCAGTTCCGGTCAAGACTCTTGGAAGATCGAGAGCAAGACGTAACACAAATCTATATTCTTTTTAATTGCTCAGAGATCGACCCTTACATCGAGTAAGTATACATAATATATTACACTAAGTTTTCTACGTACATGGTTTGGTAATATAATTATTTGTTAAGTGCAAATGATTTGATCTGGAATTGCGAAGAGAACTTTCTTATCTCACTAATTCAGAATTACAAAAAGAACGTGAAAATACGTTTGTGACATGGTTGAAAGAGTTGGTAAGAATGATGACATATATTCTTTTCGTGTAAACAATAATATATTACTTAATTGGTCATGTTTACAGTCATTATTTACGCTTGTAGGTCGACCATGGTAATGTTAATGACCAAGGAATATATGATTTATAAAATGGTCTGACCGAAGTTGTGCAATGTTACAACTGATACATCGTAAATGGTTATTGATTCCATACAGAAGACTACAATGTATACAAGTTAATGATGAATAGTGGCATGTGTGTCAAGGGTAGCAGTTACGGTGAAAATGAACTTGACTACTACGGTGTTATTGAAGAAATAATGGAGTTGACTTACATTGGCTTAAATAACAGGGTAACTTTATTCAAGTGTCATTGGTTTGATCCCACAACAACAAGAGTCGAAAAAGTCGCAAGCATTGTGGAGGTGAATCATAAATCAAGGTTTGGAACATATGAACCATTCATATTAACATCGCAAGCGCAACAAATTTACTATACTTTATATCCAAATACAAGTGAGATAGAAATGAATGGTGATCGGTTTGCAAGGTGAAGTCTAAACTATACCCCGAGTATGATCAGTTACAGGAAGACAAGATTGTTGAAGAGGGTGATTACTATCAGTCAGATGATATGTATGACTTCTCTTATGGTCACGATGTCACACATGGTCTGCATGTCACATCTCCATTGTCTGATGGCACACGTATGAAAGAATGTGATCCAAATGATATACCAAGTGGATGGATGCCCAATAAAGAAGAAGACAAAGAGGACAAAGAGGAGGAGGAAGAAGAAGAAGAATATGAAAGTCAAACAAGTGATGATGAAGCATACTCGAGCTCGTGAAATACATCTTTTAATACATACCACATCACTATCTCATATGCTCTTATTTTTGTAGTTCGGAGACCATGCTAGTCATGGTAGTAGTTAGCAGAATATTTGAGTGTGTTTGTTGCAGATACATATTTGACATTAATGTGATATAAAGATTTAAATGTATTGTCATGTTTGATATGACCGTATTCATGCTTGCATGAAGTTATTTTCGATTTGATTATGTATCCATGGAATTGCATATCACGTAACTGATCCAAATAACATTTTTATTTGTTAGAATGTGGTTCGTAGAGGTAACAACGGTCAAGCACCCAGTGGTTGAGGACCAAGTAGAGGTTGTGGGACATCATTAGGTAGATGTATTTGTGTTATATTTAAATATAGGCATTCATTATGTTTTTGCTTATATGTTGATATAAAAATTGTTACTTGTTAATCATCTTTATAGGATCACAACTCAGTGATAGCCAGTCTCAGCCTTCGTCTTCACGTAATGCTTCAATAGGTATATCATTTAAATGATTGTATACTTAATTAGTTTAATGTGCATTATGTGAATTTCTAATTCATTGTTCTGTAGGTGATGTTTTGCCTACACATGATCCACCTACACCACCTACTCATACACATCATGAGACAACGCTGGATGCAGGGTTTTCTCAGTCTGACACACAATGACTCATTCAAATAGTGTATATCGATAGTCGACTGTAAGTATTTCATTGTCACTTGTCCAATACTTATCTTATAAATAGTGTATATCGACAGTTGATTGTTAATGTGTATCAATTTATGTGCAGCGCGAGGTTCGAGCCACAAGAAGTAATATGAGAAATTAGGAAATCACTACTTTATCATCTTTCAGAACCGGTCGTTCAATGAAAAGAGTACCCGAAGGAGGTGTTGGACATATTATTATCCTCATTCATGGTATGCAATCATTTATCATAACTAATGTGTTTCATATTTAATTTTTTGTTATAGTCATGTGTGTTAACTTTCTGAAAGTATTTATAGGCTTTACATCACTTCACAACTGCAAACGCGGAGAAGGACGTGAGGGTAGTGTGACAAAAGGTGGTTGTCAATCGATTTGCCGACATGCTGCACAATATGAAAACTGCAGTAATAAAAGCATATGGTGAGATAGATGATCCACTGGAGTGGAAGGGTCATGGCACTTCTATTATCAGGAAAGATTATTGGGAGGGAATGCGCAATAAGTGGGCGAACAATGAATTTCGAAACCGCTCAGCAAAGGCTACACAAAATCAAGCAAAGATGCCTAATGCCTATCTATACACAGGTGGATCTAAGACTTTTGGGAGCCACCAGAAGAAAATGATAACTCATCAATATATATATTGTCAAATTTATAAGTATTTTTGCATATTTTTTAATTGATTTTTTTATCTTTTAACCTTGCAGGAAGCAGAAAAAGGAGACATTGTGCCTTATAAGGATGTGTTTGTTGAAACACATAAACATAAGAGCACGAGAGACTTTGTATCAGAGAAGGCGAGAACGATATCAGTTTGTATTTATTGTATTAATAAATATTGTAATATACAAGTTACTATGAATAACATTATCATAAACATTGTAATTATTAATTTATATTGTATTCATTACTTTGTAGGAGTCATACGAGCAGTAGATGGTAGAGCGATATGACAATGACTCAACTCAGCATCCACCTTTTGATCCTACAACATCGATGACTGCAACTGGTGAACCCAAAAACGGTCGTGTGTTCGGGTTTGGGAGTAATATGAACATCACACCAGTTGTTGTTTCCTACAGCCAAGGCTCTAAGAGTTCTCCTGCCAGCATCAACTCCCACCGTCTGATAGACCCTGCTATGTCTTGGGATGATGTTTGTCAGCATCTTGAGGATAAAATGCGTGACTTTTTACATAAAGTCATTCCCAACCTTGTCCATAATGAGTTGTGCAACTTTTTTCGGGACAAGAGAACTCTGTCTGCATTCAACATGAGCTTCAGTGCCTGCCAGGTATAAATATTCATGTAATTTGTTTCATGTCGTTAGATTTCAAGCTAGTATATGCATGATTGAATACATATATGCACTATCAAATCACTATGATTTTTTTTTACACTTTTAGAACACATATATGCATGATTGAATCACTATGAAAGTTTTTTGACAACCTTAGAACACATATAAGCATGATTTCATCACTGTGAAAGTTTTTTGACTGCCTTATAACACATATGCATGATTGAATCACTATGAAAGTTTTTTGACAACCTTAAAACACATATAAGCATGATTTCATCACTACAAAATTGTTTTACTGCCTTAGAACGCATATATGCATGATTGAATCACTATGAAATTTTTTTACTGCCTTAGAACACATATATGCATGATTGAATCACTATGAAAGTTTTTTGACAACCTTAAAACATATATATGCATGATTGAATAACTATGAAAGCTTTTTGACAACCTTAAAACACATATGAGCATGATATTAGCATATATGAAAGTTTTTTTACTGTCTTATAACACATATATGCATGATTGAATCAATATAAAAGTTTTTTGACAACCTTAGAACACATATATATATGATTTAATCACTATGAAAGTTTTTTGACAACCTTAGAACACATATAAGCATGATTTCATCACTATGAAATTGTTTTACTGCCTTAGAACATATATATGCATGATTTCATCACTATGAAAGTTTTTTTACTGCCTTAGAACACATATATGCATGATTGAATCACTATGAAAGTTTTTTTACTGCCTTATAACACATATATGCATGATTGTGATACATAACACATTTATTTGACAACCTTATTAACATTATATGCATGCGTGAATCACTATGATATTTTTTTAACAACCTTAGAACACATATAAGCATGATTTCATCACTATGAAATTGTTTTACTACCTTAGAACACATATATGCATGATTTCATCACTATGAAATTTTTTTACTGCCTTAGAACACATATATGCATGATTGAATCACTATAAAAAAAATTTTACTGCCTTATAACACATATATGCATGATTGTGATACATAACACATTTATTTGACAGCCTTATAAACATTATATGCATGCGTGAATCACTATGATATTTTTTTGACAACCTTAGAACACATATCTGCATGATTGAATCACTATAATTTTTTTTTATCAGTCTTGGAACACATATCTGAATTAATTTATTGTTCATCACTTTATTGCTAGTCTATATGTCATTTAGCCATTTACTTTGATTGCATTAGATTAGGTGCATTGCATATAATTTATTTTATTATATTTTGTTTATCAATACTAACATTTCGGTTCTCTTGTAGGATGCTGAAAATGATCAGCGTAGAGGGCCTGGTGGAGGCATGGATGGAGGGGCGGATTAAAACAATGAAGAGGATGATGCCCCGAATCTTGACGAAGATTAGATTCATGTATTTAATTTGTTTCACGTACTTGTAATTAATTAGAACTTGCCAAGGACTGTACTGGGTTGTTAAATTTGTTTAACTTATAACTTGAGTTAAATTTGTTTCACCTACTTTGTATATGTATTTTTATGTGTACTTTGTTTTTTATAACTCAAATGAATGATTCGCGAAATCGCTTCAACTACAAAGTTGTAGGAAATTGTCTTAGCTTTCTGGGAAGCTAAAAAATGCTAGAAACTGGCCAGTATTGAGGTCGATACGATCGTTTCTTTGGAGTCATTTCTGATAACTCAGGATTTGAGAATCTGGGTTTTGACAGAAAACTGAGTTATATAAAAACACGACGAAAGAGAATTTCTTGTGAGAAACAAAACCAATTCGTAACATAAACTATTTCTAATCATTCATTTGAACACAACAAATCAATCACTTCAACTCACAAGCAAATTTCAATGAGAAAACACATATAAAAAAAAGAAAGAAAATAAGAATGAAGGAACAAGTGAACCAGCGAATTTGTGGTACGAATGACAATAGCAATGGATGTCGCTGGGAAGCAGCCGACACCACCCAGAGCTTTACGAATAACAAATCAAACCGCCTCTTTGAAGATCAACAATCCTAAACCATGATGTTTACACAACAACCTTTAGATTGATCTACTCAAAAATCACCTTCCACACCAAAAATGACTTTCGGCTCCACCCCCACCAAAGGAGTTTTTCCTCAAAATTAGCCGCACCAAACCAGAATTTTTTTTTGTCAAAGAGAAGTAGCCCCTCGCCCTTGGTCGACCCCCTCATCATAGAGGCTCTGGAGCTTGAGGAAGAGCCACATTAAAGAGCCAAATGACCTTCCCAAGCCATGCTTTAAAAAAAGATATTGACTTGGGCTATTTTTTGTCATGGGCATTAAAATGATCAACAACCATATTTGATTTGGATCAGTCAAGTGTAAGATTTGAATAAGGACTAAAATGGTCCATTCCCAAATGGCGCTAACTAGGGCTCCTCTTAAAAATGGATCTTGATCTAGATCCAAATGCGCAGTGAACTGGATCTTACACAAAAACGCATTAGAAAATGCAAAATGCAAAAAAAATAAAAACTACTCGCGTTCCCCATACACCTTCTAGTACCACAAAAGAATCCTATAGGGCACCAAAACTATCCGGATCTGTAGAACCGGCTCCTAAAAAAATAAAAATATATTTAACGTGATTCTCATATGCCAAAATGGAATCAAATAATAAAAATACAATCTTTGAGAAAGCTGCAAAATATCTCGGATATTGTAGCACGATAATCAAAATGGGTCTGGGTTGGCAGAGATCCAATTGGACCCTGATAGTCCTGCACGATTGGATCTGCCCTGAATTGCATCCTGGATTGGATCTTGAGAATTGGATTTAGATCCAATTCGTCTTCAAAGCTCGGATCTTCAGGATGCTCTGCATGACTGATTCCAAAAATCAAAAAAATAGAACCATAAAGTAAAATATATTTTTTGAGAGGATACAAACCAAAATTCTCATAAAATAAAATATGTATAATGATGATTTTATCCTTGAGATCCATTTGGACCTGAATGATTCAGATTTGGATTGGATCTTCTCGAGTATTTCTTTCTAGATCTAGTATGTAGACTTGGATTTGCATTCAACTCATCTTCAATGTGATGATGATCAGGAAGCTCTGCATTATCCCTTCCTAGGTCAAAAGGCTTCATCCTTGGATCTTTGTTCTTCTCAAGTGAAGCTTCATAATCTCTACAAGAATTCAAAATAAAATCAATGCAAAATCTATCCCTAGGATAAAGAAATGAACTATGTAATGCAAGCAAAATTGAATATTTTAGAAAACAAGCATGTTTGTAACTTATAATGCCAAAAGATATAGAACAATAATGTTCATGCATGTTCAAACAAATAAGGTTGTCAAGTTGAAAGATCATCTGACTTCTCCAATTTGAATTTTTATAAAAAACATATTTAATTTGTGCTTGAATCTCAATAAAAGATAAAATTTGCAAAAAATTATCTTGATGCAACAACTCAACTATCATACGATATTTAACAATTTTTCCTTGAAATAATTCCTAAATAGTTTCAACTTTTTTTTTATTATCAACACATAAATATTTTTTATTGAGCATCTCACTTAAAAGATAAAATTTCTTGCTAATTTCACTATAAGATACCAAAAATGATGCAAAAAATGATGTTTCTTTTCAGAACTAGCAAGGAAATACATTCCATAAATCAAGATTGCAAACTTACTACATGAGTTTTCTCTAGATGCAAAGGTAGTGTACAATTCATTTTCAACCTCAATCAAACCGAGATGAGTCCATAAAAAATTTGGGCCTTTTATGCACACAATATCTAATGTGTTCAATTCACACTTAGGACTATGATGAATCTCTAATGACCCAACATGAGAATTTCTAATTCCTAAATACTCAACGACACACATCTCCATTGAATTTTTAATATTAAGATTGGACTTTTCAATTTATGCATCTTCCTTGAAGATCGGTTCAATAATGACGTGTGAGATGATTGTTGCCAACTATGAAATCCCTACATTTAAATGAGACTTCTTCTTTGATGTCCTCATTGAATTCTTCAAACATTGGATTGTCACAGATGAGTTTTTTCTCGCATAAGGATAGACAATCTTCATGATCCCCAACGAACAAAAGGTTGTCAAAAATGACACAAGAAGGTTCTTTCATGATATTCTGTTTCAGAAAGTGAAGAAATTTGGGACAACTCTTCGAACACCTCATCTTTATCGAAGATAGGTTCGCCAATGATCTCACTCATAAGAACATCATCAAATTCAGGTGAGAGTTTCTCTTCAATCTCCTCATCAAAGATAGGTTCTAGATTGGAATAAAAAAGTTCCTTATCCTCTAACTCTTCATCGATTTGGGAATCTATCCCGAGATCAACACCAAATTTGACTCCTTCACCATCTTTGTTCTCGTCGAAGATCGGATCTATATGAGACTCATGATTTAGTTCCTCATACTTCTCATCACCTTGGATCTTCTCATCGAGATCAAAACCAGATTCTAGATCATTGCTCTCCCCTTTGACTTTCTTGATTTTCTCAACAAATTAAGGTTCTGAGTCATAATAAAAATTTGGGTTTTCTTCAACCTCGCAACTAGCATATGAGGCAACTTCAAACCTAACCTAGAATTTGTAGGCCTAAATGAGGTGGGGTTGGTTTGGGGTCTGGATGATGAGACGAGCACACGAGTATTCTGTCTCAGACCCATGTGCAAAAAATTTGCATAACTCGACAGAGGATATTGAATATCGGACTCATATTTGGATATTCTAGGCGGATCCAAAATCCTACCTGAATATGAATGCCAATACGGATTAAACCCACGATTGGAGTCACACCGGCTATACGATCCTCGAGATTCACGCACACCATGCTCAGATTGACGCTCTCTCTATTATGGCATCAAAAAATTTTAGAGTCAGCTCAATGACTTGGTTCCGCAAGTCTCGATTCTCATATTGAAAAGTACAATTTTTAGACCTAACATCTCTGGCTTCATTTTCGAAAGTGTAGTCACCGTGACCATGACTCCCTTATCACCCGACCATGGCGAACACAACCTAGGATCTTTCTAAGGTATATGACACCTAACCTAGCCTCTAGACAATATCAAAATGTGAATCATATCAAATTAAAAAATTTGACAGCCCTCTCTCTGGTACCAAAAAGATGTTGTACCGACTGCGGATCAGTTCACAACCAAAATTCTGGTCTTATTAGTTCTATTACAGAAGCGAGTAAATAAAAAGGAAAAAACAGAATAGAGTATGATAATACTGGAATTCGGTCTAGTAAATCATAGAATTTGTAAAAATGGTAAACTCAGAAATGTAGCTAATAAAATTATCTTTTCAACGCAACACAAATCAAAATATTATGATATCAGAGCACAAAGATAAGATCTGATGAACCAGACATATTGGTACACTTGCGACACGATCACACTCTAGACAAACTCTTTATTCACGTCCATTTTTAGAGATTGTATGGACATAATCTGCAAACGATCAGAACACAAAAATTGGAGGTATTTTGATACCTTTTCAACAACTCTAAGAACACTGAAAATTGACATTGGGATACAGAGAAATTGCCTAAACAGTGGGACATACTGATACACACAAACACAGTCTTGTGACAGACAATGTTCACTCTTTGGGTCCATTTTTTTAGACTATAGAAACAGAGTCTTCCAATGGGCTTTGATACCAACAACCATATGGTACCAACTGCAGGTCGGTCCACAATCTAACATCCAAATGGATCCAACATGCGAAAGCACTAATCTGGTAGTCTAAATTCTGTTAGGATTCAATCCAAAGTCATTTAGGCTTAGCTACTCACCTAATCTATAAATTATGGCAACACGAAAAGTTAATATCATGTTTTTGCTTTTCTAACGAACCTAGATTTATATTTTTTTTATAATGGGTTGTCAAGATATAGCTCAAACAAGTGGACATGTGACTGGATTTGAAAAATGTCACACATGAGACAACCCATTTCGGATAGACCAGAACAAAGACTATCCTCATGATTTCTATCGAAGGACAAAACATAAAATTTTTAGAAGAAATTATTATCATTCTACTGAAATAAAAATCAAAGAAATCGAAGTTTGAATGACTCAGACATGGCTCAAACATTGAACTAGACTCGTACATGACTGAACAATCACCCGAGTGATTGTCCTCTCTATTCTAGAGCATTTTTGAAAGAGTTAACGCTAAGATGATGTAAACACCCCAAATTTTTTAAAGTTTTAAAATTTTCCTTTTTCCCTTAAGACCCACCTTCTGAGTCATTCAGAAGGATAATTGGATCAATTTTGAATATTTCTGAACTCGACCTCAGATCCATTTAATCATCTGATATCCGAGATCCAATTTCATTCTTGTTTTCCAATTCAATTCCATTCTCTAAGCCTAATCCAAATCCAAATCTCAATTTTCATCATGAATTTTGGTTTTTCATTTCAATTTTTAGAATTCCATATTCAGGGTTCGATTGTCATTTCGGGTCAATTTCCTTCAATCGAGATCCAGAATCAAATTCTATTCAAAAACCTCGGATCCAAATCCTTTTTAAAGATTCAAAACTAATCCTCTTATTCCAAAAATAAATCCAGTATTTTCCTCATTTCAAAATTGATATTTCAAAACTGGATCCATTTTAAAACCTTGATTTGGATTTTTAAATATCAAACTAGATCCAAATCCAAATTTAAAATCCAATTTTTATCCTAATTTTAAAATCAATTTTTGAATTTCAAAATTCAAAATTCAATCCTTATTTCAAAACAATCTTTGAATTTCAAATCCAAAATCACATTTTTACAAAATCTTTTAAAATTCAATCTGGATCCCTTTTCAATTCAATGTGAATTTAAAAAAAAAAATCAAAATGGATCTTATATCCAAATGAGATCCATTATTTTTAAATTTCCCTTTGTTTTCATCTTTTATTTTCTAATTTATTTTCAAAACCTTTCATTTCAGTCTTTGAAATAAAGAGAGAGAGAGAGAGAGAGAAAGAAGGATTTTTAAGAGGGGCACCACTCGGTATTTTTCAAATTTTAAATAAAACCCCTTTTAAAATACACTATTTAAACTAAAAATCAAAAATTTTAAAGATTGTTTTTAAAACCCCTCTGCTTTTAAAAACCTACATGGGCACCCACTTGCAAAGTGGTGTCACATGTCCAATTTTTCTTAAAATACCCACTTTACCCATCTCAAAAATTTTAAAATGCCCACATGGGAAGGTCCACCCCCTCTTGTATCCCCTTTGAATGCCATGTGGCAAGAGCCTTCTAGAGGCCTTGCCACATCAGTTTTACACTAACCGATTTTCAAACTTTCAATGCCTAAACCACTCCCACATTATGCTATAAATAGAAGCCAAAAGGGAGGGGTCGATCATCTCGAACCCTCCTCTCTTTCTCATCTTTACTGTAATTTCCTATTGGTGGCTGATGTGAGGAAGGAGGAAGCTCAACCAAGGTTAGCTTTCTTCCTTTCTTTCAATTAGTTTTTCCATTTTTTTTAAAAATTCTCTAAATATCGCTTCCCTCCTTTCTTCTTCTTCTTTCAATTTCTTTTTTATTTCATTTGTAGCAATGTAGATATACTTTATTTCTGTATTAATCTTTATTTTATGCTTTTTGATCCATTCAATTTGCTATTTCATTCATGTAATTTTGTTTTAGCTATTAGAATTATGAGATTTGATCTTTTATAGATCAAATCTCATATTCAATCAGCCAAATGAATGTCAATTTAGACTCCAGTACTTTGATTATGTTTATGAATGTATTTTATCTTAAATTTTCAGAATATATGCATTCATTCATGATCTAAAAATATTAGATCTCACATTTGAGCATCTACGCATGTGTAATTTGCTTTTATCGTGTTCTACTGTCGTTAGATTGCATTTTCAATTCTGGTGCATTTTAGTTCTATCGATTCACCTATAATTAGAGCTCATTTTGATCTGAATTTTTTACTTAAACTTTATGTATAAATTTTCGAAATCTATACCAAAAATCAGATCATTCTGAGTTCGTTTAACTCACTTTAAAAATCAGGATTCATAACTTGTTATTCTGCTCCGTCAGGATTTTAGCAGAATCAAGATTGACTTACCAGAGTGATATCTCCCTAACCAAAGATGATCTCTCCAATTCGTAAAAAGTGGTGTCTTTAAGATTGAATCTAGTTTATTTTAGCAAATTTTTAGCAATTTTTAAGATCGATTTCTATTTAATTTGTATTTAAAACCAAAACTTTGTCTGTCTGCAATCTCAAGCGTTGCTCAAATTTAGGGTCAGATTGTTGCAGTCATATCTCTCTGATGGGAGATCATTTTCCAATTCTGTAAAAAAGGTTCTCTTTGTTTATATGTTTAGTTCATCTTTGCTAATTTTTAGTAATTTTTATGGCCAAATTTTATTTTATTTTGATTAAATACCAAAACTCTATATTCTGATTTTGTATGAACAATTATATATGTATTTTGATTCTGACCCCGTATTATAGCTGTTAGTCTTCTTCAGCAAATCATCATTTGATTTGCAACATTCTTCAGCAAATCGTTGTTTGATTTGTAATGTCCGTCAGCAAATTATCATTCGATTTGCAACATCTTTCAGCAAATCATTGTTCGATTTGTATTATCCTTCAGTAAATCATCATTCGATATGCAACTTTCTTCAGCAAATCACTATTTCAATTTATGGTGTCATTCGACAAATCACCATTGCGATTTATAGTCTCCTTCAGCAAATCGTCATTCGATTTGCAACATCCTTCAGCAAATCGCTATTGCGATTTACAGTGTCTTTCAGTAAATCAGTGTGCGATTTATAATGTTCTTGAGTAACTACTATTGTGATTTACAGTGTCCCTCAGTAAATCGCTGTGCGATTTACAATTTTCTTCAGTAAATCGCTATTGTGATTTACAGTTTCTCTCAGTAAATCATTGTGCGATTTACAATTTTCTTCAATAAATCACTATTGTGATTTACAGTGTCTTCAGTAAATCGCTATTGTGATTTACAGTGTCTTCAGCAAATCGCTATTGCGATTTATGGTGTTATTCAGTAATTTATTGTGCGATTTGCGTAAATCACTATTCGAATGAGGGCTAACTTGTCAGAGGCGTATCTCCCTAACCAGAGATCGTAATTTTGATATGTAAAAAGCAATGTATTTGTGATTGAATCTAGTTTATTTCTCTCAATTGTCAGTGATTTCTATGGTCATTTCATGACTGATTTGGTCAAAAACTAAAACCCTGTGATTCTGTATCATTTTGAGTTACTTAGATTTTAGCCCATTTTGTGAGAGTCATATCTTCCTAACGGAAGATCATTTTTCAGATCTATAGAAAGGGTTTTCTTCCTTTATGTGTCCAGTTTATTTTTGTTAATTTTTTATAAATTTTTAAGCTTATTTGCTATTTTAATTCTGTTTAAAATTAGAACTGGTTACAGAAGTTCAGGTTCTGTAACAGGTCCATTTCCTGAAATAAAACAGAGACTTCTCGTAGTCACCATTTCTAAACCAAAATTGATTTTCACATTCTGTAACTTGAAAAAGTTTTCTAATCATGTTAGGAAACGTCTCCCACAAATTTGATACAATTTGAATTTGTATGGCCTCTGAAACATCTAAATTAAAGAAGTCTGTTCACTTTTCTCAAATTCCTGTTTTGACAAAAAGCCTTAAATTCAATTTTTCCTTCCATGATTTCTCAAGAATCTTCAATCTTAAATGGTCTTTAGGATAAGTCCAGAGTCTTCATAACGATTATGAGGTTTTTAATACATCATTTATTTTATTTTACTTATTTTTTTTCATTTGAAGCTTGAAAGGCTTATTCTGGTTGATTTCCTTCAATTTTCCAATATTAAAGGAAAACCCGACTAAGTCTACATTTATTATTAGTATGTTTGCTCAATTTTGCAAATATTTTATTTTCTTTGTTATTTCCCTTTTCAATTGTTGTATTCAATTCAATGGTTATAATTAAATACTTAATGAGAATTTTTACTTTATGTTTAGTTTAAGAATGAATGAGCATTTAGTTTAAGCTTAATTTCATGATTATCTTGTCCCATTTCTTTTTATTTTTTTTCAAATACACAATGGAAAAAACATGAATGGCACGTGCACCATTTAATAAAGGATAAATAAAACTAAGTAAAGTTCATGTTTATGGTTATTGACGGAATATGAATAACACTTAGAATTATTATTCTTTATTAAAATACAAAAATCAACTGACAAATTAAATCAATTTCAAAATAATCATATTTTCAAAAATATATTTTCTTCTTTTATTAGAATTTAAAATAAAGATTAAATCAAAATATATTTATGGCCATAGTCATGAATATATGAAAATTTAATCTTGTTTTAATTCTATAAACGCATAAAAATTTATTTTATTCTTTATTAGAATTTAAATAAAGATTAAATTAAAATATGTTTGTGACCATAGTGATGAATATATTAAAATTTAATCTTGTTTTGAATTCTATTAAAGAATAAAAATTGATTTTAATTCCAATTTCAAACAAATCCTTTTAATGCATTCATCATTTAAGATAGAATTGCATCATTTTTAATTATTTCAAGTTATTTTTCAAATCTCTAAATGATTTTCGAAATAATTTTCGTTAAAAATATTCAAAGTCATTTTTTTATCAAATTTAAAGTTAATTTTCAAATTTTATTTTCAATCCTATTTCAAATATCTATTGTCAATTTCCAATTTTCTAATTTTATTTCTAAATTTCCCATTTTCGAATCTCATATTCCAATTTTGAATTTCATTTTCAAATATTAAGTTCAATTCTTTATTTCTTTCAAAATTCCAAATTTTGAATTCTATTTTCATTTCAAATGCATTTTTAAAATTTCAAATTTAAATTCTGAATTTAATTCTAAAATTCAATTTCAAATTTCACTTTGAATTTCAAATTCTAAATTCAATATCATTTTTTAATCTCAATTTTGATTTTTTATTTCTAGTTTAATTTTCAAAGTTCAATTCCATTTGCAAATTCAAAATTTTTATTTCAAAATTAACTTCAAATTCTATTTCAAATTCAAGTTTTAATTTCAAAAGCCATTTAAATTTTCAAATTTCAGATTTCAATTCCAAATTCTATTTAATTCTTTATTTTAGATTTTAACTTCAATTTTCAAAACAATTTCAAAGTTCAAAATAAAAATCGAATTCAATTCAACATTAAATTCCAATTTCAATTCTAAATTTCAAATTCGATTTTCAAACTTCAATTCTAATTTCAAGTCAATTTCAATTCTGATTTCAAGTTTCAAATTCAATTCTAATTTTTAAATTCAAGATTTTTATCCTAAATTCAAAATTCAAACTTCGAATTCTAAGTTTAAAGTTCAATTTCACATTTCAAACCCAATTCTGATTTTCAACTTCAAAATCCTAAAAATTCCAAATCTGATTTCTGAATTCAATTCTCAACCGAACTCCAATTTCAATTTTCCTTTTTCAAATCAATTCAGATTTCAAATTTTCAAAACTTAACTTTGAATTCAATTTCAAACTTTCAACTCAAATTCATTTCAAGTTCTGATTTTTCAATTCAAAATCGATTTCTGAAGTCATTTATTAAAAAGATATTTTCAAATCCATTTTAGAATCACTTGGAAAATTTTAAATTTCTGAAGCATTTTCAAAAGCATATATATTTTCAAGTTCAAAATCATAGCACAAGTCTAATTCAATGTGCATTTAGGACTTAAAATAATCATTTAGATAAATTTAGGCAAAGCAAAGGCATACATTCGATCCTTGGTTTAATTACCTCTGGTAAAGGCGTCAAGAATGGTTAAACCTTGTACCGATGAGCGAGTCCCATCTCTCCATTTTTCCATAAATTTTTAAAAAGGAAGACGAGTAAATTTTCAAAAACTTTTTCAAAAGGGTCAAGTGAGACCTTGCAAGAGTTTTCTCTTTTCCCTAAAAAGGAAGAAAGAAAATTTTTTGCAACGATCACAGATGAGAACACAATAAAAACATGAAGTTTGTAGGTGTGCTCAATATCTTTCCAACAAATTAAGCCACTTAGAGCTTCGACTCTAAACGAAAGAGTTAGGCTCAAAACACTAACGAATAGTTTTCTTTAACAGAGTTCGAAAACTCACCAAATCATTCATACAATCTTTCAAACACAAAAAATTACATTAGACCAGTTTTTGTTTTAGTGTTTAAAGTTCAACCTACACAGAAAGACACTTCAAATGATAGCTTCTACAATGAAATTTTCCATCTACCTTAACCTGACTTTGGTTAGTCTAAACAAACTAAATATCACAAAAGCTAATCTGTCAAAATAAGTAATATCTTAAATCACTTTCAGAAATTGTTTTCTTTCAAACAAAAAAAATGCAGCAATCTTGAATCTATTTAAGCAAGTTCAAGTCAAACTGATAATGAAGACAATAGTAAGATAGTTCCAGCAATAGTTTGGAGGTTCACGATGACACAAAAAAAATGTGTTCAGTAGTGACATGATTTGGCTCAAATCGGCTGAAGAAAATGGACTACATCAACAAACTGGCATGACGACTGGGAATGATGGTGGCTCACGGCAGCAGCAAATCATGACCTCAAGTCCACCATGTAGCCTCTTCAACAACTTTAATGGAGGCCAACAGCTTGAACAACACTTTCCACAAATCTCAATGGTTCCAATGGTGGCAAAAAAAAATGGTACACAGTCACACCAAGACACCAATACTTTGTCACAACAGCAAATGGTTCACATGACCAGGATGTAGCTTCACAGGATGAGAATATTCACCAAACACAGAAGTTGCAGCAGCCAACGAACTTGTCCAGCTGAGGCACCCTTCAGAAATCCAACCAGGTAGAGGACGACTAGGTAGTTGTCTCCAGTTTTCACTTCACAATTTTTTTTTTCACATAAAAAGAGCAACCCTCTACACGACTTTCTCAAAGGGGCTTATAGGACTCAACAAAGGTTGAGTAATGGCAGAGTGGGGTTCCAAAGCTACCTCCCAACGTAGCCAATGGATGCTTAAGGTTTGAAATAGCTTTGAACTTGGCTTTTACTCACACAGTAAAAAAAAGTTATTAAGAGGCATACTCGACTTTTCTTGAAGGGTTAAACAACTAGAGTGTTAGGTCCACATTGGCTCAACCCTAAGGGCACCAATGTGGATCCAATACTTGAAGTATTAGATCTCATCAATGAATGACCCAAGATCCAAAACCAAAATTAAAATAAAAACTATCCAAATACCTCATATGCCCTCTAGTGCCCAAAATAAATTATACTAGAACTATCCGAATTTGTAGAATCTGACACCTAAAAAAAAAATAAAAAAAAAATAAAGGAGTGATTCCAAAAATCACAAAAATGGAACCACAAAGTAAAATGTATTTTTTGAGATTATACGAACCAAAATTTTCAGAAAATAAAATATGTATAATGATGATTTCACCCTCTCTCTCTCTCCATGTATTCATCCCTCCAAAGCCCTGATTGACAGTTAACCACCAGCTGGACCACTCCTTTCGTTGAGGATCACCACCAGCCCTTCCGCCGAGGATTGCTGCCACCCCTTCTGTCGGTGCCATCAAGGATCGAAAGATTTGCCACCACCACCCCTTAGGCATAGAATCTCCACTACCGCTTCTCTCTCTCTCTCTCTATATATATATATATATATATTTGAATCCGGATCGAGACCGAGCCGTGGGATGTACACGAGCCGAACAGAGCACCATTTTACGTGGGTGAGCCGAGCCTGGCCATCGTGTGCATCCTTACTGGCATGTCAAGTTTAATTCCGAGCCATGATGTGGGCCCTACATTAATTACACACAAGACCGATTCGGCCGGTCGGTGGACTATAACAACTCTATGACGGGGGAGGGCCCGGACAACAACGGATCAGCTTCTACTTCGTTCAAATCAACCCTGTGAACTTGCAGTTGAAACTTGAAAGTAGTGAAGGGTCTTCTTAAATGAGAGTCCATCTAAAAGAGGCGCTAACTAATAAAGATATCGCCCTCTAAATTTAGTAAATTAACCCCTCTAGGTTTAACCTTCTATATATTGCCTCGAAGTTTATCCCAGAGCCAAAAGACCCGCCAAATCTGTCATTCCGCAGGTCGCCTCTTCTTCATCTTCCTCCTGCAGGCCTTTTCCTTACTGTAGCTATTGTTGGCGTCCCCCAAATAGTAGAAATGGTTACCAGCAACTTAGAACCCCCACACAAGTCGCTATATATCAACAAAGACGACAAGTTCTTCAACAGGCTTCTTTCCAAGGAGTCCTCCAACGGCAACACCTCGTGCAGGGTGTACTATGGAGTTGCAGCTGGGGAAGTGCCGTTCCAGTGGGAGTCCAGACCAGGCACGCCCAAGCGGCCAGTCTCCAACGAGGAGATCCCACCATTGACGCCACCTCCTTCCTTCCTCTCCCCTAGAACCCAAAGGAAACAACCAAAATCTCCTATTTTCTCCAAGATCGCCTTCCCCAAGTTCACCACTCCATGGAAGAAGCAGCCTCCAACACATAAAGCATGCGGGGACCACCATGGCCGCTCCAGGCGTTCCTCTTCCACCTCCTCATTTTTATCGTCCGGTGCCTGCGACGAAGAATTGGAGTTCGCGGCCGGGTCGCCGACGTCTCCTTTTTGCTTAGGGCTGCTCCGCAAGAGCAGCTCGGATGCGCAGGGGTGCCTGCCCATGGTGGCTGTCAAGAATGTTCTGTGGTCGGTAGCCAGAAGAGGTGGTAGGGCTTCCATTCCTACTCCCGTCCATGGAGCAGATCCGTATTCCGTTTGACAAATTAAGGTGCTGGCCACTGCTCTTGAGGCTCTGGCGCTTTTTTTATTATTATTCATCTTTCTTTTGTGAAATTGCAGTCTATGATGGAGGATTTCTGTCTGTAAGCTTTGTGTGAATTGATGTTGGTCACCTCCCTCTCCCGTGACATCCCTTTCAGGCTGGCTGTCTTTCTTTATTAGGTTCGCAATGTGAAAATTCGGGTTTACAAACTGTTCTTCCTGCAAACAGAGCTTAATTTTCCACTTCAAACTTCATACTGCCATCATCGTCCCATCAAGCAAACAGTCAAAAACTGATATTATGATGAAGGGGTATATATGTTTTATCAGTTCGCAGACTGAATAGCATTAGACGATTTGGAAAACCCGCAGATCCATTGATAATCGGAGCAATCACTTCCAAGATGATCGACCCAAGAACCCCCACCCCCACCGGGGAAAGTGGATCCGTGCTAACCTCAGGGTTGCGAAATTCACTAGCTGTGTCTACAACTTGGTGGGTTTTGTTAATCTTCTTCCCTGTTCAGACAATCCGCTAATGCGATAATTGCATGTGGAGATGGGGCAGGCCAAGTAGCAGTCATTTGTGTGTACCTAATTAATAGGAAGTAGAAAAGTCAGGTAAGAGTTACCATCTTGTATTAAATAGTTGGCTTCAATGTCTGCTGGACCCTTTACTTTGGGGTTGTGGTGAGGGGATGGATGGAAATACTCTCTGAAAACCAGCTTGGATAGTGTAGAGTCGCTTCTTAACATTAAATTTTGCTGGGTCACTCAGGGTTCCCTCCATACAGCTTCTTTATTGTAACATTGAAGGCCGGCCACGACGCACGCATTTACACCGGGGACCATCTGATGAGATGCGCGCCTCCGCCTTGTAGGAGAAAATTCGAACCACCCCACCGTTAAGCAAAAGATGTCCCCATTTATTGCTCTAGGTTTAACCTCCTCTTTTAGCTTATATAGGCCAGTTTGGGATTAGTTTTTGTCATTTTAGCCTATTTTATGAACTCAGTGCGTTCATGCTTTATGAGAAATAGGCAGCCTTGCATTTTCCACTTGCATGTTGGGGGGCTTCCCTATTTACTCTTAAGGGTCTGTTTGAATTGGGATGTAGGAACCCGGATCATGGTTTTCGATTTCTACATTATATTCTTTGAGAAAAAAAAAATTGGTGGAATTGTGAAAATAAAAAGGGAATCCAATTCCTTGTTTTGGATTTTTTTTTTTTGTCAATACAGAAGAGATGATTGCCAAATCCTTCAATAACAAGGATTCTGCACTTAATCCGTTAGAAAGGTGATACCAAACAAAAATGATTTCTCTCCATTCTTTTCAGATTCATTTATTGTCATTGCCACGGGCAAATCATCCCACAAGTGTTTTCAGATATGGGCCACAGAAAATAGGTCACAGAAAGGATGGGAGAATCTCAACTTTTTTTATCAAGTGCAATGTTTTAATGCCACGTAGCTAATGGCACCTCCACTAGAGAATAGCGGTGGAGATAGAAAAAGGATTGCACGGATTAAGTGCAATCACATTGTAAACTTTGAGTGCAGCTACCTACATCTGTGTATTGCAAGAGAATTAATAATGGAATTGTTGGTATGATTATGGGATACAGCCTGTCAACTGTGGGGTCCGGGTGGATATGCAGTCTAAAAAAAAAAGGGAGGTGCTGAAAAATATGGTTACGGTGACAAAAGACCATAATTAGATGGTGTTGCCGGGTAGTTGTGGAGCTGAGATTTGGTCCCCAGTCCCCACACACAACCACCTCTTTGTTTCGGCATCACCCATTAAGTTGAGGCGGGGCCGATTCCCCACATCTACCTTTTGTCCAAGCCCGGGTGAATACAGGGCTACATTAGTGCCCTACATTTTCCTCAGGTTTGGCAGTGGACCGGGGGATACCAGGGCCCCGCCCCGCTTTGCCTCGTTTGGACAGGGGATGAAGGGCATGAAACGGGGATGGAGGCGGGGGATGAAGGTTAAAATCTATCCCCGTGCCGGGATGAAGGTTCAGATTTTGAAACAAGGCAGGGGTGGAGACCTTGTCCCCCGCCCCGATCCACTGCCATGGATTCTGTCAACACTGTGTTCACATGCAAACTGACCATGTTCAGGATTAATTAATTACATCTCCCATGAAGTACAAATGAGTCCAGTAGAAGTGATCTCATAAACTCTTAAATTTTCATTTTATGTTGTGATTATGATATTCTGATAATTGATCGGGTAGGGATCCCCCCTATAAAGCCCATGAACTTGGTTGAATTTCACATGATCCCAAACAAATTAACAATCGGTGGGTCACTTTTTGAAGTTTTGATGCAGTGTCAGACACTTGTTATCAAAAGCATGTAGCATCAATGTTGTCAGTATCGTTGCGAAGATCAATACAAAACCAAGCTGATTTGGCTTATTTTAAAAAATGTTTTCAATTATTTTTATATTTTTAATAAAATATTTTTGTGACATGTGTCTGATTAAAAATTGGCCCATTCAGTTCAATTCAACTCTTAATCGGAATCGGCAAATCCTATAAATCGTTTAGAAATAACGATTCAAAGACCGATATGATTCTAACAACATTGTGTAGAATTCCACACGTACGCTAAAATATGGTACCTGACTATGGTAAATGCATATCAGATACGTTTACCACCCGTATGTATCTTTCGTAAAATGGGTCGGTGCTAAACCAATTTGGTGCTAAACCGCATGCTAAATGGGCTTCTCCGGTACTTTTTATGCGGTTCTGACCCCATAAATGTGTTGGGCATGGTTGATTTACTAAGAATCTACACTTGGATCATGTGTCTTGGGTGATAAAAATCATGTTTGGAGCATAAAAATTTATAAAGATTTTGGACCGTTGATTTTTTGAACTTTATAAAAACCCATCAATGTGAACGCTTCAAGAGCTGATCACTCTAAAATCAAGTACACAGATCACATCTGTAGGGTCAGAATTTTAAAATAAAATGAAAAAATCCCGAAAAACACATTTAGCACCAACTTGGTTTAGCACGGACCCATGACTCTGTATCTATCTAAATATATGTGGCTTAAAAATTAGAAAAGCATTTTTGTACTATCAAAGCTTATTAACTGGGTACAATACCTTTTGTGCAATAAATACAACCATAGTTCTCTACGAGACTTGTGACTTGGCCGAGCCATCTTGCATCGACCCCTAATGGAGTCAACAAATCAGTTTGATTTTCTAATAAAGTAAACTTTGCTGAATCAGCCAAGTGTTATGCCGAGTCAACTGACTCTTATCTAGCCTAAGTCACTGGTTCAAGCTTGGCCGATCTGAGGCCAAGTTTCAGGTCGGCCAACCAATGGTTATAACTGAGGTAAGGCTGATAAAGCAGTCGAACAGGTTAAAACTTGCATTCTTCAATATTTGCTTTCTTTATTTTATTTTATTTTTAATCTCAGTACAAACTCAAGCTCACCCCATTATTGAAGCTAAGCTCGAGCCTTTTCATCATTAGTTCAAGCTCAGTCTAAGCTGGCTCATTTAAACAAATAATATTTTTCTAAAGAGGAACAAGGAGAAAAACTGAAATGAGATTTATTTATAAAAAGAAAAAAAAAACTCAAAGAATGATAATTAAGAAATTAATTCTTACCTTAGTGTACCCAAGTCATGCCTGCCAATCGATTAGTTTACATGTTGATGTACCCAAGCTTAGTGGCAAGCACATCTTTTAGGTTGTTGGGCGAAACCCTGTAAAAACAACAAGACAGGGAGCGTACCTGGATTCGCCATTGATCATGTAGGAAGTTCGGCGTTCTCCTTAGTCAGTCGACGCCCACAATGAGCCCAGGCCTAATGTCGACGGTGAGCAGGACCCTGTTCTGCTAAACCTGAATGCAGAACTGAAATTGGGCAGGGATGTGTTACGAATTTTCATCAACTTCGTAACCCCTAAGCCCTTTATATAATGGAGGAATTGGGCAGTTACATTAATGTGGTCTCTCCACATTCACTTAACTCCCACCCACTATTTCCATTAATCAGCCACTTACATGACCCACTAAGATGGTGTCAAACCGGGTCAGACTGTGGGTTGGACCCGTAACCCAAAATGTCCAACATTCTCCCACTTGACCCATTGACACCAAAAGTGTAATAAATTGAGGTGTATTCCATTATCTCGATTTAATTCTTCATGTGGGTTCACATGCCACCCTTTATCACAAAGATGAATCGTATGAGTCAAGGATATGAACACCCCTATATGAAATGTCATATTTCCTTGTACTACACTACAATTCACCTTCAGTGCTTAGGCATGTAAAGAAATTACCTTTATGAATAGGTTGGTCTCTCACCTATTCTATTGGTCCTTTAATATTGTTATTTTGCTATTCTCTCTAACCCATATGAGAGATCACATATGCAAAATCAACAATAACTCAAAACCTTAGAGAATCAAAACATAAACACAAATGTGATTACATAATGTATTGTCATACATCAGAAGGAATCAAAAAGACCCATCCCCTTTACATGTTGGGAATACAATCCCGATGCTAGCCCTTTAGTAAGGGGTTCCGCAGTCATTTCCTTCGTCCCAATTATATCAATACATACCAGATGATTCTCAGTCCTTTCTTTAACAACAAAATATTTTAACTCCATGTGTCGACACAATGTTGAGCTCTTGTTGTTATTTGAAAAGGACACGACTGCTTCATTATCACAAAAGATCTTTAGTGGTCTCTCAATAGAGTCCACTATACCAAGACCCATAATGAAGTTTCTTATCCAAATGGACTGTGACGAAGTCTCATATAGAGCAATAAATTTCGCCTCCATGGTATGAGCAGCAGTGGTAGACTGCTTTCCGCTTCTTCATGAGACAACACCACCCGCTAGAAGGAAAATGTATCAAGTAGTGGATTTTCTACTGTCAATACACCCTCCTAAGTCCGCATCAGAGTATCCAACGACCTCTAGGTGGTCAGTTTCATGTAGGTCAACATATAGTCTTTCGTTCCTTGTAAATAGCGCATGACCTTCTTCGTTGCCTTCCAGTGCGCAATGCCTGGATTTGACTGATATCTACCAAGCATTCCCACAGCAAATGCTATATCAGGTCGAGTGCAGGTCTGCGCATACTGTAAACTCCCAACTGCTGAAGCATATGGGACATCATCCATCTGAGCCTTCGCAATATCATCCTGAGGACAGCCCTTCAAGCTCAATTTATCCCCTTTCACTATAGGTGTTGAACTAGGAGAACAATTCTCCATCCCATATCTTTTAAGAACCTTAAGGATATAGGATTTCTGAGATAGGCCAAGGACACCCTTAGTTCTGTTACAACGGATCTCGATTCCAAGGACATAAGTGGCCTCACCCATGTCTTTCATATCGAAATGAGAGGAAAGAAAGTCTTTTGTTTCATGTAAAAGACTCAAATCATTAGTTGCAAGAAGAATATCGTCAACATATAAAACCAAAATTATGAACTTACTCCCACTAGTCTTAATGTAAATACACTGATCAACAATGTTTTCAGTGAATCCAAAGTTCATTATTACATGATTGAACTTCTTATACCACTGGTGGGAGGCTTGTTTAAGTCCATAAATTGACTTATTCAATTTGCATACTAAGTTATTCGAGTCATCTATACTGAAACCAGGAGGTTGTTGCATGTATACCTCCTCATCCAGATCCCCATTCACGAAGGCGGTTTTCACATCCATCTGATGCAGCTCTAAATCAAAATGATCTATGAGGGCCATGATTATTCTCAATGATTCTTTAGTTGAGACAAGAGAAAAAGTCTCATTATAACCAATGTCCTCTATCTGTGTGAAACCTTTTGCAACAAGCCTAGCCTTGTACCTCTCTACATGACCTTTAGAGTCTGTTTTAGTTTTGTAAACCCATTTACAACCAACAGGTCTAATTCCATCAGGTCGAGGTACAAGATCCCACACTTGGTTCTTTGCCATAGAGTCAAGCTCTTCTTTCATGGCATTGATCCAATGTATTGATCTTTCACTTTCAATGGCTTCTGCAAATGTGAAGGGATCTTCATCAATGTCTATGAAATCATTTGACTCTTGTAAATACACCACATAGTCCGGATGGATAGCAGATTTCCTAATTCTGATGGACCTCCATACAGGTGCTACAGGTGCTTCAAAATGAGCCTTTGTATCCTGTTGTTGTTGTATATCCTCATCAACAACCGGATCTAGTTGGGATTGATGTTCATTGACTGGACTTTCTCTTACATTACTCGAAAGAACAATGATAGAGAAAATCGGGTCACTATCCTTAGCAGGTGAGAAACCTGAATCATGCATTTCCTCAAAATTAATATTTTGAGATGCATCTATCCCAACAGAACCATTTTTAAGAAATCTTGCTTTATTTGTTTCCACTATCTGTGGTGTATGAGATGGACAATAAAACCTAAAGCTTTTCGATCTTTCTGGATAACCAATGAAGAAACCACTAGTTTTCCTAGGATCAAAAGCTTTTATATGTGGGTTATATAATTTAGCTTCTGCTGGACATCCCCATATGTGCATATATGACAAAGAAGGTTTTCTACCTGTCCATAACTCGTAAGGAGTCTTTTGAACAGCCTTCGTAGGAACCTTATTCAAAATATGCACTGCAGTCTTAAGAGCTTCACCCCACAAGGTCAAAGGAAGGTTTGAGTGATTCAACAT
Source organism: Nuphar pumila (assembly GCF_984573655.1). Lineage (NCBI taxonomy): Eukaryota > Viridiplantae > Streptophyta > Magnoliopsida > Nymphaeales > Nymphaeaceae > Nuphar > Nuphar pumila. The sequence continues at coordinate 74,244,271 of NC_143250.1, read as the reverse complement.
CGCTCGAACCATTTCTTTGAGCGTACAGTTTCTCCTTTCAGCTACACCATTCTGGTAAGCACTACCAGTCATGGTATACTGAGGTACAATGCCTTCCGCTTTTAGAAACCGCGCTAATGGACCTTCCTTTTGTCCCATCTCAGTGAAATGACCATAATATTCGCCACCTCTATCTAACCTGACAACCCTAATAACTTCACCGGTTTGTTTCTCTACTTCTTTCTTGAAGTCCTTAAAAACTTGAAAGACTTCAGATTTTTCAGATAATAAGTAGAGATACATATACCGTGAGTAATCATCTATAAAGGTGACAAAATACTTTTCACCCGTATAACACGGTGAAAAAGGGCCGCAGACATCCGTATGCACTATTTCTAACTTTCCATTGCTGCGTTTGGCATCTTTTTTGTATGTGTTAGACTGCTTAGCCTTTATACAGTCAACACATGGCTCTATATTCGTAAAATCAAGGGATCCAAGGATTCCCTCTTTCACGAGTCTTTGGACTCTCTCTTTCGAGATATGTCCTAATCTTTGATGCCAAAGCAAATATGATTGATCATCCTTTAGACCACGTTTATTGACAATCATTGTGTTCTCAATGGAGTGAGATTCCTGAATTTGGAGTTTGGTTCTTAATCGATACAAACCATCACACATATATGCAGAACCTATATTTATTGAATTTTTCATAATAATAAGTTCAGATTTTTCAAATTTAAACACAAAATCAAACTTATCAAGTTTTGAAATTGAAATTAGGTTCCGACTATAAGATGAAACATAAAATGTATCGACAAAATCCAACATGAATCCCGACTCCAACACAATTCTGCAGGTCCCAACGCTCTTGACATGTGAACGATCTTATTTCCTGAGAAGATGCTTCTTTCATGCTCCGTTGGTTCCCTTTTGTTCAGAAATGCTTGCAAAGAGTTGGCAATGTGCACCGTGGCATCAGAATCAATCCACCAACTATGCAATGAAACATAAATTAGATTGCACTCATGAAAAATGAATGACTTATTACCTTTATTTTCGAGCCATTTCTTGAACTTCAAACAGTCCACCTTCTTATGCCCTTTCGTTTTGCAGAAGAAACACTTTATAGAAGGACCACCTAACTGGGATTTGGCTTTCGCCTGAGAGTTTGAACTCTTCCCAGTGGCTCACTTCTGATTCTTCTTTTTGAAGGAGCTTTTCTTTGGCCTCAACCTCTGTTTATCCTTATGAGAGGCCATATGTGCACTTGGCACCCTCTCACCCTTCAATCTCTCCTCTTCCTCAACACACTTACTCAAGAGGTCATTAAAAGACCACTCATCATTATGTGTATTGTAGGAGATTTTAAAGGGTCCATACTCAGTAGGTAACGAGGTTAAGATCAGATGGACTAAAAAGGAGTCAGAGATGGCGAACTTCATGTCATTCAGTTGAGTCGCAATATTCCTCATTTCCAAAATGTGTTGTGGGATGTGACTGTCACCAGCATATTTCATAGACACTAATTTAAACATGAGGGTACTGGCCCTTGCCTTATTAGAAGTGATGAATTGAGCCTCAATGGCTCCAAGAAATTCCTTCACAGTCCTACAATGAGGAATTGCGCCTCGAATGTTCTTAGCCACCCGAGATTGCAAAAGCAACAGGCTAAGTCTGTTCGAGCGCTCTCACTTCTCAGAGGTAGCCTTCTGATCGGCTATACTCTGCTCTGTAAGAGCAGGAGGTTCATCAATTCTAAGAGCCAGATCTAAATCCATATTGCCCAAAGTGAATAATACGATTTCTTTGCAATCAGAAAAATTTGATCCGTCTAAGATAGGGATACTACTTGAATCATCGATATGGAAGAAACCTGATAAATCAAAGGAACGAAAAACAGAAAGATGTTACTATTATTGCTCAAACGAGACTCGTGTTGAAAAGGTAAAAGTGAGACCCTTTATTTTCACCTTTTCTGAGACAAGCATAGTTGAGCCATCATCGTTTCACTTTGGTGAAAACGACAATACTCATAATTGCTTCGTCTCTTCAATTCTCAAGGAATTGACTACAGTTTGTGAAACTAGTAGATCATGAATCCAGAGGCAATTCAGCATTGTACCTTTGGGTACGAACATACTTCATGGGCTGGAATGCACATCTACTATCACACCCTGTGTAAATTTTGGAACACAACGACTTACCTTTGGGTAAAACCGATGTTTCATAAATTCACACACAATCATAATTACGAATCTTAATACGGTTCAAAGAATCCTTAATTAACACGACTTAGATCACTTTGGTGATTACATGAATCGGTTAATCAAAATCTTTTACCGAAAAAACTTATTCGTATTATGGAGCACGCTCATGCACACATTTTAATGCATGTATATTCATGACTTAATATCAGTTCATACTTCAACAAATATGCATAAACTAATTTTCACGAATTTAGTTACAATTCACGCTTAAAATTATCATGCATAACTTAACCAACGCTAAATACATGAATTAACATGCATAAGTCATGCATTATTCAAAATAAATACATTATAAAGCATGAAAAATAACAAAAGCATGTTCATATGGGTAAAACCCAGGGTCCACATGTAGGAACCGGTCTAAAAATACTCTGAACCGGTCTGAAACTGCTCCGAACCGGTCATATAAGGGTCTGAACCGGTTCTGAACCTTATAAACCGATACTTAATATGAACAAAAGTTCATAAAACCCTATAACCGTATGCCAAAATCCCTGTATTTTTTTATATTTATGAAAACAGGGTCTCAGCATCTCGGAACAGGGGAAAATTTGGAAAGAACCGGTCAAAAACGGCTCCGAACCGGTTCCGGAAGGGGTCGGATCAGGTTCCTCATCCGATTCAATCTCAATAGTGTTTGGATCCTGTTTTTATGGATCCAACCCAGTTTTAAATGGGATTCGGGTTTGACTCGACCCATACTTAATACGGATCAGACCCGGACCGAACAGAACCCGGGTTAGACCCGGTCTTAAACAGGCCCGGGTCGGACCCGGTCCAAAACAGACCTGGGTCGGACCCGGTCCAGAACGGATACCGGGTATGACCCGGTCCTTCATGGATCCGGGTATGACCCGGTCCTACGTGGATCCGGGTATGACCCGGTCCAAACCGGATACCCGGTTCGACCCGGTACAACATGGACCCGGGTATGACCCGGTCCTATATGGATCCGGGTATGACCCAGTCCAAACTGGATACCGGGTTCGACCCGGTCCAACATGGACCTCGGATACGACCCGGCTCAAACCGGACCTGGGTCCGACCCGGCCCTTAATGGTCCCGAATCGGACCCGATCCAAAATGGGTCCAGATCGGACCCGATCCTTTTCGGATCAGACCCAGACCCGATTCCCTTTATGGGTCCGAGTCAGATCCAAAAAAAAAAGCAGGCCCGATCCATTTCGGGTTTGGATCGGGCCTAATATTGGGTCTTCACACGGGACCCGATCCGGTCCCCAGATTAAAATTAAACAGAAACCCGATGGGTTTCTGTTTGAAATTTTAGGGAAACCGAAAAGGGTTTCCGCCCTTTTCGGTTCCATGGCGACCCACGTCGTCGTAACGGCGACTGACGCCGGTTGCCGGCGACCTGCGTCACCCCATGGTGACGCCGGTCCGGCGACAACCCTGTAAAAAACTGAAATGAGATTTATTTATAAAAAGAAAAAAAAAACTCAAAGAATGATAATTAAGAAATGAATTATTACCTTAGTGTACCCAAGTCATGTCTGCCAATCGATTAGTTTACATGTTGATGTACCCAAGCTTAGTGGCAAGCACATCTTTTAGGCAACTTAATCCCAACAAAATGCTACACTCTTCTGAATTTATTAGTACTTCCATCTGAAAATGATTAGGCTTTGTTTGGGAGCCTTGAACTGGAGGTAGTTGCCGTTTCCCAACACCATCTACTGTTTGGGAGTAATTTTTCTTTTTGAAAGGCAAGCTGGGGTTAGGCGGACCCTACCAAAACAACAGCTACTGTTTGGGAGTAATTTGTTGTAGTTTTCTCAACACCTATTGTTTTATGAGTAGTGGATGTTGCCAAAATACCATACTAGTGAAGGAGTCGGCATCCTTAATACAACATTTCTATACCATTCACAAGCGAATGTTTTGGCAGCTCGATCATTAACATCACATTTTAGCAACACCCTTATCATGTATCAGCTAATATATATATATATATATATATATATATATATATATATATATATATATATATATATATATATATATATATATATATATATAGCGAATGGTAGCTGTGCAACCCTTAGGTGTGCACCTACCTACGGGACGCTGCTGAGCGTTGATGGATGCTCAGCATTTTTTCCGCGAAAAAACGCTGAAACAGCGTCAAAAATGCCAAAATTTGGCCTTAGAGGCGCTTGAAACCACTGCTAAGTTTCCTTTTAAAAAGGATGGTGCATCCTTTATAGGCTTTAGCAGAGGTTTTAAGCGCCGCTAATTCCTAAAAAATGAAAAAACTTGCTTTTCAGCATTTTTTTGTGTTTTTTAAACTAGCCTTCTATCATGCTCTGCTATGGACAGCCAGCTTGATCCTGTAGGTAGCTGCACAGCTACCACTTTTTCTATATATAGGTAATTTATCGGCAACTTACTACTATTAAATTTTAAATACAAGTAAACACATTTCAGTGACTGTAATCATCAATTAATCTTTAAAAAAATACACAAATAAAGAATGCTTATAATTCAAGTGTTATGCAAAAGCAAAATGAATTGAAAATGTCATGGAATTGTAGATCAAAATAAATTATTAAATATAAAGATCAACGTTAAGGATGCTTCAATGATAGTTGTTGCAAGTGACAACGTTTAGAAATTGTCATGACTAACTCTAAATATAACATTTGAAAACAAAACCAACCCTTAACGGTTGTTATTTGGTTTGGCTCAAAATTATGCCTACTTAAAATTAAGGTCTTTGGCAAAAATAGCTTTCTTTTTGTCTAGTTTTTTTGAAAAAAGCTTTTGGAGGGAAAAACCCTACTTTATGAAAAATCTTTTATGAAAACTCCATGACATTAAAATGAGTGTCTATCTATAGAGGAACTATTAGATTTTTAGTGGGTATTCCCTAATTTCTTGAAACTACTTTCGATGGATTATATTGGTGTTTTTCATCATTAGAATGTATAATATTGATGCATGCATGATTCTGGTTTTTAACCTTGTTTTTTTATCTGATTTTGGGTTTTTGGATCTACACTATGATCCATTTTCTTATCCTAATCTTTTTTAGGACTTTTATTCTTGTGGGATCCATTAAGTTATGTGATTCTTGCGACCTAAGTTTTAGTGTTCACTCAATATCCAGGTGTTATCTAAGTCTCCAGTTACTCGAAGTTAGGGAGACTGAGGTTGTCCAAGTGTCCTAGGTGACATACTCCAACTATTGCAGATGATCCTGGATTGCAATCATTACTAAACATTTAGCCTTTGCAGGAATTCTCTCAACCATGGGTCACCCAATTTGGATATTTGGAATGCTAGGCACGTCGGAAAAAAGATACATGAATAAACACTCATTGTGACCTCATCAAATACGAGGATTATACCCAAGTACCCAGGAATATTAATCAAGAAAAACAAGATATTCATTAACATAAGAATGTTATTTATTCTCTAATGTCTAAATACATCTTTGCTACTTATATTAATGTTGAGATACATGCTTGCTACTTACATTAAGGTTGAGATACATATTTGCTCTTTACTCTGCTTCAATTATATCATAATTGTGTTAAATTGTCAAACTGGGATATCATGATTATGATGAATATTTTAGCATTATGCAATCTTTATGGTTGGGGTATTATCTTACCTACTTGAAAGAGTCTGATTTTGTTTCATGGGGACAGAGGTGATCAAATATATGTAGTGTAGTGGCATGATGCAAGGGCAAGGCCAGTGAACCATAATTCTATCCTTTTGTCAATCTTAGGATATTTTTATCTTTTTTTATCTCAGTGAGACTGAGATGATTTTTTAATTCATATGTATGGACATATTATTATTCAAATGATTTATGCTACCTTATGATTAAGTTGGATGATACTACTTTTACTTCAATTTATTTAGAGTTAGATTATCGATGGAGTCTTTAGTGTGCAAACAGGAGGGTGCCACCCCTCCTCTCCTCTCTTTGTATTTTCGGTAGGTAGGAGGGCCACACCTCCTATCGCCTTGAGCCATCCTTCCAGCTTAATAGTAGGCAGGTCAGCCCTATTGGTGCATCTTTGCCGCACCAACCTCCTCCCTCTCGGTTGTCGGAAGCCAGGGCCTGGCTCAGCCAAGCACCTCGTGTGGCTTATCTCTGCCTGCTACACCATGCATGGTGGTATAGTCCACTATCGCCTCATCATCACTATCGTGACCCATCTCTGCTTATTGGTCATCGAACCTGCATAACATTGCAAATAGCACACACATCTATGTACTTATATCATGAAAGTTGAGTCACAGGCTAGTCCTTGCCCATGTTCGAAACGTCGGCGAGCGTGATCTACATCACATATTTTGGAAGGAAAAATCTCTACAAGTATTTTTAGGATTTTTTTGTTTCTCGTAATAGCATAATCTATGAGGTAGGGGAAAATATGACAAACTCATATAGTTGCACGGTATTTTTTCATGCTTGTTAGTTATGCATGTGTTCGAATATAGTATTTCAAAATATTAAATATGCATGCTTATTTTTTCAAATTGTTAATGTATGACTTGTGAATAATACATTGTTTTTGCATGTTTTACGAGCTTTAGTTACGTATGCATGAATTTTAAATTTATGAATTTACATAAGCATGCATGGATTTATGTATGCATATATTTATGTATTTTATATACGCATGTATAGCTTTATGTGTTTTACGTATGCATGCATAGACTTACGTGTTTTATGAGTGCATGCATAGATTTACGTATGCATGGATTTATGTATGCATATTTTTATGCATGCATGGATTTATATATGCATAGATTTATGAATGCATGGATTTAAGTACACATGCATGAATTTATGTATGCATGCATGGACTTACAAGTTTTAAATGCATATGCTTCAAGTTTTGAACTATGAATTGTTTGGAAAACCAGAATGTTGGTTTAGTGTGAAGATCCACGAACTTGATACCTATATGGGTTCGATGAAATTGAATCATGTACGGGTACTTGCACCAGAGCCGGACCTGTAAAGAGGCTAATGAGGCTTGGGCCTCAGGGCCCCTGGGCCCAAAAAAATTTTAGGGGCCCATTTTTAAGGCCAATGAGTATTGTTTAGGTAGTTTATATAAATATTTTATACATTTTTATTTAATATAATATAAATATTTGGAATATTATATTTGTTTAATGTGAATGCAAACTTTATTGTTATTTTGATTCTTTAAAAAAAAAATTTGTGGCGCCGCCCCCAAACTCCTACTATTAAAGGGGGGGCCATTTTTTTCCTTCGACTCAGGCCCCATAAAACACAGGTACGGCTCTGACTTGCACTCTGAAATTCTATTATGCTCCCTTATGTGGTGGGTTATCGTGCTAATGCATATTATTAATTGTTTTATATGTTGGAATGCCATGAATGTATGAAATATAGATTATTTTCATGCTATGAAAATTATAATTGTAATGTAAACCATGGTTCTTATATATTGTCACAACCTAAAAATATGTTCATACAAAGTATGATATCGTACTGTGTTGTTATCAAACATGCAAGACGAGCATGCATGTACTTAATTGCGCATAATAGAGCATATGGTTTGATAAAACCAATATGATGCCTTAAATGATTAAAAGGCATATGTGACATGTGAATTACTATTTTTGTACTATGAGACATCGACGCAAGCTTGTACAATTATTTGAGGGTTATGACAACCCTGAAGTGCAAAAATACACCAAGTTATGAGAAAAACACATGCGCACTTAATTTTTGGGATCACCTTCACAGGCAAGATGCTCAATTGGTTTAAATACACTAGAGTATATTGAATGAGTTATGATAAATACACAAACAATAAGAATATACCCAGATGGGGTAGATGAAGCCTAATGATATGTAATATGGTAAACCCCCTTAATAAAAAGATGACCAAATAACCCATTCACATTTGTTTCTTATCTAGAGAGATGGCATGTGGTACAAGCTTCGATGGACACTGTTGTTAATTATCATGCTCCTTAAGTGACAATAATTCGAAGTTTCCAATCATCAGAGTTAGAGGACAAGGCTTCTAATATTTGTCCTAGGTGGTAGATCCCACTACTTCTATCATAAGTTTAAGATGCAACCTTGTTTATCTCGGTCACTGAGGAGTTCTCCCTCGCTCTATACAGCATCCCCTTTAGAGTGGATTTAGCTAGTCATTCAAGGTATTAAAATGAATGGCATAATAAACCCTCGAATGATCTCAGCCTATCTCTGCATTTTCATCTGGTGAGTACCCGCAGGTAGAAAAATATCAAAACAAAGACATGTTCACATAGCTATGAAAAAGCATATCGTGTTAATGCTAATCATTGGTTTAGACAATTATATATTTAATGGCATTAACTTTATAATATCTCTGGTAAACCACTCATGATATCGTGCTTCAAAAAGATAAACATTCATATATGGGTTTGTATTACCCTACAGGTTTATGAATGTTTGATTGATATATACCCTGATTACATTATTAAATGAATGTTGTACTGCTTATCTATCATGCATGATATAATTCTTTGCAACTGTATGATGTTTTTACACCTACCAGACTGGATGTATTATGATCCCTTATATCTAACATTTTTAGGTGATGAGTAGCAGTGAATGCGATGGACGGACAGGACGGTGGCATAGACTAGTTTCTATCTTTTTCTCTTTGAGTCCTAGAAGATTGTCTTAGATTAGTAACGAAGTTCATAACCCTTTTTATATTCAATGTCTTTTTTATGGGTGGGTTGAAAATACTTTGAATATTTTGAATGATCTATTTTGTTTAAAATAAATGAATGGTTTGCGAATGATATAGTATTTTTAATGAATTATTATAATTAAACATTGCACTTGCTTAAAGTTTGCTAACTTAGATTAATTAAATGATTCTTGATGTGCTACCAATTTGGTATAAAAAAGATCAATTAAAAAAAATCTAAATTTTCCAAGTTAAAATTTTTGAGGTGTTATAGCATTGGTATCAAAGCCATTTGATAATATAGAAATAGTTCAAGTCCTATCCTGCTTCAGGCATCGCACTGTAAGTATTTCTAGCCTAAAAATGTTACTTTCTATGTATCTTTAATAACATAGTATTTTATTGAACTAAGTATAACTTTCAAAGGAATACTAAGAGTTCTTTTCAGTAGATATCGTACAACGAAATGGTCGAGGCACTAAATGCCCCAACTAAAGTTGTAGAGCTGCCAACCACAACCATTCAAGACATGGGGCATCACCTTTTGTAGTTGGCTCACAGAAACACCAACTCAGAAGGGTTTGGCAAAGTGTTGGAATGTCACATATGCCATTCAAGACATGGGGTGTCACCTTCTGCGATTAGCTCATAGAAACACCAACTCAGAAGGGTTTGGCAAAGTGTTGGAATGCCACAAATGTCGTCATACTTATACTCTATCAAGTACTTACATATTCGACTAAACAAAAAACAACACATATCAATCTATAAGAAAATGCTAATAAGACCTTTATGACAAATACCAATATTAGATTATCAAATGTAAAATACATGAAATCCACTGCATGTAAAAAAACTATCGTTCATGTGGCCTAAACATGCACGCATATACTAAGCCAAAGTATCTACCTCACCAATAGAAATTCGAGGCTGGGTCATAACACACTGTGGTGTCGACTGAGCTATAATAGTCTATCGAAAATTGTTCTATCCACATCCACCTCTAATGGAAGTCACCACCTTCCAGCTGTGAAGAGAATGATAGGAAGAAGTAGTGAAGAAGGTGACTTACGTAAGCTTTATATAGAGAAGAAGGGAGATGAGAGTTATAAGCTAATAAGTGATGGAAAGTAGTAGGTTTTAATTTGGGAGTTTCATAAGCATTCTAAGGGCCATATCCACATAGTGGGGAGAGTATTTTGGATGGGAGAAAGAGTCACGTATAGATGGGTTTTAAATGAGTGCTTTTTTTTATTTATAACTTATGGTGGGGTTTCGTAACTCCCCTCCTTCACAAGTTTTGAGAAGTGGGAGAGTGGGTTTAGCCCACCTCCCTCTTCTAATTGTAACCCCCCTCAAAATGTCAAAACGTGTAGGCCTCATGATTAGGTATTTTATTTATTTATTTTATCTCCTCTAAGTTTAGGTGGGGTCCACTAAAGACGGTGCCCCACTATTAATGCCCTTCCTCTTCAACATTTTGTGATATGTTTTTACTAACATACTTATCAATATATATCTCTATATAATATGTATATACTATGTTCTTACAAACCTTTAATTTATTTGAACCGATGATTATATTGACTTTTCAATAGATTAATTCAAAATTTTGGATTTACACTAGTTTATTTACCTAAAAATTTCTCAAAAAATTATGGGTCTTATAAGGTCTCCACTACAGAGTCATGACTAGCATGCCTTCAAGCTTCCTCGATACCATAACAACAATGACTCTACTAAATGAGGAGTGGGAGCACTCTAAGGGAGGACATACCAAAAAGGCATCTAAAATGGAGGGTACAAAAGGCCATTTTCTAGTGGTCAGATACAACGACCACCATTTTAGAAGAAAAATTTTAGAGGAAAAAATTTTATCCCTCATGCCAAAAGGCAGAAACAGCAAGGAGAATTCAAGCCTCATCAACAATCGAACCTGACTTGCCCAAAATGCAATTGGTCCCACTTTGGATAGCCATGCCCCCATGAGATAGGAGGCTACCTCTACTATGGAAAAATAGGCCACTATGTCCATGAATGTCGTAAGAAAGCAATAGATGAATTGAGGAGAACCACTAGAAGTGGATAATCGTCAAAGCAACCACAACCACAAACATAACAACAGTAGTAAAAAAAGGTGGTTGGATGTGTCTATGCTACCTAAGTTGAGCAGCAGACAAAGGGTGACTTAGTACAAAGTACAATTCTAGTAGCTAGTTAAGCAACCCTTATTCTATTTGATTGTGGTGCTACTTATTCTTCAATTTTGGTAAATTTTGTCAAACAAATTAGGAGTTAGCATTGAAACCTTGAAGCATATACTCAATTTATATAATCTTGTCGATCATAATTCCTTATGCATAAATTTTATAGCAAATATAGACACAATATTAGATGGGCAAAGTCAGTTTGTTGATGCAATCATACTTGATATGACCAAGTTTGATGTCATACTGAGTATGGATTAGTTACATGAATATGAATAGGAAAAGTTGTATTATCTCAACCTGAAATTCGTAAGGTGGAGTTCCAACTATCTAGACTTGTTCTGAAGGACCGAAAGATTCCTACATTGAAAGCCAAAAAGTACCTGGAAAAAGGTTGTATTGTTTTCTTAGTCAGTGTTACCTTGATGGAGCTGACAATAGTGCCAATTGAGGACTTGAAGATAGTCCAAAAATTTCTAAATGTATTTTCAGATGAGTTGCTAGGGCTTTTAATGCATCAAGTTATAGAGTTCAACATCAAACTATTGTGTAGAACATCACCAATCACGAAAGCATCATATCGAATGGCACCAACAAATCTCAAGGAGCTGAAGAAGCAATTACAAGAATTGATGAAATGAGGATTCATACGACCAAGTGTATCACCATGGAGAGTGTCGGTATTGTTTATAAAGAAGAAAGATGGATCAATGAGGTTATGTATCAAGTATTGGATATTTAACCAGACCATGGTAAAAAATAAATATTTATTGCCCCACATAAAGGATATGTCTGATCAATTGCAGAAGGCCAAGGTATTCTCAAATATTGAGCTTAGATCTAGATACCATCAACTCCACATTAAGGATAATGACATTCTAAAGACAGCCTTTCGAACACGTTATGTGCATTATGAGTTGGTGGTGATGGTCTTTTAGACTAATGAATGTGTCAAAAACCTTCATGGATTTGAGGAATCAGATATTCAGGCCATACTTGGATACCTTCGTGATAGTATTCAATGATAATATCTTGGTGTATTCTAAAAGCATGGAGCAACATTGAGTACACTGGAAAATTATTTTGCGAATTCTGAGAGAGCAATAGTTATTTGCTAAATTCTCTAAGTGTGAGTTTTGGATCGAAGAAGTCTTGTTTTTAGGTCATGTGATCTCAAATGATGGAGTATTTGTTGACCCTACTAATGGGGAGGATGTGCTAAACTGAGAACAACCAAAGAATGTCATTAAAATCAGAAGTTTCCACAATTTGGCAAGACATTACCAAAGATTTATCTAAGATTTTCCCGCTTTGCTTTACCAATGACCAAGCTCCTAAGAAAGGGAGTTAAGTTTGAGTGGAATAACAAGTGCAAAGTGAGTTTTTTAGATATAGAAGTAAAAGCTTACCACATCCCCTATGTTGACCTTGCCTTTTGGTCAGGGTGGTTTCATGGTATATATTAATGCCTCAGAAACATGCTTGAGTTGTGTGCTGATGCAAAACATAAAGTTTATTGCTTATGCATTGCGACAATTAAAGATTCATGAGAAAATTTGTCTAACTTGTGACCTGTAATTAACGGCGATTGTGTTCTCACTAAAAATTTGGTGGAACTATTTATATAGAGAACAGTTCAAAATATTGATCGATCATAAGAGCCTCATGTGTTTGTTCTCGTAGAAAGAGTTGAACATGAGGCAATGATGTTGGCTAGAATTTATCAAAGACTACGAATTTACTATTTTCTGGAAAAGGCGAATGTCATAGCTGATGTTCTTAATTGCAAGTCTCGTGGTACTCGGGTTAGTCTTGTGGAGAAAGGATGGAAGCTTATAGAGGACTTTATTAAGTGAAAACCTTTTGCAAACAAGCAGGGATCTATCAAGTTATCCAGTTTGACCATCTCTAAACACTCCAAATTTCTCAAGTTCATTTCTAACATTTCTTTTCGCAAATGCCAAAACCCTGTAGGGCAGTATTGAGTCTCACCCCTAGGATTATCCAAGTCTAGAGATCAGTCTATCCTCATTTTTATTAATAAAATTACCATTTTACCCCTAAGTTACCCATAGCCTTTCATCTATCAGATTTATCCAAGCTCAGCTTAAATTCAGAAAAGTTAGAATGTCGATCATTTCTAACAACTTTGAGCTCACGGTGAGTTGTGTCAGTTCATTTAAGCTAAAATTCTATCTATTTCAGGCAAAATAAGCTCATTTTTAGCTCGAATTTTAGCCAGATTGTCCCTAAGTCAGCCAAATCTAGTAGATCATATCCTCAAAAGTCTAACATGAGTGCATCAAGAGTTTGAACGGTCCAGTTCTAGTTCAAAGTCATTTTTTACACACTTGGACCTTTATTTTAACTCATTTCAGCTCATTCGAGATCAATTTAGTTCAAATTGAGTTAGCCCAGCTAGTTGAGATACTTTCATTTATGTTTTTACATCATTTTTATTATTACCTGTGATCCAGAATGGCAGATATCATGTTTGATCATTGGATAAAATCATTTATGAGAGTCTATTATATTCAATTATGTTGAGATGATATTTTTAATTCTGGTTTCATTTTGCCTTCATTATTTTACATGTAATTAGGTTTTATTTTGATCTAATTTTTTTATCACATCTTTATTAGTATGTTTTAGGGATCCACACCAAAAATTAGATTAATCCAAGTTGGTTTGTTTCTTCAAAAAAATTGGGATTTGAACCATGTTGTTTAGCCTCATCCAGATTTTCTGTGAAAATAGACCAACTTGTTGGAGTGAATTCTCCCTAACCAAAGATGATTTTTAAAATATCTAAAATGTGAAATCTTTATAATTGAGTCTAGTTTTTTTATGTAAATTTTTATCAATTTATATGGTGTTTTCATATCTGTTGTTGGCCAAAAACAGCAACCTTGTTATATTGTATCACTTTTGAGGTTTGGTTTTTAACCCATTTTGTTAGAGTCATATCTCCCTAATGGAAGATCATTTTAGAGATCTATAAAAAAGATTCTCTCCATCTGCATGTATAGTTTTATCATATAAATTTTTATCTACTTCTATTCACATTTTTATTTTTTTTGCATTTTAAGTCGAGACACTATCTGTTTTCAATTACAGACATTATTCTGACTTAAAACCAACTTGTTGCATTCATATCTCTTTAATGAGTGATCATTTTCTAGATTTGTAAAAAAGAGTTTTCTCCTTACAATGTCTAATTTATGCATGAAAATTTTCAAAAATTTTAATTAAGTTTTTATCTGTCATTTAAATAAAAAAACAGAAACCTATTAAATTTTCTTTCATAGGCTTTTACAGATTTTTGATCAAATCGATCAGATGGGATCTCCCTAATGGGAGATTATTTTTTATATCTATAAATTGAAAATTTTTATGGTTAAACTAATCAACATTTCCCATAAGTTTGGAAGAAATTGAATCAGTTTAACCCCTAAAACTCAAAAATTACATAAACTTGTCTGTCAAAGCTTAATTTCTTGATTTTGAAATTTATTTCTCAATGTTTTAATCATATTTCGAGTTTCAAAAATGCTTTTCAAAATCTGTAAAAAGGAAATGCTTTCTTGAAGAGTTAGAAATTCATGAAATCAATTTTAATCTCAATCTGAATTGTTTTAAGCTCCCATTCATTTGAAATACTCTGACAGGTCGATTTACATATCTCAATTTTGTAATATCTTATTTTACTTGGATAAAAAAAAACAAAATTGGGTTTTCCTCCAAACTTTTTCTAGATTTTTCGATTTTAGGATACTTTTAAGATTATTGGTAACCTTCAAATCAAATTTCATCAGTTTCAAATATGTTTATGGATTTTTCTTTCATTTTTTAGGGCATATAAAGGCTAAATTATAGATTTTTCTCAATTCTAAATAATTAAAGAAAATCCATAAATGACTACATTTATTTCTATCATGTTTACTCATTTTGCAGGATTTTGTTTCTTTATTTTTAATTGATGTAAATTCATTCAAATATTGTAATAATTCATTAATGAGAATTTTATTTTATGCTTAATTTAGAATAAATGAGCATTTAGATTAAATTTCATAATTGATGTAGTTCATTCATTTTCTTTTCTTTTTAAGAAATTTACTATGGAAAAACATGAATGGCACGTGCACCATTTAATAAAGGATAAATAAAACTAAGTAGAGTGTGTGTTCACAACCATAGTTGAAATATGAATAATACTTAGAATTATCATTCTTTATTAAAATACAAAATTGACTTACACTCTTAAGCCTTTTTCAAAAATCATTATATTTCAAGCAAAATCCATTTTCTTCTTTTATTAGAATCCAAAATAAAGATTAAATTAGAATATGTTTGTGGTCATAGTAATAAATATATGAAAATTTAATCTTGTTTTAATTCTATAAAGGCAAAAAAATAATTTTATTCATTATTAGAATTTAAGTAAAGATTAAATTAGAATATGTTTGCGGTTATAGTCATGAATATATTAAAATTTAATCATATTTTAGTTTTATTAAAGAATAAAATTTGCTTTTTAAATTCAATTTCAGACTAATTCTTTTAATGCATTCATCATTTAAGATAGAATTGCATCAATTTTAAAATTATTTCAAGTTATTTTCAAATTTATAAGTGATTTTCGAGAAAAAATTCAAAAACAATTTTTATTTCTAAGTTCAAAATCATTTTTCGATTTCCATTCACAAATTCAAACTTATTTTCCAAATCCCTTTTCAATTTCATTCACTTTTAAATCCTATTTCAAATATTTAGTTTCAAATTCTGATTTTTATTTCATTTCTAACTTCCCATTTTTTGAATTTCAAATTTCAATTTTGAATTTCATTTTAATTTTAAATATCAAATTTCTAATTCTTTTCAAATTCCAAATTTCAAAATTGAAATTCAAAATTTTAAATACCAATTCTTATTTTTCCATTTTTCAAGTTCTAATCTTAATTCCATTTTCAAATTTTCAATTTCCCATGTTTTTCAACTTAAAAATTCCATCTTAAATTCGAATTTCAATTTTAAATCTCAAAGTTCAATCCTCAATTTTAATTCTAAAATTGAATTTTGAATTTCATATGAACCCTCAATTCCAATTTCTTTTTTTTTTTAGATTCAAATTCAAATTCAATTATATTTTCAATTTCAAATTTTAAATATTCAAATTTCAGTTCAAAGTTCAATTTTTAAATTCAATTCTAACTTCTGACTTTCAATTTCAAAATTTGATTTCTAAGTTCAATTCTCAATTCAAAAATTCAATTCCAAATTCAATTTTAATCAATTCAGACTCCAAATTTCTTAACTTAGAATTCAATTTCAAAATCTTCAAAATTCAAACTTTCAAAGTCATTTCAATTTCCCAAATCTAAATCGATTTCTGAACTTCAAAGTCATCTCTTAAAGGATATTTTCAAATCCATTTCAAAATCACTTGGAAGATTAAGATTTATGAAAAATTTTCAAAAGCATACGCATTCTCAAACCTAAAATCATGGCACAAGCCTGATTCAATGTGCATTTAGGACTTGGAATAATTTCTTAGAGAAATTTAGGCAAGTCAAAGGCATAAATTTGATCCTTTTTTCGATTAGCTCTGGTAAAGGTGCCAAGAATGGGTAAACCTCGTACCGACGAGCGAGCTACTTCTCCCCAATTTCTCATAAATTTTTAAAAAATTGGAGACAAGTTATTTCAAAAACTATTTTCAAAAGGTCAAGTGAGACATTGCGAGAGTTTTTCTCTTTTTCCAAAAACGGAAGAAAGAATTTTTTTTTCAATGATCACACCATCCGACCTGAGATCCTCACCAAAATTATAGTAGCACAGAAAGAGGATCCACAATATGAAAAGTTGAAAGCAAAAGCTCAACAGAAAGATACTTCCTTTCGTCTTAAGGAAGATGAACGTATTTAAATGAAAAACTTACTTTGGGTGCTAGATGACCCTAAGATGAAGGAAAAAATACTTGAGGAAGCTAAAAAAACCAAGTACATTGTTCACCTTAGAAGCACAAAAATATATAAAGACCTTGAACGAAGGTATTGGTGGAATGGTAAGAAGCGAAAAGCGGCAACTTATGCCTCAAAGTGTTTGACTTATTAGCAAATTAAGATTGAATATCAAAGACCAGGCGGAGTAATGCAACAATTGGAAATTTTGTTGTTGAAATGTGAAGATGTTATCATTGACTTCATAGTGGGTTTACCAAAGACCCGAAAGCAACATGATGCTATTTGAGTAATCATCCACCGACTCATCAAATCTGCATACTTCCTTCCAATTCATATCAATCGGTTCCTGAAAGGTTTGGCAAAATTATATGTCAAGGAGATAGTTCACTTGCATAGAGTACCGATCTCGATCGTATCTGATCATGACCCTCATTTTACTTTTAGGTTTTTAGGATAATTACAACAAGCCTTGGGTACAAAGCTAAAAGTTAGTATGTCTTTTCATCCCCAAACCGATAGGCAATAAGAATGGACTATAGACTCTAGAAGATATGCTGCGAGCCTGTATCATGGATTAAAAATGTGATTAAGATGTACATGTTGTACTCACCAAATTCACTTACAGTAACAGCTACCATGCTATATCAGAATAGTTTCGTACGAAGCATTATACAGATGACTCTATCAATCACCAATCTATTACGACAAAATTAGAGAGTGAATTGTAGACTCGCCAGTAGTACTGCAACACTATACTCAGCCAATGAAAATGATTCAAGAACGACCGTGTACAACTCAGAGTTGACAAAAGAGCTATGCAGATCAACGACACAGGAAACATACTCTCTCTGTAGGAGATATGGTTTTTGTTAAGGTATCTCCAATCAAGAGTGTTTTCTTATTAAAAAAGAAAGAAAAACTGAGTCTCAGATTTATCAGACCTTTCAAAATCCTAGAATGGATTCGTAAGACAATTTATCGTGTGGTGCTACCTCCTAAGTACATTCAATAACACAATATCTTTTATGCCTCCATGTTGAGAAAATACACCCATGATTTATCGCACATTGTTTGGTATGAGGATGTGGATAGTCAAGAAGATATGACTATGGAATAAAGACCAATTGAAATAATACATTGAACAAAAATAGTTCTTGTCAAAGTATGATGACAACATCATGGCATTAAGGAATGTACGTGGGAACCTGAATCCAGTATGAAGGGAAAATACCTTGACTTATTTTAGTAGTCCTTCTGATGGAAATTTCGGGGACGAAATTCTTTTAAGAGGGGTAGGATGTAATACTCACGAATTTTCTAAATTTTTCAATAAATAAAGAGGAACTATTGTGGCATTACGTTTGATTAACTGTCACTTCTAGCTAATGAATCAGCAATAACTGTTGATCATATTTTATTGGTAATTAATTAACAATTATAATTAATATTGATTTTTAGTTAAAATGACAATTATTAATCAATTATATTTTTACATATTTATTGATGATATTTAATGGGTATTTATTTATTAAATAGAAAATTAAAGAATTTATTTAAAGATTTATGAGATGTAACTCTAAATTATTTTAAATAAATAACTGGAAATTAGATTTATGAAGTTTAAACATATTTGAGTTTCGACCAAGGTGAGGATTCAAATTCAAAATGATTTGGGCAAGATTTGGATCCCTGTTGGGATTTAAGCCTAGATTTGGACATGGATCCATTGAGACCCAAACGGCCCCATTTAATGGATTTTTGAATCCATTCCTAAACCCATTTGGGTTGGGGTTGGATCCAAGTGGACCCAACCCAAACCCTCTCCTATGGATCCAATCCAAACCTCTCACCTCACCACCTTACATCCCCCCTCTCATATCACATGCCACCCGCAGTTCATCTCCCTCTTTCTCTCCCCTTTGTCATCCACGTTCCAAGGGTACCCCCCCCCCCCCCCATTCAACTATAAATACCACCCTCTCTTTGTTTCTCTCATCTCTCATAAACATCTCTCTATAATATCCAGCATTTTTTATAGTTTTCTTTATTTTTATAATATACAGATAATAAATTTTTTGAGATCTATTTTATGAGTTTTGTGTATACTGATGCATTCATATCAAAATTTTGAAAAGAATGGTCTTTATTTCATCAAAATCAAAGTTGAAACCTCAAAGCATGCCCGACAAGTTAGGAGGGCACAAAAATCATTTCGGGATAGTTTTACGGGCATTTTTGTTCTGAGGGTCAAAGTTGTTCAACTCAAAGTTGACTAGCCCAGTCAACTGCACAAAGACTATATTTGATCTTTTTGTTGATTAAATGGCAAGTGATCATTTCCAAGTTTTATTAAGGCTAGTTTTGGGTTTTAGAGGAGATTTGGACATGTTTTTGCTTTTAGGTGCATTTTTTATGAGTCCTAACGGAACACGTGTCAACTGAGACCCAGCCAAGTGGTTGGAAACCTTGGGAACCTAGTTGTAGTAACCAGACTGGGACCTAGTTAGCCTTAGCCCAAAAGTGTAGCCTAAAAGTGGGCTAAGTAGGGCTCAACTTAAAGGATTAAGAGGGATCTCTATTCGACCCAGACTCACTTTAACCCCTTTAAATACCCCCCGCCACTTGACGCTCTCTCCCTCACTCTTGACTGTGTCTCTCTCTCACCATCCTCTCGCTCACCACCACTGTAACACCTGTGATTTTGTTTTAGTTTTAACTTTTAAATTTGGTTTAAAACAAGTTTTATATTTAGGTGATATTCGAAAGTCGAAGATGACTAAGCAGTATTTTGGACTCAAACCAGGTTCTAGGAGAGGCTTAGAGGAGTCACGCCCAGCCCAGTGGAGGTGTCAAGCACAGCCAATGTGGCCCACAGGGGTTCGGGGTGACTCAGGGTTAATTAGATCCTGTATGAGTTATGTTAGGATCCAAACTTGAGTTTGGATCTAATGTGAATTTAATTATTATGTTTAGATATGGATCTTTAAATTGCTTTTGGATTTGTATTTCTTTATTTAGTTCCTAACTCCAACCCAAATGGGGATTGGATCTAGATCAGTCATTTGGATTCAAATTGAGTTTTGAATCTGGATCATTTTGGATCCTGACCCAAGTGGAATCCACTCCATTCTAGAGACCTCATTAGGAGGGTCTTTAAAACCCTAGAGGACTCTAGAAAGGATGGGACGCCCCTAGTGGACCCCATAACTAATTAGTTAATTAATTAAGATAAAATATTAGTTAATTAAATTAAGTAGTTAGTTAGAGAAACTTTTTTATTAGGACTCTTAGGGACCAACTTAGGTTAGTATGTTAATTAGATTAGGACTCTAAGGAAGGGGACGCACCCCTGGTCGAGTTTTAATATAAAAAAAAAAAAGAGAGAGGAGTCTCTTTTATCTTCTTCTTTCATATTCCCTTCTTTTTCTTTCTTAAAGTTTTTTTAGCAGCCATTGAAGTTGCTCGAAGGTGCTAGGACAAAAGACGAAGGTGTTGGTGATTCCGAAAACACATTTCAGGTAGGATTTATCCTATGCGTAGCATAGACCGGATGCAAATGCACAAACTGTGCATCTTGCCAATTCTATGGGCTGATCTATGATTGATCAGATCTAAAACAGGTTTTTAAAGTGTTTTTAATTCAATACCATGCTTTAAATGGATTTACAAAATCGTTTTTGGTAAATCTATGCCTGAACGGCTAAACCAAAAAATCGAGTAACCTGAAACGCATAGTTTTGTGTTCCTACGTAATTTTAGATGGTTAAATCTTTGTTTCCAATATGATTTGATATATATTTTCTGTTTTTCCATGTGTTTACACTATAAATCATATTTTTGCAAATTTATTTTATGTGTTTCATGGTGTTTTCGCACGTTAGCATCTTAAACTAGTTATTTTGTGCAAAAAGTAAGATTTATTTTGATAGTTTTGAATCCAAAGCATGTATTATGATCATTTGACATCTCCTTATAACTGTAGATGATGTTGATATATTGTCTATGTGTTGATACATGATTAAAAATAAATATTTCATATTTATGCTTGAGTTTTCGTATTTTTATCATAATTTATATTGTATTCACCATGCTATCTTGATTTTCTTGATTGATGCATTACGGTAAAATAAATATACAACTTAAATCGGATCACTAATGGCCAAACCCTTTTATGGATACTTTTCAAACATCTGGGAGGTATCCTATAAAAAAATTTGAGCCTTATTGATGGTACGAAAGTGAGGGTTATAGCTGTTGCAACCCAAGATAGAAATTTTGTCCTCTGTACAAAGTGATTCTTAATAGTCAATTTTGTAGAAAATCTAATAAAAAAATGGTTTTGAGTTCATGGTTGATTTTTTGATATGTTATGCACATCATATGAATAGATCTTAGATAAATAAAAAAAATGTGTTTCCTTTTTTGCAAATCTTGAAGACTCACACAAATCTTGTAAAATTCAAGATTTTATAAAAAATCTAGATCTAGAACTATCACATACATGGTCTGGTCTAGAAAATTCATTTGATGGAGTTTTTCGATAAAATCTAGCAAGTGTACCTTTCACCAAAAAATTGGCAAGATGAAATTCCTCTCGGATTGGGTCTGGTGACTACTTCTTTGGGAAGCAAGTTTCTGGCCGGTTCTGCCAGGATAGAAAAATAGTCTCCGTAAATTCTTACGGGTAAACGAAATCATTTTTCTAAGATTTTTCACTTGGATTTGAAATTTAATTGCCTTTGATATTACTGTGAATTTTTATGGAGATATATTTATTCATTTTGATGGTATGTTAGACCCATTAACAACATGCAAATTCTGATGTTATACAGTTCTTGATTTTAGATAATATCTTGACTTATGAATTTATTTTTCTAAAATCATATGCTTGATTATGATATGAGATCTTAATCATGTATATGTTGATGTGAGATTTGCCATAAATATATTATATGCATTTATATGAATTACATGTGCATGATGGCATATGAGACTGTATGTTAAACATGAGAATTAAGGCCAAGTGGCGTGCATAATTATGCATGTGTTATTCTATGTAATTTATGTTTCATGCTGAATTGAAATGAGTCTCATGCATCATTAGGTGTGGTATGTGGCATATGTTATATTGTAAGTCATGTGAGACATGCATACATGGGACTTGAATGTGAGTCAGGTTTGGTGGAAACAATGAGGTGCTTGTGAGTACCTGGTTTGACTTTGTTAAACATGCTTATATACACACACACTTTCACTGGACTCTTGAGTGCTCCTTACTAGAGAGCATGTACCTTGAGTTGGGTTTAAATGAACTATGTTATGATACCTTATTGACTGTAGGGGGTGTGGGTTCTTACCTTGTGAGGTCGTGGTTTGAGCTGCCCATAGTGAAGCTTGGGGCTGTTGAGCTTGATGCAGAGTACACCTAGTGTGTAGTTGAATCTATTATAAATAACACCTAATAGCTCATTTATTACAGTAGACTACTTTTGAGAGGGTAGGAGGTACACTCGTCGAGTGACACATTTTGAGGACATTGACACTTTTTGGGCCCCAAATCATCGGTGTAGGGGTTTGGGGTTGTCAATTTATCTTAGGTAGGCAGGCAGGCTCTGCAGAGTAGGAATTGATTTCCTCGACCACTGTTAAGTTTCTCTCTCGGTTAAAAACCGCTTCAGTAGATGTTTGGTCTGGTTGTTCGAATCAATGGGTTAATTAAAATACATAGCATAATAAACTCACATCTGATTGCTGAGTTAGGATTAGGTTCTGAGTGTGTATCCTTCAGAAAAGAAAAGAAAAATAATGCATTAAATTAGGTTCACCAGTGGTTAAATGATTTATGGAATGTTGGTATAAATTTCTAGGCATGTCATGTATAATTTTTAGTTCATAAATATATTGACATGCATGGATCTGTTTGATTATTATCTTGATTACTAATTATATGATTCAAGTATGTTATTTGATAGTAAGAATGAATTATTATGTAATCATGGATGATTAAAATATTATTGTTGTGATCTTTAACTATGTTAAGTTTTTAGGTTATAACATGTTATGATTTGGTTGCATTGAGAAAGATATATGCTTTGAGTATTTGCATTCTTTTCATGCATATATGTAGGGTGTTTTCCTACTAGAGTTGTGGTTGATGCCTCTACATTTTAATATTTAAGGTAATGAATAAGCTAGAGGGCGATGACAGAATGCTCAGGGTGGCATCAAGAGGGTCACATTCATTTAGGTTGTTGGATGAACTAAATCATTTTATTTAGTTTATTAGTTTTCTTTAGTTCTATAAACTCTAATACTTAGAAGACTAGTATTTGATTATTGTAATTTAATTAATGGTTTCATTCAATTATTTTAGTCTTTCAAGTGTGTATTGGTAACTGTAACCCGCCCAAGGCTTGAACCGTTCTTAAAAAGAGTTTTTGTTGTTTTTCTTAAAAATCATGAAAAAGAGATTTGAGAAAAAAAAATGTTCCTAAAATTTTTGGTTTCAAAAATTGAAGAGTTACAACCACCACCTCTAGCCATCTATGCCAGCGCACCACCATCGGCGACCATCGTCGACCACCACTTGGTCGGTGCCACTCGTCTCAGGCCACCCTCATCAACGTTCACCCAACTGGACCACCCTCTCTCTCCCTCTATTTTTTCCAGTGACATCCCCTCTCTCTTCCTAGTTCGTCGGACACCCCAGTCGGCCACCGCCCGATGCCACCCGACCTCTGTCCTCCTCCCTGACCCTTCTGGAAGCCCGACACCACCACCCACTGTGCCACCCTCCTTTTTCCTGCTCCTCCCTTTCCAGCTAGACGACACCCCCACCGAGCTCACTCTCGATTTTGCGCATTCACGGGTGGTCGGACACCACCCACTGTGCCACTGCCTCCGCCAGCCTACTCCACTGCTTCTCGATTGGCACCTTATCAAACTTCCACTGGCCCCGCTGCCACTTTCATCGAATTGCGAGTCGGCCCAAAATAATCTCCACTCTTTTGTATTATCTTCCACAAACTGCTACCACCTTGCTTTGTGAACCCTTTTAGCAGTGTGATACCACATCCGCTTGCTTTTTTGTATTTGTAACATGAAAACCGATGCACATTAGTCCTCACCCACGTTCATGTACACTGTTGGAGAACCTTAGTTATTTTAGAGAAAATTCCTCAAGGAAATTTTGGGATTTTTAGCTTCGAGCATGAATTTTGAGGTAGGAGCTCGATCACTCTATCTTGTGATAGTAGCATGTGTAGGCACGTTATGTGATTCACAAAATTGTTTCCTTAGTATTTTTTTTATATTCGATTTCTGATAATACGTATCATGCTAGTTTTTTTTTCGATAAATGCTTAGAATCATAAACAAACTCTGTGAGATAGTTGATTTCTTTGAAAAAATAAATGTGATTGAGTTTCAAAAAATATGAACTGTTGTGGGTTCATTATACATGCTAAAAATAGTTAGTGTCATATAAATATACATTTTGAAATGATTTCGTACAAGAAGTTGTTTTGTATAATTTATGCGTGAGGGAAATGAAGTTTTGAGTGTTTCGTCTGTCGCAAAATGGTGTTTTCCTAAGTGGTTGGACAAAGTTTTCTTGAGAAAAAAGTTTCTATTTTAACTTGGCAGTCTGTCAAAAAGGTTATTGTTGAAAATAATAAAATATTCCTATATAATTATTTTTGCTGAAAATTTGTTGTTTCATTTAAAGTTTTGAGAAACTTATGAGTTTGAAAATGTTTTATGTAATTTTGAAAAAAAAAATGCAAATTTAGGAAATCTTGAAAAAGCTTTTGGAAAACTTTGAAAGCTTGCATACTGGTGTATTTTTTTGGAACTCCGGAGGTCCCTTAAACCCTTCATGCAAACTTAAGCAAGGTAATAAAAACTTGCATATCATTCATACGGCTTTCACCAAATGTGCTTTTCATTCATAACAACAGTATCAAGCTCGAGAAGATCCAAACACCTGCTCACATATGAAATTTCAAACATTCATAGAGATTTTTCAGCAAGTGTAAAAATTGTCGAGGTGTAAGTGTGCTTATCTAGACATACGGATATAGGCTCTTCCTTGGTTATGCACACTACCCCATACTCAAATGCATATGCTTGAATTTCAAATACATGTATGTGTGTGTGCCTATATATATATATATATATATATATATATATATATATATATATATATATATATATATATATATATATATATATATATATATATTCCAAAAGCATCATATACATTCAAAAATTTAAATCTATCATTGTGGTCTAGTTTGAAATGCATACTCAACCTCATAGGGGCATTATACTTGATTGGATTTGTGACCTCATGTCTGAATCAGGTTTGAACATGTTTCTGATTATATCCCTTCTTTTTTTATAAAGTCGACAAATCTAGTTTTGAACCATCCCTGTACAGATTCTACAAAGAATCTATTTGATCTTGAATGGCATGCCAACATATTTTTTCAAAACTCAAACCAGATCAGGTTAGCCCTGATCAGATCTATTAAACTAATAAAAAGGGTATATATATTTTTTCTTAAATTGACCCTAATCAGATCTTCCAAATTTGATCAGTTTCTTCCTTTTTTTTTTGTGCAGGCTTGCCAACCCATGCCATATTCACCTCAAGCTAGATATATGATTCATGTGAGCCAATGGTTACACATTGTAGGCCCGTTTGCGAGCTGGGGTCTATTACGAGCCCGTGAGGCACGTAAGAAAGGTTCATAATACATGAATAACTTTACACTTATAATGTTTGGTTGCCTTAACCGGTGGTATGCTCTTGTAGGCTAAAAGTGCTTGATCATAAGTGGAAATGGGTTGGGTTCACCTAATGACATTGATGTGATTGTTCCCTAAGGGAGTAAAGAGAAAAGAGAGTGAGTGAATACTTAAGGGGTGAGAGGAGAGAATGAAGTGAATGGGAGTGAGAGGGAGATGGTATTTATAGGCAAGGAGGGAGTGTGTAGGGGTTACACTCTATGTGTGGAGGTGGACACATGGAAATAGAAAGAAGACAAATGGGTTGAAGGTGTTTAACATTTGGTGAAATTAGGCAAAACTATGGGAGAAACCCATGTACGGTTTTCTCTTTAAGAGGTAGCTTATGGGTAAGGGTTGGACCATGATTGGATCCAATCTCGATCCAACTAAATTCAATTAGGTTGGTTGGGATCTAGTTTTACTAACTAGGTATCAACTTAGCTAGTAGAACTAGGTTTTTATATTACTATCTAATTCCTAAAAGAAACCCTTAAGAAAGTTATTTTTATAAAAATAGACTTGTCATCTATGTTAATAAGTGGTTGACTGCTGGTCAATAAGGGTTTGGATGACTATGACCTTTAGGTCATAACTATATATCCCCAGAATCTTTTGAAATTATTACTACGCCACTAGGACTTCCAGGATGTGCTCTGAACTCATATAAATTCCAATTTTGATGAAATTAACATTGTTCTCTTCGAAATTTCAATGTGAACGCAACAATACACTCGAAGAGCATAAAATAGGTCTTAAAAAATGTTTATAACAAATATTTATTATTGCATAAAAATGCTCAGTTGGTTATTACATAAAAAATGTTCATACCAATATTCTAAAAATAAAAAATGCTCAAATATTTTTGGTTATTACATAACAAGTGTTTCAAGGGTTTAGTGTTCATGCTTAGTTGTTCAACAAAGTTCTTCAAAATAAATAAATATATTGCTCCACAATCAAAAAGTACTAGAGACGCTTGACTAGCAACAAGAACAGTACCTTGCACCAAATTATCCTTCAGTATTTCCTTGACTGCGGTGGAATAAATGCATCTTGTCACCCTCTTCTTTGCATTTTGTTGTTGTTGTTGGCGTTGAGGCTAATGCAATTGTTGAGATGCTTCTGGACCCTTTCTTCACTCATCGATTTTCTTTTTCAGACACTAGTTAATATAATGACCCATCTTAGCATAATAAAGACAAGCTCTAGTATTGTGCAAGCAAGGATGTCTCATGTGGTTACGATTGCATTTCTGACATATCTAGTTTGGTCATTGTTGTGGCTTTGTACCTCCATATTGTTTCAGTTTCTTGGCCAATGGGGTAAATTTCCTTCCACCAAAATTCTTTTCTTAATTAGGCTTGCTTCTTTGACCATCTAACCGATGCACGAACTTGTTCGAGTGAGATTTTTGCAATTTTGACCAATCAATATCGAGTAGAGTGGTCGCCTCAATAGCCTCAGCAAGCGTCTTCGGTCTACGAGTGTAGGCCTTGGTTCGCAGTGTCGGTTTCAATCCTCATGCAAATCTCAAGTTTCAATCATCAGGGGTTGACAAGAACCTCAGATGAGTGTGATGAATATACCATAATAAAAAGCATGTGCACACATAATGTTTTTTATTCACCTTTATCAGCGAAGGGCTCATATAGGCTAAAGGCCCCAGAGCAATATTGAATGGGTTGGGTACATCTAAATGCATCATAATGAAATTGTTACGCTAGAAGGGTACTTGTGCTTTTGAGCCCCGAATTGCCTCATCAAATGAAGCCCATGAAATGATAAATCATTGTACTGAGAGAATCTTATAACTCATTCATATTTATCGTCTACCTTAGAGGGGTAGGTGGTACAGCCTCAAATAACAATATTATGTTTTATTGGAGCAAAGTGTTTGAGATGGTCTCCGAGGTTAAGAGGTCAAGGCTATCAATGTATCTTAAATGGTAGATCTTAACTACTATAGTTAGTCTTGGATGAATCTTTACTGAATGTTTACTATTAAGAGAGCTTCTCTCAGGGACGACCAGCTTTGGACCCCATCAATTAGACACTTCAGAAAATATGAAACTGCTTAAATTTATATCATGGTGATGTTATTAAATTTTTTATATCATGAATGTGATTATGTTCTAGCTTGTACAGTTTTTATGTTTATGGTATAAACTTACCAGGCTTTCATGAGTTTAAATGGATTACAGGTGATGAATGAGGTATTGTGCGATGGTGCCATACAATGGCAAGGCCAATAAGCCGTAATCTATCATCAGTTCATCCTAGGATTTTTTTTATCTTAATTAGACTAAGATTTTTGACTTCTTATGTTTTTTAACATAATACTATGAAATTTAAAATTGATGTTTATGGTTTAATGCACTGGAATGGATGTTATTTTTGGTCTTTAATTTATGTGGAGTCGGATTGTCCAATGAAATATTTTCAGGTGCGGACCTGAATCCAAGTCCAAACGGGAGTTGGATTTAGTCCAGTATAGTTTGCTAATTTCTGTAATTCAAAGCCAATATGATTTTCTAATTTTTTTTAGTTTTGTTCCAAAATTTAACTTATTTAATTTTGTCAATATTTTGATGGTACAATTGCAAGAAAGACGAATAATTCCTTGCACACGACTCCCCACAAAATCCCTTAGGTGTCGCCAAACTCTTCCACGGAAAAACGTATTGCTCAAATCTACAAACCAAGAACCCGGCCTAAACACAAGCTCCATAACCAACATCAAATACAGCCAAAGTTATCAGAGAAGCCAATTTAAGATCATGATAAAAGGTGCCACGAGAGAAATTTAAGAATAAACGATGAAATGCGTTAGCACCAGGACATAACGCAAAAGCAATACCATTGTCATGCATCCCACAGTAGAACACAACGTAAGCTAATCCCAACTGATCAATCAAACATTAAAAAAAAAATCATTCATAAGAACGATGAAATGTTGAATCTATTCCAATCACCCAGCATAAAGAAGACCTTTCAGATGCTAGAGCAAAATATTACACAAATTCAACAAGAGCCAAGTAACCGAAAGCCCTCAACTCCACTAACCCCTTCCCAAGACTAAATCAAAATCGTAAAGACTAAAAGCAGATCGTTAGATACAAAGAACCATTTTTTTCTTGATAGCAAGACTTTGCATGAGAAACCCTAACCCCCAAAGCCATAGAGAGTCCTGCCCTGCCTCTTGAGGGCGTAGACGACATCCATGGCTGTAACCGTCTTTCGGCGAGCGTGCTCCGTATAGGTCACAGCGTCGCGAATGACATTCTCAAGGAAGATCTTGAGGACGCCCCGCGTCTCCTCGTAGATGAGCCCGCTGATGCGCTTCACACCACCACGGCGAGCGAGACGTCGAATGGCCGGCTTGGTGATCCCCTGGATGTTGTCGCGGAGTACCTTCCTGTGCCGCTTAGCGCCTCCCTTGCCCAGACCCTTTCCGCCCTTCCCTCTCCCGGACATCCTCGCGATGACGAAACCCTGGAGTCACAGAAACCCCCCAACGAAGCTGAAAAAGGAGAGAGGAGAAAAACGAAGGACGAACGTCTCCGCTAAGTTACATGGATTCGCTCTATATTTATAGTTCCCGTGGGGGGGGGGGGAGGAATCGATCCGCGTGGTGGATTTTGGAGAGAGTATCGCCGTCGATTCGGTGGTGATGGGCGGTTAATGATGATTGTGAGTGACGCAGATCGATGACGTTGCATGGGCAAACGGGTTTGTGTTTTTGTTCGACGGGACTGGAGAAACGGGAGAAGTGTTTTCGTCGGAAAGGATATGGAAGGTCGGAAATAGCCGTAATCTTCGTAAAATATGGCGGTTGTAACCCTACTGATGCGGAGTGGATCATACTTTATTCGGGTCTGAATTGTGTACAGTAGATCCGAATTTCATTCGGGAATCGGGATGATTGAAGTCAAATGTTTTTAGGGATACTGAAGCTGATCCAAATCCGTAAGGTCACCCGAAATAAATTAATGATTAAGAGTCCCATTTCAAAATAATGGGATTAACCAAATATAAATTCAATCCATATATACATTTTCAGAGCTTATTGTATGGACCCATACCCAGGAATGTGGTGTTGACACAACAAACTGCAACCCAACTAATTGTATTAAAAATGGTGGTTCACGATGCTTCAAATGGATTATGGATCTTGGAAGAGCCAATCCCTTCTAGGTCCAAATCAGATTTGTGTACTTGGGAGTCGAGACTTGGGTCAGATACTGTTGGCTCTGTGTGTCTCCAATTTTGATTCACATGACATGATCTGAGGATGGGGGTTATGCATCCAGGTACCAATATTGAAGAGCCTTCCTAATCGCCAAATTAGATGGTGCATTTGGTTTGGAAATCTGAATTAAATGATCTCATTGGTAGACTATAATGGTTAGGGTAAGGATCCAAATCTTATTGAGCATGACTCGAACCGTACCTGTGAAAAATATTTTTCCTTTAAACCAAAGATTATGTGCCAGATCCTCCATCCAAACTAACATTAAGATTTTAGCAACTGAACCTAGCAAGCCTATTGGAAGGTGGGTTCAAAGTCTGTGAGCAAAGCATTAGAACAAAGCTCGAGGTCAGAGGTTGCTCCTTTTTGAGGTCCTTTCGAAAGGGTTGGGGAGTCCGGTTAGATTATCGTTGAGAAGATCTATTTTTGGTGGTGCTTGGTTCAGGATGGATGTGATATGCACTTAGTGATGAGGCCATTAATTTTTGGCCTAGCAAAAAGGATTTATATATATATATAAGACTATTTAATATATGGGTCACATGGTCAAGTTTGGATTCACATTCTTCTAAACTGAAATAACTAGAACCTGATTGTGTTATATGGTCAGGTACACATCCTTCATAATTAATATAATCTGAACCTAATTATGAGTTATAAGGTCAGGTTTGTGTACACTCAAATGGTTTTGATATGTGATCATTGAAAACATTGTGAGATTTGGATCTTCTATATTTGATGATGCTCAATGGATACTAAAACTATAAACAATAGATCTTTGGTGCATTGAATTGAAGATGTCTTGGTTATGCCAATTAAAAAAAAAGTTCATCTTTTTGGATATTTGAATGTGGATCAAATGGACATTGTTGTGTTAAAAGGGACAAACATGAGTTATGTCATTCCAAGTTCTCCTCTTACCTCCCTCCAAGGTAAAACTCTAAATTGAGGACGCGATCACCCTGCCTTACTTGCCTCAACCATGATAAAGCAATGGCAGCCCCCGTCCCAGATCAGGTCATGCTGAACATGAGTTTTTTGTATAATGCCGACATCGTGGCCGCTCGTTTTGTATTTTAAAAAGTTGAAAAGTCAAAGGAACAATTATATGCTACTTGGCATTCATCCAAAATGCAGACCTGATCGGCTTTCCACGTAACGTAATGGGCCTACCTTTCTACAAAGTAAAACTCCAAAATGGGTACATGACCACCCTACCTTGAGTGCCCCAACCGTGATAAAGCAATGGCAGCCCCATGCACTAACGGGATTTGATCTTGGGCCTTAAGTTTGTCCCCCAATGACCACATGGGTCAACAACTAGGTGGTGCAATATTTATTATGAGGTGATCTGCAAAATTACATTTTTTCTCCAATTGTAACTAGGGGTGGCAAAATTTGACACGACCCGCCAACCCGCTTCTTAGCCGGGTTCGGGTTTGGCTTAAACAGGTTTGTGTTGTAAACGGGTCGACCCGCCTAACCCGTTTATTAAACGGGTCGGGTTCGTGTTAGGGGTATGTCAACTCGTTTGACCGGTTTAATAAACGGGTTAGGCGAGCAAGTCAACCCGTTTACACGAACCCGTCAACCCGCAACCCATTTATATTTAAAATTATTCTTTGGGATGATTAAATTCGCAACCCATTTGTAATATAAACTGGTAATCATGTCGACCCGTTTTAAATATACATGACACTTTTAAATATTTAAAGCTCGCCCTGCAGAGGTGATAAGACTTTAGAGCAATAACATTAAATGTGTGAGAGAGAAAAAGGTGAAAAGTTAATCGCAGATGTGACAAGACTTGAGAGCAATAGCATTAAATGTTCTCATCTAAAAAAGCACTATTTTTTTTAACACCAAATCAAGCTAAAAGTATAACTCTTTTTTATTTTTTCTTACTTAAAATACCCCCCCTCTTATTTCTTGCTTGCAACATCTTTTAACGGAGAGATATAATCGTGTTGGGTCGACCCGACCCGTTTATTAAACGGGTTAACCATGTCAGGTAGGGTTACCCGTTTAATAAATGGGTTGTGTTCGTGTTTGCCACATCCGGCCTGTTTAATAAACGGGTCGGGTTTGTGTTGAGGTGTTCTGACCCGCCGACCCGACACGATTGCCACCACTAATTGTAATACATCTATTTTTTTTCTTTTGAAAATGTTAATCTCATAATGTTAAAGCTTTGATGTGCACTACGATTGGGGCAGGTAGGGATGTCAAAGGGTCGGATCTGATATCGGCTCCCCTTGTGACCTGGCAAAAAACTATAAACCCAAACAAAAAATAGGTGGGTTTGGGATTTTGAATTGAAACCCATAGGGGTTTATGCATAAGAAATTTGGAAAGGCACCAGCTCGAGTAACCGAGCGATTTGAGTTTTGAAGAAACTCAAGTATAAGAGATTTTACGCACATCGAGTTCGATACCTGACCCAAAATTTTCTTTTTGCATATATATATATATATATATATATATATATATATATATATATATATATATATATATATATATATATATATATATATATATATATTATCCATATTAGTCGTCCATCACGGGCAAGATGGATGGCAAAAAAACATTGAAAACATGCATTTTTTTGGCTCTTTTAGCTTTAGCAGTGGTTTAGGACTGCCGTAAAAACCGCCGATAAAGGTTGCAGCGGAGACTGGAACCATGTGGTCAGAAATCTGTCACTAAAGGTCTCAGTTTCTATTGGAACCTTTAGCAACTGTCAGTCCAAAAGTCAGAAATTCATGTTTCCATCAAGGCCTGCGATGGAACGGCCAGCAGATTCAGCTGGTCATCCATCAAGGCATGCAACAACATCAAAAAAAGTTAACACCACCAACGGGATTTGAACTCAACCTTTACCCTTGAAAGCAAATGGAAACACCCACACACCAATGATCATTTTTTGGTGATTTGAAAAAAGGTTTTATATATGAATTGATTAAACGATCCTTAAGTTTTATCACGAAACTATTTTGGATAAATGGTGTCGTAATTGGTGAAAGAAGGTGGATGAGATTTTCAATAAATTTTGTGATTGGCTTGTAGTTAATACAAGAAGGTGTGAATTGAAAATGGTTATATCCTTTTTAGTCATTGAAAACAACATAGTAACGAAACTCATCATCGGGAAGTGTCTTAATCGGCAAAAGAATCGGTTAAATTAATCTGCATTTTTTTATTAATCAGCATAACAAAATATTGCCTTCACATTTTAACAATAAAAAGCTTGAAATAAATAATAAATTTAAGAGAAACTAATTCAAAGATCCAATAATCTATCAATCTTAATGCTTACATGGTTAAATAGTAAAAAAACACTAATAATTTAAAGATCCTAACAGATCTTGTGCATCCATAACCTGATTCGACAAATTATATAAAAACAAAAAATTAAAATTTGGAAACAACATAAAGAGTTCACTCTTAACATCTAAGCAGTTCTTATTGAAACATGAAAAACCACAAACCCACATATCATGGCAAATCTACTAGCCAAATTATTTTTTTTTGTTCTTTAACTATTACATACTTAAGTGTGACACAAGAATGATCTGATTCGTTATCCTCATACGCCATCAAGGCTATCCTTCTGCATCATTCTTTGAAGACAAGACAAAACTTATGTTGTAAGGGTTTTATACACCATGAATTACAAAGTATCATCTTCATTTTGCGTGTTCAATTTCCAAAATATATTTTATATTATTCTCAAAAAAATGGGTTTGGGGATTTTCTTGTTGAAGGAAAATATCATGATACAATAAATGTTTTTGTATTTTTCACAAAAAAAAAACAGCAAAAATAAAATAATTAAACATAAATAATTTATACAAGAAAATAAAGGAAAAGTGGAAGATATACAAGACTTAATATTTGTTTTTATCGCATTAATATTATGACATTTTCAAAATAAACTCTTAAAGTAAATATATGTTCAAAATAGGCAACCCTATAAGAACTATACTAGCTTTCTAAAATTGTGATAAAATCACGATATGAATGTATGATACAAGAAACACTTCAATGAAACGAGCGAGAGAGAGAGCATCATCTACCAAAACCAGTTATAAATCAATAAAAAACAAGAAAAATTAGAAGAAGAAAAAAGAATCCAAGAAAATACACTAACCATCAAGCTTCTGTAAACGTTTCTTCTGTATTCCTACGTTAAAGGTGAATAGGGAAACAGAGCATTAAATGATCTCCAGTTTTACAACCCTAAGAGTTGAGGGTTGTTCACATATGCCACTAAAGACGGCTTTTGCAACGCTAAAGAACAAAAATGGCTTTGTAAAGAAAAAATTCAATTATAAATGAATATTTCTTTGTGGGGATCATATTTTCTCAAATACACAACCCAAAATAGAATCATTCCAGCAAAAATGACAGATTGCATGGACAATAAATGGCTTAGGATGATACCTCTAAAAAAATTGATATTGGACGTGATTTTCTACAAATTTTCATGATTTTCTTGTAGTTTTTAGGGAAAACTTAATATATCTTGGACGAATCACGAGAAATCGTAATTTTCACCCTTTGATTTATCGCCGAGTTGCCACTCAGGCAATTTGGGCAAAAAATTGGTGGCCCTGACCCGACCCGTTAACAACCCTATAAGACAAGAGTAATGTTTGAAAGGTAAAGTTAGTACACAAAGCCTCAAAAAGTAAGGCACTACATGTCTCACTTGTCTTTTTTGTTTATTCTTGACAATAAAAATCTAGTTAGTCTCTTTCTCTACTCTTTTTTGTTAATTTTTTCTTGCTTTTCAAGTATATCATGATATAATGACATTATAATAAATAAAACTTCAATGTTTCTATGTTCATCAAACTACACATCTACATTTTCAAAATTTTCATAATTTGATAACACCCAAGATACCCTTAAAAGTTGTGAAATTTTCCATCTTTTATATTAACTCCAAATATGCAATTGATTTGTACAACTAGCTGCATGGTACGATCTTTTAAAGCTGGCTTTTGGGTTTCATTATAGGACAATTTGTCATCACTCATTGTCAAATAGACCATTTTTCACAAACCATACATATTTCAATGGAACTATATAGAATAGATTCTTAAAAAGTTTAAGGGTATGGATCTTTTTTTTTGTGAGAGAAATTTTGAAGTAAAAATAGTTTGAAATTGGATCTTGATTTTAAAAAGTAAGGACTCTGTTCTTCAAGAAAACATGTCTTTCCTCCTAATGTTAAGTAAGGATTAGTCGGTTCAGGTGTACAACTTTTTGACCTTCAATTCCTCACATGCAGTTTAACACACTTTGATTCAATCTCTTATAAAAAAAGAATGACAACACTCGAAAAAACACAAATAAAGACAAATATGCAAAAAATAAATATAAACATACTTTAAATTATTTAAATAGTGTAAATAAAATATTTTGCAATGCCAACACTCAATCCGACGACAAAAACTCCACAGAGCACCAGCATAGGGTGCCTCCTCATAAAATGGACCTTAGGATTAGACCTACAACCAACAAGTGAGCTAGTTAGTTCAACATAGTAAGGTTACTTCAAGTAGCGTAGACTCTTAGTGCAGCACGATTTTTTTAGTCCAATTTTTTTATGCATGGAATAAAAGGGGTTCGTAGTTTTTATATTGGGCTTGAATCTAGAGTTTAAGTTATTTGGATCTGGATATCTGGATCTAGTTGTTGCACAATAGCCAGCTCCTGAATGGTCATAAGGGCTGAATGTTAAAATCTCATTGGCTGAGGCTGCAAGGTCTTATCAGATTGGCTTAAGCTATCTTGCTTGGGGGCTAAGTTTCCGAGATAAGCAAGATGGTAGGATAGACGGTACAGACTGTGAAAAGAAGCTCAAATTCATATAATAAAAAAACTCGAGATCTAGGATAGGAATATCTTTATTCTCTGTGTAAATTTGAGCCAAGTGGGTAATTTTGGTTATAAAACATTCATGACAATAATATAGGAAATGCTAATGGCAATTCAAAGTTCTTGACAATGCATGAGGTGTTGATGACAGTACATGCACTTTGGAACCCTACTAACATCAATACATGACCTCCTCATGACAATCTAGAGTATCGTCAAAAAATTCTAACGAAATATGTTGTTAGGGATAAATTGAGATAGTTCTAACAAGTCAACTTGTTTTTGGTCATATCTATCATGTATTTTAATTCATCCTTTGAACAAAAAAACATTGAGAACATTGTTTTGAAGGCAAAAATTGCATTTGAACATGGTTTTAACATGAAGAATGCTTGAAACACTGTTTTCGAAAATTAGAGCTTTTTCAATAAACTATTTGATCAAAATTGAGGTGTCTACATTGGAAAATTTCTAATAATTTGTTTATGAAGCATTACATGCCTTGTGCTGTGACAAAATAAGATTTTAACTTTGATTGGGCTTCATAGAGCTTAAGATAGAGGGACCTATTGACTTCACAACCCATGACATCAACAAGGACGGTTTAAAATGTGCACAAGTGTTTGATTTCCACACACTTCTTGTACCATTAAGGCTGCTAATAGAATAACATCCATGTTCTACACCTTGAGGACAAGGTGTCTCTCAAGAGGGTGGGAAGCTACAAACCCAAGGTTGTAAGACAGGTCTAATTTATAATGGGTCTTGAGCTTTATATATTCCAGTCACAAGATTAGATAAAGTGAATAAATTATATATTCATATTTTTAGGCCCTACTCTAACACTATAGAGTTTATCAAGTACCTTTGACTTAACTAGCATCTGAATATATAGGAATTGATGTACTGAGACAAGCTCAACTTCTATAATAACAAAAATCTTGATACAAACATAGAAAATTAATAATGAAAAATGCTAAAAAAACTAATTTTATTTTCATTAATATGTCAAAGCAAGACATGAAGATAAAATAGAAAAATGCTTAAGAACATGCCTTTAGCTTCATCAGCACTCATAAATGATAAACATTAACTAAAATAAATCATTAATACATTAAAGATGTTGCATTGCTCATAAAAATGCATTAAAACAAAATTTAGCAATGAATTGGTGACCTCCATTCACAAAAAAAGCCAATTGATGGGGTTTGAACACCATCAAGGTAATAAATGTGTTATATTATTAACAAAAACATTTTCACAAAAGTGGATCAAAGATAATACAAATGATTTGTATGATGAGAATACTAAAAACATTTTTTCCTACACTATTACATATAAATCTTGCACCATATCTGTTAAAGACAATATGAAATGAGACCCTAATAATTCACCATTAATGAAACAACCTTCACTATGAATGCTTAATAGATTGAGCATATTCTTTCTTGCAATAGTAGTATTATCCGACTCACATGATTTGAAATATCTTTCAATCATCTGTTTTGATAACTTATTTTAATACAAAATTTTCAATTTAACCAAATAGCCATATAAATTATTAAAGTGTATCATCAATATCACATAATTTATTCCATTTTGTAAGGTTGCCCTCATGAATTCACGATATAATTGAACAAAATGTCATATATTTTAGTTTTAAAAACATGAGTTACAATATTATGATTATAAAAAAACTTGACCACACTTAATACCAGCCTTTTCACCATTTCGACCGATATTTATATTTACGTAGGATATAAAAGTATCAAAACAGAATGACAATCTCATTCAAGGGAGAGTAATTTTTATTAATATAATATAAATTAGGTAACTAAAACAACATAAACTACATTAATAGAACAAGACTCCAATAATTCACCATTAATGGAACACCCTTCACCACAAATGTTCGAGTTGCAATATTATGATTAGATAATATTGGCCAAGTAACACCATTTATTTTACCATTTGGACCTACTTATCTACCTAAGATACAAAAATAGCCAAACACAATGACAGTCTCATTAAAAGGTGAGCAAATTTTATTAATATACACATATCATGTAACTAAAATAGGTCCTCTTTCCTTAATATCACAACAAGATACATGATTAAGCTGCAACTAATTCAAAACAGCTAAACCAAACAATCAAATTCTTAATTAAAAGTAAGTCATATGTTAGTTGGTAAAAATTTTGCTTAAGCTACGCCTTGTTTCAAGATCAACATATTGCTCAAAGATGTGATGGACGAACCATAATAAAAAAACAGGCAAATGACCGGCATGGCCATGCAATATAGCGCATTTTAAAAAATGACAGCGACATTTGCAAAATTCTGTATATAACAAAAAATTGACTTGGTATTTTTCTTAAGACAATTTTGCCTTTTGCCTCAAAAATAAGCAACTCAAGAAAAATGTTTAAAACTACTTATTTTCTTTCATTCCACCCCATCATCTCCATCACCACATTATGATCACCATTGCCATCACCAACACCACTACCATTACCATCATCACAATTAATGCTTCCACCATCCACTACAAGAAATTTGTGGATTAGCGATGACCTGAATCTGTCACCAAACTGTTTAGCGACGGATAGCTTTCATCACAAAATTATAGCTAGTCGCTAATTAGCGATAGAAATTATATGTCATACATTTCGTCGCTAATTTGCGATGAATTAGCGAATGCCATGATTCGTTGTAAGGTCATCGTTAATATACAAATATTTTGGTTTTGCGACGGATTAAAATTCGTCGCTATTGTAGCGATGAACTTAGAGATGAATTAAAATCCGTCCAAAAACATTGGCCGATTCACATTTGCAACGGATTAATATTTGTCCCTAATCCATTGTAAAATTGGACATCGGTAGTAAATAGCGACGGAAAATATATGTCGCAAACAAGAAAAAATAAATAAAAAATTTTGTTTACAACATAAATATAGATAAAAAATTCTCGTAATACAATTTATATTTCCCGTACAATTTACATTTCTTGTGTATAAAAAACAAAGTACACATAAAAAGCAACTAAAATAATTTATCAATCCACTATAATTTTTGCCAAATTCTAATTATTTACAAGTGAACATTTACATTTTTTAAACAACAAGAAGGTACAACAAATTCAACATATGAATCTAATCATCGCCAAGATTCTGTGCATCATCTTTTTCATTGTCTCGCTCTGCCTCTTAAGCTCTTCTACGTTGATTATCTCTAACAACCTACAAGAGAAAAGAAAGGTTAGTATTGTTAAACAAAATACAATGAAATAAATTATATGCAATGCACCTAAGTTAAGGCAACCAAAATAACATGAAATCTAACAATATGTAATACATCACGTGAAACTTTCATACCTAAGAGGCACCTGCAGACGAAGTTCCTCTGTCCCAAAAAAAACTACACAACTCATTACAAACAACATCAAAAATTGCTTCATGTAAATAGTCACGCATTGTGTCCTTAACGAGCTGGCGTATACCATCCCAAGAATTAGGCGGGTCAGTCTGATGATTGGAGACGATGTTGACGGGAGAACTCTGTGAGCCGTGACTGGAGGAAGCAACGACTGGTGAGGTGTTCATATTATTCCCAAACTCAAACATACGACCCTTTTTGGGGTTCACCTGTTGCAGTCACCCATGCTGCAGGATCAAAAGGTGGATGCTGAGTGGAGTCATCGTCATATCGTTCTACCATCTGTTGCTCATATGACTCCTACAAAGTATTGATTACAATATGAATTAATAATTAAGAATTATAATATTTATGATACCTTGTATATTACAATGTTTATTAATAAAATAAATGCATATTGTTGTCGTTCTCGTCTTCTCTGATACGAACTCTCCTGTGGTCTTACGTTTATGTGTTTCAACAAACACATCCTTATATGGCACAATGTCTATTTTTTCTGTTTCATGCAAAGTTAAATGATAAAAGAATGATTTAACAAGTTTACAACAATACTTATAAAATTAACAATATATAGATTGATGAGTTACCATTTTCTTCAGGTGGCTCCCAAAAGTTCGAGATCCACCTGCCTGTAGATGAACATCGGGTATTTTCGCTCGGTTTTGTGCAGCCTTCGCTGAGCGGTTTTAAAATTTATGCACCGCCCACTTATCACACATTGCATCTCAAACATCTGACATGGTAGTAGGAGGTCCATGGCCCATTCACTGCAGTGGATCATCAATCCTGCCAGATGCTTTTCTTGCTGCAGTCTTCATATTGTGCAGCATGTCTGCAAATCGATTGACAGCCACCTTCTGTCACACCTTCCTCGCATCATGCTCCTGCATCGTAGTTGCGAAGTGATTCGAAGCCTATAAATATGTTTAAAAAGTTAGTAAACATGACTATAAAAAAAAATTAAATATGAAACACATTAACTATAAGAAACGATTATATACCATGAATAAAGATCATAATCTGTCCAACACCTTCTTCGGGTACTCTTTCCATTGAGCGACCGGTTCTGATAGATGTTGAACTAATGAATTTCTAATCTCTCGTATTACTTCTTGTGACTCGAATCACACACTGCATATGAATTGGTATACATTAACTATCAATATACAATATTTATAAGATAAGTATAAGATACGTGAAAATGAAATACTTACGGTTGATTATTGATATATATTATTTGAATGAGTCTTCTTGTGTCAGACTGAGAAGACCCTGCATCCGGCGTTGTCTCGTGACTTGTATGAATAGTTGTTGTAGGTGGGTCA
The DNA here is from genome assembly GCF_984573655.1 of Nuphar pumila. Classification (NCBI taxonomy): domain Eukaryota; kingdom Viridiplantae; phylum Streptophyta; class Magnoliopsida; order Nymphaeales; family Nymphaeaceae; genus Nuphar; species Nuphar pumila. Next base: position 74,203,452 of record NC_143250.1, on the reverse strand, counting down.
TGTGCAGGCGAAACATCATTTATAAAAAAATGAGTTAGAAACTCATACAACGCACATTTAAACTAATCAAGTATATAATTAGTTAAATGATATACCTATCAAAGCAACCCGTAAAGATGAAGGTTGAGACTGGTTATCACTGGGTGATTGACCACTGTAACCTCTATGAATCATATTCTAACAAATAAAAAATGTCACGCAATACCTTCAAATCATTCGAGTCATTGCAATACATTCAAATCATTCAAATCATTCACATCAAATATTACAATACATTCAAATCATTCAAACACGTTACAATACATTCAAATCATAACTCTATATGTATCAAAGATACATAATCAAAGAATAAAAAATGCCATGCAATATATTCAAACATTGTAATACCTTCAAATAATTCAAATCATTACAATACAGTTCAATACACTCAAATAATTCAAATCATTCACATCAAATATTGTAATACATTCAAATCATTCAAATCATAACTCTATATGTATCGAAGATACATTCTAATAAAAAAAAATGTCATGCAATATATTCAAATATTGCAATACCTTCAAATCATTGTAATATATTTTAATACATTAAAACAATTCAAATCAATCACATCAAATATTGTAATACATTCAAACTATTCAAACATGTTACAATACATTCAAATCATAACTCTATACGTATTGAAGATGCATAATCAAAGAATAAAAAATGTCATGCAATACATTCAAACATTGCAATACCTTCAAATCATTGCAATACATTTCAATGCATTCAAATCATTCACATCAAATATTACAATATATTCAAATCATTCAAACACATTACAATATATTCAAATCATAACTCTATACGTATTAAAGATACATTCTAACAAATAAAAAATATCATACAATATATTCAAACATTGAAATAACTTCAAATTATTTAAATCATTGCAATACATTCAAATAATTCAAATCATTCATATCAAATATTGCAATACATTCAAATTATTTAAACACGTCACAATACATTCAAATCATAACTCTATACGCATCGAAGATACTTTCTAACAAATAAAAAATGTCATGTAATACATTCAAACATTGCAATACCTTCAAATCATTGCAATACATTTCAATACGTTCAAATAATTCAAATCATTCACATCAAATATTGCAATACATTCAAATCATTCAAACACGTTACATTACATTCAAATTATAACTCTATATGTATCGAAGATACATAATAAAAGAATAAAAAATATGATGCAATATATTCAAACATTGCAAATCATTCAAATCATTGCAATAAATTTCAATACATTCAAATAATTCAAATCATTCACATCAAATAGAGGTTTGTATTACAAGATTTATTTCACTAGCTCGAGAATTCTTCCTTATCACTTATTTGAATTTCATATTCTTCTTCTTTCTCCTTCTCTTTTTTATCTTCTTCTTCTTCTTCTTTGTCCGTCCATCCACTTGGTATATCATTTGGATCACATTCTTTCATGAATGTTCCATCAACCAATGGAGATATGACATGCATATCATGCGCGACATCGTGATCATAAAAAAAGTCATATATATCATCTGATTAATAATAATCACTATCTCCAGTTAACTTATCTTCTTGTAACTTATCAAACTGGGGGTATTATAGTTTGGACTTCACCTTGCAAATTGCCCACCATTAATTTCTATCTGACTTATTTATACTCGAATATAAAGTATAGTAAACTTGTTGAGCTTGCGAAGCTAATATGAATGATTTATATGTTTCAAATCTTGATTTATGATTCACCTCCACAATGCCTGAAACTTTGTTGACTCTTGTTGCAGTGAGATCAAACCAATGACACTTAAATAAAGTTACCCTATTATTTATTCTTAAGTCAACTCCATTATTTCTTCTATAACACCATAATAATCATGTTTATTTTCACTGTAGCTGCTATCCTTGACATACACACCATTATTCATCGTTGATTTGTTTACACCGTAGTCATTTGTATAAAATCAATAACCATTTACAATATACCCATTGTAACATTGCACAACTTTGGTCGAACCATTTTGTAAATCACATATTCCTTGATCTTTAACGTTACCATGACGGACCTACAAACATAAACAATGATTATAATCACGACCAATTAAGTAAGTTATTATTGTTTACACAGAGACAATTTATGTCATCGTCCTTACCAACTCTTTCAACCATGCCACAAACTTATTTTTATGTTCTTATTGTACTTCTGCATCAATGAGATGTGAAAGTTCTCTTCTCAACTCCAGATCAAATCGTCTGCACTTATCAAATACTTATATTACTGAACCATGTATGCACGTATAGAATAAAAAAAAATATATATTTGTGTTGTGTCTACATACACTTACTCGATATATGGGTTGATCGCTGAGCAATTAAAAAGGATATAGATTTGTGTTGCGTCGTGCTCTCGATCTTTTAAGAGTCTTGACCGGCAGCTGTCAAAGGCATGCTCAAGTGGTTGAAATATCGACAGTTTGTCAGCTACAGTAAATTGTTCTCTATCATCGTTACGAGGTGGGCATGTGTAACATGTTGAAATGTGAGGTTCAAAGTACATAGATGAGAAATTTGAAATCTCTTCTAAAGTGTACGCCTCACAAATAGATCCCTCTACTCTTGCTTTATTTCGAACCTTTTTTTTTTTGAGGTCAAACATGCATTTGTCAAAAATATAAATCTCGGATTACGATAAATTTCTCAATAGCACTGAAGAGAAAACTATAAGAAAACATATGCCTTTCAAATGAGTACATCCACCGATATTGCACACGACTACCAACCCTTAGTTTATATGGCAAATGTATGATCAAATGTTCCATAATATCAAAAAATGCTGGCGGAAATATCTTCTCTAGCTGACAAATAGTAGTGACGACAGAATCCTTGAGATTCTTTACCTCAGACACTACGACTTTCGATGTGCATAATGTTCTAAAAAATATACTAAACTTAGATAATACCCCTCATATAGGTTTGTCTAACATATCATGAAATGCTAGGGGTATCAATCATTACATAAAGACATGATAATCATGGCTCTTCAACCCATATAATTGTCTCTCGTCTATCTTCACAACTTGAGCAATGTTAGAGACGTATCCATATGAAAATCTCAACTATCTCAACCATTGACATACCTGCTTTATTTGATCTGGTCCAAGCACGTATCTTGCCTTTGGTTTCAGTACTTTGCCATTGTACTATTTGAGTTCCAATTCTGGTCTTTTACATACCACTTTTTAAATCCATAGGGGCCTTCAGATTATCCTTCATTTTTCCTTTCACATTCATTACGGTATTGAACATATTATCAAACACATTTTCTCTACATGTATAACATTCAAATTATATCGTATCAATAAGGTCGGCCAATATGGTAGCTAGTTACCAAAATATAGATTTTTTTGTCCAATTATGATCCTTCCCAAATCCAAGGAAGGGCGTCAGGCTACAGACATCTGTCAATCTATATGAAAAGTATCACAATCTTCTTAAAATTTCTATAACAGACAATCTTGTGTATAAACCTTCTATTTATATTGTGTCTGCTCAAAACACATTCATTTGTCGTCAAAACAGATGGTTGCTTGGTACAAACTGATGCTGACACTCAAACCAACACAACTTTCTTTCATGTCTCAATCTAAATAATTTTGTATCCTCCATGCAGTACGAACATGCCAACCTCCCATGTGTGCTCCAACAAAATAACATATCATATGCAAAGAAGTCACTGATTGTTCATAGAACAACAACCTTCATATTGAAATTTTATTTTTTTTGGGCATCGTACGTGAAAATACCATCATCCCACAATACTTTCAGTTCATCAATTAATAACCTTAAATATACATCAAGATTTTGGCCCGGAGAGGTCAGACCAGGGATCAATAGAGACAAGAAAAGATTTTGACGCTTCATACACAAGCTTGGAAGAAGGTTGTATGGAGTTACAAATACTAGCCAACACAAGTATGAAGTTGATCTACCCCCAAATGGATTAAATCCATTTGTATATAGATCGAGCCAAACATTTCTCACTTCCATTGCGAAGTTCTGATGAGTACGATCAAAGTGCTTCCAAGCTTCCACGTCAAAAAGATGCGTGATCGTGTCTTCATCATGTCGAACTTTATTTGCATGTCATTCTATGTGTTTAGCTGTCCTCGAAGACATATACAATCGTTGTAATCTAGAGGTGAGAGAAAAGTAGCGAAGTGACTTGTATGACACTTCTTTTGACCTCGTGATATCATTGCCTCTTGTCTTTGGCTTGAACCAAAGATGCTCACATGAAAAGCATGATCTGTTATTTTTCTGATCTTTAAAATATAACATGCAGTGATTTGGACATGCATCTATCTTTTGATACCCCATACCTAGAGCGTTGACCATAACCATCGCATAATAGAAATTTTTTTGCAATTTCTCATCTTTGGGCAACATACTCTTTACAATAGAGCATAAACAATCAAAATATGATTGACTCAAATTAAACCCGGGCTTCAAATTCAGTAGTTGAAAAACTGCAGACAAGATAGTGTGACTCTCGCAATCATTCCAAAGTGGCTCATTAGCATCTCTAAGTAAATTATAAAATCTGTTAGTTGCATCGTTTGGTGCTTCTTCCTCTACCTCAGTTGTTACATCACTAGGATCCATAGTAGAACCGAGTTCTGGTCCTACGACATCAAATATCAAGTCCATATAAGGATTATCATGCACCACATCCACCCGTGCATCAAAATTGTTCATAAATTCTTTACCATGAAATGTTCAATTCTGATAATCACTCACAAAATCCTTCTTGTATAGGTGATGTCTAATGCCATGAGGTTTTACAAATTGATTGTTTTTACAAATCTTGCAGGGACACCTAATCCGACCTGTAGGATCCACTGTACTGACACTTGCCGTTGCAAATTCAATAAAACTTTCAACACCATCCATATATTCAACTGATGCCTCATTGTCAACTATCCTATGGTACATACATTCACGGTTTGCAGTCATTTTATCGTATGATGTTACCAATAATATCCTAACCAGTTAAAAGAGAATCATCAGAATGCTATGATGAAGAAAATATCAAAATTATCATGCATTCGTGGTAGATGTAATGATTTGATATATATCACACGTACACATATATAATGTCATACAATCACAAGAACTATGATACATGCATTGATAACTTAATATTTTCATGTGTAAACTATTAATAACATGATACATTCATTTAAAGCATATTTTCATGATACAATTTCACATGAAAGTCATAATCAAATTGAAAGTAACTTCATGCAAGCATGTATATAATCACATCAAACATTACAATACATTCAAATCATTCATATTAAAAAAATGCCAAACATATACCTGCAACAAACACACTCTAATATTTCGCTAACTACTACCATGACTAGCATAAAATCCGAACTCCAAAAATAAGAATACTTCTATTCTCATACATTAAAATCATGCTCAGCATGATCTCCGAACTCCATCAAGGCAATTCTAAATATCCATAACTAATTGAGCATGTGAACAAAAAAGTGTTGCATTCAAGAAATTAAATAACCTGTGATGCACATGCATCACTTACTCACCACGGGTGGCGGGGCATAAGCGGGATCCGTTGAGAAATCTGCAAGAGACACTGTGTTAAAATGAAGTTTATTACCCAATAACATGGAGGGTGACGCCCCCTATCGGAAATGAACCCGGATAGGGAGACACAACCCTCTGGTGGAAGCGAGACCGACAGGGGAGCTGCCCCTACTGGCAGTAAGGTCAAGGTTGGGAGGTCTCGCCCCTTCCTGTATCAATCATGAGGCAGGGGGTCTCGCCCCCTACAGAGGCTAAATTTCCTGGTAGGGGGATCCGCCCCCTAATGGTCAAAATGGTAGGAGAAATCGCCCCCGCCAGGCAAAACATACAAGGGGCAGGGGGGCGCCCCCTGCCAAAATTATCGAGGAGAGAGGGGCGAACCACTCCCTGCCAGGGAAAACAAAAGGGCAAGGGGCTTCGCCCCCTACTGATCATTCTCCGACAGCAGATAAGGGGGGAGACCTGTTGACAAAGTCAAGAGGATAGGGGCCCCCTATCAGTAAAGTCAAGACAACAAGGGGGCCCCTGTCGGCATTCAAAAGGACAAGGGCAAAGCCCCCTATCATGCCAGAGAAAAAGAGGCGATTGGGGTCTGACAGAGGCAATTGGGGCCTCTGCCAGCCCCCCATCGACTACACAGTGGTGAGGAGGGCCTGACAGAGGCTGTCGGGCCTCTGCTGGCCCTCCAGCAACCGTAAGGGGAATGAGGGCGACTACACCATATAGGAAGCAACTAGAGAGAGAACAGGAAGGGGAAAGAGAGGTCGACGGGCAGGCAGGCAAACGAAGGTCGATGGGCACCGATCGGGTGGGCGACGGAAGGTCACCTGACGACGACAAGACGATGGGTGACGGGAGGCAGACAGACGGGCGATGGAAGGCAGACGGGCGGGCGGGTCAACAGAAGTCATCAGGCGCCGGCCGAGCGGGCTACGAGAGGTCGTCGGTCGGGCGGGTGACAGGAGGTCGCCTGACGACAAGAGGCAGACGGGCGGAGGTCGGGCGATTGACGAAATAGAAAGGAAAAATGAGCTCACATTAGGGATTTACGAAAAATTTAGCAACAAATTAGCGACGACAAAATTTCATCGCAAATGTGCGACGGAGTAGCAACAAAAAATTTCTGATGCTGAGTCATCGCAAAGTTGTGACAAAATTCGAGACAGAATTTTGCTGTCACTAAACTATCACCAATTCGCGACGGATTCCCGATGAATTTTTTTTTGTCGCTAAGACCGCAAATAAATCGAATGTTAGCGACATATAGTTTTCTCTAGCTAATCGATCGTAATTTGGGGATGAAAAAAATCTGTTGCCAATTTTCGTCGCTAATTACAGTTTTTCTTGTAGTGATCACCCTCATCACCATTAATGCCACCACCTCCGTCATCATTACCACCACCACTATCACCATTGGGAGACAAAATCTTCTGTATATGGAGAGTGGATGGGAGGTGAAAGTGCTGAGAGAAATGAGTGAAAAGATGCAATTTGGTTCAACTCAGTGTTATAGACAATTGTGATGGATGGTGGCAATAGTGGTGTGCACGAAGACAATGGTGATGATGGTGGTGGTGATAATAGTGGTGAGGGCAATGACGATATGATAATGGTAGTCATAGGCAGAGCGGGGGGGGGGGGTTGCCCAGTCCTGACTCCCGACCCAGTTAAAAAAAATAAAAAATTAAAAGCCCACTCCTAGCCGAGCCCTGATTCGATATGAAATAGATTTTTATCCATTTTTGTAGCCCAGTCCTAGCCCAATCCTGATTGCAGCAAATAGTTTGATTTGGCCATATGAAATAGATTTTTATTAATAATTGTAGCCATTTTTTATTTTATCTAAAAAAAAAAATTTGGGGGGGCGCTGCCCCCAACCCCATACTATCACACCATTTTTTTTTGCTACACCCCTGTTTGCCCCCCCCCCTCTCACATGAGCTAAGCCCTTGATGATAGTGGTGCTGGTAATATGGTAGTGATGACAATGATGATTGATGGTAGTGGTGGTAGCAATTGTAATGATAATAATGATGGTAATGGCGATGGTGGTGGTAGTGATGATGGTGAAGTGGTGGTAGTAGTGAAGTGGTGGTGGTGATGGGGATGATGAGAGTGAAATGAAAAAAAAATAGTTTTCAACATTTTTTAGATAAAATGGTAAAACTGTCTAAAAAATAACCAAGTCAAAATTTGGCTATATACAAATTTTTACAAAATGTTGCAGTCATTTTCTAAAATGCGCTATATTTTGTAGTCATGTCGGTTATTTGCCGAAAAAAAAAACTTTTCTCATAAACTTAATAACATGCAAAAATCCAAAGTTTTTTAGAAAATGGTCCCAACCTTATATATTGGCCATTTAGGAATGGTTTACCATCCATAAGCAGAAGATGCGTGATGCAGTGAGAACTGTCCAGTTTCCATTAATAGCAGCAAATCAATTTGATTATGGATGACTGATTATTTGCAATTGATTTTTTTTTTCAATTTTTTCCTCTTTCAAGGGAAACACATTTTGGGCCCTACAACATCTCTGTGACCCCAACCCTCTCATTACTTAACCAGACCTAAACTAAGGGTTGAGTTGGGTTGGGTTTAGTTCAACCCATGGTTACCAGAAAACAAAATGGATACGATAAGTGATGTGTACAGTGAAAGCAGAGAAGTGAGTGTTAAAAAGCAGTATGTATGAAGCGGGAAGTAGTTATGAAGCGATCATGCTAGGGAATGAAAAATGAAACACACACACAAAGAAAATAATATAAAGCACATGCGACGATTATCTGATGTGACACTAAAGATAAGGATTTTGTTGATGTTTGAAAGGAGTTGGAGGTAAGATTTTCAGCTGGGAATCAACTGACTCCAACTCCTTCAAATTACACGTTTGAACTCCCCTAAGAAAGATGAGGTATTTGTGATTACTGGATTCACAAGGATTTTGGTGAGTCCCTTAAAAATGGATGTTTCGAAATTTTCATGGTATTTACTACAGTAAATGCTCTATTTGTTGTGCCTTCTACCTCGATATATATATATATATCTTCTTCACGATGCATATGTTGGGTCCTTTCATCGTTGTCATTGGCATTTTTAATATGCAAAGAGGTATGCTGTTCTTCATCATTTTCTTTCCTTGGTATGTAAATGATCTCTGATCCACAACTCTGATTTTATATCCGTGATCTATAACTCTGATCAGTGATTTTATATATATATAACTCTGATTTTTATATATATGTGATCTATAACTCTGATTTCAATATGCAAAGATGGGTGTATTTAATCAATAACTGATTATATATATATATGTGTGTGTGTGTGAGAGAGAGAGAGAGAGAGAGAGAGAGAGAGAGAGAGAGAGAGAGAGAGAGAGATCTATATTTCATGTGCGTGAACTACATAATAAAAGCTGGTTTAATTGGTTATTTTAGAAGTGTAGTGTGTAGCCAATTCACTGTTACATTTTCACAATCAAGATGCTCATTGATCATGTCTTTGTTGCTAGTTTCTCCTTTAGGATATTTTTTTCTTGGATTTTTTTCTTTGGATGCATTATTTTTGCTGACCATAATGCAATTTATTTTGTCTCCTTTGGTTGGATTGGTAGGTTATAATTGATCATGCATCCATCTGCTAGTGTCATGTTTATGGCTTTAGTATTTGATGTATTTATACTTTGTTATTTGAGATGATTTAGGAACAGTTCTTGATGGAGAGCCCCTCATTAAACTGCCTTCAAAGTCCGCATCCTAAGGAGGGTGGATTTTTCTGAGCTTGACTTTTACTCTAGGCTAGAGGCTGATCAAGGTGAACAATTTAAGGTCTGTTTCAATGATCATAGATTAGTTTTTTGAGTTGTACTTATTTTATTTTACTTTTATCATTTTTATCATATTGCATGCATGTTGAAGTGGCTCCTACGTACGTTAATTTAAATATTATTTGTTTGTTAAAAATTAAATGTCAATGATGCAATTAAATATGATATAACTTATGTACATTCTTTTATACTCAAATACCATGCTACGTGTTCCCAAACATGATGAGGAATCGGCTTAATTGAAAGCCTAAATCCTGGAAGGAGTTGTTTATACTTCCAAACAAAATAGGAAGTCCAAACACCTCTCAATTCAGTTTCTGTTGTACTTCTCCCACCTCCTTTCAACACGGCTTCTCAAACAAAGCCTTAAGAAAACAGAAGAAAATTGAAAAAGTGGGTATCCTAAAGCTTTTCCTCTTTCATAAAAGAAACCATTTTCTGCTTCCAAACAAGCGTCTAGGAAAGCCAGCTCCCCCAAGTATCAAGCTTTTTTAACTATGGTACAGCACACCAATGACTCAATGAAGGAGGGAGGGAGGAGAAGATATCCATCTAACCGTCCAACAAACGGGTAAGAGTGGTCCATATACTCACTTAGATGTGGGTTAATCTTAACCGTTCAGATCTTTCAGTGGGACGGCCAGGATTCACATAAATCCTCTGACTCAGAGAGGATCTTTTTTAGGAGAGAGGTGTTTTTGTGAGGATAAGACAAATTTTTTATCGCGCCCTCGTCTCCTTTATACAAGAGAGAGAGAGAGAGAGAGAGAGAGAGAGAGAGACGAAGCCGATTTCATCGTATACTCTCGTCGTTCGTGGTAAGGGTTTCTTCTATCCCTCTCTCTTTCCTATTCCCATTTCCCCCCTTATCATTTCGTTTTCGTTTTTCATTGCTCGCGATCTGGTCGCTATTTTGTTCTTTGACGTTAATTCGTTGGTATTCTTGGGTTGAATTTGGGATTCTGTTGATTATTTTTGGTTTTTCTTGGTGGTTCCATGGATCTGTTTGTCTGGGGTTAGGGTTTTGGAGGTTGGAGTTGAGGCGGATCTGTTGCGCGTCGTTTGGGTTGTGGAGCTGTGGGAGGTAGGTTTTTTTTTTTCCTGTCTTAAAAAAGAGACAAAAATGTTCTATTTTTAGGTTTGAGGTTGTGTCCATGTTCTCCTGACAAATGAGTGCATGAAACACCTCCTTGAAGTTTTTGTTGCTTGTGGGTTTCTTTTTCTTGTCATCTGTTGTTGCATGGTTGCTATATGTTCTGTCTTAGTCGGATCTTCACGATTTAGGGTATTTCTACGGTCGCCTATCTCTGTTTTTTGTCAGTGCCATGTAGCCAGTATTTGCTTATTTTAGTCCTTTCTGTTTTTTTCCTCTCCCTTACCTTCTCGGTTAGTTGCGAAGTTATGAAACACTGAGCCGTTATGCGTAACCATTGAAAGGCATGGATGTTGGAGCAGTTTTCTTATTTCTGACTAAAATTCGAACGATGTTAGTGGTCTTAACTCTTTAGTTGTATGTTTCTCACATGGTTATTCTGCCTACCCTCATAAGCTTGCCTCCTGGAAGCTAAGCGCTCCCGAAACTCGTTTCCCAAGTCATGGGGAACCCATTTCCAAGTACGTGGGATTTTGGGCACATGAATTGTAGTTCTACTGAAAGGCAATACATCTACATAATTAAGGGTTCTGGTTTTCATAGGATGAAAACTGTAGGTGACCTATTCTTTCTTCAAAAAAGAGAGGAAAAGATTGGCCTATCTGTTAACGTTTTCTATATTTTTCTAAAACACAAAAAAGTATGCTTTTCTTAAACATGAAGGTGTTTTAGGCAATTCATTTGAAGGAATAAGTTAAGACAGAAGTGTTTGAAATTTGCTTCTCTTTGTGGAGGCCTGTACAATGTTATGCTTTTAATCATAACTTGGTGATTGTTACGGCATTACTGAAAAGTTATTTTTTCTATTTTAAATCATTAATACCAGTTTTCATCTTTATATCTAGTACATATTTGAGCGGAATGATTATATAATTTTAAATAATATTATTAGTTTAGATTATATGAATCTTTATACATAGTAATAGTATACATTGAATGGACTGATTAGATAATCATAAATGAGAAAATTATTTGAGGTTTATGTGAATATTTTGTAAAGATGAAATTTCAGTTACTCAAGTCAGACGTAGTAGTAATATCATGGCATGATGATATTGACTCAGGATTCTAAAGAGTTCCTAATTCACATCGTAGACATTTTGTTTTCCTTTCTTGCTTCCCGCTTCACAGAGACCTATAATACTTTCGCTTCTCGTTTCTGTTTCCTACATTGCTTATTGTTTCCTTCTTTGGCAACCTGGTCTTTAGATGTGCACCAGTGTATGTTGTTATATGATTGTGGTCTATGGTTCCATGTGTCTGCATAACTTATAAAAAAGGTGCTTAATCCACAATGTTGTTTATTAGCTTTGATGTTTTGTTGCAGTGCTTTGCTTTGTGATCCATATCTGTACTGGAGTTGGCATTTTTTGATGTTTGGTATTTCTTACCTCTTTTTACAGCCTCTTTTTTTTTTCAATTTTGTGTTTACAATCTTTTTAGGTGCCTTACATTGTTTGTTTTCAGTGTTGCCATTGTTTTTCTCCCATAAATGAGCTGATCAGCTCTTGCTTTAATCCATATAATCCTTTTTTTTATGTCTTGGAAGTTGGAAGATAGCATCAAAATGGTGCATGGTTCTTTTATTATGTTAATCTTGATTGGGCTTTTGTTATTTAGCAGGATTAGAGCACTGATCTGGATGCATATGCATATTTTCTTGTGGATCATAGTCATTAGGCACCACACTATTTAGAATTTCTCACATTTTTAAAATTTCAAAAAAAAGGAAAAAGAAATAAGCTACACATTTTTCAATAAATTGAAAAATTCTAAAAATAAATCATTTTGTTAATGTCGTGACATTATTATGATAATTTTTGTGCAATTCGGTTACTGGGAACTAATTTAAAAATTATTTATTCTCATTATTGTTTTTGAAAAAACCTTGAGATTTTCCCATGAAAACCACATGTTTTATTTTTATTTTTCCAGGAAGAACCTTGCAATATTGCAAGTCTGGCTGTGATGTAGTTACCCCTATTGCTGTATTTGACCCTATGTCACATAGGTATGGGTGGGGGTGTGGTGTACGACACAGGTACAAAGAAGGGTATGACATACAATTTCATAAAGAGAGAGGTGTGTGTGTGTGTGTGTGTGTGTGTGTGTGTGTGTGTGTGTGTATCAGATCATATACACATATGCAAAAAGTGCCCAGTTGTACTACATTCTAGAAATGCTTTATATATGAAACTATAGGCTGTCAGTTACAAACGAAAAGTCTAAAGCATGTTAAATGTCTATAGCTAACTAACAAATAATGATAATAATAATTAAGAATAAACACTTTTAACATGAAGTGCTGACCACACGTCGTTTAGATCATAGGGTGAATAAAATGGGTCAAGTTCAAGATCCAGTTGACCCATGCACACAAGAGTACCCAATGCCATCACCTGTATGAAACAGGCGGGGGGGCCTGGTAGAAGTGCCCATTTTGCATAGATTTAACCTTGTTGGCAGACTGTTGGTTTTCAGTTCTAATCTTCAACCTGTTTGTCATTCTCCACATGCACTTTATAGTATATGGACTTTAATCGGGAGTATTATTCTGCTGTTCCTTTTGTTGTACAATGCTATTATGTCAAAGACTTGTATGATTATGATCTTTAGTTTTACAATATAAGTTTGGTTATAATAGCTTTTTTATTGGTGAGCATACCATGCTAGTGCTTGTTAATATCTATAGGACGAACTGGTCAAGTGCAAAGGCTGACTCTCAAACCAGTTCATGTGGGTCATGTCTGTTGATAAGTTGTATACACAGTATTCCAGATTGATACGGGCAGTACCTGTATTCACCAGGATCAGAGATTCTAAGATTTATGACACAGACCTTGACAATTTCCTAGCCTACTTGCATTGTTATATCACTCAAGCCGTATACCGGTGCTCCGTGATTCATAAAGACTATTGGTTTGTCAGTAACCATTGGAAATTTATGCATCCAAAATCAACTTCCGAAGGTCTTGTTGTCAATGAATAGTTAAGATCATTTCAATTAGAGTTTACTGTGCATGTGATGGCTTTATACTCTTGTTCAATTTAAACTATTTAAATTTATCCCAGGGCTGATTATTGAACCAGTAAATGTGTAGATTTTATTGTTCTGTTTGTTTTAATGTGGTTTCTAGGATTGCATTCTCCAACTTTGAGATCCCAGTTTACATATTTGTGGAAACATGCCATAACCCTTACTTCTTAGTTCTTAGGTGGTACAAGCCTGCAATGATTGAAATTCCGGTCTCAGTGTTGTTTTTTGTTCTTTTATGCATTTTCCCAGTGTTTATTGCAAGGTTGTCATAAAGGGAAAAGGAAACTGGAAACGATTTGGGAAACAAACCGGGGAACGACTGGGAAACACATGAGAATCAAACCAGGAAACACATGGTGAATGTTTCAGAAAAAAGTAATATAATAAATTAATAAAACAAAAAATAAAAATATGTACCCACAAGGGTTGACTTGGGTTCGGGCCAGGTCATGTTGTGTACACAGGCGCACACACACATTTCTTTTTTTGGTGCTAACATGGACAGGTATTCAAAAGAGTGGAGAATTCCCTTATCACTTAAGTAGTCTTGGAGATTATGTAATGCTTACTGTTTTTCTAGGCATTAGTTTCTTCTTTCTCTCTTCAGCTTCAAATTCTTATTGTTGACGCTCCTGGATGTGTGGAAGAAAGAGTTTTTTCTTTCCTTAGCTCCTACACACACAACACTTGTGGGTTCCGGATCTCTTAATTGAAACTCATAGGTAAAGCTGTTTTGACCAAATTTGAACCCATGGATGCGTTCAGCATGGTAAAAAAAATAGAAATTGACCCTTGGATCATATTTTTTCGATGTAAAAATATGATTTTTGGGAGTTGGAATTTTGGTGCATTGCAGGCTGTTGATTTTTCAACTATTGGAAAATCTAACATATACGTTGGTAAAACATGATCCAAGGGCCAGTTTCTACTAAACCAAACATGTAGATCTCATCTGTATGGTCAGATCTGCAAAAATAATAAAAAATAAAAAACATGAAGTTTTTCACTCGTGGGTTTGGAACCCACAAGAAAAACATGATTCAAGGGCCAGTTTTTACCATATTCAGTGATATTGCTGATATTTTGAAAATGTTGTGATATTATTGGCAATTTAAGGTAAGCCAACAATATCATCAAAATATTGCAATAATATTGTGATATTATCATAGTATTGTTGAAAAAAATCTTATTTTTATATGTTTTTGTATTTTTTGTTTCTTTTGTATTTTAAAAACTTTTCAAGTTTATTTCCTTACACTTTTGCAAGAAAAATGATACAAAACGTATGTTTTCTGTCTTTTATTATATATATATTTTAAAACTCTTGAGATTTTTCTGATAATTTCCTGAGAAAACCACTTATTAAAACTCTCTCCAAGAAAAACCCTCATCAAAAAATTACCTTGAATGATACAAGTGATTATGGTTTCTACTAAACCAACATGTAGATCACATCTGGAGGGTCAGATCTGCAGAAAAAAAAATTCACTTGCAGGTTTGGAACCCATGAGTTTAGCCAACATTTTCCTCATATATATATATATATATATATATATATATCTATATGTATGTGTGTGTGTTTGTTGAGTCAATTTGTTACTCGGCTGAGTTAACCTAAGAATCCGCCAAGTCTTGCATGATTTCTGGGTGATTCACTAGGTTGGCCTAGTGAATGTCCAGTCCAGGTTGACTTAGTCAAGTGAACAAGCCAACCTGACAAATTTTAAAACTATGGTTATAGTTTCCTTGGTAATTATTTTATTTATTTATTCAGAAACATCATTGGAAATGCTTTGTGTTTTTACAGTGGAATAATGCCTCGCTATAATGATGACCGTTATGGTAGTACACGCCTTTATGTTGGTCGCCTTTCCTCCCGTACACACACACGTGATCTTGAAGACCTTTTTAGCAGATATGGCAGGTAGTTGAGTTTTTTTTTTGAGATACTAATTATTTTATTGGCTTGTCATTGTTTTTTGTTTCTTTACTTGTTTTAAAAGATATTCCTTGGTTTTCACAACAAAATGTGTTCTGACATGCTGCATAAGTGTGTGCAAGTAGCTGTGTTGACAGCCTCAGCTTCCACAAGTATCTTCTGCCCATTGTCTGTCTTTTTATTATCAGCCATTAGGATTTCTGTGATCATTTAGCATTTCCTAAATTTGAGTCCTGGTTGGGTCAGTAAGGTGTGTGCTTGTTGAGGAAATCCGAGTTTACTAGTCTTTTCTATAGTTTTCTGGCATTGTATTCTGTGTTTTTTTTGTAAATGTTGTTTTCTTAAAAAAATTAGGGGAGTTTGTCTACTGTTGCAACTGGTGGGTTGAACAGACTACATCTTGCGTTTCTATCACTTGCTTCAACTTTTTCTCTTGTTTCACATTTTGTTTCTCCTGTATTGCTTTTGCTTTGACATATCCTTTGGTACCTTCTGCTAGAAACATTGTAAATGTCTTGTTCACATTCCTTTTGTGGCCATGGCCACATCATGTCGGGCTAAATTGCCTCATTACTTTTTTTTAGAAATTTTATCAGCCATCCACACTACATGCGCTGTTCCTTCTTTTCCTATGCATTTCACACATCTCTGGATCCTTGATTGCTGGCCACCTGTGGCTGCTTGCTTGATCATGTACTTCAGCAGGTGGTGGGGTTAGTGTCTTTATCATGTCTACAAGGACATTTCTCCTTAAACCATGCCTGCCTTTGTGCTTGGGTTTTGGTTCTCTGTGCTCTGTTGCCTTATCTATATGAGAACGTTGACCCCCAGGTAGTCATGTTTTTAACTTGAATGAACTTATTGAAGGTTTCTGGGCTTTTGCCCAACCTGGAGGTCTGTGATGAGAGGGTGCCCTTGGTGGAATTGGTGGCTATTCTTGCAGAATTAATAAGAGGCTTTGGCGGATTATTTCTATAATGATGTTATTGCATGTTTTTATCGAATTGGCAACGGTCACAAAGTGGTGTTTTGTTCATCTTCTGAGGGGCAAAGTATCATACCCTCCGGTCCTTAACTCATGATGGCCTTATTGTTTCTGGCAAACGTTTCCGCAGAGTACGAGGTGTGGACTTGAAGCATGACTTTGCCTTCATTGTAAGTATATCTGCTGTTTATATTGAGAAGAGTGATTCTCAGAGGAAAAAATATGTTATATTTTTATTTGACCAAGGAATCAGAATAAATACAAAATGAGCCCACTATTACGGGGATTACAAAGATATTCATATATGCACAATATTTAATTTTGTAGACAGTTACAAACAGGAATTTGGCTGGATGAGATACGTTGCCTCCACGTTTGGTTGGTTGACGCCGAAGGCGATAATCGTGGGAGGCCCTTCCATATTTGGTGGCCTGGCCACCGTTACCTTGAGCTGACCCTTCCACATTTCATGGTCCAACCCAATCCTTGAGTTGGCTGAGGTTGGTTGAGGATGAAGTCCCACAATATTCGTGGGACTGTTACTTTGCACTGGTTGGAGTGAGCTGGTAGATTCTTTGCTGAAGATGAGGTCCCACGATCTGTTAGCTCTAAGACTCCCCCTCAAGTTGGAGCGTGCAAATCTGCAATGCCCAACTTGCTTGCAAGAAAGTGGAATTGGTCCTTTCCAAAGGGTTTTGTGATGAATATATCGGCTAACTGAAATTTGGTGGGTACATGAGTAGTGAAAATGAGGTCGGCTTCGATCTTATCTCGAACAAGGTGACAATCAAGCTCGATGTGCTTGATATGTTCGTGAAAGACCGGGTTTGGATGCAATATGAATTGTGACTTGATTATCACATTATAATTGCATGGGCTGGTGATGAAAAATCTCAGATCATAGAGAAGTGCTTGTAGTCACTGAAGTTCACACACTGTAGCAGCCATAAACCTATATTCAACCTCGGCTCAGGATCTTGACATAGTAGGTTGTTTTTTAGTCTTTCAAGAAAGTGGGCTTTTTCCCAACATGGTGAAATAGCTAGTTGTGGATCTTCGAGTCACAGGGCAGCTTGCCTACTCAGAGTCACAATATGCCACCAATTGGATATCTATGTGAGAGGATAATAGTGTGCTCTTTTCAGGAGTAGATTTCAGATATCATAAGACCTGAATGGCTACATCATAGTAAGGGATACGTGGTTGGTGCCTGAATTGACTAAGAATGTGAACTAAATAAACAATATTGGGTTGTGTGACCGTGAGATATATCAATCTGCCCACTAAGCGACGATACCGGGTTGGATCTTGTTCGCCTTGATCTGCAGTCAAGCGAAGTTTTTGATCCATAGGAAAATCGGTGGGTCGAGCTCCAAGAATCACATCGTCCAAAATGTCTATATTTTTGTTGGCTTAAAAATATGCCCTTTGGGGCACATGCGATTTCAATGCCCAAAAAATATTTCGATTTTCTTAGGTCTTTGAGGTGAAATTGTGTATGTATTTTTTTTTTCAACTGGGCAATTAATTGTTCATCATTTCCTGTCATGACGATATCATCAACATACACCAGAACTGTTGAAAATCGAGTCCCCGTTTTGTGGGTAAAGGGAATAGTCTGCCTTGGCCAGTAGTTTTTAATCCAAGAGACAACTTGCTAAACCAATTGCATGACGATTGTTTCAAATTGTAGATCAATTTTCGAAGCTGATACACTTGGTTCTCCCCTTTACTTTGGAATCCCGGTGGAAGTTGCATCTATACTTTCTCATCAAGGTTCCATGTAAAAATGCATTGCTTACATCAAGTTGATGTAAGTTCCAACCTTTGATAGCAGCGTATGCTAGTAAACAACACATAGTAACCAGTTTTGCCACTGGGGCAGATATCTAGTGATTGTCAAATCCCTCGATTTGGGTGTAACCTTTGGCTACCAAGCGGGCTTTGTACCGCTCGATGGATCCATCTGCCCGATGTTTCACCTTATAGACCCATTTGCACTCAATGGGTCGTTTATCTGGTGGTATGGATATAATGGTCCAAGTGCCATTTTCCTTGAGGGCTTTGATTTTTGCCGACATTTCATTTTGCTAATGTGAACTCTTTATCGCTTCACTATAGTTATGAGGTTCTCTCTCAGAAATGACAACATAGATGAATGCAAAATGAGGAGTAAATTTGTGAGAAGGCAAAAAATTAGCAATGGGGTATAGTGTATATGAAGAGAGTTGACTTGAAGAGAGCTGACCGTTGGAGCCGGGTAAAGTACACATGGGCTGGGTATAGGCGGATGAACACACATATTTAGAGAGATAGTTGGGAAGCTAGTTAATGAGACTCACGATGAGACTGCTCTACCAACTTCACATATTCCTAGTCCAAGTCCTACACCACAACATGTTCCCATGCACAGATCTGTTTCGGTTGGTGTGGATGTTGGTAGATAATAATCGATAATAAATGTCATAACTTGTTTGGGTAAAACAGGTTCCTGTGAAGGTTGATTGGGAATGGATGTTTGAAATGAAAACATGTCTTCATGAAAAGTAACGTCACAACTAGTGAAAATGTCATGTTTGTCTAGGTCATAAAGACTATATCCACATTGTCCAAATGGATAACCAACGAAAATGCAACGTTTGACTCTTGAGGAAAATTTGTCCTTAGATGCATTCAAATTACGAGCATATCATTGACACTCGAAAACACACAAGTGATCATATTTTGGTTTGTTTTGAAAAAGAGTTTCATGGGGTGTTTTGTTGTGCAAAATGTGAGTAGACATTCGATTAATGAGGTAAGTGGCATTGAGAATGCATTCCCCCTAAAAGGAGATAAGTAAATTGGCATGAAATCACAACACTCGTGCAACCTCAAGGAGGTAATAGTGTTGCTTTCAGCTCTAGCGTTTTGTTGAGGGGTTCCAACACAAGTTCATTGATGATCGATATCGTTTTGGTGAAAATAATTGAGTCATATGTGAAAGAAATTTTGCTCCGTTGTCAGTGCAAATTTTCTTTACTTGAGTGTTGAATTGGGTCTTGACCATGACAATGAATTTGGTTAGAAAATAATACGTTTATTATTTGTACCTCGTTAAATAAGTCCAAGTGCAACGTGAAAAATCGTCTACTATGGTAAGAAAATAATGTGCACCTGTGTGTGACAATGTAGTATAACCACCCCATATGTCGCAATGATTTAAATCAAAAGGTGAATCACTTTTATTGGTGCTAACAGAAAATGGTAAACAAGTTTGTTTTGTTGTATGACATGCATCACAAAATGGTTCATATAAGGAGTAATATTAGAGTCTTCATGCAATAATGAAAGAATACGTTCTTTGGCCTGGTATCCAAGACGCATATACCAAATGCGAGAGTCGGAGGGAGATCCAACATAGAGGCATTGACTACTTGGTATATTGGAAAGATGGTATAACCCGTCCTGCACTCTACTCGCTCCAATCAGCTTCTTCGATGAAAGGTATTGAAAAATACAGAAGGTTGGAAAAAATATCGCAGCACATTGCAATGATTGAGTTAACTTATTAATAGAAATGAGATTGAAATGAAACTTTGTAATGCAAAGGACGTTTGAGAGTTTGAGAATGGTGACACTTGTTGGGTGACACACAGGTGTCACCCATACGAGAAACCATTAGACTTTGACCATTTGGGAGGTTAACTGGTTTTGCTTCCGCAAGAGTCTTCACATTACACAAAGAATGAAGATGAGAGGTCATGTGATCAAAAGCGCCGATGTCGATGATCCAAGAGGACATATTGTCAACAGGATTGAAAGAGACGTTCTCTGCAAGATTAGGGGAAGTTGGTGTAGAGTTCTTATTGACGAAAGCGAGAAACTGCTTGAATTGCTCATCGGATATCTATGACAAATTGTGGCCAACATTAGATGTGGATGTAGCACCTTGCGTCAACCCATGGGTGGCCGCAAGAGGAGATCCAGACATTTGATCCGCTGCATTGGATCCTTGTTTTGAGTCTTGATTAAGTGGTGTATTGGATGAACTTCCTTCTTTAGGATGATTCGGAGGATAACCATGTAGCGCATAACATTTGGATTTGTAATGTCATAGCATGCCACAATGATCACACTTGGGCCAGTTTCACTTTTTTTTTTTCAGGGTTGCGGCCAGTGGAGATGGACTTGGTTTGAGCATTAGTATTACCTTTGATATAGAACGCTGCAGATTCAAATGAATTATTCACAGACTGAAGTAAATGCTATTTTTCTTCTTGGAGAACCATGGAATACACCTTAATGATGTTGGGTAAGGGTTGAATAACAAGAATTTGACTTCATGCTGGTAAAACTTTCATTCAGTCCCATGAGGAACTAAAATACTTTCTCTTGTTGTTGGGCGACACTTTGTTCTTTGGCTGCTCCACACATGCGTACAAAGACTCCGAAGTAGGATGCACGCTCATCCCATAAGGCTTTTAGTCTGGTGAAATAGGTAGACAAGGGCAATTGTTTTTGTCGATGTTCCGTAATCAACTTCTTTAAATGAAATATACGGGTAGCATTACCTTGAGAGAACCTCTCCTCAAGATCGACCCATACGTCTCTCGCTGTCTCGACATAAATGACGATGCTTGCAATGTCTTTCGTTAATGCATTCAACAGCCATGACAAGGTCATGTCATTGCAACGACTCTATTGGTGATGCTTCCGTTTACAAACCCATACTTATTTTTCGCGCTCAATGCCATTTTCATGGCTCGCTTCCATGTTGAATAATTGTCCCCATCTAACTGGGCTGACACCAAGATTGCACCAGGATTGTCAGAATGATGAATATAGTATGGAGATGAATCTGCATCTCTACCTTGGTTCTGAACATTGGCTGATAGACTTCCACTATCATTACCAGCCATGAGAACCTTAAAAGCATGTTGCACGAGCTATCAAAGATCTCTGCAGTGTCCTGCCACGAACAAATATGCTTGATGTGCAACGAGAAGGAAAAAAAATCTACAGTGGCCAACACAAGGGAGGACTTGTCCAGCCGTGCCGCAGATGAGTCTTGTCCAGCCGTGCCGCAGATGAGTGGGAAATGAAAAAAGCCAAACCTGCCATGAACAGACTTGCCGCGACCACGATTTGCCAGACGTGCAATGAGAAAAAGAAAAGAAACAACACACACCGGGAATGGATCAACTGAATGTGTTCTGAAACAGTAGGAAAATTAGGATCTGAGTCTCTGGTCTGATTCCATGAGAAGAGCGATTCTCATAGGAAAAAATCCATCATCAAGACATCATTATCAAAAATATTTTAACAAAAAAATTAGTGAGCCAAATATTCATTATGAAAACTATCCGTTGTACAAAAGTTAGGGTTTCTCCTTATACAAAACTCTAGCTAAAACAAGTATCCCAGACAGCAAGAAGAGGAGTGAAGTCTCAGGCCATCTCGCATCCCGCCATCGGCTGTCTGATAAACCTACTCGTCACCTGCGCTCATAAAATGGGTCAGTTTCACAAAAAACTGGCAAGTACGCAAGCGAGACAATATGAAATAAAAAATAGAGCAATACATATTATGCTAGCATGATAAGCAATTTAAAGCAGTAATTAAGCTACACTAACATGATAAACAGTTTAGAACAGAAATTTAGCTACGCTTGCATGAGCAATTATCTTATGCAGATAAAAAATATACTTTTAACATGGATAATTGATTCCACAAGTGGATAACAATTAACGAACAATCATCGGCTGACACAGATTATAAGCAAACAATTCATCATTCTAAAAAATGCACATTCAAACAGTTATTGTAAACAAGATATTCTTTGTTTCAATATTAGCTGGCCTATGGGTATGCACAAATACGAACCGTAGGCACAACCGAGACTGATCTGGGGGTTTATTATGCTATATATTTTATAATACCCCGAATTACTAGATGAGTTCGCTCCTAAGCGGACGATCAGTGACCAAGAAAGGATTCTCGAAAGGCATTCGTGGCCACGGATGTATCCTACTTTTGCAGAAGTCCATAAGATCTACCACTTAGGATAATTTCAGGTAGTCCCGTCCCCTAACTGCGATGACCGGGGACACCGAGTCATTTACCCGAGGGGTGGTTGTTAACAACTTGTCCATTATGTCACATGGGTGCGGGTGCGACACGGGTGCGGCGCAATTTAAAAATTTTTGGACACGGGGACTCGGCTATATATATATTATTTATTTTTTTTTTAAAAAGTGCACAGACACAACACCGTATGTGACTGTGCACAGTCACAGTCTGTGACTGCAACACAGTCCACTGTGCACAACATTGTGACCGCCCACAACACAACTACTGTGCACAACACTGTGCATTTTTTTTTAAAATAAAAAATATAAAAAAATTCATTTTTTAGGGATAAATAGACATTTTTGGACTCAGTCAAAGTTGACCGAGCCTAAAATGTGGACGAACTCGGCCTCGACTCGTTGACCGAGTCCGACTCGGCGTTGATCGAGTCCAGGTCGAGTCCGAAGCCGCACCCATGTCGGGGCGTGTCGACTCGGGTGCGACACCTCCCTAGCCGAGTCCGTGTGACTTAGCTTGTCCATCAGAGTTTTTGTACCATCCATCATCTCTCTTGATGAAAACAAGAGACGAATGAGCACATCAGAGGTTACTTCACTGACGTCCCATCCTATGTGCTCTGGTCACATGGGTGCGGGTGCGACACGGGTGCGGCGCAATTTAAAAATTTTTGGACACGGGGACTCGGCTATATATATATTATTTATTTTTTTTTAAAAAGTGCACAGACACAACACCGTATGTGACTGTGCACAGTCACAGTCTGTGACTGCAACACAGTCCACTGTGCACAACATTGTGACTGCGCACAACACAACTACTGTGCACAACACTGTGCATTTTTTTTAAATAAAAAATATAAAAAAATTCATTTTTTTAGGGATAAATGGACATTTTTGGACTCAGTCAAAGTTGACCGAGCCTAAAATGTGGACGAACTCGGCCTCGACTCGTTGACCGAGTCCGACTCGGCGTTGACCGAGTCCAGGTCGAGTCCGAAGCCGCACCCATGTCGGGGCGTGTCGACTCGGGTGCGACACCTCCCTAGCCGAGTCCGTGTGACTTAGCTTGTCCATCAGAGTTTTTGTACCATCCATCATCTCTCTTGATGAAAACAAGAGACGAATGAGCACGTCAGAGGTTACTTCACTGACGTCCCATCCTATGTGCTCTGGTCACATGGGTGCGAGTGCGACACGGGTGCGGCGCAATTTAAAAATTTTTGGACACGGGGACTCGGCTATATATATATTATTTTTTTTTTTTTTAAAAGTGCACAGACACAACACCGTATGTGACTGTGCACAGTCACAGTCTGTGACTGCAACACAGTCCACTGTGCACAACATTGTGACTGTGCACAACACTGTGCATTTTTTTTTAAAATAAAAAATATAAAAAAATTCATTTTTTTAGGGATAAATGGACATTTTTGGACTCAGTCAAAGTTGACCGAGCCTAAAATGTGGACGAACTCGGCCTCGATTCGTTGACCGAGTCCGACTCGGCGTTGACCGAGTCCAGGTCGAGTCTGAAGTCGCACCCATGTCGGGGCGTGTCGACTCGGGTGCGACACCTCCCTAGCCGAGTCCGTGTGACTTAGCTTGTCCATCAGAGTTTTTGTACCATCCATCATCTCTCTTGATGAAAACAAGAGACGAATGAGCACGTCAGAGGTTACTTCACTGATGTCCCATCCTATGTGCTCTGGTCTTTCAGACGCACTTGAGCATCATGCTTGTGAAGACGAATCATCACCATTTTATGTGATTTCAACAAGGTGCACATTGTACATTTCGGGGTTTTCATCGACCTCTCATCCTACTCACCATAGTAACAAACATATCGTACCTGTCTAAAGGTACAACTACGATGATAGGGGCATAGGTTTTTCAAAGGAGAACCCAACACATTTTCACAAGTACATGCAAGTACATGCTGATAGGACTTCAAATATTAACATGCTTAGACTTGTGAAACATGAAACAATCATGCATGGTTTAGATTATCTATGAATCTAAAATGCTTATCTCAAGTATACCAACTTGGGGGAAAGCTAGTTGCTAAGTTGCAACCCAAAATACTCTCTAGCTTTGCTTCGCAATACTGCATACCCGAGATGCTCGAATTCGTCTAAGAAGACCCTCTCTCGAGACTGAAGCGCTTGTACTCAAATTCACATCTTTTTTGAAAAGAGCGAAAATGGTACGTGCTCTTGCGTGCATGCGAGATTGCATTTGAGGAGTAACAAATGCCTAAAAATATAAGTCTGTGCTCAAAGTGCGGCGGCAAAAAAAACAAGAGCAAAAATGCGAATGCAACAGTTTGTGCACATAAAGCTCGACGACAAAGCAAGTACGACATAGTAAAAGCAAGTACAAGCCTGTGCACTCTTGCACGGTGGCAAAATAAACAGAAAAGACTAAAAAACAGTAAAGAACGAAAGAAACTGCGAAAGCAAAAGCCTGTGCACATAAAGCGTGGCGGCGAAGTAAAGACAAGAGCAGTAAAAACAGAAAGTAGTAAAGACAGGAAAGTAAATGCAGAAAGAAAACCCTGTGCACATCAATCGTGACGATAACATAAAACAATAAAGACAGAAAAATAAATGCGGAAAGAAAAGCCTGTGCACATCAAGCGCGACGGTAACAGAAAGCAGTAAAGACAGAAAATTAAAAAGGACAAGGATCACGAAACCACATCATTGAGTTAAAAGCGTACGTATATATTACATATATATTGTTCTTGGTTCTTTCTTTTTCATTTTTAAAATTTAATTTTAATTGCTTTATTTTTAATTCGTCCATTGTTTGCGCAACTTTCCCTTACCTTGGGGGAGTTGCGAGGTTGCGCACGTCTTTGAGTGTATGTAATGACGGTCTCGGGTCACGGGGTCACAAGCTGTGAAGGTACAATACATTAGTATGTTAAAAACAAATTGGAAGAAGCAAAAAGGGACAAGGGCACAACCTATGCCTGTCGATTCAAAAAGGGAGGGAAGGGGGCAGGAGCTGTCGATTCAAAAAGGGAGGGACAAGCGCACAACCCCTGCCCGTTGCCTGTTCCGTCGAAAGGAGAAGGGGCAGGGGACACGCCCCTGCCGATCTGCTGCAGAAAAGAGGCAAGGGGCAGGGGCTCTGCCCCTACCCACAGGCTGCCGACTGGACTGAGGGCGAGGAGGGTGCGACAACACCCTCCCCCTGGTAAAAGGGCAAAGCGGGAGGCAGGGGCTCCGCCCTTGCCTGACAAGAAACAAAAGGGGCAGGAGGCGAATGGAAACCCAAAGGCGGCAGGGGGGTCTCGCCCCTGCCTGCCAAAGGAAAATAACAGGGGCAAGGGGGCGAGCGGAGAGAACAATGGAAAGGGGGAGGGTTCCTTGAGCGAGAAACCCTGCCCCACTTCACATGCCTTAAAAAGGCATGGGGAGGGGGTTTTAGGGTACCTGGGTATGGATCCGGGTTCGATTTTTTTTTTTGTAAAATCGTGGGTTTTACAATATTCGTGGGACTGTTACTTTGCGGTGGTTGGAGTGAGCTGCCGATGGTTTGCTGAAGATGAGGTCCCACGATATTCGTGGGACTGATCTGTTAGCTCTAAGATCTATGAGTTTTATTTTTTCTTTGATCGCAATGATAAGATGTGTTCTATGTTTGATACAGTGTATGAATTTTATCTACAGCACGAAGTCTATCAGCTGAGCCTCTTTTGGTTTCTCACTAATAACTGATAAGGTCTTCGGGATGTGAGCCTTTCTTTTGTTTTTCCTGGTTATCTTACTTTTTTTCCAGGAATTTAGCAACCCTCGAGATGCTGATGATGCTAGATACAGTTTAAATGGAAGGGAAATTGATGGAAGTAGAATCACTGTAGAATTTGCAAAAGGGGTAAAATTTTTTATCTTTCTTTTTCCCTGACATATGACTGTGAGGCATAGTGATGTTTGTGTGTGTGCTGTTTGTTCTACATTGTTGGTTTTAACATTCTATTTTGCTTTTCATATTGTGTTTATGTTGAGCTTAATTTGAGTTGGTCATATGCAAAAGTATCGATACAAATCAATGCATGACATGCTCAAAAGATAGTTTCTTTTTTGGAGGGAAGGGAGGGCCACAAGTTGGTCATAGTAAGAGTTATTTTGAGATTTTTTGATGCATGATGTTTTTGAGAGGTTCTCCAATAATATAAAAAGGACTATGGGTGGTTCATGTTTTATTGATGGATCACTTCAGCAGAAGCAGAAACTTGTTAGGTTCATAATTTTTTGCTAAGATGGCCAATGTCCTAAGCATTTTGTTAAGCCTTTTAGCATTTTCATTTTAGCTGATTGTGGCATCAACATGCTTCACATTTTTTCCTCAAAGAAATAAGAATCTTGGTAATGATAAATAACAAAAGTATGATGAGATGTTTCTCTAGTTCACAAATAAAACAAGAAAAAAAGAAACAAGATTCAAAAGATAAGTTAGTATCTAATGCTACCCTATTCATGATAAGTCATATGCTGACCATTTGATATGAGCGCACTGCAAACAGAGGGTTATACCTTAGGGATGCAAACGGATCGGATACAGGCCCAATCATGCCAGGTCCAATTCTTTAGCACAAACAATAGATGGAATATGAATTCTGAAATATGTGGTAAATTATGTCACATAGATGCTGGTGCAGCACAGGAATTCCTAAAAGCATGGGTGTGTGGGTTTGTGGCATAGTTTAAAAACTCGTTGGGTTCACCCAGTGACTCGGCCCGGATTGCCCAGTCACCGGGTCAAAAACCAGGTTTAACTCGGCCGAGTCATGGGCTGACTCGGCCGAGTCATGCATATATATACATATATAATATATTTTATGAAATATAATATAAATATTATGTATATTATATATAAAAATATGATGATATATGTATTACTAAAAGTATACATTAAATATATTATAAAAAATATCATATAATGTATATTATATATAATATATTGATAAAATACTATAAAATATAGATAATATATTACATATATTTATATATTTTATATAAAATATAAGTTAACATGACCCGGCAGAGTCACCGAGTGGACCCGGCTGAGTCACCGAGTGGACCCGGCTGAGTCATGAGTCACTCAAGGACGAGCCGAGTGACGAGTCACCGGGTTTTAAAACCTTGGTTTGTGGGGGTGGGAGTGGGGGTGGTGTATGCGGCTATATAGTGGACCCACAATCGAGACCAGTTTTGGGTCAAGCTCTCTGCACTGAGCTAGAGGAAAAATGCTCACAAGGTTTTTAACTTTTAAGGACAGGAAATAACACTGTCTACTTTTACTGAATCTGAAAATGGACAAAACTATCTTTGACTGTTTCAGACCCACCAACACGGGCACAACAGGCCTTTTGAAGCACCCATGTTACTTAGGTGGTAATATTGGATCGAGTGAAAACAAGGTCTTTACATGTGAAAATTGCAATTATGGGATTTTGATCTGAATTTGATGACCTATAATACTGATCCAAATCCAATCAGAATTGGAAAATAATCTGAGTAAGCAATCCAAACATCCATTTCGATCTTATTTAAAGGATCCAAATTTGGAAATAAAGATTAGAAATAGGGGTGGGCGTCCCATCCCAGGCCCATTTAGAGCTCGGCCCATCAGGTTTTAAGTGCGGCCCAGCCTGGAGATGGCCCAACCCATTTATTAATGGGCTGGGTTTTGACCCGGTTCTTAACGGGCTCGAGTTTGAGGTGCAGCCCCATGACCCGGCCCATTGGCCCAATGGGTCAATTTTTAGCGGTTCGGTCCAGCCCGACCCAAACCCATTTGTAGGTTGTTTTCGAATGAAGTTCATAAATTAATTCATATACTACCAAAAATGATGAATTAAATGAAAGATTAATGCACCCATCTAATTATCTTTCTATTTCTCATTTAATCAATGCAACTAATTAGGTAAATAGTAATAGTTACCAAATTACTATGCAACCAGCTACTAAAAACTTAATTAAGTAGCTCAGGCTCATTGGGTCGGTCCAGTAGCCCGTGGGCTGACCTGGGCCCAGCCCATCTATATAATTGGCCGGATTTCAGCCCGAGCTAATGGTTCAGGGCCTAAAACCTTGACCCAAACCTGGCACATGGTGGGCCGGATCGGATTGGCCCACCGGGCTGCCTGACCCATTGCCCACCCCTAATCGGAAATGCGGTTACATCTGATATATTTCAGCCTTAGTATCCCCTCTGATTCATTATGCAGCATAAACATGCTAGAGGAAGCATCTTTAAGGATTTTACATTTCTGCTCCAAGTTCCCCACGACATTGTGAATATACGCCATCTTCAGACCAGGTACCATTTCTTACCTTTTATACCTCCTCCAAGGTTCTCCAAAATTAGGACACTGGAAATATCTGAAGGTTCAAATAATTAAACTATGAACATCGCCAAATCTTGAGTAGCAGATTCTTCTTGTTGATGAAATTGTCATATACTAGGCAAAAGGATTATGATCCTTCTCCAAGTTCCCCACAACACTGTCCAGACCAGGTATTGCTTCTTACCTTTTATGCCTCCTCCAAGGTACTCCAAAATCAGGACACTGGAAGATGCCTAAAGGTTCAAATATTGAACTATGAACATCGCCAAAACATGAATAGTAGATTCTTCTTGTTAATGAAACTGCCATCTACTAGTCAATGAGAGATCTCTCCTTTTCTGGTTCAGTTGTGTAAAAAGGCTTGTCCAAAGGTGACAACGACCAAATGATATTCCTCTGAGTCAGGTTTATTGTTTTGTCACAAGCTTCTTTCCTTTTCAAGCCAAGAAAATTCAAGTAAAAATTCCGGGCTTTGAGTCAGGTTTCCCCTAACCTGCTTGGTTACTGTACTTAGTAGGTCAAATGGGCAGGTAATGGGCCTTGTGTTTGACCATCGTCTGATGGTTCCTTGGCCCTAAAGCCAGCCTAACTATGTCATGCTCGAGCTGACTTGCCCAAAATGGCTGTACATGTTATTGAACTCAGACTAGTCAACCAGCCTGATGTTCATCCCTGCAGTGACTGAATCCACCCTTACTGAAGAGCTGAACCAGATCCCAGATGTGAATTCTCTTTCCATGATAGTGATCCTTGCAGGAGCCCATATTTCTCTTTCAAAAGCTGTTCACTCGGCGTGCTTGTCTCATGTCAACATGACATGGCACTGGAACATGCTATACTGCAGCCATTCCAACAATTGTGAATACTGTCAAGCCTATGACAGGCATAGAAAACACCTTATGATTTTGCTCCTTTATCATGTAGTTACTTAGTGTCCTTTTCCTTCAAAATTTGTTGTTGATTTCATCAAGTTCCAAATTTCAACTTAGATTTGTCATCTAATCTTAGTTAATTATAATAACTTGGAATTTTCGTCTAAGAATTTGCGCTTTAAGATCATATTTTGCTTTATTGCTTTAGCTTAAGAATTTTGAAAATACATAAGGGGATATATTTGCTACTGTCTAATGTATATACAATATTGTTGGAGAATCATAGGTGCAAATGTTACCCACTTAATCTGACCCCATAGATGTGTTCTGTATGTTTTGTTTGCTAGAGAATGCACCTTGGATCAACCTGAAAAATATGATGTTTTTAATTCATGAAAATATTGGCACATTGTGCACTAGGGCTGCAAATGGATCGGATATGGTTGGATATCTGATCCGAATCCAACATGTTTTCGGATATGGATCCTCTTAAGTAAAATCCAAATGTGAATTCGGACTTGTTCAATCGGATCACTTTCAGATTTGGGTTGGATTCGGATCAGCATTTTAATTCGGATCTGGGGTGATCTGAATCAAAATCCGACCCGAATGCATTTCTTTTTACATGTAAATAGCTTGTTTTATTCAATTTTTTTCTGGATCCAGTATTACCACATGTATTTTGGATTTGGATTCAGTCTAACCTCCTCAGATCTGATTTGGATGTTGAGAACACATGATCCAAAGCCTATTTTCTCTCTAAACAAACTATGTAGATCACATCTTTAAGCTAGATCTGCAAAAAATTAAAAAAAGTTGAAAAAATTGGCGTTTCCTACTACATTGTATGTACAAACGACTGTAGCAAATATTTATCCAATGCATAATTTTACAAAGTGTCTGTGTGTGTGTCCCAATTCCAGTGTACTGTCAGGTTTGTCCTGTACCTGCATCTGTGCATGTGATATAGCTCAAAAGACTTGCCTGTCAATCGGAACCAGCTGTATTATTGTGTTGGATTGGAACATTATGGCAATGTAGAAAATCGTTTCAGGTGTTTGTACCTTTTGTTTTAGACCTGAACCAACAATGCTGATTGTTGAATTTAAATAGCAAAATACTTGAAGTTGTCTTAAGCATCTTTGCATAAACTTGTCAAGAAATACAAAGTACTTCAGATTGGATAATTCACCTTGAGCTTCATTTAATAGCATTAGATTGTTATCCTCATTCTGAATTATGTTCTGAATTGTGGCACCTCCTCTAGGGTGCAATTACCACAAAAAAGAGCAACTTGATAGATGCTTCACTAGATGAGGGCTCTGTTGTTTTTGCTTCTTCAAAGTACTTACTATAAGGGGCCACCAGTAACTCCATCTTTCAAGCCATCCCTCTCTGTACAGGCAATGCTGTTAAAATTGGTTCACTTGGTGAATCAGTTTCTTAAAAAAACCATAAGAATCAAATTGAATTGAATCATTTGTGAATCAACAACTTTTTACCATAGATGACGTGTCATTAAAAAAACATTAAAAATATTAAACAAATTTTTTAACCCCTTAAAAATATTAAAAAAAGTGAATTGAATAGCGCGAGAATCAGCCCTTTTGAATTGGCCGATTCAGATCGATTTTAACAACATTGAATACAGGGGATGCTGGGGGCTTCATTCGGGTGCTGTTGGCTATTCTTTGAAAAAGGGAGTCTAGCAAAACCTTGCTCAACTTGCTCCTCCAGATTGAGTTACATTATTAATTTTACTTCCTCTCTACACTCCCCTTCAAGCAGCTAACACACACTCTTCATGTACCTTACCAAGTCTGGTGCAAATGGAGGTCTCTCTCCTTATGGCATATCCATTGCAGCAGCAAGGGCAGTTTCCATTGGCTAGTGGAGAGAAGCTTGTTTGATCATTTAGCAGCTCTTTCTAAGAGAGGAATGTAAATACAAAATATCCCCTGGGAAAGCCTCATGGCCTGGTGGTCGGCATAACAATAATGACATTTGTTGATATGCCATCACCTGTATATTTAGTTAAGTTGCATCTGTAACTTTAAGCTTCATTTGGATTGCAATACAATGGCACTAGGCACTAGAGCATCACCAAGCATGGCCTGTCATCCAGGTGACAATGTGCACAACTTTCACAAATCAGCTAGTTTCCATCTTCTTGTTTAGTTCTTGTAAATCTCCATCTGCCACACATTTGATTTGGTGATCCTGAATGTGCTTTCATGGCTCATCCATGAGATATGAATTTCTTTTTGAGGATTGTCTCTTTGATCTCCTTGGAAATTGCTTTCCTGTTTTTGAAAAATGGTGTTGAGGTTGTCTGTCACTTTGAAATGCTTCCTGGAGCAAAAGGAAAGACTGCCTACTAATGTTTGCCCATCAACGCCCATGAGTAGATGATGTAATATTAATTATTGCTCATTGTCAAGGGACCCCGAGGTGCTGGAGGTTCTCGAGAGTATCTAGGTAGAGGTCCTCCTCCTGGAACTGGTCGCTGCTTTAATTGTGGCATTGATGGGCACTGGGCTAGGGATTGCAAAGCTGGAGATTGGAAGAACAAGTGCTACCGCTGTGGTGAAAGAGGTCACATAGAAAAGAATTGCCAGAACAGCCCAGAGAACCTCAAGTATTATGAATTATTCTCAACCTTTTCCTTTATTGTTTGTTATATGCATTGTCCAGCTGATTTGAAGATGGGGGAATGTGATTGTAGGCGTGGCCATAGCTATTCCCGCTCTCCTTCCAGGTCGCCAGGTCCACGCCGTGGTAGAAGCCGTAGTCGCAGCTACAGGTATTCTTCTAGTGCCTCTTCCTTCGTCTTATTTGGAACTGTTCCTTTCACGTAGACCATTTGTTCTCATCAGTCATCACCATAAAAATGTGTCGCCTTTGCAAAATCACTAGACTTGAAACAAGATAAAAAAAGTGTGAATATCGTTGAAAAATGTTACTTCATATCATCCTTGTCTTTCACATAGGCCATTTGTGCTCATCACCATAAAAATATGTTGCCTTTACAAAGTCACTCTAGTCAAAACACGGAACACAAAAGGTGTGAGTATGGTTGAAAAATGTTCCTGTAATTGTTGGTGGAATTTGAACATACTCCTTGACTTTTTCATGTTGGAAATGCATATACGTTGCACTGGGCTGGGTGCTATTGCATGCGTGTATAGGCCTTTTGTTAATTTTTTAAACCAGGCATGCCTCTGCCTACAAAGTGGCGCTTCCTAGGTGCAGCACTGCTTAATGGTTGGATAGCTCTACTACTCTTGGTGGGCAGGCCTACTG
This sequence comes from Nuphar pumila, assembly GCF_984573655.1. Classification (NCBI taxonomy): domain Eukaryota; kingdom Viridiplantae; phylum Streptophyta; class Magnoliopsida; order Nymphaeales; family Nymphaeaceae; genus Nuphar; species Nuphar pumila. Next base: position 74,170,256 of record NC_143250.1, on the reverse strand, counting down.
TTTGGGCAGTACAATGGCTGGCACTAGGGCTGCACACAGACTGAGCTGAACCTGAACTGAGGACATTGGTGCTTGTCTTGTCTTGGCTCTTCTTGAGCTAGCTTTTAGTAAGGAATTTCTTTTTTATTAACTTATCAATGTAGAGAAGGTGGAGTTGAATGTTTCGTTCTTTATTTGAGAGAACGAACCTGCTGCAACACAACTTTGTGTTGTGTTTTAAGGTATCATACAATATGTATGACAAATCTAATTTGGAAAGAACAAGCTTAGTCGATCTTTTAGTGAGCCAAAGATCAGGAGTGTAACGACCCCAACTCATACCTTTAAAAAATGCGGAATTTTTTTTTCTAAGAGTTGCGGAAAACTTTCCAGAGACCTGGGGTCCCTACAGTTCCAATTTCAGTTGGATAACCACACACCACAAACCAACTTACATTTATCATTCATAACCAACCAACTGAACTCTTTTATTAATGAATCAATAAGAGTCATATTCAATGTCAAAAGTGAAATAACAAATTGCGGGAAATAAGAACTAAAAGAAAACAAAAGTAGAGCCACTCTGTCCGTAAGTGAAGCCGTCTGAAGTAAACGTGACCCTCGTATCCCCTCAGAAGCGAGTCGATTTCACTGATCATCTGTGTCTGGGAAAAACAATAAAATGAGGGTCAGAAATCCGAAGAATTCTGCGTACAGGTATCCCTAATGAATCAAATAAGAAAAAGAGCATAAATAAGATCTATGTAATATTTTGAGGGATATGGTTATAATCAATTCATAAGACAATTAACCATTCATGCAGAATTAAACATTGAACATGAGGGAACACGAAGTAAGTAACATTGATCACAACTTAATCAATAAGGCAATTAAATGCAAAAGAGATCAACATCATACAATGATCAACATAAACAACCAAGTGAACTGGTAAACATGCATGAACTAATGCATAGCAAGAATATGCATGATTTATGTGCAATGCATGAACCATTTATTATCTTTCATTTAAGCTTTCCTCTTTCCATATGCATGTCTTATTAAATGCACACAATCCTTAAGTTCCTCTTTTTAATTTATCATTGCCCGCGGATACACCAAACAGGTACAATCCCCGATGTCAAGTATGGTTCCCGGGGTAGCTTAGCACACAATTTGTATTTTATTACCGGGTTCCACACTTAGCCCTCGACCGATATCAGGAAACAACACCATCCATCAGAATCTTGGAAAACAACATCCAAAGTCGGGGACACCATGAAAAACAGCATCCACTGGCGCCACTTTATTGGTATACCAAACAACAACAGCTGTGTCAAAACACACCACCCCCAGGAATAGTGGCGGACTCTCCCTAAAACCGTGGCCAGGAGAAGAACCTCAATATCGGGTTCAGGGGCAACAACACATACGGAGTTTTTGTATCCTCACGGTTTTCCCCAAACCGCAACATCCAAGATTCCCACGCCAAAGCAGGGATATCAAGGAGAAAGTGAATTACACTGTTCCTTATTTTCTTTTATCTGGTTATTAATTCATCTCTCTTACATTTGCAAATTTACATGCAGAATTAATAACATAAGCTTTTCACGGGTCCACAACCCGTGACAACATAGAACAATGCGGTAAAACAATAATATCACATTTGATTTGTTGCAATGCATCAAAATAACTAAAACAGAGAACAACTGGTTCTCGAGGCTCACCCAGCCTCCTGATGATCCATTTGATTATCAATGCATTGACATGCAAAAATCATGAATAACAGACCATTATGAATTCTTTTCTATGCTTCTCAATGCACATTCATTTAGGATAATTTAAAGGTGTGCATGAAACAATAACATACATATACATGTGCATGAGTTCACAACTTTAATTTAAATTTCATGCTTTCATTCCATACACATGCTCATATCCCATGTATGATTTTATTTAGCCTATGCATTCATGTCAATGCATGCTTTAACATACATGTTCTTGTCACATACACACTTTGATGAAATTACACATCTTAATCAGCATGTGAACCTTCAAGTGGTGGTGCACTTGTCAATACATCAAGTTAGTGTACGATATGCATAAGATGTAGCTTTGCAGCAAATACTTTGATTTTTGCTTAATGTGCGAAATGCAGGAAAACAAAACATATCATGCTCTTACACACATAGGTCTGAATATCAGGTAAGCATAATTATGAAAATTTCAAGAAGAACTGAACCTTACACAAGCTAATTTAACTCAGCCTATAATATTTAGTTTAAGCCTTGGAAAACAGCCTGTATGATAACAACCGAAAACATTTACATGTTTAGCTAAATTATGATAACACTCATAACGTTTGTGTCATACAGATGGGTGTATGCCTAACAATCTTTGCACGTCCATATGCCTCTTAATCACCTTGTAAATAGGTATGACAGGATGCATGACATTAATCAATTATGCTACTAAGAAATTTAACAATTATGAAGCAAATGACCACTTACACATGAGTATATAAAAAAAACAATATAACCATGCAAAGCTGGACTAACACAGGTATAATGTAGTCTTATTTGAGAAGCAATGACCCAGCCAACCCGATCAGCTGGGTTTGACACACAACCAACCCCACCCAGCCGACCCGGTCGGCTGGATCTGCTGATGCACACAGCTCAACACACACCCATATTTTTGAACTAACATAACTTTTATTTTTTTTTGTTGCTGAGAGCATACTAACAGAAATTCTAAAAAGATCCAGAACCACATGTATGCTCACATAACTCAAGTATACACATATTTACAAAGTTCATAACCATGTCATGAAATACATATCAGTCATAAACATACGTTCAACCACGTTTTTGGCTTTATTTCCAGATTTACATGTCTTACTAATCCATAACATGGGTTCTTCAAAGAAAATTGACATCACCATGAGGCACACACATGACAATCAATATTTTTCATAGATAAAAATTCTGTTTTACTATAAGAATGCATCCATACGTACGTTGTTTCAAATAACCTTAAAAAAAAAGGGACCATGAAACACATGGATTTCATCCATGGATTGTAGAGTAAATGCTTAAATTTACTCACCCACATGGTTTTACACTAAAATACTCCATGGAAATATGATCCATGTTCTTTTTCCTCACTTAAATCAAAAGAAAAACCCGTACCTTTTTTTGAAGTTTTTCCGGCGATCTTACCGGCGATCTCCGATGCACGCCCACACGAGAGAGAGAGAGATGAGGGAAGAGGGTGAGACCCCCTCTTCCACCTCCCTTTTATCGCCGACCCCCCCCCCCCCCCCCCCTCTTGCCGAGAGGCGCGGGGTTTCGGTTACGCCTGCGTAACCCCCCCTGCCCCTTTCTTGTTTTGCTGCAGACCTAACGGGCAACCCTTATCGGGTTGCCCTTTTCTTTAAAAGGGCTTACACAGGGGCGCGGCTCGGGTCCGGACCCGAGGCCCGTAACCGGACCCCACAAACTATATGGATCCACCAGTTGGATCCGAATGGATCCAACTGTGGATCCTCGGATAAATAAAAAAAATTTAAATTTTATTTATTTCTTCTTCTTCTTCTTAATATTATTAGTTTTATTATAGATATGGATATAAAGACCACTTTATGGATCTTAGATCCACATGTTGGATCCATTTGGGTCCAAACACGGATCCAACCTTAAATACTTGGTTTTTTTTATACTATTAATTATTTATTTAAATATTATAAGTATAGTTTTAATACCCCATTGTGGGTTATTTACGCATTCCTTTATGGATCCGGTAATGGATCCAAGGCCCAAATTTAGAAAAGTACCCGTATTTTCCAATAAACTTAAATAATTAGTTGTCAAAAATTGAGGTTATTACAAGGAGGCTCCAGCTTAGCTTGTTTATTAAACAAGCAAAACCAAGCTTTAATGAGCTAAGCCCTATTTTTTTTGCAGGAAAATTGACTTGTTCTTCATCCCTTGCTGTCACCAGCAGTGATGGTGCTGGTGACAGTGCTTTCTTTTCCTATTTGTTATCCAACTCTACAGTAAGATCATTGGTTTGATGAGGCAATACGTGTTTCTTGTATTCCTGAGTCAGAACTGAAACTCCTTTCTGCATTCATCTGATTCAGCAAATTAATTTTGTGATATGTTTGTTGTGTCATTGTGGCAGTCGGTCCAGGTCCCCTCCTCGGAGGGATAGGCACAATGCTGTGCGAGAGGAGAGATCACAAAGCCCTCGTCCTAGCAGGAGCCCCAAGCCAAAGGCAAGTCCACCTCCTTCAAAAGGGAGGAGGCAGAGCTCTTCACCTGATGGGCAGAGGAGCATGAGCCCAGGCGGCAGCAGCCCCCGAGAGAGGGGGAGCCCACCACCAAGGGATCGTAAGCTGGCAGGCGACCACCTTGGTTCTGATTACAGTGGTAGTCCAAGAAATAGCAGGACCCCTATAAGCCCACACAGAGAGAGTCCAGTGGGCGGTAGGTATAGGAGCCCGGAGGCGAATGGAAAAAATGGCAGGAGCTATTCACCCATGCGTGATGATGATCAAAGCCCCTTGGATGATGATCGCCGTGGATCCCCTGCAAGATGCAGTGACTCTCTTGCTAGTGCTGAGGACTGAATCTCTGGTGAAAGAACTTGAAAACTCGTAGTTATTAGCTAATCTTATGTTTTAGACGAAAAAGTATGTTGCTTTTTATTAGAACTGTCTATCTGCGGGAGAAACTCTGGATTGAGGTTTATGTTTATGTTGGACTACTTTGTGATTTCTTCTTTAGTGGTTTTTCTTATTGACATCCATTGGATTTGGGAAATTCCTGCCCAGTGGGGGAATCAAGGGGGTGTTTGAATCCCCATCTGCACCGGTCCGCAGGATGCAGTCCGTGTGCCCACGCAAATATGGGATGCACAGATGCTGATTTGGTGCATCCCGCTGGCAACTCCGCCACTGTTCCATGCCCCTCCCCACGGAACAGTGGCTGACCGACAGAAATAAATTTTTTTTTAAATGTGTGGACAGCGTGCCCTGGAACGTCCGTAGATGGTACAGGACAAGATGTGCTGTCCTGTCCAGCACTGTTCGCGATTCAAATGCACACTAAGGGAGAGCATATGTTCTGTGCTGAAAGTAATTGGAGTGGGTAGTTCTGGTATGATGGATAGGAAAGGAACTGCCGGTTGGGGTATCTTTCAAATAGTCAAAAATGTAAAAACAAGGATCTGCATGTATTGCATGTCGTCTCTAATATAAACCTGCAGTCTTTTTTTTCCATTAGGTGAACTAAAGGCTACAATCTTTGTCATGCTATCGTGTCCCCGTATATGCTGATCATAATTAAAACTTCTTTAAAATGGCCGTATCCCCTTGTCTGCAGCCGTATCTGTGTGACATCCTGTAATGGCCTTCCACCAAGTGAAAGACACCGAATTTGATAATCCCTTCATATTTTGTTTGTCTTTTTTTTTTTTTAATTACTAGGAGAAACCTTAGTCCTGCAAAGGGTAAATAAAGAATCTAACACCAAACTTCAAAAAGAAACTAGAACCAGAATACAATTTCACCTGATTGACAACTATTATAAAAATTTGCAGAGTCGGAGAACAGCGCACACACACGAGGCCTCTCTGAGGCCCTTTTTCAGCTTGAGCCAGAGAGATAGAGAGAGAGGCCAGCCATTCTCTTGTTGGAAAAGGCCTCACTGAGGTCCTTTTCTGGCCTGTGCCATAAAGAGAGAAGGGTCGTCCCTCCTTTTCTGGTCTGAGGCATAGAGAGAGAAGGGTCAACCCTCCTTTTTCAGCCTGAAACAAAGAGAACGGTCGACCTTTCTTTGGCTGGAAAAGGCCTCTCTAAGGCCTTTTTCTGGTTTGAGGTACACACACACAGAGAGAGAGAGAGATGCAGCTAGGTTATGCTTTAGGGGAGCTCAAAGAAGACGGCATATGCTCACAGAGGAGTTGAAGGGAGGCTCTAGACACTCCAATTTTGGCTGTCATTTTATGTCAGAAGTTAGGTACCAAAATCCAGCATTTTTGGCCTATTTAAAAATTCTGCTAACTTCAACTGTATTTTTTGTGTTCAAAAGACATCTTCAAGATTTTGTCAAAAAGATTAATTAAATTAAAGGATCTTAGCTTTTCAAGAGTAAAAAATAAGGGATACAACATCGAAAGTTATGACTAAAACCTGATATCTTGTTCAATAAAAAACATGTTTTTCAAGTCGGTCTCACTTTAATCGCATTTTAACTACTAAAATAATCAAATTTGAATTTTAATGACATCTTTTATTTTTATAAGCATATTTTATGAAATCATCAATAAAAGTTATAAAATAATTATTACTCCCACGAGTTGGAGTATCTTTCAAATCATATACATGTGTATTAAATTTAATAATTTTGACATCATATTTTTTAACATGTTCATATTAAAATTTAGGAATAAGTCCTAAGTTACTCATGCTTCTCAAAATACTTATAATTAACATGTTTTATTCTAACATTCTATAAATCATGAGTTAAGCATATAAACAAAAGATTAATAAACTTTCTTACACAAATTAAGTTTGAACAACTTATTGGTGTCATAACCTTTACCTACAAACTTGTGGTTCTTCGATAGTATAATATTATCGGATTCTAAATCAACTTTGAAGCCCTGAGTTATAAGCAAATAGGCATATTCAAGATTTTTCATGATGATAGGTACACGATCCACATTTTAGAGGGTTAAACATTTTTCAGAGGTGAAGTGAAGTTCAACACTTCCATTTTTATGAACCTTAATTTCATGTTTATCACCCATATATATCATATGACCTTCCCCCACGGTTTCATATATTTTGAACATACTTCTATCATTGCATGAATGTATTATCTATTCAGAATCTACATACCACTTTTTATTTGAATTAATCGTAAATATCTCAATAACAATAGCCATCAACTTATCATCGAGCTTACTAGCTTTATTGCCTTGAAATTTTTTCATGTGTCGACATTTTTTCGCATAGTGACCTGGTTTTCTACAAGTATACACAAAACAATCTCTCTTTTTATCATCAAATTTGGATTTCTTATTTTTGTTCTTAAGTCCGGGTTTGAATCTTGGTTTGCGTTCAACCATGTTTACCTTAGCACAAACTTCTTTTACTTCATATTTCTTATCTCAAGATTGAACTTCTTCCTCAATTCTAAGATGTTAAAAAAATTTATTCTAAGGTAAACTCTTAATTCTTATGTTTCAATTCATTTCGATAATCTTTTTAAGATAGAGACAATCTACCAATGATTGCAGCCACTTGTAATGATTAATCAAGATTCATACCCTCAGACTTTATCTGATTAGTCAAGATTTGCATCTCGTGGACTTAAGGTAACAATGACTTGTCATTGGAGAATTTGAAATTCATATATTTATTAACAAAAAACCAACGGCTTCCCACAACTTCTTTGCAGTACTGACTTCTAAGTAGAGGTTGAACATGGTGTCAGAGAGTGCATTTAGTATGTGTATGTGACATATGAAGTCATATTGTTTTCACTTTAGTTTTCTACAGTTTTAAGTGATTGTTTCATCATCCCTTTCTTCTTGATAGTCTTCGGGGAGCACGTACACCACTTTTGAAATCGTGATGAAGATGAACACTTTGTGTTGCCATTGTTTGAAGTTTGTACCATCGAACTAAGATAACTTGCGAACTAAGACAACTTGGGCAACTCTTGGTTTCCAACCTTTACAGTAGCCATTTTGCAGAACTATCGTTTGAAATTATTAAAAAATTTAGATTAACTTAGTGGGTTAGGCAACTTAGAATGAACCATTGAGCTCGGAGGCACACGTAAATGCGATGTCTTTCAAGCGATAGTTGCCCCACTTAAGATCAAGTTCTCGGTGCAATGGTTACTTGTGCAACTATGCTCCCAGGATATAACTAAACTTTCGCCTACTCACAAAAATTTGGTCTACTCCTTGCACTGGGTGAGACTGATAGCCTCGATACGAACCACCTTAAACAACCTCTTGAGTAGGATAGGAAAATCTAGGTTCAAATTGGGTATGGATCATGGGTTTAGATATGGGTATGAATTCACTCTACAAGTAGGCATGGATCCGAACAACTGGATCAAGATCTTAGTAATGGATATGTATATCACTTGGGTCTAGATAGCAGATGAATCTAAATATGAATAGCAAGTGGATCTAGATCCATATAGTAACTAGATCTAGATCTGAATAACAACTGGTTCAAAATCTGAACAATAACTGTATATGGGTCTAATAAGCAACCAGATCTGGAACCTAGATAGAAATATGAACAACAACTAGATCTGAATCGTGGATAAGGATTCAAACAATAACTAAATTTGGGTCCTGAATAGAGATCCAAACTACACCTAGATCTGGATCCTTGATAGAGATTCAAACAATAACTGGATCTGAATCCTAATAAGGATATGAACTACAACTGCATCTAGATAGCAGATGGATTTGGTTCTGAATAACAACTGCATCTAGATCCAAATAACAACTGCATCTGGTTCTAAATAGCAACTGAATTTGGATCTAAATATCAACTAGACATGGTTTCAAATAGCGATTGGATCTAGATCTAGATTTGAAAAACAACCGGATTTAGATATCATGTTTGAATCCGAATTAGAATCAGATTTGGATTTGAACTGCAACTTCGAAACCAAAGATGAGAGAGAGAGAGAGAGAGAGAGAGAGAGAGAGAGAGTAGAGCAGAGCAGAACTCGTGGGAGAGGTTGAGAGAGCACTTGAGAGAGAGAGAGGGTAGAGGAAAGAGCTCACACTAAGAGAAATGAGAGAAAGTTGGGGTTTATATAGGCTCTAGCCCAAGGCCACCTATAAAGGCCATAAAGAGCCTTTTAAGAGGCCAAAATAGCCCGCTATAAATGGGTCATGGTTGACCAAAATGGTTAGCCATAAAAGCTCAAACGATTGGTTAAGAAAGGTACCCATATAAGAACAAAAATGACCTTGACAAGATTAAATTTGACCAAGACTAGGTCAAGATTGACCTTGATCAAGCCAATAGTCAATCAATCGGGCGGCCACTAGACCATTTAGACTATTAAAGCCCCTAAAGGGAACTAGGTTAGACCCATATAAGTTTAATGCTGGGTCAAAGTATTAATAAGTTAGTCAAAAACAATTTTAGACTCGGATATTAAATCCATCCCAAATACTAAAAAGTTAAGTTCAAAATCCAAAGGTCAAAGGTCAAGATCCAAGATTCAAGTATAATTGATGCACTAGCCCAATATCTAATGCCCTTGAAAGCCATGTTTAGGTAGTTTTGAAACATAATCCCAACAACACCTGATCTCATTTTTACTTTTGTAGCTAATTGAGGTTCCATTGTCAATCATGAACACCAGCAATACATGTTGGGTAGTTATTCTACACACAACCTATGAATCCATAAATGTGGTATGGCTGCCACCTTCATCATTTTCATGACTTGTTAACTCTTACAAAAAATTTGGGACTTGGGCTCTGTATCCGACCCATCAGGGTGTACCCAAACCCATTCAAAATAACTAGCTATCAGATTTGGGTTTCGTTGGGTCAAGAAAATAAAATCCCAAACCAGGTTATCCATGATTTTCAAGAACTTTCTTTAAAATACATATAAAACACTTGAGTCATACCCAGATGGGTAAGTTAAAAATCATAACCAAATCTGAATAGCATAATACTGGGTCAGATTCAGGTTGACCCGATCGAATAATATTTGGGTCAGCATTTTTATGTATATACTGGACTTTGGGTTCAGATTGGGTCAGGTACCTAATACAAAATCTTACCTATCGACAGGCCTATTAGGGTTCACCATACGCTCGGTAGAACCATACTAGCCTTACAAGACTTGGTTGAGTGGAATGAAGCATGACCCAGTTGGGACCAAGGAAGGAAATGAAAACAGAAAATGAGACTTTTTAAAGTTCATGTGAAACCAGAAATACCACTCAAGCTGGTAGCTGCCTACCACTCAAGCAGGCTGCCACTAGCGGACTTGTGCGGTGAATGACACATGCACAACAAAAGGATAAAAAGATCCTTTAGCGGTGCACACGAGTACCAATAAAGCCCAAGAGGCCTTTAGCGGCGTTTTCTGCATGCTGTTTAAGGCATTTAGTTAGCAGCGTGCAGACAGGGTCGCTAAAGACCCTGTGGGCTTTAGTGATGCTCACGCGAGGGCCTTTTTAAACCTTTTGACGCGGGCATGTCATCCGCTTGGGGTTAGCCTACCTCATTCTCTCTATCACACACTCTCTCTCCACCCACACCCATTCTTATGTTATAGGGGCATACTGCTCCATGTCTAAGGGGCAGGACACAACAAGTGGACACATCACATGACACGCTACAACACGCTTGTGCCATATTTTATTTTTGCAAATCTTTTATTTGTTAATAAATATATTTTCATGTATTACAACTATTTTTTTGAATTTATAACCCCAAAAAACTGCACTGGGCACAAAGACCTGATTGTATTGACTCAGCCTGCCATACCTATGGTCCTCATGCCGGCAGCTTAAAACTCTGAGGCTAAGACCCATTAGGCAGAGGGGCAACACCAATGATAATCGAACCAGGCCCCACCCCACTCCAAACCCCCTCGGGGCATATTACAACTATTTAAATATGCATTTTTCATACTATAAAATTTTTTAATTACTAGTTCAGTGACCTACTTTTCATAAAACTTAAACGATATAGATATGGTCATTACCATATTCGAATCATTGGATGGTGAAAAACTCTTACCAGATCGGCTTTTTTACATGTAAATGGATTCGGATATCCATAAAACTCAAATATTTGGCAGATTCCATAGCAAAAATTCAAAACCATATTCCTATCCAATTATAACTAACATGGTTAGGCTTTGATGTGGGATAAAATTGGATTCGTTGACATCCCTTCATAAAAGTCACATATTTGTGTTTGGATCCCTATCAAATCCGTGTTCATGTGACTCGGGATATCGATTCGACTCAGTAAAACTCTGACGGTTCGGTTTTCCGAGATTACAGGAGACGAATCCAAAGGTGGGTCCCACACCGTTCCAAGTGTCGCGTGAAAATCACGCGTACATTGCGCGGGACCCTCTCTCTCTCCTACGTAATTTTATAAGACCGTCTCTCGTGGGTGACGAAGGTTTTGCGTCCCTGAAGTTGCGGGTCTACGACTCTACATTCGGGAAGGGAAGACCAAGAGGTTAGGCTTCGCCCTCCCCCCCCCTTTCCTTGCTCCTCTCTGCAAATTCTTCATCTTCGATTGTATCTCTCTGTTGCGTTGGTTCCTCGTTTTCCCCTTTCAATTTTCTTTTGTTATTTCTTTTGTGGATTCTGATCTGCCGATATCGTTCTCTCAAGTTCTCTGTTTGATGAGATCACGAGAATCGATTTCCTTGCCTTCTTTTATGATGGAAAATCTTGATGAGGACGATACCAACTGTTTTTGGCTTTCTGTTTGGCTTAGCTCTGTTCCCTGCTGGAAAAGTTCGTTTTCTTTGGATTAGGATGTGGAAGTAAGGATTATTTGTGCGTGTGACCGATGAAAATAGAAAAAGAGAACGTTAGATTCAGAATTTCTGGGTTGGGCGTCTGCATCTTGTCGTTCTGGATTAATGGATTTCCTTCTCTCTCTTCTTCCTCATCTTTTCTTTCTTTTTTTGTTTTTTTTAGAAATTGGGATGAGTATGACATTTGAGAACATGTTTGGAAGGAAACCTGCCTCAAATTTTTGGGTTTGTTTACTATGTTTGTTTTCGTAATATTTGTTGAGTTAGGAGAAAGAATATTCAGATTTCCTTTTTCATTTGCTTTGCGCGCACTGCGCGCGCGTGCAGGGTGATGAGAACATACAATCAAACCTACAAACTGCGTTTTCAGCTTTTCTTGTCTTTTTTCCATTTCTTTTAGTTATCAGAATTTCATATCATATTTAATTGTCAACTTTATGTGGATGCTATAATGACACAGTATGGGAGCTTTTGTTTTCTTTTCATTTTATTTTTGTATCTCTTAATTACTGATGGGTGTACTGTGTACAAATCTATAACTGTGTATTTCCTGGATAAGCTTTCCATTATCTACTTTTTAAATCATAGACTTCAATGATGTGCATCTAATTGTTGTCAATGGAAATTGGCTGCCCATGTTTTGAACCTAAGGTGAATGTTGTAGTAGAGACCTGAATCATGTGTGGATTCTTTGGGAAAATATTTCAGAAATAGTGATTTCAGTATTTGTTAATCAAGTTGTTGGATTCATCTATGTGTGTCTAAGACTTCTTGCAATATGACAGAAAGAGTAGGTGGAATCAAAGTGATGGGATCCTATGCAAGTGTTTATGTTGGTGCATGAATCAGTTTAGAATGTATATTTGTCTTTAACAAGAACAGATTTACATGATTAAGTTAGACTCAACTAGTAACATATTTCTTGGGGGAATATGAAAAAGCAAAAAAGAAAAGGTTTTTTGGTTAATCTATCTTAAGTTGTTTCTTATTATTATATATTTTATTGGAAATATTTTCAATCTTTCCATCAGGGTTTGCTCATTATAAGAATACTCAATCTTTACATGCAGATCACAATTTGTAAGAGTTTTTACAAAATTAGAGCATCATCTTTGAGACCTGTTAATCAAACTTGAATATGTCTGGAAGTGCTGATACAAGTCATATGGCTTACCACATTAAAAAAACCATGTTATCTTGCCTTCTGTAATAGTGTGGGTTGCTAACGTAACATCCTCAGTGAGATTAGGTGTTGCAACTACTTTCTGATTGGATAGGTGGTTAATGTGGTTGATGATCTTATTCTTTGCCACTAACAACAATGAAAATGGTGTAAATTTGCTTGTTAATGTTACTAGTAAATTTGAGGGGTGCTAGTTTCTTAGCATCAAGCTGTTAATGATTGTTCTTTCAATTTTCCATCCTCTATCTTCTATTCTTTGCTGTAGATGACATCCTATACCTGTGTATTTTTTGCTTCCTTGGTTGACTGTCTGGAGTTTGTCCTTTCCCTTTGCATTCAAATTTTGCAAATCAAAAGGGTGTTGTATTTGACTTTTGAAAATAGTCTTATCTAGTGAACGACCTCTTCCAGACAGATGGTCAGATGTGTTGGTGTCACTGTTAGATACTATTGGCACACTATAATTCACGGTTAAAACTTTCATAGAACTGCTATGGTTGTTGTAGCTGAAGTTGCTACTAGAATTCCAAGGATTTTGCCACTATTTTTTTGAAGATGTTGCCTTCATCTAGATGGATCTACTTTTGTAGATGAAGTTATCACATGATAGATTAACCGTGTTTGTGTTCAATGTTATTGTCAAGGCTTGCAAAGTAGCTGAATAAAAATCTATGCCTTGTACAAGGGGAGGATAACATAAAACAAATAGCCGATGTGCAATCAAATCGATTGTGTTCTTGTGCTATCTAGGTGTCTCTTAAAGTACCTGCGTAATTTTTATGATGTTATGTTGGAATAGTTCAACATCTTGATATACCTTGTTAACATAGCTGATTCTTAATAATTATACAAGAATTTCATTATATATGTATATATATTGCAAACCTTTTCATTTTAACCATAGTTTAAACAGTCACTTGTTATGGCCAATTGGTTACTCAAGATGCATATTTGCAATTTATGTTATATCTATTTTACTTTCTAACTACATAAATATTTAATAGTTGATGTTCTTTGGTTTCTGTATCAGTTTCACTTTAAGGAAAAATGGGTGGTGGGAAAGAAAAGCATGATGGTTCAGATTCTAGTGACAAGGGTTTCTTCTCAAACCTCGCACATGGACATGGATACCCCCCTCCGCCTGGTGCATATCCTCCACAAGGCTACCCACCTCAGGGTTATCCTCCACAAGGCTATCCTCCACAGGGTTATCCCCCACAAGCATACCCACCAGCTGGTTATCCTCCCAACCCATATCCAGGAGCTCCACCGTACCCACAACATGGTATTGCAAACTGAGCACTAAGCACATTAAGTGATTTTCAATATATCGTGTCAGGACATTGTTGATAAATTTTTAGATAGGTAGATATTCTTAATGTTTGATATTACATAAAGCATTTGAAGTTTTTCTCTCAATAGCTTAATTATTATCATTCGTCAGGTTTGTTGGAGTCTGTTTTATCTTTAAACTAACCTTTGATGATTGTTGTTCTTGCATGTGTGTGTCTATATATATACATGTATGTGCGTATATATGCGAATATGTGAAAGGCAGATGCAACCGACACATGGAGTCTCTATGAGATCGTTTGAGCCATTCAATCATTTTCAATCCGGCTTGATTTTAAAATTAAATCATAAATATTAACCCATTCATAACTTCCATATATGATTTCTCTATATATGGCTACCCACTTGTAACTAAAAGGGTGTCAACGATTCGGATTTACCCAGACCCGACTCGAACCAAACCCTATAGGGTCCGGGTATGGTGATAAATAAGAAGACCCAATTAAGACCAGGGTCCGGACCCGAGTCTAATCGGGTCCACTATAAGAAAAACCATACCTGAACCCGACCCGAGTTCCGATTAAGACCCACACAATTTCAAATGTAAATATGATACAAAATATCGTTTTACCAGGTGGTCCGGGTCTGGTTCATGTAGTTCTTATCGGATCTGGGTATGGTTTTTCTTATAGTGGACCCGATTAGACCTGGGTTCGGACCTGATACCATACCCGAAAATTGGGTCCAAGTCTGGTTCCACCTAGGTCCGAACCAAAGCCGACCCGTTGACACCCCTACTTGTAACCACTATTTTGGGATTATTATTTATCATTAATTATGAAGTTTATTAAAACTAGGTTATTAGATTAGATTTGATGGTACAACCTAATTGATGTTGCAGACTTTATATATATATATGTCATGAAATACAAGAAATGACTATAGGATGCCTCTAATGGGCTTTATAAATACAACTCAAAAGTATACACGATCAAAAGACCACTTATGGGTCAAGATACGAACACAAACACAAATGACAAAACCCACTAGTGGATCTTATTTCAATAAGTGCTTAAGACAAGCATACTTACAAGAGCGGATTCATCTCCTATTTATACATAAAAGAGTGACCCAAAGGGCCATTCAGAGTGCTCCCAACAGCTCTTTGGATCAACAACATTATAAAGACAATAATACCCTTGATAAAAAGTAAAAAATAGAAAGAAAAAATCCCTAGAGTGTCCCTAATAAACACAACTAATTGCAATTAGTAAAAGACAAAAATACCCCTAATGGGTATTACTATTACATCAATAGAAAATAAATATATATATATTAATATGTATATATATTATATATATACTTTAATACTCTCCCTCAAACTTACGGTGCAATTATCGAACATTTGTCAAGCAAAAAATGAAACCGGAGAGAAGGAAATGCCTTTGTAAAGAAGTCAACTAACTTAAATTCTGATGCTACATATGGCAGGATGATAGTCTTTTTAAGGTATTCTTTGTGAACATAGTGGTATGCTTAGTCATTTCATGAAATGTGTGGTTGTCAACTGTATAAATGACGTTCTTGTTATCACAGCATAACCGCGAGGGTGACTTTATCAACACTCTCATGTCTTTTAATAATTGTCTCAACCATACAATCTTGGACGCAGTGGTTGCCATGACATGATATTCAACTTTAATTGATGACAAAACAAGTCACCTATAAGACACAAAAACCAGTGGTTGAACGTCTATCATTGGGATCTCCTCCCCAATTTGAGTCAGTATAAGCAATTAATGCAAGTGAAAATTAGGAGGATAGTAAAAGTCCTTTGCACACAAATTTTTGTAAATATCTAATGATACACATGACGACACTCATGTGCATGGTAGTAGGAGAGTGTTGGAATTGACTGGTTGCGTGTACTGCATGCGAAATATCAAGTTTAGTGATGGTTAAGTAAGGGCCCCAATCATTTGTCGGTAAAGAGTGGGATCATCCAGAGGTGTGTCATCTTCTATCTTCATTTTTGCATTTATCACTTCTGGAGTGTCCACACTTTTTTTATCTGTAATTTCAAACCTATCGATGATGTTAGAAGTAAACTTGGATTGAATTATAAAATAGCCACAAGCAGAATATGCAACCTCAATCCCTAAAAAGTACCTAAGAAAACCTAAGTCAGTCATTTCAAAACTTTGTTTTAAAACATTTTTAATAAAACTAACTCCCATTTTGTCTTCTCTAATGATGATCATGTCTCCAACATAGAGAAAAAGAATAACTGTACCGACATCAGATCTCTTAACAAATGTAGCAGTGTCAGTATAACAAGTAGTAAAACCTAGTTTAATCATAACAAAACTAAATCGATCATACCAGGCTTTAGGAGCTTGCTTAAGACCATAAAGTGCTTTCCTTAGGTGAAACACTTTTTGAATAGGAACTTCATATCTAGATGGTGGATCTATATAAACTTCTTCCTTTAATTCACCATTGAGGAATACATTATTGACGTCTATTTGATAAATAGCCTAATATCTGATGGCAACTATAACTATAAGGATTCTAACAGAGGTCATCCTAATTAATGGTGCAAATATTTTATTATAATCTATCTCATACTCTTGTGATCCTTGACCACTAATCTAGCCTTATCTCTCTCTAAAGTTCCATCACTCTTGGTTTTAACTTTAAACACCCATCTACAACCTATTGTCTTATTCCACGAGGAAGATCTTTCAAGTTCCAGGTTATAGATTTTTCTAAGGCTCATATTTCTTCATTCATGGTGCTTATCCATTCAATATACTTCTTGGCTTTGTTGTACAAGGAAGGTTCAAAATAAAAAAGATCTTGGTCGGACATGTTCTATATTGTGGAGTAAAAGACTCATAGGATACAAACCTATCATATGTGCATTTTTTATTTTCTAAGAGTGCTTGGTTCTTGATTTTCTAAGTTGGAATATTTTTCTAAGGCATTGGAAGGTCTATTGCTTCCTCTTTTCCTATATTGGGTAACTAGTGATTCACCATTTATGTCATGAGACCATGGTTGCCAGTTGAGGAAGCGGGAGCGGGAAGCGATACGGGAAGCGGGAGCGGGAAGCGAGGCACTTTCAAAATTTTAGGAAGCGGGGAAGCGTGGGACTACTTAGGACCGATTCGGGAAGCGTCTCGGAAGCGTCTCAGAAGCGAGGGGGAAGCGAAAAAAAAAAAATAAAAAATAAAAAATACAAAAAATTGAAAAAACAGGGGAAGCGAGGGGGAAGCGAGGGGGAAGCGTGGGGGAAGCGAGATGGGAAGCGCGCTTCCCATAATGGGAAGCGCGTCCCCCATTAAAGGGAAACGCGTCCCCCATTAAAGGGAAGCGCGCTTCCCAAAAAAGGGGGACGCTTCCCCCCACACTTCGGGGAAGCTCGCTTCCTCTTTTAGCTAGGCGCTTCCGGTAACCCTGCATGAGACTCACCATAATGGATGTTGGAATGAGGTTCATTAACAGTATCAACATTGTTATTTAACAATTCATCATTACATTTAGGAACTTATCAATTTTTAGAAAGTTTGTGATTTTTATTTATAAGAATAAAACATTTGCATTTAAAAATCCTTAATCTAAAAAAATAGTAGTAGTTTTATAAAGTTTTTCGTACGAAAAAATATTTTGAAGTTTGGTTGAAGGAAGTTTATAACATAAACCACAATAATCACTTCTGCCCAAAAATGTTTTGGAACATGTTTAGAAATAAGAAAAGTTCTAGTGATTTCTATTATATGCCTATGTTTCCTTTCAGTCAAACCATTTTGTTGAGGTGTGTTTGCACACGATCTTTAATGCAAAATGATATGTTTTTCCAAATAGGTTTTAAAGTCATTTGACATAAAGTCTCCTCTTAATCAGAACATAAGATAGAAATATTGGTTTTAAGAAAGTTTCTAACAAAATTAGGAAAAGTTTTAAAAATTTCACACACTTCGTACTTGTGCCTAAGAAAGTAAATCCAAGTAAAACGAGAATAGTCATCCATAAAAATCACAAAATTAGATATCCACCTTTTGACCAGGACCCCATACATCAAAGTATATTAATTCAAGTGGCTTGTAAGCAAAAAAGGTTCTCTTGATAAGCAACGACTTTCATTTTCCCAAGAATACAATCAGCATATTGAAAATTTTTATTACAATTTTTTCTCAAATGCGATACATTGAATAACTTAGAAATACTGGATGACCTAGTCTTTGGTGCCACAAAAAAATATCCAATTTTTATACATTGAGACAATGTATCTTTAGGAATGATCAACCAATCCATGTAATAGAGATATCATTCTCTATGCCCTTCTTCAATCCGCTTCACGGATTGAAGATCTTGTATTAAATACCTGTCAGATGTGATAGAGATACTATAACCATGATTGGTTATTTGGAAAACTGACAAGATTTAAATTAAGTTTTGGAACAATTTTGACTTTTGGAATAAAAAATTTGAAGAATTTTTAAAATCTCTAATTCCTTTAATATCAAGAGAAGAACCGGCGATGGTAAACACATTAGATCTACTTGAATTAATACCACAATTGGAGGGCATAAAATTATTAGGGGTCGTATGAAAAGAGACTCCAAAATCTAAGAACCAACAAATCTTATCGGGAGATAAAGAAGAAGAGACCACGGCCCCTGGTATGAAGGATGAGCCTTTGAGGAGCTATTGTAGGACTTCCACCAATTTGGGACAATGACGTGCTTTCAACAACTTTTTAATCTCTATTGGTTACATCATTATCCTCTTGAGAAGCCTCTAGAGTAGCTGCTCTCTTTTCGTCATTTCCTTTGAATTCAGGTCTATATGGCTTGATGTGTCTCAGTTCTCCACAATTATGACAAATGATTTTCTTTCTCCCGTCATTATTGTGTTGCCTCCCAAAGTTATTTTTAGAGAAGTGAGGGGGCTTGTAGAAATGAGTATTAGCACCGGGTTTGGAGACTGGCAGTCCGTCTTTGGTTTCCTTAGATTCGGTCATGGATTTAAGCCTCGTTTCTTTCATGCATACTTAGCCAAAATCTCATCTATAGGTGGTAGCTCTTCTTGCTTACGGTGGATGATATTACTCCGAACTTGTTCAAATTCAAGTCTTAGTCCTCTCATAAATTGGAAAAATTGCTTACCAAGAATTTGATTTTTCTTAAGGCGAGCATCATTAAGGGTATCCTAAATAGGCTCCATCTTTGCCATTTGGTCCCACAACCTCTTGCGCCACTTTTTTCTTTGTAATTCTCATTTATGTGTGACATCATTTTGCGGGTAGGTTTATTTGATAAAAACCTATGCTTTATCAGTCCTTTCAAACTCTAAAATATTTTTACAAGGTTCTTCACACATACTTCCCATAAATAGGGACAAAACCTTAGCATGACCAACTTTTCATTCTTTAAAGGCTTTTTTGTAGTCCAAAAGAACCTTTTCTCTCTCTTTTCTCTTAAGAGTTTCTTCCTTGGTTACTTTGTCTTCTCTACAAATAGATTTAGTGAGAATAGGTTGAGGTTCTGGTAAGAAACCATAAACATATTCTCACAACTCCTTACCAATTAAGATTCTCTTTATAGTGGTAGCCCACATATTATAGTTCTTCCCGTTAAATTTGCCGAGAACAACCGTAACTACTTTTTCGGCCATAATACCAAGAGAAGAGAGTGAGAAAGAAGAAGAGGTAGAAAAAAGTGTTGTTGACATGCTTTTTCGAAGCAATGAAGTTCACGATCACTCATTCCTCCTTTATGTATTCTTGTTGAATGTGAAAAAGTGTATTCTGAGTTATTAGGATCCGACTCGAGTCCATTGTATGTACAGTCTGGATATTAGGACCCAAGTCATGTACAAGTATTATTTTATTTCTTTTGGGTTTGGACACCGCACCGGACCTGGATCCATACTATTTCTTTAAACATATTAATACAAGTTTAGGTCACGATTTCGTTAGTCGAAATCGTGACAGCTGCATCCCCTTCTTCCTCTTCTTCTTTTGTTCTCTCTCTCTCTCTTTTCTCAATACAGGTACCAGAGGAGATTCTAACATGATATCAGAGCGGAGATCCATCTAAGGGTTGAAGAGGCTTTCGAAAGGTGCGACGGTCGGAGGTTTGAGGTCGTTCGTCTCTTGTCTTCTACTCTTCTTCATTTCTTTCTTCTTCTTTCTATCTCTCATTCCTTCATCTATTTTCTTAATTTTTCTGGTGTATTCACGTCTCATGTGGGCCTGACATTCACGTGGATCTGAGATTCACATGAATCCTGTTCACGTAAATACTGTGTAAAAAAAAGGATAATTCTGTTTCACGTGAATCGCTGAAATCGATTCACGTGAAACACATAAACGACCCACAATTCCTTTTCCCTTTCATCTGGTATTATCTGATCTAGTGCACCAGATCTGTCTCCTTTTGCCCAATCTCCTCTACGCATCTACTCTGCATATCCAGATCTGACGCAACTTCACCATCAGATCTGGATATCAAGCCCTTCTCGGTGTTCGTTTTTGCTGTGTGACAGTTTTTTTTTCTTTGATTCTCATTTTCCTTCCAAGTGTACCCCCCGCAGTCCTCTTGCTATCACAGTTGGAATCCACTACTTTTGCCTGAAATTACATCTAGACCAATACTCTGTTCAACGTGTGAAAAGGATTTTCATCACGTTTATCTCAAATCTTGCAAGAGTGTAGGGAAAGCTCAGGTCTGATTCTTTTCTGAATCTGACAATCTGCGATCTCCAATTTTAAGGGTTATTCAAAAAAAAAAAGGAGGAAAGACTGAGCACTTTTTGAACACTCTTGTTAAATTTTCTTTCTCAAAGGATTCTTATTCTTCTCAATCGAATCTTTCTTCAAGTTTTCTCAATCAACTCGTTTATGAAAAGTTGAATACCTCAAACTTCTTGATTTGGAAGAGACAAATCATTCCTTTTATAAGGAGCCAAGGTCTCTTAGGTCACCTAGATGGAATCACTCCATTCCCACTAGAATTTGTCACGAGAGAAGAGAAAGATGATAAAGGGGCGAGTTCAATTGTGTATGTAAAAAATGAAGAATACCTCAACTGGGAAAGGAAAGATCAATAAGTAGTTACATACATCACTTCTACCTTGTCTCAAGAGGTTCTTGTTGCTATCCCTGACAATTGTACAACCCTGCAACTCTGGAAGAGATTGGTTTAGACGTATTCACAGGTTTCACAGGCGAGGATGGTTTTTCTCAAGAAGGAATTTCAGTTGCTGAGAAAAAATTCCATGACCATCATGGAATATCTGAACAAGATGAAGACTATCACAGACCAACTTGCAGTTATAGGATGTGCAGTAAGTGACACTGATATGGTGCAACAAACTCCAAGTGGATTGGGATCTGACTACAATATGATCATCACTTCACTATTGTATCTGCCTGCCCTTCCTACCTTTGATGAGTTACGAGCCAAATTAATCCAGTATGAAATAACTCTAAAGGTTTTTTTTGAAGAAACTCATGTTCATACAAATTCCCAAGAAGTTTTGCCACAGGAGTGACTTACGGTCGATGACGAGGATGAGGGGGGCAATGGCGAAGTGGACACAGAGGACGTGGTTTGCTTCCCACTCCAAATACGTTGACTCATGCACAGGGACAAATATCCATTCCCACTTGCTTCCTTTGTAACAAAAATGGGCATATCAAGGCGAATTGTTGGCACAATCCAGAAAATAAAGGAAAGGCTCCACAGATAGAAACCAAAAGAAAGTCCACCAATATCAGAGACAGTGGAGAGATTAAAGATCTGCTGATATCCGTCTTGTCAGAATTGAAATTGAAGCAGAATGATGAAGGCACTTGGTTTGTCGACTCAGGGGCAGCAACTCACGTGACAGGTGATGCCAGTAAACTTTCTAACCCTATTCCTTATTTTGGCAAAAGTAAGATTGCCACTGGCGATGGATCCCACCATCCTGTTTCTCATGTTGGAAAAACTGTTATTCCCATGTCACATTTTACTCTTGAACTTTCTGATGTTCTTCATGCTCCCAACATCAATAAAAATATTGTCTCTGTTTCCAAACTTATTGATGATAATCATGCTTCAGTTGAATTCACTCCCTTCTCTGTGCAGGTCAAGGACCTACACACGAGGGAAACATTCGCTGAAGGAAAGAGATAAGACAATATGTATGTCTTTGAAGAAGCTCCATGTCATTCCGTTCGCCTTGCCCATCTGGATTCAAAGTCTTCATTAGAGTCGTGTTCCTTCTCTTCTGCAGATGTTTTAAGTATTTCTGAATGTAATAAGCCTTTCTTATGGCATAGTCGATTAGGACATTGTGAGAGTCATTTTATTGAGAAACTTGCCTCTAATAATCTCATTCCAAAAGAAAGTCTCAATGGAGATGAGAAAAGTCAGAAGTGTTCCAGTTGTCTTTTATGCAAAAGTCATGTATTTCCTTTTCATTCCGTTAATAAGAGAGCTTCAAAACCTTTTGATATAATTTGTTTTGATGTATGGGGACCCGCCCCAGTTGTCTCTGGATCTAGGAGCAGATATTACCTAATCTTTGTTGATAGTTATTCTCGATACACTTGGATATATTTCATAAAAAATAAGTCGGAAGTTTTCCTTTTGTTTCAATTTTTTTTCCTTAGTAAAAAATCAATTCTCTGAGTCCATCCAATTTTTCCAATGTGATGGAGGTGGGGAGTTTTCATCTCGTGACTTTATTTTTTTTCTTCAAAATAACGGAATAGGAAGACGGGTGTCCTGTCCACACACCCTTCAACAAAATGGGATTGCTGAGCGAAAACATAGGCATATCGTTGAAAGTGCCATGAGTATGCTGTTAAAATATGTGTACTCGTACACATATATGTTGAAATATAATCCTTAAATGTACATGTATATATGTATAAAGATTCGTATACATATATATATGTATACGTATCTCTATTTATATATATATATAAATATATATATTTTATCTTCCTAAAATACCCTCAAGGGTATTCTTGTAATTTGTCATTTTACGCATATTCCAATTGGAATATGCATTGTAATATTTCCTTTAATTTTATGTTTTTTATTTTTTATTTTTCGTTTTCATTCCAAATTGGGGGCCTCCCAATAGAGACGTTGGGAGCCCCCAACGATCACAAATGTGACCGTTGGGGGCTCTCCAACGTCTCCTTTGGGAGCCCCCAAGGTGGTTCCTTTTGTGCTTATAAATAGGGGCCTGCCCCCTTTGTATTCTTCACTCCTTGGAGGAGCTTATGCTCCATTGTATAGGGTTTTTACCCTCTTCTTCTTATTTCTTCAATAATATTCAACTTATGACTTTAAGTCATATTTACCCCTTTTTATGGGTTTATGTATTAGCACATGATGTGCTTGTGTTGTTCCTTTGAGTGGGTATATTCGCACTTAATGTGCATGTGTATGGGTTCATTATCGAACCTAAAGTATTCAAAGCCACTTTCTAACATGGTATCAGAGCAAGGTTACGATGGGGTTGTCTCTTGGCGCAACGGAAAACGTGGTGCTCAAGAAATGGTGAAGTATTCATTGTTCCTCTCTTTTCTTAACATATTATGCATTATGAAACTATTTTTTCATGCACATTTAGTGTTTTTGATAGTTGAATCATTTCCTTTCACATTTCGCGTGTTCGTATATTTTAAAATATCTACTTTTAAATTTGTTAAACTTGTTTATTGTTCAAATATATAATTCTTGGCTATATATTTATCGATTCCTCATCACATATAATAGTAATTTATGTTGTTAAAATTGTCTTCAATTATGTGGGATTTATGATGTTTACATAAGTATTTTATGATTGACCTATAAATTAACTTTTAAAAATTATATATAATGTCTTGATTAATGATCTTTGTTTAAAACTCTTTTCTCTCATATAAAGTCTAATTTATTTTGAGTTCCTCTCTTGTTTATGGATTTTAGTGCATGTTTTTTGAAAATCTTGATATAATTCTTGTATAAGAATCTCTCACATCTAAATCTTTGTTATGAATCCTAAGTAGTTCTTATTAATGATAACTATTTATGAGAACTCCTAAAGATATTTCAATGTTTTTGGTTTATTTAAAGGATTTTTGAGAAATTGTTTGTGATAAATCAGTTGTTCGAACCATTGTAAACGATCTTTTAAAAGAATTTCCCACACTATATAGAATGCATAGTGTATCTATTGCATCCTTTGGTATAAAAGATTTCATTTATTTTTTGATTTTTCTTCTAATGATGCAACTTTATAAACGTATTTGTTTGTATTTTTCACATAAGGTTTCAAAAACCTCTTAATTGTATCTCTAAGGATGCCTACATTGGCCATAATATGGTCTTCTTTGTCTTAAATTGCATTAAAGCTTGAGAGCCTCAAGCATTTGCATCTTTTATGAAATACATGCATTATTGCATGTTTGATATTATTACGCTTCTTTTCGTATTTTGTTCAAGTGTTGTGAGAGTGTCTTCGTACACTTCTTTTATAAAGTATTCATGCTTGTATGCGTATTGTCTATTCATAGACATTTTCACATGGTAATATCGTTTCAATAAAGCGATGTTTTTATTGCCTTCTTTAGGGCTTCTGTTTGTCTTTTTAATGGACTTGTAAGATTGTTTCTTTTATCATTCCGCAGTATCTTGGTACATGTTTTCACATTTAAGATTATTGCCATTTTACATCTTGGTATACGTATAATTGCAAATTATAAAAGCTTGATTTGTTTCTTGGATTATTCCAATTCCTTTCTCACACATGATATAGCTTAAATATTTCATGTTGTGTTTATTAAAGTTTTTTTATAATGATCATGATTGAACATAATTTCGTATATATGCAACATTATTGTTATATGGCATATTGTTGTGATTAAATTATGTTGGACCTTTTAATCGACCCTCTTTGTAAAATCACATATTTGGAAAATGTTTTCCCTAAGAGTTCATTGCCTTTTTATGGCATTTTATCTTCTATCCATCACATGTTATATGATGCATCAATCCTTTTTTATGACCTTATTATTATTAGAGATGGTTGCTGAGGTGAGTTATGGGCACCTCGTGTTATGTCATTTTAGATCATGGTTTTAAAACTCGCCGAGTCAACTCGGTGACTCGGCTCGGCTCGGCCCTCCAACGAGTCAACTCGGCAAGCTAAACTCGTTCTGCGAAAACTCGGCCTTGACTCGGCCTGACTCGGGCGAGTTTTGGGCACTTTTTTCTTTTTTCATTTTTCAAAGGCTATGGGCATTTTTTTCATATGTAAGTGTTCATTTTTCAAAGAACAAATAGCATAATAACAATAGGCTTACCAACTTAATATAAAATCACAAAATTAGTAAAAGTCAATCAAATTTCACATGTCCATTCATTCTTTTTGGTAGCTCCAGGTAAGGAATCAAACCCAGTACCCCTCAATGAACATAGAGTGAATCCACTAATCCAGCTAACATAACTGATCCCTCATGCAACCATCTCTGAGACCTACACAATAGTTGGCAGCCTGCCTGTTCAAAACCAACAACATAAAATGCCCACATTTATCATTATGATATATATACATCACAACATTCTCATTATCCAAAGCTTATATGCATTTATGTGCAGATATATAAGGCATGGTCCAATCAACTCTACATCAGAAACACACTTACAAATATCAAGATAAAGTTCAATGTTCCCAAAATTTTGCAAGGATTTTCTGAGGCCCTGCAACACAACAACTATGTCCATATATTCAGGATGTAAACCATGATCGAGCATGGCTATTAAAGTTCTTGAAGCTAGTAATTAAGTCATTCTTTATATATTGTCTGGAAAGACTTGCTCCTGCTTGTGTAGTTTCTTTAGTAAATGTGAGATTTGAATTAAGAGCAATTTTACTTAATGTTATTTTACTTATTAATCAATTAAACTAGTAATTAAGTCATTCTACAAACCTTTATATGTTTAAATGACAATTTATATATTGTCTTTGTTTTAAAATCAAAAGTTAACAAAACCCGGTCCGAGTCACCGAGTTGACCCGCCGATTCACGAGTCAATAAAGAACGAGTCGAGTTCCGAGTCACGGGTTTTAAAACCTTGTTTTAGATTGTCCACTTGCCATATTATAGATGGTGATTGAGGTGAGTTATGGACACCTTGGGACTCTAGAATGATTTGGTATATGATCTCTTATTATGAGTGTGTCACTCGTTTGTTTTTGGCCATTGATTTTATGAATGCTCTTATTTATATATAAATGTGATGGATATATGATGTTTGAAACCTTAAATGTTTTAAGGTATATTAAAATCAAGGTTTTTTGGGATTATTACCTAACCTTTTATTGTTTATGAATCTTATGAGTGCATTTGCACATTTGAGTTTTGTGCTTTTGTGCACAAGTATTCTTGGTGTGTGTATATTCACACATTTATTCCAAAACATGCTTGTTATGGGTATTCTTTTTTAAGAATATTGTTTATTGATTCAAGGTTTTATTTGTATGTTTGTCACTACAAGTTTTGTTGCCTCAAAAGTCTTCTCCTTTTATAACTCTTATCTAAGTGTCATCACATGTAGACAAAAATTTTATTACACCTTTGTGTGTTGGTAGCCCTTTGTTGGTTTTGTTTCTCTTGTTCTAGTAGCTAAACACACTTGTCTTGAGTGTTATCATATGTAGACAAGACACGTTGATTCACACCATGGTGTGTGATTTTTAGTCCATGTTGACATTTGTGTCCTTGTTCTAGTCGCTGAGTTGTATGCTCATTGTTGGCTTCTTTCACTCAATTCAAGTGCCATTTTATGTAGACAAGAGATGTATTGTGTTTTTTAGCCCATGGTTGGCTTAAATACTCTTGTTCTAGTAGCTGAACATACTTGATCTTGAGTGTATTTTTACGTTGACAAGAGATGCTTTTTGTCCATGTTGGCGTGTATTCTCTTGTTCTTGTCGTTGATGCACTCATTTCAAGTATTATTATATGTAGACAAGAGGTATTTTTACACACCTTTGTGTGTGTCATTTGGCCTTTAATGACATTTTATTTATATTCTTGATCTATTAGCTTATACACTTGATTTACGAGTTTTGGAGGACTAATGAGGTAGTTGCTTGTAGTGGATGAACTACTATTGAAAATTGCAAAATTTCGTTCATAACTTGTGTTTTTAGATACAAGTGAATCATATCCATGATGTGTTTTTAAATCAAATTGATATTTTAGCATTTAATCTATATATGAAGTGCTTACAGTTTTTCGGCATCTTTTGTATTTGATATGCAAAATGAGTCTTTTGTCTCAAATGATATTCATTCTTGAATCTTGGGTGGATGCTTTAATATATTTAGTCAAATCATGCTTCTTATATATGACATTTGTTTGACATAGATCTTCGCCCTAAAAGATGTGAAAAACTCTATTGTTGATCTATGCGTGTTAAAATTATAAAGCCTCTTGAAGTTCATATTCATCATGTTTTTGAAACATTTGCATCCGTGTTCATTTTGACTAAAGTATGTTTGGAGCATGTTCATTAATAATTTTCTTTAAGTGTTAATTCATTTCATGATAGTATATGCATATGCTCATTATGACCTTTTAATGCCCTCATTCAATAAAGCATGTGTAGCTTATGCCTCTTCGTAGGCTTATTGTTGTGTCCCTTAGTGGACCT
This sequence comes from Nuphar pumila, assembly GCF_984573655.1. NCBI lineage: Eukaryota > Viridiplantae > Streptophyta > Magnoliopsida > Nymphaeales > Nymphaeaceae > Nuphar > Nuphar pumila. The sequence continues at coordinate 74,142,523 of NC_143250.1, read as the reverse complement.
TTTTGTTATTCCCCATTATGGGGTTGTGTTTGTCCAATGTTGGACCTTATGAATGCATTATGCATTCTTACAATTTGTTTCCGCTCACTCTTTAACATGATATTTGATTTTTGAAACATTGGTTTTCTAAATTTTCTTTTCATGCTTAAGTAATTATCCTATTATGCATAAATTTTGCACCTTGTTAGGAATGTTCCTTTTGAGAAAAGTACAAAGATATTGTTTACTTGTTCTTTGTTGTTATTCCACAGGATCTTGGAGATAGGACACAGAGAAGTACCCTGGATGGTTCGGGAAATGTGTTCATCATTTGAAGACAATTGGAGGAAGGCATTTTCAAGATTCAATTGCATCCTTGCCGAAGCCTCTTGGAGTCTTGCCCTTTTTTCAATCTTTTCGTTTCCCCGCAAAGATTGAAGGCGGGTGTTAAAATATGTGTACTCGTACACATATATGTTGAAATATAATCCTTAAATGTACATGTATATATTTATATATATATATATATAAAGATACGTATACACATATATATATATGTATATGTATCTCTATTTATATATATATATATATATATATATATATAAATATATATATTTTATCTTCCTAAAATACCCTCAAGGGTATTTTTGTAATTTGTCATTTTACACATATTCCAATTGGAATATGCATTATAATATTTCCTTTAATTTTATGTTTTTTATTTTTTATTTTTTGTTTTCATTCCACATTGGGGGCCTCCCAACAGAGACGTTGGGAGCCCCCAACGGTCACAAATGTGACCGTTGGGGGCACTCCAACGTTTCCTTTGGGAGCCCCCAAGGTGGTCCCTTTTGTGCTTATAAATAGGGGCTTGCCCCCTTTGTATTCTTCACTCCTTGGAGGAGCTTATGCTCCATTGTATAGGGTTTTTACCCTCTTCTTATTTCTTCAATAATATTCAACTTATGACTTTAAGTCATATTTACCCCTTTTTATGGGTTTATGTATTAGCACATGATGTGCTTGTGTTGTTCCCTTGAGTGGGTATATTCGCACTTAATGTGCATGTGTATGAGTTCATTATCGAACATAAAGTATTCAAAGCCACTTTCTAACATATGCTTCATGACAGTAATCTTCCCATCAACCTATGGACAAAAGCTTTTCATTCTGCCGTACATGTGATAAATAGACTGCCTATGGTCCTGGAAAATAAGTCTCCTTATTACTGTCTTTTTGGAGCTCACCCTAGTTACCATGATTTGCGTGTCTTCGGATGTGTTTGTTATGTGCATATTGATCAGTCCCCGAGAAACAAGTTTCAGGACAAGGCTCAGAAGTGTAGATTTGTGGGATACGCAGACGACTACAAAGGATATAGGTGTTATGATCCAACCACCAGGCGCATCAGAATCTCAAGGAATGTTGTCTTTGATTAGCAAAATTTTGATCACAGAGCCGGCACAACGAATATGTCCTCTAATACAACTGAAGTTTACTATCCTTGGCTGAATTCAGAACTTTTTGGTAGTTCCAATGAAGTTTGTCCTCCAGATTGTGTGCAGCAAGAAGAAGCAATGTTTGAGAACATTGGGACATCGGGATCATAGAATAAGGAAGAAGTACCATCATCCGTACCGGGCAGATACAAGGGAATTTTCTATTCTAGACAGAGAATGACAACATCAAGCCATCTAAATCATGCCTCAACAACCGATCCTACTTCCTTTCATACTTTTGAGGTCAGAAAATCAAATCGCATACGACATCTTATTGATAGGTGGGTCAACTGTAACAACTTCTCCTTGGATTTTCAGCTTTTTTTAACTGCTCTCAATAAGGAAGATGAACCTATTATGTACTATCAGGCAACCACTTCTACCAAATGGGTAGAAGCCATGAATGATGAAATGCATGCCTTACATGAATGTGGAACCTGAGACGTTGTTTCCAATCCACCTGACAAAAATGTTTTCGGATGCAAATGGGTCTACAAAATAAAGTATAAACTAGATGAAACCATTGAACGGTACAAGGCAAGACTGGTGGCAAAAGGGTTCACCCAAGAAGCAGGGCAAGACTATGATGAGACCTTCAGTCTGGTGGTGAGAATGGGAACAATTCAAATTATTCTTTCCTTGAATGTTGAACATGGATGAAAGCTGAGTCAGCTTGATGTGAAAAATGCATTCCTGCATGAGGATTTGAAGGAGGAAGTTTATATGGAACACCCTCTTGGATATCAAGAACAAAATTGTAAAACCCATGTGTGCAGGCTAAAAAGAGCTATCTATGGTCTAAAACAAGCATCTCGTTCTTGGTTTGACAGCTTCTCGCTTGAGATTCAAAAACATGGATTTTCACGTTCTCTACTGGATCACCTCATTATTTATCTTTAGAAGTCAGAATGTAACCACTCTACTTTTAATTTATGTTGACAATATTGTCATCACAGGAAACTCTGAAGCTCACATCAAAGAAGTAAAAAACTTACTAGGTCAGAGGTTCAAAATGAAAGATCTTGGTGTCCTGCTTTATTTTCTTGGTGTAAAAGTTGACAACCAGGCTCATGACTTGACGCTCATTCAACACAAGTATACCGTAGATGTTCTCAGCAAGGCAGGTATGAAAGACTGCAAACCTCTAAGAACTCCAAGTGTGCTTTACCAAAAACTTAGCACTCATGATGGAGACCTGTGTGAGGACCCCACCAGGTATCGCAATCTAATAGGGATATTACAGTATCTCACATTCACTCGTCCTGATATTGTTTATTCAGTCAATCAAGTGTCTCAGTTTATGCATGCACTACGTACTGGACATATGGAAGCGATTAAGAGGATTCTTAGATATCTGAAAGGGACCATTGGGGATGAATTGATATATTCACAACAGTCGTATGGCAAGGATGAGCATGAACTTACTATATATTGTGATGCAGATTGGACAGGGGATCCTGATGAACGAAGATCTAAATCAGGATATTGTGTTTTTATTGAAAAAAATTTAGTCTCTTGGAGTAGTAAAAAATAAAAGGCTGTCGCTAGGTCAAGCACTAAGGCTGATTATAGATCCATGGCTGCTGCTACTGCCGAAGCCACGTGGATTAGGCATCTACTAACTGAAGTGGGAGAAAAGATCTCACACTCTACCTTGTTATGTGACAATCAAAGTGCTCTCAACATGTCATTCAATCCAGTATATCACAGTCGTGCTAAGCATATTGAGATCGACCAACACTTTGTAAGACAAAAAATTAAAGAAAAAGAGATCGAGCCTGAGTTTGTCAATACTGAAAGACAAGTTGCAGACATATTTACAAAGCGCTTGACAAAAGATCATTTTTGGATGCTTAAAGGTAAGTTGTTCATGGTCCAAAATCATGATCAACTTGAGGGGGGGGGGGGTGAAAAAGTGTATTCTGGGTTATTAGGACCCGACCTGAGTCCATTGTATGTACAGTCTGGATATTAGGACCCGAGTCATGTACAAGCATTATTTTATTTCTTTCTGGTCTGGACACTGCACCAGACCTGGATCCATACTGTTTCTTTAAACATATTAATACAAGTTTAGGTCACGATTTCGTTAGTCAAAATCGTGAGAGCCGCAACCCCTTCTTCCTCTTCTTCTTCTGTTCTCTCTCTCTCTCTCGCGCGCTTTTCTCAATACAGGTACCAGAGGAGATTCTAACATAATGCTCCTTCAAATATACCATACACTCTGATACCATGTCATGAAATACAAGAAATGCTATAGGATGCCACTTATGGGCTTTACAAACACAAAAGCATACACAACCAAAGACCACTTATGGGTCAAAATACAAACACAAACACAAAACCCACTAGTGGGCTAGAGAGAGAACATGAAAAAATATAGGATCTTATTTCAATAAGTGCTTGAGACAAGTATACTTAACAAGGGGGGATTCATCCCCTATTTATACACAGAAGGGAGACCCAAAGGGCCATTGGGAGTGCTCCCAACGACTCTTTGGATCAAGAGCATTATAAAGACAATCATGCTCTTGATAAAATGTAAAAATGAAAAGGGTAAAATCCCTAAAGTGTCCCCAGTGAACACAACTAATTACAATTAGTAAAATGACAAAAATACCCCAACGGGTATTTTACCTATTACATCAATAGAAACATATATATATATATATATATATATATATATATATATATATATATATATATATCGAAAAACATGATCTCCAATAATTTGACCATGCCGAACACACAAGATTTAAGGAAAACATGAAAAAACCCCCTTCAAAAACCCATTTAGCTAGAAAAGTGGTAAGCAGCTACCACCTTTATATATATATATATATATATATATATATATATATATATATATATATATATATATATATATATATATATATATAAAAGGAACCGTGCTAAACGCTAAATGAAACATTTTATTGGATTGTCAGTGTTTTTTTCGAAATTTTGACCGTACAAATGTGTTTAACATGATTGATTTACTAGAAATCAAGACTTGGATCATGCTTTTTGGATAAAAAAAAGTATTTGGAGTCTCAAAAATTTATGAAAATTATTTGTTGATTTTTAAAACCTTATAAAAACCTATCCATGCATTGGAATCAAATGCTCCAAGAAATGATTCCCATAAAAACAAGCATATAGATCACATCTGTAAGGTCATAATTAAAAAAAAAACATCAAAAAACCAATAAAATGTTTCATTTAGCACCATCATATTTAGCATAAATCCTGCATATATATATATATATATATATATATATATATATATATATATATATATATATATATATAGGAAAATGAAAACCTACCCAATAAGAAACTTTTATTGAATTTTCAATGTTTTTTCAAAATTCTGACCTCACATATGTGTTCAATATGATTGATTTACTAGAAATCGACAATTGGATCATGCATTTTGGATGAAAAAATGGTATTTGGAGCCTCGAAAATTTATGAAATTGTAGGCCATTGATTTTTGAAACCTTATAAAAACATATCCATGCATCGAAATCAAATACTCTAAAAAATGATTCCTATAAAAACAAACACATAGATCACATCTGTAAGGTCAGAATTTTGAAAAAACTACGGGTACGGATACAAAGGGTAAGACACGACAAATCCAAAAAATGTGGGGTACGGGGATATGACTATATATATATTTAATATCACATAAATACAAAATAAATTCAAAATAAACTGAATATAATATAAATATATATGTTATTTCTAAAATATATATTATATACTGAAAATATAAAATTATAAAATGAAAATATAATTATAAATTATAAATTGAATACAAACTTGTATGTACAGAGGGTAAAATGGCGTGTCTATGTGTCAACGTGTGTCGACACGGGGACATGCGTTTCGACATGGGTACGGAAGGCAAAATGGAGTGTGCGTGATATAGCCTATATATTTATATAATCATGGTGTGACTTGGTCATTTAACCTAGTTGTTAATCATAGGTGCAAGCCATATCAACCCAATCTGTCCTCACAGATGTGTTCAGCATGATATTGCTTGCTAGAGAACACACTTTGGATCATGTTTTCCGATGTAAAAACATAATTTATCAAGTCTAAAATTTTTGAACAATGTGGGCCATTCATTCTTCCAGCCATTGGAAAAACCTCTTACACAATCGCATGATCCAAAATCCACTTCCTATTAAACAAACCATGTAGATCACATCTGTAGGGTCTGATCTGAAAAAGAAAAAAAAGATGTTGAAAAATGGGCATTTTCAAGTATGACATAAAGGCGATCTGACCAAATATTAACCAAATATATATCAAGGTGAGATCCCTGGAAGACAAACCATGCTGAACTATAGGTCAGATTGAGTGGATATGCTTGCACCTATGATTTCTAACTAGATAGATACAGTACTACTATCTACTGTATGTACAATCTAGTTGGAAAATCATAGATTGTATATAGGTTAATATATGCTGCAGTCAACTGTATGTACAATCTAGTAGAAAACACCACATCTTTCACATTTTTTTTGTGAATCTAAAGCTTACAAATGTGGTCTACATGGTTTGTTAATTTGTTTATTAGAAAGCATGTTTTTAATCATGTGATTATGATATGTAAGTGTTAAAATATATTGTGTATATTTGATATGTGTATATTTATACAATGTACGTATATTTATACAATATACATATATCAGGAGCATTTTGATCTTTTCCTATCCTTTAATAAATACAGTCTAATAGGGACTGTATTGTCCTTTTATTTTATTGATTTTTTTTCTGCTATTTGTTTTTAGTCATAGAAGACTGTTGGGAGACAATCCTGTAATGAAATATGCGGAAAAGAAATGTATGTCCTACAATGGACATTCACACAGAAATCAAAGAACAAGTCCAAAAGAGGACATACACAAAAGCCAATAATGGATAGAAAGCATAAAATCTTATAAATGCACTAAAGGGCTTGAAGAAGCCACACAATACAAAGGGGGAGACCCCACTTATTTATAGGCAAGAGAGGAGTGAGGGAGAGTTAGAGAAAAGCAAGAGAGAGGGACCATTGGGAGTCCCAACAAGGAGTCGTTGGGCTCCCAACGGTCACAATTGTGACCGTTAGGGGCCCAATGACTCTTTGTTGGGGCCCCCAATGGCTGTGCATTAAATGCACAAAAAGAAACAAAAAAGACAAAAAAAGAAATAAGAAAAAAATAGAAAAAGAAAAAGGAAAAAGGAAGAAAAGGAAAAAGTCTAAAATGCCCCTATTGGGCGAGATTACAAAACTACCCCTTATCGGGTAGTGACTGTTATATATATATATATATATATAAATATGTATTACATATATTTTAACACCCTCCCTCAAGCTTTACGGGGATACAACGGAAAGCTTGTTGAGAAGAAACATGAAACGAGGAGCAGCAAGAGCTTTGGTGAAGAAGTCCGCCAACTAGTACTCGGATGTGACGTAGGGCAGTGCTATGGTTCCTTTTAGGTATTCATCTCGAACATAGTGACAATCCATCTCAATGTGTTTAGTATGCTCATGGAAGGTGTGGTTGCTTGCAATATAGATAGCACTCTTGTTATCGCAACACATCTTCGAAGGAATTGAGATGACGATGCCCATATCACAGAGGAGACTTCTAAGCCACACAAGCTCCATGGTTGTAGTGGCCATTGCACGATATTCCGCTTTAGTTGAGGACAATGATACTTTATGCTGCTTCTTGCATTTCCAAGAAATCATAGTCACCTAAGAAAACACAAAAACCAGTGGTTGAGACTCTATCATTGGGATTTTCTCCCCAATCAGCATCTGTATAAGCAATTAAATCAAGGGATGATGAGGAGGAAAGAAAAACTCCCTTAGTTATGGTGTTTTTAATGTATCTGACAATCCTTAAGACTGCACTCATGTGCACAGTTGTAGGTGCATGTTGAAACTGACTGACGGAGTGAATTGCATGAGCTATGTCTGGCCGAGTGATGAATAAGTATGTCAAATACCCAACGAGTTGACGGTAGGGAGTAGGATTCTCAAGAAGTGTCCCATCTTCCAGCCTTAGCTTTGCATTGATAACCTCAGGGGTTTCTGTCTTCTTATCATCCGAAATTCAAGACTTGGAACAAATGTCAGCAACAAGTTTCATTTGAGATATAATATACCCTCGGGGTGAATATGCAACTTCAATACCTAAAAAATATCTTAAGAAACCAAGGTCAGACATGTCAAAATTTTCTTTTAAAATTTTCTTAATATCATGGATTCCTTGCTCATCACTTCCAGTGATGATCATATCATCAACATATAGTAGTAGAATAACTACAGAGGACCCTGCACTTTTCACAAATAACGCAGTGTCAGTATAACATGAACGAAAATTTAGGCTAGTCATTACATTGCTAAATCTATCATGCCAAGCCTTTGGAGCTTGTTTTAACCCATAAAGTGTCTTTTTTAGTTTAAGAATTTTGTTTTCACCAATAGATACTCCTGGTGGAGGATCCATGTAGACCTCTTCACTTAGTTCACCATTAAGAAATGCGTTCTTAACATCCAATTGATAGATATGCCATTTTTTAACGGATGCAACCGCAATAAGAGTCCTAACACTAGTCATTCTAGCTACGGGAGCAAAGGTTTCTTCATAGTCTATTCCGTACTCTTGAGCATATCCTTTGGCTACCAACCTAGTTTTATAACGTTCTAATGACCCATCACTTTTAGTTTTAATTTTGAAGACCCATCTACATCCAATAGACTTCTTTCCCGTGGGTAATGAAGTTATTTCTCAAGTTTTAGCCTTTTCAAGGGCACTAAGTTCTAGTTTCATGACTTCAACCCATTGAGGAATGTTTTTGGCTTCATTATAGTGTGATGGTTCATGATAAGAGTGTAATGCAATTAGGCATGCCCTATATTTAGGTGTTAGGGACTCATAGGATACAAACCTATTAGGAGGATTGGAGATTCGGCTAGATCTCCTTAAAGAGGTTTCTTCCATGTTGGAACTTTGAGAATATTTTTCTAAAGCGCTTATGGGAGTTTCTTGACCACGCCTTGTATAGGTTTGAATTGACCTATTTTCAAAATCATTACTTCCATTTTCAACATTACTAAGAGGAGTATCCTCTAAATCATTAGGAACATCCTCTACGTGAGGAGTCACATCTTCTTGAGAAAGAAGATCAAATAAGAAAGTATATTCACTTTCATCAATATCTTTATTTTTCTCAAAACCGTTCTCATTTTCTAAAAAGGTAACATCTTTGGATACATATAGTTTGTTACTTTTGGGATCGAAGCACCTAAAACCTTTTTGATTTTCTCCGTATCCTAAGAACACACATTCAATAGCTTTGGGAGATAACTTATCTCGGACAAAGCACTTACACCCAAAATTTTTTAATCTATTAAAGTCTGGTGTTCTTTCAAAAAGTTTTTCATATGGAGATATACTTTGTAGGGATGAGGATATCATTCTATGTATCAAATAAGTGGAGGTTAAGGCGGCTTCGGCCCAATAACATTTTGGAATTTCTTTGGAAATGAGAATAGTCCTAGTGGTTTCCAAGATGTGTCTATGCTTTCTCTCGGCTAGACCGTTTTGTTGGGGAGTCCTAGGACATGACTTTTGATGACAAATTCCATTGGTTTCCAAATATTCTTGAAATTCATTTGACATATATTCTCCACCGGAATCGGATCGAAGAATAGAGATATTAGTTGAAAATTGATTCTTGACAATCATATAATTTTTTTTAAAGAAATTAAAAACTTCGGATTTTAGATTGAGAAAATAGATCCACACATATCGAGTGAAATCATCAATGAAAGTAACATAATATGAGTATCCTCCTTTTGATATGACCGGAGAAGGACCCCAAACATCCGAATGAACTAATTCAAAGGGTCTTTTGGACACAAATGTTCTCTTTATAAAGGGGGTGGATTTCATTTTTCCAAAAATACAACTCTTTGCAAACAAAATGTTTCTCATTACAAAATTTCTTTCCAAAAGGAAAGGAGTACATTTTTGAGAAGCTTGGATGTCCAAGTCTTTGATGCCAAGTTTCTATATTTTTATCTTGGACATGATTACAAAATGATTTAGTGGGAAGTTTCAAATTGTTCATATAGTAGAGATCTCCCCTCCTATGGCCTTGCCCAATCCGCTTCCCGGACTGGAGATCCTGTATAGAGCAATCCTTGGTTGAGAAGGAGATTTCACATCTATGATCACATATTTGAGAGACAGATAAAAGATTTAAATTAAGTTGAGGTACTACTCTTACATTTGGTACAAAAAATTCTTTTGAAAAGTCTAAGGTTCCAAAACTTTTAACTTGTAAAGAGGTACCATCGGCGGTGGAAACAAAAGAATTTTTGGAGTTGCTACATACACTGGATAGTCCATTTTCAATAGGGGTCATATGAAAAGATGCTTCAGAATCAAGAATCCAAGAAGGCGTACCTGGAGGAGAAGAAGAGGCAATGGCGGCTCCCGAAGTTGACGGCGATTTGAGTAGAATTTGAAGTGCTTCGGATAGTTGAGCAAGGGAAAATGACTCTTTCCCTTTCATTGACTCCTCCTTTTGTGGGATTTCTTCAATAATAACAACTTTATCTTTTGGAGGTTCATTTATCTTTGGACAATTAAGTCTTATATGACCCGGTTCTTGACAATGATGGCAAATGGCTTTCCTATAATTGCCATTATAGTTATTTTGCCTCCCAAAGTGTGGAGGCTTATAAGCTTTCATATGATTGTCAGGTTTAGACACGGCAAGAACATCATCTCATCCTTTAATCATGCCAAGATGCGTTTCTTCTTGGCATATTTCGGCTATGTCATCTTCCAATGGAAGCAATTTTGATCTATGAAGAAGGCAGGACCTAACTTGTTCATATTCGGGCTTAAGCCCATGTAAAAATTGGAAAAAGTGTTCTTTCTCCATTTGTTCTCTCCTCATTTTCACATCTTCACTTGATACCCATTTGGGTTCAAGAAGGGATAGCTCATCCCATAAAGGTCCAAGAGTGCTATAGTAATTTCTTACACTCATTTTACCTTGCTTAATGGTACGGATTTTTTCTTGGATAAAAAATTGACGAGCAAGGTCTTTTTGGGTATACATACCTTTCATAAAAAACCATGCTTCATTTGCTAGGCGGAATTTATCAATGTTGGCGCAAATTTTTAGCTCCACGTTGTTCATGAACCATGCAAGAATTTTTGCATGTTTACTTTCCCAATCTTCTACCTTGGATTGGTGATCTTCAATAGCCTTCATGCGAGCATTTCCTTCTAGAGCTTTTTCTTGATCACCATCAATTTTTGTAAGTTGAAGTTGAGGTTCCCTAATGGTGCCCATAACATATCCCCAAAGCTTTTTACCTTTGAGGTTGTTCTCCATGACGACGGCCCACATCATGTAGTTAGTACCATTAAGCTTGAAGGAGAGATCAATCTTTTGTTCTCCTTCCATTATATAATCAAGAATGGAGGACAAACAAAGAGAGAGAGAAAACAAGACAACTAGCTATATGAATCAAGAGCACAACCAAGGCTCTGATACCATGTAATGAAATATGCGAAAAAGAAATGTATGTCCTACAATGGACGAGAGTTAGAGAAAAGCAAGAGAGAGGGACCATTGGGAGTCCCAACAAGGAGTCGTTGGGCCCCCCAATGGCTGTGCATTAAATGCACAAAAAGAAACAAAAAAGACAAAAAAAGAAATAAGAAAAAAATAGAAAAAGAAAAAGGAAAAAGGAAGAAAAGGAAAAAGTCTAAAATGCCCCTATTGGGCGAGATTACAAAACTACCCCTTATCGGGTAGTGACTGTTAAATATATATATATATATATATATATATAAATATATGTATTACATATATTTTAACAAATCCAACTAGTCATTGGACTGCTCCCAACAACCGTTGGAGGCAGTCCATTCCTCTAGTGTATTTGTGGTTCTATAAATAGAGCCACACTCTCTTGTAAACATATGCTTTTTTTCAAACATATTTGTTGAAGTTGTAAATTTATTATTTTTATATTGTGGTGTTGAAGTTTGTGTTTTGTATATTTTCTTTGTGAGATTGTAATCGGTCCATTAGAGATCATGCACTTGTCTAGCCCTTCGTTTGCATTGTGATTGTGCACATCTTGTTACATTTCATGGTATCAGAGCCTTGGGCTCTTGTAGCGGTAAAAATCATCTTGAGTGTACTCTCTTTGTGGTAGTGGTCATCAAGCTTATTTTTTCAACATGGGTGAAGAAAAATCTGCTTCCGTCATCTCCTACAAGCTCAATGAAAACAACTACTTGATGTGGGCTACCGCAATGAAAAACCATATCAAGGAGAAAAAGTTTTGGGGTTTTGTTAGTGGAACCACTAATGAACCTCAACTAAAGATAACAAGAAGAGAAAGAGATCAAATCAAAGTTTTCTTCGAAGAAGAAAAGGAGAAGGTTTTACAAAAATATCAAGACAAAATTGAAGATTGGGAGGCTAATAACGCTCAAATTCATGATTTATGAATACCATAGAGTTCAAGATTGCCACCAACATCATCAAATTCAAAAAGGCATGCAATGCATGTTTTTTTTTTTAAAATAGCACATTCATCTAAAAGGATATGGTTAGACTATATTATCTCTAAGATAAGGTACACACTATTAAACAAGGGGATAAAAGTGTAAGGGATTTTTATGATCTCTTATCTCCTATTTGGGACGAGTTGTCTATGTTGGAACCAAAATGGGAAGGTTAGGCTATTGAGATGAAAAAACAAGTTGAAAGAAAAAATATTTTTTCTTTTTTATATTGTCTTCGACCGGAATTTGAGCAAGTTAGGTCCTCTTTACTTCATAGGACCTCAACTCCTTCTATTAAGTGATTCTCTTGCTCAAATATGTCAAGAAGAAACTAGACTTGGAATACACAAGTTTAGTGATGAGGTACTTGCCGTATCAAGACTCAGAAACTTTGTAAGTCTAGTGATGAGGTGCTTTACCATTGGAGGCAGTCCAACAATTGTTGGACTGTCTCCCTCTAGTCTGTGTGGCTCTATAAATAGAGCCACAGTCTCTTGTAAACGCATGTTTTTTCAAGCATATTTGTTGAAGTTATAAAATTATTATTTTTACATTGTGTTGTTGAAGTTTGTGTTTTATATATCTCCTTTGTGAAATTGTAATCGGTCTATTAGAGACCATATTATGATTCGTGCACTTTTGTAACCCTTTGTTGGCATTGTGATTGTGCACATCTTGTTTCATTTCAGTAAATAGGTTTTTAAAGGGCTTAAAAAATGAGTGGTTCAACAATGCGCTAAAATTTTACAAATTTGAATAACATATTTCTACATTGAAATAACACATGCAATCCCTGAGAAACAAAACCATGCTGAATGCATCTATGAGGTCAAATTGACGTTCTAACTAGATAGTACTACTGGGGAGAGAGAGAAGGTCACTGAATATGTATGTTTTGTTATGAGAAAATTGTTTTATTTTTTTGGTTTATGATTGGATAAAACAAAGAAGATACCTTAAGATTTTTTTCCATCACTGTAAAAGCTTTTTTTTTAATATCATTTTGATGATGAATTCTCTAGTCTTTTTGGGTTAACTGACTTAATGCCATTTGTCTTGTTATCATTTAATTGTTATAAGAAGTGAAAAATGATCTTCTTGGAACAAAATTATGTTCGAATTTCTCTGGTTGTATTCTACTTTATATTCCGCATCCTGCCATAGTGTTTTCGTGGTCGTCAACTAAGCAGCAACATGACCAACATCTGACTTTTGACATTATGGATGTTTGGTTGGAGCTGAGAGCTGTGCTATATTGCTTCCCAAAGGGAGTAAAATGGGGACTACTCTGTATTTTAATTGCATGCACCTTTGCACTACGAGATCTTTCCATTAGAATCATCATTACCGCATGTACTGAATTATATAGCATTTTGAGCATTATACTGTTTCTGCTATTAAAGTTGACTGTAGTTTACAGTTGATCATTCACAGAATATTGCTGGCCTGGCACCTTCCGCACTATAACTGACCTTCAGTTTAAGGTTTTAAGCTGAAGAATTTTTTAGCATGTCCTTTTAGCTGATAGGGATAACTTAGATCATACTAGCATTGTTCTATTAGTTATATTCCCATCTGTCTGCGTTGAGGTTAGTTCATCTGGATTGTGAAGGGGTCAATAGTTCTGTGCAAAGGGGAATTATTTCACTTTTGTTTTTCGTTTAGCTTAGTTCATCTGGATTGTGAAATGGTCAATAGTTCTGTGTAAAGGAGAATTATCACTTTTGTTTTTAGTTTTAGATCCATTCACTACTTCATGGTTTTTTGTTAGGTTGAAGTGGCTGGCAGGGCTTAGTTTTTCAGATTTGTGACTTGCAAAGAATGAGGTTAATAGTTATCTATGCGTGCAATGCTGCACCACTTGGCACAAATGCAGCCCTCATATTTGGCACTGAAAATCAATTGGACAGAAAGTATCAAACCTCAAGTTATTAATCTAATGTGTCACGATTGCAGGAGGGCATGGCTTCTCTCCCGGCATGGGCACAATGCTAACAGGAGGTGCTGCAGCGGCTGCCGCAGCTTATGGAGCTCACCATCTGAGTCACGGTTCTCATTCTGGGCATGGTGGATTTGTCGGCCATGCCGCGGGACATGGCCATGGGAAGTTCAAGCACGGCAAATTTGGGAAGCATGGCAAACATGGAAAGCATGGCAAACATGGAAAACATGGCAAGTTCAAGAAGTGGAAGTAATGCTTTTACATATCTCCTACGTATCGTCCAGCTGCGTCGTATCCAATAATGCTGCTTTTAACTTCTTTTAGATGGACTTGTGGTGTTTGGGCAAAGCTCGTGCACTATGGGCTTTGCTTGAATTTTATTGTCCTTGCTCGCTTTTAATCATTTGATGTCTTAGTGGATAAGTATTTAATATAATATATGTTTGCTTGCTGCAGTGGATTGTACCTGCAAATTAGTTGGGATTTCACAATGCCGTTTGGATTCAATTAACCTCATAGATGTGTTCCAACATGGTCGATTTGGTGGGAATCGATCCTTGGATAATTTTTTTGACAAAAAAACATGTTTTTGAGTTGAAAAAAATTGGTGCATTTACCGTCGTCAATAGTTGCATCTCCAGGAAAACCCGTACATAGGTTGGACTCTGGTGAGCCTAAAGCTGGTTCTTACTGAAAAAATCGTGTAGGTCACATCTATAAAGTTAAAATTAACAAAAGAAAAGGTGTAATAAACATTAACCTGTATTTGTAATTTTACAATAGAAGTGTCAATGGGTCGTCTTTGACGCAAACCTGACACCTATCAAACCTTGTAAGGTCAGGGTTTAGTGATAAACAAGGAGGGAGGTCCAATTAGAATCCAGGTCAAACTCAAAGGATCAGATTAATTTATGGATCTGGGTATGGTTTGTGAAATTTCATACCAGACCCAGGCCCAACCCAACTTTTGGACTAAGATCTGCAATTTTTCAACGTAAAAAAAGATTAAAAAAATATTATTTTGCCTGGTATGGTTCGGGTCTGGTTCATATAATCTTTATAGGATCCGGGTATGGTTTCTCTTATAGTGGCTCTGATTGAACTTGGGTCTGGTCTTGGTATCATTTGAATTTGGTCCCGCCTAAGTCCGAACCAAACCTGACCCGCTGTCACTCCTATTTTACACATCTGTGCCCATCCTGTCATACAGGAGAGTTAGTCTTATCCTAGTCATATTGGTAGGACGGTACAAACACCAATCATTCAGAAATCTCATTATCGGTAAAATCTTGTGATATATTAAAAACTTTTGTTTTTCTTGAAAAAAATCTTGGGAAAATATTGATATATATAAAATTGCAGTAAAACTTATAAATAACACAAAAACGTTAAAACAAATTTTAGTGGGTTAATCACTTAAAAGGCACTTTAAAAACATGAGATTGTCTAAACTAGGGATGGCAGTGGACTGGAGCGGGGATGGGTTCTCTACGCCTGCCCTGTCTCAAAATTTTGCCCTCCATCCCCACCTTCATCCTTGCACAGGTTTTGATTTTAACCTCTATTCTCGGTCCATTCCCTGTTTCATGTCCTCCATTCCTGGTCCAAACAGGGTGAGGCAGGACGGGGCTTAATTTTCCCGGTCCTTTCGTCGCTGCCGCGTTCCACCATTAGACGGAGAGAGGAGAGATTTGAGAAAGGGTTTTGGGTTAGGGTTATATATATATATATATATATATATATATATATATATATATATAGAGAGAGAGAGAGAGAGAGAGAGAGCATATTATGCCCCATTTCTCGTTCTGCCCTATAGGTTTTAAGTGTTTTATGATAGATCTAAACTATTAGATGTGTTTAGCATGATCGATTTAGTGGGAATCAACTCTTGGATCATCTTTTTTTGATGAAAAAACATATTTTTATGAGCCAGGAAAAATTGGTACCTTCATAGCCATTGATTTTGGATTAATGGAAAAACCTATATATAGGTCAGATTCTGGCAATCCAAATGCTTGTTCACACTAAACAAAACCTATAGATTATATTTACGGTGTTATACGTGAATAAAGACTTAAAACTACTATTTTTGAAGGGGCCTAACAAGACCTAACAAAAAAGGGGGTCTAACGACACATTACTCATATATATACAAAGGTATAATAGTAATTTTCTTAACGGGGATCGAGGATGGAGCAGGGGCAAGAGTAAGTCCATCTTCGCATAGGTTTTGATTTTAACCTCCATCCCCGATCCAAACAGGGTGAGGGGGGGGGGGGGCACGTTTCCCCCCAAGTCCACAACCATCCCTAGTCTAAAAAAATGATATTTAAAATTTTTTCATGTTTTAAGGGTTAAATGATCATATTGTATGAAAAAATGACATGTTTTAAAAAATGACTTGCTGAATAGACAATATTGCAGGTTCCCAAATTTCTTGACACTTATCCCTCGTAAGTGCGAATTTCTATTTTTTGCACGTCATGACGCTAAAATAATATACCTATGAAACTCATCAACAAAATCACATCTAAGGTTGTAATTTTCTAAAAAAGATTACAAAATTTCAAAAATTTTGCAAAACTCGTGATGCGTTTCGCGATCACCTGTGAAAATCATAAAATTTGTAAAAGTTTGATATTTGTGAAATTGGGAACAAGTATCACATGAAGTATTGTTTTTCTTGCGAAATTCTGTACAAGCATAATATAAAAGCAAAGCTAGGGTTTTATAGAATCTAGGTTTTTGTGGTATCCAACCAGTGAAAACTTATGACTTTTTTAGGGCCAGGCATCTGAGATGAAAAGATTGGCAACACTTCATCAACAAAAAATCATTGACATTGATTTTTTTCGGTAAGGACATCTTATCGTATATGTGACATTGAAAATAAAATCCAAAACCCATTCTCATCATAGAGAACGAGAACGATGATGATGTATCTTCTCATCAACACAGAGTCAACGTATCTCACAATCATCATTCGATCATGTGGTACAGGTGAGATATGCAACATTTTTTAGGCCTCCACTTTAATGATTTGTAAGTTTTTCTGGTAAGTGGGATATGAAACCAAAAGTCTGCAAGTTTTCATCTAAAAACCCGTTCTCATCATGAACAATGATGGTGTAGAATCAATGAAGGGCCTCCACTATAGCAAACTGTGATAACCGAATAAATATGTTTTCTCTCGATCAACACATGGTCAACATATCTTGTAGTCAGTGTTTGATCACATGGTATGGGTAAGATAGAAAAAATAAGGAGAATAACATAGAGTATAGTGTTTTATTTTAATCAAAGATGCAATGATATACAATATTATTGAGATTCAAGAGATGATGATGCCTCTACACTGTCTGTTTTCTCCCCATAAAAGAAACAACGAGAAGAGCATTCTTAAAAAAAAATGAAATGAATGCAATGTATAAACAATTTCATTTTGTAAAAGAATGAAATGAATGCAATGTATGAGCGACTATTGAGATTCAAGAGATGGCGATGCCTCTACACAGTCTGTTTTCTCCCCATAAAAGAGGCAATGAGAAGAACATTCTTGTGAAAGAGTAAAATGAATGCAATGTATGAGCAACTTCACTTTGTGAAAGAATAAAATTAATGCAATTTATAAGAATTTTCATTTTGTGAAATAATTGAATGAATGCAATGTATGAGCACCTTTATTTTCTCAATTTCCTTTTACGTTCAGATGCTTTATTTTCGCAAACGCTAAATTTTGGCCCTCCTCCAACGATTTTTTCGGCGAATCTCTTGCGAATGGTGGAGGCGAATAAGAAATTTCACAAGAAAAAAGAAATTCGCAATACCGGTAAGATGGTAATAAGAAATTTCACAATATCGAATTTTCGTAAATTTTTGCACATACCTTGCAAAATTCCTTTCTGATTTTAAAAAATAAACATAAATTCACATGCACCTTGCAAAATTTATTTTTGATTTAAAAAGAATAAACTAAAATTTGCATGTATCTTGCAAAATTCCTTTCCAATACAAAAAATCATCATTTGCAAAATTCACATATACATCATACATAATTAATTATTATAAACAAATCAATCACTTGCTATATAAATAATACATATCAAACAAAAAAAATAAGATCAAACAACTTTATTACCTATTATATATACAATTCATCATTAATTTGGTCATCCCCTATTGTTTCTGAGTCTAATTCAACCAACATGGTATAATTAAAATCATACCAATCATCTAATTTTGCATTGTGCTCGTCATTGTTGCTAGCAGAAAATGACTAATCGACTGCACAAAGTAAATCAAAACACATCGTATCCATGACTCTCTTTGCTTTCAAAAGTACATTATTGTATTCCCAACTTTCAAGATTAATAAAAAAAATAACACCTTTAGTTCAAGCATAAATTAGAAAGACCGTCAACCTTTACCTAGATTTGTCATTTGCGTTGGAAGACTGTGTATAATACAATATCCTATGATGAAAATCACCGATACTAGTTTGTGTAAGTGGTCCACATCATTTACAGTTATTATCTCATTATTAATTATTAGGAACAATGGGATGTTTGCCAGAGGAGTGAGCTCAATAGTTGGTGGCTGAATATCATACACATTATCCACATGATTTTCATCATTATATTCTTGTACATCACTTTTGATCACGTTTTGTATCACTTCGGACTGCCACTTGATGTTTAACTATGCATCATCTAACTTCTTGTTTAACTTCACAATCATTGTAAATTCTTGTAGCTTTAGTAGCAACTAAGTAGATGTTCTTATACATCGAATGTATACTATCATCATTTAAAAGATGTATCCACATATCTTTACCATTTAATTTTAGAGTGCATTTATATTGGAGGACCATTAACTCTTCCATATATCCAATTTTATGAGATATTAATGTTACAAATTTCTTATAGTTGTTATTTTTAGAAACCATTATAAATATTCAAAGGGGTTACTCAGTGCTACAATAATTTACAAATATAATTTTAGCAACCATCATAACTACCTACACCAACCCTACAACATATCACTCAGTTAACAACTTTGAAAACCAACAACCCACATTAAACTACAATACCCCTATAACCGACCCCTATTCAATGCTTGTACACAGTCAACCCCAACCACATCTAACTAATTGAATGCTTTTGCACAATCAACCTTAACCCCAATCAAACAAAAATAAATATTGACAAAACTACCGAATATTGACAAGAAAAAAAAAAGGTAACTATATGTGAAAATCCTAAAGATCATAAATCCTAAATGGTAAATAGGGAAAAGAAGTAAATCCTAAATGATAAACGGGAAAAACAAAAAGATACTACAATCTTGATAACTAACTGAAGAAGTGGAGGAGAAGGATACTGCTACCTCGCACGAGGTGAAGCAAACAACTTTCATAGGAATCTTTGAAAGGGTTGGGGTTTTAGAGAAAGGAGGAATGGGGTTACCACTCTTTCTAGATAAAAACAAGAAAAAAACCTAAACACACATTTATATGTGACAAAATTCTGTAAGAAAAAGAATTTTTGCATTATAGGTGTAATGCAAATAAGAAATTTCATAATATCAGAATTTTGCAACAAAAAAATTGCAATACTCGTCCACAATTTCACAATTACCAGACTTTCACAAATTTTATGATTTTTGCAGTTGATCACACAAAACTCATTATGAGTTTCACAAATTGTTTGAATTTTTGCAATATTTTTTGGAAAATCACAAACTCAAATACAATTTTGTTAAAGAGTTCCATGGGTGTATTCTTTTAGCATCATGGTGTGCGAAAATAAAAAATTTGCACCTGCGGGGGGTAAAAGTATCAAGAAAAAATTGAGAACCTACAATATTGTCCATTCGCCGGATTTGGTAATAGAAACACATCATTTTTTCGTAAGCAATTGTCCAAAACAATTTAACGAGTCTTTTTATTCAAGACTAATGCTAGACCTAAAGATTTGGTTTTTGAAACCACCTCTAGCATCTCGCCACCGGTCTAGCTCGTTCACTCATTCCTTGAATGTTTATTATATACAAAGGTTAGACTTCACAAGTCTCAGTAAGAACATAGTAACATTATATGCTTGCACAAAACTAAGAATACACGTAATCCCACATCTATTTAGAATATATGCATCTCAACATAATAATCATAATGCATCACTTGAATAATTATAAAGAGAACTCATGCATCAATTTGCAAAATAATAACATATCCATGATAAAGCATAAAAATCATCAGTTGCATGCTTTCAATAGATAAATTCTATATAAATGTTGTAACATCTAAAAAAAAATCAATATTTTTAAAATTTTATCAAATCCAAAATTTTGAGAAAAAATTTAAACTTTTTATTTGTTACAAAGTTTCGTATGATTCTCGAGAGTAATATATCAACGAGTTCATTTATGATCACATTCCAACCGTTCCAAATTCTAGATGACTCGCCTGAGCGCAAGCGCGAGCGTATATTAGTCTCCCAGTATCAGATCTAGTACAAAATCATCCTCAAACACAACTCGGTTGGAGTTATTACTCTATGGATCTTCACACATAAAAAATGCAAAAAATAAAATTTATTTAAGGTTTAAGATAATTGAGGAGTTACATAAAGATTTAAAATTTCAAAATCATATGTACAACCATTGCATAGATGGAAAAATAAAATTCACAAATATTCTCATTCCAAAATATTAAGTCTTCAAATATAAAGATCCAGAAATAACATGGTTAAATCGTTACGAGTTTATAACCATCAAAACTGTTTGGATCTCCCAGGGATCATAGTAGGTAAGAGTGGAGACTTCAGTTGCGCAGCAACCCGCACTTCACCTCAGTCCTCCAAAAGGTTATATGTAATATTGTAAGGCATCAATCACTTGCTCATAGGAAATCCAAAACTAAACTTGAATACATATCAAGTTTGTAATTATACAATTAGAGTGTGATTCACATCATTTTTAAAATGAGGGTAATGAAAATCCACATCCAAACATTTACATAACATTCATTTACATTTTAAACCATTCATTCCATGACATTCATAATTGTGTAATTCACATCCATAACATTCAGATTTACATCCATTCACATCCATGACAATATATTATATTCATTTATATCCATGACATAAATTCTCAAAAAATGAATAACAATACACAATTAATACATATTTGCATAAACATAATTAGGTCAAATCTCATTTAACCATATCTATTGTGAAATACATGCACATGCTTCTCAAACAATTCAGAACATCATAATCTCTCACAAACATAACATATGCTTCTAAAAGAACGCATATGACTAGTAGGTCGAAATCCCATTCAACCATCTCAACGTATTTGATATGTGCATGCTTTTAAATCCAATAAGACATAACAGTCTATGAAAATATAAACTTTCACATTCTTTTTCCTCAAAAGATCATACTCATGTCCAACTCATGACTATAATATGCATTATTTTAATTATCAAATTCTCATATCTATTCTTAGGACATTAATGCACTTTTGTATTAAGATATATAAGGAACATGTCCTAACTCGACCTTTTCTGTGTCTCACACACACAAGTACCTCACATGCATCAGACAAGTCTATGACTTAAACATGTCATTTTCTTTCACATGTCAAATTCATATGGAATGACATATGCAAACCTTGGTAGTCTCTACATGTTAACATCTATATATTTATGAATATGATAATAATGATTCTAAAAATCTAATTTATTGTTTCTCTTGTTTATTCAAACCCATCTGGTACAAAAGAGGGTATATACATAAAAAAATAATCATAAAAATATTTATTATTGTATATATTTTATTTGCCCTCCTATAACTTAACTGGTACTTTTTCGAGTGATTTAACTCTTCAATATAGCGGTTAGGAGAACAGACCCATGGTTTCAGGTCTTGGCTTACGCCAAACCAAAATCGCTGGCAAAAATCGAGCATGTATCTTTAACTCTGTAGAGTTGTAGTACTATCACCTAGGATTCATTGATAGACCTGTCTCCTAACCTCCGTCGGATGAGGACAAAAGACTCCTTCAACCTTCAAAAACTCAATATATTCTATGAGGCTTGTACCACCCTTCTCTCTCTCACAGGAAGACAAAGAGACTAGGACAAACCCAGGTATCTCAGAGAGCCCGGCTTCACCGACGTCTCAAATAAACTCATGGTCTAGGGTTATCTTTATTATTAAGTCATAAGTCACATTTTAATATCATTATCTCACAAGATAATTCTCTCATGCCCTTATGTATGATATCAATAGTTCATGCTCTCATGCATGATTAAACAATTTATGCCATATGCATGACTTAATTTTACATGTTTTCATGCATGCTATATGTCATCTTATAACTATGCTTTCATGCATACTACATAACATACTCATATTTCTGTTCATGCATGATCCTATCATGTCATGATTCATTTACACATGCTCTCATGCATGATTAATTTATAATATACTTTTATATATGATTCAGTTTCAACATGCCTTATGCATGATCCTACCACATATATTTTTATGCATAAAACATGTCATAGATGATTCAATTTCTCACGCGTGATTCATGTCACATCATAATTCAATAAAAACATAATGTATATTAGAACGTTTTCATGTTCACACACATGATTTATTCACTTCAAAGCATACACTCACGATACATAATTTATATACATTACATGTTTTATAAAATTATTATTTTGTATAAGCATTCACAATAGTCATGCCAATCACATTAATCATGCAACATTGATTTCACACAAATGCATGCTCAAACATTTACGTTCAACAAACACATTTCATATTTCACTATCTAAAATCATGACGAGCATGATCTCCTAAACCACAATAAAAAACCACTTCTATTCTCATACATTCAAATCATACTCAACATGATCTTCAAACTACAATCACAATAGTCATAGTTATCCACAACTAAGTGGTGTGTATGCACATAACGGTGTTGCATACAAATACTTCTATTCTCATACATTAAGATCGTGTTCAACATGATCTCTGAAATATAGTCATAACAATCCTAGATATCTACAACTAAGTGAAGTATGCGAGCATAAATGTATTATATACAATGAATTAAATTTACTGTATGGTAGAGTATAAAAATGATAGTTCGATCTTCTATATGATCTAATATTTAAAATAAAAAAATCATGTCTACCAAGATCGTAAGGTAAGAGTAAACCCTCAAGAATGCAACTCGGCTAGTCTTTTGCTTCAGCTACTCATCATACTTTACCTGCATTACCTGTCTCCCCATAAAACGGGGTCAGACTTGCTAAAATCTGGTAGGACAACACAAACATAAACTATACTCATCATACTCAAGCATTTAAAAGTAAAGACATGATGTATTATTCATCAATCATAAAATGATAGACAAGGGAACAACGTTCCATAAGTTATTCATTCAAGCATTCGAACATATGACATTTAAAAGTATTCCATCACTTAATATTTTATTGAACCTTAACTCATACTATAAAGCATAATTTATATACATTCAAGACATACAAGTAATCATATATATATATATATGCATCTAAGACATTGAGGTCATTGCAACATTTTTATATGCATTCATAATTCTTATAAACAATAGGTCAAGTTATATTTAACCGTTCCAGCGTAAAACATACACACACAAACTTTCTAAGTAAATGAGTTAAATATTCATGATACACATCAATCATGATACATATGTATGATATATTTAAATTAAACAATCATAATGCAATCATTTGCAATAAAATTATATAGGCATAATATGTCATTCACCTAATAAGTCATCCTAGTCATTTCTAGGCATGATGTCTCATTCACCTATACGTTAATATCAATGTCTCAATCATAACCTCATATAAAGATCTAAAATTGATAAGAGTTTGATTCTAACATCTGAGTTCAACATATAATCATGTTATAATAAAAAAGTCAAGCCTATAGACTCATAACTGACTATCACAACCAACTCAAAAGATCATCACAATTCATTATAATATTTTATTTAATCATAATAATGATTTACAAGATCCACACTAAATCACCTGGTCTGAAAAATGTCCAACCTCACAAGGATTTATCGCCCCTAGGCAGATGACTTGCCTAGTCTTGGACAATGCACTTCTTAACAGGGATATACCATCTTCGCGAGCTACCTGCTCTTAAACAATGCACTTTCTCACAAAGACTTATCACTCTAGTCAGATTACCTGATTTGGTCATACACACCCTCACAGAGAATCCTTTGAAAACAATTTCTTAATGGATACCTTATCTAGTGAAAACTATTGTCATATATGCATCAATACACTTGACCACTTTCAAGATCGATAGCCACCAACATGGACACATGTATGTATACAATCAAATAGTAAATCACAAGATTTTAGGTTACCACTTCGGGACACCAACACATATCAATTCAATCGACCGAACATAAGGTCATGAGCCACTATCCGACCTCGAACATTCAATTGATCTCAACAAAATCTATCGCATATCTCATTATGCATCAATCAACATACATCACTACGTATATTATATCATATGTCACATCACATGTCACCTCATATATCACAACATTTTAATCATATCATTACATGCATTATATCGTCAAAAGATAACATTATATTTCATAAATTGAACCTCAAAGCATGCATAAACAAAACATGAATTCAATGCATGTGTATATGAATATGCATATTTCATAAACGAAGCAACTAAACCTCAACATACGCAACTCCTACGTAGTTTGAGTTATGCATAAATGATTTTAGTCATATTATATATTTTCACCACGTAAATCAATATGCAAAGCAAACATTTCATATATAATATGTCTCACATATAGTATATATATAGTATTCAGATAAATCATGGTTTATCCTTAAGAGCACGAGACATATCAGTCCATGCATGATTTATTCATATCATGCATGATTTATTTTCACAAAAATATCATTTCGCAAAAGTAATTTAATTTAGTTATATTATTACATCAATCATGTAATATTCATTTTAATAATATATATTCAAACATGTACATGCAGCAAACACTCTTCATATTTAGCTAACTACAATTATGACAAGCTTGATCTCTTAAACCACAGTACAAAAAATACTTCTATTCTAGTATATTCAAATCATACTCAACATCTTCTAACTACAATTTTATTCTCAATTTCAACAAAAAAATGTTGAAATTTCAACAAAATACAGGCACAGAATTTCATCTTGGCAGACGATGGTTGATGGTCGAGATCCATCTATCATCTTCGAGAAAGCCAATGTCTGCCCTATTCCAGTTCTGGCACAACTAATCATGTAGCACCCTTGCATTGCAGGTTCCAAAACAACTCTCCAAATAGGAAACAACTTGTTAATCACCCTCTTCATCAATGCATATACGATATCCTGCGAGATTCTCAGCCTCACGATCTCTACTTGCTTTGAGTCCTTGTGTCTTCTGAAAGAAGGAACACCATGAACCGAGCTGCTGGTATTTACATCATCAGCTGTTTGAGAACTCACTTTCCAAAGATTCAACTTCGATGGCCCTACGGATCGACCAGAGTGGTTACAAGCTCGATCCGAGTTGATGGATGAACAGAGAGAGATCACCAATGTATGTGTTTCGATCGATCGACTGCAAAATTGTCATAGCTTAACCCAAAACGCTCAATCAATTTCCCTCACAAGGAGCTTATTTGTAGAACTCGATCAACTGCAAACATGAATGCTCGATCTCAAAGGAGTTGGGATGCCGGTGTTAACTTGAGCGACAACCTTCTGCGACCGAGTGGGGAAGAGCTTTGTAATGCAGGCAGTGTTGAAGTCGCGTTCAGAGAGCCCAATAGTAGCCCTGAGGACGGCACTGCCTGCTCCAATGACCACCTCATCATATGTGTGATCCACGGTAGTGTACGATGACCGAACGCCTACAGTATAGGAAGAGGAGAGGAATCTGGAGAAACTAAAAAGGGGAAACACCATCGAACGATGGCCTTGGCTTCAGGGATGCAAGGCGGAGACAGAGGCCATCAGAAACACAACACCACAATCTTCCTTCCTCTTGAGGAAGATGATCTCCTCAGCCTCACTTTTGGGTGATAGAGGGCTTCCAATGTTTATGGGGATTTTAGTTTTCGAGAGGAAATGAGAGGGTTGTTCGACTGTGGTGAGGAATAAAAAAAGAAACAACTAGGGGTGCCGACCGAATAGGAAAGAAGAGAAGGGAATAAGGGAGGTTGTGTGCCCTAGTGGGCCCCACCTAGCCCCTTAGGCGCACTTTTCATTCAGTTCACATTTGGGTCCGTTCTAGATCCAAATGTCCAAAACCCTAAAAATTGATTCTAAGACATCGAAAAAGATAAAAATAAAAACTAAAATAAATTGAAGTTATATCTATCCAAAATATTGTTTAAAGCTAAATCTATAATCAAATAAAATTTTGTATTTATTATATAAAGCCCATAACTTCAAGTTTGGTTCGATCCATTTGGGTCCTATTTATAGGGACTTTGAGTCCATTCTAAAATCCATAGTTTTTTCTAAAAATTCATTTTTCTTATCTTATTGACACCAAAGTAGCTATACTAATTCTCAATAGTTCATAGTTTTGGTACTTTCTAAAATCATAATTTGTCGATTAAAATATTTCTTGTAAATTATTTTATAACCAAAATACCCTTCATTAAAATTTCTTTAGAAAACCACAAAAATGCATCTAGTTAAGTTCAAAACACTTCAAAAACACCTAGATGGGTTTTTGACTCACTAAAACAATTAGTTTTCATGACAATTTAAATATTTAACAATATATTGTCTGAAATAATTCTTGAAATAACTATTTTACCCTTATTGATCAGAAAAAGAGTAATTGAGCATGTAAAATACTTATAATTGATATCTAAAAGTTAGAAATACATTTCTAACTCTAGAATAAAGATAATCTCTTTATTTATTTATAATATCCAAAATTTATGGGTTTTACACTAACACTACTACGCCACTTATTTGGTAAGTTTTAAATTTTATTTTTCTTTATTTTGTTCTATACTTGTTTTCTTTTTAGGAAACTTTTAGAAATATATTTTAGCTAAGGCTTTTAACATATATTTTTAAATTAAATTCTAGCATGAGATGCCATATAGGATGAGCTCACATAGGGCGATGCCCCACCCTATGGACATCTACCATTTTATTAAACTTAGTTAATTCAAGTTTTTCATTGCATAACATCTATATTTAATATTATTTTAAAATTTGGATTTCAAATCCATACAAACCCAATTCTAATTTAATACAATTACGTTGTATACATATCAAATTAAACCTAAATCCATCTGAAATCCTATTCGACTTTGTTTTTATAAAAATTACCAATTATTCTATTAAAATTTTAATTTTTTATAAATTTAATTTTGAATACAAATTTCACTAAAATCAACTCTAATTCTTCCTAAAATATCTTTTAAAGTTATATTTAGGCTAGTTTTCATTCATACATTTGTTTCACATAAAAATCATTATTAATATTATTTTATTCATTAAAAGTACTCTTAAAAGCATAGGTATTATATCCAAATTCAATTTAAATTATAAATTTAATTTTACAAGAATTTAAATTATTGTATAATTCAAATTTCGAATTGACATTCAGTTTAATTAGAGTTTAGTTAAAAGTTTAAATCAAATCCAAATCCAATTAGAATATTCAAGATCTATTTATTAAATCTAAATTAAATCAAAATCCAAATTTAAATTTTAGAAATTAAAATCAAAATTCGATGAGACTAAATTCAAATGCACACTCAATTCAAATTAAATTCCCAGTTTGAGATTCATTCCAAATCAAAATTAAATTTCAAATTATAATTAAATCTTATCTTAAGTTCAAATAATATTTTAACATCAAATTTGCCTTTATTTCTTATAAAAAATATAAAAAAATCACTGGGTTTATAGCTTTGGTGTTATTTGATAGTGGTACTATGCTATCTTTTATTTCTACTAGATTTGGATGTCAGTTGTCTGATCTTATCGAATCTCTAAAGCATATGTTGGATGTGTATAATCCAGTGGGCAATAATTATTTGTGTATGCCTAATGTATCTGTTGTGTTGGTGCAGCATAATCTTTCTGCCAGTCTTGTTTTGTTCGAGATGACTGAGTTCGATGTCATTCTTGACATGGATTGGTTATACGAGCATTGCGCTGTCATTCATTGTAGAGTAGACAAAGTGGTATTATCTCGACCCAATTGTCTAAAGATTGAGCATCGAGTGTTCAGACATTCTCTGGAATACTGAGTTGTCTCTTCTGAAATTCCACTAGAGGGGGGGCGAATAGTGAAATATGATAATGATCGATAAAATAAAATAATTAAACAATAAGGCACAACACCTAAAACACAGAAGTTATACTGGTTCAGTCAATATCCAGACCTACATCCAGTCCCCAAGCAAACCACTTGAGATTCCACTATAACATCCGAGTTACCGGATAAATAGTACAACACCCTCTTCCCAAGAGGTCTTCTTCTCTCAACAGAGAAGGGGCACACCCTCTTCCCAAGAGGTCTTCTTCTCTCAACAGAGAAGGGGCACACCCTCTTCCCAAGAGGTCTTCTTCTCTCAACAGAGAAGGGCAACACCCTCTTTCACAGAGGTCTACTTCTTTAAACAAAGAAGGAATACAGTGAATAACAGAGTTACAATACTTCCTATAGAACCTTCAGAATGATATGAATGCACGAATGAAGGATTCTAAGAATGTTCTGTTTGTCACTCAGAGGATACTCTTTGTCAAAGAGCTGGACTTGACTTTTTCTCTTTTCTTCCTTTTTCTTTTTCTCTTTCTTTTTCAAGGCTCTCTTTTCAAATCACGAATAGAACTTTTTCTCTTTGTAAGCTCACACGTCTATTCCATTCCTCTTGTTTAATAGTTTATTTGAGTGTGTTTATATAGCCTTTAAAAAGTAGTCGTTACATTTTGGAATTGTAACTTTTTGAAATGTGAAATGTTATGTCATTTCAAAAATATCTTTTAGAGAAGATCGAGAATGCCTTTTTCTAGAAGAGTAAAATAGAGGCTACACTAGTCGTTGTATTGTTTTTAAGTAATACATATTTTATGTAAAAAGTCTATTTCTTACAATAGTACATTGAACGTTGGGTTGTAGTTTTGTCTTTATTCTAATTAATGATTTGAGGTACATTAGTACTTCTTTGCTTTAAATGAGTGTAAGTACTATGAGTGTTTTGAGATATTTATTTGTACATAGTCATGTCAAGTGTTTTCTTTATGTTGTGTATTTCAAAGTCTCCAGAGAGAATAAGGATCAAAAGGAAGGTCGACATTCTTTGAGAAGGATATTTAACAAGGATTTGTTACAGAAGGCATTTAATGCTTTGTAAAGAGAATGATGACTTCAAGTAAGTCGACATTCTATGGTTATGAGAAAAAGTAACTAGAGTCCTTTAAAAAAAACATATTTTATTTGTTTTTCTTTTGTGTAGCCGATTTATGTTTTTGTCTTCTTCTTGTATTAAGAAACATTTCATTAAAGAAGATAACTAAAGTCTTTTCAAAAACATATTTTATTTGTTTTTCTTATGTAGTCGATTTTATGTTTTTGTCTTCTTCCTATAAAAAAATATTTCATTAAAGAAGATAACTAAAGTCTTTTCAAAAACATATTTTATTTGTTTTTCTTATGTAGCCGATTTTATGTTGTCTTGTATATAGTGTAAGGTACAATGACAAAATGTCTTTTTCATAAAAGGTTGTAAGAAGGTACAATTATTATATGACAAAATATTTTTTTCATAAAAGGTTGTAAGAAGGTACAATTATTATATGACAAAATATTTTTTTCATAAAAGGTTGTAAGAAGGTACACTTATTGGTTTTCAAAAAAGAACCTTTTTGAAACTATCGTATACTTTTATGATATAGTATGTATGAATGAGTATGTAATATGCAATATGCAAGTTCCTGAAGGTTCTGTTACATATGACTCTAAAGAAGAAAAAATCTTCATCTTGAGGTAGCCGATTTCTTCATTTGAACTTTAGGAAAGCATGGCTCATCAAGCTTTTTCTTCAAGAAGTATGATTGCACCATAGTTGTACTTGAACAGGAAGTCTCCATCCTTATTGGGTGAGATATCCTTGCATCAAATACTCGTTAGATTTAAGGCAAAACATATTCAGTCATAATATAACATTATTTCAAGAGAACATATTATCATATCATACAAAATCAAATAAGATAGTGTATCATATTATGTGACATCAAAACCGAGTTTCTCAACATTCTCCCCCTTTTTGATGATGACAAAATATGCTCCCCCTGTCAAAAAGACATTATGCATAGAAATAATAATATGATAAAAAAAGTGAAATAATGTTTAAAGAGACAGGTTTTCTCCCCCTTTGTCGTGGACAAAAAGGAGGGATCAGAGTAAGAAAAAAAAATTAGTACAGACCGAAAGTATTTAAAAGTTATTACAGACCAAATATAATAAAAAAATGAGTCTTAGTCAGAGTCAGTGGTATTGAGCTTGCGGCGACGGCGACGTGAATCTTGGCCCATTGTCAAGGAGTCAAAGGCTTGTTGCAGAGAGGCTTGATTCCTGAGAAGTAGAGCCTGGGTATTTTGGATGTCGACGAGGGTAGAGAAGATGTCGGGGTCAGAGCTTGCGGGGGGATCAGCTTCACTGGTGCTTTCATCGTCAGAGTGATCTCGAGGGGACCCTTCCTCAGGGAGGTATGAGTCATCAAAAGCATGATCAGACCGATGAATGATGTCTTGGTGGAGAGGCACCTGGAAGTGCTGAAGGATATGGGTGATGAAGTACCCGAAAGGAAGAGAGTGGAAGGCCCGAAAATTGATCATGTTATTGAAAATGATACTGGACCAGTTGATGGGAAAGTTGCAGAAGATTGCATATAGTAGAAGGGAGATTTCGTTTGCCACGAAACCCTTGGAAGGAAGCTTTGGAAAGACATTGGATGAGAGGATGTGTGAGAGGATTAGAGCATGAGGTTTGAGATTGCTCGTATGCCATGGGAAATGGGTGCAGCGAGTGGAGAGAAGGACTTTCTTAAACACAGTTCGATCTATCGGAACTATGTTAGGAAGCTCAATGCCATAGGAGGAAAGGTTTAGAATGCAACCTAGTTGAGAGATATTGAAGGAGATGAGTTTTCCATGTACCATGGATGTAATGGTGGTGTGGTCACGGTCTACAGAGAGGTTGGTATAGAAAACTTTGATGAGATGAGGATAGTAGGTCATGGAGTTAATCGTTCCTAAGATGAGAACAAAATCTTGAAGAGAGGTATGGAGATCAAAGGATGTGAAGGCGTCGAAGTTGACTAGTTTGCCAGTTTGAATTGGCAAGGTGCTAATGTACTGAAAGTGGTGAATAAGGTCGGGGTATCTTAGATCTGCGGAGGTGATCACATTGGTAGAGGAGGAAGCCATTTTCGAGTGTCTTGAAAATGAAGCACTAGGAGAGAAAGGAGCTAGAACCGAGAGAAAGTTTGTATAAGGATAGAAAAGTTCGAATGGAATGGTAAGAGATGAACCAATTGATTAAATAGAAGGAAGAAAATAATTGTTGATATGAAATGAATGACATTGGAAGTGAGTAATTTTTAGATTTTAGTCAAATAAGGAAATCCGTGAGGAGTAAGTTAATAGACTTGTGAATGACAAATCAAATCAATGTTTGAGGATAGTGCATTATATTAGATTGAGGAGGACATAGTTATTGAAATATATAGATTTTACTATGGGTGAGTTTATCGACTAGTGAGAGAACCCATTAATAGAGTATGGGGTGTCATGTTGAATAACAAAATGATTGATCTTTGAGAATAATGGCCTAACAAGACAAACAACTTGTTATTCTATGTGAAGGGATTCTAAATTCGTGAATGGAGAGTTAAAGACATAAAAAAGATGATGTGGATATCTAGAGAGGAGAGAAAGAAAATAAAGGACAACATTTACTTGATTTAGATATGACATAAAGTAAAGATAGAATAAATAAAGGTTCTCGATTTTAGAGAGATATACAATAAGAGAGAGACAAGGTCACGGATGGAAAGAAAGGTCATAGGGTGATCATGTGATGTTGTACTTTGAAAGATATGACATTTTAAGAAAATGTTTTATGATTAATATTTGTAATTTTTTAAGAGTATACGTGGAAATGAGAAGGACATATTTGGACTTAGACTAGTGGTGAGAGAGATGATGAGACAAAAAGGAGAAAGAGTTAAAAAATATAAGAATTGAAATAAGAATAGACATGTAGGAGTCGGATTCAAAAATGTATAATAAAAAAACGTATTCGAGAGATGAAATGAGGAGACAAAGAAATATTTATGAATGAAGAGTAATAAATGTGAGTTGTCATAGAGAGAGGTGAGATGACATATATGGATTTTTGTGAAGGATAAAGAAGTAATAAAAAAAAGGTTGACGAAAGACATGAGGTTATGATTGATATGAATTATTATTTATATTCTTAAAGAAACTCGACAAGGTTAGGTTAAAACAAGAGTTGACAAGAATGGAGGCTTAATATGTATATGAAAGAGATGATAATAGATAGTTTGTAGGGCTATGATATAACATATGATATAGTAAAAAATAATTTACGTGAGAATATAGTAACTAGATCTTTTAAAGGAACTAAATAGTCATTCGATTTTAACTAATGAAGAGTAATAAGTTCTCATAAACTAAGTAGGACCATTTATCGTAAGAAAAGTTTTTATAAAAGGACAAAAATAATAAAGGAGTTGAGTGATGTGTACATTGTTATGATGGCTTTTAATATAATTAGTTTTTATGGATATGAGAGAAAGGAGATAGGACAAGGAGTTATAATGGATGTGTACTTGAAAGATGACAAGTTTGAATGACATAAAGAATGTGTCTTATAAGAATACGTGAATATGGAAACTTAGTTTGACTAACTAAAAACGATAATAAGGAAAGCAATTTAAAATACAATTTAAACAAGACTTATAAGAAGTATTATATTAAGTGTAATTAATTTATAAGTCACTTAGTTTGCATATTCCTAGTTCCCTTCTAATTCGTGTGAAGTCTTCATGTTTTAATGGTTTAGTGAATATGTCTGCTAACTGTAGATTAGTGGGTATGAATTCTAGTTTAATTATGTTGTTTAAGACTTGTTCTCTTAAGAAGTGGTGTCTTATTTGAATGTGCTTAGTTCGTGAGTGTAAAATAGGATTTTTAGATAGGTTTATAGCACTTGTATTATCACAAAAAATAGTTGTATTTTCAAAATTTAAACCAAAATCTTTTAATGTTTGTTTCATCCAGATAACTTGAGTACAAGCTAGGCTAGCAGCAATGTATTCGGCTTCAGTAGTTGATAATGATACACAATTCTGTTTCTTACTGAACCATGATACCAGTGAGTGCCCTAGCATGTGACATGTTCCACTTGTGCTTTTTCTGTCAGATTTACTTCCAGCAAAATCAGCATCACTGTATGAGATTAGATCAAATGTAGAGGATTTTGAATAGAATAATCCAAAATCAACTGCGTCTTTTAAATATCTCATTATTCTTTTTACAGCTTTAAGATGTGATTCTTTTGGATTTGACTGGAATCTAGCACACAAGCAAACACTAAACATTATATCTGGACGGCTAGCAGTTAAATAAAGAAGTGATCCTATCATACCTCGGTATACCTTTGTATCAACAGTCTTACCATCTTCATCTTTGTCCAACACAGTAGTAGTGCTCATAGGAGTGGATTTTGAAGCAGTTGAGTTCATGTTGAACCTCTTCAGAAGTTCATGAGCATACTTAGATTGGTTGATGAAAACTCCATCCTTGGTTTGCTTAATATGCAGTCCAAGAAAGTAGGTGAGTTCTCCCATCATACTCATTTCGAATTCCTTCTGCATGGACTTAGAAAAATCTTCACAGAGAGTGCTGTTAGAAGATCCAAAGATGATGTCGTCGACATAGATTTGAACAATTAGGGTATGATTATTCACTACTTTGACAAATAGTGTAGAATCTGCTTTGCCAACAGAAAAACCCGTTTTTAATAAAAAGGTTTTAAGTCTTTCGTACCAAGCACGATGTGCTTGTTTTAAACCATACAAAACACGTTTGAGTTTAAAAACATGATCTGAGTATTGTTCATTTTCAAATTTTGGAGGTTGTTTTACATAGACTTCTTCATTTATAAAACCATTTAAGAAAGCACTTTTAACATCCATTTGAAATAATTTGAAATCCATATAGCTTGCATATGCTAAGAGCATTCTAATAGATTCAAGTCTAGCAACAAGAGCAAATGTTTCATCAAAGTCAATACCTTCCTCCTGGTTGTATCCTTGAGCTACTAGTCTGGCCTTGTTTCTTATAACATTGCCTGTTTCGTCTAGCTTGTTTCTGAAGATCCATCTTGTCCCAATGATTGGATGATCCTTTGGTCTCAGCACAAGATCCCAAACGTCATTTCTTTGGAATTGATTCAGTTCTTCAGTCATGGCTAACATCCAGAACTCATCAATGATGGCTTCATCAATCTTCTTTGGTTCAAGTTGAGAAATGAATGCCATGTTTGCAATCCGTTCTAGTTGAGCTCTAGTTTGAACCCCCTTTGTTAGTTCTCCCAAAATCTGCTTTTGAGGATGATCTTTGATATCGACAAAGGTTCTTTGGTGATCATCTTCATTAGACTTAGCTGTGTTATCTAAAAATAAATCTGTACTTTCAACATCATCATCATTAGTTTGTATATGAACAGATTGATCAATAGATTCACAAAAACTAACATGCATAGATTCTTCAATAGTATTATGACACTTATTGAAAACTCTGTATGCTTTACTATGACTTGAATATCCTAAGAATATGCCTTCAACAGATTTAGCATCAAACTTATCCAGGCTATCTTTTGTGTTTAGGATAAAGCATTTACATCAAAAGACTTTGAAGTAGTCTATTCTTGGAGTTCTGTCATAGAATAGTTCATAAGGAGTTTTATTTAATAAGGGTCTAATGAGAACTCTATTTGTTATGTAGCATGCAGTATTAACAACTTCTGCCCAACAAGATTTTGCAAGATTATTGTGTTGGAGCATAGTCCTGGCAGATTCCTGAAGGGTTCTATTCTTTCTTTGTACTACACCATTTTGAGGTGCAGCTCTAGGAAAGGCAAAGTTATGAGAAATACCATGCAAGTTACAAAAATTTTCAAAGAGTTCATTTTCAAATTCTCCTCCATGGTCACTACGGATTTTAACAATAGAACACGATTTTTCGTTTTGTAATTTTTTACATAAGATTTCAAACTGACAAAACGTGTCACTTTTGTTTTTCAAAAATATTACCCAAGTAAATCTTGAGTAATCATCTACAATGACAAAAGCATATCTATTTTGATTAAGGCTAGCTACCCTAGAAGAACCAAAGAGGTCCAGGTGGAGAAGCTCTAAAGGTCTTTTACTTGAAATGACATTTTTTGATTTGAAAGAAGATTTTGACAATTTTCCTAATTGACATGCATCACAAAAATAATCCTTTTTAAAAGATATGTTGGGTAACCCACGTACTAACTTATCTTTAGCTAGTTTAGACATGTATTTAGAGTTGACATGACCCATTCTCATGTGCCATAGATGTTGAGTGTCATTATTAGCTATGAGGCAATGTTCTGTGATGTTTTCTAGGTATAGTTCATATATATTATTCTTTCTTATACCTTTTAGGATGATGTTTTTATTTGTGTCAGCTATGAGGCATGCATCATGATTAAAGCTAACATTATAACCTGTGTCACACATTTGACTGATACTTAGTAGGTTATGTTTTAAGCCTTTAACAAGGAGAACGTCTTTGATAAGAGGTTTGTCTATGTTACCAATATTTCCAATACCAATTATCAAACCTTTGTTGTTATCTCCAAAGGTGACGGTTCCTCCTTCTTTATGATGAAGAACAGCAAAAAGGTCTGGATGTCCTGTCATGTGCTTTGAACATCCACTATCTAGTATCCATCTGTTCTTCTTCTTTGGAACCTGCAAAACATTAAGTAAATCTTCTTTTTGGTACCCAATCGGGTCCTTTTTTGTTAGACTTTGGAACCCATATCCATTTGGATTTGGGTTTGTCTATCTCTTTAGAGGAGTTAAAAAGATTATCAATATAATACTCCTTATTTGGTTCAGATGAACTTTTCACAAACGTGGTCTTTTGATTTATACAAGAAGGTTTTTTGAAATGAGAATAGCCAATCCCATTCTTGTAAAAGGAGACCTTCTGAGAGGATAAGAGTTTATCCAAGTTCTCTTTACCTTTAGTAAACTTGAAAACCGTTTTCATGAGGTTCTCAGTTTTACTTTTTAGCTCTGAAATTTCTACTTGCATATTTTTAGTTTTGGAGCTAGTAGAAGAAATTTCAGATATAAGTAAAAGATTTTTCTTTTTTAACTCAGAATTTTCACTGCTGAGTTTTTCATTCTCTTGAGGAAGCTTTAAATTTTCAGATTTTAAAACTTTATTTTTGAAACTCAATTTTCTAGATTCTTCAAATAGATCTTGAAAAGCATCTAGAAGTTCTTCAAAGGAAAAATCAGAGATTTCACTTACCGAACTTTCGTTTGCCATGAAGCACATATTTGCAGTTTCGGCTTCATCACCACTTGACTCTTTACTAGTGGATGGTTCTGAATCATCCCATTGAGCATGCAGAGCCTTTTTCTTGAAGAACCTCTTCTTTGGTTCCTCAGTCTTGGACTTTCTTTTGAGAAGTGGACAATCACGTTTTAAGTGGCCTGGCTTATTACACTGAAAGCACATGGGATCTTCTTTAAGATCTTTTCTTTCCTTGTGCCTGTTTAGAAGCCGGTTTCTTCTCATGAAGTGCTGGAATTTTCTGGTAAGTAGCGCAATTTCTGATTCTTTATCTGAGTCTTCATTCTCAGATAGAGCTGGGAAAGCTAGAGTTTTCTTTACTGGTTGCTCTTCTTCCCTTCTTTCTTTCATGTGGACTTCATAGGCCATAAGATTGCCAATTAAGTCGTCCAATGTAAGTTTAGATAAATCTTGAGCTTCTTCAATAGCAGTAGTCTTTTTCTCCCAATCAGTTGTGAGAGATCTCAAGATTTTCTTCACCTTTTCAGTCTGGGAGTATGTTACACCCAGAGATTTCAGATCATTGGTGATGTTGGTGAATCTGGTAAACATCTCTGTGATGGGTTCATCTTTGTTCATTTTGAACAACTCATATTTTCTAACAAGAGATGATATTTTGGCTTCTTTTACTTTGTTGGTTCCTTCATGAATAACCTCCAAAGAATGCCAAATGTCATATGCAGATTCATATATAGATATTCTGTTGAATTCATTCTGATCAATGACACAATATAAGGCATTCATAGCCTTTGCATTTAGGTTTGCCATTTTCTTTTCTTCATCAGACCATAAGTTATAGTCTGCGGATGGAGATGTGTATGAATGCTCAACAATTTTCCATACAGCAAAGTCTATGGATTTGAGAAAGATAGCCATTCTGCACTTCCAATATCCATAGTTGGAGCCATTGAAGAAGGGAGGACGAGATGCGTGTTGACCTTCAATATCACGAGCATAAGAGGTAGATGCCATTTGTGCTGGAAGACTTGTTACGTCGAAACCAGCAAACCTGCTCTGATACCAAATGAAATTCCACTAGAGGGGGGGTGAATAGTGAAATATGATAATGATCGATAAAATAAAATAATTAAGCAATAAGGCACAACACATAAAACACAGAAGTTATACTGGTTCGGTCAATATCCAGACCTACATCCAGTCCCCAAGCAAACCACTTGAGATTCCACTATAACATCCGAGTTACCGGATAAATAGTACAACACCTCTTCCCAAGAGGTCTTCTTCTCTCAACAGAGAAGGGGCACACCCTCTTCCCAAGAGGTCTTCTTCTCTCAACAGAGAAGGGCAACACCCTCTTTCACAGAGGTCTACTTCTTTAAACAAAGAAGGAATACAGTGAATAACAGAGTTACAATACTTCCTATAGAACCTTCAGAATGATATGAATGCACGAATGAAGGATTCTAAGAATGTTCTGTTTGTCACTCAGAAGATACTCTTTGTCAAAGAGCTGGACTTGACTTTTTCTCTTTTCTTCCTTTTTCTTTTTCTCTTTCTTTTTCAAGGCTCTCTTTTCAAATCACGAATAGAACTTTTTCTCTTTGTAAGCTCACACGTCTATTCCATTCCTCTTGTTTAATAGTTTATTTGAGTGTGTTTATATAGCCTTTAAAAAGTAGTCGTTACATTTTGGAATTGTAACTTTTTGAAATGTGAAATGTTATGTCATTTCAAAAATATATTTTAGAGAAGATCGAGAATGCCTTTTTCCAGAAGAGTAAAATAAAGGGTACACTAGTCGTTGTATTGTTTTTAAGTAATACATATTTTATGTAAAAAGTCTATTTCTTACAATAGTACATTGAACGTTGGGTTGTATTTTTGTCTTTATTCTAATTAATGATTTGAGGTACATTAGTACTTCTTTGCTTTAAATGAGTGTAAGTACTATTAGTGTTTTGAGATATTTATTTGTACATAGTCATGTCAAGTGTTTTCTTTATGTTGTGTATTTCAAAGTCTCCAGAGAGAATAAGGATCAAAAGGAAGGTCGACATTCTTTGAGAAGGATATTTAACAAGGATTTGTTACAGAAGGCATTTAATGCTTTGTAAAGAGAATGATGACTTTAAGTAAGTCGACATTCTATAGTTATGAGAAAAAGTAACTAGAGTCCTTTAAAAAAAACATATTTTATTTGTTTTTCTTTTGTGTAGCCGATTTATGTTTTTGTCTTCTTCTTGTATTAAGAAACATTTCATTAAAGAAGATAACTAAAGTCTTTTCAAAAACATATTTTATTTGTTTTTCTTATGTAGTCGATTTTATGTTTTTGTTTTCTTCCTATAAAAAAACATTTCATTAAAGAAGATAACTAAAGTCTTTTCAAAAACATATTTTATTTGTTTTTCTTATGTAGCCGATTTTATGTTGTCTTGTATATAGTGTAAGGTACAATGACAAAATGTCTTTTTCATAAAAGGTTGTAAGAAGGTACAATTATTATATGACAAAATATTTTTTTCATAAAAGGTTGTAATAAGGTACAATTATTATATGACAAAATATTTTTTTCATAAAAGGTTGTAAGAAGGTACACTTATTAGTTTTCAAAAAAGAACCTTTTTGAAACTATCATATACTTTTATGATATAGTATGTATGAATGAGTATGTAATATGCAATATGCAAGTTCCTGAAGGTTCTGTTACATATGACTCTAAAGAAGAAAAAATCTTCATCTTGAGGTAGCCGATTTCTTCATTTGAACTTTAGGAAAGCATGGCTCATCAAGCTTTTTCTTCAAGGAGTATAATTGCACCATAGTTGTACTTGAACAGGAAGTCTCCATCCTTATTGGGTGAGATATCCTTGCATCAAATACTCGTTAGATTTAAGGCAAAACATATTCAGTCATAATATAACATTATTTCAAGAGAACATATTATCATATCATACAAAATCAAATAAGACAGTGTATCATATTATGTGACATCAAAACCGAGTTTCTCAACATCTTCTCTCAAGGCTCAGAGATATGTGTGTAAGGGAGATTTAGCAATCTTAGTGAGCTTGACTTCTGTTGAGGCTAAGGTTCTGTCTATCGAGGAGCTAGAGGTAGTTTGGGACTACTCTGATGTGTTTATGAAGGAGTTGTCGAGACTTCCTCCACACCAAACAATGGAGTTTGTCATCGAGTATTGTAGGGGACTGCTCCAATCTCCAAGGCTCTGAACCGTATGACGCTGGCTGAATTGGATGAGCTAAAGCAACAAATCCAAGAGCTTATGAAGCACGATTCTATTCGACTGAGTGTATTGTCGTAAGGGGCAATGGTTCAATTCGTAAAGAAGAAAGATGAATCAATAAGGTTATGCATCGATTATCGCATATTTAACTAAGTCATCATTAAGAATAAGTACATATTACCCCATATCTAAGTCCTATTCGATCAATTACAGAAGGCTAAAGTATTTTTTAAGATTGACCTAAGATCCGAGTACCATCAGTTGCAAATTAAAGCAGGAGATATATCTAAGACTGTTTTTTAGACTCATTATGGGCACTATAAGTTCGTATTGATGTTATTCGGACTCACAAATGCCCTAACTGCATTCATGGACATGATGAATCAGATCTACAAACCCTACTTGGATTCGTTTGTGATCGTTTTCATCAGCAACATTTTGATCTATTCAGAAAGCAAGAGTTAGCATTAGGAGCATTTGTGCGTTGTTTTGAGGACTCTTAGAGAGCATCAACTCTATGCTAAGTTTTCCAAATACGAGTTTTGGTTCAAGGAAGTCTATTTCCTTGGCCTAAATCCAAGTTTGATAAGAACTGTGTAGCTAGTTCTTTCAAGATCCACTTTTGATCTGAGTATGCATATGAAATCAGATCTGATTTTGTTTAGATTCAAAATTACCTGTTTTATTTTTTCATATAAAATCTTTTCTGTTTCACCAGATCTATGACCACGGAACTAGATCAGATCTAGGTCCAGACCTGATTTACAAAAAACGAATACAGTGGTTGGTCAAGCATGATGGGTCCCACATCCAACCCACTTGCATCCCCATAAGCCACACCATGAACCAACAACGTTCATGACTAAGGGTTAACACCTTTCCCTTATCATTATTTTGCGGATAATAAAGAGGAACACGTATGGCTCTTTCTCAGTAGAAACAGGAATCAGAAGAGAAAGGACATTAAGAAGAAGGCATATTTTTTCTGTAGTGACTAGAAGATGCAAAACTAATGACGAGAATAAATGAATAGTATCATAAAACATCCCAAAGCAACATCAAGAAAATTTAATCTGTTTACTTGAAGAAAATAACAAATATATAACATAAAAACTTGAAGCCTTGTAAATGCAAGAGTGAATCAAATACCTTGATTATTTCACCAGCAGTTAAACCTATGCTTGTTGCCCCCTCTTTTCTTGCATGTCTTAGTCTCTGACAATCATGTATCCATCGACTATTTTTTTCCCTACCAGCACCCAATACAAACTTGGAGCCAATCCCAGCACTTTCAGATGATTCAGTAAATTCATCTCATAGCCATGAGTCTCAAGGAGGTCTCTTTCCTTGGCCGTGAGAGTCAATTTTGTTTTTCTTTGTTTTCTTGCTTTTGAAATAACTTGTAAAGACTAATAAACTTGATGTTTTTGAATGATAGAAATCTATGGATGTTAGTTATTTGTTTTCGGTTTAAAAATTTTGCTACACGATTTAATTTTTCTTAATTGTTTTCCTCGTGATCCCACCCAAGATCTTAAACCGTTTTGAGAATAATTTGTTCTCGCATTATCTATAAGACTTTATTTTGTTATAACTTTTTTATGTAATAAAATTCAATCGGGTTGGATTACAAATGGTTCCGTACTGGACCTGATGCTAGTAGCATAATAATATGCCCGCACTTGTGCACATGCGGTACCTCTAGATAGCCATTATTAAACCCATTGATTAATTACTCTTGAGAAGTTTTAACCAATCAATATAATAAAAAAAAATCGCTCAAAATTCTCAAAATGTAAAAGTTTTAAAAGGTTAGCTTTTAGTGACGTTACATCATATTTGCTATACAGTACGATCATTTTTTGTTTAAATTTTTCCTAATCGTTGGACATTATGTTTAGGTTACCATTGGTTTGAGTGTCAGGTTCAGTATTGGTTTGGGTTTGGGTACATACTTTATAGCACTGGTTGGGTAGAGTATGAAAACAGGTTGGGTATAAAAAAGTTTCGAGTAATACTAGGTTCAAGGTGAGGTCAGGGTATAAATAAAATAGAATAATTAGGGTCGAGTATACAATTGGGGTGGAGTCCAATCAGTTTTGGGTCTATATTTCTCATATCTAGAGCCGACCAAATTTTGGAATGGTTCTTAGTAGGGAGCCAAAAATTGGTTGTATTATAACATTTTAAAAATGACGGTTTAATGCCATTTACTAAATTCTTGATTTTTTTTGTTTTTTATAGGGAATACTCGTCTTTTTTTTAGAATGATAGAAGATACTCGTCACACAAAATGACAAGGTGAGTCGTTTTTATTGTCATTTACTAAATTATTTGTGGTCTGAATGTAATTCAATAGAGAAAACATTAGGAAAACTACTTTTTGCAATCCTATGAGGATGAGAGAGCTATTTAAATGGGATCCTATGACAGAAATTAGGAGGGGCATCTTGAATTAGATTCCACCAAAGGCAAGACAAAAGGAATGGACATTACCATAAACATCCTGGGATGCATATGGTCGTTCTTTTCAGCATATGAACAACATTAGTTACATTGTTTGTTTAAAACCATAACGAGGATGGATTAAGAAAGAATCGATTGTGTCACATTGTTGGTCACTTTTTTTCATTTATTTAAGCTTTCAGCTAAGACAAACAAACCACAAAAGCAGTGTTGTGAAAAGCGTTGAGTAGCGAGGCGCTCCACCAAAATCTGAGGCGAGGCATAAGCCGCGAGGCGTAAAGCGTAAGCTTCAAATGTTTTTTTAAAACCTATAAAAATATCTAAAATTATAAATAAATAAAAAATACTTTATTGATGAAGCAACAACCAACAAGAAATAAAAAAACTCAAATAAATACTGAAAAAAATATGAGATTAACATGTAAAAATAACATTAATGCAACAACTTGATCTATGTAAGTATCTAAGAAATAAAATATGAGCATTAATTCAATAAAAAATTAACATTAACAACGAAATGCATATTAGTATTAACATCATGTCATAATTAGAAAATGCATGTTAGTATTAACAACCAAATGTGAATATATTTATCTAAAACTCTTAAAAATAAAAGTGTTAACATTTACAATTACAAATGACACTGATCCCCCAAAACATATAAATGACCATAGCTCTATGATATGAATTAGGGCCTAGGCTCTTCTTGTGTCTCGTTATCATTAATATTTAAGTCTTCAATGTCATCATCTGAAGAATCCATACAAATAGGTTCTCCTTCATCTTTATTCTCTGACTCTTCATCGTCTGCACTTTCTTCCTCCACATACTCGATCACTTCTTTTGCTTTTCTTTTTTCTTCAATAAAAAATCATGTATTAAATACTTATTTTATCTAATTAAAAAATATATTTATATTCATAGCAAGGTAAAAAAAATATAGCTTTACCTCGATCTCTTGAAGATCTGTCTTGCCTAGAACCACTTTGTGAATCATAAGGTGAAGTCACTTTTTCAATAGGCACATGCTCAATAACATTTATGTCGAAGTTCGGATCCAACCACGGATCTTCCTTCTCCATAATCCACTCATCGTCTGAGTCTATATGATCTAGATATACAGGGTCTTTGGTAGCCTTCCTCCTCATATTCTTCTCTCTTAATTTCATATTTTACATTACAAAAACCAATGCATTCATCTTCTCTTGTTCAAGTCTATTCCTTCGTTTTGTACACACCTATAACTTCAAATCATTAATAATCAATTATAAGACAATTACACTTATAAAAATGTATTTCAAAAATAAAATACAAAGTCACAAACCAATGGGAAAGTACTCTAATTTCTCTCACATCCTGATGCACTGTACGTCAAACTTAAAATTCGAATTGCAAAATTCATCAACTCAAGATTTTCATGCCCAAATAAACTCCACCAATCAGCTGCATTCAAATAAAACAATAAAAATTTGATAAAAACATTAAGAATGTCATAATTAACAAAAACATAAAAAAAATATGAACAAATAACAACATAATTACAAACTTACCAAGACTTTTTAATTTTCTTGTTGTAACAACTCAGCTACCTCTCTACCAAACAACCCTTTTGCCTTTTCAAATGCATTGATTTGTGTTGTAATTTTCAACAGAACATTTACAT
This sequence comes from Nuphar pumila, assembly GCF_984573655.1. NCBI lineage: Eukaryota > Viridiplantae > Streptophyta > Magnoliopsida > Nymphaeales > Nymphaeaceae > Nuphar > Nuphar pumila. Next base: position 74,098,381 of record NC_143250.1, on the reverse strand, counting down.
CAGAAACTAATTTTTCAACACAATCATAAAAGTCACTCATAACTTCTCCATCCAGGTTGAAGTTGTCAGCATAATAAAAATGAGGATTTAAATAATAGGCAGTTGTATGCAAAGGCTTATGAAGTTGCAAGTCTTATCGCTTATCAATGATATCCCAAATAGGTTTTTATTTTTTTTCAACCTTGTCAAAGTTTAAAGCAATTTTCTCATTTGCTCTATTCATTGCCTCATACAAAAATCTCATAGCAGGCTCACCTGTATCCACTAATTGCAGCACTTTCATGAGAGGCAGTGTAGCTTTAATTGCATATGATATGACAACCCAAAACTTATGATTATTAAGAACAATATAAGAAATGTTCTTAGCATCAGATTTCTTATAGTAATTAGATGATCTGAAATTTGAAGACAAGAACATCGACTTCAACTCTTTCTTATAACATCCAATACTATGAAGCGTGAGATATGTTGTGGCAAAATGAGTGACGACTGGACATAGAAGTTCTTTCTTCTTTGTAAACCTTCTCATTAAATTTAATACTCATGCATGACTATAGATATATCTTGTAATCTTTTTTGCCTTTTTCACTGTATCTTTAAGAATTGATATCTTTCCAATATCTTCTAACATAAGATCCAAGAAATAGACCATACATGGTGTCTAAAAATATGTTTTTCTTGCTGTTAACATATTCTCAGCTGCCACATAATCTGGTGCATTATCTGTAATGAATTACACTACATTACTTTCACCAACTTTTTTAACTAACTTATACAAATTTGCATTAGTTTTTTCTGTCGCTAATGTCAACGGTCTTCAAAAATACTATTCCAGATGAGTTGTTCACAAGAAAATTAATTAAGTTTCTTCTTTTTTCATCTGTCTAACCAGCTGCCATAATGCTGCAACCAACCTTCTGCCATTTTTTTTGAACCTTTTTAAAATTTTATGAGTACAATCTACCTCGTCCTTCAAAATCCATGTTCTGATCTCGTGATAAAAATGTGGTTTGAACCCTCACTCATAATTTGCAATAACTTCTATCATTGCACCAAAATATGGACTATTACAAAGATTAAATGATAGGGCATTTGAATAAAAAATCTACCAATGGCATGACATACATTTTTTCTTTCATCCCTTTTGAAAGCAATGTTTATTGTGATTTGTCGTGCTTCTTTGTTCACAAAGAAGTCCATGGGACCACTTGTGCTTGTTTTTGCATCACTACATGATCCACTTGTTTCTTTGTTTATATTATCGCATGTTGATGATCCAAAATAAACATTCCTCCCGATTTCCAACTTATTTTGTTCTTCCTCTTATTTCTTTTGCTTCTGATCCCTTAGATGATTCTGAAAAAATCTTTTCACATCAGGTGAAACCGCTTCGCACATGCTTACACCATGTTTTGTGTCAGCTAAGTGATGCTTTAACCTATAGATGCCTCATGTAGTCTCTTTATGACAGTAATTACAAATTACATGTCCTACGAGTTTGGGATCTTTAGTGGGATTTAAAACTTTAACTCCATGTCCTACGAGTTTGGGATCTTCGCACATCCTACACCTTTTCTCATTGTTCAACTACAAAAATGCATAAAAGAAAATATATATTAACACCAAAATTTAGATTACAAGTATCATTCTTTGATAAAAGACACATTCAAAATCTAGATAAAATACACTATCAAACAAAAGCAGAATAAGGAGTATTGATTAGTATTTTTTCTAGTGTACGTGCACATCGTGAGTCCACATGTTTCTGTTTGTGTGTGGATGTTATTAATGGTCGTATTCTGAGCTAGTGCCTTTGCATATTTTAGTTGACACTAAAGTTTTGCTGATTATTTCTTGAGATGCATTTGAATAATTACCATATGATGGGATTAACCTGACAATTATTGATGATAAAATATATTCATTTGGCTTGAAATATAATAAATCAAGATCATTAGAAGCACCTATGCAGGAGTACTTTTGATAGACATGCTCTTTACAAGCTGAACCATGAGCGGGTGGTGTTCTTTGCCAGCCCTAGATCCTAATAACCATAACCAAATCAATCACTCATTATTTCTACCAAATCAAAGACTAAGTAACCTGCAAAAAAATTGTGATGTCACAAATTATATATCACTCCCAAATGTTGACCAACCATAGTGATTACATATAAACACATCATGAATGGGTTTTGTTAGCCAACCTACACATTTTGTTATGGTTCAACTATGGTAAAGCGATAAAGAGTGTCCTTACTGAATAACCCATGCTATAAGCAACATTAATCAAGTCACTTGTGATTATAACCAAACCTCATGGCATCACTAACCTCTTTGACTCACAATTAAAACAGGCTGAACAGTCCCTTATGCTCCAGATCCTGAACTATAACACATTCATCAAACATATAGTTTGGTATGTGCACTCTCCAGTCATAATGTACAACACCAAAATTTGGGATATCATGCATGATTTAGCAAGCTACTGCTACATTTTCTAGCATTAAAATCTTCAAACTCTGAAATACACATACACTCAAATATTATAGGACATACCCTTTTTAATAGACAGCCCTTTGTAGAGATATATTTTATTATCACATGCTGCACAGTGCTGAAAGTTCTGAAAAAATGCCTAACTGAACCACATGCCACACGATGCACCATTACCCAAAAGCAATATTTTCTGGTCTTCTTTATTCACAAGTTTCACAAGTCTCATTGTCTTAAATGAAACCTCACTCAAAACTCGTAAACAATTTGTTTATGTGATCCCCACATAATACACACACATGATGAAAACATCCCCAATCCCCATGTGATCCCTCCCCCAAAAGAAAATGAGAAAAAGCAGTATATTTCGTGTGAGAGAGGTAAGAGTACCTGTGTCAGAAAAATATGAGAGAGAGGGAGAGTGTGTGTGTGTGTGTGTGTGTGAGAGAGAGAGAGAGAGAGAGAGAGAGAGAGAGAGAGAGAGAGAGAGAGAGAGAGAGAGAGAGAGAGAGAGAGAGCATAAAAGATTAGGGTTTGTTTAAACTTTAAACCCTAATTTTTGGTCAAATGAGGGATTTGACCCTCATTTGACCAAAAGCCCCAAGCGTACATGCCTCAGTTTGAGGTGTGCCTCGCCTCGAGGCATGCACCTCAAGGCGTATGAGGCGCACGCCTTGAGAGTTTTGCGCTTTATATACGTGCCTCAAGGCATAAAGCCCCTCACCTTGAGGCAAGGCGTGCTTTTTGCACCTTGAGGCATGTTTTTAATAACACTGCATAGAAGGCTTCATGTACCCCAAAGCAGTGTTTTATAAAATTAACATGCAAAAGCACATTTCAGAGCATGCAGTCCAAAAGCCTGAGCAAAAATGTCAGAGAAGAAGCTATATGATATAATTAAGAAACTGCAAAGAGATACAGAAAGTGACTTCAAATTAATAGAAGCTTACAATTGTCAAAGAAAACATGACAGGAGCACCTTCACAAAAGCAGCGGTTAATTACACAATGGTATATGCTCAGAACCTTCTAAGATGTGTTGATGAGAATATCACTAATGCAAGACAGGATGCCTCTATACAATCATAGTGTCTGAGCAACACACTTTCAGAACATCTTGTATGTCTGGATCATCTCCAGCCTCTTTATCCTATCGAAACAAATGATATATGTAAGGCGCCTAGCCCTATAAAACAAAGTGAAAATGGCTGCTAGAGAATGTCATGATATACATTATTTGATAAGTGTTAAACTTCTACAATGATTAAAAAATGCTAACCTTGTGCAAATACAAAATGTTGGTTTTACCAGGACCAGCTACAAGTATCCCCCCTTGCTGCCTGCAACCACAAGCAGACACATCTGATTCCTGTAAAATGTAGTTTCCTACCAGACAACTTCCATAGATAATTTAATATCTTTTATGTCAATGATCACTAATAATATATCTAGCATATGTATATATTATATTTTGGTTGGGTCTCCACATCACAATTATGTTGGCTTCACAAAGTGCTAGGGCAAGATTCTTGTATAGACACCACCAGTAGCAGCTTGAGCAGAAAGATTTTGCCAGGCAGATTAGGGAAAGCCAAGATCAGCCTCCTGAAGGAGTACTTGTTTGCAGGATGACAGAAAGCCTGATCATACACCCAATGCGAGATTCACTGTTTTAGAATCCAACTCACATTCGTGATCAAATGAGATGAGAGGTTCATGGAATTGATGTGATAGGATGGGGATGGGTAGTATTGCTTAGAGCATTCACTCATTGCTCGTGAAGAATGTTGATACAAAGTCTTACCAATAAAGATAATGCAGAATCTGACTAGCATAATGCAATTATGGATGAAGTAGTCCTGGATCAGGATGATTACAGCATAAAAACGAGTTTTGAGTCTTTAACTCATAAAACAGTACGATACATACATCATATGATATTGGTTAATACAGCCCGATAAACTCAACATGCCGATAGTTTATACAGTATCATAAGGTTCACAAGTCCATACTGCAATATAATGTATCTTATCATATGATACAATATTGATAACACTGTTTTCTAGAATATAGAAGTCCTTAGATTAAAGAGAAGGCTTTTTTTTACACAACCAAAGTATGTAATAGATTTGTTGCAAGAAATTAAAGTGTGAAGCCCAATTGAATAAAATCATAAATTGGACTTAGTGGTTGCAGAAAATTCCAAGATATAAGGTACTGAAACACTTATTTTTCTAACTGCCAGGCTAGTTATAGCCTATACAGTTAGTGAAATTAGCCGTTTTATTGCATGCAACTTCACTTTCATACATGATAGTTGTATATCGTGTCATGAGGCAGCAGTAGAAAACCCTGAGAAACGGACTGTGTGCTAATGAAGACCACTTTAAAGCATACATAGATGCTAATTAGGCAAGTTTTTGGTACGGAAACTGATCGTACTGTATGAAAAACATGACACTTTTCCCGAAATACCTCACAAATGTCTGACTTTTTTAGGACTATTTTACCCTTCGTACAAGCGAACCTCCCGAGGTTCGCGTAATATGTCGATATGCGAATTTTCTCTTAAATATGTGATTTCCTTCCCAAATATGCATTTTTTCTCTTAAATATGCAAATTTTGGGAAGCATGTCATTTGTATATCGTGTCATGAGGTAGCAATAGCAAAACCCTGAGAAAGGGACTGTGTGCTAATGAAGACCACTTTAAAGCATACATAGATGCTAATTAGGCAAGTTTTTTGTACGAAAACTGATCACATTGTATGACAAAAATAACACATTTCCCAAAATGCCAATACCTGTATCAGATTTTGGATTGATTGTACTGTACGGAAACATGTCATTGTCGGATTTTCTTGAAATCCAATATCTATATCAGATTTTGGACTAAGAAAAAAAAAGGATTCCGAAAAAAACTTCAAAAAGAACGAGAAAGTAGACTCAAATATCTTTCCAACAGTACCTTGTATGTTAGAAAACAACAAATGGGTGTTGAGATACAACCCCGATAAAATAGGAGAAAACAAGCGTCAGGGAACCTATTCCAACTGTTCTAAGCTATTTTCCAGCCACCAGCTCTGGAAATCCAGAAAAACAGTAAAAATAACAAAAAGATTAAAAAGTCAGCTTTCCAAGGCCACCAAGATCGCCCTGATCTGATGACTTTTGAAAGACAGATTGTCTGACTGTTACTATTTACATGACAAATTTTTGTTCTAGTTTTTTGACTTAGAAACAAAGACCCTACAGGAAATTTTTTATCCGACTTCTAAGAAAATTTGATAACTTCCAACAAGTTAAGCTTATATTTTGTGTTAGACTTTGTTTGGGTTGCATTTGTTCTTTATCCTTAGGAGAAAATTCCCATATTTAGGAGAAAAATTGCATATTTTGGAAAAAATTCACATATTTGGGAGGAAATTCACATATTTAGGAATATTGCATATTTAAGAGAAAATTCGCATATGAAGCAAATTTGCATATTTAAGAGGAAATTCACATATTTTTGGAGAACGCAGAGACATATCGCGTGAACTTCAGGAGGTTCGCTTGTGCGATTTTTAAGAGCAAATTCACATATTTGTGAGGAAAATCGTATATTTAGGAGAAAATTCAAATATTTGGGAGAAAAATCACATATTTAGGATGAAATTCACATATTTGGGAGAAAAATCACATATTTGAGAAGAAATTCACATATTTGGGAGGAAATTCACATATTTAGGAGGATATTAACATATTTAAGAAAAAAATCACATATTTGGGAGGAAATTCTTATATTTTTGAAGCAGGTAGCGATATATCGCGTGAACCTCAGAAGGTTCACTGTTGCGAGGGTAAGATGGTCCTAAAGAAGTCAGATATTTGCGAATTTGGACAAGGGGAATTTAAAAAATTGTGGGACATTTCGAAAACATGTCAGTTTTGTCGTACAATACGGTCATTTTCCATTTTTTGTATGGCATAAAGTTTGCTTGTGGTGAAAACCTAGTATCTTGGAAAAACAAAACATAGTAATTCCAAACCTAATGTTGAGGCTAAGTATATCTATGGCACAAGGGACCAATGAAAGTCTATGGCTAACATTTGATTTTACCTAATTAATGAATATGAAGACACCTAAAGACCTGTAATTCTTCCTATCACGATAGAACAAAGGTATATAGATATTGATTCACTTCATAAGAGAAAAGATATAAGCCAAACTACTTCGCGCCACACATGTTCACAGCTTCACGCCCATCTTCAACTTGATAACGTCCTTGCAAAAGCAATAGGTAGATCAAGATTCAAGAAAGTCACATGCAAGTTATGGCTGATGGATATCTTCTCTCCAACTTGAACAGGAGGGTTAGAAAGTATGGGAAACTAATAATTTTTTGTAGAGGCATCCCTCTGTATTTCTATTCCTCTGCATCTATGTCACATAAACACGGCTAACAAGAAGCCGTACCCGTGTCAACATGAGTATGGGTGCCGAACACGACACAGGTATGCATTGGTCCAGATTGGATTGGGTCCAACCCTAACCCGACCCAAATAACTGTTGTTTTCCTCTCTTTTTTACAGTTTGACCTGGGGTGAAAGGGCATGGAGGAAGAAGAAAAAGGAGGAAAGAAGAAGAAAGAGGAAGATAAAGAGAAAGAAGATGGAGAAAAAGAAATAAGAGAAGGAATAAGAAAAAATAAAAAGAGATGTTAAAGTGTGTATATATATACTCCTAATAATGTAATAGGTAATGTTACCTTCCAGGGCCCATGGGTAGGTGTAGGTTTGAACCTAGGTCTAGGATAAGTCGGGTAGGCTAAGATAGGGTAAGGTTCAGTTTGGGTTTTGACAGGGTTTAGTAAAAAATTTGGTTCTCCCAATTTACAATAGAGAAATGACTAAAAATTTAGGAAGGGCTATAGGACACGTTAGGCAAGCTTGGGTAAAAATTTCAGGAAGTTGGGAATTATATTTTAGCTACGTAACCGAGATACGACACTTAGGGTGTCGTACTTGTGTCGACACGGGTACTAGTACCTGGACACAACAAATGTCGTGTCCTATATTATATTATATATTTTCAATATATAATATATATTTTAGATATATAATATATATTTTAGATATATAATATATTTTTTAGTATATATTTAGATGTGATCCCGTACCCACATTTTTTGGAATTGTCGTGTTGTACCGTCCATGCCTATACTCGTACCCGTACTCAGGTGACATAGTATTTTAGGAGATAATTTTTGGAAGTTCTAGGTTTTTCTTGGGACATGATTCTTATTCGGACCTTGAGAGAGAAATTTATATCCCTCAAAATACTAATTAGAAAAATATGAAAATTTAGGGGAAGTTCTGGGCTAGGTTAGGGAAGGTTCTAATAAAGTTTGGGGTTCTAAGTCGACAGGGTTTCGGAGATAAAAGTATGAGAACAAGGAAAACAAGACTGGGTCTGAAGTCAGGAATGAGATTTGGTAAAAACGAGTTATGGTTTCGGATTTGTTTCTCCTGAATGGGAATGAGGATTGATCCGATTTTTGGTAGGTTAACTAAGGACAAGTAAGGTAGTCTATGGTTACATTTTCAAGCTTGGACTAGGTCAGGTTTGGGAGAAACGTTCGAGTGAAGTCAAGTTAGATTATGCAATTATCAGCAACAAAATGTTGAACTTGAGGCTAGGTTTAACGAGTTTAGCGAGTCTAACATTGAGTTTACGATTAAGGGTTGGTCTTAGATAACTTACCAAGGATTCAAGAGGTTGGTTAGAGGTTCTTCTAGGGGTCCATGGAGGTTGATTCCACCAGTTACTTGATGTGGTTGCACAGTCGAGACTTAGGCTCACACCAAGTCCGGTTGGGGTTAACCTTCAAAGGTCTAGGCTCAAGGGAGGGAGCCTATATATTATCTGTCATTTAATTGGGAATTTATGAAGTATTTAGATTTGGATCTCAGTGGAGATCCAAATTGATCAACCCATGTGTTCGGGATTGGATTCAGTTGGTGGACCCAATCTAAAGTTGAATTGTTGAGTTTGGACCTCAGAGAGGATCCGAACTCAAACAAATCCATTGTGAGTTTCAGGACTTTGGATCCACTCTATACAGATCTCTGTATGATTTGGGTTGAATAAGCCAACCCGAATGAGTTTTGGTAGAATTTTGATCCATATTAGGGTTTAAACGGGATATGGAAAAGTTCTCGATCTATTCGAGACTTAAGTGGGTCTCACTAAGGATTTGGATCTGTTGGAGACTCAAATGGATCTCACTGAAGTAATGAATGATTTGGATCCATTTGAGACCCAAATGGATCTCATGAAAGGTAAATGGGATTTTGAATCCATTTGAGACCCAAATGGATCTCATCGGATTTGGATCTATTAGAGACTCGAATGGATCCCACTAAAACTAAATAAAGATTTAGATCTATTTGAAACCCAAATGGATCTTAATAAGATAAAAGTAATTTGGGTCCATTCGGGAATTCCTAAGAGCCTTTTAGATAGAACCTATTAGAGGCTAGATAACACCTAATCCCTTTCTTTAATCACCTTGGCAGGTCCATCTAGGGCCTTCAATAGGAGAGGTTAACCTCCCTAGGTGGGCCCCACTTGGTTGGCTGACCCTTGGCATCTCCTTTGGATCCAAATCCCTTCAATGTGGATCTAGTCATTCCTTGCCCTGATCCGTCCAAGGACAAGTTGGGTTGGATCTCTTCTTGCTCTACTCCATCAAACACCAAGTTGGATCCAGGTGCCCGTGGATCCGTACAAGGTAAATACCCAATAGGGGTATTTTGGTCTTTTTACTTTTTGTAAATAGTCGTGTTCATTAGGGACACTTTAGGTATTTTTTAACTTTTTCTTTTCTTCTTTTTGTCAAGGGCTTTACTATCTTTGTAATGCCCTTGATAAAAGAATCGTTGGGAATGTTCCCAACCACTATATTTCTAGCCATTGAGAACACTCCCAATGGCCCTTTTTGGTCCCTCTTTGTGTATAAATAGGGAATGAATCCCCTCTTGTATTCATGCTTGTCTCAAACACTTTTTGAAATAAGATCCTACATTTTTTCTCTCTCTTGCCCACTAGTGGGTTTTGTGTTTATATTTGTATCTTGACCCATAAAGCTCATAAGTGGCATCTTATAGTTATTTCTTGCATTTCATGGCATGGTATCAAGCGTGAGGTATATTTGAAGTGAATGAGCATTCATAAAGAATACGTGAAGGAGGAACGAGTGATCGTGAACTTCATTGCTTCAAAAAATCACGTCAACACTTCTTTCTACCTCCTCTATCTATCTCTTCTTTCTACCTCTTCTCTTTTCTCACTCTCTTCTCTTGATACTATGGTCGAAAAGGAAGTGGTTAGGGCTATTTCCATCAAATTTGATGGGAAGAACTATAATATGTGGACTACCGCTATAAAAACAATCTTGATTGGTAAGGAGTTGTGGTAATATGTTGATGGTTCCTTACCGAAACCTCAACCTATTCTCACTAAATCCATTTGTGAGGAAGACAAAGTAAACAAAGAATAAACTCTTAAGGGAAAAGAGAAAGAAAAGGTTCTTGTGAACTACAAAAAGGCCTTTAAATAATGGAAAGTTGATCATGTCAAGGTCTTGTCCATATTTATGGGAAGTATGTGTGAAGAACCTTGTGAAAATATTTTGAAGTTTGAAATGGGCGATGAAGCGTGGGTTTTTATCAAACAAACCTGTACACAAAATGATGCCCCCCATACATGGAAATCACAAGATAAGATTCACAATTGCAAACAAGGAAAAAAAAGTGTTAGAGTATTATAGAACTCTTAAGAGGTTGTGGGACCAAATGGCCAAGATGGAGCCTATTTGGGATACCTCTAACGATGCTTACTTAAGGAAAATCAAATCCTCGGTGAGCAATTTTTTTTATTTATGAGAAAACTAAGACCCGAATTTGAACAAGTTTGGAGTAATATCATCCACCATAAGCAAGAAGAGGTACCACCTATACATGAGATTTTGGCTCAAGTATGCATGAAAGAAACAAGGCTTAAATCCATGACCAAATCTAAGGAGTCTAAAAACAACGTGTTGGCAGTATCTAGACCCGGTGCTAACACTCATTTCTACAAACCCCACTTCTCTAAACATAACTTTGGGAGGCAATGCAACAATAACGAGAGAAAGACAATCATTTGTCATAACTGTGGAGAATTGGGACACATCAAGCCATATTGCACTGAATTCAAAGGAAAGGATGAGAAGAGACTAGCTACTCTAGAGGCTTCTCAAGAAAAGGATGCAACCAATAGAGATCAAATATATGTTGGAAGCATGTCATTATCCCAATTGGTGCAAGCACTACAACCGCTCCTCAAAGGCTCATCCTCCCTAACAGGTGTTGCGGTCTCCCCTTCCTCACCTTCCGGTAAGATTTCTTAGCTCTTAGATTTTGAGGCCACCTCTCTTGAAGGCCAATGAGAGACAAGTGCTTTAATTTTGTCTTTCTCCTTCCTTTTTTTGGCCAATAGGAGGTCTTTCAAGCTGTTGAGAGTGACTCTTCAAGGAAACTGCCTCTCTTTTAGACAATGAGAAGCTAGTGACTTGGCCTCTCTTGGATTGATACTCCAAGAGGCCACCTCCATTTTTGACTAATAATGAGTATTAGAATATGGATCAGATATGGATCCAATAGAGAATCCATATCCGATACAGCCTCTCATACATGTATATGTAATATGTTTCTCTTGTAAAGGGCAGTTTTGTCCATGTAATATTGTTTGTAACCCTATTAATGTTAATGAAGGATTAGTGCAGCAGTGTAGCTGCCGATTCCCAACAAAAACCAGAGCTCTCTCTTCCTCTCCTTTCCCCTTCTCGATTTCTGCAGTAGTTCTATCATGGTATCAGAGCAGCGGCAATTCTGGGCGTAAAAGTGTCTTCATCGGGAACATGAAAGGCTTCACGACACTTTTTGGCCACGATCTGCCTTTTGGTCACACCTGCTCCATTGGCCACGATCTGCCTTTTGGTCACGCCTGCTCCTTCTCTTCTTCAGACGAGTTCACAAGATCTTCATAAGAGCCGTGACAAGCCGAGTCCTTCCGCCGAGTCCTCCTCATCTTCTTCAGTCAAGCCCAAAAGCCGAGTTCCTCTCTAAACAGGTCGAGTTTCCTGTTTTTGCTGTGAAAAGTCTGAGTCCTTCAACCGAACCCAAAAGCAGAGTTCTTCTCTAAACAGGTTGAGTTTCCTGTTTTTCCTTCTTGTCTCATCTCACAACCTGTTTTTGCCGTGAAAAGTCTCTTGAAAAGTCTGAGTCCATCACCCGAGTGCCCCCCATATTCTAATATCTAATATTCTAATACTAGATATTAGAATATCTAATCCAACCAATATTAGAAAAGTCGAGTTCCCTAGTTTTCCTTGCCGAGTGCCCCCCATGGTTTTCCCAGCCGAGTGCCTGTTAAAATGTACCTCATATATATATATATATATATATATTACATCAATACCCAATAGGGGTATTTTTGTAATTTCACATAGTTGTTTTAGAAAACAACTATTTTCGAGTTTTGTTAAAATGTATTTTTCTTTTTTCTTTTTTACATTTATTTTTTGTACTTTTTAAGGACCAAAAGGGGCTCCAACCATAGAGTCGTTGGAGCCCCCAACGGTCACAAATGTGACCGTTGGGGGCTCCCAACGACTCCATGGGAGCCCCCTTTTGGGCTCTCCTTTTGAGGCCTTTGGCCTCCCTTTTGCTCCTCTCCCTCTTGTATTAATAGGGGTGAACCCCTTGTATATTTTTCATTCTTGAGAGCTCTCTCTCTTTTCAATAAGAGGCTTTTTATATTGTTGCCTTCTTAAAGGCTTGTGCTTGTATTGTCCCTTAGTAGACTTGTGATATTGTCTCTTTTATTCATTGTTGTAAGTGCTTATAAGCACTCTTATATTTCTGCAATATATCATTACATAGTATCAGAGCCACTCGATTCTTGAAGGAAAGGTGTGGTTCGTGTATTTCATATTTGGTGGATCTCTTCTCACTTCTTGGAAACATCATGGAGGCAAAGATTGACCTATCCTTCATGCTCAATGGAAAAAATTATATGATGTAGGCATCGACAATGGAAAATAATTTCAAAGGAAAGAAACTTTGGGGTTATGTCATGGGTACCATTCCGGAACCTAAGCTTATGCTCACGAAGAACGAAGGAGGTCAAGAAAAGGCTCTTGAAGGAGATGCTCGCCTCAAGGCCATTGAAAATCATAAAAAAAAAGTGGAAGAGATTGGGAAAACAATCACGCGAAAATCCTTGCGTGGTTCATGAACAATGTTGAGCTTAAGGTATGTGCTAATATAGCTAAATTTCGTAGAGCCAATGAGGCTTGGTCCTTTATGAAGGGTATGTATACTCAAAAGGATCTTGCAAGAGCATATTTCTTGCAAGAAAAAATTAGAACCACCAAACAAGGTGATTCTAGCATTAAAGACTATTATAGTGCCCTAAACCCACTATGGGATGAATTGGCTCTTTTAGAGCCAAAATGGGTTTCTATGAAAGATATTGATTTAAGACAAAAACAAATGGAACAAGAACGATTGTTTCAATTTCTTTTTGGGCTACGTCCCGAATTTGAGCAAGTGAGATCCTCACTTCTCCATAGATCTATTTTTCCTCCTATTGAGGATGCTATTGCCGAAATCACTCAAGAGGAGACAAGGCTTGGCATGAGTAAGCATGTTGATGAAGTACTTGCCGTATCAAAACCGGGTAACAATGTAAGAACCTATAAACCTCCTCATTTTGGGAAACAAGGAAACTACAATGGAGGAAGAAAAATGATTGTTTGTCATCATTGCTATGAGCCGGGTCACATTAAACCCGCTTGCCCAAAGCTTAACGGAACTTTCAAGCCTAAGGTGGCCTCTCTTGAAGAAACTACCACCAAAGAAGATGAAGGCAAGAACAATGACCTCAAGGAAACTCTTGGGCAATATCTATGGCTCTCCAACAAATTCTAAAAGTTTCTTCCTCCACATCGGGTGCGGCTATTGCTTCTACATCATCACCCGGTACGTATTCTTGGATCCTTGACTCCGGAGCCTCTTTTCATATGACCCCCCATGAAAATGCACTTATTGATGTTTGCACCAATTCAAAGGACTCTTGTGTCTCTACGGCCGATGGAACCTTTTTAAAAATTTCAAGTATTGGCTCTTTTAAAGATTCTCAAAATTTTTGTGTTCCAAAAGTAAGAGTTGTTCCCAAACTAAATTTAAACCTTTTTTCGGTCTCCCAAATTGCCGACCATGGATGTGAAATATCTTTCTCATCTAATGATTGCTTTGTGCAGGATTTCCGGTCCAGGAAGCGGATTGGGCAAGGCCATAGAAAGGGAGACCTCTATTATATGGACCATCTCGATCTCCTTACAAATTATTTTTGTTCTTATGTCCAAGAAAAAAACATGGAAACTTGGCATAAAAGACTTGGTCATCCAAGTTATTCCAAAATGTATCGCTTTCCTTTTGGAAACAAATTTTGTAAGAAAAAAGAAATTAATTGCAAAGATTGCATTTTTGGAAAAATGAAGTCTATTCCATTTCCAACTAGAACTTTTCTTTCATCAAGACCTTTTGAATTGGTGCATTCGGATGTTTGGGGGCCTTCTCCGGTTATGTCTAAAGGGACTATTAGTATTATGTTACTTTTATTGATGACTTTACTCGGTATGTTTGGATTTATTTTCTTAGTTATAAATCGGAAGTATTTACCTTCTTTAAAGATTTTCATAGAAAAATTCAAAATCAATTCCAAAATAACATATCTATTTTGAGATCCGATTCCGGTGGTGAATATTTATCTCACGAATTTCAAAACTATTTAACCCAAAATGGAATTTGCCATCAAAAGTCATGTCCTAGGACCCCTCAACAAAATGGACTAGCGGAAAGGAAACATAGGCACATTATAGAAACCGCTAGAACATTACTTGTTTCTAGAAATATTCCAAAGAAGTTTTGGGCCGAAGCCGTTCTAACCGCAACTTATCTAATCAATAGAATGCCCTCTTCTAAATTAAAAAATGCTTCTCCCTATGAAAATCTCTTTAAACTTTCACCCGATTTCAATCATCTTCGTATTTTTGGTTGCAAATGTTTTGTCCTATTACATAAAAGTGATAAGTTGTCTCCAAAAGCAATCGAATGTGTTTTTCTAGGACATGGTGAAAATAAAAAAGGGTATAGATGTTATGATTTTAAGAATGATAAACTATATGTTTCAAAAGATGTAACATTTCTAGAAGAAGAGAACGGTTTTGATAAAATAGAAGAAACAAATGAAATTGATTACATATTTTTATATGATCTTATTGATGACATACAAGAAGATTTCCTTGAAAACATAGAAGATACATGTGAGGCGTCCCATCTTGATATAATACCCTCAAATAACAGTGATACAAATATGAATGTTTACTCAAGAAGAAATCAAGAAAATCTTATTAGTGCTCTCGAAAAATACTCTCAAATTTCTGAATCTACTAAGGAACCACAAGTTAGACATTCTTCTAGAATATCAATACCCCCAAATAGGTTTGTATCTTATGATTCCTTAACACCCAACTATCAGGCATGTTTAATAATCCTACATTCTTATTTTGAACCCGCTCACTATAATCAAGCTAAATCTATACCACATTGGGTTGAAGCAATGCAAGTTGAACTAAATGCATTAAAAAATGCTAATACTTGGGAAATAGTTAATCTACCCCCACACAAAAAACCTATTGGGTGTCGCTGGGTCTTCAAAGTTAAAACTAAAAGCGATGGTTCTTTGGAACAATATAAAGCTAGATTAGTCGCTAAGGGATACTCCCAAGAATATGACATTGATTATGAAGAAACATTCGCTCCCGTAGCTCGAATGACCAGTGTCAGGACCTTAATAGCTGTCGCATCAACCAAAAAATGGCTTATTTATCAACTTGACGTAAAAAATGCCTTTTTAAATGGAAGTTTAAGTGAAGAAGTTTACATGGATCCACCACCCGGAATTAATATTAAGCAAGGTCAAACACTTCGGCTTTTAAAGGCATTATATGGCCTTAAACAAGCTCCTAAGGCTTAGTATGATCGTTTCAGTGATATCATGATAAAGTTAGGATTTCACTCTTGTTATACTGACACTGCTCTTTTTGTTAAAAATGCAGGTACTAGTATCGTAATATTGTTACTTTATGTTGATGATATGATTATCACTGAGAATGATCACAATAGTATTATTGATGTTAAAAATATGTTAAAAAATAATTTTGATATGTCTGATTTAGGTTTTCTTAGATATTTTCTTGGAATTGAAGTTGCATACTCTTTTTGAGGATATATTTTGTCACAAATGAAGTTTGTTGCAGATATCTGTTCTAAGTCTGGGATTTCTGATGACAAAAAAGTAGAGACTCCCGAGGTTATTAATGGTAAATTACGGTTGGAGGATGGGGTTCTTCTGGAAGACCCCACACCCTACATATAACTCATTGGGTCTCTTACCTATTTAACCATCACCAGACTAGATATCTCCCATGCGGTTAATTCAGTTAGCCAATTTCATCATGCTCCTACAACTGTGCATATGAGTGTTGTTCTCCGGATCCGCTATATTCAGAATACCATCAATAAAGGGTTATTTCTATCCTCCTCTTCTTCCTTGAATCTTCTTGCTTATACTGATGCAGATTGGGGAGATAATCCTAATGATCGAGTCTCAACTACTGGTTTTTGTCTTTTTAGGGGACTCTTTGATTGCCTGGCGATGCAAGAAGCAACAAAAAGTTTCATTATCATCCATTGAAGCTGAGTATCGGGCTATGACAACCACCACAATGGAACTTGTATGGCTTCGCAGTCTGCTTAAAGACATGGGGGTTGATATTACGGAAGCCGCAAAATTATGTTGCAACAACAAGAGTGTCATCTATATTGCAAGCAATCATACCTTCCATGAGCGTACAAAACATATCGAAATGGATTGCCACTATATTCGTGACGAATACTTACGAGGAACAATTGCTCTACCGTATGTCACTTCAGAATATCAGTTGGCGGACTTCTTTACTAAAACTCTTCCGGCTCCTCGCTTCATGTTTCTTCTTGGCAAACTTTCCGTCATTTCCCCATAAAGTTTGAGGGGGGTATTAAAATGTACCTCATATATATATATTACATCAATACCCGATAGGGGTATTTTTGTAATTTCACATAGTTGTTTTAGAAAACAACTATTTTCGAGTTTTGTTAAAATGTATTTTTCTTTTTTATATTTATTTTTTGTACTTTTTAAGGACCAAAAGGGGCTCCAACCATAGAGTTGTTGGAGCCCCCAACGGTCACAAATGTGACCGTTGGGGGCTCCCAATGACTCCATGGGAGCCCCCTTTTGGGCTCTCCTTTTGAGGCCTTTGGCCTCCCTTTTTCTCCTCTCCCTCTTGTATAAATAGGGGTGAACCCCTTGTATATTTTTCATTCTTGAGAGCTCTCTCTCTTTTCAATAAGAGACTTTTTATATTGTTGCCTTCTTAAAGGCTTGTGCTTGTATTGTCCCTTAGTGGACTTGTGATATTGTCTCTTTTATTCATTGTTGTAAGTGCTTATAAGCACTCTTTATATTTCCGCAATATATCATTACAGTGCCCCCCATATCCTAATATCTAATATTCTAACATTAGATATTAGAATATCTAATTCAGCCGTGCGTGTCCTCATATAGTAGCCGAGTCCTTCCCGTTACACATCACCCATACTGATCACGTGAATCTGGTCTGCTCACGCCTACTCCATCCTTACCTGCACAAAGTTTGCACATGGATACTTCAGCCAACTCTGGGCTTTCCTCCAATTTCCTGGGGCAGCTGGTTTCTGAAAAGTTAAACACAAACAATTATTTGACCTGGAAGAGGCAGATTACTCCTTTTATTCGCAGTCAAGATCTTTCAGGTGATCTGGATGGTTCCACTCCACCACCTGCAAAATTCATCACACAAGAAACAAAAGAGGACGGAGGTTTGCCAAACATCATTCGCAACCCTGCATTTGTTGGTTGGATGAAGCGCGATCAGGCTCTCGTCGCGTACATCACTTCCACATTATCACAAGAAGTATTAGTTTCTATTCCTGATGATTGCACAACCAAAGTATTGTGGGAGAGTCTAGCTCATACCTACTCTCAGATATCAGAGGCTAAGGTGCTATTTCTCAAGCGTGAATTTCAACTTTTAAAAAGGGGGACAATGACCATTATTGAATTTTTAAATCAAGTCAAGAGCATCACAAATCAATTAGCCATTGTTGGATATCCAGTGTCAGATAAAGAAAAAGTTGCAACAAACATTGAATGCCCTGGGATCAGAGTATCACGTCTTTGTGATTTCTTTATTGTGCTTGCCGACGTTACCTAGTTTTGAAGATTTACGTATTAAACTGTTCCAGTATGAGATGTCCTTGAAAAGCATTTTTGATGCCCCAACAGGGCAATCATCCATGCATGATATTATTGTTGATCGTGCACGAGGAGGGCATGGCAGAGGTAGGGGAGCACAAGTTCAGGGTGGTCGTGGTTTGCTACCTACAACAAATGTCACTCCCAGCCCGTCAAGGAATGTTCCCACGTGCTACCAGTGCAACAAACGTGGCCACATCAAAGCCAACTGCTGGTTCAATCCTCAAAATGCTCAAAACCGCAATAGAATACAAAATAATAGAAATGTTGCTACATCAGAATCTGCGAGTGTTTTTCGGGTCAGTGATGATGCTAAGGATCTTCTCTTGTCTGCTATGGCTAACTTGAACTTGAAACAGAATAATGATGGAATATGGTATGTAGACTCAGGGGCAGCAGCTCATGTCACTGACAATGCAGGTAAGTTCTCTACCTTGATCCCCTATTCTTGTAAATCTAATATTGTAACTGGAGATGGGACTCACCACCACATTTCAAACGTTGGCGACGTTCACATCTCTTTGTCTGAATCTTCATCCATTCCTTTATCTAATGTTATCCATGCACCAAATATAAAGAAAAATATTGTCTTTGTTTCCAAGCTTGTTGATTTTACCAATTCATCTGTTGAATTCACTCCTACTTCTGTTTTTTGTCAAGGATCTTCAAACGAAGAAGATGTTCGCTAAGAAGAGCGACGTGGAAACATGTATATCTTCAATGAAGATCCAGCCTCCAGTGTTCTGAAGCCTTCAAAGTCCGATCACGTCTCTAGAAGTGTTCTAAGTATATCTCAATATAATAAGTCAGAAATTTGGCATTCCCATCTTGGTCATTGTAGTCAAGTCCTTATTGAAAAATTAGTGCCTAATGGATTTCTTCAAGAGTCTGTTTCACCTTCGTTGAAGAATAAAATGTGTTTCAGTTGTCAGGTTTGCAAAAGTCATGTACTTCCTTTTCATCAAATAAATAAAAGAGCCTCCATGCCTTTTGAGATAATATGTTCTGATGTTTAGGGCCCAACCCCCAATCCTTCTTCTTTTGGAAGTAAATATTATGTATCGTTTATTGACAATTTTTCTCGCTTTACCTGGATATTCTTTATGAAACACAAATCAGAGGTTTCCCTTATCTTTCGTCACTTTCATGCCTACGTTAATACCCAATTCTCTCAAAATATTCGAATTCTCCAATGTGATGGGGGTGGTGAGTATTCCTCCAAGGAATTTTTAGATTTTCTCCAAGATAATGGGATATATCGTAGAGTTTCTTGCCCATACACTCCACAGCAAAATGGAGTTGTTGAACGTAAACATAGACACATTGTGGAAAGTGCAATGAGCATGATGCATGGTTCTAATGTGCCTATTAGTCTTTGGACAGAAGTTTTTCATACTGCCACTCATGTGATAAATCGTCTTCCTATGCTTATTCTTGAAAATCAGTCTTCCTATTATGTTCTTTTCGGTGATCATCCTGATTATGATGAGTTACGAGTTTTTGGATGCACATGTTATGTTCACATTGATAGATCCATGAGAACTAAATTTCAGAACAAAGCCTCTATATGCCAGTTTGTAGGCTATGCAGATGAACACAAGGGTTACAGATGCTATGATCCTGCCAATAGAAAGATCAAAATTTCCAGAAATGTTATTTTTGATGAAAATAGTTTTCTGAGAAATGCAACAGATCACAATCGTGAACATATTGACACCAATGATAATTGGTATGATCCATGGCTCAGTGCTGAACTTATTTCACAAGCTGGGGATTATACCACTTTAACTCCTGAAAGCACAAATGATGAGACAGTTTCAGATGAGGCATCAAAGACAGAATATCTGCGATACAAAAGAAATGTCTATACCAGGAGACTCAAAGAGCGAACAAATGTGCCTGTTGGAGAACACGTGGCATTGTCCAATGATAGAGAGGCACTAAGAAGATCGGGCAGGATAAGGCACCCCATTGAAAAGTGGGTAAGTTATGATAATTTTTCAATGGATTTTCAGGTTTTTCTATCCAAGATTGAGAAACACGAAGAACCTCTTGGTTTTTGTCAAGCAATTCACTCTAAGAAATGGATTGAAGCGATGAATGAGAAAATCGAGGCACTCCATGAGTGCCAAACATGGGAGATAGTTGGACGTCCTCCAGATAAAACTGTTGTTGGCTCAAAATGGGTTTATAAGAATAAATATAAACCGGATGGTAGCATTGAACGTTACAAAGCACGTCTTGTTGCCAAAGGTTTTACTCAAGAATACGATCAAGATTACGAGGAAACCTTTAGCCCAGTGGGGAAAATGGGAACTATTCATATTATTCTTGGCTTGACAATTGAACATGGGTAGACCCTTAATAAGCTTGATGTTAAAAATGCATTCCTACACGGGGATTTAAAGGAAGAGGTCTACATGGAGCAGCCTCAAGGTTATGCAGAGAGAAATCCAAAGGAATATGTATGCAAATTAACCAGAGCATTGTATGGCTTAAAGCAAGCCTCCAGATCATGGTTTGAAAGTTTCGCCTTAGAAATTCAGAACCACAGTTTTATCCGTTCCCAACTAGATCATTATCTATTCATATAGAGGGATGATACCACTATGGTTTTCTTGCTTATATATGTTGATGATATTGTGATTACTGGCAATGCTCCGGACCACATTCAGCGAATTAAGGTGCTTCTAAGTATGTGGTTCAAGATGAAAGACCTTGGGGAACTGAGATATTTCCTTGGTGTAAAGGTGGATAGGCAGGAAGGAAAAATGTCATTAACCCAACACAAATACACTCTTGATATTCTTGCCAAAGCAGGAATGACAGATTGCAAACATCTGCCTACACATAGTATTGTCAATCAAAAGCTCAACATTTGTGATGGTGAGTTGTACCATGATGCAAGCAAGTACCACAATATAGTGGGCATGTTACAGTACCTCACTTTTACCAAACCAGACATCGTATACTCTGTTAATCAAGTATCTCAGTTCATGCATGAACCGAAAATTGGTCACATGGATGCCGTCAAATGTATTCTTCGTTATCTAAAAAGCACGGTGGGTGATGGACTCACATATGTCCAGTCTTCATGGCGGACACCAAAACATGATATATTAGCATACACAGATGCAGACTGGGCAGGGGACCCAGATAAAAGAAGATCTGTTTCAGGTTACTGTGTTTTTATTGAAAAAAATCTTGTCTCATGGAGTAGCAGAAAATAAAAAGGCTGTAGCAAGATCTAGCACAGAGGCAGAGTATAGATCTATGGCAGCTGCCAGAGCTGAAGTGACCTGGATTAGGCATCTACTCACAGAAATGAGAGAGAATGTCTCAAGTTCGACTCTTATGTGTGATAATAGAAGTGCCATACAAATTGCGGTCAACCCTATTCATCACAGTTGAACTAAGCATATTGAGATCGACCAACATTTCATCAGACAAAAGATAGCAGACAAAGAGATTGAACCAGTTTATGTGTCTTCAGAAGACAAGTCGCTGATACATTCACAAAAGGTCTCACAAGTAACCATTTTTGGTATCTGAAGAACAAGTTGCACATGGCTTACTCCCATGCACAACTTGAGGGAGGGTATTAGAATATGGATCGGATATGGATCCAATAGAGAATCCATATCCGATACAACCTCTCATACATGTATATGTAATATGTTTCTCTTGTAAAGGGCAATTTTGTCCATGTAATATTTGTTTGTAACCCTATTAATGTTAATGAAGGATTAGTGCAACAGTGTGGCTGCTGATTCCCAACAAGAACCAGAGCATTCTCTCCCTCTCCTTTCCCCTTCTCGATTTCTACAGAAGTTCTATCAATGAGGATCCACTTGTGGGGTGGATTGGATCATTTAATGCTCAAAATTTAAATGGAACAAGAACAAGATCCATTGCTGAAAAAGAAAAATATAAAACTACTCAAGTTACTCATACACCTTCTAGTACCCAAAATGGATTCTAACAGGTACTAGAACAATCTTGATCCGTATAATCCAGCTCCTACTAAAAAAAATACAAAAATTGTTTCTGGAGTTCCAAAAATTCTCAAATTTGGAACAAGATGAACTCAATAAATTTCTGATTTATTAAAAACAAAATTCTCATAAATGCAAAATTGTGAAATGATGAAAATACTCTTATAACCCATTTTGGCACGAATTGATCATTTTGGGCTTGGGTATAAGATGGTATGTCTTCCCGTAGCGGGTCTTCAATGGTGGATCATCCTCCAGCTCCTCACATGTGTCGGAGTAATCCAGATGCGCTGCATCAGAGAGAGAGAGAGAGAGAGAGGGGGGGGGGGGAGGGTGAGGGGCCAGGTGAGGGACGAAATCCCCCTTTTGTTTCGCCCTCTCGACCCTCCCCCCCTTCCCCCTCCTTTCTTTTAAAAAATTGTAGTCAACCCCCTTAGAATACCTTTTTAAAATTTTTTGATATGGACTCTAATGTAGATCCACACCCAAACTCTCTCTCTCTCTCTCTCTCTCTATATATATATATATTATATATATATATATATAGTCGTTTTCCCATACCCTCATTTTTTGAAATTGCCATGTTGTACCTGTACTCATACCCATGTAACAACTCTGCATAGTCTTGTCATTTTATGTTATTTTTGGTGCATTTTTTCATAGATAATAACCTTAAGACATTCTATATAATATATGTCTTGGGAGAGATGAGAACGGAATGAAGGATCATGCCCTAATACTTTCTTCTCTGGATAGGCCTCTCTACCTCTCCATCTCTATCTTTCCATATCTCAACTATTCATTAAAATCCACACAATAATATCTAAAAATGTAGCTCTAATATCTCTAATAGCTACCCATTCCATTCTACTCCAACTAGTCAGTGGTTTAGTGAGTGAAGCTGGTAAAAGGGAAATCATAAGCAATGCTCATGTGCATGTGCATACATGCATGTGTATGTCAGTATACAAGGTAGCTATGCCTCGCCTAATGATTTGTGGGATCAAATCCACTTCTTTTACCTGCCTACTGCATATTCCCTTATAACAAGACTTCTTTCTAAATTCAAATTTATTGAGGTACAAAGTTGCAAACTGACTAGAAATTTACTTCTGCACGTGAATAAGTGATCATGCTTGAATAGCCACCTATATAATTGCATAATCAAACTATGAAATGGGCGATGGTTTACTTGTATCTGTAAGTGACAGTGCATAGAAATTGTTTGTTTAGACCTTTAAATAGCACTTTCATGCTTCAAGTGTTTCATGCAAAAGAGGACTGAGGCAAGACAATAAAAAAGACATGGAACTAAAGTTACATACCACCCCCCTCTTGCCATTGTGTCTTTTTCAAAAGAAAGCCCCCAATCTTGTCTGTATCCTTCAAGATATGATTGAACTATTTTTGCACCTGCCTAAACTATCAAAAAGCGAACTTTAGTTCGGTGTACAAATGAATGTATTAAATAGGATGGCATATTCAGAAGAAACATCATCACGGTTAAGATCTCCATTTATAGATCTTTACAAACTTATAACATAGGCCATCATGTATACCATTGGAGTGAATGTGGTTAATATGCCGGAGACAAACTTCAAGGCATTGAATGCTGAATGACTGGGATCAGCATAAACTTCTGCATTAAGTAAATTATGTCACTATCATGATAACCAGTGGAATTAGCAAGCTTGTTCACAATAGGAACAATAAAGACAAACAGTGGAATACACAAATATGCACACAGAAGCATGTGCACACATGCACATATACAGTTATGCATACACAGACCTCCCTGTCAAATGGATACAGGAAATGGTCTTTCCTGTGACATAGTGCTGCTAGTATGATAGTGGCTGTTTTCCTGAGAACTGTGTGTGTGTGTGCACGTGTGTGTGACAGTGGTGGTTACAAACAGAAAACTTTATAGAAGTTTGAAGAATGGACATACAAAACATTTTAAATACATGTAAGTGGTGCTGTAGGATCCCACACCAGCAACTTTAAGCACCAAGAATTCAACCATGGTAGATATTTTGAAACACCCAGATTACATAGACAAAAAGACATTATTAATCCTACAGTTTGAATTCTGGAGACCTTTCAATGGTTCCATGCCATAAGCAACAAATTAAAGAAGATGCAAATGAGAAACTGTCATTTGGTTGATATGGAAAAATCCTGTGAAGCACTTTCAGGCATTGATATTTGCGGTCAGATATTCAACTGCTGTAAAGCTTAACATTTATACATAAAACCTCATAAACAGGAGTAAGGCAGTTTTTCATGTATCTAGCATTGGGAAAGATGGAAGATAATGGCTCTACATTCGTAACAATGTAGGCCGTATCAATTGTTTGATAGGTGGCAATAAGTGCCTGTTCATTGTTCACTTCTGTTTGTGGCATAACATCTACAAAATGGTCTGCAGTTTTCTTCATATGCTGCTAGATATAACTGGATTCACATATATGCATGCACATCATACTGATGCGCTGATACCCATGGATAGTCCTTAATCATTAAAAGTTCATGATTTAGTTTAATCCACTTATCACTAATAACACATGGTCTTGCTAATCTAACTCCTAAACCAACGTCCTAAATTTAAGATACATTTTCCAAACCTAGGCACTTAAACCTAGTGGTCCGATACCATCTCTGTTAGGCCTCTGAAACATGCCCAAACCATGGTTGTGTCTCAGGTGAGTGGCTTTCATTCTAATTGTTCTTCTACAATTGTCAACTTTGAAAAATCCATGACACCCACACACATAGAGCTTTGGAGAAAATCATGAAAAGGAACCTTTAGAGAAAACACTTCTATTTATTTAAATATTTTCTTTTTCCAAGTCTACTACATTCTTGGTTACATATCAAACTACGACATTTGAAAAAGTACATTGTCCTCAAAATTACAACTAAGAATTCAAAAAGACACAATTGTAATCAAAATCTCCGATTTTCCTTTTTTGCCAATGTCCTCATTCATGTAAACCACAACTGTCCTTAAAAAGACTTGTGATTACTATCTACCAATTTCACTCTAAAAAGCAAAGCAACTATAAAATGAGCCACCACTGCTCAGTAAGCTACTAATCACAACTCAAATAACTAAAGTTCTGTTAAATATATGTATATGTATATACATATAGATATATCTCTCTTTTTACATGTACATGTACATATACATACCTTTATGTATATATATTTACATGATTTTTATAGTTTGTATTTAGGTATTTTTTGTATTTTTATTTTTATTTTGGTTGTATTTTTCATGCCCTTTAAGGGCACTTTTGTCTTTTGGGAGCTAGCCGCGGGGCTAGGTCTAACGGCTAGCTAACTAGATGTTGGACCTTGCCAACAGCTAGTTTAGCTAGCTAACAGCTATCTCTCCCTCTCTTTCTTGTATATTCTCTCCACCCTCTCTCTTTTATATATAAGGTTTTTCCCTCTTCTCCCTTATGCTTTTCTTGAGCATTTGAGTTCTAATAAAATAATATATATGTCACACGGACTCTCCAACTAGGTGCCGCACCCGCACCAGCACCCGATGTGGTCAACCTGACCCTGGGTGCAGTCAACGCACCCAGGGTCATTTATGTCCAACTTTTGGACTTTATATTTATATATATATATATGTATATATATATATATATATATATATATATATATATATATATATATATATATATATATATATATATATATATATATATATATATATATATATATATATATATAAAATTTTTTATATTTTTGCCACACCTCTGCACCCAAGTTTTTTGAAAGTGCCCCACCTCCGCACCCGCACCCGCACCCGCACCCATGTGACATAGATATGCATTTCTGTACATTTCTGTATATTTGTAGTTCAGGGGTATTTGGTCTTTCCACATGTACAACAGAAATAAGTATTTTTCTATTTTCTATTTTATTCTTTTTATTGTAATAATTTCCAGCCTTCATGGGCTTTTTGGGAATTACCAAAGAGTTGTCAGACCCTACCCAACGGCTAGATTTCTAGTCATTGGGTACGTCTCAACGGCTCTCTATGAGCAACCTCTTGTATATAATGGGGTCTACCCCCTCTCATTTTGTAAGTCTTCTCCAAGGGATTCTTTTCCAATAATATCAATTATTTTTATGTGTTCTAAGCCCATAATGGCTTATTCTTGTGTTTTCATGTGTTGACCCATAAGAGGTCATATTCACTAAGTGTTCTCTTGCCCATAAGTGGCACACCAAAGCATATACCTCAGTTTGTGACATGGTAACAGAGTGAGGTTGTCTCTTTGATGATATTCAACTCTTCCTCAAGCATATTTGAAGTTGTGTAAAGATCAAAGCATGCCAACCAACTTTCTTGAAGATTGGTGATCTCATGAATGCATAGAGGCATTGGTGTTTCAAAGGAGTTGAAAATAGTTTCAAGTATTTATTCTTCTTCCTTTTTATTCTCTTTTGCTTTATATTTTTTGGTTTCATGGCTGACAAGAAAGTAGTGACGGTAGTTCCAATCAAATTTGATGGGAAGAACTACAATTTATGGGCAACCGCCATTAAAAGAATTCTTATTGAAAAAGGTTTGTAAGAGTATGTTGATGGTTCCGCAATTGAACCACAACTCACTCTTACCAAATCTATTAAAGAAAAGGATGAAACCATTAAGGAAGAAATTCTCAAAAGAGAAGAAAAACAAAAGGCTTTTATAAATTATAAGAAAATCTTGAAAAAATGAGAAATTGCCTATGCCAAGGTACTTTCCCTATTCATGGAAAGTGATGCAGAGCAAGATCAACCCCGATCCATACAGCCTGACCCAGGCAGAAGATCAGACCTGCACGATGGGATCGAGGATCGGACCCAAGTCGTGGATCCGACCCAGATCACGGTACCAAGACACAGGGATGATGTACCCCTGCGTACCTACTCCAGACGAGCACAGGTCCGAACGTCACAGATCCAACAACAGCATGAAGACGACTCGGGTCCAAGACTGGACCCGAGACCCGAGTCCACTAGCAGTCTTTAAAAACCCTCTCCTAGGGTTGTGTGCGGGAGAGAATCTTGAACATTGCATCAACCTTCTTCTATTTTTTCTGTCAGCAGTTTTCCTTTTGGCTTTTACTCCTCTTTTCTATTGTTTGTCTTTATTTCGTTTATGTTCATCCTATTGTTCGATTGAGATTCATCTTGAAAAAGAAGCAAGTGCCATCGTTTTCGGTGGGCATTCTTCTTATTTTCTGCACATCGCACGACCGTGAGAGTCATGCCATCGACTTCCGCAACCAAGTGCATCGAAGCCGATCCCCTCGCTGCATCAAAGTGGTATCAGAGCACCAACCCTCCTCCTTCATCAACAGCATGGCGCAAGAAGCGAGAAACGATCCTACAAGCGGGAACGAGCGAGAGGAAACCGCTAACGAAGATCTGATGATGCGGATGATTGATATGATGACGAAGATCCAGAAAAATATGCTACGCATAAGCAAGGACGTAGCCGGCATGTCAAAACGTATGGACGAGATCGAAGGTCGGCTCGTCGCCCTTGAGTCGCCGGTGGAGCAACGCGCGACGTTAATGCAAAGAGCGGAAGCAGAGCTGGATGACGTCGCAGTTGATCGTGTGAATGCAATACTCTCGGAAACAGTCCAACCAACGCACCCTCAGACTGTCCGCACCACCATCTCGCAACCGGTACTTCCCCTCCATCCAGGTTCGGTAGAGGATGCGACTCACACAGCCGGTACCCTCCAACTGAACCAGGAGATCACGGCAGGACACCCTCACGTCGCGGGTGCGTTACCGCCCTGACCTCAAGCCACAAGGGCTGCGTCGCAGACCGGACCGGGTCTACAGAACCCCAGCATCACGCTGGGTCCAGCCGCAGGCCTGGGTTCGTGGCCTCGAGCCACGGGGGCTGTGTCGCAGGCCGGACCGGGCCTGCAGGACCCCAGCGTCACGCTGGGTCCAGCCGTAGGCTTGGGTTCGTGGCCTCAAGCCACGGGGGTGTTAAATTATGTAATCAAACTTGTAATTTCGCATATATATTATATATATATAAGGTAATACATATACATATATATAATATATGTATATGTATTTACCAATTATATATATATAAAATATATATATTCCTAGTAAGGGTAGTTTAGGAATTTTACACATTCTTTTTGGAGAATATGTTTTTGTATTTATTTTCTTTTTCTTTTTCTTTTTACATTTAATGCATTGTACTTGCATTGGGAGGGGCCCAACCCACTAGTCGTTGGACCCCTCCAACGGTCACATTTGTGACCGTTGGAGGGGCTCCAACGACTATGTGGAGCCCCTCCCAAGGCCTTCTCAAAGCCCTATATATATGGGCAGTTCCTCTTGTATTTTCTAAAGGGATTTGGGATTATAGCCCAACCTCTTTAGTTGTTTATGAATCTTATGAGTGCATTTGCACATTTGTGATTCGGTGTGTTGTGCTTGTTGTGCACAAGTGTTCTTGGGTATGTATATTCACACATTTATTCTCAAGGTTATTGCGTTATCAACTAAAGTATCTTGTTGAAGATACTTTTACATGGTATCAAAGCCTCGTTGAAGAAGAAGAATTGCGATTCGCCTTCTCTTGCATTCCTCGAAAAGCGTGCCTTCAAGTTTTTTAAAATCAAAGAGGATCACCTTCTTCGAGCAATATTTTAGGAGCCTCTCTTGTCAAGAAAGACGCGAAAAGTAATTAAGGCACGTACTATCCCTTGCATTCTTTCCTCTCTAATGGGCAAAAAAGACTCCCATTTCTCTCTTGGGTTTAAGCTTAATGGCTCAAACTATCATGTTTGGGCCGGTAATATGGAAGCCCATATTAAAGGAAAGGGGCTTTGAGGTTACGTTCATGGATCCATACCGGAACCGGAACCCAAAATTACCATTATTGAAGGAGGGGATATCAAGATCCTTGAAGGGGATGAAAGACAAAAGGCCCTTGAAGAGTATTCTAAGAAACATGATGATTAGGAAATGAAGAACTTCAAGATCTTATCTTGGATTTTTTCATCCATTGAGACCAAGATAAACGCCAATATCATCAAATTTAAAAGGGCTTCCGAAGCTTGGGTATATCTTGAGAAAATGTACACCTCAAGAGATCTATCCCACAAGTACTTTCTCCAAAAGAGGGCTTTGACTCTCCAACAAAATGACATGACCATTCGGGAGTACTTTGCCGAATTATCCTCAATTTGAGACGAGCTCGCAATCCTTAAACCTAAGTGGTGAGGCAATCGAATTAAGGCACAAACTGTTAAAATATGTTGATCCTTGAATGTACATATATATATTTATATATATATATATATAAAGATACGTATACATATATATATATATGTATACATATCTCTATTTATATATATATATATATATAAATATATATATTTTATCTTCCTAAAATACCCTCAAGGGTATTCTTGTAATTTAGCATTTTACACATATTCCAATTGGAATATGCATTGTAATTTTTGTCTTATTTTTAGTTTTTTGTTTTTTATATTTTTGGGTTTCGTACCACATTGGGGGCCTCCCAATGGAGACGCTGGGAGCCCCCAACGGTCACAAATGTGACCGTTGGGGGCTCTCCAACGTCCCCTTTGGGAGCCCCCAAGGTGGTCCCTTTTCATGCTTATAAATAGGGGATTTCCTCTTTGTATTTGGTATTCTTGAGGGAGCTTATGCTCCATTGTAATGGGGTTTTCACCCCTTCTCCATTATTCTTCAATGATATGTAACTTATGACTTTAAGTCATATTTTTCCCTTTTTATGGGTTTTATGTATTGGCACATTATGTGCGTGTGTTGTTTCCCTTTATTGGGTATATTTGCACTTTACGTGCATAAGTATGGGTTCATTATTGAACCCAAGGTATTCCAAGTCACTTTCTAACATGGTATCAGAGCAAGGTCATGATGGGGTTGTCTCTTGGTGCAACGGAAAGCGTGTCGCTCAAGAAATGGTGAAGTATTCATTGCTCTTCCTAAAGTATTATGCTTTTGAAGTTATTCGGTATGTATCCCTTTTCTCAAAAAGTATTATGCATTTGAAAGTATGTTTCTTGCATATAGTTTGTTCGTTTGATGGTCATGATAGTTGAATTATTTCTTTTCACATTTCGTGTGCTCATATATTTTGAAAATATCTCCTTCTAAATTTGGTGAAATCGTTTGTTGTCCAAATATAAAATTCGTGTCTATTTATCGAACTACTCATAGCATATAATAGTAATTTATGTTTTTAAAAAAAAAAATTTACCTTCAATTATGTGAGATTTATATTTCTTAAATAAGTATTTCATGATTGACCTATAAGTTAACTTTTAAAATTATATATGATCTCTTGCTAAAATAATGATCTTTGCTTAAAATTTCTTAACTCTCATATGAACCCTAATTTGATTTGAGTTTCTCTCTTGATTAAGGATTTTAGTGCATTTTTGAAAATTTTGATATAATCATTATATGAGAATCTCTCACATCTAAAATCTTTGTTGAATCCTAAAGTAGTTCTTGTTAATGATAACTTATAAGAACTCCTAAAAAGTTTTTGAAAAATTATTTATGATAAACCATTAGGAAAGATTGTTTTTAAAAAGGAATTTCCCACATAGAATGCATAGTTCATCTATTGCATCCTTTTTTTGGTATAAATGATTTCATTTTTCATCCTTATAAACTTGTTGGTTTGTATTTTTCATAAGGTTTCGAAATCTCTTAATAATATCTTTAAAAAAGCCTACATTGGCCATAATATAGTTTTAGTTGTCCTCAATTGCACTTGTCAAGCATGTAATTACATAATTAAAACTTGAGAATTTCAAGCATTGCTCTTTTTATAAAGTGCATACTTGCTCACTTTTGTGTATTTTTGTATTTTGTGCACATTTGCTTCTCAAAATATTTGCGCTTGTATGCATTCCCTCTTTTTTATGATATACATGCCTTAGTGCATGTTTGTTTACACCTTGGTGTGTATTTGTTCAAGTATTGTATGAGTGCTTTCGTGCACATCTTTTATAAAGCCTTGTGTGCTTACATGTGTATTGTCTCTTCGTAGACATTTTTGCATTATGGAGCCTTTATGCACATTTCTTATTGTGAAAAACATTTAGATATTGAGTCCTTTTTAAATCATTGTAAGTGCTTATAGCACTTTGTACGTTTCCGCATATCTCATCTCAATCAAAGAATATTTAAAACTTGTTGTATGGGATTTAATCCCAAATCTATAAATTTTCAAGTACTTTTTCCTTGAGTATTGTGTTAAAGCCTTCTTTGTGAACCATTACGGTTCTTATGATTTCTTTGATTAAAAGCTTGATTGTCTTGATGAATTCTTTATGTTGTGGTCTTTTTGATACAAGACTTCTTTTAAAGATTAGGCATAATTCGTGTTTATGCAAAATTGTTTTTGATGGATTATATTGGACCTTTGATTCAATTTGTTAATCGGTCCTCTTTGTAAAAACTTTTTAGAAAATGATTCCTTATGTGTTTGTTGCCCTTTTGTGGCATTTATATTTGTCCATCACATGTTATTTAATGCATCATTTATTTGGCCTTATTATTGTCATATTAGAGATGTTTGTCGAGGTGAGTTATGGGCACCTCGTGTTGTATCATTTTAGATTGTCCACCTTCCATATTATAGATAGTTGTTGAGGTGAGTTATGGGCACCTTGGGACTCTAAAATGAGTTGTTATTTGATCTCTAATTATGAGTGTGTCACTCATTTTTTCTCTTGTGGCCATTGATATTATGGATGCTTCTATGTAAATGTGATGGACATATGGTGTTTGAAACCTTAAATGCTTTAAGGTATATTTAAAATCAAGGTGTTTTGGGATTATAGCCCAACCTTTTATTTATGAATCTTATGAGTGCATTTGCACATTTGTGATTCCGAATGTTGTGCTTATTGTGCACATGTGTTCTTGTGTTTTTTCACAAGTGTTCTTGGTGTGTGTATGTTCACACATTTGTTCTAAAGAATATTATTTTATCATCTTGTTGAAGACACTTTTACATGCATTTATTCCAAAATGTTATTGTTATGAGTATTCATGTTTTAAAAGGAATATTGTTTCATTCAAGGTTTTTTTTTTTCATTACAAGTTTATTGCCTCAAAAGTCTTTTCCTTGTATGCCCATTATCTAAGTGTCATCATATGTAGATAAGAATTTTATTACACCTTCGTGTGTTTTTAGCCCTTTGTTGGCTTTTGCTCTCTTGGTCTAGTAGCTGAACACACTTGTTTTGAGTGTTTTTATATGTAGACAAGGCACGTTGATTCACACCATGGTGTGTGATTTTTAGCCTATGTTGACGTTTGTGTCCTTGTTCTAGTCGCTTAGATGTATGCCCATGGTTGGCTTATTTCACTCATTTCAAGTGCCATCATATGTAGACAAGAGATGTATTATGTTTTAGCCCATGGTTGGCTTATTTCTCTTGTTCTAGTAGCTGAACATACTTGGTTTTAAGTGTATTTTTTTACGTAGACAAGAAATACTTTTTAGTCCATATTGGCATGTATTCTCTTGTTCTTATCGTAGATGCACTTATTTCAAGTATTATTATATGTAGACAAGAGGATCTTTTACACACCTTTGTGTGTGTCTTTGGCCTTTAATGACTTTATATTTTTTATCTAGTAGCTTATACACTTGATTTATGGGTTTTGGAGGACTAATGAGGAAGTTGTTTGTAATGGATAAATTATTATTGAAATTTGCAAAATTTCATTCATGACTTATGTTTTTTAAGTAAATCATATCTTTGATATGCATATCAAGTTGATCTCTTAGCATTTAATCTATATATTAAGTGCTTATGGCTTTTTCCACCCTTATATACAAAATGTGTTTTTTGTCAATTAAGTATGACTTTTATAAATGATTTTAAAACCTTATGAACTCTTGGGTTTATTTTGCCTAAAGTATGCTTGGAGACTTCGTTTCTCTTGTTTGGCACTTCATTATATGTTTAAAGCATGATCATTAATGAGTTCTTTGAGTATTAATGATAAGTATATGCATATGCTCTTTATGCCCTTTTTTGGGCTCTCATTCAATAAAGCATATGTATGTTATGCCTCTTCGTAGACTTCTTGTGGTATCCCTTAGTGAATCATTTTGTTATTCCCCATTATGGGGTTATATTTGTCCAATGGTGGACCTTATGAATGCATTATGCATCCTTGCAATTTATTTTTGCATAATTTTGCTTCCGCTCATTTTGTTTTAACATGATGTATGATTTAGAAACCTTGGTTCCATGCTAAAGTAACTATCATATTATGCATAAATTTTGCACCTTGTTAGGAATATTCCTTTTTGAGTAAAGTGCAAAGGTATTTTTTACTTGTTCTTTGTTGTTTTCTTTTCTCAGGATCTTGGAAATAGGACAAAGGGAAGTACCCTGGATGGTTCAGGAAATGGGTTCATCATTTGAAGACAATTGGAGGAAGGCTATTTCAAGTTTCATTGCATCCTTGCCGAAGCCTCTTGGAGTCGCCGAAGCCTCGTGGAGTCTTGCCCTTTTTTTCAATCTTTTTGTTTCCCCGCAAAGATTGAGGGGGGGTGTTAAAATATGTTGATCCTTGAATGTACATATATATATTTATATATATATATATATATAAAGATACGTACACATATATATATATATACATATCTCTATTTATATATATATATATATAAATATATATATTTTATCTTCCTAAAATACCCTCAAGGGTATTCTTGTAATTTAGCATTTTACGCATATTCCAATTGGAATATGCATTGTAATTTTTGTCTTATTTTTAGTTTTTTGTTTTTTATATTTTTGGGTTTCGTACCACATTGGGGGCCTCCCAATGGAGACGCTGGGAGCCCCCAACGGTCACAAATGTGACCGTTGGGGGCTCTCCAACGTCCCCTTTGGGAGCCCCCAAGGTGGTCCCTTTTCATGCTTATAAATAGGGGATTTCCTCTTTGTATTTGGTATTCTTGAGGGAGCTTATGCTCCATTGTAATGGGGTTTTCACCCCTTCTCCATTATTCTTCAATGATATGTAACTTATGACTTTAAGTCATATTTTTCCCTTTTTATGGGTTTTATGTATTGGCACATTATGTGCGTGTGTTGTTTCCCTTTATTGGGTATATTTGCACTTTACGTGCATAAGTATGGGTTCATTATTGAACCCAAGGTATTCCAAGTCACTTTCTAACACAAACAACTTGAAGAAGACCGGTTCTTCAATTTTTTAAATGGCCTTAGACCCGAATTTGAACAAGTTCAGTCCTCTCTTCTCTCCGCCTTCACATCCCCCTCACTTGAAGATGTTATCACCAAGCTAAGTGGTGAAGAAACCAGTATGGGGATTGGCAAAAATAATCCTAGCATTCTTGTTACTTCCTCTACTCAAGAAGATGGTGAAATGGCTAATGCCGTGTCAAGACCGGGAAATAACATGAAGACCTATAGACCTCCTCATTTCAAGAATCAAGGTCAAGGAGGAAATGATCGGTATGGCAAAAGAGACTATAGCAAAGTGACTTGCTATCATTGTAAAGAACCCGGACATATCAAACCTTTGTGTCCTAAATGGAAGAAATTGATTGCAACGGCTATGGCATCTCAAGTTGAAGAACGACCTTCTTCATCAAGTGAGTCTTTTTCTCTTCAACAAATCGTAGAAGCACTACAACCTCTTCTCAAGGGAGGTACTTCCGGAGCCGCTATGTCATCCTCTTCCCCCGGTAAGTCATCTTGGCTTTTAGATTCCGGAGCATCCTTTCACATGACCCCTAGCTATTGCTCTCTTTCAAATTTTTCTAAAAATTCTTTTCCATCCTTTGTATCAACCGCGGACGGAACATCTCTTGAGATTAAAGGAATAGGTAATTTTGAAAAACAAGACTTCTTTGTTCAAAAAATTCGTTTTATCCCAAACCTCAACCTAAATCTTCTTTCCGTTTCCCAACTTTCGGACCATGGTTGCGATATAAAATTTTCTTCTAATAAATGTTGGATACAGGATCGCCAGTCCGGGAGATTGATTGGGGAAGGCTCTAGAAGAGGAGACCTCTACTACGTAGATTTTCTTCAAGTTCCCAATAGTCAATTTTGCAACGTCGTCCAAAACAAAGATATTCATGTATGGCATAAGAGATTGGGTCATCCCAATATAGTTAAAATCTCCTATTTGCCCTTTGTTAAACATCTTTGTAAAAGTGACTTTTTGTGTAATGAATGCATTCTTGGAAAAATGAAATGTTTGCCTTTTCCTCAAAGATCCATGTTTATGACAAAACCATTTGAAATTGTCCATTCCGATGTACGGGGACCGGCTCCGGTAATGTCAAAAGGAGGATTTTCATATTATGTGATCTTTGTGGATGACTATACTAGGTTTTGTTGGATCTATTTCCTTAAACATAAACATGAAGTTTTTTCAACCTTTAAAAGTTTTCACATGATGATTTCAAATCAATTCAATGGATGTTTAAAAATCTTTAGGTCTGACTCTGGAGGA
The DNA here is from genome assembly GCF_984573655.1 of Nuphar pumila. Lineage (NCBI taxonomy): Eukaryota > Viridiplantae > Streptophyta > Magnoliopsida > Nymphaeales > Nymphaeaceae > Nuphar > Nuphar pumila. Next base: position 74,062,830 of record NC_143250.1, on the reverse strand, counting down.
GAATACCTCTCAAATGAATTTAAGAGTTATCTTGAAAATTTTGGTATTCTTCACAAAAAATCTTGTCCAAAAACCCCTCAACAAAATGGGTTAGCCGAACGAAAGCACAGGCACATCATTGAAACAACTAGGACTTTGCTCATTTCTCAAAACATTCCAAAAAATCTTTGGGCTGAGGCAGCCCTTACTTCTGTCTATCTCATAAACCGACTCTCATCGAAAAATTTAAACAAAATTTCTCCCTTTGAAAAACTATATGATAAAGAACCTGATTATAGCAGGTTAAGGGTCTTTGGGTGTAAATGTTTTGTTCTCACTGATAAGAATGACAAACTTTCTCCTAAAGCCATTCCTTGTGCCTTTCTTGGCTATTCTGAAACCCAAAAAGGGTTTCGTTGTTATGATATCAAAAGTGATAAATTGTATGTTTTCAGAAACGTGAGTTTTTTGGAAAATATTAGTGGATTTGAACGTTGTGACCCCCATAATGAAAATATGGATTATTCTTTTTTATTTGATTTACTAAATAAGGACGATGATACTAGTGATAATGAGTCAAATCAAAGTAACCCAAATGAATTTGAAACCGAGGAAAACATCTCCTTGCCTCCTTCGTCACATCAACCTATTGAATTACCTAGAGACCCTATCACCTACTCTCATAGAGATCAAAACAACTTTAGGAGTGCTCTTGACAGATATAATGATGCCAGTTCCAATGCCTCTCAGAATGAAGTGATCCCTCGTAGAACTGAGAGAAGTAGAAGGCCTCCTTCTAGGTTCATTTCCTATGACTCTTTTTCACCAAGATATAGAGCCTGCCTTAGTGCCATCCACTCTTATATAGAACCTAGAAATTTTGAAGAAGCAAGAAAGTGCCCTGAATGGATTAATGCCATGGACAATGAACTTGAGGCTCTAAGAAAAACCAAAACCTGGGAATTTCAAAATCTTCCTAAAGGCAAGAAAACAATAGGGTGCAGATGGGTCTTCAAAGTAAAAACTAAAAGTGATGGATCCCTTGAAACGTATAAAGCTCGCTTGGTTGCAAAAGGATATAGTCAAGAATATGGTATTGACTATGAAGAAACTTTTGCTCCTGTAGCTCGTATGGTCACTGTTCGATGTCTTATAACCGTTGCCTCTATCAACAAATGGAACATCTATCAAATGGATGTGAAAAATGCCTTTTTAAATGGCAACTTAAGCGAAAAAGTTTACATGGATGCTCCTCCTGGAATGGAGACTCCTAAGGGAAAGGTGCTTCGTCTTCAGAAAGCACTCTATGGCCTAAAACAAGCTCCCAAGGCTTGGTATGATAGATTTAACTCTGTTATGATTGAGAATGGTTTTTCTTCTTGTTTTACTGACACTGCTCTATTTGTTAGAAAATCCAATGCAGGGATTGTAATTTTACTTCTGTATGTTGATGACATGCTCATCACTGGGAGTGATTCTAACGGGGTTAAGCGTATAAAATCTATCTTAAAAGATAAATTTGAAATGTCTGACTTGGGTTTTCTAACTTATTTTTTGGGAATTGAAGTAGCATACTCTCTTAGAGGATATTTCTTATCTCAAACTAAGCTTGCTTCTGAGATCATTGACAGGTCAGGTATTACAGATGAGAAGCTTTGTGAAACTCCTGCGGTAGTAGGAGCAAAGATGAAAATTGATGATGGGGTTCCCCTTTTGGATCCTACACCCTACAGACAGCTTGTAGGATCTCTGATGTATCTGAGTATTACCAGACCAGATATATCCCATGCAGTCCACACTGCAAGTCAGTTTCAGCATGCGCCTACATCCGTTCACATGAGTGCCATCATACGAGTTGTAAGATACATAAAGGGTACTCTAAATAAGGGAGTTTTTCTCTCCTCTTCTTCTAACTTAAAATTGATTGCTTATACTGACTCAGATTGGGGAGGTGACCCAAATAACTGTCACTCCACCACTGGTTTCTGTGTGTTCTTAGGAGACTCACTAATTTCGTGGAGATGCAAGAAGCAACAAAAAGTGTCGCTCTCCTCAACTGAAGCTGAATATCGTGCCATGACAACTACTACCATGGAGATTGTTTGGATTCACCAACTGCTAGAAGACATGGGGATCAAAATTGAAGGACCCACCAAGCTATGCTGCGACAACAAGAGTGCAATCTACATTGCAAAGAATCACACCTTTCATGAGCGGACTAAACACATCGAAATGGACTGTCACTATGTTCGTGAAGCATATCTCCGAGGAGTTATTGATCTCCCTTATGTCACGTCCGAATATCAGTTGGCAGATTTCTTTACTAAAGCCTTGTGCGCTCCGCGGTTCAACTTCCTTCTTGGCAAACTTTCGGTCATCTTGCCCTAAGTTTGAGGGGGGTGTTAAATTATGTAATCAAACTTGTAATTTCGCATATATATTTTATATATATAAGGTAATACATATACATATATATAATATATGTATATGTATTTACCAATTATATATATAAAATATATATATTCCTAGTAAGGGTAGTTTAGGAATTTTACACATATTCTTTTTCGAGAATATGTTTTTGTATTTATTTTCTTTTTCTTTTTCTTTTTCTTTTTACATTTAATGCATTGTACTTGCATTGGGAGGGGCCCAACCCACTAGTCGTTGGACCCCTCCAACGGTCACATTTGTGACCGTTGGAGGGGCTCCAACGACTATGTGGAGCCCCTCCCAAGGCCTTCTCAAAGCCCTATATATATGGGCAGCTCCTCTTGTATTTTCTAAAGGGATTTGGGATTATAGCCCAACCTCTTTAGTTGTTTATGAATCTTATGAGTGCATTTGGACATTTTTGATTCCGTGTGTTGTGCTTGTTGTGCACAAGTGTTCTTGGGTGTGTATGTTCACACATTTATTCTCAAGGTTATTGCGTTATCAACTAAAGTATCTTGTTGAAGATACTTTTACAGGGGGTTGCGCCGTAGGTCGGGCGGGGTCTGCAAGACCCCAGAGTCCCGCATGCCTGGGTTCGTCAGCCAGACCCGGTAAGGACCCCCATTTCTGTAAGATCTCGTGTTTTCGGATCTTAGTCACTTCATGAAAATTTTGAAATTTGGCTAAGTCTGGTAAGAAAATCGTTTGAGGCTCGAGTTTTAGACCAAGGTCTTAGAGTTTGGGTTTGACCCAAGTCTCATCATCAGGGTCTAGACAAGCCAATCGATGTGTGGCAAAGAGTTTTAAATTCAACCTTTAAATTCAAGCGAAATTCAAGCGAAGTTCGGGTTATTTTCGGGCGAAATTCGGAATTTGATATTCATGTAATATATCATTGGATGCGTCTCGAAATTCTGAGCACAATGGTATTTTACTTTTTCAAATCCGAGTTCCGGTTGGCCCAGAAATCACGTTTTTCTAAAATTTTAGCAGTTTGTTGAAACAGATCCGAAATTGGATCGGATTGAATCCAAGGTGTAGGATCCAAATTTTTATGGATTTGGGTCCTAGTTAGGTCTTATAAAAATCTGGAGTTGATACAAGTCCTAATCCAAATTTTGTATGAGTAGGGGTTTGGATCTTGGATCCGGATCCGATCCAAAATCCAAGCTTAACATTTTTATGACTTTAAATTCAGCTGGGAGCTTTAAATTGGGGTTATTAGCATATAAAAAGTCTCCATGGTCAACATGACCAATTTTGGGAACTTTTGAATACCTATTAATAATTAAATTCAAAAAAATAAATTTATTAATTTAATGATTTTTATTAATTTCGGGATTTGGGTTAAGAGGGTTTAGGATTAACCCTCTTCCCTAATTAAAAGGGGTTTAGAGGTTTCCATACCTTTTTAGTAAGGTAGGTCAAAAAGTCAACAAAAATTTTGTTAGAGAGGAGTCCAAGAAAATCTGGAAACTCCCTAATGTGGGAGACCCAAATCTGGAAACTCACTAAAGAGTTTCCAGCTACTAATAGGAGAAGGAAGGGGGGCGGCAGCCCTTTCTCTTTCTTTTGGCTGGAGAAAAAAAAAAAAAACAGGAAAAAGATGGGAGAGAAGAAGAGAGAGAGAGAGAGAGAGAGAGGAGTGCAGGAGGTAGAAGAAGAAGGTGGGAGGCATCGGAGCTCAGCTCAAACGCCCTCCACAACCTCTATTCTCTTTTTTTTTTCAAAAAGGTACGGGTACTCCTTGAAACGAATGAGAAATAGGGTAAAGATTGGATTTTCCATGCATCTTTTGATGGAAATCCATAGAGGAACAGTGGACCCTCGATTTCCACCGTTATTCCTTTTCGCATATGCTGTATTTTTGTTGTTTCAGAAAAATATATATATATATATATATATATATAGAGATATATATATATATATATATGATATACTAGTGGGCAGTTTTGCAAAATCGGTGGTATGCTGTTGTTTTTGACAGCATACACAGGTCCAAACTGGACATGTGTACATGCTTTTGGACCCAGCCGACAGGGTCGGCTGGGCTGGGTATTCTCTTTAAAAAAAAAAAGGGTATATGAATTAGTAAAAATCAGTTCTTTGAAATCTGTAGTGCTGTTGTTTTTGACAGCCTACAAAGGTCCAAACTGGACCTGTGTACATGCTGTTGGACCCAACCGACAGGGTCGGCTGGGGCGGGAGTGTGTTCCTTTCAAAAAAAAAAAGAGAGAAAAAAAAACACATAATATCATTTGCAGGCAGTTTTGCGTAAATGAATTTTTATGCTGTTGTTGTTGACAGCATACACAGGCCCACACTGGGCCTGTGTATATGTTGTTAAGCCCAGCCAACAGGGTCGGCTGGGCTGGGCAGGGTTGTAACAAAAAAATAAAATTTTTGAAATCTGTTTTGTTTTTGGGGTTCGGCTGATGGGTTGGCTGGCTGGCAGCCAGCCGAGTGGCACTCGGCTGACTGCCAGCTACTGGCCGAGCCGACAGGCCCAGCCAAGTGATTGGCTGGGTGCGGTACTAGTTTTGGCAGAACCAGGGCAGGCCCAGTCGACCCAGTCGATTGGGTGCTGACTTGGAGCCTTGGGCATTGAAAAAAAAAATGTTATATATGTATTTTCTGCATAGGCGAGGGTTACTTGACAGCTTACACAGGCCCCACTGGACCTGTGAATGTGCTGTCAGACCCAGCCGACAGGGTCGGCTGGGCTGGGTGTGTTTCTTTCTTGAAAAAAAAATATATATAAAGTAATTAAATGGTGGTTTTCGAAATAGGTTATGCTGTCGTTTTTGACAGCATAAACAGGTCCACACTGGACGTGTGAATGTGCTGTCAGACCCAGCCGACAGGGTTGGCTGGGCTGGGTTTAATCTTTTCACATACATATATATATAGGTCTGTATATATATATATATATATGTAAATATATACATATATATGTATATATGTAAACAGGGATGTTAGCATATGACTTCCCTTTTGTGATACCTTTCCGGACAGCATACACAGTCCCTGTTTTGGGCCCGTGTATATGCTGTCACACCCAGCCGATAGGGTCGGCTGGGCTGTGCTGTTAATTACAAAACTTCTCTTATGCTGGGAATCATGCTATGTTAGTAACATAGGTTGTTAGCATATGAAAACAGGGCCTGGTTATGTGCTTGGTAAAGTTAATATTCTAATCTTTTGATGCATGATAAATTTTGAGCACGAATTATGTACCTACAGTTTTATTTCTCTTTATGTTAGGAGTTGAGGTGGTTTACATGACTGTTAGAACATGCTTACACATTGATGAACATGACGTGTGTTGTTACATATACATAAATACATGAATGCTTCTTTGTCCATCTCATACGAATCATGGTTAGAAGCATGTGTAGTAATGATTGTATACAGATGCATGCATGCGCATTCCATGCATATGCACAGGAAAAAGGGTATAACATGAGCAGTTTAATTTGCATATGGGAATGTCATATCTCATGTTCATTATCAATGGATTAATTTGGTACATATATGACTATACCTTGCAGGCATGTTAATACCACTGCATACATTACATATGATTGTGATTCTTGCATTAGTGCTCCAGTGATCAAAATGAATCATCGCGGGTTTGGTAAACCCGAGCTGTGAAAATGTTTCCTTTACTCATTTCAATGCATTGCAAAGATCATGCTTTATTAATATTTCAGCTTTATTGCACTGTTCTATATGTTTCCACAGGCCGGAGTCCTGTGATGGCTCTCGCGAGGTAGATGCGAGCTTTTATCTTTCTTTTTGCATATGATGTTGCAAAACTTAAGAAATTAATTTAAAAAAAAAATAATAATAAAGCACAGTGTAATATACCTTCTGGGATCACCCATCTGGAGAATGGGGATCTTAGAAATCCGGTTTTGGGGAGACTGTGAGGATACAAAACTCCGTGTGCTTAATTTTGGTCCCCTGAACCCGATATTGAGGTTCCTTCTCCTGACCACGGTTTTAGGGAGAGTCCACCACTTTACCCGGGAGTGGTGTGTTTGACACAGCTGTTGTTTTTGGTACCAAGGAAGTGACACTTGTGGGCGTGGGGTGTCCCTGGTGTCCCCGACATTAGATGTCTAATGTTCCGAAAGTGATTCGGTCGAGGGCTAAGTTTGGAACCAAGTAATAAAATACAAATTGTGTGCTAAGCTACCCTGGGAACCTAACTTGACATCGGGGTTTGTACCCGTTTGGTGTATCCGCGGGCAACGGTAATTAAAAAAAGAAACTTAAAGATGTATGCATTTAATAGGGCATGCATAAGGAAACAAAAGACTTAATGGAAGATAATAAAATGATTCATGCATTGCACAAAAGACATGCATTTTCCTGTTATGCATTAGAGCATGCATACTTGAATGGTTTCTTTACTCAATACATGATGGTAAGTGTTGAATGTTTATTTCTTGTTGCATGCTGAAGTTTTAGTACATGCTGCTGCTTTACTGTCTCTGCATGTTTAGTATTTATGATTGTTGAATGAATAAATTTCCCAAAGGCTATAAACTGTCTTGTATGTATTTCCCTTAATTGTTGCATGATATCTCATCTTAACTCTTTATCTCACTTGTTTCATTAAGAAGTAGCTGTGCTCAGGATTTCGATTCTGACACCCTACTTCATTGGTTTTTCGCAGGAACAAGTGATCAGTGAAGTCAATAGCTACTGTGAGGGCGTAGGAGTCATAATGAGTTTTGACAGTCTTCTTTGTGGACAGAGTGACTCTTTATTTTGGTTTTTCAGTCTAGTGTTCTTGTTATTTGCTTATTGTCATTAGGGGTTACATTACTTTCTGTTGAGTCAAACACTTTATTTTGAGATTAGTTCTTAATTCATGAATAAAGGTATTGGTTAGTTTATGGATGTTAATTGCAAGTTCTTTTGTGGTTTGTGGCTATCCAGTTGGAATTGGAACTGTGAGGACCCCGGGTCTCTGGAAAGTTTTCCGCACTGTTTTAAAAGAAAAAAAAAATTCGCATTTTCTAAGGGCATAAGTTGCGGTCGTTACAGGTTTGGTATCAGAGCCACCACAATTACTTGAAATTTTATCGTCTTTGAGTGTTTAATTTTCATAATTGGTATGTGAGCCCTGTCCTGAAACGTCAACAAGTTGTGACTCGTCCTCCAGAGCAGTCTTCTTCACTGGTATGACTGTTTAATGCTTTTACTTAATTTATATAAGTTCTGTGTGATTATGGTAATTATAATTCCATGTTCTTTGGTGTGAATTTAAAAGTCTGGTGTGAGTACGGGAACGATTATAGTTCGTGCTCAACCCTAAGAGGGTAGTATCAATAATAGTCTAATTTGTAAAAGGATGTGCATTGTAGATGTCGCACTATACCCGTAGAGGCGCTTCGTCTTCTACTGCTGCTCCCACGAACTGGCAAGAGCAAAGAGATTTCATGATGGAGGCCATCCATACCCTGACGGAGACTATGACGGCTCAGGCGACACAAACAGCACAGGCTGCAAGCGGCCCAGAACCTCCAGGCGGCACAGGCTGCACAAACGGCTCAAGCGGCACAGGCTGCACAGGCAGCCGCGCAGGCAACGACTCGTGACCCTCCGGTCAATATTGTTCCAAACGCAGGCGGCGTTTCTTTCGAGCGGTTTCTGAAGTTGGACCCGCCTTCCTTTTCAGGAAAGGCAGACCCAGAGGCTGCTGAGAGCTGGGTCGAGGAGATTGAGAGGGTGTTTGACGTCTTACTTGTCCCTGAGGAGAGAAAGACACCCTTTGGCACGTACCGCTTGAAGGGCGATGCCAAGAACTGGTGGGACACCCTGCGAAGGGTGAAATTTGCTGATTGGGATGAGATTCCTTGGGAGACGTTTAGGGAAGAGTTTCTGGACGCCTGCTTTCCCCCTTACGCCGAGGAGCAGATGCAACAAAGGTTCCTCGATCTGACTCAGGGGACCATGAGTCTCGTGGAATACACTACTAGGTTCTGGAGTCTTGAGAAGTATAGCCCAAACCTCTTCAAGAATGAGAAGGCAAGGGCGGCTAGATTCGTGCGTGGACTGAAGGATGGGTTACGGACTCGTGTGCTCGGGGGTCTTCCTTCTACCCTGGCCGAGGCGATCGAGTCAGCCACCGTACTGACCGAGGACTGGGAACGATCCAAAGGTGGCTTTCAGAAGAAAGGTGGCAACGGAGGGGGTTCTTCAGGCGGGACCAAGAAGAATCCTCCAACAGGAGGGGGGGTGCAGAACGGGAAGAAGCAGCGGACCCGTGACGGGCGACAACAGGGCGCGCAACAGGGCCGACCTCAGCTGCGGAGACAACAGGGGAAGGCCCAGCCGGCATGTCGCAGATGCGGCAAGAATCATCCACTAGGTTTTTGCCCATCGTTCAAGGGGGTCTGCTACCAGTGCCAGCAGCCAGAGCACATTGCCCCCTTCTGTCCGAACAAGCCTGCGGTTCCGGGTGGACAGCCGCAGCAACCACAACAGCAGAGGCCTCAACAACAGCAGGGTCAGCGCAAGACTAATGGGCGGGTCTACGCAGCGACAACCTCCCAGGATGATCAGGCTGATCTGATCGAAGGTATATTCTTAGTTGCCGAACACTTTGCACGTGTTATGTTTGATTCGGGTGCAACACACAGCTTTATTTCCTCTTCGTTTGCAAAGTTGCTTGATTTGGTTCCATCTAGCCTCGAAAGGGCTCTTGATGTGATGTCACCTATGGGTGCATCCTCTTCCTGCGGGAAGTATTTTCCATCCGTATGCGTGGTGATAAAAGGCCATGAGTTGTCCGCCGATTTGGTAATTTTGGATATGACATTTTATGATGTCATCTTGGGTATGGACTGGTTGTCCAAGCATAATGCGACCCTCCAGTGTTGGGGCAAGAAGATAATCTTGGAGCATCCCAAATTGTCTGCATTGTTGTGTCATTCAACGAGACCGACCGATGGGGTGAGGATCGTGTCAGCTTTGAAGGTCTCCAAGTACCATAAGAAGGGTTGCATGGTATTCTTGGCCAGTGTTTCTGCTCAAGACAGTCAGGCGACACCCTTGGATCAGTTAGATGTTGTCCGCGAATTCCCGGATGTTTTTCCCGAGGATTTGCCAGGTTTGCCTCCGCATCGAGAAATTGAGTTCTCGATCGAGCTAGTGCCTGGTACGACACCAGTTTCTCGCGCTCCGTATCGCATGGCACCTGTTGAGTTAGGGGAACTGAAAAAGCAGTTGCAAGAGCTTCTTGACAAAGGATTTATTAGACCAAGTGTATCCCCTTGGGGTGCCCCGGTCCTCTTTGTTAAGAAAAAGGATGGTTCGATGCAACTTTGTATTGACTACCGCATGCTGAATCAAGTAACGGTGAAGAACAAGTACCCTTTGCCTAGGATCGATGATTTTTTGATCAGTTGAGAAGGGCCAAGGTGTTCTCGAAAATCGATCTTCGTTCGGGATATCATCAGCTGAGGATTAAAACCGAAGATATTCCTAAGACAGCGTTCAGGTCCAGATATGGGCATTATGAATTTCTAGTGATGTCCTTTGAACTTACAAATGCCCCTGCGGCATTTATGGATCTGATGAACCGGGTTTTCAGGTTGTGGCTGGATTCTTTTGTCATCATGTTCATAGATGACATCCTGATATATTCGGAGAGTGTGAAAGATCACCGAGAGCATTTGCGAATCGTGCTGCAGACACTGAGAGAACATCAGCTTTACGCTAAATTCTCAAAGTGTGAGTTTTGGATTGATAGGGTAATGTTTCTTGGTCACGTGATATCCGAGAGAGGGGTAGAGGTGGATCCAGCCAAGGTGGAAGCCGTTTTGTCATGGGAATAACCGAAGACGGTGACAGACATTAGAAGTTTCTTGGGATTGGCAGGTTATTATCGTCGATTCATTCAAGATTTCTCGCGTATAGCTGCTCCGATGACTCGGTTGTTGCAGAAAGGAGTGAAGTTCGAGTGGTCCTCTCGCTGCGAAGACAATTTTCAAGAGTTAAAGAAGAGGTTGACCAGAGCGCCGGTTTTGACATTGTCTTCCGGTACGGACGGTTTTGTGGTATACAGTGATGCGTCGGGGACTGGACTGGGTTGCGTTCTTATGCAGTATGGAAAGGTCATAGCATACGCTTCCCGACAGCTAAAGGTGCATGAGAAGAATTATCCCACACATGACTTGGAGTTAGCGGCAGTAGTTTACGCGCTAAAGATTTGGCGCCACTACCTTTATGGGGAAACGTTTGAGGTCATGTCCGATCACAAGAGCCTCAAATATATCTTCACCCAGAGGGACTTGAATTTGAGGCAACGTAGGTGGTTGGAATTCCTAAAGGATTACGACTTCTCCATCGCTTACCATCCGGGTAAGGCGAATGTGGTGGCTGATGCGCTTAGTAGAAAGACGTCAGTCACAGCAGCTAGCTTGATTGGACGCAGTTGGAATCTGGTCGAGGAGTTTGTACGATGGCAACCTTTTTCTGATGACTCCGAACACATCCTTTGTGCCGGGATGCAGGCACGACCAGAGATCATAGGTCGAATTGAGGAACTCAAATCAGAAGATCCGGATTTTGAAAAGTTGTGCGAAAGCGCTCAGAAGCCAGAAGCGCAGTTTCGCCGAGAGGAGAGCGCAACCATTATGTTCGGAGACCGATGGTGGGTTCCAAAAGCGTTACGGGAAGAGTTGATGAGTGAAGCTCACAGGTCGAAGTATTCCGTTCACCCCGGTTCCACTAAGATGTTCAAAGATCTTCAGAGGATGTATTGGTGGAATGGGATGAAGCGGGACATCGCGGAGTTCGTATCTCGGTGTCTTACTTGCCAGCAAGTGAAGATTGAACACCAGAGACCAGGTGGTCTTTTGCAGCCTCTTGAGATTCCAGAGTGGAAGTGGGATGATATCTCAATGGACTTCATCGTAGGGCTGCCTAAGACCCGACGACAACGAGATGCCATATGGGTGATTGTGGATCGGTTGACAAAGAGTGCTCATTTTCTCCCGATCAGGATTAGTCAAAGCTTGGAAAGCTTGGCCGATCTCTACGTAGAGGAGATTGTTAGGCTTCACGGAGTGCCTCGTTCGATAGTGTCAGATCGGGATCCGAGGTTCACATCTCGATTTTGGCGCCAGCTTCAGAAAGCCCTTAGCACTACCTTGAAGTTTAGTACTGCTTTCCATCCGCAGACAGATGGGCAGTCAGAACGAACGATTCAAACGCTCGAGGATATGTTAAGAGCGTGCGCTTTGGATTGGGTAGGTGATTGGGTGTGATCATCGCAAAATTTTTCCTATTCTCTTATGGTTTCTCTCTCTTCCTTCTCTTTTCCTTTTTCTAACCTCTATTCTCCTCCTTTTTGGAAGGGAGTGGAATAAAAGAAAGAAAAGAGAAAGAGAAAAGAAAAAAAAGAAAGAAAGAGAGAAGAGGAACTCTTTTGCGGGTTTTCACTTGACCTTAATTTGAAAATATTTAGAAATCTAACTCGCCTCCGTTTTGAAAATATTGCGGGAAAAATAGAGAGACGGGATTCGCTCGTCGGTACGAGGTTCGACCGTTCCTGGCGCCTTTACCAGGGGTAATCGAACCAAGGATCGAATCTATGCATTTTGCTTTGCCTAAATATAATCTAAGAATTTATTCTAACCCTAAATGCACAATGAACCATGCTTGTGCAATGCAAGAATGTATGCTCCTTTTAAAAGATGTTTTGAAAATTTCCAAGTACTCTGAGATGAACTTGGTAAAGGAGTGAAGAAATGATTGAATCTAACTTAGAACTTGAGATAGATCAGAGGAGTTCTAAGTCTTTGAAATAAATCAGGATTCGGAAGAATAAATGAGAAGGAATGACTTGAAGTTTTAAAACGAAAGGAAATGAAGTTTCAAAATCAGAAATGGACTTTGAACTTTGAATTTGATTTTAGGAAAGGAAATGAATACTTTGAATTTAGATTTTGAAGTTTTAAATTGGAATAGATTAAGAATAGAAATTGATTTAGGGAGTTCAGATGAGATCTGAAAATGGAATTGGATTTGAAATCTAGAATTAGGAATGGAGTTGGACCTAAAGATGGATTTAAGATCTGAGATCTGAGATCCGAGATAAAATTAGGTTATGGATCCTAAGATGGATTTGGATCAGAAGTCTAAGATCCAACATGTGATTGAGTTCTGGATCCTAAAATGGAACTGGATCTGAAGTCTGAGATCCAATGTAGAGTTGGATTCTGGATCCTAAAGGGGATTTGGATCTAAAGTCTAAGATCCGATGTAAAGTTGGACTCTGGATCCTAGAATGGAAAATTGGATCTGAAGTCTAAGATCCAAAGTGAAATTGATTCTGGATCCTATAAGTAAATTGGATCTGAAGTCTGAGATCCAATATGAGTGTTGAATTTTGGATCTTAAAATGGATTTGGATTTAAATTCAGAAGAGGAATCAAGAATTTCTAAGTCTGATTTGAATTTGGAAAAAGGAATTTTAGATATTGAATTTTGAATATACAGATGAATCCCAAAGTCAATTTAGACTTGGGATTCGAAGCTTGAAATGAATCAAGAATCTCAAAGTTAAATTGAACTTTGAGTTTGATTGGAGCTTTTGAAAATGAATTTGAAATTTCAAAGTAAAATTGAACTTTGAAAATGAATTTGAATTAGAAATTTTGAATATGAAATGGAATTGAAATCTCAAAGTTAAATTGGACTCTGAGATGAAAAATGAAATAGAATTGAAAAAGATGAATAGGATTGAAGATTGATTGAAGAAGATATTTACATCACTTGGAGTTTTGAAAAAGATTTGAAAATATGATGTAGTTCTATCCTAAATGATGAATGAATTAAATTTTTGATTTTGAGTATTTGGAAAAGCTATTCCATTCTTTAAATGAATTAAAAGAAGATTGAAGATATAATACATCCTTGACTATGGTCATTGAATGTATTATATAATAATCTATATTTAAATTCAGGTGAAGAATGAAACACATTTGGTGCTTTTATAGAATTTAAAATGAAATTAACTCTCAATATACCCTGACTATGGCCATTGGTATATATTTTGAGTTAATTTTAAGTTAAATTATGATAAAAGGAAAAAAATATTTAAGGAAAATATGATGAATTTTGAAAATGGATCCAGTGTGGATCCGATGTTATTTTGTAAAAGATAAAAATACTAAGTTTTGTCCATACCTCTTACAAAATGGTGCACGTGCCATTCGTGTTTCACCAATGTGAGATTTTGAGAAATAAAGGAAAAATGTATGGAAAATAGGCAATTTATGATATTTATAATGCTCATTCATTCTATCTAAGAGCTGAAAATATAACATTTTCATTAATGTTTAGCTATTACAATATTGAATTGAATTGAGATCAAACTCCTAAAGAAAGAAAAATGATTTCTATCTAATTCCTGCAAAGTCCCAGGTTAGTATAAGCAATACGGATGGGGAATGTTATACTAGAGGCTGAACTACATGTATATGATTAAGGGACAAGATGGAATGTGTACATTTGAGATGCATGGATGGCATTCTAAGTTGATGGGAAAAATAAATGTGGTCCTACCTACCTATACTATCATTGGAGATATACACATGTTAATCTTTGAGCCCAATGAAAACCTACATGAGGAGGTGCATGTAATGGTGTAGGCTGAAACTAAATCAAAATTCATACAGTTTACAACAAATCAAACACCGATTATGAGCTGATGAACCAGAGCCTTTCCCAAAAAAAAAAGGGGCTCAGTCAATATTGCAGCAGGATGCCAAAATAGCGATCCAAATGGGGCTGAATAATGCAAAGAGATATAGGCCGTGATAACCTGTGCACTGAGTATTGTTGCTAAAGGTGAGCATGCGGGTACTGTTTATGTGTTTGCAACAGGTGGCCGAAGAGGGGTTAGTGACAGGGTATTTACAGCAAAGCAAGTGATGAGATGATTGTGGTGTAAAATGGCGAAAATGCTTGTGCTAAGAATAATCAAATTGTGAAGATGACTGGAGATATATACAGTATCTACAGCAGGCTGAGTGTATTTTACAGGAAGTGTGAACATATGGATGTTATGGGTAAGATGCAGGGGACTGTGCAATGGGCAACAATAGAGTGCTGGTAGAAAAGAAAAATGATGCTATTAGTGCAATGTAATGAAAATACACACAGTAAGAAGACGTCGGATATCAATATACCCGAATATATGATATACTCATGAGTATCCCTAATGGCGGGTTATATGCTGTAACTTAATGGAGTTACTGTCTCACAATCTATCCAACCAAAGTTTTTATGATGATGTAATCATCAAAATGAGGACCTTTCTCCCCTCCTTTTTGGATGCAAATATCTCAGCCTTTCCCAGGGCCGGTGGCGTGATCATAGACTGAAGGAAGACCCTGATGACTTAGTGTCAATATTGATGACAATTTCAGAATGTCACTCTCCGGCGGGACTCTCGTGGATTGGATCCACATCCCAGAATTTCTTGATTTGGTTTTAATGTAACTATTATTTGAAGAGAAATTTTGTATTTCTATATCGAAGCATTCGGCTACTTGTGAATTGATTATACCCAACAGATGTCATAGAGTTAAGCCAACATAGCACTAATCTATACAGATCTGAAATTTTACAAGATGGTCTACACAGATTATAAGAACACAAATCCAGTTTCGTGAGATGACTGAGTTTTTTAAAAAAAATCACCATGGCCTTATGGCAATTTCTAAACAGAAATTAGGTCAGGAAGTCAACAACAAAGAGAAGAATGAACACTGGAAAGGAAATTTTCAAACCTATTGTAGGCTGATATTGTTTGTGAGTCACTGATAACCTGTCATGAACAGACATGCACCCGATCAGAAATCAATTTGCAGTAGTATTAGCAAGATGAATTTCAATGATATTAATAAATAAGTCTTAATGCGGTGCAGGCAAGCTATGAGCTATAACCAAGAACCGAATGGACTGTTTCTGTAGGATCTGAAGCTGGACTATTACCGCGGCCGAATGGGGACAATCATCATTCTTGACATTTTCGTCCATCCCTTACCTGAGCAGAACTGATACTTTCCTGGTTCAGAGGCTGTTGAGGTATCATTGATCTATCGGCAGCCGAACCAATCCCCACAGGTCGACTCAAGACAGCAAGAGATCCCATAAGACCATCAAGGGAATGCGTCAGTCACTTCTAAAGCTTTTGTAGTATATCATATCCGATCTTGGGAGGCTGGTCCAGTACGGTGATAAAAATAATGTCGACATCCATAGGAGTCACGGGATTGGTATATTGATGCTAGAGAGAATAAAGTGGAAGTGAAACTAAAAGAAACAGATGGATAATACTGTATGTATCAGTTTGAAATACGCATACCATGATACCCAGGGCATAATATAATGAAAAGAAAAGGGAAAAGTGAATATGCATCAATGGCAATGTAAGAGATACTCAAAACATCGAACATGAGTATTCAATTTTATCATTATAATAGCCTGATTAGGATCATTTACTCAGACATCTTCATGAAAAATAAATATCTCCATAGAACAGAGGCATTTACTTAACCCCTTTCATGGAATTCTGACAGAATATCCATTTGAATATCTTTAATGGAGACTCCATTTCAAGCATCAACAACAGTTCTTACCCAAACATTCTTATGAAATCGAGACATGACTTAGGCATATCTCGTGGTAAAAAAAAATGTTCTAAACAATTTAAGAAAAGATACGGATGCAAGGGAATCTATTACTTGTAGAAGAACTTTACATTGAATCTGCAGAGCTGAAAGCATAAATAACCCAAAATTCACTAAACAGGGGAGGCAAAACATGATAAAAATAAACCATACGTAATGAATAAAGTTACAGGAATTCACAAAGAAGGCAAGCCGTAATGGTATTGAACGTTAGTGCGACCTGCAATCGTTAATGCCGGTTGCTGGAGATCGAAAAGAAGAAAGAGAGAGGGACAAAATACGCAACAACAACCTTAGTGAGAATAACAACATTATCAAAAATATGAAAGCGAAGGAGGAGTCACAACAGATAAAAAAAAAAAATGATCCGACGCCGGGTCAGATAGGGTATTACTTGCAGAGGCCATCTTTTATTTTGAGACAATCGGTGCTAAAGTGGCTATATGATGGAGGAAATATAATGAACAATAAATTTCAGGCCATATAGCAGAAAAAAAACATCAAAAGAAGACATAACCCAAGCGTTAAAACCAGAGATAAAGTTATGCAATATAGCCTGACAATGCAGTGAGCATTTAAATAGAGGCAATGTTTGTTGTTGCAGTAGGTATCCACGAGTCTGCGATAGGCAGGTCGGCGATACCAGTCTGCCTTTCAGTGAGCAATGAAATGAAAGAAAGAAAAGAAAAGAAAGAAAAAAAGAAAAAAAAGAAAAGAGGAGAGGCGATGGAGGCTCACCGGATGGAGATTTGTTAGATGCCTGGTGTTAATCCTCCCAAAAGGTAAGCAATCGGGAGATCAGAACTGAATACAGGGGCCCGATTGGGGCTTTTCTTCTGAGAGCGTCAGGTGGTAGAGATGCTTCTTAGGCCAAACGAGAGACGCCTGAGTTCAACGAGCGATGATTGATCAAAAGGGATGTGGAGAACCCCTTAATCACTGATGCGAGGATGATGGATGAGAAGAACAACTCCAGCAGAAAGGCCAATGAAAATGGGTTGTAACGGATGCCAATGGGTTCCTCCCCTTTTTCACTCCCCTGGCTCTGTTTATATAGGGACGGAAGAAATATCGAGAGAGAGGGGAGGTTAGGGATCGACGGTCATCCCTGGAAGGTGATGATCGGAGGGTAGATGAAGGTGAACGCACCTGTTGGCGTGCGATGTTGTTGATGATGAACGAAGGGGATTGGAGGGAAAGGCCTGTGAGGCCGTTGGCCATCGACGTTGCTGGGGCCATCGCTATGGAGTTTGCAATGAGGGGAGTGCGGGGGATGGGAAGAAACTTCTGGAAGAGGGCAGAAAGACCCCGCCCCCTGGACCTCCGACCCTTTCCCGTAAGGGGTTCTCAAAACCCCTAAAAAAAAAACTTTTCCCCGAGCCCCTTTTGGGTTAAAAATATTTATGACAAAAAGGGGGGCTCTTTTCGGGATTTTTCAAGAAGGTGGTTTTTCTTTTCAAGTTTTCCTAAAAAGGTGGTTAAAAGGTGAGTTTTTCGGAAAAGTTTTTTTTTTTTCCAAAAACCACGTAGTTTTTCCTAATTTCTTTGATTTTTTTGCATGATTTTTCCAATTTTTTGTATTTTTAGAATAAAATCCTAAAGAAAACAAGGATTAAAACTAATTTTTTATATATTTTTTTTTTCATTTTTTGTATTTTTGTAATAGAAAAACTAAGATTTAAAACACTAAATTTTTGTATTTTTCTAAGAAATATTTAAAAATGTTTTCTCAAGAATTTCGGGCCATCTTGGGGAAGATCTCTTCAGAAAAAGGGGTTTTGGACCCAGGTTTTGAGGAAATGTTCGAGTTTTTAAACCTCGAATCGAAAAATACAACTCGATGGATCCAAATGGATACCGTACGAAGTGTCTGAGCTTTGCAAAAGATTGTTTTGGTAATTTTGAGAATTTAATTTAAAATTGGATAATGAAGCTCAGATTTGGATTTTGATAATGGATCCGGATCCGAAATTGAGTCAGATATGGAAAATGAATTTAATTTCAACCAAATTTTGAGAAACAAAAGGGGATTTAGATTTAAAACTGACTCAATTACCCAGAGAATGGGGACAAAGGGCAGAAAGGGGATATTTACAACATTTTGAAAATTTTGGGGTGTTCACAGATGCCCCTCTTTGCTACTAAGCCGGTTGAAAGCCGAGCTTAGTGGCAAAGAAACAATCCAAATTTTGAAAAATGCCTCAGTCAGCCGATCTGAACTGAGTGTGGAAGAATTTATTTTTAAAATACGGCTTTTCGGGCTTGAAACCTTATCCTGAATGGTCCCGGGGGATGAAATCCTCGACAATGATATGACTGAATGATAGAAATGAAGAAATCGTGATGGGACTTTGGGTGAAAATCCCAGGGATGGTGAAAGATAAGAATTTTGATCAAGTTTCATGGGTGAGATAAGATCAGCCCTTTGGAATGACTCAGGTTTAGCCCTTAACCTGGATGGGACGAAGATAGATCAAGGTAATTTGGATGAGGAAGGAATATAGGCAGACCTCGATGGGACATTTTTGAGGAAAATGCCTCATGAGATGAAACTCAAGGACGATCCTTTCCTGGATGGATATACAAAGAGCACGGATTCCTTTGTGGGAAAAACCATGATGGGATGGGAAGAATTACCTCGTCTAAGCGAGGCTCAGGTTTAACCCAAACCTGAAAGGAAGGTAACTCGCAGAGCGAGGTTCAGGCTTCTCCCTTATCCTGAGAGGGACGACCATACAGAATCTTTGAGTGAAGAAACCGTGATGGGACAACAAATGCTTCGCCGAGGCGAGATTCAGGTTTAACCCTTGACCTGAGTGGGAGATGATGCGGAATCTTCGAATGGAGAAACCGTGATGGGACTAGAAAGGATATCTAGTCGGAAATGGGACTCAGGTTTAACCCTAACCTGAACGGAAGATACCTCATGGAGCGAGGTTCAGGCTTAACCCTTAACCTGAAAGGGACGATGATACGGAATCCTCGAATGAAGAAACCATGATGGGGCCTTCGGAATTTGGACGAACAAATCCAGAAGAGGTTTGCGAGAAGAGAAAAACAAGGGATTCCCTAAAGCTTGGAAAGGGGATGATCTTTGGGCGCCTCATTGCGGAGACTAAAAAAAAATCAGCTTTCTAAAAACAGACGACCTCTCGCAGAAGGTCTGGGTTTGTACCTCGAGGGGCGAGGTAACAGGTTTAATCCTTAGCCTGAATGGATACAGAATCCTCGAGGAGCGAGGAAAACTGTGATGGGCCTCTAGACTTTGCACAACAAATCCAAGAGGGGTTTTTGCAAAAGGATAAAAATGGGGGTCCCTAAAGCTTGAAAAGGGATTGTTCTTGGGCGCCTCATTGCTGAGACTGAAAATAGCTTTTGACAATAACAGATCTTTTGCAAAAAGTTCAGGTTTAACCCTTATCCTGAGCGAGAACTGTCTATGGCGGGACAGTGGGGAGCACAAGGAAGTGTGCGAATCTGAGAGCGCTCAGATCAGCCGGAAGGAATGGACTTTTCAGTCCTAAGGAGGGATGACGTCAGGATACGTCAAAACAATCTCAAGTTCACACTTCATGTTGGGATAATTAGAAAATATTGCCAATAAAATGCCAAAAATTGTAGTTGATTCAGAATGATTGAATTGTGCTCATGTGTGAAGATATCACCTCTTTCTACCTAGAGTATTAGCTTCAATTGGGCTAACTCTGTAGATTTTGAGATCTAAAATTCAAATTTGTTGCTGTTGAGTTTCCTTAAGGAAGATATCAATTTCCCTAATATGAAAAGAAGAGGAAACATTCTTAGCTTAATAAAAGCAATTAAGTGAAAAGACATTGATAAAGAATTTCACATAGATAAAGATGATTCTTGACAGTTTCGGGCAGTTTGATATCCTGGGCATTTCCCATGATGATCTGTTTGCACTCTTTTTGAACCATGGATCTTTTCTGGGTTCTTTTACATCCTCCTTCATTTTGGAGATGTCCTGACTTTTCTCTCTTTTTCGAGGAAGGGTACGTCACAAACTCCTTCATCTTGGAGATGTTCCGATCCTTCTTTTTTCTTTCTCAGGAATTATGACATTGATCCTTGGGTTGAAATCTCTAAATGATAGCAGAAATCAAATATCTTTTAGGGTTTGTCGGTAGGTCCATCGCATCCGCCTTCATCTCGACGGTGATCCGAACTTTCCCTGGAAGGATCTGTCGCAAACTCCGTCATCTTGGAGATGTTTCAAATCTTCTTTGGCCCCGGGGGTCCACTCGCTTAATTCGCCTTCATCTTGACGACAATTGAGAGATCCCTTTTGCGGATATTTGATTGCAGCTTAACCTGGATGACTGAGGATATATGGATTGGGTAGGTTCTTTTTACTGCCCAGGATATTTCCACTGTCTTACTGCAAAAGAATACTCTTTAAGCATGCGCCATAGCTATGATCAATATCAGCTCACTCATGGCTTTTCACCATCATTGAATTTTTCTCTGCCGATCATATCGAAGATTTTTCTTCATCCTCTAGGTTGACCAACAGAATAAGCTTGAATTTAGCTCTTATTTCGCAAGAGTCTTGCTCTTTTGAAAATGATACTGAAGGTAGCTTGAGATAATTCTTTTGTGCGATGAAAATTTTGAGATCAACAATGACTTTTGATAGCAAATTGGCAACGTATTCTAAAAAAACCTTGACGAAGGTCGCTTGACATCGAGCCGACACATCCATGACAAAATTCTCCTCTCTTTTTCCCCAAAAAGAGAGGCTCAGGCTTAAGCCCTTACCTGAATGGGAAGTTGGAAATACTCCTCTCTTCCCTGAAAGAGGAGGTGTTTGCAAAACGGAACTTTCGAAGAGAAATTAAGTTTTCGTCAAAACTCCCTATCTTTAGGCTTCTCTTATGGAAAGGTGGCCGAAAAACAAAGTTGAAAGTATCACAGAGGAACGAGTCCATCATACTCTCCCTAGAAGAGGGTCCTCTATGAAGGAGTTGGCCAAAGATGATAAAACGAGGGCCACAAAAGAAACGAGCTTCCGTCGAAGCTCTCCCTGGAAAAAGGGTTCTCTTGTGTAAAGTTGGTTGTTGTTTTGCAAACTGTTCGCGAAGAAAACGAGTCCCTTCAAACTCTCCCTGGAAGAGGGTCCCTGCGAACGAAAGATGGTTGCATGCGAAAAGAACGAGCTCCCTCGAACTCTCCCTGAAGAGGGTCCTTCGCAAGAAAAGATTGATTTTTGATGAAATGATAACCCGAAGATTGAAATTGAGAATTTATAGTTTGAAATGATGATGTTTGGTTAGCACAAAGGCTGAACCTGGATGACTGACTGATTAGTCAGCCCAACACTAGCACGAGCGCTAGATGTACCAGCACGAGCACTGGATTTCAAAAAGAAAGCCCCAGTATGAGCGCTGGGTTTTGAAAAACGCACACCAGTATGAGCACTGGATGGTTTAATAGGAGAATTTGAAAATGAGACCGACATTCAAAGATACTTGAGAATTAAGCGAGAATGATTGCCGGTATTTCAGGATTATCCCTTATCCTGAAGGGGAAATGATGAATGAAAACTCGGATTCACAATAACTTGTCCAATACGGGGCATTGGATTCAAAAGGAAGTTCAAGTCGGAACTTGAAACTTCAAAAATGAGAATATACAAGAAGGAAAATCTGAGTCGGAACCCGGTTTTTAAATACAAGCAAGGAAGTGAGAATCGGGTTTTGAAAACTCGAATTCTCAAAACAAAGAATTGTCCAACACGAGCGTTGGATTCAAAAGGAAGTTCAAGTCGGAACTTGAAACTTCAAAAATGAGAATATACAAGAAGGAAAACCCGAGTCGGAACCCGGTTTTTTAAATACAAGCAAGGAAGTGAGAATCGGGTTTTGAAAACTCGAATTCTCAAAACAAAGAATTGTCCAACACGAGCGTTGGATTCAAAAGGAAGTTCAAGTCGGAACTTGAAACTTCAAAAATGAGAATATACAAGAAGGAAAACCCGAGTCGGAACCCGGTTTTTTAAATACAAGCAAGGAAATGAGAATCGGGTTTGAAAACTCGAATTCTCAAAACAAAGAATTGTCCAACACGAGCGTTGGATTCAAAAGGAAGTTCAAGTCGGAACTTGAAACTTAAAAAATGAGAATATCCAAGAAGGAAAACTCGAGTCGGAACCCGGTTTTTTAAATACAAGCAAGGAAGTGAGAATCGGGTTTGAAAACTCGAATTCTCAAAACAAAGAATTGTCCAACACGAGCGTTGGATTCAAAAGGAAGTTCAAGTCGGAACTTGAAACTTCAAAAAATGAGAATATACAAGAAGGAAGACCCGAGTCGGAACCCGGTTTTTTTTAAATATAAGAAAGGAAGTGAGAATCGGGTTTGAAAACTCGAATTCTCAAAACAAAGAATTGTCCAACACGAGCGTTGGATTCAAAAG
This sequence comes from Nuphar pumila, assembly GCF_984573655.1. Classification (NCBI taxonomy): domain Eukaryota; kingdom Viridiplantae; phylum Streptophyta; class Magnoliopsida; order Nymphaeales; family Nymphaeaceae; genus Nuphar; species Nuphar pumila. The sequence goes on along the minus strand of NC_143250.1, from coordinate 74,040,262 downwards.
GAAGTTCAAGTCGGAACTTGAAACTTCAAAAATGAGAATATACAAGAAGGAAAACCCGAGTCGAAACCCGGTTTTTTTAAATATAAGAAAGGAAGTGAGAATCGGGTTTGAAAACTCGAATTCTCAAAACAAAGAATTGTCCAACACGAGCGTTGGATTCAAAAGGAGGTTCAAGTCGGAACTTGGAACTTCAAAAATGAGAATATACAATAAGAAAAATCCGAATCGGAACCCAGATGAAAAAGGAGATAATTCCTATCCAGGAGTTGGATTGAAAGGATTGACAAAAAGCGTGAATAGGTTCCGCCGATTACAAAGATTTATTCAAGATTCTTGACCTAAGATGGTCTGAATTTTGATGACTTCAGGATTTTTCCTTTATCCTGGAGGAGAATGAATAAAAGATTAATATGAATTAAAGAGTTTATGGGAAGTAGTTCAGGTTTTAACCCTTAACCTGAGAGGGATACGAAATAAAAGATTGATAAAATTTTAAAAGTTTGATAAAAACTCAATAAAAAATAAAAAAAAACTTGACAAAATGATAAAATGGATAACAAATTGATGAAAATTCAATTAAATCAGAAAATGAAATAGATGTAATTAAAAAATAGATTAACTGAAAGATTGACAAGTTTTTCAGAAAGAGAGTTCGTCTAATCCTGCCTGCATAGGACGAAGGAAGACATATATAGATCAAAATAAAAAAAAATGCCCCAGTATCAGGGAGAAGATATGAGAATTTAATAGAAAAATTGTCGCTTTATTGAGAGAGATTCTTCTGAAGAGTACAAAAGGCTAGGATTTTAAGTGTAAAATCTCTTCAAATGTAAAGCATTAATAGGATCTGGCGATTCCGCTCCATCTGCATTGATCAGACGATAGGAATTGCGGGGCAATGCTTCCTTGACCACATAAGGGCCTTCCCAATTGGGTGACCACTTGCCCTTCGGCCGATGCTTGAGATGAGCTGTCGATCTGAGCACAAGATCATTAACTCGAAATCTTCTCTCAATGACCGATTTGGCGTAGTGCCTAGCTATCCTTCGACGATAGGCTTGTGCGTGCTCTGCTGCCTTGAGTCTTTTCTCGTCTAAAAGATCAAGCTGTACCAATCTCTGCTGTTGATACTGATCAAGTGGAAGTTGAATGAGCGACGCAAACTTGAGTGCGGGCTTCTGAACATGTAGAGGTAACACCACCTCTGTTCCATAAACAAGCTCTGAAGGCGTAGCATTTGTTGGGGTTCGAATGGTGGTTCGGTACGCCCAAAGTGCATCGTGCATCTTCTCGTGCCAATCACGGCCTATTTCCACTGTTCTTTCCAGAATGCGGATCAAAATCTTGTTGGTGGCCTCAGCCTGGCCATTCCCTTGGGGATAGTAAGGAGCTGAGAAGTGATGATGAATCCCGAACTTCGAGCAGAAGGTTTTCATCTTCTCATTCTTGAAATGGCTGCCATTATCTGACACAATGTCATGTGGGACGCCGAAGCGACAGAGAAGATTTTTATGAATAAATGGAACTACATGTCGGCCTTCTACTGTTCGCAGAGTTACAACCTCGACCCATTTGGTGAAGTATTTCATAGCTACGAGGAAGTATTTGTGACCATTTGATGCAGAAGGAGTGATCGGACCAACTACGTCGAAGGCCCACATCGAAAAGGGCCAAGGAGAGACCATGGATTGCAAGTATGCAGCTGGCGCATGAATGGAAGGCGCGTGCATCTAACACTTGACGCATTTCCTTACAAATTGATGGCAATCTTGCTGCATGGTTTTCCAATAATATCCTGCGCGGATAATCTGCTTGACGAGTGTTTGGTAGCCGACGTGGCCGCCACAAATTCCTTCGTGTGCCTCTTGGATAACTTCCATGGCTTCGTCTTTGTCTAAGCATCTGGCATACTCAGAACTGAACCCACGACGGTAGAGAGTATTGGCAAGGATAAAATAGCGGACTGACATGCGTTGAATCGCATGTTGCTCCTTTCTTGGCATTTCTGCTGGAAACTCACTGGTTTCAATAAAGTTTTTGATGTCTTGATACCAAGACTTTTCCTTCTGAGCGGCCTGGTTCACTTGCTCAACTGGAATGTAGGCAGGTTGATCAAGTCTGCCGATCTCGAAGGAACGACAGGATTCACTGTCTTTAAAAGACAAAATAGAGCCTAAGCAGGCTAAGCCATCGGCTATGTGATTGTATTCCCTCTTGACATGATTGAGCTGAAATTCTTCAAAGTTACCTATGAGAGCTAAGGCAATCTTCTGATAAGGGATTAACTTTGAATCCTTGACTTGCCATTCAGCATTAACTTGGCTGATAACAAGTAATGAGTCGCCGAAGGCGTGTACTCTCTTGACATCAAAGTCGTGCAAAATTTTGAGGCCTTGTATTAGAGCTTCATACTCAGCTATGTTGTGAGTACATTGGAAATTGAGCTTGAGGGAATAAGGGAGCATCTTCTTTTCAGGAGTGATTAACAAGATCCCAATTCCTATACCAGACATATTTCTGGCTCCATCAAATAATAGAGTCCAGAGTGGAGATTTCTGAATACTGCAGATGCGATCGTCAGGAAAATCATCTTCTGCTTTGATTTCTTCTGTCAACGGGAAATCTGCTAACTGATCTGCGATGGACTGACCCTTGACCGATTTCTGAGAAACGTATTCCAAATCATACTGCATCAGGAGGACCTGCCATTTCGCAATCCGTCCTGTAAGAAAAGGCTGCTCAAGGATGTATTTGAGAGGGTTGAGTCTCGACAGGATCTTGACTTCTGACGCCATTAGATAATGTCTCAGTTTCTGACACATCCACACTAAGGCTAGACATGTTTTCTCCATCTGAGAATATCTCTTTTCATAATCGATGAAAGTCTTGCTGATGTAGTAGATGGCATGCTCTATCCGGCTGCCTTCCTCATACTGCGCAAGAAATCCGCCACAAGCATTATGGTTGACAGAAATATACATGAGCAGCAGCTTTCCAAGTTCTGGTGGCTTCAGAACAGGTGGATTTAGGAGATACTGTTTGATGCGCTCAAATGAGAGCTGACATTCTGGTCCCCATTCAAATTTCACTTCTTTTCTTAGCAAGTGATTGAAGGGCTCGCATCTCATGGCCAAGTTTGAGATGAAACGTCGAATAGACTGAATGCGCCCCTGAAGGCTTCTTAATTCTTTGAGGTTGGTGGGAGGCGGCATGTCAATGATCGCCTTTGCCTTGGCAGGATCCACTTCTATGCCTTTCTTGCTGATCATGTAGCCAAGCAGCTTGCCTGACTCTACCCCGAAGACACATTTCTGCGGATTGGAGGATTCTGATAGACAAGCTGCTCTTCTTCTTCTGATTCCTCAACTGATTCCGTTTCTTCAGAAGTGGTGTCGGGCTGTACTTGCTTCCTAACAATCCTGACTGACTTCTTCACAGCCTTCTTTTTTGGCTTGCTCTTCGGAACGACTTCTTTTTGACTGGCCTCGGCCTGTTCAGCCATCATTTTGGTCATCATTCTTTTAAACAGATTATACATGGTTGGATCGATATCATCTGTTTGATTCTGATTTTGTCCTCTGACCGATTTGGGAGAATCCATCCCTTCGGCCTCGCTGTCGCTGTGTTGAGGAACTGTTTCTTTTCCTGCCCTTGTTACGACCATTTTGTCAATGCCAGTGATTCCTGTTAAATATTGTGAAAAGAATGATTAGGGTTCGGAGGAATTTTTTTTTTTTGAGAATGTGATTTCTTTTAGAAAAGGCATGAGGGAAGGAATTGACAAATTTTTGCAATGATCGCATCACCCTTTTATGGTGACAAAATGCGCCTTATGACCTAGGCGAGGTCGTCTATTATGACGAGGGATAGAAGAATAGACAGAATGGGTCTCATCACTGGGGATGAATCCGTAACTATATGAAATAAAATAAGATTTAGCCACAAAATAAAAGTTTGCATTTTCATTGATGACGAAATTTAAATACAAAGAGAAGGTGGGCGGACAGTTTGCCACCATTCTCGATACTCTGGTGATACATTAGGACCAGGAAATATAGACAAAGGAATAAAGGAGTCCCAAGTGTATTTGGCGACGTGGTATGCTCCATACCACTGATCTGACCGTAGATCAAACTCTGGCATGCGGCCTGTCGGAAAGCGAGTGTTGGCACGAACCTGCCGCTGCGAAAACTGTCTGAGACATCTCTCTGGCTGATAGTCTACGCAGAAGAACGGGCCGAGCAGTTTGTAGCGCTTGTCACGAGCATAGGTGTAGCGAGGAATGGTCTCTCTTCTGCCGAAGAAGTCCCAAGCGATTTCCTCCTGATGCAGTTTCTCGATCAAAGCTCGGTACTGAATGGCTGACTTCGGCTGCTTGCTGCTGAATCTGAAAGAACTGGCTTTTGTTGGTACATGTCGCAGGAACCATGACTGCAAGGCATACGTGCATCCTTCCACCAGAATGGTCTCTCCGAGGGCGAAACGTGCTAAACCTCTGTAGAGAAAAGCTAGAGCTGCCATGGATACTGAAAGCTGACGGGTCTGCTTGCTTCCCCATCTTCGAAAAAGCTGGGCGACTCTGATATCGATGAAATTCTGAACATCCTGAAAGAATGCCAGCCCCACTGTGCATAGGACCATGGCATGCTGGATCCTTTCTTTTGCTGCTCGAGATAAGGTATCGACTTCTTCGTAGGCCCCATATTTGTTGTAGAGTTCGAACAGATCGATGAACTGATTTCCGCTGATCTCTGTGAGAGGCCAGGATCTGCTCCCTGTAGCTCTGGCCAATGCTTCTCGAACATCTACCCCTTTGACATTGATCAAGAATTGCTGCTCGACTGGATCATCTGGCTGACCAGCTGGTTCTGGCAATCCCATGATATCATTGAACTCGTCCATTAGCATAGTCATCTCTCCCCATGGAAACCAAAACGTGCAGGTACGCGGATTCCATCGCTCTGCCATAGCTTGAATCAGACTGCCGTTGATGGTTCGCTTGCCAACTGTCGATGCCATCTCCAATCCACAATCGTCCAAGTGGTCTGGGAACATACGCGAGAAGGCGGTGAACCAAGAATAGTACCACCGAGGGAAGAAGGTACGAGACTGAATGACCCGATGATCAGGGGTTCCATCCCTTATTTGATAGAAGACATGATCTCAAGGAAAGATAGCATCGGGAGATTCGAATGCCATCGGAGTGATACTGAGGCAAAAAAAAAAAAAAGAGGAAGAGAGTCAGGTAGAATGCAGGACTTACGGATAGACTTTTCGATGAAAGAAGGGGACAAACATTAATCCTGGAAATTTTGAAAAGAACAAGGGGTTTGAAAAAGACTTTCCAGGGTTTTGAAGAAAAAGTTTCGACATACAAAAAGAGGAAAAGAATATAGGCAAAGGGAAAAATATGCGCCTGGGGTTTTTTTGAAAATAGAGGAAGTTTTAAAGAGTACACCCAGGGTTTTAAAAGAGGTCGATATAGGAGAACACAAGGAAAACATCGCATAATCATAGCAGAACAAACAAGGATGCGCACACAACACTCCCTAAAGTCTGACTCTATATGCAATATTTGAAATAGCTTGTAGGACCTCAATCCTAACTCTATGGTTCAGATCATCTGATTCCAATCAAGGTATGCCGATATACTCAAGCCGAAGCTCGAAGTACGTGGCATATAAGATATTTCTTCGGTTCTAAGGTAAGGGCTTCCCAACATCCTTGAGCACCTACCGATATACCTCGGACTATGGCCCTTAGGTACGTGGTAGGGGGGCGCGAACCCAAATAAGTGGTCCAGTTGTGAGGCTCTCTCCCAAACTATGGTTCAGTGAGACAGCCCAGCAACGTGAAGACCGGGACAATATAGGTAGGAATGTTTTCAAAATATGATCAACATGCAATAAAATCAGAAGGCTCTAATGCAAGTCCTAAAGAGATAGATTTTAAATGAAAGGAAGCATACACTTGCATACATTGTCTGCATTCAATCCCTAAAATTGAGGAGAGGTGTATTTAAGACCTAAGTCTAATGTGAACATGGATAATCTCCTCAATATGGTCCTACCAAACCATACTTAGATCCTATATGCAATGATGTCAGCTTAGGACAAAATCTAGGCTTCCTAAGGTTTGCATGAAAAAATGTAGCTGACATATGTTAGAATAAAGATTTAGATTATATAAAAGCAAAGCAAAGGCATAGATTCAACCGGACGAAGACGGGTCCCATCACGGTCGCCAAAACTGTGATCATCGCAAAATTTTTCCTATTCTCTTATGGTTTCTCTCTCTTCCTTCTCTTTTCCTTTTTCTAACTTCTATTCTCCTCCTTTTTGGAAGGGAGTGGAATAAAAGAAAGAAAAGAGAAAGAGAAAAGAGGAACTCTTTTGCGGGTTTTCACTTGACCTTAATTTGAAAATATTTAGAAATCTAACTCGCCTCCGTTTTGAAAATATTGCGGGAAAAATAGAGAGACGGGATTCGCTCGTCGGTACGAGGTTCGACCGTTCCTGGCGCCTTTACCAGGGGTAATCGAACCAAGGATCGAATCTATGCATTTTGCTTTGCCTAAATATAATCTAAGAATTTATTCTAACCCTAAATGCACAATGAACCATGCTTGTGCAATGCAAGAATGTATGCTCCTTTTAAAAGATGTTTTGAAAATTTCCAAGTACTCTGAGATGAACTTGGTAAAGGAGTGAAGAAATGATTGAATCTAACTTAGAACTTGAGATAGATCAGAGGAGTTCTAAGTCTTTGAAATAAATCAGGATTCGGAAGAATAAATGAGAAGGAATGACTTGAAGTTTTAAAACGAAAGGAAATGAAGTTTCAAAATCAGAAATGGACTTTGAACTTTGAATTTGATTTTAGGAAAGGAAATGAATACTTTGAATTTAGATTTTGAAGTTTTAAATTGGAATAGATTAAGAATAGAAATTGATTTAGGGAGTTCAGATGAGATCTGAAAATGGAATTGGATTTGAAATCTAGAATTAGGAATGGAGTTGGACCTAAAGATGGATTTAAGATCTGAGATCTGAGATCCGAGATAAAATTAGGTTATGGATCCTAAGATGGATTTGGATCAGAAGTCTAAGATCCAACATGTGATTGAGTTCTGGATCCTAAAATGGAACTGGATCTGAAGTCTGAGATCCAATGTAGAGTTGGATTCTGGATCCTAAAGGGAATTTGGATCTAAAGTCTAAGATCCGATGTAAAGTTGGACTCTGGATCCTAGAATGGAAAATTGGATCTGAAGTCTAAGATCCAAAGTGAAATTGATTCTGGATCCTATAAGTAAATTGGATCTGAAGTCTGAGATCCAATATGAGTGTTGAATTTTGGATCTTAAAATGGATTTGGATTTAAATTCAGAAGAGGAATCAAGAATTTCTAAGTCTGATTTGAATTTGGAAAAAGGAATTTTAGATATTGAATTTTGAATATACAGATGAATCCCAAAGTCAATTTAGACTTGGGATTCGAAGCTTGAAATGAATCAAGAATCTCAAAGTTAAATTGAACTTTGAGTTTGATTGGAGCTTTTGAAAATGAATTTGAAATTTCAAAGTAAAATTGAACTTTGAAAATGAATTTGAATTAGAAATTTTGAATATGAAATGGAATTGAAATCTCAAAGTTAAATTGGACTCTGAGATGAAAAATGAAATAGAATTGAAAAAGATGAATAGGATTGAAGATTGATTGAAGAAGATATTTACATCACTTGGAGTTTTGAAAAAGATTTGAAAATATGATGTAGTTCTATCCTAAATGATGAATGAATTAAATTTTTGATTTTGAGTATTTGGAAAAGCTATTCCATTCTTTAAATGAATTAAAAGAAGATTGAAGATATAATACATCCTTGACTATGGTCATTGAATGTATTATATAATAATCTATATTTAAATTCAGGTGAAGAATGAAACACATTTGGTGCTTTTATAGAATTTAAAATGAAATTAACTCTCAATATACCCTGACTATGGCCATTGGTATATATTTTGAGTTAATTTTAAGTTAAATTATGATAAAAGGAAAAAAATATTTAAGGAAAATATGATGAATTTTGAAAATGGATCCAGTGTGGATCCGATGTTATTTTGTAAAAGATAAAAATACTAAGTTTTGTCCATACCTCTTACAAAATGGTGCACGTGCCATTCGTGTTTCACCAATGTGAGATTTTGAGAAATAAAGGAAAAATGTATGGAAAATAGGCAATTTATGATATTTATAATGCTCATTCATTCTATCTAAGAGCTGAAAATATAACATTTTCATTAATGTTTAGCTATTACAATATTGAATTGAATTGAGATCAAACTCCTAAAGAAAGAAAAATGATTTCTATCTAATTCCTGCAAAGTCCCAGGTTAGTATAAGCAATACGGATGGGGAATGTTATACTAGAGGCTGAACTACATGTATATGATTAAGGGACAAGATGGAATGTGTACATTTGAGATGCATGGATGGCATTCTAAGTTGATGGGAAAAATAAATGTGGTCCTACCTACCTATACTATCATTGGAAATATACATATGTTAATCTTTGAGCCCAATGAAAACCTACATGAGGAGGTGCATGTAATGGTGTAGGCTGAAACTAAATCAAAATTCATACAGTTTACAACAAATCAAACACCGATTATGAGCTGATGAACCAGAGCCTTTCCCAAAAAAAAAGGGGCTCAATCAATATTGCAGCAGGATGCCAAAATAGCGATCCAAATGGGGCTGAATAATGCAAAGAGATATAGGCCGTGATAACCTGTGCACTGAGTATTGTTGCTAAAGGTGAGCATGCGGGTACTGTTTATGTGTTTGCAACAGGTGGCCGAAGAGGGGTTAGTGACAGGGTATTTACAGCAAAGCAAGTGATGAGATGATTGTGGTGTAAAATGGCGAAAATGCTTGTGCTAAGAATAATCAAATTGTGAAGATGACTGGAGATATATACAGTATCTACAGCAGGCTGAGTGTATTTTACAGGAAGTGTGAACATATGGATGTTATGGGTAAGATGCAGGGGACTGTGCAATGGGCAACAATAGAGTGCTGGTAGAAAAGAAAAATGATGCTATTAGTGCAATGTAATGAAAATACACACAGTAAGAAGACGTCGGATATCAATATACCCGAATATATGATATACTCATGAGTATCCCTAATGGCGGGTTATATGCTGTAACTTAATGGAGTTACTGTCTCACAATCTATCCAACCAAAGTTTTTATGATGATGTAATCATCAAAATGAGGACCTTTCTCCCCTCCTTTTTGGATGCAAATATCTCAGCCTTTCCCAGGGCCGGTGGCGTGATCATAGACTGAAGGAAGACCCTGATAACTTAGTGTCAATATTGATGACAATTTCAGAATGTCACTCTCCGGCGGGACTCTCGTGGATTGGATCCACATCCCAGAATTTCTTGATTTGGTTTTAATGTAACTATTATTTGAAGAGAAATTTTGTATTTCTATATCGAAGCATTCGGCTACTTGTGAATTGATTATACCCAACAGATGTCATAGAGTTAAGCCAACATAGCACTAATCTATACAGATCTGAAATTTTACAAGATGGTCTACACAGATTATAAGAACACAAATCCAGTTTCGTGAGATGACTGAGTTTTTTAAAAAAAATCACCATGGCCTTATGGCAATTTCTAAACAGAAATTAGGTCAGGAAGTCAACAACAAAGAGAAGAATGAACACTGGAAAGGAAATTTTCAAACCTATTGTAGGCTGATATTGTTTGTGAGTCACTGATAACCTGTCATGAACAGACATGCACCCGATCAGAAATCAATTTGCAGTAGTATTAGCAAGATGAATTTCAATGATATTAATAAATAAGTCTTAATGCGGTGCAGGCAAGCTATGAGCTATAACCAAGAACCGAAATGGACTGTTTCTGTAGGATCTGAAGCTGGACTATTACCGCGGCCGAATGGGGACAATCATCATTCTTGACATTTTCGTCCATCCCTTACCTGAGCAGAACTGATACTTTCCTGGTTCAGAGGCTGTTGAGGTATCATTGATCTATCGGCAGCCGAACCAATCCCCACAGGTCGACTCAAGACAGCAAGAGATCCCATAAGACCATCAAGGGAATGCGTCAGTCACTTCTAAAGCTTTTGTAGTATATCATATCCGATCTTGGGAGGCTGGTCCAGTACGGTGATAAAAAAAATGTCGACATCCATAGGAGTCACGGGATTGGTATATTGATGCTAGAGAGAATAAAGTGGAAGTGAAACTAAAAGAAACAGATGGATAATACTGTATGTATCAGTTTGAAATACGCATACCATGATACCCAGGGCATAATATAATGAAAAGAAAAGGGAAAAGTGAATATGCATCAATGGCAATGTAAGAGATACTCAAAACATCGAACATGAGTATTCAATTTTATCATTATAATAACCTGATTAGGATCATTTACTCAGACATCTTCATGAAAAATAAATATCTCCATAGAACAGAGGCATTTACTTAACCCCTTTCATGGAATTCTGACAGAATATCCATTTGAATATCTTTAATGGAGACTCCATTTCAAGCATCAACAGCAGTTCTTACCCAAACATTCTTATGAAATCGAGACATGACTTAGGCATATCTCGTGGTAAAAAAAAATGTTCTAAACAATTTAAGAAAAGATACGGATGCAAGGGAATCTATTACTTGTAGAAGAACTTTACATTGAATCTGCAGAGCTGAAAGCATAAATAACCCAAAATTCACTAAACAGGGGAGGCAAAACATGATAAAAATAAACCATACGTAATGAATAAAGTTACAGGAATTCACAAAGAAGGCAAGCCGTAATGGTATTGAACGTTAGTGCGACCTGCAATCGTTAATGCCTGTTGCTGGAGATCGAAAAGAAGAAAGAGAGAGGGACAAAATACGCAACAACAACCTTAGTGAGAATAACAACATTATCAAAAATATGAAAGCGAAGGCGGAGTCACAACAGATAAAAAAAAAAAACGATCCGACGCCGGGTCAGATAGGGTATTACTTGCAGAGGCCATCTTTTATTTTGAGACAATCGGTGCTAAAGTGGCTATATGATGGAGGAAATATAATGAACAATAAATTTCAGGCCATATAGCAGAAAAAAAGCATCAAAAGAAGACATAACCCAAGCGTTAAAACCAGAGATAAAGTTATGCAATATAGCCTGACAATGCAGTGAGCATTTAAATAGAGGCAATGTTTGTTGTTGCAGTGGGTATCCACGAGTCTGCGATAGGCAGGTCGGCGATACCAGTCTGCCTTTCAGTGAGCAATGAAATGAAAGAAAGAAAAGAAAAGAAAGAAAAAAAAAAAGAAAAAGAAAAGAGGAGAGGCGATGGAGGCTCACCGGATGGAGATTTGTTAGATGCCTGGTGTTAATCCTCCCAAAAGGTAAGCAATCGGGAGATCAGAACTGAATACAGGGGCCCGATTGGGGCTTTTCTTCTGAGAGCGTCAGGTGGTAGAGATGCTTCTTAGGCCAAACGAGAGACGCCTGAGTTCAACGAGCGATGATTGATCAAAAGGGATGTGGAGAACCCCTTAATCACTGATGCGAGGATGATGGATGAGAAGAACAACTCCAGCAGAAAGGCCAATGAAAATGGGTTGTAACGGATGCCAATGGGTTCCTCCCCTTTTTCACTCCCCTGGCTCTGTTTATATAGGGACGGAAGAAATATCGAGAGAGAGGGGAGGTTAGGGATCGACGGTCATCCCTGGAAGGTGATGATCGGAGGGTAGATGAAGGTGAACGCACCTGTTGGCGTGCGATGTTGTTGATGATGAACGAAGGGGATTGGAGGGAAAGGCCTGTGAGGCCGTTGGCCATCGACGTTGCTGGGGCCATCGCTATGGAGTTTGCAATGAGGGGAGTGCGGGGGATGGGAAGAAACTTCTGGAAGAGGGCAGAAAGACCCCGCCCCCTGGACCTCCGACCCTTTCCCGTAAGGGGTTCTCAAAACCCCTAAAAAAAAAACTTTTCCCCGAGCCCCTTTTGGGTTAAAAATATTTATGACAAAAAGGGGGGCTCTTTTCGGGATTTTTCAAGAAGGTGGTTTTTCTTTTCAAGTTTTCCTAAAAAGGTGGTTAAAAGGTGAGTTTTTCGGAAAAGTTTTTTTTTTTTTCCAAAAACCACGTAGTTTTTCCTAATTTCTTTGATTTTTTTGCATGATTTTTCCAATTTTTTGTATTTTTAGAATAAAATCCTAAAGAAAACAAGGATTAAAACTAATTTTTTATATATTTTTTTTCATTTTTTGTATTTTTGTAATAGAAAAACTAAGATTTAAAACACTAAATTTTTGTATTTTTCTAAGAAATATTTAAAAATGTTTTCTCAAGAATTTCGGGCCATCTTGGGGAAGATCTATTCAGAAAAAGGGGTTTTGGACCCAGGTTTTGAGGAAATGTTCGAGTTTTTAAACCTCGAATCGAAAAATACAACTCGATGGATCCAAACGGATACCGTACGAAGTGTCTGAGCTTTGCAAAAGATTGTTTTGGTAATTTTGAGAATTTAATTTAAAATTGGATAATGAAGCTCAGATTTGGATTTTGATAATGGATCCGGATCCGAAATTGAGTCAGATATGGAAAATGAATTTAATTTCAACCAAATTTTGAGAAACAAAAGGGGATTTAGATTTAAAACTGACTCAATTACCCAGAGAATGGGGACAAAGGGCAGAAAGGGGATATTTACAACATTTTGAAAAATTTGGGGTGTTCACATTGGGACAAACATGTGAAGCTTGCAGAGTTTTCATATAACAATAGCTTTCATGCTAGTATTGGTATGGCTCCGTATGAAGCACTGTATGGCCGACCGTGTAGATCTCCGGTTTGTTGGGATAAGGTTGGAGTGAGAGCAGTAGAGTCTCCGGAAATCGTTCAGCACTATGCGGATCAAGTGCGTTTAATTCGGCAAAGGTTGATTGCAGCTCAAAGTAGGCAAAAGAGTTATGCCGATCAGCGGCGTAGAGAGCTCAGTTTCGAGGTAGGCGATCACGTGTTTGTTCGAATATCGCCTACGAAAAGTATCTTCCGGTTTGGAAAGAAAGGAAAGTTGAGTCCTAGGTATGTGGGACCCTTCGAAGTCCTTGGACGTGTCGGAGAGACTGCATACCGGGTAGCACTTCCTCCTCAGTTTTCGCAAATTCACGATGTTTTTCATATCTCGATGTTGAGAAAGTACGTACCTGACCCCTCACACGTAATTCACTATGAGGCAATCGAGGTACAACCTGACTTAACAACGGACGAGAAGCCGATTGAGATTGTGGAACGCCAGGAAAGGGTATTGCACAGTAGAACGATTCCGTTCGTAAAGGTGCGTTGGCAGCATCATGGGCTAGATGAATGCACTTGGGAGCCTGAGGCAGATATGCGTCAACACTATCCTCTTTTATTTGGTACGTTCTAATTTCGATGACGAAATTCTTTTAAGGGGGTAGGGATGTAAGATCTCGTGTTTTCGGATCTTAGTCACTTCATGAAAATTTTGAAATTTGGCTAAGTCTGGTAAGAAAATCGTTTGAGGCTCGAGTTTTAGACCAAGGTCTTAGAGTTTGGGTTTGACCCAAGTCTCATCATCAGGGTCTAGACAAGCCAATCGATGTGTGGCAAAGAGTTTTAAATTCAACCTTTAAATTCAAGCGAAGTTCGGGTTATTTTCGGGCAAAATTCGGAATTTGATATTCATGTAATATATCATTGGATGCGTCTCGAAATTCTGAGCGCAATGGTATTTTACTTTTTCAAATCCAAGTTCCGGTTGGCCCAGAAATCACGTTTTTATAAAATTTTAGCAGTTTGTTGAAACGGATCCGAAATTGGATCGGATTGAATCCAAGGTGTAGGATCCAAATTTTTATGGATTTGGGTCCTAGTTAGGTCCTATAAAAATCTGGAGTTGATACAAGTCCTAATCCAAATTTTGTATGAGTAGGGGTTTGGATCTTGGATCCGGATCCGATCCAAAATCCAAGCTTAACATTTTTATGACTTTAAATTCAGTTGGGAGCTTTAAATTGGGGTTATTAGCATATAAAAAGTCTCCATGGTCAACATGATCAATTTTGGGAACTTTTGAATACCTATTAATAATTAAATTCAAAAAAATAAATTTATTAATTTAATGATTTTTATTAATTTAATGGTTAAGAGGGTTTAGGGCTAACCGTCTTCCCTAATTAAAAGGGGTTTAGAGGTTTCCATACCTTTTTAGTAAGGTAGGTCAAAAAGTCAACAAAAATTTTGTTAGAGAGGAGTCCAAGAAAATCTGGAAACTCCCTAATGTGGGAGACCCAAATCTGGAAACTCACTAAAGAGTTTCCAGCTACTAATAGGAGAAGGAAGGGGGGGGCAGCCCTTTCTCTTTCTTTTGGCTGGAGAAAAAAAAAAAACAGGAAAAAAAGGAGAGAGAAGAAGAGAGAGAGAGAGAGGAGGAGTGCAGGAGGTAGAAGAAGAAGGTGGGAGGCATCGGAGCTCAGCCCAAACGCCCTCCACAGCCTCTATTCTCTTTTTTTTTCCAAAAAGGTACGGGTACTCCTTGAAACGAATGAGAAATAGGGTAAAGATTGGATTTTCCATGCATCTTTTGATGGAAATCCATAGAGAAACAGTGGACCCTCGATTTCCACCGTTATTCCTTTTCGCATATGTTGTATTTTTGTTGTTTCAGAAAAATATATATATAAATATATATATAAATATATATATATATATATATATATATATATGATATACTAGTGGGCAGTTTTGCAAAATCGGTGGTATGCTATTGTTTTTGACAGCATACACAGGTCCAAACTAGACCTGTGTACATGCTTTTGGACCCAGCCGACAGGGTCGGCTGGGCTGGGTATTCTCTTTTCAAAAAAAAAAAAAAAGGTATATGAATTAGTAAAAATTAGTTCTTTGAAATCTGTAGTGCTGTTGTTTTTGACAGCCTACAAAGGTCCAAACTGGACCTGTGTACATGCTGTTGGACCCAACCGACAGGGTCGGCTGGGGCGGGGGTGTGTTCCTTTCAAAAAAAAAAAGAGAGAAAAAAAAAACACATAATATCATTTGCAGGCAGTTTTGCGTAAATGAATTTTTATGCTGTTGTTGTTGACAGCATACACAGGCCCACACTGGGCCTGTGTATATGTTGTTAAGCCCAGCCAACAGGGTCGGCTGGGCTGGGCAGGGTTGTAACAAAAAAATAAAATTTTTGAAATCTGTTTTGTTTTTGGGGTTCGGATGATGGGTTGGCTGGCTGGCAGCCAGCTGCTGGCCGAGCCGACAGACCCAGCCAAGTGATTGGCTGGGTGCGGTACTAGTTTTGGCAGAACCAGGGCAAGCCCAGTCGACCCAGTCGATTGGGTGCTGACTTGGAGCCTTGGGCATTGAAAAAAAAAATGTTATATATGTATTTTCTGCATAGGCGGGGGTTACTTGACAGCTTACACAGGCCCCCACTGGACCTGTGAATGTGCTGTCAGACCCAGCCGACAGGGTCGGCTGGGCTGGGTGTGTTTCTTTCGAGAAAAAAAAATATATATAAAGTAATTAAATGGTGGTTTTCGAAATAGGTTATGCTGTCATTTTTTACAGCATACACAGGTCCACACTGGACCTGTGAATGTGCTGTCAGACCCAACCGACAGGGTTGGCTGGGCTGGGTTTAATCTTTTCACATACATATATATATATAGGTCTCTCTCTCTCTATATATATATATATGTATTTATATACATATATATATATATATGTATATATGTAAACAGGGATGTTAGCATTTGGCTTCCCATTTGTGATACCTTTCCGGACAGCATACACAGTCCCTGTTTTGGGCCCGTGTATATGCTGTCACACCCAGCCGATAGGGTCGGCTGGGCTGTGCTGTTAATTACAAAACTTCTCTTATGCTGGGAATCATGCCATGTTAGTAACATAGGTTGTTAGCATATGAAAACAGGGCTTGGTTATGTGCTTGGTAAAGTTAATATTCTAATCTTTTGATGCATGATAAATCTTGAGCACGAATTATGTACTTATAGTTTTATTTCTCTTTATGTTAGGAGTTGAGGTGGTTTACATGACTGTTGGAACATGCTTACACATTGATGAACATGACGTGTGTTGTTACATATACATAAATACATGAATGCTTCTTTGTCCATCTCATACGAATCATGGTTAGAAGCATGTATAGTAATGATTGTATACAGATGCATGCATGCGCATTCCATGCATATGCACAGGAAAAAGGGTATAACATGAGCAGTTTAATTTGCATATGGGAATGTCATATCTCATGTTCATTATCAATGGATTAATTTGGTACATATATGACTATACCTTGCAGGCATGTTAATACCACTGCATACATTACATATGATTGTGATTCTTGCATTAGTGCTCCAGTGATCAAAATGAATCATCGCGGGTTTGGTAAACCCGAGCTGTGGAAATGTTTCCCTTACTCATTTCAATGCATTGCAAAGATCATGCTTTATTAATATTTCAGCTTTATTGCACTGTTCTATATGTTTCCACAGGCCGGAGTCCTGTGATGGCTCTCGCGAGGTAGATGCGAGCTTTTATCTTTCTTTTTGCATATGATGTTGCAAAACTTAAGAAATTAATTTAAAAAAAAAATAATAATAAAGCACAGTGTAATATACCTTCTGGGATCACCCATCTGGAGAATGGGGATCTTAGAAATCCGGTCTTGGGGAGACTGTGAGGATACAAAACTCCGTGTGCTTAATTTTGGTCCCCTGAACCCGATATTGAGGTTCCTTCTCCTGACCACGGTTTTAGGGAGAGTCCACCACTTTACCCGGGAGTGGTGTGTTTGACACAGCTGTTGTTTTTGGTACCAAGGAAGTGACACTTGTGGGCGTGGGGTGTCCCTGGTGTCCCCGACATTAGATGTCTAATGTTCCGAAAGTGATTCGGTCGAGGGCTAAGTTTGGAACCAAGTAATAAAATACAAATTGTGTGCTAAGCTACCCTGGGAACCTAACTTGACATCGGGGTTTGTACCCGTTTGGTGTATCCGCGGGCAACGGTAATTAAAAAAAGAAACTTAAAGATGTATGCATTTAATAGGGCATGCATAAGGAAACAAAAGACTTAATGGAAGATAATAAAATGATTCATGCATTGCACAAAAGACATGCATTTTCCTGTTATGCATTAGAGCATGCATACTTGAATGGTTTCCTTACTCAATACATGATGGTAAGTGTTGAATGTTTATTTCTTGTTGCATGCTGAAGTTTTAGTACATGCTGCTGCTTTACTGTCTCTGCATGTTTAGTATTTATGATTGTTGAATGAATAAATTTCCCAAAGGCTATAAACTGTCTTGTATGTATTTCCCTTAATTGTTGCATGATATCTCATCTTAACTCTTTATCTCACTTGTTTCATTAAGAAGTAGCTGTGCTCAGGATTTCGATTCTGACACCCTACTTCATTGGTTTTTCGCAGGAACAAGTGATCAGTGAAGTCAATAGCTACTGTGAGGGCGCAGGAGTCATAATGAGTTTTGACAGTCTTCTTTGTGGACAGAGTGACTCTTTATTTTGGTTTTTCAGTCTAGTGTTCTTGTTATTTGCTTATTGTCATTAGGGGTTACATTACTTTCTGTTGAGTCAAACACTTTATTTTGAGATTAGTTCTTAATTCATGAATAAAGGTATTGGTTAGTTTATGGATGTTAATTGCAAGTTCTTTTGTGGTTTATGGCTATCCAGTTGGAATTGGAACTGTGAGGACCCCGGGTCTCTGGAAAGTTTTCCTCACTGTTTTAAAAGAAAAAAAATCGCATTTTCTAAGGGGATAAGTTGGGGTCGTTACAATTTCCCTCCTAAGCCCGTGCGTGGAGGCCCCGTGACAGCATACCCGCGAGCAGGAGCAGGGGGACCCCTGTGGATAGGTCCGAACCCAAGAAGGTCCAGACCAGACTTTGTGACAGCGGGACCCAGACCCGAATCTCGAGGACCACCCTTTGGGTCCCAGGGAGCGGGTCCGAGTCTCGAAGCCCCATAACCGACCTACCTAGTTGGGTTGGGTTCATAGTTCGTCCTGAATCAGACCCAACCCACTACTTTTGAGCCCCAAAATAGATCCGATACCGATCCAAACCTATATCGGACCTGGACGAAGCTCCAGTTTGAATTTGAGCCGGGTCAAAACCAGACCCATCTTATTATGAATCAAGGATCGAGTTCAAACCAGGCCTTCTCACACCACAACTCGATCCATGATCCTACCTATCCCATTCTGGGTTCGACGAATAGCTTAGGTCTTGACCCGATCCAGATCCAATCGAGTGAATCATCCCAATATTACCCCAACCAAACCCAATACCTGTACTAGACCTAATCCGTTAACCCATCCCAGATCCAAAACCCAGTTTCATACCCGACCCACTACCTCTACCTTAACCCAAACCCGTATTATCCCATTCCTACCCACCTAGAGCCCGAGACCCGACCAACCCGTCCACCTTTAGTAGGCCCTCCTGTCATACCGGTGCCACAACGCCGGCCACAGATGGTTCCCACCTACGGGCAAGCTAGACCGAGGCAGTTTCCAACAACCGTCATGCAGATTCAGTAGGGGCCGACACAACCTGAGCACCGACCACACGTCGTTGGAGTTCGTCAGCACCAACATCCAGGCGAGCAGTACCGCAAAGAGAGTGATGAAGCAGTGTTGGATGGCGATGCTTTCTGGAATGAGTATTCTGCAGGAATAGTGGAAACTCGTCAACAGAGAGCACCAGAGCACCCCTCCACCTACGGGGTGAAGCTAGACCTTCCGGAGTTCACAGGAGGATTCGATGTAGAGCAGTTCTTCGACTTCGACTGGGCCTATGCTGTACAATTTTTCTTCGACTACCACACTATAGCTGAGCACCGTCGTGTCTCTCTAGCGTCCACCCGGTTGAAAGGCCTAGCACATACATGGTGGGTTGAGCTGCAAAGGTCGAGGGAGGGGCAGGGACTGGAGCACATACAAACATGAGAGGAGATGCAGAGGTTGATGCAATCTAAGTTTATGCCGTTAGACCACGCTGAGCGAGCCTACAAGTAGTACCTGACCCTGCGTCAAGGCACCCATACTGTGGCGGAGTATACTGCTGAGTTCCATCGTCTATCCCTGCGAGTGCATATCGAGGAGACCGCCCGTCAGCAGGTCACGAGGTATATTTTTGGTCTCCGTCTTGCTATTTCTGATGATTTCAGTTATGTCATAGTCGAATCATTGGATCAGGCAAGCAGTTATGCCATGAATGTGGAGAAAAAATTGAAAAGAAGGTAGGAATATAGGACCTCCCGTAGTGACCAGTCCAGTCGACCCAAGTCGAGTTTCCCAACCAGAGGAGCGAGCTCCCCTAGGAAGAAAGACTCAAAGTCCACCCCTAGAGTAGATCCTAGCAAACCTGACCAGTCCAGACCCGCGTACCATACCAGATCCAAGGCCAAGCCTAGTGAGTCTACCATCCGTTGTTTTAGGTATCAGGAGTTAGGACATGTTGAGTCCAAGTGCCCCACCGTGAGCAAGAACGCCCATTTCGTCGAGGGTATTGTTGAGTCAGCGTCTGATAGTGAGAGTGAGGGTGAGTCGTTGGTTGAAGGAGATGACGAGAGGGAAGTCGTAGAGTTCGACGGCAACGTCGAAAATTTGTTGTTTATCCTTCATGTTTTGACCGCACCCCGAGAGTCTACCCCTAAAAAATGATTGCGGAATAACATTTTTAGAACCCGGTGTAACTGTGAGGGGCATGCATGTGATGTTATAATTGATACTGGGACGTGTGAGAATATGGTGTCCGAGAGTGTTGTGTCCACCTTGAACCTGAAAACGGAGAAATTGTCCCAACCATACAAGACGGCATGGTTCAAAAGAGGAAATGAGGTTTCTATCACCCAGCGTTGTTTAGTTCGGTTCTCTATGGAGGAACATTACCACGATGAGGTGTGGTGTAATGTAGCCCCTATGAGTGCGTGTAACATTCTTTTGGGACGTCCCTGGCAGTTTGATCGCAAGATCATTCACGATGGTCGTAGGAACACATACTCATTTATTTTTAAGGGTCATAAAATAGTCCTTCTCTCTATCAAGGAGACCGGTTTTCCCACTGTGGATAAGCCTGAGCGAGTTCCCCGGCTCGAGAGCCTATCTTACTAGTCTTTCTTGAGCCATTGTCAGGAGGATGGTTATTGTTATGCCCTGATGGCTAAGTCGTTGATGAGTATGTCGTTGCTCGTTCCTGCGGACATCGCGCCCCTTGTTGAGGAGTTTCGCGACATAATGCCAGACGACCTTCCTGATGGTCTACCTTCGACTCGGGTGGTGCAGCATGCCATTGATTTTGTCCCGGGGTCGAATCTCCCTAACCTCCCTGCGTATCGCATGAACCCATCCGAGCATGTCGAGTTGTTGACGCAGGTTCAGGAGTTATTGCAAAAGGGGTTTATTCATGAGAGTGTGAGCCCTTGCGCAGTACCCACCTTGCTCACCCCTAAGAAAGATGGGTCCATACGCATGTGTATTGATAGTCGAGCAATCAATCGCATCACTGTCAAATACCGTTTTCTCATTCCTTGTTTAGATGATATGTTGGCTGGTGCCTCTATTTTCTCCAAAATTGATTTAAAAAGTGGGTACCACCAAATCCGTATCTGAGAGGGGATGAATGGAAAATGGCATTCAAGACACGTGATGGATTGTAATAGTGGTTAGTCATGCCATTTGGGTTATCAAATGCCCCGAGTACTTTCATGAATATGATGACCCAAGTGTTGCATCCTTGAATCGGGAAGTTTGTCGTTGTATATTTTGATGACATTTTGATTTATAGTTCTTCTTTGTTTGATCATTTGAGTCATTTGCGTTAGGTCTTAGAGCTTTTAAGGAGGGAAAAGTTGTATGTCAATGCCAAAAAGTGTGAGTTTATGACGTCAAATGTTATGTTTTAAGGTTTTATTGTGTCGTCTGATGGAGTTAAGGCGGATCCCACCAAAGTCCATGCGATTGTAGAATGACCAACTCCAAAGACTATAGGAGAGATCCGTAGTTTCCACAGGTTAGCCACTTTCTACCGTCGTTTTGTGAAAAACTTCAGCACCCTCATGACCCCTATCACAAAGTGTCTAAAAGGTACTAGTTTTCATTGGACGTCTGCCGCGGGAAAGGCCTTCATGCTCATCAAAGAGAAAATGACTAGTGCCCCCGTCTTAGCCCTTCCTGATTTTAACGCAGTCTTTGAGGTTGAATATGATGCCTCTAAAGTGGGAATTGGTGCAGTCTTGAGTCAGAACCGCAGACCCATTGCTTTCTTTAGTGAAAAGCTGACTCAGGCTAGGTGTCAGTACACCTATTATGATGTCGAGTTTTATGTCGTGATACAAGCTTTTCGTTATTGGAGGCATTATCTCATTTATAAAGAGTTTGTCTTGTACACAGATCATAAGGCATTGAAGTATTTGAATAGTCAAAAGAAGTTGAGTGCTAGACATGCCAAGTGGGTCAGCTTCTTGCAAGAGTACACCTTCACTATTCGCCATCAATCAGGTACTTTGAACAAGGTAGCTGACGCACTTAGCAGGAAAAATAGTCTTTTGATGACTATGTCAGTGCAGGTCATTGGGTTCGAGAAGTGCAAGGAGTTGTACCCAACGGATCCTGATTTCCAGCAGGTCTGGGAAGGGTGCCTCTCCCCTGATAGCACAATTGACCCACAATTCAGTATACATAACGGTTATCTCTTTCGAGGTAATAAGTTGTGTGTTTGCCTTCTCTCTTAGACTTCAATTGATTTCTGAGTTACATGAAGGGGGACTAGCTGGGCATTTTGGACATGATAAGACGTTCGCTCTATTAGATGAACGCTACTTTTGGCCCAAAATGCGCAAAGATGTTGTCAAGTTTGTTCAAAGTTGTCGAGTGTGTCAAGTGTCCAAGGGTCGACGTCAGAATAGTGGTTTGTATACTCCGTTGCCCATCCCTGAGCGACCCTGGGAACATGTGTCCATGGATTTCATTATGGGTCTTCCCAGAACCTCGCGTCATTTTGATTCCATCTTAGTTGTGGTTGACCGATTTTTCAAGATGGCTATCTTTGTCAAGCGAACCACCGACGCCTCGTACTACTTCAAGGACGTGCCCCACTTTCATGGATTTCCCCACATGATCACCTGAGATCGTGACACACACTTTATGAGTTATTTTTGGAAATCATTATGGGCCTTATTGAAAACCAAGCTCCAGTTCAACAGTGCATACCACCCACAAACCGATGGCCAAACCGAAGTTGTGAACCGCACCCTAGAGAACTTGCTAAGGAGTCTAGTTGGGGAGAATGTCAAAACATGGGACGTAGTCTTGCCGCAAGCCGAGTTCGCCTATAACAGTTCCATCAATCGGTCCACGGGCAAGCCTCCTTTTCAAGTGGTTTATGGTCGGTCACCCACCCATGTAGTAGATCTGGCACCTGTATCCAGTCTCCTAGACCCAGACCCAGACACATTTGATGCCTTTGAGTACATGCATGATATCCACATACAAGTCCGAGCCAAACTTGTTGAAAGCTACGACGCCTATAAAGCTTTCGTAGACTAAGGTCATCGAGATGTCCAGTTTCAAGTCGGTCAGTTAGTATGGGTTTACCTGCGTCCTGAGCGTTTTCTAGTGGGTACTTATGGCAAATTGAGTCCTACGAAATATGACCCTTTCAAAATTATTCGGCGATTGGGTCTGAATGCCTACCTTCTTGAACTGCCTGAAGATTGGCACATTTCGCCTATCTTCAATGTGTCTGATCTATATGCTTACTGTGGAGACAACAAGTCGTCAGTGCCGACTTCTTCCCAACCAGAGGAGAATGATGCAGAGCAGGATCAACCCAGATCCATACAACCTGACCCAGGCAGGGGACCAGACATGCACGATGGGATCGAGGATCAGACCCAAGTCGTGGATCCGACCCAGATCACGATACCAAGACGCAAGGATGATGTACCCGTGCGTACCTACTCCAGACGAGCACGGGTCCGGATGTCACAGATCCAGCAGCAGCATGAAGAAGACTCGGGTCCAAGACTAGACTCGAGACCTTGGTCCACTAGCAGTCTTTAAAAACCCTCTCCTAGGGTTGCGTGCAGGAGAGAATCTTGAACATTGCAGCAACCTTCTTCTATTTTTTCTGTCAACAATTTTCCTTTTGGCTTTTACTCCTTTTCTATTGTTTGTCTTTATTTCGTTTATATTCATCCTATTGTTCGATAGAGATTCATCTTGAAATAAAAGCAAGTGCCATCGTTTTTGGTGGGCATTCTTCTTATTTAATGCACATTGCACGACCGTGAGAGTCGTGCCATCGTCTTCCGCAACCAAGTGCATCAAAGTTGATCCCCTCACTGCATCAGAAAGTATTAACAAAGATACATGTGAAACTATTTTGGAATTTGAGAGAGCTAATGAAGCATGGCTCTTTATTAAATAAACATATACTCAAAGTGATATTGCCTTTAGAAGAGAGCTTTAAGATAAAATACACAATTGTAAACAAGGCGACAAGAGTGTTAGAGAGTATTTTGGCTTTCTAAAGAAGTTGTGGGATCAAGTGGCCAAGTTAGAGCCTATCTGGAAAACTCCCAATGATACTCAACTTAAAAAGAAGCGAGCAATTTTTTCAATTTATGAGAGGATTGAGACCCGAGTTTGAGCAAATGAGAAGCAATATCATTCATAGAAGACGATGAGTTTTTTCTTGTTCAAGAGATTTTAGCTCAAGTTTGTATGAAAGAGACTAGATTAAGGTCTCAAAATGAAACAAGAGAGGCTAAAAACAATGTATTGGTTGTTTCAATGCCGGGAGAAAACACTCATACATACAAACCACCACATTTTTATAAGAGCAATAACTATGGGAATAATTGTGTGTATGAGCAAAAAGGGGATGAAAGAAAAAGATGAGGCATTTTTTGTTATAATTATGGGAAATCGGGACATATTAAACCTTTTTGTCGGGAATTCAAAAAAAAGATAAAAGAAAGGTTGCTTCAGTAAGTCCTTCACAAGTTGATCCAGATACTTCAAGTAAATCTATTTCAAACACGTCTCTTTCTCAACTAGTGAAAGCATTGCAACATCTTTTCAAAGGACAATTCATGACTGGTGCCGCCATCTCTTCCTCCTCTCCTCCAGGTATGACTCTTGGCTCTTAGACTTGGGTGCTTCGTTTCATATGACGTATGACGGATCTATACTTTCTAACTATAATAATTTATTGGTAAAAGAAATGTTTTTCCTGCCGATGGAACCTCACTTGATATTAATGGAATTGAAAATTTTAAAAAATCTCCTATTTTTAATATTTCACAAAAAAGATTTGTTCCAAAACTAAATTTAAATTTGCTTTTTGTTTCTCAAATCACTGATCATGGATGTAGAGTCTCCTTCATTTCTAACCAATGTTTAATACAAAATCTCCAGTCCAGGAAGCAGATTGGGGAAGAGCATAGAGAAGGAAACTTGTATTATATAGATCAATTAAAAATCCCCATGAAGACTTTTTGCCTTAATGTTAAAAAATTGGATAAAGTTTTGTGGCATCAAAGACTAGGGCATCCTAGTATGTATAAATTATCCAATGTTCCTCATCTAAGGACTTTTTGCAATGAAAAAATCTCATGTACTAATTCTATTCTTGCAAAAATGAAATCAGTTTTATATCAAGGGAGGTCTTTCTTTGTTTCTAAACCTCTTGAATTAGTCAACTTTGATGTTTGGGGTCTTGCTCCTGTTGCCTCCAAAGGACGATACATTTATTATGTTATTTTTTTGGATGATTACTCTCACTATACCTGGATATATTTTCTCAAACATAAATATGAAGTATTTGAGAATTTTAAAAAATTTCATAAGTTAGTGACAAATCTTTTGAAGACCAATACATCTATTTTTTATTCTAACTCGGAGGTGAATACATGTATGATGACTTTCAGCAATATCTACGAGAAAATGAAATGCTCCATTAATGATCATGTGCTTGAAAAAACTGCCTTTGGGCTGGCGTATTTTGTGAAGAAATCGATAAAGGAGTGAGGAGAGAAAACAGACTCTTCTTGGGGAATTGGCAGCCACTCTCTTTTCTCTTAATGACTACACTAATACATCATTAAGCTTAATAGGGTTACAATATTTTACATGGACGAAACTGCCCTGTATTAGTAATACATATTATATTAAAATATAAAACATGCATGTGTTGTATCGGATATGGATCCTCTACTGGATCCATATCCGTTCCATATTCTAATACCCTCCCTAAGTTGCGCATGGGAGTGAACCATGTGTAACTTGTTCTTCAGATACCAGAAACGGTTACTTGTGAGACTTTTTGTGAACATATCAGCGACTTGGTCTTCTGAAGACACATAAATCGGTTCAATTTCTTTGTCTGCTATCTTTTGTCTGATGAAATGTTGGTCAATCTCAATATGCTTAGTCCGACTGTGATGAACAGGATTGAACGCAATTTGTATAGCACTTCTATTATCACATTTAAGAGTCGAACTTGAGATATTTTCTCCCATCTCTGTAAGTAAATGCCTAATCCAGGTCACTTCTGCTGTGGTGGCTGCTATAGATCTATACTCTGTCTCTGTGCTAGATCTCGCCACAACCTTCTGTTTTCTGCTACTCCATGAAACAAGATTTCTTCCAATAAAAACACAGTATCCTGAAACATACCTCCTCTCATCTGGGTCCCCTGCCCAGTCTGCATCTGTATAGGACAATATGTTATGTTTTGGTGTTCCCCATGAAGATTGTACATATGTGAGTCCATTACCCATCGTGCCTTTTAAGTAACGAAGAATGCATTTAACGGCATCCATATGACAAGTTTTTGGTTCATGCATGAACTGAGATACTTGATTTACAGAATAGACAATGTCTGGTCTAGTAAAAATGAGGTACTGTAGCACGCCCACTAAACTGTGATACTTGCCTGCATCAGGATATAACTCACCATCACAAAGACTGAGTTTTTGATTGACAACACTAGGTGTGGGCAGAGGTTTGCAATCTGTCATTCCTGCTTTGGCCAGAAAGTCAAGAGTGTATTTATGTTGAGTCAATAACATTTTTTCATCCTGTCTGTCCACCTCTACACCAAGAAAATATCTTAGTTCCCCAAGATCTTTCAACTTGAACCGCATACTTAGTAAAACTTTAATTCGTTGAATATGGTTTGGAGCATTACCAGTGATCACGATATCATCAACATAGATAAGTAAGAAAACCATAGTGGTTTCATCCCTGTATATGAATAGAGAATGATCTAGTTGGGAGCGAAAGAAACTGCGGTTCTGAATCTCTAAGGAGAAGCTTTCAAACCATGACCTGGAGGCTTGCTTTAAACCATACAATGCTCTGGTTAATTTGCATACATATTCTTTTGGGTCTCCCTCTGCATAACCTTGAGGTTGCTCCATGTAGACCTCTTCTTTTAAATCCCCATGAAGGAATTTAACATCAAGCTGACTAAGGGTCCACCCATGTTCAATTGCGAGGCCAAGAATAAAACGAATAGTTTCTATTTTCACCACTGGGCTGAATGTCTCATCATAATCTTGACCATATTCTTGAGTAAAACCTTTGGCAACAAGACATGCCTTGTATCGTTCAATGCTACCATCCGGTTTATATTTAATCTTATATACCTATTTTGAGCCAACAACATTTTTATCTGGGGAACGACTAACTATCTCCCATGTTTGACACTCATGAAGTGCCTCGATCTCCTCATTCATTGCCTCAATCCATTTGTTAGATTGAATAGCTTGACAAAACCCAAGTAGTTCCTCGTGTTTTTCAATCTTGGATAGAAAGATCTGAAAATCCATAGAAAAGTTATCATAACTCACCCATTTTTCAATAGGATGCCTTATCCTGCCTGATCTTCTTGGTGCCTCTCTGTCGTTGGACAATGCCACGTGTTCTCCAGCAGGTACATCTGTTTGCTCTTTGAATCTCCTGGTATAGACATTTCCTTTGTATCTCAGACATTCTGTTTCTGATACCTTATCTGAAGTTGTCTCATCATGTATGCTTTCAAGAGCCAAAGTAGTATTTTCTGCAGCGTGTGAAATAAGTTCAACACTGAGCCATGGATCATACCAATTAGCAGCTGCATTAATATGATCACGATTGTGATCTGCTTTATTCCCCAGAAAACTATTTTCATCAAAAACATTTCTGGAGATTCTGATCTTCTTACTGGCAGGATCATAGCACATGTAACCCTTGTGTTCATCCGCATAACCTACAAATTGGCATATAGAGGCTTTATCCTGAAATTTAGTTCTCATGGATTTATCGATATGTACATAACATGTGCATCCAAAAACTCGTAACTCATCATAATCAGGATTAACACCAAAGATAACATAATAGGGAGACTGATTTTCAAGGATAGGCATAGGGAGACGATTTATCACATGAGTGGCAGTATGAAAAGCTTCTGTCCAAAGCATGGTTGTCAGTTGAGGAAGCGGGAGTGAGAAGCGATACGGGAAGCGAGAGCGAGAAGCGAGGTACTTTCAAAATTTTAGGAAGCGAAAAGCATGTGACCACTTAGGAGCGAATCAGGAATCGTCTCGGAAGTGACCTAGGAAGCGAACCGGAAGCGACCTAGGAAGCGAGGGGGACGCGAAAAATATATATAAAAAAATACAAAAAATTTGAAAAAATGGGGGAAGCGTGATGGGAAGCACACTTCCCATTAAAGGGAAGCGCGCTTCCCATTTAAAAAGGGTGCTTCCCCGTGCGTTTTGGAAGCGCGACGTTCCGCGCTTTCAAATCGCGCTTTGGGGAAGCGCGCTTCCGGTAACTCTGGTCCAAAGACCAATAGGCAAGTTACAACCATGCATCATACTCATTGCACTTTCCACAATGTGTTTGTGTTTGAGTTCAGAAATTTCATTTTGCTGTGGAGTGTATGGGCAAGAAACTCTACGATGTATCCCATCATCTTGGAGAAAATCTAAAAATTCTTTAGAGGAATACTCACCACCTCCATCACATTGGAGAGTTTGAATATTTTGGGAGAATTGAGTTTTAACGTAGGCATGAAAGTGACAAAAAATAAGAAAAACCTCTTATTTGTGCTTCATAAAGAATATCTAGGTAAAATGAGAGAAACTGTCAATAAAGAATACATAATATTTACTTTCAGAAGAAGAAGGATTGGGGGCTAGGCTCCAAACATTGAAACATATTATCTCAAAAAGCATGAAAGCTCTTTTATTTATTTGATGAAAAGGAAGTACATGACTTTTGTAGACCTGACAACTGGGACACACTTTGTCTTTCAACGAAGGTGAAAGAGACTCTGAAAAGAAACCATTAGACACTAATTTTTCAATAAAGACTTGACTGCAATGACCAAGACAGGAATGCCAAAAATCTGGCTTATTACATTTTGATATACTTAGAATGCTTTTAGAGACATGATTGGACTTGGGCTTCAGGACACTGGCGGCTGGATCTTCATTGAAGAGATACATGTTTCCACGTCGCTCTTCTTTAGCGAACATCTCTTTCGTTTAAAGATCCTTGACAAAGACAGAAGTAGGAGTAAATTCCACAGATGAATTGGTAGAGTCAACAAGCTTAGAAACAGAGACTATTTTTCTTAATGTTTGGTGCATGAACAACATTAGATAAAGGAATGGATGAAGAGTCGGACAAAGAGATGAGGACGTTGCCTACGTTTGAAATAAGGTGGTGAGTCCCATCTCCAGTTACAATATTAGATTTACCAAAATAGGAAGTCAAAGTAGAGAACTTACCTGCATTGCAGGTGACATGAGCTGCTGCCCCAAAGTCTACATACCATATTCCATCATCATTCTGTTTAAGATTCAAGTTGGCCATAACAGATAAGAGAAGATCCTTAGCATCATCACTGACCCGAAATGTACCTGCAATTCCTGATGTAGCAACATTTCTATTGTTTGGTGTTCTATTATGATTTTGTGGGTTGAACGAACAGTTGGCTTTGATGTGACCTCGTTTGTTACACTGGTAGCATGTGGGAACATTCTTTGAAAAGTTGGCAGTGGAATTTGGTGCAGGTAGCAACCCACGTCCACCTTGGATTTGGGCTCCCCTGCCTCTGCCACGCCCTCCTCGTGCACGATCAGCAAACATCCCTGTGACAAGAACCTCATGCGTAGATGATTGCCCTGCTGAAGCATCAGACATGCTTTTCAAAGACATCTCGTACTGAAAGAGTCAAGCACGTAATTCCTCAAAACTGGGCAACGTGGGCAAGCATAATAAAGAAGTGACAAGAACATGATACTCTGATCCTAGGGCATTCAGTGTCTGCTACACCTTTTCTTTATCTGACACTGGATATCCAACAATGGCTAATTGATCTGTGATGCTTTTGACTTGGTTTAAAAATTCAATAATGGTCATTGCCCCCTTTTTTAAAAGTTGAAATTCACGCTTGAGAAACAACACCTTAGCCTCTGATACCTGAGAGTAGGTCTGAGCTAGAGTCTCCCACAATACTTTAGATGTGCAATCATCAGGAATAGAAACCAATACTTCTTGCGACAATGTGGAAGTGATCTACGCGACGAGGGCTTGATCGCGCTTCATCCAAGCAACAAATGCAGGGTTGCGAATGATGTTTGGCAATCCTCCGTCTTCTTTTGCTTCGGTTGTGATAAATTCTGGAAGCATTGGAGTGGAGTCATCCAAGTGACCGGAAAGATCTTGACTTTGAATAAAATGGGTAATTTGCCTTTTCTAAGTCAAATAGTTGTTTGTATTTAGCTTTTCCGAAACGAGCTGCCCCAGGAAATTGGAAGAAAGACCAAAATTGGCTGAAGTATCCATTTGTAGACTTATGATAGAAAATCGGCTTTATGACAGAAAAAGAATAGTGGCTGAAACTAGACTGCTATCATAAAATGATGCAGCTTTATGATTTATGACAGAAATCGGCACAGAGAAATGATTTATGACAGAAATCGACACAGATTTTTTTTTTTGTTTTTTTTTTTAAAAGGAACAAACAATGTCACGACAAGATTTGAAAAAAAAAAGTAACTCGACAAAAATGAAAGGAAGATGTGAACAACTGATCTTAGATATTATTTTAGATCTGTGTAGGACGTACAGCAGATCTGAATGTATTCAGATCTGTGAATGAATGAGGAAGGAGAAAGTGTGACCAAGAGAGATCGCGTAAAATAGGAAGAAGGAGGCGACGCACATCACAACAGATCTGAATATATTCAGATCTGTGAGACGAATAGCGAAGCTCGTGCAAACAAAATGAATGAGGAAGGAGAAGGCGTGACAAACAGTTGCCAGGCCATATTCACGTGACTAGGAGAAGTCACGTGAAATAAGAACTCGGCTTTTGCGTGAAACAAGAAGAAAAAAAATGATAGATCGACTTTTCGCGTGAAACAAGAAGAGAAGAGAAGAACTCGGCTTTTCAAGGCGAAAAACAAAAAGACAGAATTAATGAAAGTGACCTGATGAAGAGGAGAAGGACTCGGCTTGTCACGTCCCCGATGAAGATCCTTTTTATGCCCAGAGATGTTGCTGCTCTGATACCATGAAAAAACTGCTTTTGGGCTAGCGTATTTTATGAAGAAATCAATAAAGGAGTGAGGAGAGAGAACAAACTCTTCTTGGGGAATCGACAGCTACTCGCTTTTCTGTTAATGACTGCACTAATACATCATTAAGCTTAATAGGGTTACAATATTTTACATGAACGAAACAGCTCTGTATTAGTAATACATATTACATTAAAATATAAAACATGCATGTGCTGTATCGGATATGGATCCTCTACTGGATCCATATCCGTTCCATATTCTAATAGTGCTAATATACCATAACAAAACAGTTTAGCCGAAAGAAAGCATCGACAGATAATAGAAACCACTAGAACTCTTCTCGTATCTAAGAGTATTCCAAAATACTTTTGGACTGAAGCATTCCTTATTGCAGTATATCTTATAAATAGGTTACCCTCCTAAAAATTCAAAAATTTTCACCATATGAAAAGATTTATAAAGTCTCACCTGATTATCTTAGACCGAGGGTCTTTGGGTGTAGATATTTTGTGCTCACTCATAAAAATGATAAATTATCTCCTAAAGCCATCCCATGTATATTTTTAGTATATGGAGAAAACCAAAAGAGATTTAGGTGTTATGATCTTAAAAATAATGATTTATATATTTCTAGGAAGGTCACATTTTTAGAACAAGAAAATGGTTTTGACAATACCACACCAAAAGATGAAAATGAATACAACTTTTTAGAGATTTTTTCTGAAAACAATGTTTAACAAAATGAAGACATTAATGAAATAACCTGCAATAATATAATGAATCCCAAAATCATTCAACTGTCATTTAATACCAAAGAAGAAAAGATAATGAACAACTAAGTGCTTTAAAAAAAATATTCGAACATAAGAGAACAATAAAACACAAGAATTAGGCACTCGAAGAGACCACATAGAGCCCCAGATAGATTTGTACCATATGAATCATTTGAACCTCATAATAGAGCTTGTTTAGAAAAAATATATTCATACTTTGAACCTTCTACATATAATCAAGCAAAGGACTATATTGAATGACAAAATGCTATGAATGAAGAAATTAAAGCCTTACGGCAAACTTGAGAATTATCTGACATACCAACCAACAAGAAATCAATAGGATGTAGGTGAGTATTTAAAGTTAAAAATAAAAGTGATAGATCTCTAGAAAGACATAAAGCTAGGTTAGTCATCAAAGGATATGCTAAAAAATATGAAATTGACTAATGATGAAACTTTTGCTCCTATAGCATGAATTACTATTGTTCGAATACTCATAGTCATAGCCTCTATTAGGAAGTGACTAATTTATCAAATAGATGTTAAAAATGTATTTTTAAATGGTGATTTAAAAGAAGTATATATGGATCCACCCCCTGGATATAATATTCTTAAGGAAAAAGTTTTACGCCTTAGAAAACTTTGTATGGTCTTAAACAAGCTCCAAGAGCTTGGTATAATCACTTTAGTTTTATTATGCTTAAGCTTGGATATACTTCCTGTTATACTGACACTGCTTTGTTTGTTAAGAATTTTGTTGTAGATATAGTTATTTTATTACAATATGTTGATGATATGATCATAACTGAAGTAGATAAACAGGGAGTAGATCAAGTTAAATTTATTCTCAAGTTTTGAAATGTTTGACCTTGGCTTTCTCAGATTTTTCTTAGAAATTGAGGTTGCATATTTCTCTAGAGGGTATTTGTTGTCTTAATCAAAATTTGCAACTGAAATTATTGATAGCTATGTAATTACTGATGACAAAAGAGTAGATACTCCTGAAGTGATAAATGAAAAGATAAAAATTGATGATGGAGAACCTCTGGAAGATCCTACCTCATGTTGACAAATGATTGGAGCATTGACATACTTAACTATTACTAGACCAGACATAGCACATGCAGTTCACACAACCAGTCAAATTCAATACTCTCCTACCTCTGTGTACATGAGTGTTGTGATACGTATTATTAGATATTTAAAAATTCTGCTTCTAAAGGATTATTTTTATCTTCGTCTTCTCTTCTTAATTTAATAGTTTATTCTTACTCTTATTAAGGAGGAGATCCAAATGACAGACGCACAACAAATGGCTTTTGTGTTTTTTTTAGGACATTCTCTTGTATCATGGAAATATAAGAAACAAGATAAAGTATCTCTATCCTTCACAGAAGCCGAATATCGAGCCATGCCAACCACTAGAACTGAAATTATATGGTTGAGGTGTCATATCAGGGATATGAAAGTAATCGTGACAGAGTCATCAAGACTATGCTATGATAACAAAAATGCCATCTACATTGCTAAAAATCACACTTTTCATTAGCGCACTAAACATATTGAGGTGGACTATCATTATGTTCGTGAAATTTTTTGAAGAAGACTATTTCACTATCGTATATGACTTCAGAATATCTGCTTGCATACTTCTTTACAAAAGCCTTGCCTTCCCCAAGGTTTCATTTTCAATTAGACAAACTTTTACTGATCCCACCATAAGTTTGATGGAGAGTGTTAAATGTAAACATATATGTATATATATGTTTACATATACATTTTTGTACATTTCTATATATTTATAGTTCAGGGGTATTTTGTTCTTTTCACATGTACAACAAAAATAAGTGTTTTTCTATTTTTGTTTTATTCTTTTTATTATAATAATTTCCAGTCTTCATGGGATTTTTGGAAATTACAAAAGAGTTGTTGGACCCTACCCAACAGTTAGATTTCTAGCTGTTGGGTAGGTCCCAATGGCTATATAATGGGGTCTACCCCCTTTCATTTTCTAAGTCTTCTTAAAGAAATTATTCCCCAATAATATCAATTATTTTTATGCGTATTCCCAGACCGTAGTGGCTCATTCTTGTGTTTTCATGTGTTGACCCATAAGAGGACTGTTAAATTATGTATATATTAATATATATATACATATACTTATATATATATATACATTCGTATATATATAAGTATATATATACATATATATATATATATACATAATTTATTTTTATTTTTCTGTATAACCCAAAACCCGATAGGGGTGCTTTGGTAATTTACCATGTACTTTTTCCTTTTTGTATTTTTTCCTTTTTCTTTCTTTTTCTTTTTTTTCTTTTCCTTTTTTTATTTCTTTTTTTTTCTTTTTGTAGGACCATAGCCCCCCCCCGCCCATCTAGTCGTTGGGGCTCCCAACGACTAGAAGGGAGCCCCCCTTTTATGGTCTCCTTTTTAGCCCTCCTCATCTATAAATAGAGGAGGCTCTCACTTGTAATTGTATGGGGTTTTCGCCGTTCTCTTTCTTTCTTCAATAATATTCAACTCATGACTTTAAGTCATTTTCTACTTTTGTGAGTTTTGTGTGTATACCTTTAGTGTTTGTGTTCTTGTCACTCTTAAAGAGTGCTTTTTCGGTGCTTCCGCTTCTTTTCATTACATGGTATTAGAGCACGGTTGGTTATTGGGCTTCTCTTTGTTATCTTAGAACGTGTGCCTCTTAAGCTTTTGAAAAAAGGAAGAATATTTGGTGCCGATGGAACGTGATTCTAAAGTTGAGCTTTCTTTTAAGCTCAATGGGTCCAACTATCTTATGTGGGCCTCCGCTATGGAAAATCATCTAAGAGGTAAGAAACTTTGGGGTTTTGTTATGGAAACTACTCCCGAACCCTCTCTTGTTCTCACTAAAATCGAAAATGAGGTTGAAAAAGCTTTAGATGGCGATGAGCGCATCAAAGCTATCAATGACTATCAATCCAAAGATGAGGATTGGGAGAGTATGGTTTTTTCTTAAGGGTATGTATACCCAAAAGGATCTTGCTCGACAATTTTTTTGTCAAGAAAAAATCCGTTCCACCAAACAAATGGATATGAGTGTCCGGGACTACTTTAGCTCTCTAACCCCTCTTTGGGATGAACTTGCTCTTCTTGAGCCTAAATGGGTGGCTCCGGAAGATATTGAGTTAAGAAGGGAACAAATTGAAAAAGAGCACTTTTTCCAATTTCTTCATGGTCTTCGACCGGAATTTGAACAAGTTAGGGCATCCCTTCTCCATAGAAGCAAAGCCTTACCCATTGAAGACGCCCTTGCCGAAATATGCCAAGAGGAAACTCGACTTGGCCTAAGCGTTAAGAGTGATGAAGTTTTGGCCGTTACTAGGCCCGGATCAAATGTAAAAGCATATAGACCTCCTCACTTTAACAAAAATAATGGGCCTAGAAAGGGAGTGATATGTCATTATTGTAATGAACCGGGACACATTAGACCGGTTTGTCCCAAACTTAAAGGAAAAGTAGCCGCGGTTGGAGAAAATTTTCTAAAGAAGGAAGAAGAAAGTGCCAAAGAGGGAGATATCAAAGAAACTCTTAATCATATCTCTGAAGTTCTCCAACATCTTCTCAAGACTTCTTCTTCAACATCCGAAGCCGCCATCGCCTATTCTTCATCACCTCCAGGTATGTGGATACTAGACTCCGGTGCTTCTTTTCATATGACATCTCATAAAAACTCTCTTTCAAATGTTTTTTTCGAACCTATATCCTCTTATGTTTCAACGACCGATGGAACATCTTTGAAAATTGAAAGTATTGGAACACTTGATTTTAAAAATTCTCAAAACTTTTTCGTTCCTAAAGTAAGAATCGTTCCAAAAATTAATCTAAATCTTTTTTCCGTTTCCCAAATCACCGATTATGGATGCCAAGTCTCTTTCTCACCTAAAGATTGCACCGTGCAGGATCTTCAGTCAGGAAAGTTGATTGGGCAAGGCCATAGAAGGGGTGATCTCTATTTTATGGATTTTTTGACTCTTTCATCTAAGTCATCTTGCAATCTTGTAAAAGACAAAAGTATTGGAATTTGGCATGAGAGACTTGGTCATCCAAATTTTGTAAAAAATGTCTCTTTTTCCTTTTTTGAACAATACTTGTAAAGACAATCACATGACTTGTAAAGATTGCATTTTTGGGAAATCTAAAGCTACTTCATTTCCTCAAAGAAGTTACTTCACCACTCGGCCTTTTGAACTTGTTCATTCCGATGTGTGGGGACTTTCCCCTATTTTGTCTAAAGGAGGATTTTCGTACTATGTGGTCTTTATTGATGACTTCACTCGATTTACATGGATTTACTTCCTAAGTCGCAAATCCGAAGTTTTCTCATTCTTTAAAGAATTCCATGCGATGGTTAAAAATCAATTTTTGGGGAACCTATCGATTCTTAGGTCCGATTCGGGAGGCGAATATATGTCCAATGATTTTCAAAGCTATTTAAAAGAAAATGGAATTTGTCATCAACGTTCTTGTCCTAACACTCCGCAACAAAATGGTCTTGCGGAAAGAAAACATAGACACATAATAGAAACCACAAGAACGTTATTAATTTCAAAAAATATTCCAAAATCCTTTTGGGCCGAAGCGGTTCTAACCTCAACATACCTTATCAATAGAACCCCTTCATCTTCTTTGAAAAATCTTTCTCCATTTGAAAAACTTTACAATATGTCTCTCGATTATAAAAGACTACGAATTTTTGGATGTAAATGCTTTGTTCTAACTCACAAAAATGATAAACTTTCTCCTAGGGCTATTGAATGTATTTTCTTAGGATATGGCGAAAAACAAAAAGGTTATCGATGTTTTGACATACTCAAAAACAAACTTTATATCTCAAAAAATGTCACATTCCTAGAATAAGAAAATGGTTTTTCGCACCAACCAAATGAAAATATTAATTATTCCTTTTTATTTGACTTGTTGCCTCAAGAAAACATCATAGATGATCATATTGATCCTAGTGAACCTCTTATTGAAGATCATTTTGAACATCCAAATGATGATCAAAATTTAGAAGAAAATGTTTCAAGACAAATACAAGTCTACTCTAGAAGGAATGAAAGAAATCCTCCTTGTGCCCTTGAAAAATTCTCTCAAAGTGAGTCGATCGAAGAAACCTCTCAAAGAAGATTAAGTTGTATTTCCAAAGTACCAAATAGATTTGTTTCTTATGATTCTTTTTCTCCAAACTTTCGAGCATGTCTACTTGCTCTTCACTCCTTTCATGAACAATCTCATTACAATGATGCTAAACAATATGCTCATTGGAATGAAGCTATGGAACTAGAACTTAATGCTCTTAAAAAGGCACAAACTTGGGAAATCATTGATCCTCCCAATGGCAAGAAACCCATTGGATGTAGATGAGTTTTTAAAGTAAAAACTAAG
The DNA here is from genome assembly GCF_984573655.1 of Nuphar pumila. Taxonomy (NCBI): domain Eukaryota; kingdom Viridiplantae; phylum Streptophyta; class Magnoliopsida; order Nymphaeales; family Nymphaeaceae; genus Nuphar; species Nuphar pumila. The sequence goes on along the minus strand of NC_143250.1, from coordinate 74,003,322 downwards.
AGTGATGGTTCATTAGAAAGATATAAGGCTAGGTTAGTAGCCAAAGGATATACCCAAGAGTATGGGGTAGATTATGATGAAACTTTTGCCCCAGTTGCTCGAATGACTAGTGTTCGAGCTCCTATTGTTATAGCCTCTGTTAAAAAATGACCAATTTTTCAACTTGATGTCAAAAATGCCTTTTTGAATGGAAATTTAAATAAAGAAGTTTATATGGAACCTCCTCCAGGTATGAATTTAAATGGAAAATTTTTGAAATTAAAAAAGGCCTTATATGGACTTAAGCAAGCTCCTAAAGCTTGGTATGACAAGTTTAGTAATGTATTAATCAATTTAAGATTTTCTTCTTGTTATACTGACACTGCTCTTTTTGTTAAGAAGACAGGTGACTCCATTGTTATGCTTCTGCTATATGTTGATGATATGATCATCACTGGGAATGACAAAAAAGGGGGTAAATGATGTAAAGTCTATGTTAAAAGAAACTTTTGATATGTCTGATCTTGGATACTTGAGATATTTTTTAGGAATTGAAGTGGCTTATTTCGCGCGAAGATACATCCTATCTCAAATGAAATTAGCTGCAGAAATTTGTACCAAATCAGAAATATATGATAAAAAGAAAGTTGAGACTCCCGAAGTTATCAATGCAAAACTAAGACTTGAAGATGGTGTTCTTCTTGAGGATCCCTCACCTATCTATCCATCACACGTCCAGATATAGCTCATGCGGTTCATGCAGCAAGTCAGTTTCAGCATGCACCTACTTCGGTTCATATGGCAGCCGTAATGAGAATTGTGCGATACATCAAAAATACCATCTCCAAGGGACTCTTCTTATCCTCTTCCTCATCTCTTGAATTAACTGCTTTTACTGATGCTGACTGGGGAGGAAATCCCAATGATCGTATCTCAATTACGGGTCTTTGCATTTTTTTAGGTGAATCTCTCATTTCGTGGAGATGCAAGAAGCAACAAAAGGTATCACTATCATCCACTGAAGCTGAATATCGGGCCATGACAATGACAACTATGGAAATCGTATGGCTCATAAGTCTCCTTGGTGACATGGGCGTCCTCATTTCCACTCCCACCAAGCTCTGCTGTGATAACAAAAGTGTGATATACATTGCAAGCAATCATACTTTTTATGAGCGGACCAAGCATATCGAAATGGATTGCCATTATGTTCGAGGCGAATATCTCAGAGGAATTATCACATTACCATATGTTACTTCAGAATATCAACTGGCTGACTTCTTCACCAAGGCACTCCCAACTCCACGATTTATGTTTCTTCTTAGCAAACTTTCGGTCTTCTCCCCGTAAAGTTTGAGGGGGCGTGTTAAATTATGTATATATTAATATATATATATATATATATATATATATACATATACTTATATATATATATACATTCGTATATATATAAGTATATATATACATATATGTATATATACATAATTTATTTTTCTTTTTCTGTATAACCAAAAACCTGATAGGGGTGTTTTGGTAATTTACCATGTACTTTTTCCTTTTTGTATTTTTTTCTTTTTTTCTTTTTCTTTTTTTTATTTCTTTTTCTTCTTTTTGTAGGACCATAGGGGGCCCCACCCGTCTAGTCGTTGGGGCCCCAACGATCATATTTATGACCGTTGGGGCTCCCAATGACTAGAAGGGAGCCCCCCTTTTATGGTCTCCTTTTTAGCCCTCCTCCTCTATAAATAGAGGAGTCTCTCACTTGTAATTGTATGGGGTTTTCACCCTTCTCTTTCTTTCTTCAATAATATTCAACTTATGACTTTAAGTCATTTTCTACTTTTGTGAGTTTTGTGTGTACACCTTTAGTGTTTGTGTTCTTGGCTCTTGTGGTCACTCTTAAAGAATGCTTTTTTGGTGTTTCCGCCTCTTTTCATTACAAGAACATGCTCTTTAAGTGTTCTCTTGCCCATAAGTGGCACACCAAAGCATATACTTCAATTTGTGAGAGTGCCAGTGTACACTCTTGTGCTCTTGTATTTACCCATAGTAGCTCGTGCTTAGTGTTAAATTGTATCTAATATATATTTATATATATCCAGATGGATATTAAAAATGCATTCTTGCATGGGGTTTTAAAGGAGGAAGTATATATGGAGCAACCTCCTGGGTATGCCGAGAAGGATCCTACTGCCTGGGTGTGCAAGCTAAGGAAATCTCTATATAGATTGAAACAGGCGTCTCGTTCTTGGTTTAAAAGTTTCTCCATGCAAATTCAAGGCTATGGTTTTAGAAGATGTTCACTGGACCACTCGCTCTTTATTTACCAGAAGACAAACATCGTTACACTTCATCTTATATATGTTGATGATATTGTGATCACTGGTTTTTTATGAAAACTTTCAAGATGAAAGATTTAAGGGAGTTGAGGTACTTTTTTGGTGTGGAGATTGACAAACAAAAAGACATATTGACACTCATGCAACAGAAGTACACTCTTGATCTTCTGGAAAGAGCCGGGATGACGAATTACAAACCAGTCAACACTCCGAGTGTATTACATCAAAGGCTGAGTTCTGAAGATGGCCACCTTTGCGTCAACCCTACAACATATAAGAGTCTTGTAGGGATGTTGCAGTATTTGACTTTTACCAGACCTGATATAGTTTATGTTGTCAATCAGGTATCCTAGTTTATGCATGCTCCAAAGGAAGGTCATATGAAAGTTGTGAAGTGTATTCTATGCTATTTTAAAAGGAACTATAGGAGACAAACTTGTTTATCGCAAGAACGATAACCTACATAAAGGACATAAACTCATCACTTATATAGACGCAGATTGGGCAGAGAATCCAGATGAGAGACGATCTGTCTCTGGATATTGTATATACATTGGACACAATTTAGTGTCTTGGAGCAGTAGAAAACAAAAGGCAGTGGCACGATCGAGTACATAGGCAGAATACAGGTCGATGGCTGCAGGCACGACAAAAGTTACATGGATTAGACACTTATTGAGTGATCTTAGGGAGACAATTATTCGATCATTACTTCTATACGACAATCAAAGCGCAATCAATATTGCATTTAACCCTATTCAGAATAGCAGAACGAAGCATATTGAGATTGATCAATATTTTATACGGCAAAAAGTCGAGATGAAAGAGATAGAACTACGACGTGTTCGAACAGAAGATCAAGTGGCAGCCTTGTTTACCAAAGGGTTAATAGGACATCAATTTTTGCTATTGAAGAGCAAGTTGTACATGCTCCAAAACCATATACAACTTGAGAGAGGGTGTTAAAATAGAGCATGCGTATGGATCTGGATCTAGATCCATACGCATCAATCCTTTTAACTATGTTGTTGACGTCTTTTTCATTAATGGCATTTTTGTAATATGGTTTTTGTGATATGATAATTTAGTCCCCATTGTAAAAGTGTTTTAATATAAGAAGATTAGGGCTTGGAGGTGTAATCTGCTTTTGCCGCCCCAGCCATTGTGCATCTCTCGCTTTTCTCTATTTTCTGTGCAGCTTGAACCGTGGTAAAGATCTCTCACAATATCTCATAAGAAACTCAAAAAAAATTTATTTTGCAGAAAAAGTGATGATTCAATTTAATTATTTAAGTGTAACTCCTCTAGTATGGCCATGGGATGTTGGAAATTTTAGAAATTAAGTAGAAACATATCAGGTTTGTTACATACTTCTCCCTAAATATAATAGAAATTAGTTTAACAATGTTGATTAGACCCATATCCAAAGTGTTCACAAAGCATATTTTTTCTATAAACGTCAATTTTTATGTTGATCATAATTATCATGCTCACTCATGTGTCTCACAACTTTAAAAATAACTAACATTTTTAGTAATTACAGTCACATGATGAAGACACTTTATCTTTTAGGGAAAAGATGAAAGAACTTTTATATACTCTCCATCCATGTAAACATTTATAACAGTTTCAAATAAATGCATATATAGTAACTTAAATAGAAGAACTCTTCAAGATTTTGGAATCAGAGATTTCTTTATGGTTACTAAGACCATACCTCCTTTGAACTTCATTTGCGCAGAAAAAGCTTTTGCCTAAATCAGTACGAGGCAACAATTAGGACATCAAGTAAACAATTTAAGAAAAACAACAAGAACCTGGTAATGAACTATATTATAATGATTTAATCATAAGAATCATAAAACTTCCCTCATATGAGCGAAGTAATCCAAGCATACAAAAAGCATGTCCGTGCACATAATATGAAATCAAGTAATAATATATGAGCCATAACGCGCTTAGTGAAGAACCACTTGAAATTTCAAGAATATGACAGCAAGCTCTCTTAATGTGAAGCTTAAAAGTTCTATCTGGGCAATACCTTTAATAAACAAAATTATGAATAACTATTTGCAATGTTTCATATTAGTGTCAATGTTTCTTGGGGGAAGAAAAGTTGGGCAACATGAATGACACAATTTTAAATCCAAAATAAGTGAAATCCCAAGTTTACTATTGGAAGATTCAAAAGAATTTAGTTATGTCGAAGTCACTAAACTCGATGTGACTGGTGAACTAGTACCTTCTGTTCTTAAGGATTGAGAAGCTTTAGACTTTATTATCCATATGTATAATTAGATAGTTGGCAACAGAAGATTCTGCAAACTAATCCAATAACTGGATCTACTAAGTGTCAACAACAACTGCAGTACTATTGTAGAAGTAATTCATATTCAGAAACACAAGGCACTGAACAAGGGAAGCAAAGTATGCTACAGAGACACATGGAAATGTCAGTTTTAGCCTTTTAGGCACTAGTATGTGTGTGAGATGCTTTTCCAGCCCTGGATAAAAGATCCGAGCTTACTAAGAAAATGCTAGGCACTGAACATGGGAAGCAAAGCAACACAAATGCAAATGTCAGTTTTAGGCACTAGTATGTGTGTCAGATGTTTGTCAGCCTTAGATAAAAGATTCAAATTTACAAAGAAATCACACTCTCACCTGATCAAGATTGCCGGGACCTATTAGAACAAGTGCCGCTCCACAAGCATCCAGTTTATCCTATAAAAGAACATTAAATGACAAGGCCAAAAATAAAAATATGATACACAAAAATTGCTGGCTACATGTTTTTCAAGGTTGAAGATAACTTGTTATTCAAACCATAGGACCAGCAGTTGCAAGTGAATTATCCGTCTGTAAAATCATGACAAACAAAAGTTTCGAATCCCATACTTTACAAAAATGAGGATATGTCATTAGTCAAACAACGTGACCAACAGTCGCAAGTGAGATGATAATTTGAACCAAAACATATGCTAAAGGAAGACTAGAGAATTTAAACAAGAGGTCTGTCGCACGATTATGCTAAACTAATCTTAAACACTTAATCAATTGCGTTAGTTAGAAATTGTCATTGTTAACTCTAGAACAGACTGCAAGAGACTGAAATATGCACCATGCATCAATATGCATATTTTGCACTCACAAACAGCAGTTTTACCTTTACAGAGGCAAGCAGGTCAGCACGCTTACGACAGAGGACACATCTGCAGTTTCAATACCAAATTAATCCTAGGAACGAATGTAGCATATTATGTTTAGAACAAAGGGGAGGTTATAATACCCAAAATGGCGAGCAAAAGCAACCACAGCTGTCCTGTCTTTCCATAAATCAGTAAGTGGAATTTCATTGCCAGACAAATCCAGTACTTTCACCTCATCCAACGAAGCTTGGGTATCTTCAGATATCATCGTGAGAGGTACATTTTCTGTGCAAAGTAGATGCACTAGAAACCTCAGCAAGACGAAATGACATGGCAAAGCAACAGAATGATTGCTCCAAAAAAAAAGGGCAACAAAAAGCTTCACATGATTACGTACCTATGACGCGCATGTGACTAACAAACAGCAAGCTCTTGTATAGTTGAAAAGTATTAAATTATTCACAACAGAATAAGAAGAAGAAGAAGAAGAGGTACCTGAAGCGCCGGATGCCGCAGACGCTGTCACTCTTTGCGCAAAGGAGAGGCCGCAACTCTGCCTATTCGGGCAGAGAAGAGTCTTCCAAGGGTTCCCTTCGCTTTGTTTCAATCCAAACAGGCGAGACCTCGAGTGGTTAGAACTCCCGCCCAAGTAAACGGCGCTCAGATGCGGCCCCGGAATTCCGACGCCGGTGGCCATCCTTTTGGCCGGAAGAGGGAGCAGCCCAACTGGCCTTTTGGAGTTTCTATGTGAAGGAGTAGGTAATTCGGAGAAGCCGGAGAGAATTTTGGCGGTCAAAAACGAGACAAGTGTTGTACGCCTTTTATTGGGGCTCTAAAGCTTTCGCTCTCAGATTGAGTGCCTTTCTTTCGTGCAACGCGTATTCTGCTTTCTTCTTTTGGTGTTTGCATAAAACAAGCCTTGAGCAGAATATCTGCCACGCAGGACAAACGAGAACTTTTTTTCTCCAGAAAAAAGCACAGCCTTTGTTTTTAATATCAAAATGCCTCCTCTTTTTTAGGATTTTGACACTTGGCAGTACAGAATATTGATGAAGGAGTGTGCTTTCTGTGATACTAAGCGTCAGCACACTACTACTCAATCTCAGCCGTCCATTCACTCTTGGCATCTCAACCGTGCGATAAGCCGACCATTTCTGTTGAAGCCGGCCGGGGCGCCGCTCTGCAGCACCTGGATTCAGATCTTTGAAGTAAGATCCAAATGTGTATTTGGATTGGATTCATATCTGTTAGGTTGGAATTTTTCATATTTGGAATGGATTTCGATCATTATTATAAGTAGGACTTATTTTGGATTCGGATCAAAACCATTCCATTTTCGTATTTGGCTTTTACATGTAAATGAGTTTTTTTTAAGGGGCTTTTACATGTAAAATGGGTTGATTTTTTAACTAGATCAAATATTACCACATGTAGTTCAGATACAGATTCAACCTTTGCGCATCAGATCTGATTCATTGGATTTGGATCTACTGTTCACATTTCGGATTCAGATCTGGCATGATCTGGCCCAAACCTAATCCGTTTGCAGCCCTAGTCCTGGTGCAAAATTTAATTGATCCAAGTCCCCGTGTGTATGCATGGCCATTGTTAGGTGAATATAGCAAGATGGGCTAGATATGTTTTGGGTCCATCAGAATGGTTGTTCTGGTTCCAATCAAAGCCGGGATAGTCTGAGTTGGACCTTAATCAGTTCTGGTTGGATCGGAACTAAAATTATTACAATGTTGTCAAATATAGAGATGGCAGTGGACCTGGAAAAAATGCAGCCTCGCCCCGCCTCACCCCGTTTGGACCGAGGATGGAGGATATGAAACAGGAATGGAGGTGGGGATGGAGGTTAAAATCAAAACCCATGGAGGCAGGGATGGACTTATCGTTTTCCCCACCCCCTCCATCCCCGTCTTCAATCTCCGCCTTGTCCTGCCCTGCCCCATCCCGGATCCTTCTTTAGGGATGGCAGAGGGAAAATGCAGTCCTGCCCCACCTCGCCTCGTTTGGACTCGGGATGGTGGACATGAAACGGGAATGGAGGTTAAAATCAAGACCCGTGTGAGGATGAAGGTGGAGATGGAGGGCAGGATTTTGAGAAGGGCAGGGAGTGGAGACCTTGTCCTCCGCCCCGCCCCGGTCCACTGCCATCCCTAGTCAAATATCATGGTATCGTATACCTTTAAAATGGTGTGTCGTCGAATATCACGGTATTTGTCACTAATGATTCAATCGAGACTCCTTGGGTTGAAAAGACGCCTGATCTATTTTGATTTTGCTAGGTCCAAATACACCGAGATCAGCCATTGTTATCAAATCTTGGAGAGGACTTGCTTGCATAGTCTGATGCAGGGCTACAAGAAGCGTGTTACTGAAGCTCATAGTATTATTGACGCTAAAATAAGCCAAAACAACAGAACTAAGAAACTTAAGCGATAACTGATTATTATTTGGAAAAACAAAAAAGCAATAGGAAATAATAATGACAAAAAAATTATGGCCGCAAGTTCTCCACCTTTTCGGCTAGAGCAACGGTGTTTTGCCGCTGAACACTGGAAAACGGCCCATCCTTGCGGACGGGCAAAAAAGATATAGATGTTAAGGTGCGCGCGCACACACACAGGTGAGATGCACACAAAGTAATAAAACCTGACGGTTAAATTGTTGATAAGCAATGGAATGAGTTGTGATTAACCGAACCAAACTTAGATCCGTACGGGAGTAGCGTCGGACACTATTGTGTCTGACATTACGTCGGACGAGTGCGCATTGCTAATCTCATATGCGATCAATGACGCACGCTGATTATGGACACAAAAAAAGGCCTTTGGTGGCGGTCTTTACTGCCACTGCCGCTAAAGATCTTACAATTATCGCGCAAAGCAACTGTAAGGTCTTTAGTGGCGGTTGTAACCGCCTTGAAAAACCTGTTTTGCAGAAAAAAAATCTCGCTGCTGATCGTGTGCGCGATCAGCATCAAGGATTCATTCATCGCCCCTATCCGATGACAGGGCGTCTGATGATACTTCTCTCTCTCCATATATATATATATATATATATATATATATATATATATATATATATATATATATATATATATATATATATATATCAAGGGCAAAGCTACATGGTGGGCATGTGCCAAAGCCCCCTCACTAATGCGCTTTGCATTCCGGCGAACAGCCCGCTCCTTTGCAGCAACTCAGGGGTCCGTTGATCTCACCGGACAGTCACCATCTCTGACGTCATCTTTGAACGCGGGCTCCACCCCATGCTTTGCCTTCTTCCCCTTCGGGAACTTCACCTCCCTCTCCCTGGGGCACTTGTTGGGCTTGAGGTATGAGATGAGGTCCTCCGCGAAGCGTCACTTTGAGATTAGGGTGCGATGAGGGCTTTCCTTCTTCAACCCTTTAGAGCGAGAGAGAGAGAAGAATTTAGGGGAAAGAAGAGTTCCTAGGGGGGGGGGGGGGGGGGGTCGCGAAGGATTATGGGTACCCCGACGACCCTCACAGGATCAACGACATCGATCGAGGGAGATTGAATGGTGCAAGCGGAGAGGGGAAAGGGGGAAAATAAGCAAATGAACCCCTTTTGGAGGTATACTTTTCTTGCTTGCTCTTGCCATTTTTCTTTTCTGCTTTATTGCTTGTGATTTGCTCACTGAACTAACTTTGTTGACCTTTTTCTTTTCCAACGGGGGGGGGGGGCAGAGAAATGTACAAAGTGCGATTTTGAAGCTTGGAGGATATGGAACTACTGCAGCTGAGGTTCAGCAGGTTGATCTTGAGGGGTTGAGGGTGACTGCGATCGGGCTGCAGTCGATTGTGTCTGAGCTGAGGTCGGCCTTGGAGGAGGCCCAGAGGGTGTGGGCCATGTCTTTTGCAAAGGGTCAGATGACTACTCAGGTTGAGGCAACACACTTGTGAGAAGACTTGGATTATGAGGTATCCTCTTCACTTTTTTTCACCTTTTGCAAGTCTAGGAATGTAAGTCTTAACACTTAGAATAGTGATATAGAGATCATATCTTGTTTGTGCTTATAGGCCTACTTTTTGTTTCTTTTAGACTCTTTAAGAAAAAGCAAGACAACATATTTTTGTGGACATTGATACTATTTGAAAATCTTTTGCAGAAGGGGAAGCATGCAGAATATCATGTGAAGTTGCAAAGCTTTCTGCAAGAACTTCTACTGATGGAGGATCACAGGGTGCGAGTCCTTACAGTTGTGGCAGACACTTCAAGGGAACTGCCACCAGTATCGACATAGAGTGGAGTGGAGTGACCAAAGCTCATGCTCGACACAAGACACCACCAGGTGCAGATTGGCCCAAAGAGTGGCGAACCCCCAAGTAATCAGCGAGTCAGACGAAGGAGCCAGAGACACTCAGAGAGTGTCTGGAAGACAAGATGCCCCTTAGTTTCATTTTCCTTTGCTCTCTTGTATAGGATATGACATGATTTTCATAATTGTGCATGCATGGTTTTAGAATGATATGACAAGATATCATTTTTCTTTTTTGCTTTGTATGTATGAATGCTTGCATTCTTGAATGATGTATGAATGAGAATGATCAATGATGTTATTGCTAAGCACAAGGACATGTGAGGAATGATGCATAAACTGTAGATCACCTTCCATGCTGCGACAACCTTATACTGGTAAACACACACTCATGCTTTCATAGGAAAATCATTTTTCTGCATTTTCTTTTTTTTGGTTAGATTGAGTCGATACAACTTGCACCTTTGATTTATAGCTCATTAGTTTTGTACTTTCATTAGTAAGCAATATTTATCCTATATATACATCCACCTCAAAAGATTCCCTTGATCTTTCAACAAAAGAGAATCTTGCATTAAATTTAAATTATTTTTCTTAGAAAAATTGGAAGAAAGTATAAATTTAGAATTTGATAATATATAAATATATAAAAGTATAAAAATATAAGGAAAACATTAAAAATATAAGAAGCTTGTTGATAATGCAATAACACCAATATATAAAAGAGATATTTTAACAATAGGCGATAATATTGAGAACATAGCATGTTTTCGTGATGATCTCAGTGTCAAGAACGTCGCGAGATTTTCAAAATGGCCGATTAATGAGACTTGCAAGGATTTCAGCAGTTTAAATCCAGACCGTCCGGAGTCCGACCCGATTCAGCCAAGTGAAAAAAGAAAAATTTCGCGGGTACCGCTGATGGAGCGGAATCACGGGGGGCAGTGGAGTGGACAGTGCGCCATCTCTCATGCCCGTTGCCCCTTAGGGCATCTCTGCGCGACCACCGCCATTGCCACGTCCAGCGACCAGATAACCCGAGAGCCCCCGCCAGTGTGTTCTTTGCCCACCCCGATCCCCCTTTTCTAATGACGGCCTCGCACAGGCTCGTCGCCAGGCCCTTCTTTCCCCTGCGCCTCTCCACAACCTTCTTCTCCCGCTCCATCAAGAAACCATCGGATATCTCTGCACGTGATGATCTTACCAGTTCCCAATCTACGGCTCCTATTTCGCTGATTTGGTTTGGGGGTGCCTGTCTGATGGACCAGCCTTCTGTGCTTTCACAGAAAAAGGGGGCTTGGAGACCTCAGGGTTACGCCACGAGTAGAGGCGTTGTAACTTCCGAAGGTGGTGACCTCAGGGTTGCAAACGAAGCCGTGGATAAGCATGCTGTAGAATCTGTTCTTCGAGGCAGTCCAGTGTCTCCAGCATCTCCAGAGCTGGCAATTGCTGGCAATGGAAGCAAAAAATCATGCTTCTCGGGGAAACCCACATCAGAATTGTCAAAGGATGCTGAATCCGATGCAGTCACATCGGAGAAAGGTGAGTTGGCTTCCTTGTTTCCTTTTTCGGACTCCTCTCTCAATGAAGAACAAGTAGTGAAAGTCCTTCTCGACCATCAAGATGATCCCAAAAGGGCTTTCCGGTACTTCCGGTGGGCGGAGACGAGACGTGGTTTCGTCCGCGGGACTCATGCCCTATGTGTTGTCCTCCACATCCTTTCGTTCTCGAAAGACCATGGTGCCATTGATCACCTCCTTCAGCAGTACCTCGCTAACAGTCCTAGCCCCAGTGTTGGTGCTTTCATCGAGCGCCTCGTCAAGACTTCTAAAGCGTGCCAATCTGATCCTGAGTTGTTCGATCGAGTGTTGATTGCGTATGTGGGCTTAGGATTGGTTGATCAGGTGGTAGAATGCTACGAGAAATTGGTGTCTTCTGGTATAATTCCTGGAATTTTCACTAGAAATGCTCTTTTGAATTTGTTGGTGAAGTCCGAATCGTTGGAGAAGGCGTGGGAACTGTTTCATGAGATGCAATCATGTGGCATGGAGGTGGATGTGAAAACCCTCGATACCATGATTCAGGCATGCTATAAGGAGGAGAAATCGGATGAGGCTGAAGCTATCTTATACGATATGCGATCGAGGGGATTTGAATTGGATGCGGATTGCTACTCCAATATAATCCTAGCTCTCTGTAAGAAACCCAATTCCAAGTTGGCTTGCGAACTTTTAAAAGAGATGAAGCATTTGGAATTGGTTCCTTCTGAACATGCCTATGGTTGTGTGGTGGGCGTTTGCGTTAAGCAAGGCAATATGTCAGAGGCACTGAGAATAACGGAGGAGATGACCAAGGATGGGTTTGACTTGAATGTGGTAGTCGCAACTAGTTTGATCAAGGGATATTTTATCAAGAAAGATATCGATGGTGCATTGAGAATGTTCAATGAGTTGATTGATAGGGGAATCACCCCAAATGTCGTGAGCTACTCCATAATGATCGAGGGTTGTTGTGGGCTTGAAAACATGGAGAAAGCAACCATCCTTTATGAGCAAATGAAAGAGAAGGATGTACGTCCTAATGTTTTTACTATCAATGCGATGATTAAAGGATATCTAAGGAAAGGAATGTGGAAGACGGCATTCGAATTCTTTGATAAAGCAGTTGATAACGATATTGCTAACGTTTTCACGTACAATGTACTTATTTGTTACCTCGGTAAGCATAACAGAGTGAAGGAGGCTTCTGAACTATGGGAGAAGATGTTGACTAAGGGAATCGGGCCAACTGTTGTCTCTTACAATAGTTTAATACTTGGTTATTGCAGACAAGGGTATACTGAGATGGCCTCTGTTCTGTACTCTCAAATGAATGTGCAAGGTATCAAGCCTGACGTTATAACGTATACCACCTTGATGAACGGATACTTCAAGAACAAAGAAGTTGACAAGGCTTTACAACTGCTGCATACGATGGTGGAGTCAGGGATCACAGCCAATGATTTCACTTATAACAGTATAATCAATGGCCTCTGCAAAGCTGGTCGTATATCAGAGGCTAATAAAATGATGAAGGATTTCATGGAGAAAGGATTTGCTCCTAGCTCTATGACATACAATAGCATTATCAATGGCTATATGCAAGAGGGTGCCATGAATTCAGCGGCAAAAGTTTATCAGCGGATGCGTGAGACACACATTTCTCCGTGCATCATTACTTACACGATTTTTATTGATGGTTATAGCAAGACTGGTTGTATAGATCTTGCTATGAAGATGATGAACAAAGCAGAAAAAGAAGGCTTTGAGCTTGATATAGCTGCATATAACAGCCTTATAGATGGTTTTTCCAAGATTGGACATATGCATGGTGCACATGATATTTTCAATAAATTGATTGCATTTGGACTAACCCCAAATTCTGCTGTTTACAATAGTTTGATTCATGGGTATGTTGCTCAAAATAACATTAAGGAAGCTTTTGACTTGCATAAGAAAATGAGAAAGAGCAGCATTGTTGGTGATGTTTCTTTGTACACTACACTTATTCATGGATCATTAAAATCAGGGGACATGCGCTCTGCCTCTCAGTTGTACATGGAAATGCTTGACGAGGGCTTGATACCAGATGTGATCACATTTTCTGTTCTTGTAAATGGTCTGTGCAACAAAGGACAAATAGAAAATGCACATAAGCTTTTGCGTGAAATGGATCAAAAGGGTTTACTTCCTAGTGTTCTTATATACAATGTGATAATTGCTGGATATTTCAGGGAAGGTAATTTTCCAGAGGCTTTCAGGTTGCATGATGAAATGCTTGACAAAGGCTTGATGCCTGATGATAGAACCTACGATATTCTTGTGAATTCAAAGTTTGAAAAAACAATGTCATTCTGACGAGCAATTCGATATCTGTAACGTGGCAACTATAGTGGTTTCAATATGCATTTTATGTGTACATACGCCTGGTTCTGGAATTTGCTAAAGGGAATTTTTTCATGCAGATGCAGTAGCATTCATGAAGTATGCTATATAAGAAACGAGAAAATTGACTTTAATTTTTGTATGTTTATCTCTATTTGTCTCCAACATAGTAATTCTGCAGCCTCATCATCCTTGTTTGAAGTTTTTTTGTGATAAAATATGGTGATGTGAACAAGAATAAAAGTACCTATTTACACTCACACGTGCGCTAGATTATTGTTCTGGTATCTAATAATAACTTTGAAGGATTTTCAAAATTTTGGTGACTTTGAACACTCTCTGGCTTGATAGATATCAAGATGTGCATTTCTATCATACTTTTGAGGATTACTGTTAGCTCACAGGTCTTCACTGACCTGTGCAATCAGCATTTTTGAAGTGTTTCAAAGAGTGTCTGATATGGTAGAAGATGGTTTTGTCAGTTATTCAGTGGAAACAGACGGTGTAGTCTTTCATGTCTCTTGGAATGTTAGGCAAAGGTGTACATGCCGTTTTATCGCGTACATACTTGGGCGTATCTAACACCCATATATTGTATATGAAGCTTACGGTCTGATGCAGATACGACAATTCTGAATGGATATTCCTCTTGGTACAGTGTTGCATACTTTTTTAATTAAGTTTTTGTTGTACCCGTTTTTGCCAACTGAAAGCACTATCAGCAAACAAATAATCAAAGAAATAGTTGTGTAGTAAATGTGTTCCAGGAACTTGACAATGAGGTTAAAGGGATCATTTTGATTTTTGTCAAGTGCTTTGACAATATAAATGTACTACTACTAAATATATTGTCAAGATAGTATAGCGATTAATCGAATTTTGATGATACTATGAAAATTATAAAATCCTTTAGGACTTCTTTTTTTAGGGTTAGCAAGCTGGGGTTAGGCAGACCCCTACCAGTACAAAAAGAGTCATACATCCAAAGTCTTCCATATATGTTTGACCTGAAGCTTCAATCGTAGGCAACCTGTATTGAATCCAATTATAACATTCTGGAATTCAAACACATCTAATGCTGCTAAGTGGGAAGGTGCTCTCAAGATTCCGTTACTCTGAAGTACTGAGATGATGCTTTGTCCACAGTCTATATGTGATGCTTCCAAGATGACGTGAGAATCGCTGGGGATATCTGAAAAATCGAGTGAAACATAGTGCGAAAGCTCATTACAGGTATCCAGAGGGTGGACAGTCCTGCCTAATTTAATGAATCTTCAACCATGAGAGATGGAGTCAACTGAAACTTTAATCCACCTTGGAGGATGAGGCTGCCAATAGCGAGCATACAACCAGTTGAGCATGATTTGATTCGTAGCTCTCTGCATGATAGCCAGAACTTTTTCTCTACCTGCATTTGGGTCATCAAATAAAGATATTGAGCTTTGTCATTTTAGCATCTTGGAAGATAATTAGGTTTCGACATTCCCATACTTTCTTGATGACCTTTTGAAAGGAATTAACCAGGTTAAATAGGTTTTCTTAACAGTAAATCGCTGATTTGCCAGGACCATTAGCTCTCCTTGTATGTGATTTTGAGGAGTAGCATGCTTTCCAAAGACTTGAACCACGTGACAAGGACAGCAACAGAGCAAGCTATAAGAGATTATGAGCAGTTTCTTCATGTTGATGACAAAGAACACACTTGTTTGCGAAAGGCAAAGCCCATGTGTTGAATGCGGTGTAAAGTCATCAGACGATTTGCAAGGGCAATATGTAGTGTTGAGGCTGCTATGGGAGATTGATGTGCAAGCTAAATCTACTCACTTGGTAAGTTTGGCATAAATGTTTCTCCCTTGGTAGGAGCCAAATCCCATGCATGCTTAGTGCTGAAGGTATTTGATCCAAGCGAGTAACCAGATCATCATCTGAACTTAGCTGCCTCCAGTGGGGGAAGATCATTAATTCCATGTAGTACCTGTTTAGGAGTAGAAGTATTCATGTATTGGTTAGAGACCGCCTGATGCAAGGTTTGGAAACTGCCTGTATAAATTCCTTGTTAGGGGTTGTTCAAGAAGTGCATGGGTAAGATGCATGCCAAGGATCAATCCTGGGGTTTCATAAGAAAAATACAAATAAAATCTTTAATTGACGAACGAGTAATGGCTCTGCAATTTGTCAAACTATACAAGACAACCCATGCTAATCAAAATATGGAATTACACAAGATAAGGTTTTCAAAATACAGATAATCTAACTTTATGAGATAGTCATAAGATTGCAAACTTCTAAAGATGCCTGCAAAGGTATGAAAGTTCTCTCCAAAATCTTCTTTGCCTTGACTTCAGTGCAACTGTACTACTACTACTCGAAACATAATCTAATGAAAGTGTTATGGTTCATAATATGACAGGTGATCTAGATCCAATGCTCAGAATGCAGATGCCTCCTCCATAGCCCTATGAGAGTCGATTAGCATAGTGTGGGTCCTAGGGTGGTGACATGAAAGCTGAGATGACTTTTTTAATCAAGAAAAGACTAATTGATTCATAATCTCAATCATAAGAAGAGAAGCCGGACACGTGGTGCCACTAGAGAGCAAGTCAATTAGCAGAGGGAGCTCCACATATGGGGGGGGGGGGGGGGTGTAAATCCAGAGAGTCTCAGAGGATGACCCCCCCTTCTAGAAGATGATTAGATAGATTTTAATTAAGAGTCATTAATTAATTAAGTTGATTAGTGTGAATTCTTAATAGAATATGATTTCTAGCTGAGGCAAGTTATCGACTTTTCTTTAATTAGTTAAAGTGTGTCTTAATTAAGACTCAACCCTAACCCCCTCTATATAAGGAGGTCTGGGGTAGCTCATTTGAATTATGAATTGAATTATTGAAGTCTCAAATCTCTCTCTAATGCCTATCTCTCTTCTCTCTACTCTCTCTCTCTCATGACTCCCTGGTCCTCCTTGGACTCCTCTGCATATCAAACCTTCAAAGGTTAGACGTCCAACCCTACTGGAAGCCCGAGATTCCCCCAATGCTCAGACCGTGTGTTTTGCTCTTCTAGCGAGCCTAGTGGCATCTCCATATTATAGATCATTTGTTTATGTTTCAGAACGTGTGAGATCTCATACCAGACTGCTACTTATATCAGCCCTCCTTAGCCTTAGTCTAGCTTTCTTTAACTTTTTAGGTCTCGAAACCCAAAACTGCATTCTACCGGGTGCCCAAAATGCCTGAAATTCCTAAACCAATATATCTTGACCACCACCAGCCTTCTCTTGAGTTTAGGTCAAATCACATACTCTCACACACATCCCTAGGTGACCCTGGAACCCTGGACCAAAGCATCTTAGTTATGGACCAAGACTACACCCAAATCACTTACCTGATCCAAACCGCACCTATCCACTTTAGTTAATTAAAGTTGTTTCTCTTGTTTCTCTCAATCTACAACCACGATTACCCTTAGATCTCTTCTCTATCATGTCCAGTAAGGTTTTGTACCCGGACATGTATATCATAGATCACACAATCAAATAATCTCAGGTTTGATCTTCTTGAGTCCGTCAGGCTCAAATTGAAGTACTCGTCCATTGAGTATCTAATTCTAAACTATCAAATTTGGATATCCCAGAGGTTATAACAGAATAATATGAGAGTGAAGGCATTCAAATGGAGTCTTCACCCTCCAACAATGATAAAACATAATAAATTCACAAGCACGCAGAATAAGTTTGGGTGATAGCCAAAAAATGCAAGTCAAACTTTTTCGGTAACAACAAGCAAGCATGGAATAAGGAAACCACTTAGAGCATATAGCGCGGTCAATGATAGACCTTGTGGGTCACATCGAAGCCCTTACACTCAATATATCGGGGCAGCTAGGGTCCCAGGGCTTTGTATTTGATGGTGGATGCATGGAAGGACCAAATGGCTCGATTCTCAGGAAGCTACCCCATAACTTTGTACAAGATAAGGGTAAGAAACCTTGCTTTGAAGTACCTTCCTTTTTGAGTGAGAACGTGCGAGAGTGAGTTTTTAAATTCAAGTATTTTTTTACTTGTCACAACATGCTCCCAAAGCATATGTTGCCGAAGCGGCCCCCCACCTTGTAGGTGGCACCCTTCGAATGAATGGTTGAACATCAAACATGAAAACCCCTCTTGGGAAGAGTTTTTCGAACACATCATGGAGAGGTTTGGGCCCATGGTATTGGTGAATCTCCATATGGAGCTAAAAAATCTCAAGCAATGAGGTAGCTTGGTTGAGTACCAAGCAGAATTTGAAAATCTATGCACTCTTTTGCCTCATGTCAACGAAGAGACCTTGCTAAGGTCCTATGTCGGTGGATTGTGAGAGGATCTTTGCATCGAGGTCCTAGCTACAGATATGAGAAGTTCAGAGGAGTTCTCTAGGGTGGCCAAGCTTCATGATGCGAAGCAAAAGAGACTCCAAGTCATGCGAAGGCCGAACCAGCCTATTGATAGTCAAGGTTGTTCTTTGAGAGGCTAAAACAAGCCCGATTTATCCAAGGAGATGGCGTCAACCTCTAAAATAGAGCCCATATTTCAAGCACAGTGGGAGGGTCACATCAATAAGGGGTTGTGATTTAACTGCAATGAGAAGTGATTCAAGGGATGCACATACAAATACTACCACATCTTTCAAGTGGTAGAATCAGACTCCGAAGATGATGAGCCGCTGGATGACCAACCACCAAACAAAGTTGATAACGAGGAGGAGCCTAGCCGCGACATCTCCTACGAGCTATAATATTGGTCTCTTGGAGAAAACACCACCACAAAGTTTAGTACCACACTATCCCCCACAACAACCATCCAAGGATTCTACCATCATCAAAGGGCAACAAAGAAGAAAATTATTAACATATTGTTTGAGCATCTTTTTACATCTTAAATTTTCATACGTTCTTCCTACATAACAATTTTTGATCCATAATATTCATAGTATGCACTCATGCCACATAGCTTCATATCTAGCTTAAACATGTATGTCATTTCATGCAATATTCAAATGGGCAATCTCCTGTCTCAGACACATCAGTATACCCATCATGTGCCAATATGTGCAAGTATATGTCATTCATCATATGCATCATGACAAAATTTACAACTTGCATTCAATATAATTTTTCATAAAATAGTACACTAGCACACAACCTCAATAGGTCCACAAGTTGTGACATCCCAAAATTTATAACTTATAAAATAAAAAATAATAATTTTTTTTTAAATAGGTTATTTCTTTCGGAGTCAAGATAATCGCTAAGCAGAAGAAATGGTTTGAAAGACATAAGTTAGCAAACCTTGGGCGGGTTACAAGTAAGGTACCCAACTAAAACGATTGGGTCTCCAAATCTCCACATATTCATTCAAGCATACATTTTTATGCAAAAACTGGATTGAAATAGTTCTTTATACAAAAGTTCATATTCAAAACATGTCCAAGAGCGAACAAACAGAAGAGTGAATTCATGACATCATCATATCATCACATCATTGCTTGTAGCAACTACTCATCACCTGTATTCCCATAAAATGGGTTAGACTTGTGAAAGCCTAACAGGTAAAACACAACCTCAAATAATTGTAGGGAGTCAAAACATATATGTCAAGTAAGCAGTAACATATGCATTAATCAAGCATTTTATGAAAAAACCATTGGGTAATACCAACCAATGCCAAAAATTGTTACCCTTTCCGAATATCCCATCACCAATGGCTTATCAAAGATGTTACAATAGCACAACACACCATTATCAATGTTTTGAATAACATGACATCTTTTCATTTAAGTAATTGCAAGGTCTTTGTTTTGATATTAGGCTACCTATGAGTATGCACAAGATGGACAAAAGAGAGACACCTTCACCATGTGGGGGTTATTATTTTATGTATTTTCAATACCGTAAGTGCCTATCTAACTCTGCTACAAAGGAAAAGGTGTATTAATAATGAGAAACTCTCCAAAGGCCTCCTGCAAATTAGGGTAAGTAAGATTGCAACCTAACCTTCTGCGGGAGTAAAAGGGTCTTATCACCTAAGACAAATTAGTAGACCGGCTCTCTAACCTGTAGTGACTGAGGACCAAAGGGATGCGTTGCTCCCAAAATGTAACATATGTCACTGGAGCTTGTACCTACTACTCTCTTTAAGGTAGTCCTTCAAACCAAATGGGTTATCTTATTATTGAGATTCACGTGCCTCAGGCCAAACAAAACTCACATACCCCCTTTAGGGTAATGATTACCTTGTGATCTAATCGTATATACCTAAACCATTCAGATATTTGCTCTCATACCCTAATCCCATATGAGCACTCCACTTGTGAAGGTGAAATTAGTGTGTATAATTTTTCTATAATTTGGTGTACAATTGCACCTCAAGGTTGTTATAACCCTCAGATCTCTTGGAGTAACATAATTTGGTGTACATTCGCACCTCATGCATAAACAATATCTCATTGCATCATGCATACTTAGTCTGGGTTTTTTCAAAAGTCAATATGCTTATATTTGAAAACCAGTAGGGTATTTTGGAAAAAACACAATCAAGACAGTCATACTAGTCTTTATTTGATTTAAACCGTCATAAAGCCACCACTAGGTTCCAAAGAGGTAAATTTTCCACTTTAAAAGTTGGCTCATGTAACCTAGAAGTTGACTCACGAAGTTCAGAGGTTCATTCTCAAAGTTCAAAAGACTTAACTGTTATCATTGCAAAATTTTACTTTTGCAAGTCAAACTGACCTTTGAAAAAGATTTTGAAAATAACTTGCCTCCGTTTTAAAATGCAGGATAATTCCGAAGAATGGGACTCTCCTGTCGGTATGAGGTTCAATCGTTTCTGGCACCATAACCAGGGGTAATCGAACAAAGGATCAATCATGTGCTTTGTTTTACTCAACTTGTCTAAATCGATGTTTTATTCCTAAATACACAAAGAATCAGGCATGTACTATGACAAAGATATTTTGACTGAAAACATGATGTATGCTTCAAATATTGAAAAATACTTGAAAAAGAGGACACTTTGAACATCGTGAACCACATCTGAGAAGTATCTTTGAAGAAAGGAAAATCAATTTCTGAAGAAAAGGATATCAAATTCTAAAGAAACTTTAAAGATTTTTTAGAAAATCAATTATTTTTTTTAGTTTTGAACTCTTGAATTGATCAAAAGGATGGGTGTGCATCCCTGTGAAAATTATTCATGATGCAATCTATACCTAGATGAATGAATGAATGCAATTTGCAAAAATATTTTCTGAAGAATTTGAGGAAAATCTTTGAAAAAGAGAATTTTTGTGCCTTATAGAACTTAGATGAAAGCGATTCTTTACATATCCCTGACTATGACCACGAATATATATTGAATATATCTCATTTGTTTCTAAAAGGAGAAAATACTTAAAAAAGTTTGGAAAACATGCTATAATTTCTGAAAATGCCTGAGAGTGTAGGTCATATGTGGCTTAGAAAAAGATGATAAATCTGGGTTTCGTTCGTATTTTGACTATGACCACAAATATGAAACCCACTGAGTTTATCAACTCCTAAGAAGCTGGTGCATGTGTCATTCATGTAGACCATGGTGAATTTGAATATGCATGAATCATCATCCATCACACAATTAACATTTATTAAAAAAAAAAACTATATGCACATGCAAACCCTAATTTAAGCAAAAATTTAAACTCTTATTCCAAATTTATAATTGCAATTTACATAAGAAAATAAAAAGAAATAAAATACACTCTTGAAGGTGCCTGTAAAACTAGAAAACTTGTTAGTGAAAATATGTTTTCTTTTCTGGATTTATCGAGTAATATCTGGAAATTACTGGATTTATCTAGATATAAGCCTTTTTCCATATTTTCCTGAGATAAACTTAATAAAATATAATGTAAAATTGAAGAAATAATAAAAACAAACAACTTTAAAATTCAGATTTTAGAGAAAAATAACAAAAATACCCTTGAAAACAAGACTATACCCTTGAAATCAGGGTTTTCAGAAAAGTTTTTTTTTTAAAACTTTGGATTTAGGGTTCAAATGGATTCAAATCAAAGCCAAATCGGATATGAAGTACCCTAACATGATTATAAACATGGAAAAACCCTAAAAATATGAAAAACATGCATAAAAAATTGAAATATCACAAAAAGAGCAATTTTTAACAGTGTTTTACTCGAATCGAGACTCTATGGGCATCCTATTTTTACAATTTAATCAAATAATATATCAAATGAACTCAAAAATTAACAAAAATTGACACAAATAGTTTTGATAACCTTAAAATTAAAATAGAATAAAAAAAATATGTTTTTGATATTATTTTAATATGAAAATTGAATAAAACCCTAAAATTTATAATTTTGCCCGTGGGCACGTATCTGTCACAGTATTAGACCCGAATCAGGTACCAACTCACTATAGAAATTCATAAAAATTTACAGAGAGATACTAGACATAAAAGCAAATATTTTTCTTTTTACAGATTGGAAAAATCATCTCCGGTTAGGGAGATATCGCTCCGACAATATACGATTCATTATAACGAATATATGATGAGCTAAAATACATGCATCCGGTTTTGGGTATAGGAAAATATAGCAAATCACATTCAAAAATTATAAAATTTTGACAAATAAAAAAAGACACACAGAGTAAGATTTTACTTTTTACGAATCATTGATCAGATCTCCGGTGAGGGAGATATGATTGACACAAGTCGATCTAGGGTTTAAATAAGATGTAACAGGCTTTGTAAAACCGATTCTATCTTATGTCAGAGGAAAAATAGCAAACAAATACAAAAAAATATAGAAAAATTACAGTAAATACTAGACATTAATACAAAGTCACTTCAACTTACGGATCATCGATCAAATCTCTGATAAGGTAGATATCATCTCTGCAAGTTGTTCTCAAATCCTCACAGCGATTTTACAGTTTAAAAAATAAGGTTCGGTTTTCTATTTTTTTGACAGGGTTCTAGAAACCAAAATAATCCTATTTTTTACATGAAATCACTGACAAACCCGTGAACCAACCCTAAAAAAATCATATTTTTTTTATGAGAACTTAAGCATGAACTAACATCATTTTTGTGTGCCCGAGATTGAAACACATGGATTATCGATAAAGCCTTAAAAACCTTAATCTAAACATGAAAAATAATGAAAACAATTATGTAAATAAAACAACAAAATTGGATTTAATGCTTGAATAAGTAAAATAAACATTAGTATGATAAGAAAATAAAAAAAAATAGGGAATACATAGTTGGATTTGATTTAGCCATTGAAAAGAGGGATTCAACCCATTGAACGGGCAAATCTCATCTTTTATTTGGCTTAAATATAGAAAACAATATTTCTAATGATTTCAATGGATTGAAATCATGAAAACATCCATACATATCCTTATATCGCTTTATTGAATCATTTTTATGATTCTTGAATGGAAGAGAAGATTGAATCTCATAAGCAAGGGGCGACAATGGTGAAATTCATGGAAAACTTGTAATAAATTTAATAAAACAATGAAAATAAGTAAAGAAAACTTACCTGGGGTTGCTACAACTTCAATGGAGGAAGGAGAGGATGCTGGGAGGAGAGAGAAGACACAAAAATTGAGAGAGAAAAGAGAGAGGAAAATATCCAAATTGACCCCCCCAAAAGAGCCCCTTTTATAGCCCTTGAAAACCCATTAATTAGGGCATAATTAATGCTAACTTTGATTTTTTCAAACTCTATCTAAAACCACTAAGGAGTGACGATTTTTATGAGGACTCCTAACCTAATCTAATTCTAGTTAATTAACCTAATTGACCTAATTCAACTAAAAATGGCCTCAAATGTGGTGCCACTTGGGCGAGCCCACATTTGGTTTTTAAAACTTTAAATAAAGCAAGGCTAAAACACTAAAATAAAGATGGATTTTTAAAATCAATTTTGATTCTTCTAACTCCTAACCTAAATAGGACATGGACTAACCCTAACACTCTCAAATGTGGTGTCATTCAGAGTGGGCCCCACTTAGTTTTCCAAAGAGCTATTTTAAAAGGCCTGAAAATAAAAGGAGTTAAAAACAATTTTTCCAAACTTCAAAAAAGGACACCTAAACTAACTAATAATTTTTTTGTATTTTTGAAATATGAAAGATGTAAAATGAAATAAAATTGAAAATTAGGGTTTTGCACCCTGCAAGGTGGGCCCTGCTTGAAGAAAGTTGAAAACTGATTTGAAAATCAAGTTTTTGAAATAAAGGGTTTTAAGAAAGAAAGATTTTGAAAGAAAGTTTAAAAATAAAACTGAGGTTCTAAATCAATCAGAGTCCTAAATGGATTGTAACTCTTTCAGATGTGGTGCCAATTGAGTGGGCCCCACACTAGGGTTTTTGAAAAAGTTGGAATAAAGATTGGAAAGGGTTTTGAAACAGAGTTGGAATCACCGGATGGGGATCAAAAGTTTCGAAAACAGAGTCTTAGACTGACTGAAACTCTGGACTAGAGTCCTAAAATTTTGAAACTCTTAAATTTTGTTTTTTTTTGAAAGAAAACAAAGAGGTTTTGAAAGATCTTTTCAGAAATTGGTAAAAATGAACAAAATACGAGACCAGGGTCAGAGTTCTAATCAATCGGGTCTCCAAGATAGAGTCCTGAAAATTTGAAACTCTTAGAACTGAATCTGTTTTCGAAAAACAAGCGAGATAAAAGTAAAAAGAGAAAATCAGAATAGAGTTCTAGACCATTGAAACTCTGGGACAGAGTCCTAAAATTTTGAAACTCTTCTACGAAATCCTGAAATTTGAAATTTGATTGTTTGAAGGATAAATAAAAAAGTTTTTGAAAGATTCTCTAAAAAGTAAAGTCGGGGTTAGAGTCCTGATCCAACTGTGACTCTGAGACAGGGTCCTGATCCGACTAAAACTCTAAAATTTTGACTTCTTTTGAAAGATTTTGTTGAAAAACAAGTAAAAACAACAACAAAAGATAAAATCCTGATCCGACCGAAACTCTGAAGTAGAGTCCCAGTCCAACTGAAACTCTAGAATTTTGACCCAAAATATAAGATTTTGATAAATTTTGTTGAAAATAAGTAAAAATGGAGATGAAGGACAGAGTCCTAGTCTGACTGAAACTCTGTGATAGAGTCCTAGTTCGACTGAAACTCTAAGATTTTGGCTCTTTTGGAAGTCAGATAAGAAGGTTTTCAAAAACAAGTAAAAAAACATGAATAAAGGATGGAATCGGGATAGAGTTCTAATCTGACTGAAACTCTTGGATGGAGTCCTAGTTCGATTGGAACTCTGTGATTTTGGCCAAAAATGGAGGAAATGGACAAGGGATAGGACTACCTCTGATTTAAAATCAAAATGAAATTTTGAAAATGTTTAAAAAGATGAAACGACAGAGTCCTGATTCGACTAGGACTCTGAAATTTTAAGAATTTCGACAAATGAAGGAATCTAGAAGCGACACCACCTAGATGGGTCTCATCTGAGATTTGAAATCAGTTAAAAATTGAGTATGAAATAAATCCAGATTGTTTTCTAAGAAAAATACTTTGAAATATAGGATCCTGGGGGTTGACAAACGGTTAATGTTGATCTAAAACCCAAGTTTTTGAAATTAATTTCGAAAGAAAGGTTTTAAAATTGAATCTGGAATTAAAGATTTTGAAAAACCAGAGTGATGGATCTCGAGAATGGTATGCAATGCGATGAAATGCAATGAAATGATATGAAATGATGATAAATGATAAGAAATGTTGATATATGACATGGAATGTCATGTGAAATGCAAGCCCTGGATAAAAGATTTTAGATATTGGACTCTGATTGACAGTTGTACCAATTAAAAAGTGATAAAATTGATAAAAATGAACAAAATGATTCAATAAATGGTTTTTGTCCCTGTAGAGCCAGAAGTGACACTGAAAACTAGAGTTTTAACTGGAATGAACTGAGTTCTAGGGTTTCAAAACTCAAATGAACTGACAAGACACTGACTCAACTAAACTCCTAGACTGAACGATCGAGAAATGATATTATTTCTTAGAGAAATGGTGAGAAATGATCACTTGAGTGAAGTAAGTTATGAACAAGAACTGGGTTTGAGCTGGAACAAAGATCAGTAATACCAAGATGAACTAAAATTGAAGCTCAAACACTAGATCAACTCACTGGACTTAACTCAATTTTAGCTGAAATGAGCTGAAATGTGATAAAATGGATTCCTAGACTGTGGAAAATGGATTTGAACTGGAACCATGCTACTTGAACTCCTGGTGAGCTCAGATTAGACTCAGGAGAATAGGGTCGACTAGATTTGACTGACCAAGGAACAATTGATTGGGATTCAAGTTAGAAAATGAACCCATTTTGGCAGAAATGGTTAGAACTGCTCATCGTGAGCCCAGGTGAGCTAGAAATGACTGACATTCTAATTGTTCTGAGCTTAAAAATGAGTTTGGTCGACTCTGACTGAGAAGGATATAAGGTGACTTAGGGGTAAAATGAGAATTTTACTGACAAAATGGGGGTGGAATGACACCTAAAAGGGGACATACCTAGGGTTAGACTCTTACACTGACCTATAGGTTTGACATCTATGGTAGGGGGGTGTCTGGAAGTGAACGAGAAAAATTTGGGGTGTTTACATTGACTCATAAGTAATACAAGAAGGGTAAAAGAGTTGACCCACAAGCAATCCTGGTTGGGTCGACCCTTTGTTTATAAGAATTGACTCACACAAGGGTTAACCTTAGACTCAACAAGAGTAGACCCAAGAAAATAGGGGTCGTTCCTCATGGGACAAGGGTAAACAACAATACTAGCAAGAGATAAAATCCGTCTACCCCTATGTCGGCAATACTTCCGATCAGGGCTATGCCTTTCAGGCCTCCCTGACACTGTTCAACACGGGCGTTCGCACCATCAAGTCTTGGCGGGCATTCGACAGGTTCTGGCACCGTGAGGTCCTCATCTCGACCTCCGACGTCGTGCTCTTCGACATGACCCACCTCCCTGCCAAATCAATGGTAAATCGCTATGCGTTTTTCGTAAATCGCTATATCGAGTAGCGATTTATGAAAATCGCGTAGTGAAAATAAATGGAAAATCTCTATGCTATTTTCGTAAATAGCTAAATCGAGTAGCGATTTATGAAAATCGCATAGCAAAAAAAATTAAAAAATCGCTAAATCGAGTAGCGATTTACGAAAATCGCATAGCGAAAAAAATGGAAAATTGCTAAATTGAGTAGCGATTTATAAATATCGCATAGCGAAAAAAAAAATAGAAAATCACTGGAAAGGGTGTTACAAAAACCTTGAGCAAGAAACAACCAAAGGAAACATATGAGCGCCATAATCAAACAAAATATATTATTGCTCTTTTTCGACAGTTACCAGAGGGAAAGAAAATAAAGAATTTATACAAGGCCCAAAAATAAATAAATTATTCTAGTGGGCGCTGCCCCCCAGAGACCCGCCAGGGGCGCCCCCCCCTGAACCCCCGCGTCGGGGGGAGCTCCCAGACCCCCCTTCTGTAAGGGCAAAAACTCTGAATCAAGCTCCATAACTCATCAAGTTGAACCATGCTACAATATAGGATTGTCTGCTGGATGTGCACAAAGGCAATGTGCAGGTCAGTCGGTGCTTAATGTAGCAGTGTAGGATCGTCTGCTGGATGTGCACAGAGGCAGAAAGAGAAGGGAGAAAGTGAGAGAGGGTTGATGCTCATGGACTTCTTTAGGGGGGATTCCTTTCTCGGATAATCCTGCAGTGCAGGGACTGGGTCTTAAATAACCATCTTCAGGGTACTTAAGTTTTTGCAACCGCTCCTTTTCTAGAATCGTCATTTTTATGGCACCAATGGAGGAAAGGGTACTTAAATCTTTGCAACCGCATCAGACTCTAACGCTAATTGATGCTGACAAACATGGGGATATGAGCTGCACGTGCTTACATACGTGGCACTCATTGGGACCCCCGAACACGTGATGTAGCTAACGACCATCTTTGGGGGTGGGGGACATATAACCTGCTTCGGGAGAAGAGAGTAGAGAGTTGGATTGGAATGAGTGAGAAGAGCGGGTCCGTATGGGTATTTATTGCGTGAGAGGGGAAACAATTGGGTTGACAAGTGTAGGTGGTTAAGCTTAAAGAAGGATTTAACACATTGATAAAGGGGTTACATGTTAAAATCATAAAAAACAATGGGAAGAAAACTATGTACGGTTTTTCTTAAGAGATGGGCTTGGGTCGTAAGCAGATCAGGTCATGCTGAACATGAACGTTTTTGCTCATGCCAACATCGTGGCCATCCGATTTGCATTTTAAAAAGCTCAAAAGTCAACAAAACCATGTGGCATTCATCCAAAATGCAAACAGACTGCCACAATGTCGGCATGAGAAAAAACACTCATGTTCAGCATGACCAGATCTGGTTCTACTTGGGCCTGTGTTGGATCATGGCTGGATTCTAGCTGAAATTTAGTTAGTTTAGGGTTGAAATCTGGTTTCACTAACTAGGTTATAATCTAGTCAGTGCAACTAGGTCTAATCTAACTCTTATACTTTCATTAGATTTTAACTAAATCCAATTTTTTTTTTACAAGAATAGAATCAATATCTATGTCCTTTATATAGCTGACTCGCTAGTCAACATGAGATTGGAAGACTATGACCCTCGGGTCATAAATATCTCCATATCTTTTAAAAAATAACCAATTTTCTCCTAGAATTTATCGGGTGTGTTTCAAACTCATTTGAACTTCGATTTTAATGAAATAAAGACCATTCTTCTTAAAATTTTGATATTAATGCAATCATATACTTAA
Organism: Nuphar pumila; assembly: GCF_984573655.1. Lineage (NCBI taxonomy): Eukaryota > Viridiplantae > Streptophyta > Magnoliopsida > Nymphaeales > Nymphaeaceae > Nuphar > Nuphar pumila. Next base: position 73,974,772 of record NC_143250.1, on the reverse strand, counting down.
AATATATAAAATATACTAAAAAATGTATCAAATATTCTATTAAAATATTTATAAAAATTTCTCAGATATTATATCCTTTCCCTCTAAAAAAAAATCATCCTTGAAATTACTACTCAAGGACTACATGAATAAATCAGGATAACTTTCTCTCATACTAGATTAAGGTTCGCAAGCACATTCTTTCATGCTATGGTGTTGCCATCGTACTTTAACAATATAAATGGTTTTTGTTCTCAACACTTATCTTTTTTATCCACGATTTCTACAGTTTTTTCTTCTATAGTCAGATATTCTTGAATGTCCACATCTTCATATTAAATGACATACGATGGGTCATAAATGTATTTCCACAACATAAAGAGATAGGAGACGTTGTGTATCTATGCCTACTAAGGAGATAACATCACAAGATAAGTCATTTTGCCAATCCGTTAAATGATTTTGAAAGACCTGATGAATTTAGGACTCAATTTTCCTTTCTTCCCGAATCACAATACGCTCTTAATTGGATATACTTTGACAAAAATCATATCTCCCACAACAAAAATGAGTTGTTTGTCGACTTTGAGCAGGATGCAGTCTCTCTCAAATCTGTTATACTTGTTGAGTATAGTGTTATAGTACTATCGATGAATCAATAGTTTTGATCACCAATTTCATCCCAATAAACTTATAATCGATAGGGTCTCCCGTATAATGCTTCGTATAGAGTTATGCTGATGCTGGCATGATAGGTGTTATTAAATACAAACTCAGAGAGTACCACATGTATATCCCAATCACCTTTCAAGTCCATCATATAGGCTCATAGCATGTCTTCTAGAGTCTGTATGGTCCATTCAGATTGTCTATCACTTTGGGGATGAAAAGTCATACTAGATTTTAACTTAGTACCTAAGGCTTGTTGCAATCACACTATCTCCCTGATATATTGTTCTACCAAACTTTTCAAGAACTGATTGGTATGAATCGACAAAAAGTGTGCAGATTTGGTGAGTCGATCGATGATTACCCAAATTGCATTGCGATATTCTGAGTTTTTGGCAAACCAACTATAAAGTCCATGATGATGTCTTTCTATTTTCATTGTAGAATCTTAATTCTCTGCACTACTCTGCTAGGTCTCTAATCCTTGAGCTTGATTTATTAATATAAGCATTTTGAGAAAAATACAGCTACTTCTCGCTTCATATTTTTCACCAATACTTTCATTGTAATCTTTAAACATTTTGGTGTTGCTCGAATGATTGGTGTACTTAGTCTTAAAGGCTTCATCAATTGCCGCTTTCTTCAGTTCAGGGTCATTCGGTACCCAAAGTCTGTTTTTCATCCAAATACTTTCATCCTCCTTAATATAAAAAGTGCAATACTTTCATTGTAATCTTTAAACATTTGAAAAACTATCGTTGAAATGTCTTCGTCCTTAATTTTGAGTTGGTGGTACTCAGATCTAAGGTCGATCTTAGAGAATACTCTAGTCTTCTGCAGTTGGTCGAACAAGTCTTCGATATGAGGTAGTGGATACTTATTCATGATCGTGGTCTGATTTAGCATCCTATAGTCGATGCATAGTCTCATTAATCCACCTTTTTTTTCACAAACACCACATGTGCTCTCCATGGAGATATACTCGGCATAATGAATCTTTTCTTCATCAGCTCTTGCAATTGTTTCTTCAGTTTCTCAATTTTAGTCAGTGCCATCTGATATGGAGCTTTGGAGATGGGTGTCAATCTAGGCAATACTTTGATACCAAACTCAATCTCATGCTACAGAGGAATTCCAAACAACTCTTCTGAAGATACATCTAGAAATTCTCTAATGATCTCTACGTCTTTAAGTGGTATAACCTTTGGCTCCATCAAAATGACACAAACCAGAAAGGCAATGCATCCGTTCTTCGGGTATTTTCAGACCTTCTGTATAGAGATTACTTGATCTTTCAAGACAGGTCGAGAAAGCCTAAATTCTACATTGGGAATTCCAGGTAGAGATAATACCACTTTTCCTTTGTGGCATAAAACATTGACATGTTACTTATACAACCAATCCATACACAATATGATGTCAAGCTCGATCATATCGAGTAGGAGTAGATTGATAAGCAGACTATGCTCACTCAATGCTACGTTTATGTCAGGTACATAGTTCACACATGATTCCCTATATCCTAATGGATTGTATATCTTTAGTTCATTTTTCAGCAATTCAGTGTGTGCACTCAAGTGTTTAAAGAAATTCACAAAAATGAATGAGTGTGTAGCACTGCAATCAAGTAAAACAAGCACAACCTGATTAGTGACTAACATTGTGCCTTATACGAGGTCTCCCATTGTCAGTTTCTTGACAAAGGTCACATAGATGCACCCAACCACCTTCTTTTGTTGTTGCTATTGTGGCTAAAGTTGCGGTGCAGGTTGTCTTCCTCCTAAGGTTCTCTTTAACGCATCAATTGCCATCTTGTGATAGTCATGGATCTGATGGTTTGTTTTGACACAATAAAAACAACCTCTCGTATCATACCAGCAAGGTTATGTATTTTAAGACTTGCGATAACACTGGGAAAAATAGTCAGGCTACCTATGGGGTCAGGCTCCACCTTATGGTTTTTGTCTCAAAGATGGAGGGACAAACTTCCTCCTTTCATGTTTTTTTTTTTAACGGTGATCGCTATGTCTAACCACCAGAAAATGGCCTTTTTATGGCCCCCATCATTATTAGAGGGTTTCTTGATCTGTGATCCCTTGGAACGCTCCCACTGTTTATCTTTATCAAACCCATTTTCAAGAAATGTGACATTTCTTGAAACATATAGCTTTTTTTTTCTAATGTCATAACATCTATACATTTTTTGTTACCAGCATATCCCAAGAAAAGACAAGGTATAACTTTTGTGGAAAGTTTGTCATTCTTGTTGGTTAGGACAAAACATATACAATAAAAAACTCTTAACATTTTATAATTAGGGTGAGTTTTAAATAATTTTTCAATAGGAGAATTTTTTTTAATAGTTTTTAAAGCATTCTATTTATTAAGTAGACCACCATAAGAGCGACTTTGACCCAAAAAAATTTAGGAACATATTTAGATATAAGAAGTGTTCTAACACTACAAGAAATTTGTGGATTAGCGACAGTTGTAATCCGTCACAAATTTATCGCTGAACAGTTTAGTGACGGGTTAGCGACAGATAACTTTCATCATAATTTCCTAGTCGCCAATTAGCAATAAAAAATATTTGTCGCTATTTCTGTCACTAATTTGCGATGAATTAGCGAATGTCATGATTTGTTGCAAGGCCATCGTTAATCCGTAGAGATTTGATTTTGCGACAGATACACATCCGTCGCTAATGTAGTGACAAAATTTTGACGGATTACAATCTTTCGCAAAACATCGACCGATTCAGTTTTCTGATAGATAAATATATGTCCCTAATCCATCGCTAAATTGGAGGCTGTAAACACCCCAATTTTTCCTCATTCATTTTCAAACACACCCTTCATGCAGTGCCAACCCTGGTAGGTCAGTGTAGGAGTCCAACCCCAAGTTTATGTCAGAAAATTACCATTTTACCCACTTTCATTAGGAAAATTATCATTTTACCCCTAGGTCATCTCAGACCTCAGTCAGTCGGAGTCAACCAAGCTCATTTGTAAACTCAGAACAGTTAGAATATCAGTCATTTTAAGCGCATCTGAGCTCACAGTGAACATACCATATTCATTTCTAACCATTCCTGCCAAAATAAGATAATTTCTTCAGAAATGAGCACATTTCACACTTAAATCCAAGCCAATTGTCTCTGAGTCAATCATTCCTAGTCAATCCCATTCCCCAGAGTCTAGCTTGAGCTCACCAGAAGTTCAAGTGCACCAGTTTCAGTTCAAAACCACTTCTAAGTGTCTAGGAGCCCATTTTAGCCTGTTTCAGCCCTTTCAGCTGAAATTTAGTTGAGTCCATCTAGTTGATCTAGTGTTTGAGCTTTGATTTTAGTTCATCTTAATATTACTAATATTTGTTCCAGTTCAAACCCAGCTCAGATCCGTAATTCACTTCACTCCAGTGTCAATTTCTCTAAAAATGACAACTTTTCTTGACAATTCAGTCTCAGAGTTCAGTAGAGTTAGTGCCTTGTCAGTTCAGTTGAGTTCATAAACCCTAAAACCTAGCTCAATCTAGTTCATTTCAGTTCAATCCAGCTCACACCCCAATTTTCAGTGTCGCTCTGGCCCGATACAACCCGAAAATCATTTCTTGAACCATTTTGCAAATTTTATCAATTTTAATACTTTTTGAACCGGTACAAGTGTCAATCAAAGTCCAATATCCAAAATTCTTCATTCAGAGTTTGCATTTTGCATAGTGTTTCATGTCATTTCTCAGCATTTCATCACATTTCATTTCATTTTCGAAGTTCAGAACTCTAGTTTTATAAATTTCAATCTAGATTGAGTTTTAAAAGTTTTCAGAAATCAATTTCAAACCCTGAGTTTCCAAAATTGACATTTTACCCCCCAGAATTCTAAATTTGGAAATATTTTCCCAAGAAAAATAATTTGGATTTATTTCAAACTCAAATTTTCAAATTCTAAACTGGATTTGTTTCGCAACGGGGTTTGAAACTTCAAATTCTGAGCTCATTTCAAAAACTGCCAAAAATAGCTCATTTCATCCAAAATTTTTCTAAAAAGACTATTTTACCCCTATGATCCTCAAAACAAATTTCAAATTTGGAAAGTGAGCCCACTCTGAGATGGCTCCTTCATTCACATCTACCTTTTCATTTTAAAATAAAAAAAATTCCTTTTCCTTGTAATCATTTTTTTATTCTATCTTTTTTTATCATTTTATTTTATCTTTTTCACCCTGTGGGACCCACAAGGGTGTCACCCCCCCCCCTTCCTCTCTTCTTTCCATCTCCTTCTTTCTTTTCTTCTTTCTTCTTTTTCTTCTTCCTTTCTTTCTTCCTTCCTTCCCTCTCCCCCTTGGTCGACCAAGCCTCCTTCCTTCTCTTCTTTCTTTTCTTTTTCCCTTCCTCCCTTTTTTCCTTCTTTCTTCCTCATTCTTTCCTTCCTTCTTTCCCTCCTTTCTTTCTTTCCCTTCCCTATTGTCCAGTCACCTTAAAACCTAGTCTTTCTTTCTATTCCCTTAAGCATCTCACACCCAACCCTTTGGACTCCTCCTCTTCTCTCTCTCCACTAGTCTTCTTGGTTGCAGCTCCTTCCCAAGCAAAGAGTGTCCAGCAAGGTGGCAGCCACTTCCTTCAAGCACTCCAGCAGCATCAACCTCTCTTCTTCAAGTCCTCTTGCTCCAGTCGGCACCTCCTTTGCAGCATCACTAACATCTATAACTCTCGCCCATCAAGAAGCCGGCTCCAGTCCTTCCAACAGAAGCAACCCTTCCTATATCCACATCAAAACAAATCATGCCCTCTGTGGATTCTTGTTTTATTTTCATCTTTCACGTAGCTTCCATATTTAAATGTTTCATTAGGTTAGTTGCATTATTTCATGGTCATTTTACTTATGTAATATAGTTTTATTTGATGTTTTATAGTGTCTTAGTCCATGCGTGTAGTCCAACCATCATTTCAAGTTTATTTTCTTGTCAATAAATTCTGAAAATTTATTACAGTTATATTATCTTGTTTGTGGTTTTGTTCCAAAATTTTGGATCGATTCAGGTTTTTGAACCCTATTAAATAAATCAAATGTTGCCTCAGATTTTACCCTTCTGGAAATTCCAGGTTTTGTTTTAGCAGGCAAGAACATCTGAGATCTCCCATATGGACGATCTAAATCCTCCTCAAAAAAAATACAGTGGATCCCTATTGGAATATATTGTTTTTCTGTATTTTTCCAGATTTTTCGAATAAGGTTTAGTTTCTGCTAAAAATCAAGTTTTCCCGAAACCTGTAAAAATCTTGATTTTTCCTTGTCAGGGTCTAGACCGACCCTAATCCGCTGTGATGCTTCAATTTGTAGGTTTGATGTCAAAACTCTCAAAAGTGACATTATTCCTCACTATTCTCTTTGTCATTTTCCAAAATTTGAGAAGCTTAGGAGCATTTTAGGTATTTTTTCCAGAATTAAATTCTCTGCCTGTCAAATTCCAGTGTCTGAGAATTACAGAAATCTAGATCTCTGTTAATTCTCTGCTCTCTTCCAAACCATAACCGAATCCTAAAACTGTAAAAAGAGGACATTTTCCTCTGTTTGTCTGGGACAATCTCCCAAAATTCCAGTCATTTTCACCATTGATTGCTATTTTTCTTATAATTTTTCCCAAAACCTGTCAGTCTGCCCTAAGTCCTAGAGTCGCCGGATTCCGATCCGACTTGGCAGAGCTGTCAAGCTCCGACCATAGGTCAAAACCAGAATCTATAAAAGTCAAAAATCTTTGCCTAACTGTTCTTTATCACCCCATAAAATTTGGGAAATTTTTATGGTAGTTTAGTACCTGAAATTGAATTTAGAGTTAGCATTTTAGGCAAAATCTTGATTTTTAGGATTTCTAGTTAATTTTCTACATTAAAAAATATCAAAAATATAAATTTTTGAGATTCATTATGTTTTTAGGCTTAGTTTAGGTGTCCATGCAAAATTTGGCTCAATTCCAAGTTCATTTACCTTATGTGTTAGTTTACTTTTAAATTCAGAAGCGAAAATCAGGCGAAAATCAAGTTAAATTTGATAATTTGCAATATTTTTGCCATTTTAGGGTTTTTATCATGTGAATAAGCATATCATATCACATTATGGTTAATTTCAATATCATTTTCATTTCACATTTCAACTTTTTATAAAAATTATTTCAGAAAACCCTAGTTTCAAAGCCATAGTCTTGTTATCAGGGGCATTTTGGTCATTTTGACATCAATTTCGAAATTCCAATCTTTAATTCTCTAAATTTTCATGCATATAATCATATTGCATCATATTGTGTTTAATTTTATTTTATTTGATTTTCAAAATTCCAAATTTTATAAAAATTCTCTCAAAAAACCTTGATTTCAAGGTCATCAGGGGTATTTTGGTCATTTTTACTTTAATTTCGAATTTCCAAGTTTATTTTCAAATTTTATTACTTATTTATCAATTTTTATATCAAAGGGGCTATGAATTGGGTTTATATTTGGATAATAACAGACATTTTTTAATATTTTCAGATAAATCCAGATAAACCTACATTTTTGTGCTAATATATTTTCTAGTTTTGCAGGAACATTCAAGAAGAAGATTTGGTTATTGTATTTCTTTTATTTTGTTAAATTCAATGTAAAAAGCAATGTAATATCTGGAATAAGAGTTACTTTTCAGCTTAAAATAGGACTGCATTGCATATAGTTTAATTTCTGCAAATTTTAATATCTGATGTATCATTCATGCACATTTTTCCAAATCCACTATGGTTGACATAAATGGCATGTGCACAAACTCTTAGGGAGTTCATAAACTCGGTGGGATTCATATTTATGACCATAGTCAGAATACGAAGAAAACCAAGATTTGTGATCTTCGTATTAGCCACATTCGGCCTACACTCTTAGGCTAATTTCAAAAATGCATTGTATTTCTCAAAACTCAAAAGGATTTTCTCAATTCCTCAATGAAATATCTTTGAAATTCACATTCATTCATTCAATTTGCATCATTTTCAAACTCTTTTCCCAATTCCATTTCAGAGAAATCGATATTTCCAAAAATTTCCAAGTCTTTCTCAGGATTTGATTTTCTCAGAACTTTGAATTTTTAAATGAGATTTCAAAGTATTTCCCAAGTCTAAATCATGATTTCCCGAGGTTTTCACATTCTCAATTTCATTTTCAAATCCCAAAATTGATTTTTCTCAACAACTTTGAATTATTTCTGAAATTGATTTTCCCAGAATTCTCAAATCCTGTTCAGAAATCAATTTTCGTAGAAAAAGCAATTCCAATCTCAAAAATTGATTCTCTTAGAGTTCCCATTTTCATGAGAATCCATTTTCCAAAGAAATTTCTAATTTCCAATGAAATTCAATGATTTTCCTAGGAATTCCATTTTAAGCACTTTTTCAGTCATTTTCCAAAGCAAACATCATATTTCTCAAATGTGCATTTTTCAAAATCTCATAGCACATGCCTGATTCTATGTGCATTCTAGAAAAAAATAACATGATTTAGATATTTGAGGTAAGTTAAAGCGCACAATTGATCCTTGGTTCGATTACCCCTGGTAAAGGTGCCAGGAATGGTCGAACCTCGTACCGACAGGCGGATTCCATTCCACGAAATTTTCTCATAAATTTTCAAAACGGAGGTGAGTAATTTTCAAAATCAATTTTCAAAACTTTGGTCGAGTTTGACTCGCAGAATCGTTCTCTCACTCTCGCAGAGGGAGGGGGAAAATTTTGCGATGATAACAGGTTTGGCGACCGAGATGGGACCTGTCTTCGTCTGATCAACTGTGTGCTTTAACTTAGCTCAATCATCAAAATCGTGTTCTATGGAATGTCAACTTTTACTTTCTGATATCATGTAAACCTAAGATCCTAGACTCGAACCCAGCTGACATGGATTGCACGTAGACTAAGCATGGTTTGGTAGGACCAATTAAGGAGAATTATTCATGCTCACATAGACTTAGGTCTGAAATACAACACTTCTCAATCTAGGATTTGTATAAAAACAATGTTTGCTTCTTTAAAATTTTCAAAATTTTATCTCTTTAGGACTTAGATCCATTTGTTCAACTGTATGTGCTCATTTTTCAAAAACCACCCCACCTATGTCTACCCGGTCTTCACGTTGCTAGGCTTTCTTCCAAAACCATAGTTCGAGATAAAGCCTCACAACTGGGTCACTTATTTGGGCTAACGCCCCCTTGCCACATACCAAGGGCCATAGTCCAACGTATATCGGCAGGCGCTCAAGGATGTTGGAAAAACACAAAGCTGAAAATCAGAGATAAATTTTTATGCTACGCACATCGAGCTTCAGCTCGAGTATATCGGCAAAACATGATTGGACATAGCTGATTCGAGCCTAGAGTTAGGATTAGGGTCCTAAAACTCTTTCAAAATTGATGCATTTAGAGTCAGCGTCTTAGGGAGTGTTGTATGTGCAGAATGTGATTGAATGTGTTGAATTCATTTTCCTCTTTATTTTTCCATATTTTCCCAATTTTTCCAAAATACTGGACAATTTTCTAAAATACCTCATTTTCCATCTTTTGTGAAATATCCCCTTTTTTTCAAAAACCCTGGATGATTTTTCCAAATTATCCACTTTTTCTTCAAAACTTCAGGTGATTTTCCATTCTTCCATTCCTCTGGACTTCGAATTTCTAGCATTTTACTTTATCCTGCCTGCAATTTTCAAAATTCTTGCATTTTTTCTAAATCTAATTCCAATCTTCCTATCTTTCAGTCCAATGGCATTCCGTCAGCTTGACTCTGTCTTTCCTGATGGTCACATCTCCTACGAGGTGCGACAAGGTCTTCCTGAGCATCGAACTCTCAGCACTGGACCCTTCTTTCCCTGGTGGTACTATACTTGGTTCAAGAACTTCTCACGTATGTTTTCAGACCATTTGAGTGATTGCGGGTTGGAACTGGCATCTGCAGTGGGAAAGTTGACAGTCAACGAAAATCTGATCCATGCACTGATAGAGCGGTGGAATCCGTGCACTTGCATATTTTGGTTCCCATGAGGCGAGATGACCCTGTCGATAGATGAGTTTTCAGAGATCATGGGATTGCCTGAGTCAGCAAGTCAGTCTAGAGATCTATTGGAGCAACAATTTTTTATCAATGTCAAGGGTTTAGATCCCAAAGATGCTTTAGCTCGCATGACAGGGCGTAAGTCTTGGCCACTGATTGAAGAAAATGAAAATGAATATGTGAGCCTGATTGAGATCTACTAACAGTACGAGACATTTACAAAAGTCAGCTCGTTATCCAGAACATCTCGAGAGAGAATTCAGCATGCGATGGTTTTGTGCACTGTAGGACTCGCTTTCTTTCCAGACAAACAAAATTATGTGGATGTCAGAATAGTTCATCTTCTGAGAAGATGGGGAAGTCGACAGACTAGCCGTCTCTCGATAGCCATGGCCGCACTTGTTTTTCTATACCGAGGGTTGACTCACTTCATGCTTGGAGAGTCCATCTTAGTCGAGGGGTGTACCTATGCACTTCAGTCCTGGTTTCTCCAGCATGTGCCGATCAGAGCTAGTTCGTTCAGATACAACGGCAATGAGCTCCTTTCAATTGCACAGTACCGGTTCTTGATTGATTATCTGCAGGAAGAAAAAGTGGTGTGAGACTATTTTGATCGAGAGCTATCACCTCCCCGATACACCTATGCATATGGCAAGTGATTCAAGCTACTTGGTTCATTCTTCTGCGCTTACTATCATCCAGAGCAGTGTGTCCGACAGTTTTTCCAGAGACAGAAGTGTGTAGAGATGCAATTGCTATCGAGAATTGTGCCAGAGTTCGACCTTACATTAGCATAGTGGTCTGAAACATACCATTCTGTCAGATATGGCTGTGACTCTTTTGTTACTCTTTAACTTTTTCTCGGTCCTCGTGTCTCTACTGATTATCAAGAGTGGTGGCAAACTGTCTGTCCGCCCCCTCTTTCTCAAGTTTATTATTGATGCAATCATGTTTTTCCCTTCAATGAATAAAAAATCTTTTAATTTCTTCATTCTTGGTTTGATGACCTCGCCTAGGTAACAAGGCATAATTTTCTTTGTAAAGGAATGACAACACAATTGTCGTAATCCCAGCAATGACTCAATCTCTAGTAATGGGATATTCTTTCAATTGTCTACCAAAATTCTTAGCAAATATTTTCTTTCAATCAAAATCTTTCTCCAAAGTCTAACCATTAACTTCGCCCTATAGAGAACGTTTACAAAATCTAAATGGTCCAAACAAGGTCAGGAATGAAGTCCGTAGAGTACTCAATGGCTTCAAAAGAGGAAATGGATTCTCCACGGTCATTTAAAAGTCAGGGAAAGCAAGTAGATGATGGCATCGATCCTCAAATATATGCCATATTTAAAAAAAACAATAAAGAAGATGCTGGCAGAGCAGGATGAAGCTAGTACAAAAAAGACCAAGATCAAGCAAAAGGCAAAAGGCCGAGTAGTCAAAAAGGTTTTAAAGTTATTCAAGAAGCATGCTCAGAATACTGATACAACAGATGAAGAGGAATCAATAGAGAACACTGATGAAGAATATGAAGCCCAACAAGCATTTCAAAGATCCCCTCATAGACAAGGGATAGCCTATAAATTGAAGAATCAAGCAATGGATGATCCAGTCCAAGTACAGTTGAAGAAAATGACTAAAGTGATTAAAGATTTGCAAGACCGCGACAAGGGCAAGAAGGTCTTCATGAGCAAAGACCTCTACGAGGGCATCACTCCTGTCAGGAATAACCAAGATTCAAAAAAGAGGACAAATTCTGCCTTCTTCGCCAATGCCAACCGCAATGATTGCAAAGATAATAAGGGCAATCATACAAGTCAGAAAGAAAAAACTTTAAAGCAGAGTGAAAAAATGAGTCAACAGAAAGAGAGGATAAAACATGATGGTTGGGGTTACGATCACGAATTTATTCCTCTAGATCAGCCCCTCAAAAAGATCCTTGAATACATGCTGGTCAAGAAAATGGTTAAACTCCCAAATATTGCTAATCCTTTTGTCGCAAAAGGCAAATGAAAAGATCGATTCTGCAAATTCCACCGAATAACGGGGCATGATATTGAACATTGTTTCATCTTCAAGAACATTGTCCAAGATTATATCGAAAAGAATTTCTTCATTGAGGATGAGAAAGAATGCCATTCAACTGTCTCGGCTAAGTCTTGGCAGAAATCAAGCACTCGACAAGAGGTGCAACGTGACAATCAAAACCAGGACCGCAAGATGGCCCCATTGAATCAAATACTCAAGAGTTTCTTGGAATACATGCTCACAAAAGATATGGTCAGACCTTTTGTTATCGTCGCAAAATTTTTTCTTTCTCTGCGGGAGAGAGGGGAAAGCGATCCTGCGAGTCAAACTCGACCAGAGTTTTGAAAATTGTTTTAAAATACTCGCTTCCGTTTTGAAAATAGCGGGAAATAATCCCTAGAATAGGACTCGACCTGTCGGTACGAGGTTCGACCGTTCCTGTCGCCTTTACCAGGGGTAATCGAACCAATGACCAAATATGTGCTTGACTTTGCTAAATTATCAAAATCATGTTCTATCCTAAATGCACAGAGAATTCAGGCATGTGTTATGAAATTTTGTAAAATGCAGGTTGGAAAACATGATGCATGTTTGGAAAATGCTTTGAAGTTGGAAAATGTTTCTAAGGCAGAAGATGAAAATCGATTTCTTAAGGAAAACTCTGATAAAAGGATTTGAAATCTCAAGAAAGTTTGTAAAGGTTTGGGAAAATTATGAAGGAATGAGAATCCTTAGAAAATAGTGTGAATTCTTGGGAAAAGATAGGCATTTGAATGGAAAATATTCCAACTTTGAAAATCATCTTCGAAAAGCGATTGAAGATTCATAGGAAAATCATTTTTTGAGAAAGGAGATCAAATCCTAAGAAATTGAAATTCTGAGAAATACAACCTTAAAGACTTGAAAATTGATTTTGAACTTTAGAAAATAGTTGAGAATTCTTAGAAAAATCCTTTTAAGAATGGAATATTCAAATCTTTGAGAAAATCGCATTTTGAAGAGGTTTTAGGATCGCTTTGAAAAATCAAATTTTTTGGAACAATATCTTTTTGATTTCATCAGAAGGAAAAGCATGTGATTTCATTATGCAAACTATCCTGAATGAATGAATGTCTTTTTATGAAAACATCTTTTCAGAAAAATATGCAATTTTAAAATTAAACTAAGGTAATATTACCCCATATTCCAACTATGGCCGTGAATATGCTTGTAATTTACTTAGTTAATTCTAAAATATTTTGTAAAATTGAAGATATGCAGTGAATTTTGGAAGATAGCCTAAGAGTGTTGGCTCGGTGTGACTAGTAGAAAGATGCTGAATCTGGGTCTCGTCCATATTCCGACTAGGGCTGTAAATGTGGACTCCACCGAGTTCATCAACTCCCTAAGAGTTGGTGCATGTGCCATTCGTGTTCATCCACAATGATCTTCTAAATAAAATGCATGAATCAGATAATCAGGATATTACAGAAATTCAAACTATATGATATGCATCCTAATCTAAGCAGAAAAGTAAATCTCTTATTCCAAAGTTACATTATTACATCACTAAATAAAATGAAAGAAAGAAAATTGCAGATTCCAGCTCTTTCCTTTGAATGTCCCTGCCAAGCTTGAAATGGGGTTAGCTTAAATATGTGGGGTTTTTCCAAGATTTTCCAATAATATCCCGAAATTATTGAATTGAGTTGGATATAAATCCGATTTTCATACTTCCTTGATATTTGAATGATGCAAACGCATGAAAATCAGGTAGCAAATAGTTTGAAATTCAGAATTGTGGTCAAAATGACCAAAATACCCCTAATATTGAGGTTATACCTTTAAAATCAAGATTTTTGAAGGAGTTTTGACAAAATTTGGGGATTTTAAAATGCAAATGGAATCAAATGATGATGAAATGCATGATGGCATGCTACTAAATATGATGGGACTGTAAAAATCAGAATTGACATTTGAAATTTGGCCAAAATAACGAATTTCGCTTATTTTTCGCCCGGATCAGGGTCCCGCGGGAACCCTAGTTTGATGATACGATTAAACCGATCATCAAACGATTCTCAAATCATGCCAAATTCGGTAAAAAGCATCCCTCTACCCTTAGGAACAACATAGAGTGATAAAATGTATAGAATGACATGCCCTAAATGCAAAATTTCAAAGAAAACCCTAAAATAAGCAAATTTTGCCTACGGGTATGAACCAAATATAGCATTTAATGCAATAATGCAAAAGTTCACTATAGAAGTGCCTGATGTTTTGCAGGCTACTAAAGGGCATGAAAATGAACATCTTTGGCTTTCACAGCTCTGGGATTTGACCTACGGTGAGTTCGGTAGTAGAGATTTGGTTCTGACAGGACTAAAATCAATAGGATCTGATGTGATAATTGATAAAAAATGATAATGGACCACCAAAATTTTCGAAAATTAAATGGGGAACTACTGACATGCATATAAACAACTTTTATTTATATGGTTTGGCATTTGACTAACTGGATGAGAAATAAAAATATGACATTACACACATAAACCAGAAGAGCATATATAAATACCAAAACAGGAGACCAAAATAAAAAATACAAAAAAGAGATGTAGACTATCCTAAATAGGAGTTCTCTTTTATAGTACTGGATTTGGAGCTATATTCGGAGAGAATTAGTGAACTCAAGTCGATCCAGAGTCTCAGAGGCTCAAATTAGGCTCTCACATGTGTCCCGAACTCTCTGATTTTTGTCAGATAGCAAAAAAATCAGACAAATCTGATAAAATCATATTAAATACTAGACTCAATCCTGAGTTCAAGGCATTTTTTGGATCGGGAATCGGATCGCCCATGATAGAGATCTGGATTTTACAATTTAAGACCTAATGTTCTGAATGTTTCTCTGGTTTTAAAACTTGACTTGGCATTTTGAATTTTAAATGAAGCATATGAACTCAAACAATTCCGATTTTTTTTTGCAGATTATCAGAGACAGCTATACGCACATAATTTGTTTTTTTTGGCATTTTTGAAAAAAAATAAAAACATAAAATAACGTGTGGACTGACTCCTAAAAACAGAGAACTATAGAAACTAGACAGAATTGAAATAAACACTAAATACAACCTAATTAACTTCTAAAATATGCTAAATTAATGAAATAAAATATGAATTAAATCTAATTAATGTATGAATGCTGGAAAATCACCAAGAAAGCATGATCATACTTAATATATGTCGTTTTATGGGAATGGTTTGATCCACCATTCGGATGAACCCTTTCTTTAAAACAAAAAATCCATGGGATTCATTATATAAATTGAAACAAGAACATTATTTCAATAGAACCAATCCGAACGGGAGCTCACCTTGTGTTCTTATAATATTTTTGGAGCTTCAGATGCAAAGTTTCAGATGGGACCAAAAGGGGGGCGTGGACTCAGAGAAGAAAATGGGAATTTAAAACTCAGGTTGAAATTCAGATCCAAAGAGAAAATCCCCCTCCCTAGCTGGGCGTGGGCTAGAGTATTTATAGATTTCTGAGAGGATTTTGAAATTCAAACAGAATGAATCTGGACCCTCCATGTGGCACCATCTCAGAGGATGCCACTTTGGTTTTTTTTGAAATAAAATAAATGCAAATTTTGTAAATAAGACACCTCTGCAAAATTTGAATTTTTTTGAAAAGGAGTTGGCTTGATTTTCGCTGCAGGGAGCTCTCGTGTGGCGCCACCTCTGTGTGAGCCCACTTTGTTATTTTATAAAGCAAATAAAATGAAAATTAGAGAGAAAATTTCTAGATTTGTGCCACCTCAATGTGGAATTTGAAATTTTGAACTTTTGCTTTTTCTAGAGGAAGCAGAGATAGACATGTGGCGCCACCTCAGGGTGGCTCCACACTGACACGTGTTAGAGGGAAGGAGCAGAGGAAGCACATGGCGCCACCTCAGGAGCTTTCTAATTTTGGTTTTGCCTTTTCCTAAAAGCAAGTTGCAGAGCTAATTTTGAGGAGAGCGCTTTTCAGAGATGGCACCACCTCAAAGGGGGGTGATTCTACTTTTTCTGAAGAAGGGAGAGATGAACATGTGTCGGCTGCAGAAGGAGGCATCTCAGATGGCCCCACCTCAGGCTCATTTTGAAATTTGAACTTGGTTGGTTCTGGAGGAAGGAGGGATGGCCATGTGGCGCCACCTCAGGGTGGCTCCACATTGCCATGTGGCAAGTGAGAGAGAACCAAGGGGGTGGACATGTGACACGTGGCATGAGATAAAGAAGAGGACTGAAGACACATGGCGTCTCCTTAAAGAGGCCCCACATTGACACATGTCAAAAGGTAAAAAGAGGAAGATGTAGGGAGGACAAGTGGCAACTAATGGAGGTGCAAGGAGGAGGACATGTGGCGTCACCTCAGGGTGACCCCACACTGACACATGGCAGAGAAATAAAATGGAAGGTGAGAGAAAGTGACATATGGCGCCACCTCTGAGTGAACCCCATACTAACACATGGCAGAGGATGGAAGGAGAGAGAAAGTGACAAGTGATGCCAATTCAGAGACAAGGCTCCTACATTTTAGGCTTTTTGAATTTATGCTTTTCCTGAAGAAAGACACATGTGGTGCCACCTTAGAGTGGCCCCATATTGACACATGGCTGCAAGAAATGGGGAGACACCAGATGGCACCACCTCAGGGGAGGCTATATATATATATATTCTTTTTTTTGGCCTTTTCAAAAGCTAAACCTGATTTGAGAAAGGCTAGTGTGACGCCACCTCAGGGTGGGTCCCACCTTGCTTTTTATTGAGGTAAGAGCAAAAAGGTAAAACCTCTTTTTTGGAATTTTTATAAAAACTTGGACTAACTAGTAGATAAGACATAAACTTGGCCTAATTATGAAAATTTTGAAAAGAGGTGGCCCCTGCAGGGTGATTTTGTAAAAGAATGATGTTTGAAATTGTTGACTAAAAGGGCAAACTCTGAGATAAAATTGCTGAATTCAAAGCTTTGTCCCCTTCTTCAGGCAGAGCTGATCTAGTTGATAAAATTGGAAGATCCATATTGAAAACTATCCAGATCATTTTTCTGAGAAAACTTTTCAAAAATCTAGGGTCCTAGGGTTAAAATGGGAAAAGATAGCAGTTTTGAAGACCCAGAGGTTGGAAATTGATTTCAAAAGAGTTTGAAATTCAAATCTGGATTGAGAATTTTGAAAATCAGGAGTTCTGGACCTCAAAATGACATGTTGTGTCGTGCATTGATATGAAATGCTCATGCGATGATATGCAATGACATGTCTCAGAGGATTTCATACTGCATGAAGAACTGGAGATTTCAATCTCTTGATGTGAATAAGACTTTGAGATTTTGTGACTGGAGATGATTTTGAGCAAAACAATAAAAAATTCTGAGAATCGGGGGTGAAATCTGGAGTTTTGCATAATTCAAGCTCAGAGAATGACCATTTTGCCTTCCGGTGATCCTAAAGGATGGTTCATAATGGTTGGTGGAGATGTCGGGGAGGTGAGTAAAAATTTGGGGTGTTTACACCTCTGAAGGCGTATTTCACTCCTTTTGCCAACAATAGCAAGGGTAACAAGAAAAATCATGATGACCATTCAGAGGGATCCGAGGACCAAAAAGAAAAGATCTCCAACAATGATAAGCCTCTTTAATCTCATCCTTAGCATAAAGAGAAAGATCAGGAGAAACAAAAACACAAAGATTGGAGCACTGATCGAAAGTTCACTCCTCTAGACCAGAAGCTCGAGACTGTTCTAGAAAATTTACTCGCAAAAGGCATGGTTCATTTACCAAAAGTCACTGATCCCCCGGAAATCATGGGTAGATTCAAAGAACAATTTTGCAAGTTTCATCATGCAATAGGACACGACACAGAAAATTGTTTCGTCCTCAAGAACATTGTCCAGGATCGCGTTGATAAGAATATTCTAGGGGAAAACAAAACAACAGACCAACCGGCTATCCTGGACAAATCCCTTCAATCTTGCTCCTAGCAGAAAGCAAACACTCGAAAGAAGCCAAAACATGAAGGTTGGAGATATGATCGCCAATTCACCCCATTAGATCAGACACTCGAGAGCATGCTCGAGTATATGTTGGCCAAAAATATGGTCAGACTTTCAAAGGCTGTCGATTCTGTTGTCACTTTGGGGAAATGGAAAAATAAATTCTGCAAATATCACCGAGCATTGGGGTGTGACATAGAACATTGCTTTGACTTCAAGAACATCGTGCAGGATTGCATCGACAAAGGATTGCTTGTAAGAGCTGAGTCAGAAGATCAATCGGCTATCTTACCTGAACACAAAGAAGAATGATGATACTAATGCTCTCATCATTTCCATCTTACTTTTGTCATTTTGAAAAGAAGATGTAGCCCTAATTCTCCTATCAGTTTATTTTTCCAGTACACCAAAAAATCATCAATTTGCCTTGTTTTTTTTGCAAGATATCTCTCATAAGGAATGACCTCTTCAGAGTCCCTCCAGAATCAATCAAAAATCGGAGAGCGTTCTTCAAATATCAATTACTTATCCTTTCATTCAACCTCTCACTCCCCAGTTATACTGGGGCATTATTTTGAAAATTGTCTTCAAAACATCCTGTATGTAGGCAGGATCACACAAATCTCTCATTTTGCATGCATATGCACCCATTTACATCATTTTGCATTCATTTACATACATTTGCATTCATTTGCATTTGCATGCATTCATTCATATTCATTTACATCCACATGCATCAAATTCATCTCCCCTCCAGGTTAAGGGATAAATCCTAAGGCCCCGACAGTTGTCCAAGTCATCGTGAGGGTGAAGACTAAAAATCTCTCATCAGAATCAATTGGTAATTTTTCAAAACCCAGTGTTCATGCTGGTAATTTTTCAAAATCTAGTGTTTGTGCTGATAATTTTTCTTCAAAATCCAGTGTTAGTGCTGGTAATTTTTCTTCAAAATTCAGTGTTTGGAATGGTAATTTTTCAAAATTCAGTATCTGTGCTGGTACTTTTTCAAAATCCAGTGCTCGTGCTAGTACTCTTTCAAAATCCAGTGCTCATGCTAGTATTTTTCTAAATCCTGTTTTACTGGTTGAAACTTTTAAATGCGATTTTGATTTTTTTCCTAGTCAATGTTTTCAAATCCAATTTATATTGGTCTAATTTTCCTTCCTTCAGATCCTAGAATTGGTCTAGAAAATTAGAGTTTCGACTCAAATTTTCTTCTAAATCCAATTCAAATGTCTAGAATTGGTCTAGAAAATTAAAGTTCTAACTCAAATTTTCTTCCAAATCTAATTCAAATGTCTAGAATTGGTCTAGAAAATTAGAGTTCCGAATCTAATTTTCTTCCAAATCCAATTCAAATGTCAGAATCGGTCTAGAAAATTAGAGTTTCGACTTGAATTTTCTTTCAAATCCAATTCGCTTAGCTTTCCTTTAAAGGTTTGAGCTCCTACTCAAACTTTTCTGCAATTTAGTAATTGGTCTAGAAGATCAAAGTTCCGACTCGAATTTTCTTTCAAAACACAATTCATTTAGTTTTCCCTTGAAGATTTGAATTCTGATTCGAATCTTCCTTCTAAACCCAGTTTAGCACCTAGTCCTTCTAAACCCAGTTTAGCACCTGATCCTTCTAAAACCAATCTTCAAATTGGTCCTTCTAAATCTGGTTTAGCACTGGTCTTTCCCAAATCCAATCTGCACTGGTCCTTTTACAAAATCTAAACCTTACATTGGTTATTTTACCAGTTCATGTATGTGTATTGGTCATTCTTTCAAATTCAATCTTTATATTAATTCCAATTCCCAAATATTTTGAGCGTGTCGGTCTCTTTCAAAAATTCAAGTCTCAATTTAAAAATAAGGTACATTTTCAAAATCTAGTGCTCAAACTGGTACATTTTTCAAAACCCAGTGCTCGAACTCGTATGTTTTCAAAACTCAGTGCTCGAACTGGTACACTTTCAAAACCCATTGCTTGAACTAGTGTATTTTCAAAATCCAATGCTCGAACTGGTATATTTTTCAAAACTCAGTGCTCGAACTGGTACATTTTCAAAACCCAGTGCTCGAACGGGTATATTTTGAAAAATCAATGCCTATATTGATACATTTTCAAAACCCGATATTCATACTGGTATTCTTTCAAATTGAGCACTCGTGTTAGTGTCTCACTGGTTGGTCGTATCAGTCGACCTCTTAGGTTCAGTCTTTGTGCTGATCATTCATCAAAATTCAAGCTCTATACCAATTTCGTCCCTCGGGCCATCCAATTACCAATTTTGGCCCTCGAGCCACCCAATTTCCAAGTTCCAATTTTGACCTTCAGGTCAACCAATTTCGACCTTCAGGTCACCCAATTCTCAATTTCGACCTTCAGGTCACCCAATTCTCAATTTCGACCTTCAGGTCATCCAATTTCTAATTTCTAATTTCCAATTTCCCATTTTTCAATTTCTAATTCCGATTTTGACCTTTGGGTCAATCAAATTCCAATTTTGACCTTCGGGTCAATCAATTTCCAATTTCGACCTTTGGGTTAATCAATTTCCAAATTCGATTTTCAGGTCATCCAATTTCTAATTTCCAATTTCCAATTTCCAATTTCCAATTTCCAATTTCCAATTTCCAATTTCCAATTTCGACCTTTGGGTCAATCAATTTCCAAATTCGATCTTCAGGTCATTCAAATTCCAATTTCCAAATTCTAATTTCGAATTTTTAATTTCAACCTTCGGGTCAATCAATTTCCAATTTTGGCTTTCGGGTCAATCATTTTCCAGTTTCCAATTTCCAAATTTTAAATTCTAAATTCTAATTTCCAAATTTTCAATCTCCAATTTCCAATTTTGACCTTTTTGGTCACTCATTTTCTCTCGCGAGAGACCCCTTTTTACAGGGAGAGTTCGAGGGAGCTCGTTCTTTTTGCATGCTATCCTTTGTTCACTTATCCTCTTTTCAGGGAGAGTTTGAAGGGACTCGTGTCTTTGTGAATCGTTTGGAAAACAAATTTTCAATTTCACACAAGGAACCCTTAGTTCAGGGAGAGTTTCGACGGAAGATCGCTTTCCTTGTGACCCCAATTTCATACTAGGTCATTTCATCATGAAGGACCCGCTTTTCAGGGACAGTGTGATGGACTCGTTCTTTCATGACCAATTCACCGACCTCACCATTACCGACCCCTTTCCATAAGAGAAGCCTAATGTTAGGAAGTTTTGACGAAAGCTTAATTTTTCTTCAAAAGTTCGTTTTGCAAACACCTCCTCTTTAAGGAAGAGAGGAGTAATTTCTATTTCCCATTTTTGAATCTTCTCCTTTGGGAAAAGGAGAGGAGAATTTTTGTCATGGATGCGTTGAGTCGCGCTTCAAATGCTTGATTTCATGAAGGATTTCAAGAACATTTTGCCAATTTGTCATTAAATATTTGTTGATTTCAAAATCTTTATTGCAAAAAAACTTTACCTCAGAATACCTTCAGTATTACTTCTGAAAGGACAAAGCTTTCGCGAAGAATGATTCAAAATTCAAAATCTTTTTATTGGCCAACCAAAAGGATGAAGAATAAATCCTCGATATGGCTAGCAAAGAAAATTCAATGTTGTCGCAAAGCCATAAGTGATCGATATTGATCGCAGTCAATGACACATTTTTAAAGATCATTCTTGGAAAATAAGGCAGTCGAAATATTCTGGGTAATACAGAAAAATTCATTCAATTTCCATATCTCCTTAATCATCTAAGCTGCAATTAAATATTTGCAAAAGAGATCTCTCAATTGTCATCAAGTTGAAGACGAATTATGCGAGTTAGACCCCCGAGGTCAAAGAAGATTTAGATCATCTCCAAGATGAAGGAGTTTGTGATGGATCCTTCCAAAGAAAGTTCAGATCACCGTCAAGATGAAGGTGACTGCGATGAGCCTCCTGACAAACCCTAAAAGATATTTAATTTTTGTTATCATCAAGAGATTTCCAACCAAAGAACCAATACCGTCAAGATAATCCTTAAGGCAAAGAAGGATCGCAACATCCTTGAGATGAAGAAATTTGTGACGTACCCTTCCAAAAAAAAAGAGAAAAGTCAGGACATCTCTAAAATGAAGGATGATGTAATCCTCAAAAACCCAAGAGAGCTCCAATTTTGCAAAAAAAAAAAAGTCCAGAAAGATCATCATGAGAAAAGAATCCCAGAATATCAGACTGCCAAATCTACCAAGAATCCTCTTTAAATTTTATGAAATTGTATTATCAATATTCTTTCACCAATTGCTTTCATAATATCAAGAATATTCTCTTTTTTGTTCATATTAAGGAAATTGATAGCCTCCTTGAAAGAAAGTCAATTACAAGCAATTTGAATTCGAATCTTGATTCTACGGAGTTAAGCCCAATCAGAGGTAATACTTCAGGTAGAAAAGAAGAAATATTTTCGCACCAATGTGCATCATTTTCAATTATTTTGAATCAACAATAATTTTCAATATTTTGACAGTATTTTCTAGTTGTCCTAGCGTGAAGTGAGAGCTTGAGGTTCATCTTTGACACATCCTGTCACCATTTGTTATCCCTTTTAGGACTTGATAATGGGAGTTTTCAAGATTTCTTCCCTTCTGCTGGTATAATCTGAGTGTCTGGGCTCTGAGATTCGCACACTTCCTTGTGTCCCCACTGTCCCACCATAGACAGTCCAATTTCGACTTGAGGTTAAGTCACCAATCATTTTCTCGCAAAAGGTCATCAATTTTAAAAGTTATTTAGTCTCAGCAATGAGGCGCCCAAAATTAAACCTTTTTTCAAGCTTTAGGGACCCTAATTTCATCCTTTTGCAAAACCCCTATCGGATTCATTGTGCGAAAGTTTGAAGGTTTCATCATGGGTTCTTTTTTCGAGAATCTCATCATTTTCATTCTTAGTCAGGTTAAGGTTTAAACTTGAGCCTCATTTTGATAAGGTATTTCATTTCCCGGTCAGGTTAAGGGTCAAACTCGAGCCTCGTTTCTACACGAGGTATTTTCCGTCCCATCCAGGTTAAGGGCAAGACTTGAATCTCACTTCTTTGAAGTAATTTTTTCTTCTTTATTCTTCATTTCATACCTACCATTTTCATCAGGGCTAATTTCTTTACACCAGTTAGATCCTTCTAACTGGGGCATTTTTACAGCCCAAATTTGGTGTGTTTTTCTTTGCCACTAAGCTCGTCCTCAAGCCGGCTTGGTAGCAAAGAGGGGCATCTTTAAACACCCCAAATTTTCCTCATTCATTTTCAAACACACCCCTCGTGCAGTGCCAACCCGGGTAGGTCAGTGTAGGAGTCCAACCCCAAGTTTGTGTTAGAAAATTACTATTTTACCCACTTTTATTAGGAAAATTATCATTTTACCCCTAGGTCATCCCAGACCCCAGTCAGTTAGAGTCAACCAAGCTCATTTATAAACTCAGAACAGTTAGAATATCAGTCATTTCAAGCGCATCTGAGCTCACAGTGAACAAACCATATTCATTTCTGACCATTCTTGCCAAAATGAGATCATTTCTTCAGAAATGAACTCATTTCACACTCAAATCCAAGCCAATTGTCATTGAGTCAGTCAATCCCATTCCCCAGAGTCTAGCTTGAGCTCACCAGGAGTTCAAGTGCTTCAGTTTCAGTTCAAAACCACTTCTAAGTGTAGTTGAGCTAGTGTTTGAGCTTCAATTTTGGTTCATTTCAGTATTACTGATCTTTGTTCCAACTCAAACCTAGCTCTGGTCTGTAATTCACTTCACTCCAGTGACCATTTCTCTAAAAATGACAGCTTTTCTTGACAATTCAGTCTAGAAGTTCAGTGGAGTCAGTGTCTTGTCAGTCCAGTTGAGTTCTAAAACCCAGCTCAATCCAGTTCATTTCAGTTTAATCCAGCTTACACCCCAATTTTCAGTGTCACTCTCGCCTGGTAGAGCCCAAAAACCATTTCTTGAACCATTTTGCAAATTTTATCAATTTTAACACTTTTTGAATCGGTACAAGTGTCAATCAAAGTCCAATATTCAAAATTCTCCATTCAAGGTCTGCATTTCGCATAACATTTCATGTCATTTCATATCATTTCTCAGCATTTCATAACATTTCATTTCATTTTCGAAGTCCACAACTCCAGTTTTATAAATTTCAATCCAGTTTGAGTTTTAAAAGTTTTCATAAATCAATTTCAAACCCTGGGTTTCCAAAATTGACATTTTTACCGCCCAGGATTCTAAATTTGAAAATATTTTCCCGAGAAAAATAATTTGGATTTATTTCAAACTCAAATTTTCAAATTCTAAACTGGATTTTCTTCGCAATGGGGTATGAAACTTCAAATTCTGAGCTCGTTTCAAAAACTGCCAAAAATAGCTCATTTCGTCTGAAAATTTTCTAGACTATTCTACCTCTATGATTCTCAAAATGAATTTCAAATTTGGAAAGTGAACCCACTCTAAGATGGCTCCTTCATTCATATCTACCTTTTCATTTCAAAATAAAAAAAAATGCTTTTCCTTGTAATCATTTTTTTATTTTTATTTTTTTTATTCTATCTTTTTTTTATCAATTTATTTTATCTTTTTCACCCTGTGGGACCCACAAGGGGATCACCCCCCCCCCCCTTTCTTTCTGCTTCTTTCTTTCTTCTTTTTCTTTCTTTCTTCCTTCCCTCTCCCCCTTGGTCGACCACGCCTCCTTCTCTTCTTTCTTTCTTTTTTCCCTTCCTCCCTTTTTTCATTCTTTCTTCCTCTTTCTTTCCTTCCTTCTTTCCCTCCTTTCTTTCTTTCCTTTCCCTATTGTCCAGCCACCTTAAAACCTAGTCTTTCTTTCTATTCCCTTAAGCATCTCACGCCCACCCCTTTGGACTCCTCCTCTTCTCTCTCTCTCTCTCCACTAGTCTTCTTGGTTGTAGTTCCTTCCCAAGCAAAGAGTGTCCAACAAGGTGGCAGCCATTTCCTTAAGCAGTCCAGCAGCATCAACTTCTCTCCTTCAAGTCGTTTTGCTTCAGCCGACACCTCCTTTGCAGCATCACTAACATCTATAACTCCATCCCATCAAGAAGCCGACTCCAGCCCTTCCAACAAAAGTCGCCCTTCCTATAGCCACATCAAAACAAATCATTCCCCTTGTGGATTCTTGTTTTATTTTCATATTTCACGTAGCTTCCATATTTAAATGTTTCATTAGGTTAGTTGCATTATTTCATGGTAATTTTACTTATGTAATATAGTTTTATTTGATGTTTTGTAGTGTCTTAGTCCATGCATGTAGTCCAACCATCATTTCATGTTTATTTTCTTGTCAATAAATTCTGAAAAATTATTACAGTTATATTATCTTGTTTGTTGTTTCTTTCCAAAATTTTGGATCAATTTGAGTTTCTGAACCCTATTAAATAAATCATATGTTGCCTCAAATTTTACCCTTCTTGAAATTCTAGGTTTTGTTTTAGCAGACAAGAACATCCAAGATCTCCCAGATGGATGATCCAAATCCTCCTAAAAAAATACAGTGGATCCCTGTTGGAATATATTGTTTTTAAATATTTTTTTATAATTTTCCAATAAGGTTTAGTTTCTTCTAAAAATCAAGTTTTCTCAAAACCTGTAAAAATCTTGATTTTTTCTTGGCAGGGTCTAGACCAACCCTAATCCACTGTGATGCTTCAATCTGTAGGTTGGATGTCAAAACTCTCAATAGTGAACTTATTCTTCACTATTCTCTCTGTCATTCTCCTAAATATGAGATTTTTAGGAGTATTCTAGGTATTTTTCCCGAAATTAAATTCTCTGCCTGTCAAACTCCAGTGTCTGAGAATTACAAAGATCTAATTCTCTGATAATCCTCTGCTCTCTTCCAAAACATAACCCAAATCCTAAAACTATAAAAAGAGGAATTTTTTTTCTGTTTGTCAGTGACATTATCCCAAAAATCCAGTCATTTTCACCACTGTTTGTTGTTTTTCCAATAACTATTTCCGAAACCTGTCAGTCTGCCCTAAGTCCTAGAGTCGTCGGATTTCGATTCAACTTGCCAGAGCTGTCAAAACCAGAATTAATAAAAGGAAAAAATATTTTCCTAACTGTCCTCTGTCATCCTATAAAATTTGGTAAATTTGAATGGTAGTTTAGTACCTGAAATTCAATTTAAAGTTAGCATTTTAGGCAAAATCTTGATTTTTAGTATTTCTAGTTAATTTTTTATATTAAAAAATATCAAAAATATATATTTTCGAGCTTCATTCTATTTTTAAAATTAGCCTAGGTTTCCATTCCAAATTTGGCTCAATTTCAAGTTCATTTACCTTATGTGTTAGTTTACTTTTAAATTCAGAAGCGAAAATCAGGCAAAAATGAGGTTAAATTCAATAATTTACAATATTTTTGTCATTTTAGGGTTTTTATCTTGTGAATAAGCATATCATATCATATTAGGGTTAATTTCAATATCATTTGCATTACACATTTCAACTTTTTACAAAAATTATTTCAGAAAACCCTGGTTTCAAGGCCACAGTCTTGTTATCAGGGGCATTTTGGTTATTTTGACCTCAATTTCGAAATTCCAATCTTTAATTATCTAAATTTTCATGCATATAATCATATTGTGTTTAATTTTATTTTATTTTCAAAATTCCAAATTTTATAAAAATTCTCTGAGAAAACTCTGATTTCAATGTCATCGGAGGTATTTTGGTCATTTTTACTTCAATTTCAAATTTCCAAGTTTATTTTCAAATTTTATTACTTATTTATCAATTTTTATATCAAAGAGGGTACGAATTGGGTTTATATTTGGATAATATCAGACAATTTTCAATATTTTTGGATAAATCCAGATAAACCTACATTTCTGTGCTAACATGTTTTCTAGTTTTGCAGAAACATTCAAGAAGAAGATTTGGTTATTTTATTTCTTTTCTTTTGTTAAATTCAATGTAAAAATCAATGTAATATCTGGAATAAGAGTTACTTTTCCGCTTAGAATAGGACTGCATTGCATATAGTTTAATTTCTGCAAATTTTAATATCTGATGTATCATTTATGCATATTTTTCTAAATCCACTATGGTTGACACAAATGGCATGTGCACAAGCTCTTAGGGAATTCATAAACTCGGTGGAATTCGTATTTATGGCCATAGTTAGAATACAAAGAAAACCAAGATTTGTGATATTCGTATTAGCCACATTCAGCCTACACTCTTATATGTGTTCTAATGTTGTCAAAAAACTCTTATAGTGATTCAATTATGCATATATGTATTCTTAGGTTGTCAAAAAACTTTTATAGTGATTCAAGCATGCATATATGTGTTCTAAGGAAGTCAAACAATTTCATAGTGATGAAATTATGCTTTTATATATATGTTCTAAGGTTGTCAAAAAACTTTCATAGTGATTCAATCATGCATATATATGTATTCTAAGGTTGTCAAAAAACTTTCATAGTGATTCAATCATGCATATATGTGTTATAAGTCAGTAAAAAAACTTTCATAGTGATGGAATCATGCTTATATGTGTTCTAATGTTGTCAAAAAACTTTCGTAGTGATTCAATCATGCATATATGTATTATAAGGCAGTCAAAAACTTTCATAGTGATGAAATCATGCTTATATGTGTTCTAATATTGTCAAAAAACTCTCATAGTGCTTCAAGCATGCATATTTGTGTTCTAAGGTTGTCAAAACTTTCATAGTGATGAAATCATGCTTATATGTGTTCTAATGTTGTCAAAAAACTCCCATAGTGATTCAATCATGCATATATGTGTTTAAAGGTTGTCAAAAAACTTTCATAGTGATTCAATCATACATATATGTGTTATAAGGCAGTCAAAAAACTTTTATAGTGATGGAATCATGCTTATATGTGTTCTAATGTTGTCAATTTTTTTTATAGTGATTCAATCATGCATATATGTGTTATAAGACAGTCAAAAACTTTCATACTGATGAAATCATGCTTATATGTGTTCTAATGTTGTCAAAAAACTCTTATAGTGATTCAATTATGCATATATGTGTTCTTAGGTTGTCAAAAAACTTTCATAGTGATTCAAGCATGCATATATGTGTTCTAAGGAAGTCAAACAATTTCATAGTGATGAAATTATGCTTTTATATATATGTTCTAAGGTTGTCAAAAAACTTTCATAGTGATTCAATCATGCATATATATATGTTCTAAGGTTGTCAAAAAACTTTCATAGTGATTCAATCACGCATATATGTGTTATAAGGCAGTCAAAAAACTTTCATAGTGATGGAATCATGCTTATATGTGTTTTAATGTTGTCAAAAAACTTTTGTAGTGATTCAATCATGCATATATGTGTTATAAGGCAGTAAAAAACTTTCATAGTGATAAAATCATACTTATATGTGTTCTAATATTGTCAAAAAACTCTCATAGTGCTTCAAGCATGCATATTTATGTTCTAAGGTTGTCAAAAACTTTCATAGTGATGAAATCATGCGTATATGTGTTCTAATGTTGTCAAAAAACTCTCATAGTGATTCAATCATGCATATATGTGTTCAAAGGTTGTCAAAAAACTTTCATAGTGATTCAATCATACATATATGTGTTATAAGGCAGTCAAAAAGCTTTTATAGAGATGGAATCATGCTTATATGTGTTCTAATATTGTCAAAAAAAATTTATAGTGATTGAATCATGCATATATGTGTTATAAGGCAGTCAAAAACTTTCATAGTGATGAAATCATGCTTATATGTGTTCTAATGCTGTCAAAAACTCTCACAGTGCTTCAAGCTTGCATATTTGTGTTCGAAGGTTGTCAAAAACTTTCATAGTGATGACATCATGGTTATATATGTTCTAATGTTGTAAAAAAACTTTCATAGTGATTCAATCATGCATATATGTGTTATAAGGTAGTCAAAAACTTTCATAGTGATGAAATCATGCTCATATGTGATGAAATCATGCATATACTAGCTTGAAATCTAACGACATGAAATAAATGACATGAAACTTTCATACCTGATAGGCAGCTGCAGACGAAGTTTTTCTGTCCTGAAAAAAGTTGCACAACTCATTACAGACAACGTCGAAAATTACTTCATGTAAATGGTCACGCATTGTATCCTTAACAAGCTGGCGAACACCATCCCAAGAATTAGCCGGGTCAATCGGATGCTTGAAGTTGATGCTGGCGGGAGAACTCTGAGAGCCCTGGATGGAGGCGGCAATGACTAATGTGGTGTTCATATTACTCTCAAACCCAAACACATGACCCTTTTTGGGTTCACCGGTTGTAGTCATCCATGCTGCAAGATCAAAAGGTGGATGCTGAGTGGAGTCATCGTCATATCGCTCTACCATCTGTTGCTCGTACGACTCCTACAAAGTAATGATTACAGTATGGATTAATAATTAAGAATTACAATATTCATGGTAACTTGTATATTACAATGTTTATTAATACAATAAATACATACCGTTGTCGTTCTCGCCTTCTCTGATACGAACTCTCCCGTGCTCTTACGTTTATGTGTTTCAACAAACACATCCTTGTAAGGCACAATGTCTCTTTTTTCTGCTTTCTGCGAAGTTAAATGATAAAAAAAATCATTTAAAAAGTATGCAACAATACTTATAAATTTGACAATATATATTGATGAGTTACCATTTTCTTCAGGTGGCTCTGTTATCATCGTAAAGTTTTTCCCTCCCTCTGCGAGAGAGAGAAACGAATTATGTGAATCAAACTCGACCAAAGTTTTGAAAATTTTCTTTTGAAAATTACTCGCCTCCGTTTTTGAAATTTGCAAGAAAAATCCATAGAATTGAACTCGCCTGTCGGTATGAGGTTCAACCGTTCATCGCGCTTTTACCAGGGATAATTGAACCAATGATCAAAAGTGTGCTTTAACTTGATTCAACTGTCTAAATCATGCTCTTTTTCCTAAAATGCACAGAGAATCATGCATGTGCTATGATTTTTTTTTTAAAATGTACATTTTGGAGAAATGATGTTTGCTTGGAATATTGAAATGTGCTTGAAAAATACTTTAGAAACGTGATGATTCTGGGAAAATCATGAATTTCATTGGAAATAAGGAATTGCATTGGAAAATAATTTTTGAAGGAAAAATTGATTCTCATGAAAATTGAAACTTTGAGAAAATCATTTTTTTTTGAGATTTGGATTGCCTTTTGAAATAAAAATCGATTTTTAAAGAAGATTTGAGAATTTTGAGAAAACCAGTTTCAGATGTAATTCAAGAATTTTGAGAAAATCGATTTTGGAGCTTTGAAAATGAAATTGAGAATGTTAAAACATTGGAAAATTATGATTTGAACTTGGAAAATATTTAAAATATTATTTAAAAGTTTAGAGTTTTGAGAAAATCAATTCCTGAGAAAGACTTAGAAAATTTTGAGAAAAGTGATTTTTCTGAAATGGAATTAGAATTTGAGTTAAAAAAAATGATGTAAATCAAATGAAATGAATGAATGACTATGGATTTGAAAGACATTTTTTTTGAGAAATTTGAGAAAATCCTTTTGTATTTTTTAGAAATGCAGTGCATGTTTGAAGTTAGCCTAAGAGTGTAGGCTGAATATTGCTAATACGAAAATCACAAATCTGGGTTTCATTCGTATTCTAACTATTGCCATAAATACGAATTTTACCGAGTTTGTCAACTCCCTAAGAGATTGTGCACATGGCATTCATGTCAACCATAGTGGATTTGAAAAATATGCATGAATTGACATACATCAGATATTGAAGTTTACGAAATCAAACTATATGCAATGCACCCTATTCTATGCAGAAATGTAATTCTTATTCCAAATATTATATTTGATATTTATATTGAATTGAATAAAAAAATGAATGAATATCTTCTTTCTGAATATCCCTGCAAAACTAGAAAATAGGTTAGCACAAAAATGTAGGTTTATCTGGATTTATCCAAAAATATCAAGAAATTATCGGATTTTATCCATATGTGAACCCTGACTCATACCTCCCTTATATAAACATAAATGATAAAAATGGATTGAAAATATGAAAATAAGATTTGAAAATTCGAAATTAGGATAAAAATAACCAAAATGCCCCTGATAACAAGACTATGGCTTTAAAATCAGGGTATTTCAGAAAGATATTTTATAAAAATGAGATTTTGAAATTCAAATAATGATAAATCAAACACAAGATGATATGATATGATATGATGAAAATACAAAAATTAAAGTTTGGAAATTCAAAATTAGGGTAAAAATGACCAAAATGCCCCTGATAAATAGTCTATGGTCTTGAAATCAGGGTTTTCTGAAATAATTTTTGTAAAAATGCAAATTTTGAAATTCCAATGAATGAAAATGATATGTAAATCAAACATAATATGATATAAAATGATTATATGCATACTACAACCCTAAAAATACAAAAATATCACAAAACTCTAAATTTCGCCTTTGATTTTAAAAGTTAACTAACACACAAGGCAAATGAACTTAGAATTGCCCCAAATTTGGCATGGAAACCTAGACTAACCCTAAAACAGAATCGAATCTGAAAATCCATTTTTTTGTCATTTTCTAATATAGAAATTAACAAAAAATTCTAGAAAAATAAGATTTTTGCCTTTTATTCTAGACCTAGCCTAATAAAAACCTAAATTCGAATAGAAACTTACCACGAAAATGCACCAAATTTTATGAGGTGACAAAGGACAGTTAGGAAAGAATTTTTTTCTTTTACAGATTTGAGATTTAACCTATGGCCGAAGATTTACAGCTCTGGCAAGTTCAGTTAGAATTAGGTGACTCTAGAACTTAAGGCAGACTGATAGGGTTTCACAAAACATCAGATAAAAATGACAAATAGTGACCAAATTGGTTGAAATTTTAGGAGAACCTTTCTGACACACATAGGAACAATTCCTTTTTTGACAGTTTCAGCATTAAACCTACGGATTGGGAGGACACAATGGATTATCAGACCTCTAATTCTGATAAAATTGGAATGACAGGGAATTAACTAGTGAACTTGTAAAATCTGGAAAAATAGAAATCCTAGTCCTAAAAATCCTGAAATTCTGGGAAATGATAGAGGCATTTATGAGTAACAACTCCTATCTAGATAGTTATAGCATCCAACCTACGGATTGGAGTGTCACAACAGATTAAGGTCAGTCTAGACCCTGACAAGCATATAACAAGCTTTTCACAGGGTTTTGCAAAATCCTATTTTTGGCAGAGATCAAATCATTTTAGAAAAATCCCAAGAAAAACAAGAAAATAGTATATTCTACCATGGATCTATTGTATTTTTTTGGGGTGAACCAGATCTCCCATGAGGAAGATCTCGAGTCCTCATGTCTGCTAAAGGGGGATTCCAGGTTTCCACAGGGTTTAAAACCCAATTCAATATTTGATTTATTAATGGGGGTTGTGGAAATCAAATCATGCTGGGTTTTTTTAAGGAATCACAGATAAACGAAACTAACCATCATAAAATTTTTGGGATTTATATAAGAAAAATCATGCATGAAATAACGATTGGACTTTGCATAAAATCAAAACCCAACTAGTGAGACATATATTATGACACTAATGAAATAAAAATGACAAGATAGGGTAAATACAAAGCCTAAGATATGCATCTAACATGACAAGAAACTAAAAGAACTCAGTGAATAGGGAGATACAGATCACATATTTTTTTTATGATTATGAAGGGAGGGTATCTGATCCATGGATCAAATGAATCCTCTTCCCTTAATCACTTTGTTTCATGATGGATCATGAAACAACTCTTTTAGCTACACGAATCCAACCTCAAAACGTATTCACATGCTATACATAAACTGATGATAATAATGATAAAACAAGCATAATATCAATTTTTTTACCTTAGAAAGGGGGAAACTCCACTTGAATCGGCTGAGGATGGGCTGCAGCAATGGGTGCTTGGAACCAAGGTTGAAGGAGCTTCAGTAGGTGATAAGGCGTTGGAGCAAAGGGTGTTGCACCAGATAGAGATAATGTTTGGGTGCTGCTGAAGAGTGGAAGGAGGTAGTGAAGTTGTAATGGATGTTGCTAAGTGGTTGGAACGACTGCTGTGAGAGGGATGGCTGCACCAGTTGAGGGATTGCCACCAAAGAGGAGGTTGTTGTTGAAGACAAAGGCTGATATGCTGGATGGAATTGTGGTTGAACCTTAACCGTGTGGTGTTGAAGTGGTGGTTGAAGTGGTGGTGTGTTGCTGCCTTGAAGGTTGATGATAAAGGAGTTGAAGGTATGCTGCCACCTTGGTATGGTTGGAGCCAAGGGAAGAGAGGAAAAAAAAGATAGGGTGTGAAGGAGAGAAGAGAGTTTAGAGAATGCGAGAGAGGAAGGTGGCTGGAGATTGAGTTTGGCATGAGTTAGTGTGAGAGGTGATGTTAGGGCTGAGAGAGAGGATATGAGAGGGGAGAATGTAGCAGCCGTGTGAAGACCTCCTTTGTTAATTGGAAAGAGCTAGGGTCTAACAATGTGGGCTGGACCAAGGAGGGAAAGGAAGGAAGGAAGGAAGGAAAGGAAAAGGAAAGAAAGGGAAGAAGGAAGAAGGGAGGAAAGGAAAGAAAGAAGAGAGGGAAGAAAGGAAACAAGAAAAGAAGAGGAAAAGAGGGGGTCGACCAAGGGGAGGAAGGAAAAGAAAGAAAGGAAAAAGAAGAAAGAAAGAAAAGGAAAGGAAGAAGAAGAAGAAAAAGAAAGAAAAAAGAAAAGAAGAAAGAAAAAGAAAAGAAGAAAGGAAAGAAAAAGAGGAAAAGAAAAGGAATTCTGGAATTTTTTGTTTTATTTTTCTTTCTATTATTTTTTTTACATGTGGCGCCACCTTGGAGTGGGCCCACATGGTTTTTCAAAAAGGGTTTTAAAAGTGGGCGCAACATTGGGGTGGGCCCACACGATTTCTAAAAGAGGAAATAAATGAAACCCAAAAGGCTTCAGTGTGACACCACTTAGAGTGGGTCCCACTTATTATTTTGAAAGCTAATTTTGAAAACCAAAGGGGTGAAATGGTTTCTCAGAAAAAAATTTGGATGAAATGAGTTATTTTTGGCAACTTTGCAATAAAGCTCAAAATTTGAAATTATGTACCCCTTTGCAGAGTAGATCCAGTTTGAAATTCAAAAAATCAAGTTTGAAAAGAATCCAGATTATTTTCTCAAAAAAATATTTCCAAATTTAGAGTCCTGGGGGTAAAAATGTCAATCTTGGAAACCCAGGGTTCCAAGTTGAACTTTGAAAACTTTAAAACTCAAATCTGGATTGAATTTTTCAAAACTGAAGTTCTAGATCTCAAAAATGAAATGAAATGTAATAAAATGATGGAAAATGATGAGAAATGATATAAAATGATGTGCGAAATGCTAACCCTGGATGAAGAATTTTAGATATTAGACTCTGATTGACAGTTATACTTGTTTAGAAAGTGGTAAAATTGATAAAATTGGGCGAAATGGTTTTTGTCTCCGCCGGGGTAAGAGTGACACTGAAAATTGGGGTTTTAACTGGTTTGAACTGAAATGAACTGGAATGAACTAGGTTCTAGGGTTTCAAAACTCAACTGGACTGACAAGACACTGACTCAACTGAACTCCCAGACTGAATTGTCAAGAAATACTGTCATTTTTAGAGAAATGGTCACTAGAGTGAAGTGAATTACGAGCATGAGCTGGGTTTGAGCTGGACCAAAGATCACTAATACTAAGATAAACTAAAACTGAAGCTCAAACAGTAGCTCAATTGACTGCACTCAGCTCAATTTCAGCTGAATGAGCTAAAATGGGCTAAAATGAGCTTTTAGACACTTGGAAGTGGATTTAAACTGAAACTGGAGCACTCAAACTTCTGATGAGTTCAAGCTAGACTCAGGAGAATATGACTGACTAAGAATGATTGACTCGGAGACAATTGGCTTGGATTTGAGTGAGAAATGAGCTCATTTTTAAAGAAATGATCACATTTTTGCAGGAATGGTCAGAAATGAATATGTTTTGCTCATCTTGAGCTCAATTGAGCTAGAAATGACTAACATTCTAACTATTCTGAGTTTACAAATGAGTTTGGTTGACTCTGACTGACATGGGTCTAGGATGACTTAGGGGTAAAATAGTAATTTTCCTAATAAAAGTGGGTAAAATGGTAATTTCCTAAGACAGACTCAGGGTTGGACTCCTAAACTGACCTACCAGGGTTGACATTCACACGAGGGGGGGGGGGGGGTATCTAAGAATGGATGAGGAAAATTTGGGGTGTTTACAGATGTCTCTCTTTGCTACTAAGCCGGTTTAGGACCGAGCTTAGTGGCAAAGAAAAACACACCAAATTTGGGCTATAAAAATGCCCAAATTAGAAGGATCTAACTGGGTATGAAGAAATTAGCCCTGATGAAAATGGTAGGTATGAAATGGAGAATGACGAAGAAAGATTTGCTCCATAGAATTGAGGTTCAAGTTTTGCCCTTAACCTAGATGGGACGAGAAATACCTCATATAGAAACGAGGCTTAAACTTGACCCTTAACCTGATCGGGAAATGAAATACCTCACCAGAATGAGGCCCAGGTTTAGACTCTTAACCTGATCAGGAAACGAAATACCTCATCAAAATGAGGCTCAAGTTTAGACCCTTAACCTGATTGGGAAATGAAATACCTCATCAAAATGAGGCTCAGGTTTAACCCTTAACCTGATCGGAAAATGAAATACCTCATCAAAATGAGGCTCAGGTTTAACCCCTTAACCTGATCGAAAAACAAAATACTTCATCAAAATGAGACTGAGGTTTAACCCATTAACCTGATTGAGAAACGAAATACCTCATCAAAATGAGACTCAGGTTTAGACCCTTAACCTGACCGGGAAATGAAATACCTCATCAGAATGAGGCTCAGGTTTAACCCCTTAACCTGATCGGAAAACGAAATACCTCATCAGAATGAGGCTCAGGTTTAACCCTTAACCTGATCGGAAAATGAAATACCTCATCAAAATGAGGCTTAGGTTTAACCCCTTAACTTGATCGAGAAACGAAATACCTCATCAGAATGAGGCTCAGGTTTAACCCCTTAACCTGATCGGAAAACGATGGAACCTTCGGACTTCCGCACAATGAATCCGATAGGGGTTTTGCAAAAGGATGAAATTGGGGGTCCCTAAAGCTTAAAAAGAGGTTGATTTTGGACGCCTCATTGCTGAGACTAAATAACTTTTGAAATTGATGACCTTTTGCGAGAAAATGATTGGTGGCTTAACCTCGAGCCGAAATTGGATTGTCTATGGTGGGACAGTGGGGACACATGAAAGTGTGCGAATCTGAGAGCTCAGACGCTCAGATTATACCAAAGAAGGAAAGAAATCTTGAAAACTCCTGTTATCAAGTCCTAATAAGGGATGTCAAATGATGCCAGGATGTATCAAAGTGGACATCAGACTCTCACTTCATGCTAGGATAACTAGAAAATGTTGTCAAAAATGTTTGAAAATTGTTGTTGATTCAAAGTAATTGAAAAGCGATGCACAGTGGTGCAAAAATATTTCCTCTTTTCTACCTGAAGTATTACCTCCAATTGGGCTTAACTCTGTAGAATTAAGATTCAAATTCAAATTGCTTGCGATTGACTTTCTTTCAAGTAAGTTATCAATTTCCCTGATATGACTAAAAAAGAGAGTATTCTTGATATTGTGAAAGCAATTAATGAAAAGATACTGATAAGAGAATTTCACAAAATTAAAGAAGATTCTTGGCAGATTTGGCAATTTGATATCCTTGGAGTATTTTCTCATGATGATCTTTTTGCACTCTTTTTGAGACAGAATTGGAGCTCTCTTGGGTTTTTGGGGCGAAGTTTATCGCATCATCTTTCATTTTGGAGATGTCCTGACTTTTTTTTTTTTTTTGGGAAGGGTACGTCACAAACTCCTTCAACTTGGAGATGTTTCGAGCCTTCTTTGTCTCAGGAATTATACTTATGATATTGTCGCTTTGGTTGAAAATCTCTTGACGATAGCAGAAATCAAATAACTTTTAGGGTTTGTTGGGAGGTTCATCTTATTTGCCTTCAACTTGGCGATGATCTGAACTTTTCCTGGAAGAATTTGTCACAAACTCCTTCATCTTAGAGATGATCCAAATCTTCTTTAGCTTCAGGGGTCTAACTCATCCACCAGCATTCAACTTGACGATGATTGAGAGATCCCTTTTGCAGATATTTGATTGCAACTTAAATGATTGAGGAGGTATGAAATAGAGTGGATTTTTCTTTTTTACCCAGGATATTTCAACTGCCTTATTTCCACAAGAATGATCTTTAACAATATGCCATTGACTGCGATCAATATCAATCACTTATGGCTTTGCAACAACATTGAATTTTCTTTGCCGACCATATCGAGGATTTATTCTTCATCCTTTTGGTTAGCCAATAGAAAGATTTTGAATTTTGCATTCTTCTTCGCAAAAGATTTGCTCTTTCGGAAGTAATGTTGAAGGTATTCTGAGACAAAGATTTGTGTAATAAGCGTTTTGAATCAACAAGTATTTTTGGAAATATAATGACAATATATGTTTTGGAATCCTTTTATGAGAGAGTTTACTTGATGTCGGTTTGATAAATCCATGGCTAGAGTTTGGACTTTGAAGTTTGACCAGTGGATAGACTGGATTTTATTTTGATGGACCAGCTCAAAAGCAGGATTTTTGTTTTGACTTACCAGCTCGAAAGCAGGATTCTTGTTTTGACTTACCAGCTCGAAAGCAGGATTTGTTGACCGACCAGCTCGAAAGTAGGATTTGTTGACCGACCGGCTCGAAAGCAGGATTTGTTGACCGACCAACTCAAAAGCAAGATTTGATGACCGACCAGCTCGAAAGCAGGATTTGATGACTGACCAACTCGAAAGCAGGATTTGATTGACCGACCAGCTCAAAAGCAGAATTTGTTGACCGATCAGTTTGAATGCAGGATTTGTTGACTGACCAGCTCAAAAGCAAGATTTGTGGACCGACCAGATCGAAAGCAGGATTTGATGACCGACCAGCTCAAAAGCAAGATTTGATGACCGACCAGCTCAAAAGCAGGATTTGATTGACTGACCAGCTTGAAAGCATGATTTATTAACCGACCAGCTCGAAAGCAAGATTTGTTGACCGACCAGCTCGAAAGCAGGATTTGATGAACGACCAGCTCGAAAGCAGAATTTGTTGACCGACCAGCTCGAAAGCAAGATTTAATTGAAAGGTTAATTTGACAGTTTGAAAAATGATTGACATTGATAAAAGTTGTGACTCGAAGGCTAAGAAAATGACTCATATTGGTAAGATTGTAACCCGAAGGCTTGAATTGAGAATCTGATAAAGTGGGTAGCTCAGAGGCCTGATTGACAAAATTGGATGACCGAAGGTCAAAATCGACAATTGAGAATTGAGTGACCCGAAGGTCAAAATTGAGAATTGAATGACTTAAAGGGTCAAAATCAAAGGTCGAAATTGAGGATATGAATGACCCGAATATCAAAGCTGAAAATTGGTATTGTGTTGGATGTGGAATTAATATAAAGATTGAATTTGAAAGAATGACCAACACGTATACAGGAGTTGGTAAAATAACCAATGCGAGGTTAAATTTTGTAAAAAGACCAATTTGAAAATTGGATTTGGCCAGACCGGTGTAAGACTGGGTTCGGCGAGAAAATTCGAATCGGAATTCAAATCTTAAAGGGAAAGCTAAATGAATTGGGTTTTGAAAAAAAATTGAGTCAGAACTTGGATCTTCTAGACCAATTATTAAATTGCAAAAAAGTTCGAGTAGAAGTTCAAACCTTTAAAGAAAAGCTAAGCGAATTAGATTTGTGTAAACACCCCAAATTTTTACCCCCATTCACAAACACCTGCCTCCTGTCACTGGGACCCACTCTCCATAGTCTTCAGGAAACCAAATTGTTGAAATCTAAGCCAGGGTTCTTCACAACCCAAATTTTCATAAAAAATTTAATACTTCATCCTACAATCAAGATTCAACCCTCATTTTGGCTCAATTTCAATTATCAGTTCTCATCCTCAGATAAAAATCTCCAAATTCTTTGTCTCTGCCAGAGATCCGAGATTGTAAGTCCCTCATCCAAGGTTTACATTTTACATGTCATTGCATATCATTGCATGCATTCGACATATCCTTTCATTGCATTGCACGACATTGCATGTCACTGCATCTCATCATCGAGATCCATAACTCCTGTTTGCAAAATATTAAATCCAGATTCGAGTTTTTAAAACTTTTCTTTCAAAATCAATTTCAAAACCTGAGTTTTAAATCGACATTCTTTCCATTTGTCAACCCCCAGGATCTTATATTTTAAATGTTTTCTCAGAAAACAATCTGGATTCGTTTTAAACTCAATTTCAATCAACGCCAATTCTCAGATGAGACCCATTTAGGTGGTGTCGCTTCTGGATTCCTTTAATTATCAAAAATCTCAAAATTTCAGAGTCCTAGTTGGATCAAGACTCTATCTTTCATCTTTTTGAATCTTTCCAGAACTCCATTCTGATTTTAAACCAGTTGTGGTCGTATCTTTGCACATTTCTGTCATTTTGGTCAAAATTCTAGAGTCCTAGTTGGATCAGGACTCTTTCCAGAGTCCTAGTCGGATAAGAACTCTACCTTTTACTGCCCCCTTTACCTATTTTTGAGAAAACCTATCAAAATCCTTTGTTTTGGGCTAAAATTTTAGAGTCCTAATCGAATTAAGACTCTTTCTCAGAGTCCTAATTGAATCAGGACTCTATACCGATTTCATTCATTACTCCTATTCTTTACTTGTTTTCAAAACCTCCTCATCTGATTTTCAAAATCTTCCATGTTAGCCAAAATTCTAGAGTTCTAATCATATTAGGACTCTTTCTCGGAGTCCTAATCGACTTAGGACTCTATCTTTCGTTGGTATTCTGCCTATCTTTAATCAAATCTTTCAAAATCTATCAAAATGAGTCAAAAACTTAGAGTTTTAGTTAAACCAGGACTCTATCCAAAGAGTCCCAGTTGGATCAGAACTTTGACCCTGATTTCAATTTTGCAAGAATCTTTCCAAAATGTCTTTATTTATCTTTTCAAATTTCAAAATTGTTACACCTTTATCATGGAATTTCAAAATTCTGGAATTTTATCCCAAAGTCCTGATCGAATCAGGACTCTATCCTGAGTTCATTTTCTCACTTCATTTTCACTGGTTTTCAAAAGTTCCTTTTAGAATCTCTTCATTTTATTTTTAGAAAATGAAAAATTCTCTAAGTTCTAGTCGAATTAGGACTCTTCCTCAGAGTCCTAGTCAGATCAGGACTCTGAACCAGACTTCAATTTCATCTTATTTTCACATATTTTCAAGATTCCCTCACTCATTTTCTCAGAAAATCCAAAATTTTGAGTCCTAGTTCAATTAGGACTCTGTTCCTAGAGTTTCAGTTGGATCAGAACTCTGTTTTGATTTCAATACTTGTTGTTATTTTCATTGTTTTTACAAATTCTTTCATTTGTTTTTAAAAAAGAATACCAAAAAAATCTAGAGTTTTAGTCTGATCAAGACTATGTCCCAGAGTCCTAATCTAGTTAGGAGTCTATTTTGAGTTTGTTTTCACTTCCATTTTTATTCATTTTCATTTGTTTTTCAAAAATTAGGTTATTTTCCAGAGTTCTAGTTGGTTCAGAACTCTGTTTCAGAGTTTCGGTTGAGTTAGGACTCTAACCCTGACTGTATTTTCTGATTTATTTTACCAGTTCTGAAAAAATCTTTCAAAACTTTCATCATTTGGCTTTCAAAATTTTAAAATCACAGAGTCCTAATTGGTTTAGGACTCTGGCCCAGAGTTTCAGTTCGCTTAGAACTCTATTTTCAAAACCTTTGAATTTCATCTATTGATTTTAACCACTTTTCAAAGCCATTTTCAGTCTTTATTTCAATTTTTTCAAAACTTAAATGTGGGGCCCACTCAGTTGGTGCCATATCTGGAGGAGTTCTGACCCAGTCAGAACTCTGTTTTATTTCAAAACTTTCAATTCCAAGTTTACTTTTGAATCTCTTTTGAAAAACTTCTCATTTTCAAGTTTTAAAATTGTTTTTGAAAATTCAAGTGGGGCCCACTCGAGGTGGTGCCACATTTGCAAAAGTTAGGGTTAGACTAGGATTAGTCAGTGTCCTAGTTAGGTTAGGGGTTTAGAAGAGTCAAAAACAATTTTGATAATTCATTTTATTTAGGTTTTAAACCATTGGTTTTAAAAGTTCAAAATAAAGCTTTAAAAAACCCAATGTGGACCCATACTAGGTGGCGCCACATTTGGAGTCTTTTTAGTTTAATTAGGGGTCTAGTTAGGTAGTAATTAGCTTAATTAGGGTTAGGGGTAGGATAGTAATCCCACATCAAAATCCCCTCCCCCCTTCTTTAGAAGTCCATCCTTTTTAGAACTCTTTTAGAAAAAACCTAAAAAAAAATCTATAAATAGATCCAATTGGGGGGGGGGGGGGTCGACCCCTATTCTTCCCCTTTTGGATTCCTGGAGCTTCTCTCTCCTCTCTCTAGCACCTCTCCTTCCTCCTTGCAGCTGCATCCACCCAAGGTGAGGTTTTACAACTTTTTTTATGCTTTTTATTAATTTTTCTTCTTATTTTACCATTATTTCACCATGGGAGTCTCTTGTTTCATGGATTTAACCATGAAATCCGTCCAAGAACCTGAAAATTGACCTAGAAAGATGATCTAACTCAGTTTGAGGGTGATTTTCAGGATTTTAATCCATTAGAATCGATGAGAGGTACGTCTTCTATGTTCTTAACCGACGAAAGATGCAATTTACTCGTTAAATTGGCTAAATCCATCATTTCAAAGGTAAAATCAATTTCCTTCATAGATTCCCTATATTTTTTTTGTCATATTAATGTTTATTTCATGTGTTTCAGGATTAAATTAAATTTCATTTTTCTGTTTAGATATTTTTTTATTGTTTTTCATTGTTAAATAATGTTTTTTTAGGGTTTTCTTAGATTTTTGTGTGTTTTGATTTTAGATCCATAGAAATCATGCTACTTCATATTTAAATATTTGTTAAAATTTTTTGATTTTTTTATATACAGTCTATGGATGTGTCAGTGAACCCTTGTAAAAAAATCATAGGTCTTGAGATTTGGGAACTCTGTTAAAAAAAATATAAAGTCGAATTATAATTTTTGTTGGTTAAAAACGTTGTTCATATTCAAGTACAACTTATAGTGGCATTATTTTTGTCATCCGAGATTTGATTCAAGATACGTAAATTGCAGTAGCTTCGTATTAGTTTCTATTATTTATTGTAATTTTCTTAAAAGTTTCCATCACTGTTTGCTATTTTTTCTTTGTCAGAGAGTTAGATCAACTTTTTAGAGCTCGTTATCTTTTATTTAAACCCTAATGCAACTTGTGTTGATCGTATCTCCCTAACCGAAGATTCGATCAACAATCCATAAAAAAGGAAATTGTTTATATGTCTATCTTATATTCAATGCCAAAATTTTAGAATTGTTTGATGATGTTTGCTATTTTTCCTTATATTTGCATCCAGAAGTGTTTGTTTTGATAGATTTTATATTTGCTAAATTCAAGTACAGATTGTCAGAATGATATCTCCCTAACCAAAGATTATTTTTCCGATCTGTATAAAGGAGAATCTTTGTTTTTCTGTCTATTATGGCTCTGTAAACTTTTATGAATTTTCATGGTGAATTGTCCCCTAATTTGGGTCTAACACTGAAACAGGTATATGCCTATAGGTAAAAATAGCATATTTTAGGATTTTTTAATAATTTTCGTATTAAAATTATGTAAAAATTTAATATTTCTATTTTCAATTTACTTTTAGGTTTATAAAGAGTGCAGATGTCGATTTTTATCAATTTTGGATATCATTTGATGCTTGGATGAGTCGAATTGCAGAATAGGGTACTCGCAGGATCCCGAAACACTAACAAAATCATGATTTTCATGATATTTCTAATTTTTTATGTATATGCTCATGTTTTTAGGG
Organism: Nuphar pumila; assembly: GCF_984573655.1. Lineage (NCBI taxonomy): Eukaryota > Viridiplantae > Streptophyta > Magnoliopsida > Nymphaeales > Nymphaeaceae > Nuphar > Nuphar pumila. The sequence continues at coordinate 73,931,950 of NC_143250.1, read as the reverse complement.
TTTGTGTATGTTTTTAATCATGTTAGGTTGTTTTTACATCCGATTTTATGTTTATTTGATTTCATTCAAACCCCAAATCCAAAGTTTTTACCAAAATAATTTCTAAAAACCTTGATTTCAAGGCCATAGTCTTGCTATCAAGGGCAATTTGGTCATTTGACCTCATTTTCAAAATTCCTAACTTAGATTTTCTTATTTTCAATCATATCATATCATATCATATTGTGTTTGATTTATTCTCATTTGAATTTCAAAATTTGCATTTTACAAAATATCTTTCTGAAAAACCCTGATTTCAAGGCCATAGTCTTGCTATCAGGGTCATTTTGGTCATTTGAACCCCAATTTCAAATTTTCAAAACTCATCTTCATATTCTCAATTCAATTTCATCATTTATGTTTATATCAGAAAAGTATGAACTAGGTTTATATTTGGATAACATTCGATAATTTCTTAGTATTTTTGGATAAATCTACATAAACCTACATTTATGTACTAACATATTTTCTAGTTTTGCAGGATTATTAAAGTGGAGGACTTAGCTTTTCATTTTATCTTTCTTTTATTCAATTCAAATATAATATCAAATGTAATATTGAAATAAAATTTACATTTTTTGCTTAGAATAGGGGGCATTGCATATAGTTTAATTATGCAAATTTCAATATCTGATGTATGCCAATTCATGCATTTTTTTACAAAACCACCATGGTCTACACAAATGGCACGTGCACAAGCTCTTAAAGAGTTGACAAACTCGGTGAAATTCGTATTCATGGCCATAGTCAGAATATGAATGGGACCCAGATTTGTGATCTTCGCATTAGCCACATTCAACCTACACTCTTAGGCTAACTTCAAAATGCACTGCATATCTCAAAAATACAAAAAGATTTTCTCAATTCTTCAAAACCATGTCTTTCAAATCCATACTCATTTATTTCATTCAATTTGCAAATTCCAATTCTAGTTCAGAGAAATCAATTTTCTCAAAATTTTCTAAGCCTTACTCAGAAATTGATTGTCTCAAAACTCTGAGCTTTCAAATGGTATTTCAAGTATTTCTCAACTTCAAATCATGATTTTCCAAGTCATAATATCTTAAATTTCAAAGTTTGAATTCAGAGAAACCAAGTTTTTCCCAAAGTTATTTGAAATTTCTCAAAAATTGATTTTCACAAAACACTTGTATTTCTTCATAAATTGATTTTCTTTTCTTCAAAAACTCTCTCCTAATCATGATTCACGATTTTCAAAGTGTTATGTTTTCCAAGAATTTTCCAAGTACTTCAAATCTCAGAAGCATACATCATGCTTTCAAATTTGCATTTTTAGAAAATCCATAGCACATGCCTGATTCTTTGTGCATTTAGGAAATATAACATCAATTTAGATAAGTTGAACAAAGCCAAGCATAGTTTTGATCCTTGGTTCAATTACCCCCTGGTAAAGACATCAGGAATGGTTGAACCTCGTACTGACAGACAAGTCTCATTCTACAGAATTTTCCCGCATTTTAAAACGGAGGTGAGTTATTTTCAAAAACTTTTCAAAGGTCAGTTTGACATGCAAAAGTAAAATTTTGTGATGATAACAGGTTTGACGACTGTGATGGGACCTATCTTCGCCTGATCAATTGTATGCTTGACTTAGTTCAAATTGTTAAAATCGTGTTCTATGGAATGTCAACTTTTATTTTCTGATATCATGTGAACCTAGGAGCCTAGACTCGAACCCGACTGACATGGATTGCATGTAGACTAGGCATAGTTTGGTAGGACCAAATTGAGGAGAAATTTTCATGCTCACATAGACTTAGGTCTAATTTAACACTTCTCAATCTAGGATTTATACGAAAATAATGTTTGCTTCTTCAAAATTTTCAAAATCTCTACTTCTTTAGGTCTTAGAGCCTTCTGTTTGCTTTCATGTGCTCATTTTTTCAAAAACCACTCCACCTATCTTTACTCGGTCTTCACGTTGCTAGGCTTTCTTCCAGAACCATAGTTCGGGACAAAGCCTCACAACTGGGCCACTTATTTGGGTTGATGCTTCCCTGCCACGTACCAAGGGCCATAGTTCAAAGTATATCGGCAGGTGCTCAAGGATGTTGGAAAACATGAACCTAGAACTAGAGAAATTAATTTTATTCCACGTACATTAGGCCTCGGCTCGAGTATATCTACATAGCATGATTGAACACAACTGATCTGAGCCTAGAGTCAGGATTAAGGTCCTACAAGCTTTTCCAAAACTGATGCATTTAAAGTCAGCTTCTTAGGGAATGTTGTACGTGCATAATTGTTTGTGCAGGATGTGATGTATTCATTTTCTATCTTATTTTGTCATATTTTTCTAATCTTTCCCAAAATATTGGACGATTTTCCAAAATACTTCATTTTCCAATTTATGAAAACCTTCTTTGTATTTTCTCAAAACCTTGAACGATTTTCTAAATTCTCCTCAATTTTCTTCAAAACTCCAGGTGATTTTCCATCCTTTCGTTCTTCTGGATCTCAAATTTCTAGCTTCATTTTTATCCTGCCTGTAATTTTTGAAAATTTTTGTATTTTCTCAAGTCTCATTCCAATTTTCTCTGTTTTCAGTCTGATGGCATACATTCAGCTTGATTCTATCTTTCCTGAGGGTCACATCTCCTACGAGATGCAACAAGGTCTTCCCGAGCATCGAGTCCTCAACACTGAATCCTTCATTTTACGGTGGTATTATTCATGGCTCAAAAAATTCTCTCGTATGTTTCCGGACCATTTGAGCGATTGTGGGTTAGAACTGGCATTCGCAGTGGGAAAGTTGACAGTCAACAACAATTTGATTCATGCCCTGGCAGAGCGGTGAAACTCGTGCACTAGTACTTTCTGGTTCTCATGGGGAGAGATGATCCTGTTGATGGATGAGTTTTTAGAGATTATAAAATTGCCAGAGCCAGTTGGTCAACCTGAAGATCCATTAAAGTAGCAGTTTTTTATCAATGTTAAGAGTCTGGATCCTAAAAATGCTTTAACTCGCATGATAGGACGAAAATCTTAGCCACTGATTGACGCAGATAGAAATGAATACATAGATTTGCTCGAGATCTACCGGCAGTATGGGGCATTCACAGAAGTCAGCTCGTTATCCAGAACAGCTCGAGAGAGAATTCAACATGAGATGGTTATATGCACTGTGGGACTGACTTTCTTCCCAGATGGACAAAATTAGGTGGACATCAGGATAGTTCAGCTCTTGCGAAGGTGGGAAAGTCGACAGACCAGCCACCTCTCTATAGCCATGGCTTCACTCACTTCACACTCGGAGAATCAATTTTAGTTGAAGGGTGCACTTATGCAGTCCTGGTTCCTTCGGCATGTGCCAACCAGAGCTAGCTCATTCAGATACGACGACGAAAAGCTTCTTTCAGTTGCACGATACAGATTCTTGATCAACAATCTCCAAGAGGAGGTCGTGTGGGACTACTTTGATCGTCAGGAATCACCTCCCAAATATACTTATGCGTATGGCAAGCGATTCAAACTACTTGGCCTATTCTTCTGCACTTACTGTCATCCAGAGCGTTGTGCCAGGCAGTTTTCTCAGAGGCAGAAACGCGTAGAAGCTCGTCTACTTTCAGAGATCATGCCAGAGTTCGATCTCCCATCAGCACAGTGGTCTGGAGCATACCATTCTGCCAGATATGGCTAAGATTCTTTTGTCAATCTTACTCTTTTTCCGGGTCCTCGGGTGTCTAATGATTATCAGGAGTGGTGGAAAATTGTTTGTCCCCTTTCTCTCTGTCAAGTTTATTATTAAATCATGTTTTCTTCAATAAAATTCCTTCCATTTTTATTCTATCATGGTTTGACGACTTCGCCTAGGTAACAAGGCGCATTTCCAGTTGTTATTTTGCAAAGAATAGCAACGCAATTATTGTGACTCTAGCGATGACTCGGTTCCTAGTGATGGGACATCTTCTCAATTGTCTACCAGATATCCAGCAAATATTTCCTATTCAAATTCATTTTCAGCATCTAACCCTCAATTTTGCCCTACAGAGAGCGTTCATGACACTTAATGGTTCAGACAAGGTCAGGAAAAAAATTGCACCAGTCGAGGGCATAGTGTACTCAATCTCAGAAGAAGAAATGGATTCCCTCCGATCAGTCCGAAGTCAAAGTCAGCAGAATGAGGACAACATTGATCCTCAGATGTATGCCCTATTTCAAAGATTGATGAAGAAAATGATAAGTGAGCAAGCTGGAGCCAGCTCAAAGAAAGTTTCCATCAAGAAGAAGGCCAATGGCCGAAAATTAAAAAAGTAGGTCAAGGTGTCCAAAAAGCATAGTCAGCATGAGGATACATCCGATGAGTCAGAGGCAGTTAATGATAATGACGAAGAATTTGAGACCCAACAGGCATTTCAGAAATCAACTCAGGGGCAAGGGTCAACCCTCAAGTTCAAAGAACAAACCGCCAATAATTCTGACCAACCACAACTCAGAGATGTGGTTAAAATGGTTAAGGATCTGCAAGCCCGCAACAAGAGCAAGAAAGTTTTTACCAGTAAAGATTTCTATGATGGTTTGGATGGGGACGACAATCTTGAGAATCTCCCCAGAAAGTTCATCAAATTTGATGGATCTGGTGACCCGAAGGCACATTTGGCTATATTTTTTGCCGAATGTGCAATGTTTAGGCAAAATAATCGGGCACTTTTCCTTTGTTTCCCTCGCAGTATGGAGGGTACAACAGCAAAATGGTAGTCGAAGCATGTAAACCCAATTGAGTTAAAAGATTTTGACAAAGTAGTAAATATGTTTATCGAGCGATTCCGCTTTAATGTTGAGGCACTTTCCACCCTCAATCACCTTTGCAGCCTCAAGCAGAAAGAGAATGAGAAGGCAAGAGAATTTATTCACCGTTGGAGGTCGGCCTGCAATAAGACGAGGGATCGTATATCATAGGGGCATGCATTATCTCTAATTCTAAGTAATTTTTCACAGCCTTTGAGAGGCCTCATTTCTACTGCACTATCCAGAACATTTATTGAATTGACAGAGAGAGCCAAATGGCTCGAATTGAGCATTGAAAATGGATTCTATGAAGGCTTTGCATTTACCAAAAGCAATAATCAGAACAAACAGAAGAAAAATGCTCATTTCACTAATTCTACCAGAAACAACAACCAGAACCATCACAAAGGACAGAACAAAGACTTTTGTTATGGTGTAGGGGGTTCAAATCCCCACAAAAATGACTCAAAAGGCAAGTCAGTCTCTCAATTCAACAAACCACTTCAGCTGGAGCAGGGACCAAAAGCCCGAAAAAAGGTGAAACATGAGGGGTGGAGCTATGACAGAAAATTCACTCTACTAGACCAATCACTCGAGACTGTGCTTGAGTACATGTTGACCAAAGACATGGTCAAATTGCCCAGGCTGGTCGATTCCCTTGTACCCATAGGGAAATTCAAGGATCAATTCTACAAGTTTCATAGAACAGTGAGGCATAACACTGAGAACTGCTTTGTTCTCAAGAACATTGTTTATTGACAAGGATCTGCTGATAGAGCGTGCAGAGGATGAATATCATGAAGCAACCATTTCTTCCTCATAACACGATAGTTATCTCTGAACAACCTTCTCAGCCGCAGGAGCACATCAGGCCATGTTCCAACCAAGACATGCAAGTCCAATATCAGGTCCTTGTGTTGCAACCCTCATTTTGGCTCAATTTCAATTATCAGTTCTCATCCTCAGATGAAAATCTTCAAATTCTTTGTCTCTGCTAGGGATCCAGGATTCCAAGTCCCTCATCCAAGGTTTACATTTTACATATCATTGCATATCACTGCATGCATTCAGCATATCATTTCATTGCATTGCACGGCATTACATGTCACTGCATCTCATCATCGAGATTCAGAACTCCTGTTTTCAAAATATTAAATCCAGATTCGAGTTTTTAAAACTTTTCTTTCGAAATCAATTTTAAAACCTGGCTTTTAAATCGATATTCTTGCCATTTGCCAACCCTCAGGATCTTATATTCTAAATGCTTTTGCATAAAACAATCTGGATTCATTTTAAACTCATTTTTAATCAATTTCAATTCTAAGATGAGACCTATTTAGGTGGTGTCGCTTCTGGATTCATTTATTTATCAAAAATCTTAAAATTTTAGAGTCCTAGTTGGATCAGGACTCTATCTTTTTATCTTTTTGAATCTTTTCATAACTTCATTCTGGCTTTTTGCTCCTCGCACAGCCTCACCGGAGCCTTTTGAAGGCTCAGTTGAAGGTTCTGGAGACCGGGTCTGGGTCAAACCCGATCCGATCTCACTCGGATCCGGATCGTGTCCAGCACACTGAGTCTGGTGTGCTGGATACATGTCGAACACGCGACGTGCCCAACACGAGTCAGACACACGGCATGTCTGACATGACACATGATTTTTTTTTCACAGGTTCTTACACTCAAAGTTATCAAAATGCCCAAGCTGGTTCACACCTAGGCTCATTAACGTGAGGCTCAGGTCGATAATCATTCTTTTTTTGCCATGGTTCTAGAAAAAGGAGCACTCATTGTGCCTAAATCAAACCACTGTAGCTCCTATTTTGAAAGAAGAGGTGTTTGAGAATTATGTTGAAAAGGAAGATTTTGAACATGTCAATGCAGTGGAAGATTTTGGTCCATCTAGCTTAACAAAAATAGACAATCTTGCTAAGATGTATTGTTCATTGAAATCATAAAATATTCAAAAGTTGAAATTTCTCAACTTTCTAGGTTCACTATTAATATATGTCAATTGGTATGGATAAATGGATAATTTGACTTCAAGGTACTCTACTGATATACTCAAGAATACAACTTAAGGTAGTAGTAAGGGGATCTGAAGATCTAAAGATACGACAAGATGGGAGTTTTTTGAAAAATGCACACAAAAGTGAGGGGCTCTCAAAAGTCCTAAGAACGAGACCTAAAACAAGAGAAATGAGCAATCACTTGTAAACATTGTTCCAAAAAAAAAAAATGAGACCTAAGTTTGTTGGGGCTTAATATTTTCTTAAGACTAGGTGATTTGCAAAAGCTCCAGTAAGGGTTTCTATGTTTCAAACCGACAAAGGCATAATATATATGCTTGCACAATGAAGGAAACTAGCCTACTTGTCTCTAAAATGCTAGGTAGAATTGCCTAATTTATGGAAAAACTAGGTTTCTCACCAGAAAACCTAAGCAATGTAAAAGAAATAATGACCTCCATGAAAAAAACACCCCAAGACAGTGTGTGATAGCAAACAAGAAAACTTCCTTGGAGATAAGATTTCTATGAGCACAAATCCTAGGAAAAAGAAATCCAAAAAAAATCTAATCCTATGCCCTAAGAATGCTAATTCCTAAGGAAATGACATCCTGTAAACACTAAATCCTAGGAAAAAAACTGAGTCCTAAAAAAAAAGTCCTATGAAAACTAATAGTAAGAAAATTGCTACCAACCCAATAGAGGAAGACTCATGTGATGGAGGAACATACTATGCTAGTTTAGCTTACCTAGGCTCAATGGGAGTTGACTAGGCCTTGCATTGGGATTAGATTAACTAATTGTATCTGGATTGGGTCATATACATAGAAGAAACGTTAGCATAAGTGAGGGGCATAATTGTCATTGTATGTGATCCATGGAGTTTATAAGTAGGCCCAGGCCCCCTCCGGAGGGCCATGCGTAGCAGCATGACACGTTTTGTATCATCCATTACTCAATTTAAAAAGACTTGAGTTTCTTTGGTCTCTCTCTCTCTCCCTCTAGTTTATAGAGAGAGAATTGGCTCTGTTTAGCCAACCCCTTTACCACTACTTTATCACCTTTTCTTCTTCATTTTTCTTATCTAAAGACGGTCTGGTATCATTTGGTATCAGAACATTGATCCTACATCAAAAACAAAAAAATTGTCTTAGCTGATTGGAGGATCTAGCCGATTTTTATGTGAAATTAGAGGAAATCGTTTGTTACATAAAGATATCCTCAATGTCTCTAGTTGAAGTGATGAAATGGCGGTTCTTAGTGGAGCATTCTTAGCCTTGGGCTAAAGCAATTTTGGGATCCTCTGTTTCATGTTTCCATATGGAACCAAAACTGACACATTCCTAAATTGAAGAGTGATATTCGGAACGGCTATAAAGAGTGATAATTGAAAGGATAGGGCAACATTTTGGATGAATTCTGAAATTTTACTAAATGATGGCATGCACTATTTCTTTGATATATACTTGGGCATTGTTTGGGAACCTTGCATTGAGATGGAAACGCCAATTTCATGTGTGGCCAAAATATGGTTTTGTCAAAATCTGGTGTTAATGATGGAGATGCCAAAAACATCTTGTGAATGATGTTCAAATATGATGCTGACGCTGCCAACTCAATGCAATGTTTTGGCAACACCACAGATCCAAGACAGCAGAGAACACTGAGAGAAACCACCAGCTCTGATTCGAAGCTCCCAGAGGCTTAGTGATTTGAAGGAAGTGATAGAGCAGATGTAGGGCTTTCAGTTCATTATTCCAGCAATGAATATACATTCTATTGGACAAAGATTGATGTTTTACACATTGGCATCGAACATTGAAAGTCTGCGGCAAGATCTTCAAGATACTGAAGTTATCGCCAACGAGAGAAAATGGATGGCTATGGTGGAAGCAGCTTGAACTCTAAATCGAAACAGGATTGTAGACCTAAATGTGTTTTAATTCGACAATAAGGCAAGGTTAGCATTTAAAATATCCCAAGCCCAGTCATACCTTTTGTTTTGGAAGCATAAACCTCCGGGTTGGATTTATTCCTGTGGAATCAACTCATTGTACTGAATTTAAAATTTAACAGTGATAAATTTTGAAAAGAGCCATTATCCCAGCAAGTTTGTACAAAGAAAAAATCAGTTCTCACCGAGCAAACCACTTATTAAATAATATAAAAACTTCTCTTTTTTCCTTATTTTGACAGGCAAACCGGGGGATAAACCCTGTAGGATTCAAACCCGAGACACTTTCAGAAACGATAGCCTCCTCAGTAATGAGGATGCAACCTAACCATCCAGCTATCACATTCAACCCCAAGAACATAAAAACTTTAGAAACCAGAATGCTTAGACATCCAGATCTGAATACAAATACACCGTGAATATTTTCAATTTTCTAGAGTCGGTTACTGTGTACGCTTTAATAAAACCTGCTAGCCTGATTTGGCATATTCAACGCCCCTCTTATTTCTCTCATAGGTGACAGATTCCACATCTCATCCACAAAGTTATAAATGATTGAATGATATGGACTCATTGGAAACATAGTAAATGGGTGGAAAGTTGACAATCATATTATCAAGCAAAATAATTCTATCATACGTCAGAAAACCAAAGAATTGGCAAATTTTCCAGCAAAACAATTCTATCATATGCCAGAAACCCAAGGACTTCCTCAGATTCTAACACTTCCTACCAACCACCGTTAATAAACAGGTAACCAAGTAATCACGTGTACAACAGAAATTCTTCTTTAAAATTTAACAACGATAATATTTCAACAATGCACAAAGATTTTCTCACTGGATTCCACTAAGCTTGACAAATTTAAAAAGTCTATAGTCTCAACTCTTACGTTTCACATGTTTACTGGGAAGACACTGCTTCTGTAATCTCTACTTGCTTTTCTTAAGATTGCATGAAGGGCACTTGTACTGCTTTATGTTCTCAGCTTTGGCCGGTGTTATCTTCACACACTTGCCATGGAACCACCTCTCGCAGATGTCACACCCAATCCAAAACTCGTCCGCATTGTAGTTGCCTCCACAACTTCCACAAAGAGTCTCACTGTGTTCATCATCTTCTTCATCATATGCATCTCCATCGACTGTTGGCTTTGAACTACTTTTAATCATCCCATCACTTGAACGCTGCAGAAAGGCAAGCAGTCAAAATTTCTTATCAATCCAAAAACCACATCATCGTTACAGTTGCCAACCTTTGTTGATGGCCTTGGTTTGCTTCCACTATCTGCACTGAGCTTTTCCTTTGCAGGCTTTCTTTCTGACACAACTTCAAAGACGGTCGGCAGATCATTGATCATGCTGAACAGACGCTTCCTACAAATATGAACAAAGTGTACGAAGGATTGAAACAGAAAAACAAAATTAAACATGATTGAAAATCACTTTACAAAGCGCAATTACCGCTAAAGTTTATATATATATATATAGGTCGTAGCGGCCTACCGCCAGTCTATTGATCATGCTGAACAGACGCTTCCTACAAATATGAACCAAGTGTACGAAGGATTGAACATGATTGAAAATCACTTCACAAAGCACAGTTACTGCTAAAGTTTATACATGTTAAGAAATATACATTGTATTATATACCTAAGTATACTAAAGTATACTTACAGATATTTTCATTTGTATTGTCTTTCTCATTGTAGTTCCAAGTATACTAAAGTATACTTACTGTGATTTAGATTTTAGTAAAAGGATACTTTAGGACAGATGACCTTTAGGGTAGAATAGGGATTTCATTTTTATTACTATTAGTCATTATTTAAGATGACTACATATTGTAATTTTATTTATTTATTTACTTTTCTTTTTTATCAAATGAGATTGACCATTAGCCATTGGGGTTTGTAACGGATAGTTTGACTAGTCAAACTAACCGTTAGGATTTGCTTTAATGGCTAGTTTGAATAGTCAAACTAGCTGTTGGGATTTGCTCTAACAGCTAATTTGACTAGTCATACTAACCGCTTTAATGACTAGTTTGAATAGTCAAACTAGCTGTTGGGATTTGCTCTAACAGCTAATTTAACTCCGCTGTGTATAACTGTTTAGTTATACACTGCCGGTCCCAAGCCCGAATAAAGGAGGGTTGCGGTAGGCCTGTGACAGCCAGCATAAAAACTTAGTCATACCCTATGAATATGAACCAATATGAGAATTTCGTTGGGGCATTTCCTATTGAGCGACGCGCTATACTCTATAGGCCCGGAGGCAGTGATAAATGGGCAAGGGTTGCTAGGTCGTCGCCCGGGTGTGGTGTCAAATAGGCAAGGGTTCCCTCACTTTGTTGGACGGGTGGAGGTAAAGAAGTTAGTCCAAGACCATAAAATTAGGTTAGCCACTTAGAACATAGGGTCTTTAACTGGTAAGTTGGTAGAGTTAGTAGATGTTATGTGTAGGAGAAAGATTGATATTTTATGTCTACAAGAGACCAAATGGGTAGGTGAGAAAGCAAAAGTGATAGAACCATGGGGATATAAAATTTGGTATACAGGAATAAATAGGAATATGAATGGAGTAGGGATTGTTATGAGTCGTGAGTTTATAAATAATGTAGTTGAGGTCTGTATGAAGGGTGATAGGATTTTACTTATTAAATTAGTATTAGGTACGGATATTATTAATATTATTAGTGTTTATGCACCTCAAGTAGGTTTAGATGATTTCATTAAGCGTCAATTTTGGGAAGATTTAGATGAAGTAGTACAAGGGATATCTTATGGAGAAAGGCTTTTCATCGGCGGTGACCTTAATGGGCATGTAGGCATTAGTAGGGATGGATTTGAGAGTATCCATGGAAGCTATGGTATAGGAGAAAGAAACGAAAGTGGAGAAAAGATTTTAGATTTTGGTTTGTCCTATGATATGATCTTAGCAAACACTTGGTTTAGGAAGAGGGAATCTCACCTAGTAACATTTATAAGTGGGGTTAATACGAGTCAAATAGATTTTTTTCTACTTAGAAAGAGAGATAGGGGTTGTTGCATCGATTGTAAGGTTATACCGGAAGAAAGTGTAGTTACACAACATAGAGTCTTAATTTTAGATATTAGAATTAGACAATGTCGCAAAAGGGATAGACATAGGATAGATCCTAGAATTAAGTTGTGGGCATTGAAAGGAGCTAAACAAGGAATGTTTGTAGAGCGGGTAGTTAAGGAAGTTGATTGGTGTCTCGAGAAAGATTCAGAATCTATGTGGAATAAGATAGCGGGTGGCATGAGAAAGGTGGCTAAGGAGGTATTGGGTGAGTCTAAAGACGGTGCACCGCTAGGTAAGGATACATCGTGGTGGAACGAGGATGCCAAATTAGCTATTAAGATTAAAAGAGAGTGTTATAGAAATCTAAGTAAAAGTCGTGATAACGAGAATTTGGAGAAGTATATGATAGCAAAGAAGGAAGCTAAAAAAGTAGTTCGGAACGCGAGGGATAAGGTATATAAGGAGGTTTATGACAAGTTGGATACCAAAGAGGGCGAGAAGGATATTTATAGGCTTGCAAAGATGAGAGATAGGAAATCGATGAATTTGGGTATGGTTAGATGTATCAAAGATGAAACACAAAGGGTTTTAGTCAAAGATGAAGAGATTAAGGAGAGATGGAAAGATTATTTTGATAAGCTATTTAATGATAGTCATGCTCAAGATCTTGGAAACTTCTCCATTCCTTTTCATGAGATAAATCGTGACTTCATGCGCAAGATTCAAAAGAAAGAAATTGCAGAGGCTTTGAAGAAAATGAAATCAAGAAGGGCAGTTGGCCCAGATGGTATACCTATCGAGGCTTGGAAATGCTTGGGAGAGAAAGGTTTAGACTGGTTGACAAATCTTTTTAACTTGATTTGGCGAACAAATAAGATGCCTAATGAGTGGAGGAAGAGTACTTTGGTGCCTTTATATAAAAATAAGGGTGATATACAAGATTGCACAAACTATCATGGCATAAAACTCATGAGTCATACTATGAAACTTTGGGAGAGGGTGATTGAGTCTAGGTTGAGGAAGGTTGTCATGATATCGGAGAATCAATTTGGTTTTATGCCTGGAAGATCAACTATGGAAGCTATACATCTTCTTAGACAACTTATTTAGAGATATAGAGAGAGGAACAAAGATTTGCATATGGTTTTTATTGATTTGGAGAAGGCTTACGATAGAGTACCTAGGGACGTTCTCTGATGGACAATGATGAAGAAAGGTGTTTCTCTCAAGTACATTAGTATAATTAAAGATATGTATGAAGGAGTAGTAACCAATGTCCGCACTTGTGGAGGGGTGACAACCAATTTTCCGATAACGGTTGGGTTACATCAAGGATCTGCTTTAAGCCCTTTCCTATTTACGATAGTGATGGATGAGCTTACGAGATCAATTCAAGAAAATGTACCGTGGTGTATGTTGTTTGCTGATGATATTGTTTTGATTGATGAGTCTAGAGCTGGGGTTAATGCTAAGTTAGAATTATGGAGACAGACATTGGAAGCAAGAGGTTTTAAGTTGAGTAAGAGTAAGACAGAATACATGGAATGTCGATTTAGTAAGCAACGAAGTAGTGATGGGAATGTAGTGAAGCTTGGTGAGCAAGAAATACTGGTGGATGATTCTTTCAAATATTTAGGATCTATCATTCAAAAGTATGGAGAAATTGATGGAGATGTAAATCATAGGATAAAGGTTGGGTGGATGAAATGGAAGAGTGCAACTGGAGTGTTGTGCGATCGTAGAATGCCATTGCGGTTGAAGGGAAAGTTTTATAGAACGACTAGTAGGTCCGCTTTACTATATGGTACGGAATGTTGGGCTGCCAAGAGACATCATATTCAAAAAATAAGTGTAGCTGAGATGCGTATGATGAGATGGATGTGTGGAAATACAATAAAAGATAAGATTCGGAATGAGGAGATACGTAAGAAGGTAGGCGTTGCACCCACTGAAAATAAGATGAGAGAGAATCGTTTACGGTGGTTTGGACATATTCGACGAAGGCCTAATGATGCTCCAATTAGAAGGATGGAGAAATGGGAAAATATATTAGTTAAAAGAGGTCGGGGTAAGCCTAGGAAGACATGGATGGAGGTGATAGGAAATTATATGAATGCTTTGAACCTCACCGAGGACATGGCATTGGATAGAAATGAATGGAGGAGAAGGATTCATGTGGAAGACCCAGAATGATTTTCTTTGTTGGTTCATATCGCCGACCCCAATTATTTTGGGATGAAGGCATAGTTGTTGTTGTTGTTGTTGTATACTAATCGTTAGAGATGGCTAGTTTGCCGACTAGTCAAACTAGCCGTTGTGTCTTCCTCTATATATTGCTCTTTCTTTTGTTGTATAGGCGTGAGAGGATGGATGTATATTGAGTGTGTGTGCATGTGTTGTAGTGAGGTTTTTCTTGTATATTTTTTTGGTTATTTCTCATCAATAAAATATTTAACTTTTTATATCTTATTGTAGAGTTTCCTAGTTCTCCACCAAAGACTCAATAAGCTGGTTATTCAAAGTAGAACAATATTTCAAGATTACCCACTCGCCAGAAAACTAGAAGGTGAATCTCACCTCGATGGATCTTAAGGAAGATACAATTTGGTGGTATAGATAGTTTGAGACACATTTGGGCACTCACAACTAGAAATCATTCCCCAAAGCACCCACTTTACGCTTTGGAACCTCATCTTTTGTCAATCATAATGTCGCATTTTCAAGAATCAGACAAACCGATGGTGTGTTCAACTCCCAAGCCCAATTTGAGAGGCTAAGTGATCTTGTGGTGTGCTGGTCCCAAGATTCACTCATTGGAACATTCACTGTTGGTCTTAGGAGCAATAGCCTCATTGAGTGCTTCAAATTGGCATGCATTGTCAAAGAGAAGCAAAACAATATGGTGGAACCATGTGACCAGGCCTTTCAACAGTGGCCAGCCTTCAAGTCGAGAAAAAAGTGCTTCAAAGATTGACAATTCAAGATTCAGCTAAGAATCCCCCCAAAAGTGGCATCTATGAAGATAGAGTTCATACATGAAGGAGAGTGTGGAGACCCAAGGCACCAAGGAAACCTCTCATCAAGAAATATTGCTACAAGAAACCACAAATGCATGTCCTAATGGCTATGAAGAAAGAGTTCACTCAAGAGGTGAATGCACAAGATTTGAGGAAGCACACATATTAGCATGTCTTTCGGTGATTCAACCATGGAGTCAAAGCAAAATATGTTCCCATGCCTTTTGTGGTTTCTCAATTAGGGAAACCCCACTACCATGTAAATAGATGAGACTAGTACAATATATAGTAGTAGTATGCTTAATTTTGAAGTTGTATTCATGTGTGTGTAGTTGGGTTGGGATTATTCATTGGATGTCGGTCCTGGGATGGCCAGATGAGTTGGATCACTATCATGTGTTGTATGGGTCGGTCATGGGGCAAGAATGAAGATAGACAAGATGAAGCCACTTGGAAGAGGGAGGATGAGCTCCTTACGCATCCTATCAAATTCTTGCCATGAGGACAAGGTAAATTTTAAGGGGGATAGATTGTTACATGTACACCACATGGGGTGGATTGGATCTCCTTATACCAAGACCTACATCCATCTTGAGAGAATTATTAGGTTTGGGTGCACTATATCTTATAAGGGATTTAGGTTCAATGCATCTCACTTGTATTAGCCTATAGAGGAAGCAGCTCATGAAAGAAACTTGCAAGAAAAGCTACATGGGGTAACTTATGTAGGAAGTCTTTCCATGAGCTATAAATAGTTAGCCCCTGCCTTGTGTTAAGATCTTTCGCTTATTAATCCAATTGTATGAATTCTCTAGAATTCTTGACAGGTTGTCCCTGCCTCTAAGTGGGAGAAGCTTTAAAGCTCTAGTTTAGCTAAAGATTGGAGAACAAACCAGAGTTACCAGTCGAGGAAGCGGGAGCGGGAAGCGAGGCACTTTCAAAAACTTAGGAAGCGGGGAAGCGTGGGACTACTTAGAAGAAAATTCCGAACCGTCTCGGAAGCGACCTAGGAAGCGAACCGGAAGCGAAGGGGAAGCGAAAAAAATGGAAAAAATGGAGAAGCAAGGGGGGAAGCGTGGGGGGAAGCATGGGGGAAGCGCGCTTCCCATAAAAGGGGGACGCTTCCCCTCACGCTTTGGAAGCGCGACGTTTCGCGCTTCCGAAGCGCGCTTCCCCTTTTACCTAGGCGCTTCCGGTAACTCTGGAACAAACTATACTTTATCCTTAACTCAACCCTACTCAATAAACCTAATATGTCCACATCCAATATCTTTTGTTCCTTTTTTTTCCTTCAAATTCCCTTAATTTCTCTAATTATTCTTCTTGATCGATCATTTCAGAAAGTACCATGAACTTATCCATGCCTAGCAATGTCCTAAAGCTCTCAACTTGGCTGGAATCCGCCCTTAGAGCCAAAGGCCCACTAGATTTTCCAGTGATAATGCACATCTCGGCCATCATCTTTAACTTCTCATCTATGGTACTAAAGTAACTAAACATCCCATTAATAGAACTGATTTTTTCTTCAGTCTCAGCACTCAAATTTTGCACCAATTCTTGTTTTCTGACATCTTGTCAAATTTCTTATATCAACCTCAAACAAGTAGCAACCACAAAATTCCAATAAGTAGCAAATTTCCAGAACACTACCGAATTATTCTACAGTCTCCATCGAGAGACAGAGTCTTGAGTCTGATCTCCACAGCAAAAAATTGATTTTCAATGAATTGACCATACAACAGTGTCCACTAGGTCTGGAAAAATATGGGACAATTCCGTGGGGATTTGGCACATGACACTAGCTATAGATGAAAACTAGCCTCGCGTGGGGAACTGTAAAACCAATTTTGGGCTTTTCATTCAAGATTGAATTTTTTGGATACTTCCAGCAATTTTTTCAGTTTTGATAGCTATATACACACAATCAGGAGTCCCTAGTCCGAATTTGAGGAGATTCCAGCAAAGATTTCCAAGGATAATTAGGTATACAAGATAAGTGATATATAACAGACAGAATTTCACTGAGTTTTTTGCCAAAAAAGGGTACAGCAACCCATCTAAATGTTGATCCAATTAGTCAATCAAATAGATCCAATTCACCTCTAATTTTGAGATCTTGGGCAAATCAAAGATAGGGAGGAGTTCCTACCTCAAATTGGCACAATTTCTAGATCGAATTTAAGGGCACACAATCAACTGACCGTTTTTGTAATAGAGGTCACTGGAAAAAATCAACAGCAACTCTTTTTTTTCGGTGATAGACTAATCTGAACGGACCTGTGTTAAGATATATATCTTTTTGTATATATATAATATTGTATATGGATATACATATATATGTATATATATTATATATTGTTTATATATATATGTGTATATATATATATTATAGACTTTAAGTCAACCATGGTTGACTTGGACTAGCTATTAGAAGCTAGTCCAACTGCTAGAAATCTAGTAGTTGAACCTAGTTTTCAAAAGCTAGTCCAAGTCAACCATGGTTGACTTAAAGTCTATAATATATTTAGGAAAATGTGTAGATGAAATAGGTGTTTAACTCGTGCTTAATCACACTGACCGCCCATCGCAAGCGCATGATGAAAGGACAATGTGAAACAAGGGTAAAAAATGCTAAAAAATAGACTTTTAAGCCAAATAAGGCTAGATAGTCCACATGGACGTGCGGCATTTTGAAATTGTTTTTTAGTGGCGCTTCAAAAGCCTAAAGCCCTTTTCACCTATTTTTGCATGTTTTTGTGTAAAAAAAGGCTGAGTGTCCATCGTGCACGCGATGGACGCTTAGCAACATCAAGTGTTCAAGCACCTACGCATCACTCTATGTATATACGTATATACATACATATATATATATATATATTATAGACTTTAAGTCAACCATGGTTGACTTAGACTAACTATTGGAAGCTAGTCCAACAGCTAGTGTGGTCTCCTTTTTCCTCTCTAATCTCCCTTATTTCCTCACTCTTCCCTTATAAATATGTGAGTGTATGTGCATAGTGAAGGTGAGAAAGTGATGGATAGATTTAGGGTCTTTGTGAGTAATATGAGTGTTTTGTAGTAAGGTTTTTTGTATTTTGAATTCTTTCTTTGTATCTTTTGAATTTCATTCTTAATAAAATTATTCATTCATAATACTTGTGTTCCATTTTATTTCTTATGGTGAGCTTGTATTCAAATACATTATATTTTGGTTCTTGGTGCTCATTCTAGAGTACATTGGGATCCATGCTCTGATCAAATCTTAATTCAAATCTACGGAATACAATCAAGAATTTTCTTATCTGTAAATTGATTGTTGCAGCTAAGCTAAATTCTGATCAAACCAGGCTCTTAAATCTCAGCTTGCCTGACTGGGACCATGATTTTGGAATACCATTTTTCAGACATCCTCAAGGACCCATGGGCTATGCAAAAGGGAAAAGGTGGTTAGTTATATGGAGACTGCACTTTTTGTCTGGGTGGTACACCTGCCACAAAAGGAATAACAAGATTTTCAAGTGGGAAGCAGTAGACATCCTATTGTTACACAGCAAGATTCGAAGTCAGTTTTTTCCCTTTGCTAGGGAGGAGCAGACTTGAGTCCCAAACATTAGCTGGATTGACCTAGCAAAATTGGATCCTTGGCTTGCTACCAATGCTCCTATTTTCTGTTTGTTTTGTTTTTTCTGACTGCCCTTTGTAACTTGGTGACATCTTGTCAACTGGCTTTCGAACTCCTTGACCCGTTGCTCGCAAATTGTCACCACCACCTACTAAAAGCTTGCCATTTGCTGGTATATTAGCAGAGGTTTGAGACATTGGTTCCAAGTTATGATGGTAAGGAAAGAGGAGTGGCAGGCGAGATTGAGAGAGAAGGTCGCCTTCATTATAATTTTAAGAAATTATCAAAGGATTAAGTAACCATTTAACCAAGTGTAATCGAAGTGCACACCTCATATTGAGGTGCAGTTTGAATGGCATTAATGAAGACTGCACCTCAGTTTGGGTCATGCGACTCATGCCCCACATCGAATCATGGCATATAGTAATGATTGATAAAGGACATGCTTGTCATCCTTTTTTGGAGAATACCTTTCCCTTCTTAGATTGAAGTGGGCTGCATTGCTCATCTCCATGAGGATCATTCTTTAAACTCCTCACAGGGGGGCTTCTAAGAACACTGGTATCAAAAGTTGAGAAATGTGTGGTAGGCAAGCTGGCTTAGGCAGACCCTAAAACTTAATTAATTGATGAACTTAAGCGTTTAAAACCATTAGAAACCAATCTGGTGATTTATTTTCCAGATCTCGTGATGACCCACTATTGCTATTTGGCTCAAGCTTTAGCTATGTAATTATGAGGCCCTGGAGTCAGATCCAGTTTTAACCTATTATATTCATACATAAAGTAAATAATGTGTAAATCCATTAGTTCCATCCTATGTCACATGGGTGCGGGTGCAGGTGCGGGTGCGGCGTAATTTTAAAATTTTTGGACACGGGGACTCGGCTATATATATATATAGATATTTTTTAAAAATATATATATATAATAATATATCCAGTGTGTGCATATATGTGGATATTGTCCTCTAAAGTTTGGCACCAGCATGAGTGTTTTTACAAACTTTGCAAATTGTACTTTTGCCCTTGCAGAAAGGGGGGTCCAGGGGCTCCCCCCGACGTGGGTCCCGCTGCGCGGTCAGCGGTCCAGCCCCCCGAATTTTTTTTTTATGGGGCTTATGTTTGAAACTCATGCTATATATATTTTTTAAAAAATATATATATAAAGATCATTTTTTTTTGTTTTTTGCCCTAAAAATGGACAATTTTTTACTGAGTCAACGTTGACCGAGTCCAAAACAAGGACGGACTCGGCCTTGACTCGTTGATTGAATCCGACTCGGCATTGACTGAGTCCGGGCCATGTCCGTGTCCGCACCCGTGTCGGGGAGTGTCGACTCGGGTGTGGTGCCTCCCTAGCCGAGTCTGTGTGACATAAGTTCCATCCAACCACATGCCTATAATAAGTTATAGAGAATATGAATCAGATCGCTTCTGGAGGATTCTAATACAATGTTTTTGAGATTGATTTACGTTCTATCATATCCTCGGCCGCCAAACCCACTCTTCCACTTTCCTCCCTTTTCACCCACCATCCCACCAATGGCTAGACACTGACCTTCACTATTTCTTACCATAAACCATATTTTCCAACAAGAGGCATTGAAAGCCAAAAATGTTCACCACTATCCAGTTTCCATTCTGGTGAAATCCATCTCTGCATAATTCCATCTAGCAATGACCGCATAAACATAACTATGACCAATGCGCACCACATATTCCCATATAGTATTGAGTCACATCATCACAACTTCATTGGAGGATTGTTTTTTTCCTGCCACCAAAGAACATATTTTTTTAAGAGATCCTATAAGGCCTTCATAGCTACCAAAAAAAGGAAACCAGCCAACATCATACGATGATTTTTCCCTTGAAAGGGATCGTCACACTTCTCTAATTCATAACATCACAATGTGGCATTCATCACCCACCAAACAGCCGTAATTTTCATCCACACTATTTTACTTATTTCATAGTTAAAGAACAAATGGGCAATACCTTCTTCATATTTATCATGGAAAAAATGCACAAACTCGCCAATTTGGATTGCATCTGTTTAAGTCTATGTCATAGGGACTCGGCAAAACGGGTGCCGCACCCGCGTCGACGCGACGCGGGTGCGGCACCCGGTGCGGTCAACCCGACCCTGGGTGCAGTCAACGCACCCAGGGTTATTTGTGTCTTTTTTTTAAACTTTAAAAAAAATTGCCCGATAAATGTGATGCTGAGGGGAGGATTAGGGCAAATTTTTGCCCTAATCCTCCCTTCCTCTCTTCCCAACCTCTCCTCCTGAAGCCTCCACCAGACCCCAACGCCACCGTCGACCACTCCGTCGGACGCCGCCGTCGGCCGCTCCTCTTCAGGTACGCTCTCTCCTCTCTGACTCCCTCTACTCTCCTCCTCTCCTCTCTAACTCTCTCTGCTCTCCTCCTCTCCTCTTCGACCCTTCCCCTGCACAAAGAGGGTGCAGAGAGGGGGCTTGGCCCCTCCCCTGCAAACAGAGAGTGCAGAGAGGGGGCTCGACCCCTCCCCTGCACAAAGAGGGCGCAATGAGGGGGCTCGGCCCCTCCCCTGCACAAAGATGGCAAAAGGAGGGGGCTCGGTCCCTCCCCTGCACAAAGAGGGATGACAGAGAGAAGGCTCAGCCCCTCCCCTGCACAAAGAGGGCAAAGGGAGGGGGCTCGGCCCCTCCCCTTGCCGCTATGTGGGCTTTCGGATGTTCGGTATGTGTTGGCTCGGGTGGGGAGTCGAAAAAGCTCTCCTTCCTGCACTGATATTTTCAATGTCGGAATCGACGGATGATGCTTCGCAGTTGCGTGGCCTTCGGGCCAGTGTTGCGACATTTACGAGGGATGCTACCTGGTTGATCTTGCCAGTAGTCTATGCTTGTCTCAAAGATTAACACTTGCATGTGTAAGTATGAACTAATTCAGACAGTGAAATTGCAAATGGCTCAATAAATCAGTTATAGTTTGTTTGATGGCACCTGCTACTCGGATAATCGTAGTAAAGCGAGAGTTAATAGCCTTGTAGATTGTTAAGTTGATTTATTTCATGCATGATGGATTGATTTGATGATATTGTGATAATTGTTTTTTATTTCATTAGTGTTAATGTTGTTAACTGATAAAACTTAAAAATTATATTATATATATAATATTTTTTTGCCGCACCCCCGCACCCAAGGTTTTTGAAAGTGCCGCACCCACACCCATGTGACATAGGTTTAAGTCTTTCGTCTATAAGCAGATGATTAGAAACAACAATTCTGAGGAGGATCGTTTCATGGTACTGTTGCATGAACCATAATAATTAACTCCAAGGAAGCTGATTCCCTTTTTCACAAATCAAACGCAAAGGTGAGTTTGAGGAAAGGAGTTAAAATGAGCAAATTTAAATCAATCTTCTTTCACTAGGTCCAATAATAGTAGACTAAGAATTGCCACCACCTCATCTAGAACATGCATACAATTGCTAGAAATAATACACAGCCTGGGGTCTTAAGCACTTCGAAAGCCTCCACGACTTGAACAGTATGAAGACTTTTGTATAATTATTTATTTGACATCTCTCAAGAAAAGATACCAAGGAGTAGTGACATGTCCATACTTAGAACCAAATTCTAAGGACTTACCATTACGAACCTCCCATTTAGCTCTCTTCATTAGAACATCAATTCCACTCTAGACTTTTCCATCCCCAATATATGACCCTAGCCTTAAGACTGAACCAAATAGACTCTGACTTGAGGTATTTGACTTGTATGAGGTGGACCCATGGACAGACATGAATTGAAGCCAACGCCGAACCCAATTTAGGCAAGCTGGAAATATCAACATTGATAAGACTTCTAATTCAGGAATTGTCCTCTAATGGGATGGACTTCTGAAAGAGATGATGCACCTTACACAAGAAACAAATGATTAACATGAACTTTGATCAACCATCCACTAGACTATATGATTTAGGATCTAATTATGTATCCAATCAAAATGTGCACAGCACCCATCTAATCTTGAATGGGATGGCAAAGAGGTTTAGGAGAGTGCTAACAAAGTCTGTTGGAGACTGCACAAACATATTTTTTAATCTTGAAACTTCTTCTAGAACTTATTTTTCCAGTTATTGCACCAGACAAATATTGGAAGACATGATCAACATGGCAAAAGTGTTTGTCTAAATCTATTTCAATCCTTTGATATTTCCTGGGATAGATTTGTAATATAAATTATAAGTTGCAAGAGTGGTGCCCTAATGGCACAAAAGAAATATAAAGAGATAAGCATTAAGATATTGGTTAACCTGATTAGAGTTCCGACCTAATTGCTTATAAGTATCAACAGAAGGGATGTCCCATAATGAGAGAACCCATTTGTTTAACACTTGAAGTGTTGCAGGTCTACTTAGCATGGTATCAAAGCATATTTGGTACCTTATTTCTCTCTTCTTTTTCTTCCTCTCATCCTTTAATTTTTATTTTTTTTTGTCCCAACTGAACCCTGAAAAGCTTGACTCAAAAAGTTGTATTATATGGAAGGAACAGATTTTACCGTTAATACAAGGACACAATCTGATTTGCTACCAACCTTGTGGTTATTTGCCCAGATCCCATTATTGTCATTTTTGTTGATAATTGCACATGGTACACTTGGATTGTCTTCCTCAAATGCAAATTTGAAAGCCCTTTCATACTAAAAAACTTCAAAGCTTATGTTGAGAATTATTTTTCTGCATATATTGGCACATATAGAAGTTCTGGAGGTGGTGAGTATATCTCCAATGTGTTTAAATCCACCTTCTAGATAAGAGGACAAAGCATGAGATATCCTATGCTAGCACACCTCAACAAAATGGTGTTCAGAACTGTAGTTAAATAATTTATGGACTGAATTATTTTACACAGTTAAATTTCTCATCAATGCATGCCCATCAATGTTTTGGATGAAATCTCCCCATACCATTCTCTCTTTGGGAAGCCTCCATATTCATTGCAAATTCTGACTGCACGTGTTATTTACATGTAGACAAATCAATCCATGATAATTTTTTTACTTCAAGCTCAAGTTTGCAGATTGTGATTATGATAATCAACATAAAGGATTCCAGCACTACAATCCATAAACTATGATGATACTCATATCTCATCATGTCATATTCGATGAGTTAATTCTGATCATCAATGGGCATGGAAAGATGCAGCTCGAGGTCTAAAAATAGAGGATTTTATATTTAGTGGAGGATTAGAGCCTAATACTACCTTGACTCCTTGAGAAGTCATAATGATGGAGACACATCTGATGCATGAGTCTCTGATGCATGAGTCCATGACAATGCATAACCTCTCCCTGAACCTAGAAACATTTCAAGTGAGAAAGCAACCAATGAATTCCATTCTGCTGTGAACAAATGGGTTGCCAAATCAATGTCACAACAAGAGGTGATTAAAAAATAATCAAGAACCATTTTTCTTTTTTGTGAAAGGCATCAAGAGGATCCATTAGATACTCTTGATTGTGATAATACTGACGACACTGATTTCAGTTCTCTACATATGACAGATCCACCATCACAAGTAGTTGGAGGCCATGATGTCTCATTGATCAATTCATAAGTCATGATTTCTCTGCTGAACTTCAGATATTTATCGCAGGATTACAACAATCCAAAGAACACCAGGCTTATGTGAAATCAAAGATAGTGTGAGATGAATTGAAGCCAACAACAACAACAACAACAACAACTACGCCTTCATCCCAAAACAATTGGGGTCGGCGATATGAACCAAAAAAGAAAATCATTCTGGGTCTTCCACATGAATCCTTCTCCTCCAATCATTTCTATCCAATGCCATGTCCTCGATAGGTTCAAAGCATTCATATCCTTTCCTATCATCTCCATCCAAGTCTTCCTAGGCCTACCCCGACCTCTTTTAACTAATATATTTTCCCATTTCTCCATCCTTCTAACTGGAGCATCATGAAAGTTTTTCACTTGTAGAGAAAAGAGAGAGAGGAAGAGAGAGAGAGAGAGGCGAAGAAGAAACACAAGGCCTTTTTCAGCTGTTACGCTTTCTATTTTCTCATTCATAGAATTGTGACCTAAAAGATGTTTTTATAATGTTACAACACAGTGATATGGATCCGGGTTTGGTGTATACAGACCCGATAGTCTAAGTTGGTTACAATACATAAGTATGGATATGTTACATGGATCGGGTCGGATCCTTTCCACCTTTTTCACCCCCCCCCCTCAAGTTGATCATGGTTTTGGACCATGAACAACTTGCCTTTAAGCATCCAAAAACGATCCTTTGTTAACCCTTTGGTAAATAGATCTGCAACTTGTCTCTCAGTATTGACGAACTCAGGCTCAATCTCTTTTTCTTCAACCTTTTGTCTCACAAAGTGTTGGTCGATCTCAATGTGCTTGGCACGACTATGATGTATTGGATTGAATGACATGTTGATAGCACTTTGGTTGTCACATAGCAAAGTAGTGTGGGAAATCTTTTCTCCTACTTCGGTTAGTAGATGCCTGATCCATGTGACTTCGGCAGTAGCAGCATTCATAGATCTATACTCAACCTCAGTGCTTGATCTAGCGATGGCCTTTTGTTTTCTACTGCTCCAAGAGACTAAATTTTTTTCGATGAAAACGCAATATCCTGATGTAGATCTTCGTTCATCAGGATCTTCTGCCCAGTCTGCATCACAATATACAGTGAGTCTGTGCTTATCTTTGCCATATGAATGTGGTGAATATATCAATCCATCTCCAATAGTCCCTTTCAGATATCTAAGGCTCCTCTTGACCGCTTTCATATGTCCAGTACGTGGTGCATGCATAAATTTAGACACTTGATTGACTGAATAAACAATATCAGGTCTGGTGAATGTGAGGTACTGTAACATTCCTATTATGCTTCGATACCTGGTGAGGTCATCACACAGATCTCCATCCTGAACGCTAATTTTTTGATGAAGCACACTCGGAGTTCCCATAGGTTGCAGTCTTGCACGCCTGCCTTGCTGAGAACGTCTACGGTGTACTTGTGATGAGTGAGTGTCAAGCCATGAGCCTGGTTATCAACTTCTACGCCAAGAAAATAACGTAGAACTCCAAGATCCTTCATTTTGAACCTCTAACCTAGTAAGTCTTTTACTTCTTGGATGTGGGTCGCAGAGTTTCCTGTGATGACAATATCATCGACATAAATTAATAACAGAGTGCTCACAGTCTGACTTCTAAAGATAAATAATGAGTGGTCCAGCATGGAACGTGAAAATCCATGTTTCTGAATCTCTAGCGAGAAGCTATCAAACCATGAGCGACATGCTTGCTTCAGATCATAGATAGCTCTTTTTAACCTGCACACATGAGTTTTACAATTTTGTTCTTGATACCCAAGGGGTTGCTCCATGTATACTTCCTCCTTTAAGTCCCCATGTAAGAATGCATTTTTTACATCAAGCAACTCAACTTCCATCCATGTTCAACCGCCAGGGAAATAATAATTCGGATTGTTCCCATTCTTACAACCGGACTGAAGGTCTCATCATAGTCTTGCCCGGATTCTTGAGTGAATCCTTTTGCCACAAGCCTTGCCTTGTACCGTTCAATAGTTTCATCTGGCTTGTACTTTATTTTGTAGACCCATTTACATCCGACAACATTTTTGTCAGGTGGTCTGGAAACAACTTCCCAGGTTCCACATTCATGCAAGGCTTGCATTTCATCATTCATGGCTTCTACCCACTTGGTAGAAGTGGCTGCCTGGTAGTACATAGTGGGCTCTTCTTCCTTATTGAGAGCAATTAAGAAGAGTTGAAAATCCAATGAGAAGTTGTTATAGCTGACCCACCTGTCAATGGGATGTCGTATGCGGTTTGATTTTCTGACCTCAAGAGTATGAGAATGAGTCGGATTGCCGTCTGAGACATGATCTGAATGACTTGATGTTGTCGATCTCTGTCTAGAATAGACAATGCCTTTGTATCTGCCTGGTACTTCTTCGGTATTCTGTGATCCCGACGTCCCAGTGTCTTCAAAACTCTCTTCTTCTTACTGCACGCAATCTGAGGAGCATGCTTCATTGGAGTCAACAAAAAGTTCTGAACTCAACCACGGATAGTAAACTTCAGTTGGCATATTCGTTGCATCAGCTCCGTCATCAAAATTTTGTTCATCAAAGACAACATTTCTTGAGATTCTAATACGTTTGTTGGTGGGATCATAACACATATATCCTTTGTAGTCATCTGCATATCCCACAAACCTACATTTATGGGCTTTGTCCTGAAACTTGTTTCTTAGAGACTGATCAATATCACATAGCAAACACAACCAAAGACAGGCAAATCATGATAACTAGGATGAGCTCCAAAAATATAGTGATAAGGAGACTTATTTTCCAGAACAACCATGGGCAGCCTATTTATTACATGCACGGCAGAATGAAAGGCTTTTGTCCACAGGTTGATAGGGAGATGACTGTCATGAAGCATACTCATGGCACTTTCAACAATATGTCTATGTTTTCGTTCAGCAATCCCATTTTGTTAAGGGGTGTGGGGGGAGGACACCCTTCTTCCTATTCCATTATTTCGAACAAAAGAAACAAAATCACGAGATGAGAATTCCCCACCTCCATCACATTGGAAAAATTGAATGGACTCAGAAAATTGATTTTTGACCAAGGAAAGAAAATTTTGAAACAAAGAGAAGACTTCCGACTTATTCTTTATGAAATATATCCAAGTGTATCGAGAATAACTATCAACAAAGATTAGATAGTATCTGCTCCCAGATCCAGAGACAATTGAGGCGGGTCCCCATACATCAGAACAAATAATCTCAAAAGGTTTTGAAGCTCTCTTATTAATGGAATGGAAAGGCAATACATGACTCTTACATGAAAGACAATTGGAACACTTATGATTTGTAATAACCTCAAATTTTGTAATTTATTTATTTAAATTTATTTGAAAACAACGAGTATTTTTCTAAATTTGGGCCTCGGATCCGTTACCGGATCCATAAAAGAACGTGTAAATAACCCACCATGGGGTATTAAAACTATACTTATAATAGTTAAATAAATAATTAATAGTAGAAAAAAAAAGGAAAAAAGAAAAGAAAAACTGAGTATTTAATGTTGGATCCGTGTTTGGATCCAAATGGATCCAACATATTGATCTAAGATCCATAAAATGGTCTTTATATCCATATCTATAATAAAAATAATAAAAATAATAATATATATAAATAAAATTTAATTTTTTTTTATTATCCGAGGATCCACAATTGGATCCATTCAGATCCAACTGATGGATCCATGCAGTTGGGGGTCGGGTTACGGGCCTCGGGTCCGGACCCGAGCCGCGCCCCTGTAAGTTTTTAAAAGGCAAGGGGCAACCCGATAAGGGTTGCCCGATAAACCCTAACAAAACAGGAAAGAGGGGGGGGGGGTTACACAGGCGTAACCGAAACCCCACCCATCTCGGCAAGAAGGGGGGGTTCGGCGATAAATGGGAGGTGGAAGAGGGGGGTCTCACCCTCTCCCCTCATCTCTCTCTCCCTTGATCTCTCTCTCCCTCTATCGCTCTCTCTGTCGAGTTGGGTGAGAGGAGGTCGCCGGCGAGCTGCGGCAGCCCACGTCCACCATTGCCGACCTCCAGTGATCTCCCCGTCACGGCAGCAACAAGAAGCAGCCCAGTTGACCGTGCCTCCAACCTCCGACCGCCGGAAAGATTGCCGGAAAACCAGCGAACAAGGTACGGGTTTTTCTTTGGGTTAAGTGAGGAAATCGAACATGGATTCGATTCCATGAAGTATTTTAGGGTGGAAGCATGTGGGTAGGTAAATCCGAGCGTTTATTCTAGGATCCATGGATGAAATCCATGTGTATTCATGTTTTTTTTATTGCGGAATAATACTCGTGTAATGGTGTTTTTACAGTAAAACAGAAGGTTGATCCACTTTCTTATGTATGTGCAGTCTAGTAGTTCTGATCCTTATGAAAAAAAAAAACCCATATTAGGGATTCTTAATGCTTGTAAATCTGGAAATAAAGCCAAAAATATAGGCGAACGTAAGGTAGGAACTTTATAAACCTGAGTATGTTTGAGTTATGCGAGCATACCTGCTGTTCTGCAAATTTCTTTTTGATTTTGGGATGCTGTCAGCAATAATAGAAAAAAAAAGAGAGTCGATAAATTTTTAGGAATAGGGTCCAGGTATTAAGTCGGCTGGGCTGTGTCCTAGACCCAGCCACTGGGTCGGCTGGGTGAGTCTGGCTGTGTGCTAGACCCAGTTTTGACTGAGGCACTTGTTCGATCCTTTTTAGATACATGTGGTGTGTTTCCTAAATTCCAGATTTCCTTAACTGTGTGTTTTTCAATGCATGTCAAGAATGTAATTTTCTGTGTAGGTCGTTTCTACTCCAAACAGAATTCTATTACCTAGAACTGTGTTAACATTAATTTGAGAAAGCATATATAGGAATACCAAATACTTGAAAAAAAACTCACTGTATACAAACTTAAACTTGTTTCACATGTATTTATTTTTCGAAAATATCTAAAACTGAAAGTTTGTTTATGACTGCACAAGATGAATTATAAACATATTATAAGGTGAATAAAGGGCTTATCACTTGTACGATTATCTTTACATGCTTGTTATTTGAGGAAATTTGTTTTCATAATTCCTTTATCTTATTTGTGAAAGGAAATACAAACCTTTTCACTTGTAAACTGATTTAAGGCATAAAGGGATCTTTTGAGTGTTGTGCTTGGTGAAATTAAATGCCAAATACCTACTTTAGTTATTGTACCATTTTTCCTAGATTTCTCATACAAATTGTTTGTATAGACCATATTAATGTTATTAGAAATTTCTGTACTAAAGTTTGTTTTGTTGCATACTTTATTGTGGTTAAGCATGATCTGATCATAGTGTAAAAACTGGAAATTTAACCTCTTGTTTTATTGTCTGGTAAGACCAGCTAGTGCATTGTTACCTTGTGTAGGGACATGGATCGGAATTTCTTTTTTTTTCATGCGATGAATATAGATTCATACTGGTTACACATTTCACAGGAATTTTGATGTGGATAATGTACGGGATTATGTGGATCAAATCTTAAGATTTGTATACACTAAATATGTTGTCATATGTTGCTGAAAGTTCAGTTTAGTGCACTAAATTCCCAGATTTTTCCTGTTATGAATGCTTCGGATATGTGCACGTTAGAATTGGAATTCGCCTTGAATAACTATGTGTGATCAAATTTCAAATGTAATGTTACACATCTTGTGGGCATGTGCAAATCTTGAATTTTTATTGCTATGCTTATGTGTATTGGCATAAGTACTCGTATGTTTTAATTGGAACAATTCATGAATGAACTCTTGCATTTGACATGAGTATGCGCATGTCATGAAAACATGCATTTAATGTGGGGGTGTGAATTTATGCTTATGCTTATGAAATTATTGATTCATGCACAACTTGCATACATGAATGCGCATTGGAAAGCATGTGAAAAGAATGCATAGTGGCATGTGATTGAGGATTAATGCTTATGAATACTGTGATGATCAAATTGGATCATCAGGGGCTGGGTGAGCCTCGAGAACTAGTTGTTCTCCGTTTTAATTATTTTGATGCATTTCAACAAATCAAATGTGAGATTTGTTGTTTTACCACCCTGTTCTATGTTGTCATGGGCGGTGGTCCCGTGAAAAGCTTAGCATGCTGATGTGCAAGCTTATGTTATTAATTCTGCATGTAAATTTGCAAACGTAAAAGAAATGAATTAATAACTAGATAAAAGAAAATAAAGAACAGTGTAATTCACTTTCTCCTTGATGTCTCTGCTTTAGTGTGGGAATCTTGGATGTTGCGGTTAGGGGAAACCGTGAGGATACAAAAATTCCGTGTGCGTTTTGTTGCCCCTGAACCCGATATTGAGGTTCTTCTCCTGGCCACGGTTTTAGGGAGAACCCGCCACTTTACCCGGGAGTGGTGTGTTAGTCACAGCTGTGAGTTTGTTTTGGTATACCAAGAAAGTGGCGCCAGTGGATGCTGTTTTCTCTGGTGTCCCCGACTTTGGATGTTGTTTTCCAAGGTTCCGATTGATGGTGTTGTTTCCTGATATCGGTCGAGGGCTGAGTTTGGAACCCGGTAATAAAATACAAATTGTGTGTGAAGCTACCCCAGGAACCCTACTTGACCTCGGGGATTGTACCCGTTTGGTGTATCCGCGGGCAATGATAAATTAAAAAGAGGAACTTAAGGATTGTGTGCATTTAATAGGACATGCATATGGAAAGAGAAAAACTTAAATGGAAGATAATAAATGGTTCATGCATTGTACATAAATCATGCATATTCTTGCTCTGCATTAGTTCATGCATGTTTACCTGTTCACTTAGTTGTTTATGTTGATCTATTTTACATTTAATTGCCTTATTGATTAAGTTGTGATCAATGTTGCATATTTCGTGTTCCCTCTTGTTAAATGTTTAATTATGCATGAATGGTTAATTGACTTAGTAATTGATTATAATCGTATTCCTCAAAATATTACATAGATCTTATTTATGCTCTTTTTCTTATTTGATTCATTAGGGAAACCTGTACGCAGAATTCTTCGGATTTCTGACCCTCTTATTTTATTGGTTTTTCTCAGGCACAGGTGATCAGTGAAGTCGACTCGCTTCTGAGGGATACGAGGGTCACATTTGTTTCAGACGACTTCACTTACGGACAGAGTGGCTCTACTGTTATTTTCTTTTAGTTCTTCTGATTTCCTGCAATTTGATATTTCATTTTTGACATGGAACATATTACTCTTATTGATTCATTAATAAAAGAATTCAGTGGATTGGTTATGATTGATAAATGTAAGTTGCTTTGTGGTGTGTGGTTATCCAACTGAAATTGGAACTGTAGGGACCCCAGGTCTCTGGGAAGTTTTCCATGACTCTTAGAAAAAAAAATTATTCTGCATTTTTCAAAGGTAGGAGTTGGGGTCGTTACATGATTGCTCTCATTCTCATTAAGACTTTCTTTTGGAATGAGATTATTAGAAACAAGTTTCTTAATGAAATGACTCCCACAATGTCCTAACCGACTATGCCATAAGAACGGCTTATTACATTCAAAAATACTAAAAACACTGGCAGAAGAAGATGAACACGACTCTAACGAAGGCTTCGAATTCAGATGAGCAGGGCGGACAGCATGACATGGAGCTTCTTCAAAGACATACATATTGCCTCGTCTTTTTCCTTCAGCGAATGTTTCCCTCGTGCGTAGGTCCTTGACCTGCACAGAGAAGGGAGTAAATTCAACTGAAGCATTATTATCATCAATAAGCTTGGAGACAGAGACGATGTTTTTCTTAATGTCAGGAGCATGAAGAACCAAGGTTTTAAAACCCGTGACTCGGAACTCGACTCGTTCTTTATTGACTCGTGACTTGGAGGGTCAACTCGGTGACTCGGACCAGGTTTTGTTAACTTTTGATTTTAAAAGAAAAACAATATATAATTTGTCTGAAACCATGTTTTTGAGTAAACAGTCTCCAAATGTCTGTAAGAATATAAAAACAACTGCAAAGAGCTATAGAGGTTTGCTTGAATAATTGAATTTGATATCTATACAAGCACTTTGACTAATTCATGACTTGAATTAAAGGATTTGGTCACCATGAGTTCAGTCTGCTACTACCTAAGGTTCCTAAAATGGCCAATCATATATGCTAGCTTGTTTTAAAAGTTGTAATTCCCTCTCTAACAAATCCATAAATGTAAAATAGGGATATATGTGCATATTGAAAGTTTACAGAATGCCCAATATCAACATAAATAAGCAATTTTCTCATGTATAAAACTATGCAGGAAATATATTAATGGCACAACTATAAAAAGACTACTAATATTTGAATATGTACAATGCTTGTTCACATAACAAATGGATGATGAAACCTAAATGTGACTTCTCATAGGCACAATTGACCCTCCATATATAGTGAGAATCATTTCTTTAAAATATTTTGCTAGAATAAGTTGATAACATAGGGTGAACAGTAGTTCGAACAACATGGCGATTTTATTCTATAGATTTAAATGCTTTTTTATCTTTAAATGATTTTTATTTTCTTTTTTATACAAAATCTGGGGGTAACCCTTGTTAAAATATATGTACTTATATATTTCGAAACTGTAATTTGAAACTCAAAAAACAAATTTCAAACATCCCAAAACTCGCCCGAGTCAGGCCGAGTCAAGCCCGAGTTTTGGCAAACCGAGTTTGCCTTGCCGGGTTGACTCGCTGGAGGGCCGAGCTGAGCCGAGTCAGTCAAGTCAACGAGTTGACTCGGCGAGTTTTAAAACACTGTGAAGAACGTCAGAAAGAGTAAGAGTGGAATGTGACATGGGAATAACAGTTTTTCCAACATGAGTAACAGGATGGTGGGATCCATCTCCAGTAACAATCTTACTTTTTCCAAAATAAGGAATAGGATTAGAAATCTTACCTGCATCACCTGTCACATGAGTTGTTGCTCCTGAGTCAACAAACCAAGTGCCTTCGTCACTCTATTTCAATTTCAACTCTGACAAGGCAGATATTAGTAGATATTTGATCTCTCCACTATCTCTGGTATTTGTGAACTTTCTTTTTGTTTCTGTCTGTGGGCCATTTCCTTTATTCTTTGGATTGTGCCAACAATTCGCCTTGATATGCCCCTTTTTGTTACAAAAGAAGCAAGTGGGGACGAATCTTGATCCCTGCGCATGGGCAGACATATTTGGAGTGGGGAGCAGACCACGCCCTCCGTATCCATTTCGCCCTTGTCCTCCTCGTCCTCGTCCTCTACCATAAGTCACTCCTGTGGCAAAAACTTCATGAGAATTTGTGTGGATGTGAGTTTCTTCAGAGAATCCCTTCAGAGTCATTTCATAATGAATCAATTTCGCCTGTAACGCATCGAAGGAAGGAAGAGCAGGAAGGCACAATAGTGAAGTGACTATCATATTGTAGTCAGATCCCAATCCACTCAGAGTTTTTTGCACCATGTCATTGTCGCTTACGGCACATCCTATTACTGCAAGTTGATCTGTGATGGTCTTTATCTTGTTCAAATATTCCATGATGGTCATGGATTCATTTCTTAACAACTGAAATTCCCTTTTAAGGAAAATCAGCCTTGCTTGAGAAACCTGCGAATACGTCTGAACCAGTCGCTCCCAGAGTTGTAGCGTTGTACAATTGTCGGGAATGGCAACTAGAACTTCTTGAGACAGGGTTAAGGTGATGTATGCAACAACTGATTGATCTTTCCTTTCCCAATTGAGAAATTCTACATTTTTGACATACACGATCGAACTCGCCCCTTTATCATCTTTCTCTTCTCTCAGGACAAATTCTGGTGGAACAAGAGTGGTTCCATCCAGGTGACCTAAGAGACCTTGACTCCTTATAAAAGGAATAATTTGTCTCTTCCAAATCAAGAAATTTGAGGTATTCAACTTTTCATAGACGAGTTGGTTGAGGAAGCTTGAAGAAAGATTTGATTGAGAGTGATAAGGGTCCATTTGAAAAAAAACAACGAGAATGTCGACCAGAGTGTTCACAAAAAGTTCAGCCTGTTTTTTTTTTTAGGATATAGAATCGCAGGTTGTCGGATGCAGGGAACTCAATTTCTGAACCTTTTCTATGCAGTCAAGAAACTGAGATTGATGAGATGAAGAATGCCTTCACACGTTAAAAGAACCCCTTTTTTTTATAAGAATAGAAATAGATAATCAAAGGATAAGTTTCACAGTATAGCAGTAAAGAATCATAAAAAAAATATTCGAATGTGAAAGACAGACTTAGAGGAGATTAGGTAAGGCAGATCAAGAAAGGAATTAAGGAGAGATTCGGTGTTTCACGTGAATCAGTTCACGTGAAACACAGTCACCCACAGTCTGTGTTCACGTAAACGTGAATCGCAGATTCACCAAAAATGAAACCCACGTGAATAGAGGTCACGTGGATCACGGTTTCACCAAGGGAAGAAACCCACGTGAGGTGTGGGTACACAGTAGATTTCAGAAAAGAGGAGAGGAAATGGAGAGGAACAGAAGAAAAGGGGAAAGGAGGAACAGAAAAAAAGGAGAAAGGGAAAGAAGAGAAAAACCTCGATTTTCCGAACTTCGCTCTTGCCGGAATCCTTCTCAGCCTTAGTCGGATCTACGCTCTGATACCATGAAAGTTTTTCACCTGTAGAGAAAAGAGAGAGACGAAGAGAGAGAGAGAGAGGCAAAGAAGAAACGCAAGGCCTTTTTCAGCTGTTACGCTTTCTATTTTCTCATTCAT
Organism: Nuphar pumila; assembly: GCF_984573655.1. NCBI lineage: Eukaryota > Viridiplantae > Streptophyta > Magnoliopsida > Nymphaeales > Nymphaeaceae > Nuphar > Nuphar pumila. Next base: position 73,897,142 of record NC_143250.1, on the reverse strand, counting down.
AGAATCGTGACCTAAAAGATGTTTTTATAATGTTATAACACAGTGATATGGATCCGGGTCTGGTGTATCCAGACCCGATAGTCTAAGCTGGTTACAATACATAAGTATGGATATGTTACATGGATCGGGTCGGATCCTTTCCACCTTTTTCACATCATTAGGCCTTCGCCGAATATGTCCAAACCACAGTAAACGATTCTCTCTCATCTTATTTTCAATGGGTGCAACGCCTACCTTCTTACGTATCTCCTCGTTCTGAATCTTATCTTTTATTGTATTTCCACACATCCATCTAAGCATACGCATCTCAGCTACACTCATTTTTTGAATATGATGTCTCTTGGCAGCCCAACATTCCGTACCATATAGTAAAGCGGGCCTAATAATCGTTCTATAAAACTTTTCCTTCAACCGCAATGGCATTCTGCGATCGCACAACACTCCAGTTGCACTTTTCCATTTCATCCACCCAATCTTTATCCTATGATTTACATCTCCATCAATTTCTCCATACTTTTGAATGATAGATCTCAAATATTTGAAACAATCATGCACCGGTATTTCTTGCTCACCAAGCTTCACTACACTCCCATCACTACTTCGTTGCTTACTAAACCGACATTCCATATCTTTTTTCTTACTCTTACTCAACTTAAAACCTCTTGCTTCCAATGTCTGTCTCCATAATTCTAACTTAGCATTAACCCCAGCTCTAGACTCATCAATCAAAACAATATCATCAGCAAACAACATATACCACGGCACATTTTCTTGAATTGATCTCGTAAGCTCATCCATCACTATAACAAATAGGAAAGGGCTTAAAGCAGATCCTTGATGTAACCCAACCGTTATAGGAAAATTGGTTGTCACCCCTCCACAAGTGCGGATATTGGTTACTACTCCTTCGTACATATCTTTAATTATACGAATGTACTTGAGAGAAACACCTTTCTTCATCATTGTCCACCAGAGAACGTCCCTAGGTACTCTATCATATGCATCCTCCAAATCAATAAAAACCATATGCAAATCTTTGTTCTTCTCTCTATATCTCTAAATAAGTTGTCTAAGAAGATGTATAGCTTCCATAGTTGATCTTCCAGGCATAAAACCAAATTGATTCTCTGATATCATGACAACCTTCCTCAACCTAGACTCAATCACCCTCTCCCAAAGTTTCATAGTATGACTCATGAGTTTTATGCCACGATAGTTTGTGTAATCTTGTATATCACCCTTATTCTTATATAGAGGCACCAAAGTACTCTTCCTCCACTCATTAGGCATCTTATTTGTCCGCCAAATCTTGTTGTTGTAAATGGGTTTATAAGATAAAGCATAAATTGATGGAAGTATCAACAAATATAAAATGAGGATGGTATCCAAAGGACTTAAAAAGTGTTTGGATTAGATTAGGAAGAAATTTTCAGACCAATCGTATAAATGAGGACTATCAAACTTGTTTCATCATTAGCAATCAGTTGTTTATGGAGCCTTGAACAAATAGATGTTAAAAATGCATGTTTGCATGGAGTTTTATATGAGGATGTGCATATGGAGCAATCCCCTGGATTCGATGAAGGCGATCCATTAACGAAGGTGTGTCAGCTACATAAAGTTCTCTATAGACTTAAGTAAACATCACATAATTGGTTTGACAGCTTTGGCAGGTTATGTGTACACATGATTTCATCAAGCAAAGCAGAACATTTTTTTTTGTTCATCACGTGGAGAAACCGCACCCAATACCAGAGACCTGGTCATCCTGGTCTTAGCCTGCTGTACCTATGATCGCCATCCCGGCAGCATGAAACCCCTTATTCCTACTTTGTAAGAGCTTTCATATTACTCTCATTCTCTTATATATGGGTAACATGGTATCATTGGGAATCGTCCTTCACTCATTATAAGGCACTCTTGAATGACAAGTTCTAAATGAAACAATTGTGGCCACTCGTAACACTTTCTTGAAATAGAAGTGAACCGTAGACCTAATCATTTGGCACTCTCACAGTGCAAGTATCGTGGCAATAAAGGTGCAGTTGCAATTTCAGTGAATTTTGTTCAGCATAGGCAAGATAAAGCATATAAAATTAGATAAACATTTTGTTCATGACAGTATTGAGAATCAGGAATTCAAGACCAGATTTATATTTGATGAATCATGAACTTTAAATCGCTGATCTATTCACTAAGTCATTGTATGTGAAGCATCTAAAAAGAACAAGCTGTACATAGTTCTTACCATTGCACAGCTTAAGAGGCATTTTTAGCCTAGGGGTATTTCAATCCTTTGTGTTCCTGAGACAGATTTTTAATATAATTGATTGTATGTTATAAGAGTTGTGTTCTCATGTTATAAATGTAATATAAAGAGATAACCTTAAGATAATAACCCTGATTAAGATGTAACCCTGATTGCCTATAAGGGGTGTCCCAAAAGAAAGAGACCCATATTGATCACATGAAAATACCTTTTCCATTTTTCTCCTTACTCTCCATGGTTCTTCACTAAATATTTTCTTATGTATTACAAGTCTACTTAGTACAAAGATCTTAAAAAGTATTATCAGTTTTCTAAGGTCAGTGTATTTTTTTATCTGTAGGCCATGTTGGTTTGACTAAATATATTGTTTATATAACTAAAATAAAAAGAGATGTTGGAGAGGGAAAAAATGAGCACTTACTCCTTTAGCTAAGGACATGATCACTTTGTCCTTGGTAAAGCATAACAAAATCCCTTGTACACAAGAACGCAACCATGGAAGAACAAACTTCGTCAACATCAAACCACCATCAACAAAATCCTCCCCAAACTACCATAAAGACATGCATTAAAGCCAGTTTGTAAGCATAATATACAAACTTGCACATAGTGGAGTTTCCAAGAACCCAAAGTATGAGCTGATGGAACCTAACTGTAAAAGTAGATTAATACAAACCTATGTAGTCAAAAGCGCTAATTGACTAATTGAGGACCCCTAAAAAGACTAATTGAGGACTAGGCGGGACTAGTCGTACTAGTCGGTACTCCAATTAAAATATAAAAAAGTACACAAAATATACATAAAAATATGCTTAATTCTTTTACTAATAAGATGTTTTCATTACACAAGTACAAAATTACACCTGCTTTCACGACATTTATTAATATACATAACCAGAATATATAGATCTATGTCACATGGGTAAGGGTACGAGAAATGGTATGGAGGTTACAACACGACAATTTCAAAAACTGTGGGTATGGGGACACAGCTATATATATATATATATATATATATATATATATAACTCCGCCTGTGTATAACTGTTTAGTTATACACTGTCGGTCCCAAGCCCGGATAAAGGAGGAGGGTTGTGGTAGGCCTGTGACAGCCAGCATAAAAACTTAGTCATACCCTATGAAAATGAACCAATATGAGAATTTCGTTGGGGCATTCCCTACTGAGCGACGCGCTGTACTCTCTAGGCCCGGAGGCAGTGATAAATGGGCAAGGGTTGCTAGGTCGTCGCCCAGAAGCGACGTGTCACACCGGCGCCCGGGTGTGGTGTCAAATAGGCAAGGGTTCCCTCACTTTGTTGGACGAGTGGGGGTAAAGAAGTTAGTCCAAGACCATAAAATTAGGTTAGCCACTTAGAACATAGGGTCTTTAACTGGTAAGTTGGTAGAGTTAGTAGATGTTATGTGTAGGAGAAAGATTGATATTTTATGTCTACAAGAGACCAAATGGGTAGGTGAGAAAGCAAAAGTGATAGAACCTTGGGGATATAAGATTTGGTATACAGGAATAAATAGGAATAGGAATGGAGTAGGGATTGTTATGAGTCATCAGTTTATAGATAATGTAGTTGAGGTCCGTAGGAAGGGTGATAGAATTTTACTTATTAAATTAGTATTAGGTACGGATAATATTAATATTATTAGTGTTTAGGCACCTCAAGTAGGTTTAGATGATTCCATTAAGTATCAATTTTGGGAAGATTTAAATGGAGTAGTACAAGGGATATCTTATGGAGAAAAGCTTTTCATCGGCGGTGACCTGAATGAACATGTAGGCATTAGTAGGGATGGATTTGAGAGTATCCATGAAGGCTATGGTATAGGAGAAAGAAATGAAAGTGGAGAAAGGATTTTAGATTTTTGTTTGTCCTATGATATGATCTTAGCAAACACTTGGTTTAGGAAGAGGGAGTCTCACCTAGTAACATTTAAAAGTGTGGTTAATACGAGTCAGATAGATTTTTTCCTACTTAGAAAGAGAGATAGGGGTTGTTGCATCGATTGTAAGGTTATACCGGGAGAAAGTGTAGCTACACAACATAGAGTCTTAATTTTAGATCTTAGAATTAGACAATGCCGAAAAAGGGATAGACATAGGATAGATCCTAGAATTAAGTGGTGGGCACTGAAAGGAGCTAAACAAGGAATGTTTGTAGAGCAGGTAGTTAAGGAAGCTGATTGGTGTCTCGAGGAGGATTCAGAATCAATGTGGAATAAGATAGCGGGTGGCATGAGAAAAGTGGCTAAGGAGGTATTGGGTGAGTCTAAAGGCGGTGCACCACTAGGTAAGGATACATCATGGTGGAACGAAGATGTCAAATTAGCTATTAAGGTTAAAAGAGAGTGTTATAGAAATCTAAGTAAGAGTCGTGATAATGAGAATTTAAAGAAGTATATAATAGCAAAAAAGGAAGCTAAAAAAGTAGTTTGAAACGCGAGGGCTAAGGTATATAAGGAGGTTTATGACAAGTTGGATACCAAAGAAGGCGAGAAGGATATTTATAGGCTTGCAAAGATGAGAGATAGGAAATCGAGGGATTTGGGTATGGTTAGATGTATCAAAGATGAAACGCAAAGGGTTTTAGTCAAAGATGAGGAGATTAAGGAGAGATGGAAAGATTATTTTGATAAGCTATTTAATGATAGTCATGCTCAAGATCTTGGAGACTTCTCCATTCCTTTTCATGAGATAAATCGTGACTTCATGCGCAAGATTCAAAAGAAAGAAATTGCAGAGGCTTTGAAGAAAATGAAATCAAGAAGGGCAGTTGGCCCAGATGGTATACCTATCGAGGCTTGGAAATGCTTGGGAGAGAAAGGTTTAGACTGGTTGACAAATCTTTTTAACTTGATTTGGCGAACAAATAAGATGCCTAATGAGTGGAGGAAGAGTACTTTGGTGCCTTTATATAAGAATAGGGGTGATATACAAGATTGCACAAACTATCGTGGTATAAAACTCATGAGTCATACTATGAAACTTTGGGAGAGGGTGATTGAGTCTAGGTTGAGGAAGGTTGTCATGATATCGGAGAATCAATTTGGTTTTATGCCTGGAAGATCAACTATGGAAGCTATACATCTCCTTAGACAACTTATTGAAAGATATAGAGAGAGGAACAAAGATTTGCATATGGTTTTTATTGATTTAGAGAAGGCATACGATAGAGTACCTAGGGACGTTTTCTGGTGGACAATGATGAAGAAAGGTGTTTCTCTCAAGTACATTAGTATAATTAAAGATATGTATGAAGGAGTAGTAACCAATGTCCGCACTTGTGGAGGGGTGACAACCAATTTTCCGATAACGGTTGGGTTACATCAAGGATCTGCTTTAAGCCCTTTCCTATTTGCGATAGTGATGGATGAGCTTATGAGATCAATTCAAGAAAATGTACCGTGGTGTATGTTGTTTGCTGATGATATTGTTTTGATTGATGAGTCTAGAGCTGGGGTTAATGCTAAGTTAGAATTATGGAGACAGACATTGGAAGCAAGAGGTTTTAAGTTGAGTAAGAGTAAGACAGAATACATGGAATGTCGATTTAGTAAGCAACGAAGTAGTGATGGGAGTGTAGTGAAGCTTGGTGAGCAAGAAATACTGGTGGATGATTCTTTCAAATATTTAGGATCTATCATTCAAAAGTACGGAGAAATTGATGGAGATGTAAATCATAGGATAAAGGTTGGGTGGATGAAATGGAAGAGTGCAACTGGAGTGTTGTGCGATCGTAGAATGCCATTGCGGTTGAAGGGAAAGTTTTATAGAACGACTAGTAGGTCCGCTTTACTATATGGTACAGAATGTTGCATCATATTCAAAAAATGAGTGTAGCTGAGATGCGTATGATGAGATGGATGTGTGGAAATACAATAAAAGATAAGATTCGGAATGAGGAGATACGTAAGAAGGTAGGCGTTGCACCCACTGAAAATAAGATGCGAGAGAATCGTTTACGGTGGTTTGGACATATTCGGCGAAGGCCTAATGATGCTCCAGTTAGAAGGTTGGAGAAATGGGAAAATATATTAGTTAAAAGAGGTCGGGGTAGGCCTAGGAAGACTTGGATGGAGATGATAGGAAAGGATATGAATGCTTTGAACCTCACCGAGGACATGGCATTGGATAGAAATGATTGGAGGAAAAGGATTCATGTGGAAGACCCAAAATGAATTTCTTTTTTGGTTCATATCGTTGACCCCAATTGTTTTGGGATGAAGGCGTAGTTGTTGTTGTTGTATATATATATATATATATATATATATATATATATATATATATATATATATATATATATAAGAGAGGAAAGAGTTTGGGTCTGGATCCACATACAATTCAGACCCAAACTCTTTCGACTCTCTCACTCTTATATCTCTTATAAAAGGGGAAGTTGAGCCTCTCTCTCTCTCTTGGATTGTTGCGGGAAGAAAAAGAAGAAAATGTACGCTCTCCCATTTGTTCCTCTTCCTCTTTCGTCCTCTTCTCCCGTCTTCCCCACCTCTTCCACTTTCCCTTTCATCTTCTTCTTCCTTCTCCTCCTGTTTCTTTTCTTCTTCTTCTTCTTTCTCTTTCTTTTTCTTCTTCCTCCCGGCCATTCACCGAGGAAAAAAAACAAAAAAAAAATGGATTGGATTGAGGTTGGACCCAACCCAATCCGGACCAGCATGTATCCGTGCTGCGTCAGGTACCAGTACCTGTGTTGGGCTGTGTCGACAAGATTACAGCTGCCTAGTTGCTGTGTCTATGTAACATAGATACATATATATAATTGTACACACACAAATATATATACATATTCAATTATTCATAATATATTCAGTATAATCAACAAAATATGCTTTCAACCTTTCACAGAAGCACAATAACACATACATATATAAATAACATATTGCATCATTCATAATGCTAAACATGTTTTCAGGCTTTTGCAGAAAAATTCATCAGAAACAAAGTAACACGCGTATATAAAAAAACATAATCAATTAAAATTAACTGTGCATGCTTTCAATGTTTCACAGAAAAATCCCAAAAGCAAAGTAGCACACACACACACACACACACACACACACACACACACACACACACACACACACACACACACACACACACACACATATATATATATAATAACTAAGTATGTTTTCATGATTTCAAAGAACAAATCACCCAAACACACATATATAATTATATATACAAAATATATATATATATAAGAATAATAAATGACTAGACCACCCTCGTGCCTAGGTGGAGGCTACTTAGTCGCGGACTAGGCGCCTTAGTCAGTGCCTAGTCGGCAAAATTGGTACCTTTTAAGGTACCCTCCTAGGAATTGCAAAGCCTAGGCGTTTTATTTATGCCTAGACCAACTAGGTGGACTAGTCGGTGCCTAGTCGGAGCTTTTGACTACATAGATACAAACATGCTGATGGATCTAACTGGAGTATTTACTGTCTCTGCAATTAGTAGTGAGGTAGGTCCCTTTATCCTTTTCTTTCCCCATACCCAAGATTATGGGGCAGGTGTATGATAAGGGCATGCACATTTAAAATGATGAGCTTAAATCAAAATAACAGCACAGTATAACATGACCCAGAGAGCCTACCTCAATAGGGTAGTGCCACCAAAGCAAGGTGTTTTAAAATGGAAAAAAAATTAGTACTCATCCATGCTGGACTAATCAAACTAAAATTAAGAGTGAAAACAATATGAGAAAATAGTAATAGATAACATCAAGAGTAACAACTTGGTAGCATATTTTCATCTAGTAACGTGGCATTTTGTATATAATCAACAATGCACTTCAATAGGAGTACAGCAATAGTTTCACATTGAGCATTTTGACAGTACGTTCCAGAGGTTCAACCTGACAACACAACTTAATTGATGGCTGATCATGAAGCAAATAATAAAGTAGAAGAGAAACCACTTATTAAAGATTAATAGGATATTTTGGATTCCATATGCGCACTCCATCATTTTAAACTGCAAAATTTGCTAAAACTACATGGTTGAAAAACCATTTGCATTTGCAAATACAAAGATCACGACTGTCAGTAACATGGAATGTGATAAGAAAGCACAATAGAGAAGACTTGACTCATCTTACACTGACAAGGTCTCTACCAACTACCAGATGGAGCAAAATTTTCTAACAGCAAGGTTGTGCCAAATGTTATCATCAAGTGGGCATCATCTTCATTTTAACGGAAGGAGGGATATGTCTTGAAAAAAAAAAAGAAACCAAGGAGGCAGTAAGGACAAAGGTGAGAGCAACTGTTCACATCTGTCACACAGACACTTCACTTAGCATGTGTATCCCATATCGACACCATACGACACTTGGACACTTCATGGACACGACATGACAATTCATGGGCACAGTCAAACCAGTTTCACACTGTCAACATCGTGTCATTGACTCATTAACTCTATTTATTTTCTTTTATGATCTTATTTACTTATTTCATATTCACTTGAATCATTTTTCATTTAAAAATTGTCATCAATTACATTACATTCAATTTACTTTCATTATTTGATGTTACTAATTATAGTGATTTAGAATTGTTGTTTTATACACACAAGCACATACATACATTTATGTGTGTGCACAGCCGTGTTCTTGTGTCCTAATTATTGGAAATTATCAAATTGTACCAAGCAAATCTGTATTGTGGCGTGCTCCTGCATCCATATCCATGTGACATAGGTTCATATTTACTAGACACAATAAGCTATTAATACAGATTGCAAAGTTTCAAATAACAGGGTGTGCCAATGAGAACCTACTAATAAGGAAATCGATTTGGAAACCATTACAGAAAGAAAAGAGATTACATCTCAATAAGGAAGCAAATACACCAAAAAGTGAACCACCTATCTTCATTAGCCTCTAGATGCAAGTGATACTTAAATCAGTTTATTGGGTTTATTGGTATATATCAGTGTTTAAAAACTCACTGAATCAACTCGGTGACTCGGCTCAACTCGGCCATTCACCAGATCAAATTATTAAATGACCTGGAACTTAACAAAACTCAGCCAAGTCATGGTTTGACTCGGCAGAGTAATACAATATATAATGTATCTTTTACATACATACATATATATAGGGGTAACGTTTGCTACCCTCTTGGGTAAGGAACCCTCTAATGAAATAATGTAATATTTTTTTTCATTTTTTTGCATAGATGTGATCTACATATGTATGAGAACCCATTTTTTTCAAGAAGCATGCATAATCAAGGATTACTTTTGATCGACTGCTTGAGCGTATTTAGCCGCAATGAGCACCGGCCTAACAAGATGCAATAACTATTCTGGCGCAGCGGCCCTTACGAGTATGATGTCTTTGAAGGCATAAATGGAACTAGTCATAGTGGGGTTTCAACAACGAGGGCATCATCATGTCATCCATACTAGCTTAGGTAAGTATTTTGCTAGAATTTTTTGTAGCATCTCCCATGTTTAATGGAGAAAATGTTACGCTTGTTCGAGGGCACAGACATGCTATTTAGGATTCGAGTAATCATTTGCCAGAAATTTTGGCATCATCTCACATGTTTTAATGAGAAAAATGCTACTTTCGTTTTTGGATAGATGTTCACTATAACGCCCTAAAATCTTCAACTTAGGACATGTAAAAATGTAACCCAATTTTTTTTAATGTAACACAACGAAAATTGTTTTGGGTTTTAAAAGTTGGACAACCCTGAGCGGGTTACAAAGATGAAAAGTTGAACTGGGCTGGATCCATTTCTAATTAGAATTTGAAACCAGATCCACCTCGACTCACATTATAAGAAAAAGCATATCCATTCCAAAATCATATCATTTCACAATGAGTTTGCGAAATTAAATTCAAACATCTCAGTCTAATTAAGATACACAAAAGTCCTAAGATCGACAAAACAAATAGAAAATATGGTTTCCGGCCTCGCCGCCACATTGCGTCATCGCATTACTTCTCAAACATCACCTACACCTCATGAAAACTGAAAAAAATGGATTCTCATTCAAAAAAAATGGATTCTCAAACATCGCCATCACCTTGCCATTTGGTTTGAGAGATAGAATCAGAGAATCCATTTGAACTTGTACACTCAAAAATATGAGAACCCTCTCATGTCTTGTCGAAAGGTGGTTCGTCATATTTTGTTACCTTTATAGATGAAAAATAGAAATGAACTCTTCGACATTTTCAAGAAGTTTGGTGCAATGGTTGAAAATCAATTCTCTAGTGCAATTAAAGCTATTTGTACTTATTTTGGTGGAGAGTATACGAGTTGCATGTTTAAGAATTTTTTGCAGTATAAAGGAATTGAACATCAAAAGACTTGTCCCTACACACCTGAGCAAAATGGTGTAGCAGATAGGGATAACTGACATCTTTTGGAGACTACTACAGCATTACTTTTTATGGAATGGTGCCTAAGAATATTGGGCATATGTAGTTTGTTTGGCAATATACCAGATCAATCGTATGTCATCAAGTGCGCTTACAAGTATATCTCCATTTAAAAATATGGATTTGTGCCTCTAATTATAGCATGTTGAAAGTTTTTGATGCACTTGCTTTGTTTTATTGACTAGTAGATATAGAGATAAACTTTCCCCATGTTCAGTAAAGTGTTGCTTTTTGGGGATTTCTCTTGAACAAAAAGGGATATAAGTGTTATGATCCAATGAAAAAGCGTGTATGGATTTCAAGGCATGTGGTATTTCATGAGGATACAACTTATTTAAGCAAAGTTGAACTTAAGGAAAAGGACTATTAAATTTTGTATGTATGGTTCAGCTTGCACATGAAAGTAGAGAGAGAAAAAGAGGAGATGCACAATCGATTGGGGCGGCACACACAGGCTCGACCTCCAAACCCTAGGCTTTATAAAATAAAACAGGTATACAATGAGCCTTGTAATATCAGAGATATTACAAGGATGTCATTAATGAAGTTCTATTAAGCATGTGTTTCATTTAACATGCCATGCGTATGGATCTGGATCCAGATCCATACGCAAACTATATTTTAACACCCTCCCTCAAGTTGTACGTGATTTTGGAGCATGTACAACTTGCTCTTCAATAGCCAAAATCGACGTCCTGTTAACCCCTTGGTAAACAGGTCTGCCACTTGATCTTCTGTTCGAACACGACGTAGTTCTATCTCCTTCATCTCGACTTTCTGCTGTATAAAATGTTGATCAATCTCAATGTGCTTCGTTCTGTTATGCTGAATAGGGTTACATGCAATGTTTATTGCGCTTTGATTGTCACATAGAAGAAATGATCGAATAATTGTCTCCCCAAGATCACTCAATAAGTGTCTAATCCATGTGGCTTCTGTCGTGCCTGCAGCCATCGATTTGTATTCAGCCTTTGTACTCGATCGTGCCACTGCCTTTTGTTTTCTGCTGCTCCATGACACTAAATTGTGTCCAATATATACACAATATGCAGAGACAGATCGTCTCTCATCTGGATCCCCTGCCCAATCTGCGTCTGTATAAGTGATGAGTTCATGTCCTCTATGCATATTATCGTTCTTGCGATAAACAAGTCTGTCTCCTATAGTTCCTTTTAAATAGCGTAGAATGCGCTTCACAGTTTCCATATGACCTTCCGTTGGAGCATGCATAAACTGGGATACCTGATTGACAGCATAAACTATATCAGGTCTGGTAAAGGTCAAGTATTGTAACATCCCCACGAGACTTCTATACGTTGTAGGGTTGACACAAAGATGACCATCTTCAGAGCTCAGCCTTTGATGTAATACACTAGGAGTATTGACTGGTTTGCAATTCATCATCCCGGCTCTTTCCAGAAGGTCAAGAGTGTATTTTTGTTGCATGAGTGTCAATGTGTCTTGTTGTCTGTTAACTTCCACACCAAGAAAGTACCTCAACTCCCCTAAATCTTTCATCTTGAAAGTTTTCATTAAAAACTGCTTCACGTCGCACATGATTATCTGAACTCCCAGTGATCACAGAAGAAATATAACAATGTCTGCCTTTTGGTAAATAAAGAGTGAGTGATCCAGATAGCATCTTCTAAAACCATAACTCTGAATTTGCATAGAGAAACTTTCAAACCAGGAACGGGATGCCTATTTCAACCCATACAGAGATTTCCTTAGTTTGCACACCCAGGCAGTAGGATCCTTCTCGGCATAACCAGGAGGTTGCTCCATATACACTTCTTCCTTTAAAATTCCATGCAAAAATGCATTTTTAACATCCATCTAGCTAAGGCTCCAACCTCGATCGACTGCTAGGGATATGATGGCACGAATAGTACCCATTTTGACTACCGGACTAAAAGTTTCATCGTAGTCTTCACCATATTGTTGTGTGAATCCTCGAGCAACAAGTCGTGCCTTATATATGTCAATACTTCCTTCAAGCTTATACTTTGTTTTATAAACCCATTTTGAGCCAACTACATTCTTTCCTTCTGACCGAGGGACTATTTCCCAAGTCTGGCATTCATGAAGACCTTCCATTTCTTCATTCATAGCTTCAGTCCAATGACGGGATTGAAGAGCTTGATTAAAACAAGTGGGTTCATCCTGTTTTGTGAGCTGAGACATAAACAACTGGAAATCAAGGGAGAAGGTTTCATAACTCACCCATCGTTGAATAGGATGCTTAATGCGTGACGGCCTTTGAGCCGGGTCATTGGTGATGCTTTCCACATTCCTCGGCTCTGTCTTTTTGTTTCGTCTAGTGTATATCTGTCCATAGAAGCGTTCTACTGGGGGTGGCTCAACTGGAGACTCAATTGGAGATAATTCAACATGCATCTGTGGGTCATTCAACTCCCTACTCAAGCCGAAGGAAGGACAATTTGTCTGACATGTTTCTTCTGTATTAGCAAAAAGATTTGCGCTCATCCATGGATCATATACTTCTAATTCTCGAGATGACAACGCTGTAGAGTCATTGACCTGAAAATTTCGTTCGTCAAAGACAACATTTTTGGAGGTCCTAATATGTTTTGTAGTAGGATCATAGCATCGATAACCTTTGTATTCATCTGCATACCCAACAAATCTGCACTTGACAGCCTTGTCCTGAAACTTATTTCGCAGAGATGAATCAATATGTACATAACATACACAACCAAAAACATGCAGCTCATCGTAAGAGGGATGTTGCCCAAATAAAGTATAATAGGGAGACTTCCGATCCAAAAGTGCCATAGGAAGACGATTTATGATATGAACAGATGTGTGAAAAACTTCTGTCCAGAGACTAACGGGCACATTGCTATCATGTAACATGCTCATCGCGCTCTCGACAATATGCCTGTGTTTCCTCTCCACAACCCCATTTTGTTGAGGAGTATGAGGGCAAGAAACATGTCGACTTATTCCTTTATCCCGAAGAAAGGCAATAAACTCATTCGATGAATACTCTCCTCCACCATCACATTGTAAATGCACAATATCACAAGCAAACTTTGTTTTGGCCATCGAATGGAATTCCCGAAATATTTGAAAAACTTCATGCTTGTGTTTTAAGAAATATATCCAAGTATAACGGGAATAAGAATCAATAAAGATAACATAGTAACGACTACCAGAAAGAGAATGAATAGGTGCGGGTCCCCAAACATCGGAACAAATAATCTCAAATGGCTTTGAAGCTCTTTTATTTATAATATGAAAAGGAAGAACATGACTTTTGCAGAGTTCGCATGAAGAACATTTATTATTATTATCAAAAAATGAACATAGACTAGACTCTGGAAGGAGACCATCAGATACAAGATTTTCAACGAAACCCCGACTACAATGTCTCAAACGGCTATGCCAAATATCTGGCTTATTACAATGAGATGAATTAAAAACTTCCAATGAAGGGAAAAACAAAGACTCCGAAGGCGAAGACACTAAAGAATGCTTGGACGACTTCAACTGGAGAACTGGGACTGAAGACGAAGACACTGAAGGAATCTCCTTGAAGACGTACATGTTTCCTTGTCGCTCCCCATTAGCGAACGTCTCCTTCGTTCGTAGATCCTTAACATAAACAAAAGAGGGAGTAAATTCGACGGAATAATTCATATCGTCAACAAGTTTAGCTACAGAAACAATGTTCTTTTTAATATTAGGAGCAAGAAGGACATTGGACAAGTGAAGTGAGGACTTTGACATAGGGATATGTGCACTGCCAGTATGACTAATGGAGTGATCAGTTCCATCTCCCGTAACTATACTACCTTTTTCAAAATAAGGCAATAAGTGAGATAACTTACCCGTATTACCCGTAACATGTGTGGCGGCACCTGAATCAACATACCATTCGCCTTGTTCATTTTGCTTGATCGTCATTTGTGACAATGTTGATAACAAAAGTTGTTGCACATCTGTGGATGGCACTTTTGTGTCCACAGTAGTAGCTGATTTGTTCTCAATTTTGTTTATTATTCCTCTATTCTGTAGATTAAACCAACAATCAGCTTTCACATGTCCTCTTTTGTTACATAAGAAACAAGTGGGCACTCTCCTCTGATTCCCTGTATTAAAAGCCCCTAAAATATTAGGTGTAGGCAAGATACCACGTCCTCCCTGCCCAAAACGTCTGCGGCCTCTGCCTCCTTGATGCCCTTCATTCCCTCGTCCAAAACCTACAGAAGTGTCCATGGCCAAAACTGAATGAGGACGAGCTGATTCATTTCCTTCTGCCCTTTGTTTCATAATCATCTCATGCTGGAGAAGTTTCGCTTGAAGGTCGTCAAAAGTGGGCAACTGCGGAAGGCATGATAAAGTTGTGATAAACATGTCAAAATCAGGACCCAATCCATTGAGAAGTTGTTGAACTTTATCTTTATCTGCAATAGCACTTCCAATAACCGCCAATTGATCAGTAATACTCTTCAAGTGGCCTATGTATTCCATGACTATCATGGAGCCTTTCTTCAAACTTTGAAATTCATTTTTTAAGTACATAACTCGGGCTTCTGATATCTGAGAATATGTCTGAGACAGCTTACTCCACAGATCCATACACAGTGCAATCATCTGAAAGAGTAACCAACACTTCTTGAGAGAGTGTTGATGTAAAATAAGCAACCAAAGACTGATCCCGCTTCCTCCAAGTTGTATACTCTGGATTCTTAATAGAAATGGTAATTGTGTCACCCTTCTCATCCTTGGTTTCCTGCAAAATAAGTCGTGGTGGTATAGGAACTAAAACATCCAGATGTTCATCGAGATCCTGACTCCGTATAAAAGGAAGGAATTGCCTCTTCCAAGTCAAAAAATTAGAATGAGCAAGTTTTTCTCTAACGAGCTGACTCAAGAAATTTGCAGAGGGACCGGATGACGATGAGTAATCCATATCAATGGGACAATGAATAAGCAAACAAAACGAATGGAAAGAAAACAAACAGGTTTGAGATCACTTAATCAATCAGGAGAACTTCAACAAGACATGTACCTGTGCTACCGATATCTGGAAATAACCTTTTTTTTTTGCAGATTCAGAATCGAGATTGTAAACTGTTATAATCTGCCTATAGGCGTTGCACAGGAGACGCTAAAATAGCAATAAAGGAAAGGAAAATTTTCTAGAATCAAAGAATGAATAAAAATTGACAGACGTTAGAAGTGGAAATCAAAGAGATTGTGGAAAAATTTCTGGAATCAAAGAATGAATAAAAACTGACAGACGTTAAGAGTGGAAATCAAAGAGCGATGACTGACAGTCGTCGATGGCTGCAGTCGTTGATGGCTGCAGTCGTGGATGACTGACAGTCGTCGAACGAGAATAAAAAAAAACAGACGAACCTGTTTATGAGTAGCAGACGATGGGATTGATATCACGTTAAGAATCGAGAACTAGCAGAATAAAAAATGGTGACTACAACCAAAAGAAAAATAAATCAAACAGGCTGCTACTCAGAGAGGAGAATAAGAGACGAGTTGCATAGAAAGATTGGGAGAGGAGAATAAAAAAGGGAAGACGAGCCAAAACCTGTTTCTTCAGATCTCGCTGAACACGGCCTCTAATAGGATTCCGCAACCCCAAGCTCTGATACCATATTAAATTTTGTACGTATGGTTCAACTTGCACAGGAAAGTAGAGAGAGAGAGAGGAGATGCACAATCGGCTAGGGCGGCACACACAGGCTCGACCTCCAAACCCTAGGCTTTATAAAATAAAACAGGTATACAATGAGCCTTGTATTAAGCATGTGTTTCATTTAACATGACATGCGTATGGATCTGGATCCAGATCCATACGCAAACTATATTTTAACAAGGATTTTGTAGTCTTTTTTTTCTAATACATTTTCCTGAATCAAAGGAGGTAGAGAGGAATGTAAGAGCTCAAGGGAAGATAACTCAAGAGGAAAGGGGTAGGTTTGGTCTATGCTACTCTAGAAGGCAAGATAATATAGTAGAAATATTCTTATTGGATTAGATAGAATTTGAAGAAGCAAGAAGTCCATATGTCAATTTTGATCCCCTTCTTATTGATTCAAAACACACTAGTCAAGAGTCCCATGTTGCACCTTCTCCTCCTCAAGTACATCGCACTTCTCGAGTTTTTGTTCCTCTAACTCATATTGTGTCATATGAGTCTTTCTCTTTTCATCATCGTGTTTTTCTTGTTTTAATTCACTTCTATGTCGAGCCTAGTTCCTATGCAAAGGCAACCTCAAAAGGAGTGGCAGCAGGCAAATGGCAAAGGAGTTTGAAGCTCTTGAACAAATGCAAGCATGGGACCTTGTGGGCCTTCCGCATGGCAAGAATGTAGTAAGAAGCTAGTGGGTATACAAAATCAAAACTAAGGCAGATAGATCAATCGAGATGTAAAGGCAAGACTCGTGGCTAAAGGCTATAGCCAACAATTTGGCATTGATTTCACTGAAGCCTTTCCACCAGTGGCCCACATGACCACCATAAAGACTTTACTTGCAGTGGCTACAATTCGTCAATGGAACCTTTGGAAACTTAATGTGAAGAATGTTTTTCTGAATGAAGGCTTGGAGGAGGAGATTTATATGGAATTACCTCAAGGATATTCAGATTCTCAGGGACGAATATGCAGGTTGAGAAGAGCTTTGTATGGGCTCAAGCAAGCACCACGTGTATGGTTGGAGAAATTTAGTAGTTAAGTAAAGTCCTTTGGCTTTTTGCCAAGTTATCATGACCCTGCTTTATTTGTGTCCTCTTCTAAGCCCGAGAAATGTATATTGCTCTTGTATGTTGATGATATGCTGAAAATTGTGGATACCAAGAAAAGTCTAATTGCAGTATTTGCGATGAAGGATCTAGAAAATTTGAAGTATTTCCTAAATTTGGAAGTTGCATACTCAATGAAGGGATTGAGGGGACTCTATCTATCTTAGCACAAGTGTGCCACAGATCTAGCAAAGAAGGCAAGGTTAGCATATGACTGCAGAAGAGTTGCAACTCCTATGGAAGAAAATGTCAAGTTGAGAGCTTCAAATGGAGAAAAACTAGAAGATCTTGTGCTTTATAGGCAGTTTGATATATCTGATTATTACTAGATCTGACATCACATATGCAATTCATGCAGTCAGTCAGTTTATGAATACCCAGCAGTGCTCGGAATAATCTGGTATGTGAGAGACACTATATGTTTTGGCATGTTCTTTTCGGTCTCGTCCTCCACAGACATTAGAGCATATTGTGATTCAGATTTTGGAGGATCAACTAGAGATTATCTTTTCACTACGGGATTTTGTGTTTTCTTCGGCAATTCCTTGATATCTTGGAAGAGCAAGAAGCAACAGTGTGTTTCTTTGTCCGCAGTTGAGGCAGAGTACATAGCCATGACACAAGTTTCTACATAAACTATTTGGATAAGATGGCTTCTTAAGGATCTTGGTATGGAAGTTTGTGGAAGAACTTCCTTGTATTGTGACAATATGAGTGTCATTCATATTGCTAAAAATATTGAATTTCATGAGAGGACAAAGCATATTGAGATTGATTGTCACTTTACAATGATGACATATGAAGATGGGATCATTTTATTAGAACATGTGAGCTTAAAAGAGCAAGTGGCTGATGTGTTTACAAAGAATTTAGTTCTTTCATACTTTCAGCCCTTCCTTTTCAAACTTGGGATGATTCCCTTGGCATCATCTCAAGTTTGAGAGGGAGTATTTAGAAGTGTAATATGCTTTGTATCATATATATTTCTATTTTTGTGTGTTTTCCTCCATTATTATGTACATAGATTATTTAATGAGGGCATTTATGCACTTTAACAAGTAGTTAGTGGTTATGAGCCAACAGTTTTTGTTTTGTATTGTAACAAAGAGGGGTCGTCCCCTTATATTGTATTCTCTCCATCATTTGCAAGCAATGAAGTTTTAGATAAAGGCTTTCTTCTTCTTCTCACTCTCTCTTCTTGAGTTTCTTGTTCTCTTGGCTGCTGCTCAATGGCAACCACCTTTTATTAAAAGCACCAAAACAGTGGGGAAAAAAAGAACAAGTTCCATACCAGTCAACTGGGAGATGTCAACGTGCAGGTTTTGTTAGACAACTCTTCAGTCGGGTTTGTAAGCAATATTACATCTAGTTATACGATCAATTTGTATTTGATAATAATCTGACCAAATCAATTACTAAATCCTATTCGGATTAGAATGTGGATTTTTCCTACAATCTAATCAGATTTTTGTACTAGGTGTCCATATACACAAAATCGAGCTTTTTCAGGTTTCATCTCATAACAAGAGGGCCATAGAACACCTTGAACAATGCACGTCATACATAATCCACTTTAAATGGTGTGATAATGTGAGATCAATTATATATAGAACAAGAAACACAAACACTGATTTGAATTTTTATTGGAATCCAAATATATAAGCATAGTTAGGTTCACTCCAGATTTTATCATATTATGTGAATTCCAGTTCAGCTGGATGATATAAGTCCAAATCTGGCTTCAACTCCACCTCTCATAAACACAGATCATTTTAGGCCGAATTTGGTACTACCTGGATCCAACCAAATCAGACCCCAGACTGACCAATTCACACCCCTACTGCCATCTCAATGCAAGAATATATAGATTCCAGATAATAACAATCCAAAGAGTAGAACCAAATCCATGAAATTTGGTCCAAGAATAAATAAAACTATCGTGACAAAGTTTTGAATATGAAGAGACTCATTCCTTCGAGCCACATTAAAAATAAATGCACAATTTTATTAGATAGTTTGCATATATAATTAAATATGGGCTATGTTCTCAAACTTCAAAACAAACAACGAAAATACAAATCCCACAGAGCAAATTCAGCATACTTTTTCAAGCTTATTGATAAAGTGGTGTTTTGGGTCTGAATATCATACCAGACCCGTATCCACCTGTATAGCCTTTATGTACAACTTTATATTGTTTTATTTCATTCCGGGTCTGGATATTATACCAGACCCAGACTCATATTGTACACTCAAAACATATTAATATAACCTCTTTAGGTCACGATTTCACATTAAGGAAATCGTGACAGCCGCAGCCCCTACTCTCATCTTCTTTTCTCTTTCTCACAAAACAGGTTCTGGTGGAGAATCTCACATGGTATCAGAGCCGAGATCCACATAGGGCTTGAAGGGGCTTCCAAAAGGTACGACCAGAGGTTTCTCTTTCGTTTTCTTCATCTCAGCTCCTTTCGTTTTCTTCATCTCAACTTCTTCTCTTCCATTGTTCGGAGGATTCACGTCTCACGTGAATCCCTAAAATCATCACGTCTCACGTGAATCTCTTAAACTACCCTAATTCTTACTACGTCCCACGTGAATTTCCTGTTTCACATGAATCCCTAAAGACGACCCATCTTATTCTTCATTTGGGATATTCAGACCTGGTCGTGTTCTTGCACCAGATCTGAACATTTCATCTCTGTGCATTCTCCTTTCACGTGAACCGGAATATTCAGATCTGAAATTGCATCAGATCTGAAATATTAAAGTTTTTTTTTTTTTCAGACTTGATTTTTCTTTGACAGCAGATTTCAATCTGTTTTTATTTCTATCAAGCGTCTCCACTTTATAGCATATTTCTTCTTGCTATTACCATCTGCGTTTTGCCTGAAAACACAGTTAGTTCCAAATTTTGTTCAACGTGTGAGAACTCCTTATTGCGTCAATCACAAACCTTATAAAAAGGGGGAAGGGAAAATTTTAGGTCTGGTTTCTCTTTAAATCTGACAGTATCTAATCGTCAGGTCCTAGAAGGTTGCTCAACTTCAAAAAAAAAAGGGGGGGGGGGGCGACAGTAGACTGGGCACTTCCTGAATAGCCTTGTTCAATTTTTGCATTTCACACTTCGTGAATATCCTTGTTAAATTTTTTAAGGATTCTCATTCTTCTCAATCGAGTCTTCCTTCAAGTTTCTTCAACCAGCTTGTTTCTGAAAAGTTAACCACCTCAAACTTCTTGATTTGGAAGAGACAAATCATTTCCCTTATAAGGAGTCAAGGTCTCTTAGGTCATCTGGATGGAACCACTCCAATCCCGCTAGAATTTGTTACGAGAGAAGAGAAAGATGATAAAGGAGCAACTTCAATTGTGTATGTCAAAAATGCAGAATATCTTAACCGGGAAAGGAAAGACCAATCAGTAGTTGCATACATTACCTCTAATTCTTGTTGCGATCCCCGACAATTGTACAGCCCTGCAACTTTGGGAGAAATTGGTTCAGACGTATTCACAAGTTTCACAAGCGAGGATGGTTTTTCTCAAGATGGAATTTCAGCTACTGAGAAAAGATTCCATGACCATCATGGAATATCTCAACAAGATGAAGACTATCACAAACCAACTTGCAGTTATAGGATATGCCGTGAGTGACAGTGATATGGTGCAACAAACTCTGAGTGGATTAGGACCCGACTATAATATGATCGTCACTTCACTATTATGTCTACCTGCCCTTCCTACTTTTGATGAGCTGAGAGCTAAACTAATTTAGTATGAAATGACTCTGAAGG
Organism: Nuphar pumila; assembly: GCF_984573655.1. Classification (NCBI taxonomy): domain Eukaryota; kingdom Viridiplantae; phylum Streptophyta; class Magnoliopsida; order Nymphaeales; family Nymphaeaceae; genus Nuphar; species Nuphar pumila. Next base: position 73,875,864 of record NC_143250.1, on the reverse strand, counting down.
GATTTTCTCAAGAAATACATGCTCATATAAATTCCCAAGAAGTCTTTGCCACAGGAGTGACTTATGGTCGAGGACGAGGGCGAGGAGGACAAGGGCGAAATGGACACGGAGGACGTGGATTGCTTCCCACTCCAAATATCTTGACTCATACTCAGGGACAAAGGCCAATCCTCACTTGCTTCCTCTGCAACAAAAGGGGGCATATCAAGGCGAATTGTTGGCACAACCCTGAAAATAAAGGAAAGGCTCCACAGACAGAACAGAAAGCAAAGCCCACTAATATCAGAGACAATGGAGAGATTAAAGATCTGTTAATATATATGTCCTCTCAGAATTAAAATTAAAACAGAACGATCAAGGCACATGGTTCGTCGACTCAAGGGCAGCAACTCACGTGACTGGTGATGCAGGTAAACTTTCTAAACCTATCCCTTATTTTGGCAAAAGTAACATTGTCACTGGAGACGGATCCTATCATCCTGTTTCCCATGTTGGAAAATCTGTTATTCTCATGTCACATTCTACTCTTGAACTTACTGATGTACTTCATGCTCCAAATATCAAGAAAAATATTGTCTATGTTTCCAAGCTTGTTGATGATAATCATGCTTCAGTCGAATTCACTCTCTTCTCTGGGCAGGTCAAGGACCTTCGCACGAGGGAAACATTCGCTGAAGGAAAAAGACGAGGCAATATGTGTCTTTGAAGAAGCTCCATGTCATCCCGTCCGCCCTATTCATCTGGATTCGAAGTCTTCATTAGAGTCGTGTTCCTTCCCTTTAGCAAATGTTTTTAGTATTTCTGAATGTAATAAGCTTTTTTTATGGCATAGTCGATTAGGACATTGTGGGAGTCATTTTATTGAGAAACTTGTTTCTAATAATCTCATTCCAAAAGAAAGTCTCAATGTGGATGAGAAAAGCCAGAAATGTTCGAGTTGTTCTCTATGCAAAAGTCATGTATTGCTTTTTCATTCTATTAATAAAAGAGCTTCAAAGCCTTTTGAGATGATATGTTCTGATGTATGGGGACCTGCCCCAGTTGTCTCTGGATCTGGGAGCATATACTACCTAATCTTTGTTGATAGCTACTCTCGATACACCTGGATATATTTCATAAAAAAATAAGTCAGAAGTTTTCCTTTTGTTTCAAAATTTTCTTTCCTTAGTAAAAAATCAATTCTCTGAGTCTATCCAATTCTTTCAATGTGATGGAGGTGGGGAGTTCTCTTCTAGTGACTTTATTTCTTTTTTTCAAAATAATGGGATAGGAAGAAGGGTGTCCTGCCCACACACGCCTCAACAAAATGGGATTGCTGAGCGAAAACACAGGCACATCGTTGAAAGTGCCATGAGTATGCTCCATGATAGTAATCTTCCCATTAATCTGTGGACAGAAGCCTTCATTCTGCCGTGCATGTGATAAATAGATTGCCTATGGTTGTTCTAGAAAATAAGTCTCCTTATTACTGTCTTTTTGGAGCTCATTCTAGTGATTATGATTTGTGTGCTTTTGGATGTGTTTGTTATGTGCATATTGATCGGTCCCTAAGAAACAAGTTTCAGGACAAGGCTCGGAAGTATAGATTTGTGGGATATGCCGACGACTACAAAGGATACAGGTGTTACGATCCCGTCAACAGACGTATCAGAATCTCAAGAAATGTCATCTTTGATTAACACAATTTTGATCACAAAGTTGGCACAATGGATATGTCCTCTACCATGACCGAAGTTTATTATCCTTGGCTGAATTCAGGACTTTTTGCTAGTTCCAATGAAGTTTGTCCTCCAGATTGTGGGCAGCAGGAAAAAGAAATGTCTGAGACTATTGGCACATCGAGATCACAACATTGAGAAGAAATATCATTTGTACCGGGCAAATACAAGGGCATTTACTATGCTAGACAGAGAACGATAACGCCAAATCTTTCAAATCACATCTCAGCAGCTTCACCTACTCCCTCTCATACTCTTGAGGTCAGAAGATCCAATCACATGCGACATCCTATTGATAGGTGGGTCAGCTATAACAATTTCTCTTTGGACTTTCAGCTCTTCTTAACTGCTCTGAATAAGGGAGATGAACCTATCATGTACTATCAAGCAGCTACTTCCACTAAATGGGTAGAAGCCATGAATGATGAAATGCAAGCCTTACATGAATGTGGAACCTGGGAAATCGTTCCCAGACCACCTGACAAAAATGTTGTTGGATGCAAATGGGTCTACAAAATAAAGTATAAACCAGATGGAACCATTGAATGATACAAGGCGAGACTAGTTGCAAAAGGATTCACTCAAGAAGCAGGACAAGACTATGATGAGACATTCAGTCCAGTGGTGAGAATGGGAACAATTCAAATTATTCGTTCCTTGACTGTTGAGCATGGATGGAAGCTGAGTCAGCTTGATGTAAAAAATGCATTTTTGCATGGGGATTTGAAGGAGGAAGTCTATATGGAACAACCCCGTGGATATCAAGAACAAAATTATAAAACATGTGTGCAAGCTAAAAAGAGCTATCTATGGCCTAAAACAAGCATCTCGCTCTTGGTTTGACAGCTTCTCCCTTGAGATTCAGAAACATGGATTCTCATGCTCCCTATTAGATCACTCATTATTCATTTTTAGAAGTCAGAATGTGATCACTCTATTGTTAATTTATGTTGATGATATAGTTATCACAGGAAACTCTGAAGATCACATCAAAGAAGTAAAAGATCTATTAGGTCAGAGATTCAAAATGAAAGATCTCGGAGCCTTGCACTATTTTCTTGGCGTAGAAGTCGATAGTTGGGCTCATGGTTTGACTCTCACTCAACACAAGTATACGATAGATGTTCTCGGCAAGGCGGGTATGAAAGACTGCAAACCTTTAGCCACTCCAAGTGTGCTCCACCAAAAATTAAGTGCTCATGATGGAGACCTGTATGAAAACCCCACCAGGTATCGCAGTCTAATAGGAATGTTACAGTATCTCACATTTACTCGACCTGATATTGTTTATTCAGTCAATCAAGTGTCTCAATTCATGCATGCACCACGTACTGGGCATATGGAGGCGGTTAAGAGGATACTCAAATATTTGAAAGGGACCATTGGAGATGGGTTGATATATTCTTCACAGACGTCTGGCAAGAATGTGCGTGAACTTATTGTATATTGTGACGCAAACTGGGCAAGAGATCCTGATGAGCGAAGGTCTACATCAGGATATTGTGTTTTTATTGGGAGAAACTTAGTCTCTTGGAGTAGTAGAAAACAAAAGGCTGTTGCTAGATCAAGCACTGAAGCTGAGTATAGATCCATGGTTGCCGCTACTGCCGAAGTCACATGGGTCAGGCACTTACTGACTGAAGTGAGAGAAACGATCTCTCCGTCTACCTTGTTGTGTGACAATCAAAGCGCTCTCAATATGTCATTCAATCCAGTACACCACAGTCGCGCTAAGCATATTGAGATCGACCAACATTTTGTGAGACAAAAGGTTAAAGAAAAAGAGATTGAGCCTGAATTTGTTAACACTGAAAGACAAGTTGCAAATATTTTTACCAAGGGCTTGACAAAAGATCGTTTTTGGACGCTTAAAGGCAAGTTGTTCATGGTTCAGAACCATGATCAACTTGAGGAGGGGTGATAAAGTGGTGTTTTGGGTCTGGATATCATACCAGACCCGTATCCACTTGTATAGCCTTTATGTACAACTTTATATTGTTTTATTTCATTCCGGTCAGGATATTATACCAAACCCGGACCCATATTGTACACTCAAAACATATTAATATAACCTCTTTAGGTCATGATTTCACATTAAGGAAATCGTGACAGCCGCAGCCCCTACTCTCATCTTCTTTTCTCTTTCTCACAAAACAAGTTCTGGTGGAGAATCTCACACTTATATTGTGTCAATGTACTACATTTTAAGTTAATAGGTAGTCTTCCACTGCAAAATAACCATGCTTACACTCTTTGATGAGCAATTATCTATCTTTGCATTTGTGTGAGTAGACATTTGTGATTATTGTTGCTAGATATTAAAGAACCTTAATAAAGTTTAAATCTTAGCAATAACATCAAAAAAAATATCACAAATTATGACAATGCTTTCTTTATTCTCAAATTTAAACAGTATTTTGCTCATTTTCTGATTCTGATTTTTATATTTTAGTTTGTTCTAATGAAGAAAAAAAATGCTCTTGGTTCCTTCTCCCAAATTTTTCATCTTTTATTTTTTGCAGTGACACATGCCTTGAACCTTAATTAATTTGAGAATTCAACTAGCAATGAATATGTTTGTCCACTCACGTAAGCATGCACGCACATAAACATGACATCCATACATGTATTTTCAGTTAAACTTTCAAATTAAAATTCATCCTCATATTCCATGCCTTCACTACCTTTTGTGTATGAAGGCATAAAGGCAGCAAGTCATGGACTAGATGTGCAATATCTAAGCCTCTTTGTTATAAAAAATTTATTTCAAAATTAATTAATAAATTTGAATATTAAAATTCATTATATACATATAACGCACTTGAAATCTTATGTCGGATTTCCACATGCCTCTAGAGTTGGATATTGCAATTGAAAAGAAATATATGGACCATTAAATGTGCTCGTTATGGTCCAATTAATAACTTAACCGTGGACAAGATAGTAGAACCAACATCATACATTTGTTTGATACATTTATCCCAGCCAAAACATGCGCCAATTCTTGTTCAAGAGACTGCACCAAAGGGGTCCAATATAGCCAACTCTTTGTTGCACTCACTAATGGTGTATGCCATCTCAAGACAATGGCATTCAAGCATTGGATCATCCAACTGCACTAGGTACACTTGTCCAATAAGAATAGGATTCTCAATTCTGATTATTACCGATCTATGCATCCAAAATACAGAAACAAAAAATGGTCACTTGACATTGTTCAGTCTATTCAAGATTATCACCTATAAATATTAGTTTAAATACATGTCTTGAAAAGGTAAAAAACTTAAAGTAGGAAAGACTAGATAACATTGCTTAGATGATATGGTTGATGTTACCTTAAGATATAAGTGTAGCAACAGTGACAAAGCACAAGGTGCAAAAAGAAATGTAGCAATAGTGACAAGTTATAAGGTGCAGAAACCTTGTGGGTTAACTGCATGAGAAGCGAAAAAGTCAAGAAAGAACAGAAGTTTTAGAAGAGAAAATATTGCAGTGACCCAATGCTGACAAGGCATAAGGTGTGGAAACCTTGTACTTTAACTGCATGAGAAAAGAAAAGGTAAAGTCCAGCTAATTTAGAAAAGAAGCATCTCACTGATTCAATGCAGTTGTAAGAACGACTCTGAATAGAGGAGAACAGCTTAAATAAGATGTTATCCTAATTTGTAAAGAATTGAAGGAGTGCATCCTCTAGAAGTTTAAAAATAATTTGTGTGGCCAATGCCTTCCAGGCCTTAGATTAGCCAATATTAAGAACTTCGAGCATAGTAGCCAATTGAGTTCAAAGATGAGAAAAGGGGCCAGAGGAAGAGGTGGGACCGTGGGAGCAACATGTCAAAAGGAGCAACCTGAGTATTTCCTAACACCAAATTTGAACCGTGCTGTTAAAGGAAGGATACCAGGTGGTCAGAACCCAACAAGGAAAAACCTTTCACCAATGCAGGGAGGCACTATCAGAGAGTACATTTTCCAATCAAATACATTTTTCCATCAGTTCACAGCCACAACAAGTACTGTAAGTAAAATAGGGCTACCCAATCTTTCAGCGTGTGTGTGTGTGTGACAGTGTGTGTGTGTGTGTGTGGATATGCTTCTGAGAACAGGCGCACTAAGCACATAAATCTTCTCTACGTTTAACCTTTCTTAGTTGAAGTTGACATAGCTAAAGCACCATTCAGGTTATTCCAAATGTTTTTTTCCTAATAAAAGGAACACAGGAATTTATCCTGATGATTTACAATCAAAACACTTGAAGCCTCGACAAGCACCTGGAACATCAACAAAAGCAGCAGATCATGACTAGGTGATAAACACCACAAATTTCCTTCAAATGTCAGAATATCATTAGCAGCTGTCATTCATGATGCCGACGTGGGGAAAAAAATATGTATATCATGCATGGAACATCAAAATATTTCTAAAAGATTGGCATTTTCCACATTCTTTCACAGCATCTAGAATAAAAAATATCAACGAGACTTTTTTGTCCTTTTTTCCATTTACATATTCTTAAAAGTTAGATCTTAGCGAAAAGCAGAGAAAAATAAGCAAACCCAAGAATAGGAACCCAAAACTTGAGGCAGTACAAAAAATTGTTGACGTTAAATCAGCAGAGAGAGAGAGGGGGTGGTTTACCTCTCATTACGGTTAAACCGAGCACCATGATAGAAAGCAACAGAGAGCAACCACGAGTCACTATGTACAGCAACAAGCGAGAGCCAATCCTTCCGATTCATTCCATCCCTTGCAAAATTAATCCCAAGTGCAGGCTCCGGAAGCTCCGGAGGGACTTCCTCCGCCGGGAGATTCACTTCCCACGACTGATCCGGATTTCCATACAGGCACAAATTCTCCTTATCTACATTCACGATCGGTCAACTTTCCACGAACAAATGAAGAGGAAAAAAAATTGTTGCACGAAACGCTCCAACTAAGAAAAAGGAAAACCCTAACAAATGCACAGATCTACGTAGACGCACGAATGAAACAACTAACCCGGGTCGCAGAGCGAGTAAAATTCATCAACATCTGAAAGATTGAAAACATCAAACAATTAAAAAAAAACAATTTAAATGATCGGAAGACGAAGAACTTCAAAGGATGAGATCAAAGAAGGAAACTAGAGAAAGATCTCTGGACATTACCGTAAGTTAAAGCCCGGATGATTCCTGCACGACGGCCGCTGTAGTCCTTGAATATTTCTTCAACGCTGCGAGGGTTCGACGAAATGGAAGCCATCTCCATGCACCTTCCTTCTCCCCTCGGTCTTCTTCTTCTTCAGTTCCTCTCAACAGGAAATCGGGGAGATCAAAGGCGAGAGATAGGAGACGAAGGAGCGAAGCATGAGCCCCACTCCCTGGGGTTCCTTCCTTCCTTCACAGGACGACCACCATCGGATCGGAAAACGTCGATCGAATTCCCGGAGCCAGAATTCTTATACGCCTTGAAAAGGTGGAGAAGAAAGACTGAAAGAAGGGGACGGGGGGATTGCTTTTCGGGAGCACCCTCCTTACTCTTCCGATATTACCACCAAACCGACGCTTTTCTTATCTATTTAAACCTCTCGCCCTTTTTTCTCTCTCTCGCCGCTTCTGTTTTGGGGGTACGGCTGGTAAGCATCAAGCAAAAAGTCGGAGGATAACCGAGCAGGTTTCGAACCCAAGACCACCACCCCTCCCCCCCGGTTGTGACTTAACCATCCGTTCTGTAGATGCGTTCTTTAGGGCTGTGCTTCAATGACACACTAACCTACTTAAAACCCGATTTTGGGTCTTAAATTTTTTTTTTTAATTTATAACCCGAAGAAACTGCACCCGGCACAAAGACCTGATCACCCTGGCTCAGCCTGTCATTTTTGTGCCGTAACTTGATTTAAGCTTTTTGAATCAGCTTCACTAGTTACCAAGTTGATTTTAATAGAACCATGGTTTTACTTAATTGAATTAACCCAGTTTTACTAATTTTTTCGGCATAAACTTGGATTTCACTTCCAACACCACATTTTGGAATCTTTGGATGACATTTTTTAAAACATAGTTTTGGAGCGACCCACTTCAAAACCAGGTTTTGAAAAACCTTGGTGGGGAGGTGTTTTTTCACTCCAGATCAAGTTTATTGGGGGGGCATTAACCCCCAACCCCCTCTCCTTCTTCCCTTTCCACTACCATAACCCACACCTCATTCCCGTCATTTCTAACCAGTGACCGACCAGAAAAATGGCTGACTTGGTGCCGCTTGGTAAGTGCAAGAATGCACCATTTTCTTGTTGTAATCAGATGAAAATGTTTGGAATAGTTTTTTTTTTTTTCTCTAGGTGAGTTTGACCAATTTCTTGCCACCCCATCGGTCAATAGAAAAATGGCCAAGTTACCACCTTCCGCTATAGGTGGTGGTGCCATCTTTGCCATATTCCGATTGATGGGTGGCCAAAAAATGGCAGAAAGTCCCTTCTCTCCTTTTTATTTGGTTTCATATCACCATTTCATGGTCATCTTTTGGCCAAAAGATCTCTCTATATAACCATGAGATCAATGTTAGGCCAACTTAAGCTCAAGTTCAATTTGGGCCAAAATCACAACTAAATGCTTGGTTTTTTGGGTTTAATTGGTTTGGGTCAGGGGGAAAATCAAAAGAGAAAGAGTGATTGATATAAATTTTAAATTATTGAAATTGAATTAGATTTTAATAATAAATATTATTTAGATTTTAATTCAAAAGATGATTGATTATATTATAACTCGTCCAAAATATTTAATTCAACGAAAAATATTGTTTTTGCTGTTTTAAAAAAAATCTAAAATTTTTGAGTTAAAATTTTGAGAGTGTTAATGTAAAAGGGCAGAGGAGGGAGGGGCCTAGATCCCAACCTAAAGAATAAGAAAAAAAGTTTTCTTCAAATAGTGATATTTTTAAGAAATAAAAAGGAGAAAGGCATCGGTAGAAAGTAATTGTGGAGGGAAAAACGTCCATGACGTCTGTTTGCAATCTTCGTCCCTTGCATGGGGTTGAAGAAAAAACATGATGACTCCCACACTCATGGTTTGCACCCTCCACCACCTTCCCAACGAATCGTAGGTGAACGTAGTGAAAGGCACGACTTAATCGAGGGCCTTTCCCCAAGCAACTATATATGTGATTCACAGTGACAAATAGATGTTGAAGATCACGTCAACATACGCCATGACAAGATGCTACAATCTTTCCAATGGGCATTGTTAGCTGGACTTTAGGGAGGCAAACCCAGCAAGCATTTGGAATACCAATTTGCCTTCAAAGAGTTGCTTGCTCTATTAAAGTTTTCAATGCCAGTTTAACTTTAGTCTATTCAACAAGGATTGTTCATGATCAGTTTTATAAGTAATTCAGAGGATATGACCCATGTGTTGCATGGACGACCTGTTGGGTGTAAGTAGAGGAGGTGAGAGAATTCAAATAACAAAAATGTGGGCACTTTTCTTTTTGGAATAAGTTTGGACATGATAGACGTAGAATAGTCACATATTAAAGAGTTTCAAAAATGTTATAGGCTTTATAACCTATATGGAAACTCTTACACTTGTTCCTAAGAACAAGAAGATGGGATGACTACCACACACACCCGCACGCGCTCGTCGTGCTGTTTTTGGTCGGGCTCGGGTAATTGGCCCTTTAGAGCCATATCCTCGAATTCTGTAACGGGCCCCTTCTACATTTTTGTAACCGTTCGTGGGTTATAAAAATGTGGTTAGGGTTGAGGTTACAGATATATATATGATTAACACAGAATTCAGAGGACATCTGACTCTATGTTTTCTCTCTCCCTGTTGCTCTCTCTCTCTCTCCTGGGTTTTTTCGGAAAGGGGTTTTCTGCACAGCGGTTTAGAGAGGTTGTCTTTGAATGATGATTCGTCAGAATGCACTGATCCTGATCGTCGATGCTGTTGTATACTGGGATAAGGAAGTCGGACCCTGTTTGCACTGTATATGGGGATGAATCTTCTCTAAGGGGAGTACTTTCGTACGCCTTAGCCTATTATATAATATTAATATGCTTTGGTTGTTTTTATTGTGTTCTATGCAATTGTTTGTTGTTTTGCTTTTGTCTGAATTTTGGTATGATGCGGAAACCGACATGTTTGCTCCCTGTTTATGTTTCTATTGACTGTCTATCATGAATATCATGTTTATACGTGTTCTGATTTTGTTCATGTTGTTGATTGTGAAACTGTGTGATCTGAAATATGATCTAACAGTCTTAGAGAATATTTTAAGCATGTCGATTGCATCGGGGTTTATACCGAAAGTGAACATATCTGGTATGCCAGAAAAATTTCTTGGTCAGAATTTTAAGCGTTGGCAACAACGCATGAAAATCTGGTTCACTACGATAGGTCTGTTATCTGTTTTGGAACTCGACTGCCCTTCGGTTTCTGAAATCAACCCTGATCCTGCTACGGTTAATGCGGTTGTAGAGTAAAAAGAGAAGGACAGTATATGTCGTGGTTGCATTATGTTGGCTCTGTCCAACACCTTGTTCGATGTATATTGTTCTCCGTCTACCACTGCTAAAGCATTATGGGATCAACTTGACAAAAAATACAATACCGAAAACCAAGGTCTTGAAAAGTACTTGGTTGCCAAGTTTTTGAAATATCAGATGGTAGAGGGCAAGTTGGTCACTGAACAGGCACACGAGTTTCTATTATTGCTTCACAGTTTGGCTGAGGCTGATATGAAACTTCCTGAGAAGTTTCAAGTTATGACAAACGTAGAGAAATTTCATAAGTCTTGGGTAGACTTTAGTATGTCACTCAAGCACCGTAGAGGAAAGATCGCCTTGGATGATCTTATGGAAGTTATAGCCATTGAAGAAGAGCATAGGAGTCAGAAATAGGTTGTGATGTCAACTGAACAATATAAAGTGAATATGATGACCAGATCTTTTAAAGGCAAGGGACAAAAACCAAAATCTGCAATGAAAAACCAATTTAAACCTAAGGCCAAAATTCAAAAGAAGACAAAGAACAAACAGTGCTGGAACTGTGGGCAGGTTGGGCACTAGGCTAAGGAATGTCCTTCCAAGAAGGCCAAGGCTCATGTGACCACAGATGGAATGCCTCAAGTCAATATGGTGATTGAGGTCGTTAGGACCAGTAGTACTGGGTATGTTTCTGTTAACCCATAAATCTATCATGTTTATGAGCTGACTGAGTGGTTGATTGACACTGGGGCTAATGTGCACGTTTGTTCTGATAAGTCTGTCTTTGTCTCATACCAGGCTACTGCAGGCAGATTTGTGACTATGGGTAACTCAACAGGTGCAAAGGTGTTAGGGATTGGACGCGTGGATCTGAATTTTCTTTCAGAACGAGTTCTATCTCTAGACAGAGTGCACCATGTGCCTGTAGTTAGAAGGAACATCTTAAGTGGTTCATGTTTTGTTAGAGAGGGTTATGAATTTAACTTTAAATGTAATAAAGTTGTTATTTTAGATTCTAGAACCTTTATTGGCAAGGGATATTTAGATGATGGTTTGTTTAAACTTCATGTTGAATATGTTTGCAGTAATAAATTAGAGAATGATGTTTCTTTTGATTTATTGTTTAATGTTGCTTATAACATAGAATCATCTCACTTGTGGCACAATAGATTAGGTCATGTGAATTTCAATTATGTGAAACGCATGATGAACTTGAAGATGATTCCTTAGCATTCAATAGATAAAACTAAAAAATGTGAAATTTGTGTGCAAGCAAAACAATGTAGAAAACTATTTCATACGATTGTTAGAGATTCTGAAATATTGGATCTGGTGCACATAGATATCTCTGAGTTTAATAGAGTATTAACCAAAAATCATAAAAAGTATTTTATCACTTTTATAGATGATGGTACTAAATACTATTATGTGTATCTGCTAAAATCAAAAGATAAAGCTTTTGATAAGTTTCTTATTTTTAAGAATTAAGCAGAAACACAAACTGTTAGAAAACTTAAAAGATTGAGGTCTGATAGAGGGAGAGAATATACCTCTAACAAACTCAATGAATATTATAATTTTATTGGCATAATTCATGAGTTTACTGCACTATATTCTCCTCAATCTAATGAGATTGTAGAAAGAAAGAATAGAACCCTAACTGACATGATAAATGCTCTACTTGGGAGTTCTGGATTACCTACCTATATGTGGAAGGATGCTCTGAATACGGCTTGCCATATTCTTAATAGAGTTCCTTAAAAGAAAAAGAACAACAACCCTTTTGAACTCTGGAGAAATAAGAAATCTAGCTTGGAACACCTTAAAGTGTGGGGGTGCCTTGCAAAACTACTTGTCCGAGAGCACAATAGGAAGAAGTTGGATCCTAAAACCATAGATGTTGTTTTTTTGGGTTATGTAGATAACAGCTATACCTATAAGTTCTTAGTAATTAAGTTTGAGATATCTGACATAGATGTAAACTCTATTGTTGAGCTTCGAGAAGCTACATTCTTTGAGGATGTATTTTCCATGAAAGTTGGTATACCTGAGAATCTTTGTTCTTTAGATATACCTTCAACTTCTGGTTCCATTCTCGAATATGTGAAAAGGATGATAGATGTGGGGGTTGAGCCATCTTGTTCCCACTCTAGACCAATCGAATCTAAGGAAGTGGTTGAACTAAGAAGAGCAAGAGACCACAAATTACCAAGGATTTGAGAATTGATTTTATCACTTACCTTATCAAGGATGATCCGCCCACTTTCTGAGATGCGATAGCTTCACCAGAAGCAAGGCATTGGAAAGAAGCCATAAAGAGTGAAATGGACTTCATTGTCTCTAATGGCACTTGGGAACTGATTGACCTCCCTCATGGTACTTTCACTATTGAGTGCAAATGGATCTTTAAGAAGAAGTTGAAACCAAATAGATTCATTGATAAATACAAGGCGAGACTAGTTGCCAAGGGGTTCAAACAAAAGGAGGGAATAAATTATTTTGACACATATTCTCCGGTTACTCGGATGACCACAATTAGGGTGCTTATTGCACTGGCTTCCATTTATGATCTCTCGATTCATCAAATGGATGTGAAGACTGTCTTTTTACATGGCGATCTTAAAGAAGAGATTTATATGGATCAACCTGAGGATTATGTGGCTCCTGGTAATGAAAATAAAGTTTGTAGACTTGTTAAGTCATTATATGGACTAAAACAAGCCCCTAAACAATAGCATGAGAAGTTTGATAATGTTATTTTATCATTTGACTTTGTTGTCAATGAATCTGATAAATGTGTTTATTGCAAAGTTAAAAGTGATGCATGTATCATTTTATGTCTGTATGTAAATGATATTCTATTATTATGGGAATTGTGAATGAGACGAAGTCGTTTCTTAGTAGTAAATTTAACATGAAGGATATGGGTGTTGCAAATGTGATCTTAGGCTTAAAGTTGGCTCGTTTAGCTCATAGTATAACTATTTCTCAATCTCATTATGTTGAGAAAGTACTTGAGAAATTTGACTATAATGAAGGAAGATATGTAACAACTACATATGATCCTTCTACTCCTCTTTATAAGAATATGACTGGTGTTCCTGTTTCTCAATTAAGATATTCCTAGATTATTGGAAGTTTGATGTATCTTGCGAATTGCACGAGATCCGATATTTTCTTCTCGGTGACAAAATTAAGTAGATACACAAGTTGACCAAATCACACTCATTGAAAGGCATTGGACAGGGTGCTTAGGTACCTGAAAGGAACTATTTCCTTGAGTTTGCATTACAAGAGATTCTATGTCGTACTTAAGGGATATAATGATGCGAGCTAGATAGCCATGAACCCTAGGAGTTATGGCGTAATAGGGTATGTATTTACCTTGGGTGGCGGCGCAGCCGCCTGGAGATCAGTAAAGCAGACCATCTTGTCATGGTCTACTTTTGAGGCTGAGCTATGTGTTTTAGATGTCATAGAAATAGAAGCTGAATGGTTAAAGGGACTTCTAGAGAAATTTCCTTTAATGAGCAAACCATTTCCTGCCATATTTATACATTGTGACAATATGGACACAATTACAAAGATCAAAAGCACAAAATATAATCGAAAGTAGAGAAGACGCATCCAAGTCAGAATAAAATCTGTGAGGGAACTGATGTATCAGTTAGTGGTTGTTGTGGACTATGTTGGATCCAAAGAGAACACAGTTGATCCATTAACAAAAGGACTAGATAAGTCATTAGTCCTGAAATCCAGAGAGAGGATGAGACTAAAACCCATCAGTAGTTCATCTACAGTAGCAACCCAACCTATCTGAGTAGAGATCCCACAAAGTAGGTTCAATGTGGTAATAACAAGTTGTAGGGTGAACTGGATAACACCTTATTTATGTGATACTAAGTATCTGTGTCTGTTTCCCTGATTACTTTGAAAATGTGTTGTAGCTGAAAGTTAAGGAAGAGTTAAAACTTAGAATGAGTTCAAAGCCTTCTTGGCGAGATGTTAGCAGTGCATCTCTAGAGAATCCCACCTATATGAGTGTGACTGTGTGACCGCAGTTTAAGAAATTGGGTTATTCCTGAAGTCACTCATGAAACAGGATTCGGGCGCATGACCTTTAATGCGCCGCCCCTAAAGATTACAACCAGAACCTTTATCGTGTTGTTGCTAATGGACACTCTTACACCAAAGGTTCAAGTTCAAGACTTCAGTTCACTTCGTTTCTGTGGAGGTAAAGTTAGTCAACTAAGGTAGTGGTTCAAATTGAAAGGTATCATTATTGAAAGCATGATCTGTCATGCTGCAGATTACTCTATCTTGCATCTTGGTTTCCTGCCGTTTTCATTCTTTGAATTTGTGGAGGAACGTTGGGTGTAAGAAGAGGAGGTGAGAGAATTCAAATAAAGAAAACGTGAACACTTTTCCTTTTGGAATAAGTTTGGACTTGATGATGTGCAATAGTCTCATATTGAAGAGTTTCAAGGATGTTATAGGCTTTATAACCTATATGAAAACTCTTACACTTGTTTCTAAGATCAAGAGGATGGGATGACTATCAGACACACGCATGTGCGCGCTCGCCCGCCGTGCCGTGCCGTGTCGTGCCGAGCCGGGCTCGTGTAATTGGCCTTTTAGGGCTATATCCAATCAAAACCAATGATATTTTTGCCTTGATTTTCTGTGTTATTTGGATAAAATAATGGGTTATGAGAAATGGATAACAGGTCGTGACTCCTCATAGTCTATGTGCGTTAATGGGTCTTGACTCCTCAAATTATGTAACTGGTCCCTTCCACGTTTTTGTAACCGTTTGTGGGTTATAAAAACGTGGTTAGGGCTGAGGTTATGGATATATATATGATTCACACAGAATTCAGAGGACATCTGACTCTGCGTTTTCTCTCTCCCTGCTGCTCTCGCTCCTTCTCTCTTGAGTTTTTTTGAAAAAAAGTTTTCTGCGCAGCGGTTCAGAGAGGTTGTCTTTGAAGGACGATTCGTCGGAGTGCACCAATCCTGATCGTCAAGGCTATTGTATCTTGGGAGAAGGACGTTAGATCCTTTTTGCACTGTATGTGGGGGCGAATCTTCTCTAAGAGGAGTACTTTCGTACGCCTTAACCTATTACATAATATTAACATACTTTGGTTATTTTTATTATGTTATATGCAATTGTTTGTTGTTTTGCCTTTGTCTGAATTTTGGTATAATGCGGAAACCGACATATTTGCTCTCTGTTTATGTTTTGATCGACTGTCTATCATGTTTATACATGTTCTAAAACTGTGTGATCTGAAATATGATCCAACAGGACCATGGCCGGTAAAATTCTGGTTGCCCATCAATGGTGGACTAGAATAGAGTTTAAACTGCAGGCATCTAATCGGGTCCTGTTATGGATGAGACTCTCAGGCTTATCAGCCGAATGTTAAACGGAGGAAGTGTTTGAAGCTATAGCCTCAGTCATCCATAGGAGAGACCCCTGTCCATCAGTCTCCCCCAGTGTTCGCCTTCCAAGCCTGTGGATGCTCGAAGAAGGATAATGACCCGCCCTCCTGTGGATGCTAGATGAAGGAGAACAACCCTCCCTCTAACTGTTCTGGAGGTTCTAATCCAACAACCTTGGCAAACCCTGAAATCAGATGGTGTTATAAATCAGGTGCTTTCGAGCCCAGTCGACTCTCCACTTGAGATTGCGGACTGTCATCTACTGCTATCTGATCATAACGTTTACAGAAGCGTAGATCGGCCATTTCGTCCAGCCCATCTGATACGTTGATGCATAACACAGGCTTTGGTGATGGAGGGATTGATATTCATACTTTGATGCAAAACACAGATTCTTTCAACATCTTGTTGCACATGGCATAACAAGCAAGTCGATTTTTGGAACCAAAAAAATGATTGTTTTGTGAACGATCAATGGATCTTTGATCTTTCGGTTTCCCACTTCCTCATTGATGGTCCTTCTCACATCAGTGTCTAATCATAATGCACTGATGTTCTCCACCAATCACCTCTCTTCGATGCCTGTCCCTTTCATGTATTTCTCGTCATGGAAAGACGTTCCTCGGTGCTTTGATATAGTTCAGTGTGTCTTATGTTCAGAGTGGTTTCTAATTTGGCAATTGTTTGTCGTATTTTAAGAGATTAGAAAAAGAACGCCATTGGGGACTTGCAACTCCATAAGATGCAAATTTGTGAATCCATCATGTCCCTGCAACATCAAGTGGATCAAGGATGGCCTTCAGCTTTAGCTAGAGAGATTCATCTTCAAGATGAGCTCTCAGTTATCCTCAAGTGGGAGGAAGCGAACTAGAGACAAAAATCTAGGTGTTAGTGGATTAATGTGGGAGATCATAATATCCACTTTTTTCATCTCAACACACAAATTAAACAAATCTTTGGTTACAAAAAGAAGATGGCTCCAGTGTAGTGGACAGAGAAGGAGTTTTCAAGGAAACCACACATTATTTTGCCAAGTTGTTCTCCAGGCTTAGGTGGACCATAATAGCTGAGGGTTGTGGAGAACCTAATGTCTCTTTAGAGGAGAATGAAAGCCTGAATTCCATTGTCTCAGCAGAGGATGTGGCCTCTACAGTTTTCAGCCTTGATGGAGAAAGCTCACCCGAACTAGACAACTTTCCAGTTAGTTATTATACCTCAATCTGGTCTATTATTCGTAGAGATGTAAGTGGGGCCATACAAGTTTTTTTTAAGGCAAAATCCTCCATGTATTAACCTCACTCACATCGTCTTCATCCCCAAAGAAGAATGAACACATTCGCTTGCTAAAATCAGGTTTATTGGCTTGTGTAATTTTGTGTATAAAATAATTACCTACGTAATGGTAAACCGAATGACCCCTATTCTCAAACGTATTATCTCAAAGAATCAGCGGGCTTTCCTAAATGGTCGTAACATTCATGAGAACATCTTCATGGCCCATGAGTTGGTATCATCCATGGCTAATAGCAAGTCCCCATCGATTTTATTCAAAACAAACCTTGCTAAAGCCTACAACCATGAGGGTCGGCGCACCTATTTAATGGTGACAAGAAAAGTCTCTGCACTTAGCAATAATGGTGACTTTAGATATCCCCTTGAATGCCTTGACCCCACACAAATGTTGTTGTTAAAGACATGTTTATAACGGCGCCTTTAGATATTGCTGTTATAGGTATGTTTATAATGGCGATATTATATGATCGTTACATATGTCACCGTTATAAACACATATAACGGTGACTTTAGATACCGCCGTTATAGGTATATTTATAACGACAACATTATATGGCCATTAAACAACTTTTACAATGATATTTAACAAGCATATAATATCGCTGCTACTGATATATAACTCCGAGATATAAATTTTGCCGTTATAGCATTTTTCTATATATAGCAGTTAATTATTGCTATAAAAAACTTTTATTGTAAGATTTAACGGGCATATAATATCGATGTTATAGCTGATATCTATAACGATGACATTTCGATCACCGTTACAACCTTTCTCTATAATGGCAACATTTTGATGACCATTATAGTCTAGTATTTGAAAAGGGCCCGACAAACCCTTTTTCTTTTTCCCTCTTGCTCTCTTCGCGATTGGAGATCTCTCATCTATGGTGATTTATGAAGTCGATCCGCCCGATTAAAATCATTTTGAAATCTTGTTTCTCCATACTATAAAAGTTAAAACCCTCAGTGGGCGAGGAAGGGAACTAAGGACAAAATCATGAGGGGAAGAGGTCTTGTTGTGCTTCTCTTCCCAAAAAAATTAGGGCAAAGGGAGTGAGCTCGAAGATCTCTCATCAATGGTGATTTTGTCAGATTCTGACATTTCTGTTGCTCTCGGTGGGTTCTATTCTCATGTTTCTCTCTCGTATTAGGTTTCTCTTTGCGAATTTTCATGTTTCATGCTCTTGTTGCTTGATATCCCTAAATATTTTTCCATTTTTCTGTGATTTGTGGGTTTTTAGCTGTTTTTTGAGTTTCTTTTCATGCTTTTTTTATCATGAAACCGTGTTAGCTAGATCTAGGGAGTACTCACTTTTTTTGCTTTTAATTTGACTCGCTTAAGCTATTCTTGGGTTTTGATTCTCTGGGGCTCATTTTATGAGTTCCTTAATTTGCCTTTTCATTTTAGCTTTTGGTATTTTTTTTCCCGACAGTGTTTTTTACTTTTATTTTTTTCATTCCATCTACTTTTTTTTTACAGCAAGTTCTAGTATTTTTAATATATCTTTGTTTTCCCTTTTGATTTTTGATGTTATAGTTGTTTTAATAAGAATAAATGAGTTGATTTAGAGAGAATCGTGGAGGATTTTACCTTTTTTTAGGGTTTTGTTTCCCTTTTGCCCAACTTTTTGTGAGGGTTTTGGTTATTAACCTATCTCACATGGATATGGCTGCAAATACAAGGATGCAACCGTTTGAAATGACTTTATCTTTCAAGCAACTTTAGGGGTTGTTAATTGATGTTTAGTAGGCATATTTTATATAAAGTTTAGTAATGGTTGATGTTTAGTAGGCATTTTTTATATAAAGTTTAGTAATGGTTCCATTTTGTTGGAGTTGTTACTTGCAAGTACGTCATGTTTTCACTTCATTGACTTTTCTGGGCTGGTTAGTGATTGCTATGGTGACAATGTTCTAACTAATTGATACTTACAACAAGACAATATAAAAGGATAAATCTGAATTTTCAAATGGAAGTTGAAAATGATTTTGAATTTAGAAAATAAAAACAGAGTTTTTGAAAGTTTATTTCAAAATCACTTGGATTTTTGGAAGATGATTTGAAATAATATGAAAATGGATGCAATTCTATCCTGAATGCTGAATGATTTTGAAAGAATTTAAAATTTGGAATTGAAAAGCATATTTTATTCTTTAGGAAAATTGAAATAAGATTAAAATTATAATTCATTTATGACTATGGTCACATATGTATTATAATATAATCTATATTTGAATTCAAATAAAGAATAAAATAAATTTTTGGTGCCTTTATAGTATTTGAAATGAAATTAACCTTCCATATATCCTACCTATGGCCATGAATATATTTTGAGTTAATCCACATATCATTTTCTGATAAAGGAAGAAAATTTCAGAGAAATATGTTGATTTTCAAAAGTGACCTAAGTGAAGGTCAAGTGTTATTCCATAAAAGATAAAAATTCTAAGTATTGTTCACATTTTGACTATGACCATAAATGTGAATCATCTACTTAGAATTATTTACTTCTTATTAGAAAAGGTGCACGTGCCATTCGTGTTTCACCATTGTGGGTTTTTAAAAATAAAAGCAAAAATGAGATGAAACAGATAATTTATGAGATTTAATGCTCATACATTTTATTCTAATATAGGAAAATAAAGAGTTCTCATTAATATCTAATTATTACAAACTTTGAATTTGAAATTAAAATGATAAAATCTTAACCTAAGAAGGAATTTGATATCTTTCCTGCAAAACAGAGTTAACACAGAGCAAAATGCAGAATGAAGAGGCAAATGAAAGATATCATGCTAAAAACCAAATGTACATATGATCATGCTTATATTAATGAAGAGATACCTGTGGACTTACCTAAGTGTGATGCACATATTTAACGAAGAGATGCATGTGGGAGTGCATATGCTCATGGAGAAATAGAATATATATACCTAAGGGGAATGCCTAGGCCTAAGGAGAAATGCCCATGTATTGACATGACAAAAGGGGAAAATGCATATAGGATGTAGATGCTGTGAAGACCATGATGGAGTGCATTAGATGGAATGTGTGTAAAGTGTAGCAAGTGAAGTGAGAAGGCAAACAGGTGTAGGCAGTTCTCTGCCCCAAACGGAATGCCTTGAGGGCAATCAGCAGAACACACAAGGGTTACAACAGCTCCTTGGCTGCTGTACCTGGATTGTACAGTAAATCACAACTATACATTGGTGAAGACGATAGTGGTAGGTAAAATGAAGATGCTGATGGATGGGTAGTGAAGGCAATAGGTGAGTAAGCATCATTTGCTGTGAAGAGGTGAAGAAGTAATAGGTTATGCACAGAGGATAGTGATGCTGCAGTGAGGAATTGGATCAAGTGAGTGGTAAAGGAGCTGGTGATATGGTAATGCAGGTGGCATGGCAGTGGAGACAACAACTATGTAGTGAAGTGATGCCCATGCCGTGGAAGTGGTGACAACAACTATGTAGCGAAGTGATTGTTAGGAAAATGTTTGGTGGAGGTAAGTGGTGTAGGGTATAGGTGAATCATGGTGCTATAGGTGGGAAAAGCATATACATGTAGGTGGAGTGGATAAATGAAGGGTGAATATGCATATGTGGGGGTATGCTAACACTAGAAATGATGGTGGCAGTGTTGTAAAGGGAAGAGTGTTGTATAGTGTTTGTGTGGGAAACGTGGGTGAATGCAAATGCAGGGAAATGAAGATGGTGTAAGTGGATGGATATTGCAGAAAAATGAAAGTGATTTGAATTGTGAGTGAAGCATGGCAATACTGTGGATGCGTTGTGGCTGGGGTCTATAGGAAAAATGCAGCAGGTGGAAAGGCACGTGATTTCAATGGCAAGATATGTATTATCAAGGAAGATGGATATCTAGACCAAAATTCATACTTAGCCATGAAAAGAGAGTATGCCTAGCAGCAGGTAAATCAAACCTAGAAGAAAATCTTACAATGAAATCAGAAAATTTCACAATGAAATCAAAAAATTTCACAGTGGATTAAATATGCATCTTATTCCAAATCAACAACATATATGCAATGATATCTATTGAAGCAGGGACATTGGTAATGCATGAGTGAGGGTTTGTGAGGGGTGTACGTGGTGTTGACGTAAGTGGAGCAGCTACAACTGTGTGGTAGAGAAGTGATGTAGTGGCTAGTGATGGTGATGTGCTACAAGGTATTGGTAATGAAGGTTGTGCATGTGTTGAGCTTGTAGGTGGTAAGTGTGAGGTGGTGACGATGTCAATGGTGATGCTGTGATGCTGGGATGGCTGTGAATGTGGTACAACAGGGTGGAACAGTGCTGTGTAATGCGCAAAGCACTGAATCTGCAGCAGTCCTACTGAGGTATGAGTTAGAGTAACATGCAATCCGATGTAGAATCCTGGGTCAGTGCTACAAGCATAAAACAAGGCAATTGACATAAACTTTAAGTAAAAAGATGAAAGAGAGCAGTTTTTGCAATCGATGATACAAAATGTAGAGTTAACCCCTATTCCCAGGACCACTGCTTTTGATATAAAAATGTGTAAAATAGTGAAGGTATGAATGAATAACTTAGAGGTTAATATCAGGGTTACTATTAACCTATTCATAAAGGAACGTTGCTCAGCATGATCATGACATAATCAGCAATGCCAAATACCATCAGTCCAGTTACCAATTCTTGCAATAATCAAGGGATACAAAACACAAATTATATAAATGATACCCTCGTCTGAATATGGCATATTATTCAGCTTGGACCACATCCATATGCCCTTCTCGTAACACTGGTAAATTACCAAAAACCCAGATTGAATCTCTACAACAGGTCTTTTCAAATTGATTCTATGTAGCCAATCATCTTCAGTGTGTTGGGTCTTTACGGATGAATGCTCATATAAACAGGTTAATTTCAAAAGGACTGATTGCAACAATCAATTCCCGCCAGTTTGAGTTCTTGCAATACAATCAACTGTGATCCACATTCACCTCGCAAGAGCCCATATTCGCGATTTAGCAGATTGGGATGGTTTCCTCTAAATGATGGTTGGAAGGCCAAGAAGCGGCAATGTTCTCTAGAACATATGAAGTTGTTGGTTATAGGTAATATATTAGGTCCTTCGTTAAAGGGTAAACATCCATTATGGCAAGTTCAGAGATCCATTCACCATCTAACGCCTTGTAGAGAAGCTTAATAAGAGCTTCAATCAAAGCAAGCTTGTCTTTCCTTGAGAGAAAAACAGAGAGAACAAAAGTGCAGTATCCCTCCCTCATTGGTAAACACGTTAAGTCTTTGATGTTCTTGTAGCTTTTGTTTTTCTCTTTTTTTTATTGGGAGATTGAATCCCAATGTGATTTTGAGCAACAACACAATCATGATGTTTGAATGTACAAGATTGATGTTGTATGTTGCTTAAGAACAGGAAATGGGAAAGAATGCATTATGTAAAAGGGGAAAACGTGAATGTGGCATCGAAATGAATATAGCAGGTAAACAAAATGAAATACTGAAAGAAAGGATAATCCGTGAAATAAGTATGAACATTCAAAGATACTGTGGACAATCAGGTATAATGAAGTTCAATGTAAAAATGAACAAAACACAGCAGACTAGAACGAATAAAATGCCATCTCATGCTATTAAAATGAGAAATCAAATGCAAAAGACAAAAAAAAAAAACATGAAATCAAATGTTGGAATTGAAGAATTTCGTTAATGTTGCATGTCTGTAAACTGAATTTGCTATATGCAAATCGAGATTACAGAGGGTGCATTGATGCGGCAAAAACAGGAGAAGAAAGCAACTCATAAAGGGAAGAGGAGAAGACTCTTACCCGATTACTGGGATTTCAACTTGGGAAGGAGCAACGCCTCCTGTATGTTGTGGATATGATGGAGCTCTAGAGGTTGATCGGACGAGAGAAACCAGGGGAAGAGGAAAAGAAAACAGGGGGAAGAGGATGATCGAATGATAAGAAGGGTGGAGATGAGTCAAAGGATGGATGTCGGATGCGTGAATTGTGGATCGGAAGGATCGAGAATGGATGGAAATGGTATGATGAATATGGATGGATAGATGAAGGCGATCAAGAGGAAGTGCAATAGAGAGGTGAGAAACGGATCAGAGAGCAGAAGGGTGAAAGGGAGAGGTGAAAGGCGATCTGCAGTGGAGAGGTGAAAGGCGGATGGTTGAAGGCTCGTGGATCAGGAGGAAGAGAGATCAGGATGCTGAGGTGAAGAAGCGATCAGGCCTTCGACTCCCATGCAGCTTCTTTTATAACAAGAAGCCGTTGGGGAGTTTTCAACATTAGTCCCTCGATTTTCAAGAATTTTAAAAGAGGGGGTCTTTTTAACAAAAAAATTTCAAAAGGGTGGTGTAGAGCCACTTTCTGAAATCTCTTTTTATATTTTGAAGGAAATTCTTAAAACATGAGGAAAATACGAGGAAAACCCTGAGGATTTTTAAAAAGATGGGATCCAGACGAGGTATTTTTGTAACATTTTTGTTTTGAAATCAAAGATTTTCCAAAAATACGGTTTTTGAGAAAATATAGGGTTAATTTCAAAAATCGGGTTTCAAAAGTGGGCCTGGATCCAATATTTTGAGAAAATACTGAGTTTGGATCTTCAATTGAAACTAGATCCAGATAAAATGTCTGAGAAAATATAGATAATTGTTTTTTTAAAAAAAAATAAGAGATTCAGACTCAGAATCGGATTTGAATATCAGATCTGGGTTTGAGATTGGGTCAGATATGGAATTTGAATCTAGATTCCAGTGAATCTGAGAAATGAATGGAATTTTAATCAAAAGTTGACCCGGTTATTCAGAAGATAATGGTCAGGGGTAAAAAGAGAATTTTTTGGATTTTTTGAAAAATTTGGGGTGTTCACAGGATCCCTCAAACAAAATCCAAAGAGCTTTAAGAGAATATTTTGACCACCTCAGCCCACCCTCCTCCTTATTCTGATGCAGATATAGGGAACCTGTAAAATAAAATCAAGAAAAACTACTACCCTATTTTATAAAGTTAAGCAAATGAATATCAAATAAACAAATTAATTAATCTAACTAATCAAAATAAATAACTAGAATTAACAACAATACAAAAATGTAATTATCTAATTAATCTAAACTACGAAACAAACTACAATACAACCTATGAGCCTTTCCTTTTGAATGCAAATGAGATGCAATTGGCTTTTGAGGTTGTTGAAACACTCTACTCACGAATTCACTATCTCTCAAAGTGATTTGAGTGAAAAACTGAAGTGAAAATATCACGTGAGTGAGAAAATCAATACTTGACTGAATAAGAGTGAAAAACAAGATTCAAATCGATTGAATTGTTGTTTTTGAGTGTAAAATGCACTCATATTTATAGTTAAAAGATTCCATACGTTGAGAGTATGAAAGGGTGTCAAAACGGTCCATTTCGAACGATCAAAACGTTTGAAAAATGAAAAGACACGCCTTTTTGAAGTTTCAGGAAAACAACAAAATTAGTCGACTGAAACATCAGTTAGTCGACTAATAGTTAGTTATTAGTAGACTGACAGTTATCGTCGGTCGACTGATCTGTTAATCGAGCCGTTTGAAAATCTAAACTTTTGAAACTTAGTCGACTTAAGAAAAGTTAGTCGACTGATAATATCATCAGTAGACTGAAAAACCTTTTAGTCGACTGCTGCTAAAAACTTCTGAAAAACAAACATTCTGTTCGGTCGACTGATAAAAAGCATTAGTCGACTGCTGCTAAATTTTCAGAAAACACATGTTCTGTTCAGTCGACTGAAAAACCATTAGTCGACTGCTGCTAATTTTCCAGAAAACAGACATTCTGTCCAGTCGACTGATAAAACCTTCGGTCGACTAATTAGACAAAAATGACTTTTTAGAAAATATGGCGCGAAAGGATTAGTCGACTGATAAGTCTATTGGTCGACTAATAAACATGAAAATTTAAGAAAAGAGTTTTCTAAAAAGATTTTCAAAAGAGTTTCTTTTAGAAAAGTTTTTCTAAAGACTTTTAAGGTGAAATGCAACCTAAATATGCACTCTAAGTAAGGCGCTTACAAGAATCTAAGACTTTTAATGAATTAAACATTTGCACACTAGTCTTCAAGGATTCTTCACCGAATTTTTCAATTTCTTCATAGCCTTAGCTGAAATACAGTTGATTCCACTTGCTCATCATCAAAACCTTGTACTTGAAGTACCATGTATGGCTTCATTGTCGTAACAATCTCCCACTTTTTGATGATGACAAACTTAATCAAAGATGAAGCATTTAGATGCATAGATGGAGATTTTACTCCCCCTATCAATATGCTGCAAAACATTAAAAGTTAGCACATTTAAAGCACATATATCACATATTGATTGGTTTGCATTTCCATTCATCATTTCTTCATGCATTTAGAAATACATTCATTTAAAGCTTTCTTTTTCTCTTAATTTTGCATTTCTCATGCAAGATCTCCTGTAATGTAATTGCTATCATCTTTTTCTCAAGATCTCCTGCAATTTCAATGTAATGCTATCTTTATTTATCTTTATCTTTTTCTCCCCCTTTGTCAGAATCAAAAAGAGTAAGGGCAAAAATAGCATAAGCAAAATAGAGATACAAGTTTAAAAATATTACAACCCATAAAGTAAGTTTTTCAAAGATCAAAGATCAGAAAAGAGAGTTTAGCAAATTCTTAATGGCAGTTACATCCTTCTGAATTGAAGCAAGTTGTTGAGTCACATCTTCACAAAAGGTGTGTTGATGCAGCTCCAAAGCTTCCAGTCTCTGCATAACTTCATCATGGTCTTGATTTGTCGAAAATTTCTTTCTTTTTGCATGAGATGAAGGTGTCGTAGAAGGTGAAGGTTCAAAAATAGATGGTTCATTAGGATCAGATGGTTCAGTTTGATCAACATTTAAGGGAGGCAGATATTTAATTTTCATTCTTTTAAAAATTGTTTGATCAAAGAACTCTTTTTGCTCAATGTATTTTTCATTTGTTAAAAGAACTTTGAAATGTCTAAAAATACGGGTTTTAAAAAACAAATCCAAGGGGTGTTGGGTCCCTTCACTTATTTTTTTAAAAAAAAAAAAAAAATTTAGTCGACTAAAATTTTATCGGTCGACTAAAAAAGTGCGACTTATTCTAAAAATATCATCAGTCGACTAAAACTATATTGGTCGACTAATATGATGCGATACATTCCAAAATATAAAAACACCAGTCGACTAGAATTTTATCGGTCGACTAAAATAGTGCGATTTTGAGATTTTGTTCAAAAATCAGCATTTTTATAAATCCAAAAATGAGCAAATACCTAGTTCTCTCCTAATTCTCATAAAATCTTCATTTTTAAGAGGTTTAGTGAAGATATCGGCATGTTGTTCTTTAGTGGAAATAAAATTTAACGAAATATCTCCTTTTAACACATGATCTCTTAAAAAATGATGTCTAACTTCAATATGCTTAGTTCTTGAGTGCTGAATAGGATTTTTCGAAAGATTTATAGCACTAGTGTTATCACAATAAATAGTTGTTGTGGAGTAGTTTAAACCAAAATCTTTTAAGGTCTGTTTCATCCAAAGTACTTATGAACATGCTAAACTAGCGCTATATATTCAGCTTCAGTTGTTGAGAGTGATACTGAATTTTGCTTTTTACTAAACCAAGAGACTAAGGAATTTCCCAAGAAATGACAAGTTCCACTAGTACTCTTGCGATCAGATTTACTTCCTGCAAAATCTGCATCACTATATGAAACTAAATCAAAGGAAGATGATTTTGGGTAAAACAAACCGAAATCTGAAGTATCTTTCAAATAACGAAGAATTTGTTTTACTGCAGTTAAATGAGATTCCTTTGGATTAGCTTGAAATCTTGCACACATACAAACACTAAACATAATATCAGGTCGACTAGCAGTTAAGTATAATAGAGATCCGATCATACCTCTGTAGAGCTTAGTATCTACACTTTTACCATTTTCATCTTTATCAAGAGAAGTAGTTGTACTCATAGGATTCCTTCTTGATTTCGATGAGTCCATCCCAAATCTCTTGAGAAGTTCTTTTGTATACTTAGCCTGATTGATGAAGATTCCTTCTTCAGTTTGCTTTATTTGAAGTCCAAGGAAGTAGTTTAATTCGCCCATCAAGCTCATTTCAAACTCTTCCTGCATAGCCTTAGCAAATTCTTTACAAAGAGAATCATTAGTAGAACCAAATATTATGTCATCAACATAAATTTGCACAATAAGAATATCTGAATTAAAATGTTTAATAAATAAAGTGGAGTCTACCCGACCAATGGAAAAACCAGATTGTTCTAAAAAATTTCGTAGTCTTTCATACCACGCTCTTGGTGCTTGTTTGAGTCCATACAAAGTTCTTTTCAATTTGTAGACTTTTTCTGGATATTTCTCATTTTCAAAGCCTGGAGGTTGCTCTACATAAACTTCTTCATTGATGTGTCCATTTAAGAATGCACTCTTAACATCAATTTGATATAACTTGAAGTTCATGTAACTAGCAAAAGCAAGCATCATACGAATTGACTCTAATCGAGCCACTGGTGCATAGGTTTCATCAAAATCTATGCCTTCTTCTTGATTATAGCCTTGTGCCACTAGCCTTGCTTTGTTACGAATGACTTCACCATTTTCATCCAGCTTATTTTGGAAGACCCATCTTGTTCCAATTACTGGATGATCCTTTGGTCTATCAACTAGATCCCAAACATCATTCCTAGTAAATTGGTTAAGTTCTTCAGACATGGCTAAAAGCCAAAATTTATCATCACATGCCTCATTGATATTCTTTGGTTCTAATTTAGATATGAAAGCAACATTTGCAATATATTTTTCTAACTGCCTTCTAGTTAGGACACCACTCTTTATTTCACCAATAACTTGTTCATGTGGATGATTAGGAACTTCTTTCCAAACCGGTTGAAGATGAATATTTTCTTGAAAAGTACTCTCTATCAAGGGTTCTTCTTGAAGTATTGCTTCTTCTTCTTCGCTTAGAGGTATAACCTGCTCACAATTCTCATCAAATGCAACATGTAGAGATTCTTCAATACAAGATGTTCTTTTATTGAAAATACGATATGCTTTACTTCTAGAAGAATATCCAAGAAATATTGATTCATCTGATTTTGAATCAAACTTATCAAGATTATCTTTGGTATTTAACAAGAAACATTTACTACCAAAAATTTTGAAATATGAGATCTTTGGTATATGATCATAATACAATTCAAAACATGTTTTTTGTAAAATTGGTCGAATAAGAACACGATTTAAGACATAACATGCTGTATTAATTGCTTCAGCCCAAAAATATTTTGGTAAATTTTTATCTTGAAGCATGGTTCTAGCACATTCTTGCAAAGTTCTATTCTTTCTTTCAACAACTCCATTTTGTGGAGCCGCTCTAGGAAAAGCAAAGTTGTGAGATATACCATGTAAATCACAAAACTTTAGAAAAGATTCATTTTCAAATTCACCACCATGATCACTACGAATTTTAATAATAGATGTAGATTTTTCATTTGTAATTCTTCTACAAAGTTTAGAAAATTCTGAAAAAGCATCATTTTTGCTTTTAAGAAAAATCACCCATGTAAACCGAGAATAATCATCTATTATAACAAAAGCATACTTGCTACCATTCAAACTTTGAATTCTAGATGGTCCAAATAGATCTAAATGTAAAAGTTCAAGAGGACGTTTTGTTGAAACTATATCTTTAGCTTTAAAAGAACTCTTAATTTGTTTACCCCTTTGACAAGCATCACATAAGTGATCCTTTTTATATGGTATTCTAGGTAGGTCTCTTACAAGATCATTCTTGGATAATTTTGAAATAATTTTAAAATTAACATGTCCAAGTCTCTTGTGCCATAACCATTGAATTTCATTTGAAACAATAAGACATTTTTCATTAAAAGAGGGTAATTCATCTAGATATAGTTCATACACATTGTTTCTTCTTTTACCTTTAAAAATGATCTTTTTAGATTGAAAATCAGAAATTAAGCATAAATCATTTTCAAAAGAAACATGAAAACCTTTATCACATAATTGACTAATAGATATTAAATTATGCATTAAACCATCCACTAAAAGAACATTTTCTATCAAGGAAAATTTTAGATTATCAATATTACCAATACCTATCACTTTTCCCTTGTTATTGTCACCAAAGGTGAAGGTTCCTCCATCCTTGTTTTGGAGGGTGGAAAATAACTCCGGCCTTCCAGTCATATGTTTGGAACAGCCGCTGTCCAATATCCATTTGCTCCTTATGTTGTGTACCTACAACAAAATCAGACAATAGAGCATTTGACCCCTTTCTATTTTCGGGTCCATGAGAGTTAGTCTTAGGAACCCATATCCATTTGGATTTTGGTTTCCTTTGATAATAAGTATTCTTTCTATAAAAGGATTTAGAATAAACATGTCTAGAACAATCATATCTAGATGCATTTCTATTAGAACTAGAAAGTTTAGTTCTATAAACAAAAGGTTGAGAATAATGTCTTTGATTTTTCACCACAAGGTTTAGTCTATTTTGAGTATCAAAGAAGCTATATCCCAATCCGGTTTTATTAACCGAGCATCTTTGAGAACCAAGAAGTTTTTCTAGATTCTCTTGACCATTTGTGAATTTGGTCACTATAGAAAGAAGATCTTTTGACTTTTCTTTAAGACTAAATATTTCATTTTGTAAGAGATTGGTTCTAACTCCAATTTCTTTTATCTCAAGTGCTTGGCAAAAATTTTCCTTCTTGAGATCTTCTATTTCTTGAAGTAATACTTTATTTTGAGAGTCAAGAGTTAAATTTTCAGTTTTTAACTCTTTATTTTTAGAACTAAGACTCTTAAATTTAGCATATAAAACATTAAATGCTTCAAATAACTCATCATAGTCAAATTGACTTACCAAATCTTCTTGTGCTACAAAACACATGTTGGCGACTTCTTCATTTGATTCTTCATCGGAAGAGGAGTCACTATCATCCCAACAGCCTTGAAATGCCTTTTTCTTCTTGAATTGGTCCTTGGGCTTGATTTTGAGAAGAGGACAATCTTTCTTGATATGTCCTACCTTTTTGCAGTTAAAGCACTTTACTTCATTGGGAATGGAAGAATCTACTTTCTTTGCCTTTCTTTGAAATCTTCCCTTTTTGATGAATCTTCTGAATTGCCTTGTGATGAGGGCAATATCTTCATCTTCTTCTGAATTTTCTGAGTCAGAAGTAGTCTTAAAAGCAAGAGACTTCTTTTTAGGCTCTTCTTCTTGTCTGTCTTGAAGTTGGACCTCATATGCCATTAGGTTACCAACTAAGTCTTCAAGAGTGAGAGTATTGAGATCATTTGCTTCTTCAATAGCAGTGATTTTTCTTTCCCATTCAGGAGTTAAACACCTTAGAATCTTTCTGACTAAATCCACTTGTGAATATTCTTTTCCAAGGGATTTCAAAGTGTTAGTTATATCGGTCATTCTAGTTACCATGTCCGATATAGATTCATTTTGCTTCATTTTGAATAATTCAAATTTATGAACTAAAGAAGCAATTTTAGATTCCTTTACCTTTGACGTACCTTCGTGTGTCACGAGAAGAGTATGCCAGATTTCATTAGCTGTAGAGCATTGAGAGATGCGATTGAATTCTACCTTGTCAACGCCACAATATAATGCATTCATGGCTTTGGCATTCAGTGAAGCAGTCTTCTTTTCTTCATTGGTCCATCGGCTGAAATCAATTGATGGAGTTTGGTACTTTTCTGAAACAACTCTCCAGATATCGAGATCCATGGATTGCAGGAATATTGTCATTCTTACTTTCCAGTATCCATAGTTTGTTCCGTCGAAGAGAGGAGGACGAACAGAGGAGCTTCCTTCTTTGTGCTGAGATGTTGTAGTTGCCATGCTAGATGATGGCCAAATCAAAGTAATAGCAAACCTGTGCTCTGATACCAAATGAAAGTGCACTAGGATCGAGGCAACGAGCACTAGAGGGGGGTGAATAGTGCTTTTAAAACTTTCTGCGGAATATTGAAGGATTTTGCAAATCTCAAAGCAAACACACAAAAAACACAAGATTTTATTCTGGTTCGGTCAAACCCGACCTACATCCAGTCCCCAAGCAAAACCCGCTTGAGATTTTCCACTATCAACCTTGTAAACTACAAGATCACACAGACCATAACCGGTCCCACTTTTAGTAACAATCCCATTGAAAGCAAACAACTCCTTTACACCAAGGAGTCCTTTTTACAGAAAATAAATAACAACTTACAATACAACATATGAGCCTTTCCTTTTGAATGCAAATGAGATGCAATTGGCTTTTGAGGTTGTTGAAACACTCTACTCACGAATTCACTATCTCTCAAAGTGATTTGAGTGAAAAACTGAAGTGAAAATATCACGTGAGTGAGAAAATCAATACTTGACTGAATAAGAGTGAAAAGCAAGATTCAAATCGATTGAATTGTTGTTTTTGAGTGTAAAATGCACTCATATTTATAGTTAAAAGATTCCATATGTTGAGAGTATGAAAGGGTGTCAAAACGGTCCATTTCGATCGATCAAAACGTTTGAAAAATGAAAAGACACGCCTTTTTGAAGTTTTAGGAAAATGACAAAATTAGTCGACTGAAACATCAGTTAGTCGACTAATAGTTAGTTATTAGTAGACTGACAGTTATCGTCGGTCGACTGATCTGTTAATCGAGCCGTTTGAAAATCTAAACTTTTGAAACTTAGTCGACTTAAGAAAAGTTAGTCGACTGATAATATCATCTGTAGACTGAAAAACCTTTTAGTCGACTGCTGCTAAAAACTTCTGAAAAACAAACATTCTGTTCGGTCGACTGATAAAAAGCATTAGTCGACTGCTGCTAAATTTTCAGAAAACACATGTTCTGTTCAGTCGACTGAAAAACCATTAGTCGACTGCTGCTAATTTTCCAGAAAACAGACATTCTGTCCAGTCGACTGATAAAACCTTCGGTCGACTAATTTGACAAAAATGACTTTTTAGAAAATATGGCGCGAAAGGATTAGTCGACTGATAAGTCTATTGGTCGACTAATAAACATGAAAATTTAAGAAAAGAGTTTTCTAAAAAGTTTTTCAAAAGAGTTTCTTTTAGAAAAGTTTTTCTAAAGACTTTTAAGGTGAAATGCAACCTAAATATGCACTCTAAGTAAGGCTCTTACAAGAATCTAAGACTTTTAATGAATTAAACATTTGCACACTAGTCTTCAAGGATTCTTCATCGAATTCTTCAATTTCTTCATAGCCTTAGCTGAAATACAGTTGATTCCACTTGCTCATCATCAAAACCTTGTACTTGAAGTACCATGTATGGCTTCATTGTCGTAACACAATAATCAACTAAAAGGAAATTAATTATCTAAACTACCTATCTATTAACTGAGAAAGAATATAACTAAACTATTAAAATTAACTCATGCAATTAATGATTAATAATTAAAATAACTAATCTAACATGAATTCAATGAATAAAGAAAGGAATTAACTAACTAACTTTAAAACTAATCAAGAAACTAAATAAAACAAACATCTAATTGAACATGCAAGAATTCAAGAATTGAATTACTACTATGCTAACTAATTAAATAAAGAAAGCAATTAAACTAACAAACTAACAAATAATAAAATGTGTTGTACGAAAGTAAATCTGACTATAACAAATTTGAAACAATAACTAACTAAATAAAATATATGATCTAAACTATTTATTGATGAATAAAAGCAAGAATCAACTATTCCTTATTTAACTAATCTATATGACTTTTAAGATTAAAATTAAAGCTAAACTAAACTAACAAATTAAAATAAATCTAAACTAACTAATGAATTCTGAGAATAATAAAGAACTGAATTAAAATATCTAAGCTAGCTAATTATTGATGCAAATAAAAGAATAAAGAATTGGCTAGCTTAATTAATAAACAATTCTACCTTAATTGCATGATTAAAACTAAGACTAACTAAGATTAACATAACCAAATTAAATCTAAGTCTAATTAACTGAATTAAATTGGAAATAAATATAGAAAATCATGATTCTTTTGAAGAAAGGAAAGTAATTATTAACTATTCTAAAAACCGATAAATCAAGCAAAAGAAGGAAATTCAGCTAAAATAAATTTAATCTAATCTAATTTAAACAAACTAATCTAATTGATCTAATGAAAATAAACTAACTAAGACTGATCTAATTAACCAAAAAACAGGAATTGATGTGAATAGAAAACTAACTAATTAAAACAAAAATCGCAACTATCTAATTCAGCTGAACATAAAAAATTCTAATTAAAATGATAATTAACGAATAACACCATTACTTATCTAATCTAAATGGTAAAATTAAATTCTGGACTAAATTAACTAATTACTAAAGAAAAGAAATGCATCTATTCTAATTGGTTGAAATAGAGACTAATTGAATTATTTAACTATCGATTATCTAATCTAATTATTAATTGAATGAAAACTAATTTAAAATTAATCAAAACATTAACTAACATGCTAAAAACAATAAAAGACATGGATGGCTCAATACATGAACTAACTATTAATGAGGATAAACAATAAATAGTCAGATCTAATTATCGAATATTAAAAAGAACTAAAAATCCAAAAAACCTTAATCGATTAATATAAAGAAATATAAGTAATTAAATCTACCTAATACAAAAAAGAAAAGTAACTAATCTAATTGACTCTAATTAGATCTAGGCCTAAGTTGAATTAAAAATCATGCAAATAATAAAAGAAAACTATACTACCTTTAAGGATTTCAATAGAAAAACGATAATATGCCAAAAAAAACACAAAAAATGCTAAAGACTAATTTTTACCTAATTTTTATTTTATAAAAACATAAATCTAAAACAAAAAAAACTTTATCTAATCTAAAACTAATCTAATCTATAAAAATATAAAAATAAACTAATTTATGGGTTAATACATAAAGTTTTTATAAATCCAAACTTGATCGATGAGCCTTTTCGGTTAAGTTCTTCGACCCAAATGACTTAAGACTCAACAAAAACTCTGACAAGAAAATGATCAGACATTAGAAACTGACTCTAGATGACAAATAACATGACATATCAAAAATCCAACACGAAACTCAAAGGAAAAATGGTCAATATTTATTTTCTTTATTTTTTTCTAAAATAAAAACCGAAAAGTAGAGTAGGAGGAAGGCACACCTCAAGGGTTGCTTGACGAGTTTGGGGGTATAAAAGAGCGGACTTATACCTCAGATATCATGCCACAAACGTCTTTTTATTGCTGGAATCTGTTTTTAGTTGCAGCATGCCTGAAAACCAAGTCATCGAAGGGGGAGATCGGTGGTGGAAGAAAAAGATTAGTCGGTTGTAGTGAGAGATTTTTTGGCCACCGAATGTGGTGGTAGATGGTGGTTCACACTAAATATGACTTGAAAGCATCTAGCCGTGGGTACTTGCAGCAAATACGAAAACAAAAAGAAAGAACAATGGAAAATGGGATGAAAAAGAGAAGAAAAATAACATAAAGAAGAGAGGCAACAAAATAGGGATAGACAGGGAGGAAGAAAGGGGGAAAGGATGTATGAAAAGGGGAGTGAAACCCTAGGTAAAATACAGCCAAAACAATGTTGGACGTCCCCTATTTATAATAAAGTTTTATAAAAATTACAAAAGAAGGCCTAAATTATAACTATTTTCAAAATAGTACCTAAAATTACTAAAAACTACCCAGTGCCACTTTCAGAGGGGCTTTTTAGATAATTTTCTAATATGGATTTTTGGGGCTGGGTTTAGGTGGAATGTGGATCAGATTTGACTCCATTTTGTATGGTTTAAGATCAGGTTTGGATCCACTTCGCATCAGTACGGATCTTATTTCTTAGAAAATGCTCTAATTTCTTTGTTTAAATTTGAATTTTGATAAAATTCGAACCAAAGCTCCTTTGTACCTAAAACAATATAAACACGGGTACTTAAGCTATAAAAGTTTATATAATGACACAAATTTATGATAATATGATATGTATTTCATGCATTATCACATATATAATCACAAGTTGCATATAGCAAACATGTCAAATCCCATTTGACCATTTCAACATATATCATACGCGCATGCTTTTCAAATAGACAAGACATACAAGTTTGTAACCATTTATTACATTCATATTCATTTAGCCATAAAAATATAAATAAGTTAATCTCATGACTATGATATACATTCATGCATTTATGTAGCCAACATGGAAAGTGTCATGACCATATTTTTTATTCTTACATTTTCATAAGGAGGAACAAGTCGATTCTCATTACCTTTTCAGTGTGTGTCACACACATATGCATCTCATATGTATTTCAGTCAACTCTTTGACTTGAAACATCTAGTCAATCACATGACCCACTTACATGTTTTTCTCATTCACATGTATGATCATATGCAATGACATTCGTAAACATTAGCAATCTACATGTCTACTTCATTATGTTTATGCATATGATAGAAGTGATTCTAAAAAATTAAATGCATTGTTTCTCTTGATTTACTTAAACCCATCTAGTACAAAAGTGGGTATAGCCGCCCATAAACAACCATAAGAGTATTTATTATGTCATGTATTTTTAATTTTTCTGCTATAGCTTAATTGAGTCTATCCCAGGAAGTCAATCCTGCAATGCAATGATTGAGAGATGAACATTCTTGATTTACTTAAACCCATCTAGTACAAAAGTGGGTATAGCCACCCATAAACAACCATAAGAGTATTTATTATGCCATGTATTTTTAATTTTTCTGCTATAGCTTAACTGAGTCTATCCCAGGCAGTCAATCCTGCAATGCAATGATTAAGAGATAGACATAGAGTCCTCACACCAGTCTATGCCTGCGCACACCACCTAAGCTAAAAAATATATGGAACATCTTTCCTAACTCTGCAGAGTTTCTGGCCCTACCTTGTGAATCCCTCGCTAGGCTTATCCCCATAACCCACGTATGGCAGGGACAAGGCACACATAGTCCTTCAACATATATATATATATATACCCCATGAAGTTTGTACCCCTTTTCCTCTCCAAGGAAGACATGAAATCAGGACAGACCTAACCATCTTGCTAAGATCAGATCAAACTCAACTATCTTGGAGAGCTCGGTTTCACCAACACCTCATAAGGACTAGTGGTCCCAAGTTATCTTTCTTTAAAGTCTTAGATCATATTTTCAGTACCATTATCTCACATGATAATCATCTCATGCCTTTATGCATGATTCATAATATGCTATTTTACATGATTTATGTCATCATCGTACCCATGTTCTCATACATGATACACCTCATATATGCTTTGATGCATGATAATGTTATAATTAATCCATGTGTTCATGTATGATTCATTTATAATATATTCTTATGCATGACACATTCATAGCACACATGACATCCTTTACATGTATTTATTTCACACATGCGTTCATTTTAGTAATGCATTCATTTCACTCATGCATTCATTTCAATCATACATTCATAAACATGTACCTGCAAAAGCACTCCATATTTCACTATTAGAAAATTATGGCAAGCATGATTTTCATACCATAATAATAAAAAAATATTTCAATTTCCATACATTCAAATCATGCTCAGCATGATCTCCAAATTTCTTTCAATATTTGCACAATGCATTGCATCAAACACACTTACCACAAGTAGTTTAACTTATTTTATAGGCATTGCATTTTTTGAATGCGCATTGGCTTATTGCCACTTTGCGATACTTAGCATTAAATATCATTTTTTTGCCGTACTTGCATGACAATTCATATAGACAAATGGTGCAAGCATTTAAGCATTTGATGTATATTTAAATTTTGTATTAACATGTGCATGAACGTACATTCATATGTGGATATCAACAATGCAAGAGCACTCACATAAAACTCAAAATGTAATGTGCACGTTAACCCATTTAACCATGCACATTCACATGTGCTCACATGCATTTATGACACACATCATAGCATAATCAAACCACGATGTAAATGTGTACCAAAACTACTTAAAACTGAATTTTAAATACACATAATCATCACTTAAAATTTGGTTTTGAATCATGTTTAATATCGCATTCAAATTTGTAAATTTTTCCTCTTAGGCATTTTACCAAACACTTAGCATGTTACAATTTTCAAGCCAAAACTGAAATTGCAGGATATATAAAATATAAATAAGAATTTATTATGCTAACTAAATAATTCTAAATACATGTTTCAATTGCTAATTAACCTATAATTAGCAAATCCTAACTATTAGGCATATACAAAACCTATTTACGTGAAACTTAGAACTAAACTACATGAATAATCTAATTAAGCGATAAAGAATACATGATTGTGACAAACAACCTAGATAAGCATTCTAAAAATTAAGATAAGGGTTCCTACCCTCGTAGATCTAGTAAAACAATACAACGAAACCCAAAAATTCAAGGAGTTTCACAATTCTACAGAAATAGCAACGTAGGCAATTCCCCAATCACTTGGTGTGCGAATGCAAACACGAATAACAAAAATGAAGCAACAAAGAGGCTCAGTTGGGGAATTTTTGTACACAAATGCATTTGCTACATGGCTGCATGCAGATTGAGGTGAATACCAAAACGGCGCTTTAAAAAAATTGGCAACAAATAGGAAAATTGGGTAGGGCAATTTTCCTCAAACCAATTCCAAAACTCCAAAAATGTTGCTAGGGCAGGTCAGTTGGAAGTTCTCCATGGTGTGCATGCCTCCCAATATTGCAAATCCCTTGATGTTGCATGTTTCCCCCAAAAAAATATAAAAATCGCCTCCCTAGTGTTTGACTAGCAAAGGAAACACACAAAAAATGAATAAGATGGAGAAGATGAAGATGATGATGGTGAGGAAATACATGACCATAGCTGGGCATAAATCCCAATGATGGGCACAATTCACAATGTTGTTGCTACCTTCCCAAAAATCGCAGCTAACTCTTCTTCTTGATTAGAGGAGCCATGCAAAAAAATAGAGAAGAAGAAGAAAAAAGGAGATTAAAGAAGGGGATGAAGATAGACCAGACCTTGGCGTGGATGGAGCTACTATTGATGGCACAAATCTCTAGGGAAAACATTGGCTGAGATAGGTATTGGGCGCAAATCCTCAAAAACAATATATATATATATATATATATATATATATATATATATATAGAGAGAGAGAGAGAGAGAGAGAGAGGTGAAGAAAGGGTTTGCACAAAATGGGAATGAGGGGTTCAGCTGGGTGAGAAAAAGAAAAGGGAGATAAGGGGGTCAGGTGCCCTAGTGGGCCCCACCCCACTAGACTTGTGTTCTATCAATGATAGAGCTAATGTGCTCAATGAAGCTTTTTATGAATCACCAAATGCATTTGAGGGGTCTATGTCACATGGGTTGCTTTTGGACCCCTCAAGCACCTACAAACATAAAGCAATTGCTCTCTATCTTAGTCTACATATTAATCGACACGGTCTCCATCTCAGCCCACCAATCAATCAACTCGGTCCGATTAAAAACCAGACAAAGTCTGGTCAAACGAGGAGGCGCTCTGTCTCAACTGACATGTAGACCGACTCGGTCTGGGTTTACCTAGACCGAGTCTAGACAAATCTAGGGTGAGATAGAGACAAAATCTCTTTGTCTCGGCCCATTAATAGACCAACTCAGTCTAAGAGAAACCAGACCGAGTCTGGTCAGGGTTTGGGCAAGATAGAGAGCTTTTCGCTCTCCGTCTAGGTATGCAAATAGACCAACTCAGTCTGGGTTCACCTAGACCAAGTTTGGTCAAATGTGGAGGCTCTTTGTCTTGGTATGCCCCCAGACTGAGTCTGGTAAGGTTTGGAGAATAAGACAGAGAGTGAACCTCTCTATCTCGACTTAGGAAAGTCGGATCAGACTGACTCAATCTGAACAAGACTGGGCCTAGTCTGATGGCTCAATTCTTTTTGGACAGTAAACAAGCAGACCGAGTCTGGTCTGTAGACTGGTCGGGTTATGTGAGACCTGAACCAAGTATGATTATATATATATATATATATATATATATATAGGGAAAAACCAAACAGTGACTATCTTGGTTTCCTATCTTGAACGGGATTTGGGTTTGGATTCAGTGAGACCAAACCCAAAATGGATAAGGTTTGGATCCAATTAGATCCAAATCCAATTTGTAATGGGTTTTGGTCCATTTGGTACCAAACCCGATATGAATTGGGTCTAGATCAGATGAATCAGATCTGGATCTAGTATTGAAAATAGAGAATGGATATATGTTTTAGGACCAATACAGAGCCAAACAAGACCAGACTAGATTTGAATCCAGTCTACCAAATATGA
This sequence comes from Nuphar pumila, assembly GCF_984573655.1. Classification (NCBI taxonomy): domain Eukaryota; kingdom Viridiplantae; phylum Streptophyta; class Magnoliopsida; order Nymphaeales; family Nymphaeaceae; genus Nuphar; species Nuphar pumila. Next base: position 73,836,500 of record NC_143250.1, on the reverse strand, counting down.
GAGAAACTGAACCCATTTATGTTCAATTGGGATTGACCCCACACCTGTCTAGGTAGAGGTTAGGTTTGAAGCTTCAGTGGGACTAAACCCAAACCAAGTTAGGTTTGAGGCTTTAGTGGAACTGAACCCAAACCAGGTTAGGTTTGGGTTAGGTTTAGTGACAGGCAGTGAATAAAAAAATATAGGTGAGTAAAGAAAAATGAAAAACATATGTGTATGAGAGGGTGGAGTTAAGATTTGAACCCAAAACCTCTTATAAGAAAAGAATTACCCCTAACTAGTAGGACAACAAAGCTTAGTTGGCTAGGAGTAGCAAACAAATTGTATATATACCTGATTTGAGTATATATGTAGGATACAGATCCGGGTCAGATTAAATCAAAAACCAAAAAATAGACTGAGAGGGCTGGATGGAACTCTCATGGTTCTATTATCCAGATCTAGACCCGCTGGATAGGTAAAAAGATAATTTTACCCTTATTATGCCCAATCACTAAATCAAGCTTAACTCTTCACCCGACATCGGATTTGGGTGTTTTTTAGACCCTTAAACTTCTTTTCTAGAGGGGGATACATTGACATAGGGCAAGATGTCAAAATCTGAGAGTTTGAGATTAGAGTTTGGCAAAGAAGCTTAGAGGTGTTTTCATAATTTTACACAAGTAGGGACTGTAATGACATTTTTAGTAATTGTTGGGATTTCTGCTCAGTTTAGATTAGGATTTGTAGGAAGACTAAGGTTGATCCTTAATTTGATATTTGGGTGATTCAAAGTGAACATTTGCAAATGACTCTCTAGATAATAAAATACAAGTTTTTTATAAATGCATCTTGTTATATGATTCCATGTGCTTTAGAGCCATGTATATGAATGGATCAAATGAATTGCATGCTTAGGAATCTATATTTCTGATGCTTTCAATAAGATGCATGAGAATTGTAGTTCATATTACACATTTATTTTTAGTACTTGATCATGTCATGTGAATGTAATAGATGATATGACTTGTATCATGTTTGTGCTTGTTGTAGAAATGAGGATAACGATTAGATACATGTAATATGATAAGAAAAGTAGAAATGAATGATAGGCTTTGAGAAAAGGATATAGAGTTTTAGGGTTCTCAAAAAAATAATTTATTTTGAGAATGTCACGCTTATACTTTGAGAGGGGTGATTATTGATAATGTGTCTCTATGATGCATTGTTATCCCTAAAATTATAACATGTATATGTGATTACATGTTAAAAATTAGTTAGTGAACATACATTTAAAAATGTATAATACACTAATATTGGGAAATGAAAGAAAATGAAAAGAATAATGCACCTAGGATAACAACACAGAGAGTGATAAAGAACTCTATTAGGAAGGACATGGTCTAGGGCTTTGTTAGAAGTGTGTACCTCATTTGTGCTTGAGATTTATGAGGAATTCCTAGGTATTAAGGGTTAAAAAATATTGCCTATTAAACATATGTAGGAAGTATCATGAATCATTAACTTTGGGAGCAAGTATAGCTCATCGAACACCTTAGGGCAGGTATAGCCCTCTACGCTCTTTGGCTAGTTATCGATGGATATATGGGGCTCTTTGACTTGCAACTGGTGAGCAAAGTTACAATGATTAGAAGTCTACAGTCTGGACTAGTTTGGACTATGTTGTTTGTGAAGTGATTCATATGCCTAGCCAACACTCGTAGACTCTAAAATTGTCTACATGGGTTGCTACGCCCTAAGAGACTATTTTTGAAATAGTCGATTAGCTTAGAAAACAACATTGAGATATATCTACTCTTGAGATAAAGAATGGTTTTAGGAACTGTAAGAAAAAAAAATATAAAAATAAAGAATAAATTATGTAAACACCACGTGTGCTAGTTAGAGAACTAAACTTAGATTAGGAGTTTTAAGCTCATTGTAGTTGTAACAGTCTTATATTTGTAAATGAAATCTTATCGAGTTTTAGACTTACCTTCGCTTGGTTACAACTGTAAGATCAGAAAGCACAATAGATAGGAAGATGTGACTCGTGAACTCAGACTCGGCTAGCTGTAACTTGAAGTGATCTGAAGTACTTGGCTTTGTTTATGCATTCTATTCATTGTTGAATATGTATTTAAAATCTTAAACTTTCATAAGGATGGACCTGTGGTCATGATGATTTTATTCAGATTGGTGAGATCTTATAATAACAAGTGTATAAAAAAATTATGGCTTGGTTTTCAAGGTTGTTTTGATAATTTTTTTTCTGAGAATTAATGTGTACGAACCTGGGCTCGAGAGGCCCCGGTTCGGGTTGTTACGGGTTTTCAGGTTTTCATTTTCCTGCATATATATATATATATATATATATATATATATATATATATATATATATATATATATATATATATATATATATATATATATATATATATATATATATATATATATATATATATATATATATTCATTTCGCAAGCATAGAAACCTTCCTACACATGAATGCTAAAAGGTTCTTGCCTTTAGAAGAAGAAAAAAAGCAAGACTTTATTTTATTGGTTAAGCGATGAGTGTGAACTCAGCTAACCCTAATGTAGGTCTCCACTTGACAAAACCCTTAGGTCAACATCCATGGCTGCTTTAAAGCTGACCCACCTAGCTACGTGTGGAGAGCCCTTGGGGCTAAAAAACAAGATTATCAGCATCAACTTTTTACGGGTTTTAAAAAGCAATATCTTATATTTAGTCGACCATTATTGCCGTAGTCAGTTTGATGGAAAGTAGAAATAGGGAAATTTAAAAAAAACGCACGTAAATATTTGACAATAATCAAAAGCACGCCTAAGGATATTGTTGAGAACACACCTAAATTTATAGTGTTATTTGAAAAAGATACCTCTGCCAATTTAACTGGAGTTACCATGAACTCAAGTTAAGAGGTTAAAATTACTGATTTAACCCATAAAACAGTCGTCTGTTTGTATTAAGATTCTGATATAGGGCTTCAAAGCACTGGTTATATATATGATATAATAGAATCGTTTTATCTGGTTTCCTAAAAGGTTTCGCAGGGAAGCTTTGGAACAGAGCTAGACCATGGAGTTGCAGCAGTTGGGGTATGGAACAGAATGTAGCCTATAAAATAAGCAAACTTCAGCAGTTAGCATCTATGTAGACTCAGGTAAACTGAATGGCGCCAGTTACCTATACTTTGGGAAACTCTGAACAAGCTTTTGGGGATGTTTGTGTACCACCTTTCAGTTCAAAACCATCCACACATACAGGAATCACTTTCTCTGAACAATTGTGTTTGCATCTAGTATCAGAGTCAGAGAAATGGAATTGGTTTCCATGGAAACCCTTCTATTTTTGTTGTGAGCCTAGCAGCGTGACCATTTGAAGTGGCCTTCAAAGTCAAGACCTCAACTCGAAGTGACCCTCTGTACGTTACTAACCCGAGAAATGTTACGAGACAAGGCAAAGCTATGGGTCAGTCTCGAAAGAAACATGTACCGAAGGTGTTTAAATGCTTTATGCTAGTTTGCAAACAGACCATCATAAATATCTTCGAATCAGCTATTGACTGAAAAGATGAAAAACAGAATTGAGTTCCATTTCCATCAGAGTTAGATCCGAAACCTTTTCAGTAATTTCACCTCGCTGCTTATCTCACAAAAGTTGTTTATTACCAAGCAAAGACAACGTATTTGGTGTCATTGACAGCTTAACAGGATCAACAGGTACAATTGACATCGTCTCTTATACATTAGGCCATCACTCTATCTTGGAAAAGAATGCAGTGCCAGAATGGATGCGAATAAATGTTTCTAACCTTGATTGTACATGTAGATAAATTTTCCATGGGCGATTACTCACACATCCCCATGCACGTTCAACAAGATATATTATGATGTGTTTCCCTTGGAACCAGCAAACCGGCGACTCGTCTGATAATAGACTACATCTCCATCGTCACTAACATAATGATCATGTTTCAAACTTGTCAATAGAGTTCCAAGCAAGTGAAATGGTATTGGCCCTGATCTCTGAGGCTCTCGGTAATACTTCCCCAGCACAGGCTTCACCGCCTCCGTCTGAGAAACAAGTGTGAAAGTTCAGAAAATTTTTCCCAACTTTTAGAATGGAAATGTGTCTGCGTCCACAACGTGCAAGAGAGAGAGAGAGAGAGAGAGAGAGAGAGAGAGAGAGAGAGAGAGAGAGAGATCTTACTGCTTCCACCAAATTGTAATGAGGTATTTGCGGAAAGAGGTGGTGAACGACATGGGTTCCAATGTCATGGTGGATATTGTTAAATATTCCATAATCACGATCCAATGTTGTAAGCCCCCCTCGAAGATAACTCCACGCCTGTTGACATATAGCCATTAGAAATTCTCTCCCAACAAATACACAGAACAACAGACGTTGAAAGACATGAAAACCTGTCCTTATCTCAAAGATACTCCGTTACTGTTGCCATTGAAATGTTTATGAAGTGAAATCAGATAGGAATTGTATGAAGGATCATTTGAAGGTTCAAGACACTTGGCTGCACACGCATGTTTAAGGATTGAGGTCCGAGGGACCCGTGAACGCTTATCATACTAGATCATTCACAACTTAAAACACCAAATAGGATTCTATTGTGGTGTGGAGTTAGAGAGGCTCTTAAACTGACTCAGCTTGACCTGTGATCTTTCAAAATTGTTGGTCAAGCCACCATTTTCGAGAAATGGATGGCAGAAATTGTCGCTGCAAGGGGAGACGTACATGGACTTCCAGCTAGAACACGTTTCAAAATTTCCAGATTTTCTCTGATCCATTGCCTACCTTATGTCTTATGCTCAAGCACGTTGATATTTCTGGACTTGATGTGATGGAAGGATGACCCACCTCATCGGTGGCCTTCCACCACTGATCATTAATGATTGTAATCAATTGTATCTGTGCTATTATCGGTACACTGAATTAGGGGCAGACCGGCATTCTTTTCATAAAAAGAAGCTTAAAAACGTGAAACTATGTACAGTGTATTTATATAGAAGCTGATGTTTATTGACTAGTACTCGTTTTATGCACATTTATGTTCTTGCACATCTTGAATACTTGAATTAATCAGGAAAAGGACATATCCCCATTTGTTTGGTTCTCAACATTATGAAGGGAGAGGTTAAGCTGGGACGAACTTAAGCTGGGCCAGAGTCTTAAATGTTCATAAAAAACAATATGGTTTCCCTCATAGTTTCCCTTGGTACCCAAGTAAACTTTTTACATGTCCAGATTGTTTTTTGTTTGCTCTTTTTCCTCTAGAACAAGAAATGTGTAGTCTTAATTGCAAATCAAATGCATTCTACAGCTTAGTTCACAGAAAAGAGCACAAAGTCCAATAATCAGCTCAATACCTTCCCTCTGTACCATGGAAGTTTTTCCTCGTGACCATGATGATGAAGGTATGTTACAAAATCCAACCACATGACGAAAATCTGTGTCACATGTCAAATGCGAGAGGATCACTCATCATAAGGCAACATATAAAATGCAAGAGTATTTTAATAACGCTATCTTAATAAAAATCTCATGTCCTAGGAAAAGTAGAAAGCATCAACTCATACCCAATAGGGGACACCATAAAGCTTAAGCATCTGAATCGGACCCATCCAACATGAAAGTCCAACCAGCAAGGCAAGCATTGCACACCAGCACACAGTGGAGGTGATGACATCTTTCTTCTCACCAGGTGTAAAAAGATCACTGCTCGGATGGAAGTGGGAACCGGTCTTCCCTGGGCTTCTACCCCACTGTAAAAAACCATGCCATAAACAAGATTTGGAAATTGCTCAACTGAAGCAGTAGAGAAAAATGAATCCACAATACAAAAGTTAGAATGGACCATGATCACTCACCAGATAGAAAGGATATGCAAACATAGGAAAAGGAGCAGTGAAACGCAGCTTCTTAGAAACATCATCCAGATTCCTAAACAACTTCTCAGAGAGCTGGACGAAAAGTACCAAGGAAAAACACGGTGAGCGTTCCTCTGCATTTCAATTCACAGAGAGGGAAAGTATTGTGAGGGAAATAGAGAGTTATATACATACAGGGTGCCACGATTCGTCGTTCTCAACATGCCCATGATTCTGATGATGAGTTCTGTGACTGATTCTCCTAAAGTTGACAGTGAAAAGAAAGCAATTCAATTGACACAAAGGACGAAAAGGAGAAAAAAACACTGAAATGAACACGAAAAAGCGCTTTCTTATGGATTGCTAACTTCTTGTCTGAGACATCCAAAATTTAGAAGACATAGTTGATTCAGTAACCACAAACTCAGCAGCACAAGCCAAACAAAAGAAAAAACTGGGTGTAAGAATCGAATTGGAAGTTAAAAGAACAACAAAAAGAAGAGAAAAACGAGCGCAGAAGCAGATTCCACTCGTTAAGAAGAGGAATGCAGCACATACCAGCCATGATAGGGCACGAGAATGGACGAATGAAGCAGATGGCCGACTACGCTATTGAGTGCCCGATTGTTCGAGAAGCTTCCATGCCCACTGCACAATTTTTTACTTGAATGATTTTGCTGGTTCGTGGAAGGAGTGGTAGTAGAAAGTAAGAAAAGCAAGAGGAAGAAAGGCGGTTTACCAGTCATGCCCGAGAACGAACAGAGCCCAAAACATGGTGCCCTGAGCAGCCCAATAGAGAGGCCAAACCACCCAATGGTTGAGATACGCTGCAGCGGCTGCTAGACCGAACACGGCGACGAGGTCCCGGACGACATAGCTCATCGACCTCCATGGATCCTTTACCCAGCAATGATTGGGAATGGCCGCTCGGATCTCTGCCAGGCCAAATGAAGGAGCCGCCCCGAGGTCGAAGGAGGCGGCCTCATCCCCTTCAGAAACAGAAGCAACTTTCAGAGGGGCACTCACCTTCAATCCCCAATCTCTACCTTTGGATGAGGCGCCACTGGAAAAACAGGCCTTTTCCCCCTTGAAACAAAAACCCAATCTTGGCAGGACACAAGAATATGACAGTGGCTTCCTCAACGGTGGAGCTTCGACTCTCCTTAGAGGGAGCTTAGGGAGGGCCCTCATTCCACATTCTGATGATAACAAGGAAGCCATTCTTTTTCTTGTTTCTCTTTAGGCAAACACACACACACTCTTTCTCTCTCTCTCTCTCTCTCTCTCACTGAAAAGCTCTTGCTTTGCTTTTTTTTTCGGAACCTCTGGTTTAAAGGTTTAGGAGGAGCGGGGACAATCGTCTAGTGGAAAAAGAAAAGAGAGAAGGTTGGATGCTCTCTTTCTAAAAATAGGGATAACAAATTTAGCCGAGAGAGAGGAGGAGGAGGATGGGTGCTCTCTCTCTCTCCCCCCTATCTCTCTCATCAATATAACCACTCTTATCAGAAAAGGCAGAAAAGGCGATGCCCTCCTCTCGTTTGAGCCGCCTTAGATCAATGGGTCGTCTCGTCACCAACGTATGGATATGCAACCAAAGGTCGTCGTGTTTTCTGCAGCGCCTTCTCTTTGCAACTTGCAATCTCAAAAAATTGTAGACAAGGCACGTTGTGGCATGAGAAAAATGCTGTAAATAATTTTTTTGACGCGCTCTGTCCTGTCACTCGATTTCCACTGCGACCTTCCCTTATTTTACTCGATATTCGTACGCTGGTGGGGGACAGTCAACCTCGTACGAGTAAGAGGGCGTTGTGTTCGACTTAGTTTCCGAGAAGGGGCTAACGATAACCAGGTTATTCTAGACGTTCTAATTAGAGGCTTACGCCTTTGACGATTCTTTACTGCTGCTTATAAACACGGACGTAGGACATTGCTGACCAAAACGTTAACGCCTTCCTAACTTTTTTTTTAATGACAAGAGGTTTTTATGGGCTGAGTATCCTTTTTAAAGTTGCGAAAGAAATACGTTAAAAGCAGCCAAACTACATGGCAAATGCATAATTTGTTTGAAAATACTGCGATTTACTGGTAAATGGCATTAACATGCAATTGAGCTGAGTGGCACGAATATGATTACAAGTGAAAATTTGGTTTTGGATAGAAGGATTCCATTATGAGGAGTTTATGTCTCACGTATCATGCAGTGAGGTGTTCAAACTTTGTGTTTTGGCTCTATGCTCCTCTATGAGCCTAGGGCTAGAAGCTCTGTATTCTCATTATAAGGGGTTTACGTCTCATGTACCATGCAGTGAGGTTCAAACTTGTGTGAGTGGTTCTCTGCTCCTCTGTGAGCTAAGGATTAGAAAGCTCTGCAAACCTTGCACTTCAAGAGCATACGCCCCCATCTCTCCCTTGTGAATGGATGGAAGAGTGAATGATTAAGGTGGATTCCTTTCTTGATGCTTTCTTTGTCTCTCACTTTCCTAAGAAAATATAGAATGCAAGCATACAATCTATCTAGGATCTTGATGAATATTAGGTTTTAGGGGTTTAGGTGGGCTAGGTTATCTAACATTTCAACTTTCAAAAACTACAGGACATATTTTTCTTTTAAAACAAAGCGGAAGACTTCTCAAAACAATCCCAAGACCCAGGTGCATCACAAGTTAGAATCAAATCATTCCAACCATTACAATTCAAATATCACCAAAATTAAAATAATTTATTTTACAAAATAAAGTTTGAGGTTTACAATCAAAAAAACAAAAAGACAACATAAGAGTTCAGTCCAGTCCATTTCAAACGCTATAAGTCCCCTTGTTGTGGCACTCATTCTTCTATATACACAGATATGAAAAATGTAAAGTACGGGGTATAAGCCACAACACAATTTCTTAGACCCTTATTAGATCAGAAGGACTGTAAGACCTACAAAATTTCAGACATTTAATCCAGACTCTCAGTGACCAATATAAAAAAAAATCATTTTACCTGTACAATTTAGTATGCGGGTGTGATGAATTTGAAAAAATATCTAATTATGATTTTTTCTTAAGTATTGTGATAATTACTGTTTGATTAATAACTGAGAAAAAATAATAGTAATAAAAATAACAATTAGCCAACCAGAGGAAAAATAAAAAAATTCCTATACTAGTGAATTAATATTTTGATGAAAATTTAGTGCATAAATGCATTAAGCAAAACTATGCTTTATAAAACCAAGTACTAAGTATTGAATAAATTAAGCTTGAATTTGAACCAGATTCTGTTGGAGTCCGATCCAATTGAAGATCCAATATAAAAATTTCCCAATTAGGGATTTCAAAAAAAAAATAACAAATAAAATAAATACTTTTAAATAAGATATTATATTAAATATCAAAAGGTAACTAAGTTGGTTGGACTTAGTTAAAATTGAACCAACTAAGCCAACCAAGGAAGCAATTTTGCCTAGAGAACCAACCTTGAGACATGTGTGAGGGTGAGAACCAAGGAGGCTCTTCACTTAAGATCCCAAGGGAGGATCTCTACCTTTTTTAGGAAAAACAAAACTGTTTACACATGGAATAAGGTAAAGTAGTAGCTTGTCATTTTTGTGAAACATCACATTTGACTTGAGAGGGCAAGAGTCAACCGAAAAAGACTTTTTTTGAAGAGGAGGTTTAGACTCTAACCCTCCATCTCCCTTCTTGTATGCTCAACCACTCATCTCACTTACTCCCAAGTTTTGCCTATAAATACCTCTCAAAAAGTAGAAGAGAGACATTCTTTGGTTCTCTCTCTCTCTCCCCCTCACCCAACGATTTTTGTTTTTGAGGTTTTTCTTCTCTTTTCAATCAAGTATAGTGTGGGGTACCTTAAAGGGACTCCATTCTATACAAGTTTGTGGTAGATGAACACATTTCATAAGGTCCGAGCAACACCTCAACTAAAGTATAAGTTAATCTCTCACTCATTTGTATTTTAAAATTTTATCTTAAGATCTTCTCCTTTCCAATCCATAAAAATATGCATTCTTCTAATGCATGTGGGTATAAACAAGGATTTTCATGAATGAAACTATAAATACATATACAATATGATTTTCCTTATGTTAAGTGCATTTCTAATGTAAATCCATGAACGATAATGATGTCCACCAACATTAATGGTGTTTTATCATTTTGACCCATGTTTCATGCTAGAAACGTGGTTCATATGTTGTTTTTTATTGTTTAACCATTTTGAAAGGCTTGTATATATATTACTCTGGTGTCAATTCATTTTTTTTGTATATTCATGGTTAAACATATATTATGAATTTTTGACTTATCATGCATTGTGTGTTTGTAACATAACCACGGTTAGAAACCTTATTCATGCAATATATAGTGTGTGTTATTATTTTTGAAAAATACTTTAGGATAAAAAACTTGTTTATGCATCATGTTTCATCATTTTTTAAACTCATTCATGGTTAGAACTTATTATATAGACGATTTATCACTTTTTGAAACTCATCCATGGTTAGAACCTAATCCATATATGACTTATAACTTTTTGAAACCCATTCATGGTTATATCTTGATTCATAGATGATTTATTATGTTCAAAACCCATTCATGGTTAGATCTTGATTTATAAATGATTATCATGTTCAAAACCCATTCATGGTTTAAAATTTGATTTGAACATGATTTATCATGTTTTATCATTTTCGAAACTCGTTTATGATTAGAAACTTGATTCATACATGATTTATCATGCCTTACCATTTTCAAAACTCTTACACAGTTGAAAACTTGAACCATAAATAATTCATGTCTTATCATTTTCGAAACCCATTCATGGTTAGAAACATGGTCCATAAACAATTCATATGACTTATCATTTTTAAGCACCTCTATAGTTTAAAATTTCTTGTTGTATCATTTTTAAAACCTTGATTTATAGGGTTGGCTTATAATGATAAAACCTTCAAAAGGAAACAAAGAAATATTTATAAAGATTTTTTTTATGTTGAAAATATTTTGAAAAAAAAATTAGCATCAAGGGATTGACCCTTGCTTGCCAAACTGGCTTGAACCATGCCCATGGTTCAGACCTGGTTTGCACTAGGTAGACCTAATTGGGTCTGAACCATGCATGAACCATACCAGGTCTAGAGGTAGTCAGGATATACTGGTCTGAACTGATCCACTCGGTTCAGGCCTAGTATGGGCCTAGTTGGGTCAAACCGGCTTGAATTGAGGGTTCAGTTTAGTCCAGGTCTGAACCCAGCCCACATATATTGGTTTGAACAAGACCAGGTTTGTGTTGGCTAGGGCAGATGTAACACCCCAGATTTCCAAAATAAAGCTAAGTTAAAATTTTCATGAATTTCTTTTTTTTTCTTTGTAGCGGAACTTAAAAAATGTTTTAGCAGCAAAAATGGACGATAATGAGTCATCAATTTTAGAAAACTCCAAGCAAGTCACAGGTATGTGGCTAAGCACTCATTGACCACTAAGGTATTCCATTTTATCAAAACAACTTATTTATTACAAACATCACTACTTAGAAAACAAGTATTTAGTTTTATAAAGGAAGCAGTACAACACTGTCTGAAGAAACCCTGGAACTCGATGCTGCCTTGCTCCGCATATCGCATCGCAAGTTCAACACCTGAAATCTCTATTAAACAGGGTCGGAACAATTACTAGTCTGGTAAGAAAGCATTCATTTACGCATTCATTCAAGTATCAACTCATACATAGACCACTCAGGGTCACAATACGTAACTAAATCGCTCAAGTCTCCATGACTTAGCGTATATCGTGAGAGCCTCATCAGGACTATGATTGAACATCTCGCTCAAGTCTCCATGACTTGGCGTGAGCCTCTTCAAGGCCTCAATCGAACTCTTTTGGGTCTTAATTGGAACATTGAGCTCAAGTCTCCACGACTTAGCACATCCGTATCACGAACCCAAGCACAAGCTTCTCGAGATTTGCTTAGTCGTGCGAATACCTGGGTCTTTGTCCTATCGGTCTAGTAGTATATCAATCATAATACCTTTCTCAAGGTTATACAGGATTTGACATAACAACGTTCAATCATTTATATATTCATACATCGCTGAACCTGAATTTGATACATTATTTTGATATTAACCATTCACTCCCTGGTACACGAGAGAAGCTAGAACTTGGGCCTCAACATGACATTCTGGGGGTTAATTATTCTATGTATTTTAGTTACCCTAGAGGCCTGTTGACCCTATCCATGATAGGGTAATAGAACTCATACCGGGATAACCCTAATATGCCGGTTCAGATGCATCCTCTACTGCAGTAGTTGGGTTCAATCTTTAGATATTTAAGGATAACCATAACCTCTAAACCTCCTGAGTGACAGGAGGACCTTTGAACTCTTTGGTTTATAATCAAATACGTGTCATTTATGATTGTACCATCAATGTCTTCCACGATGAGAAATAGTCCTGAAGGGGTCCGTTGGTCTAACCATTACTTGTTGGATATTCGAATGTCATTCGGGTAAGCCAGTGCATCCCGCACTGAGAAAATATATACCCGACTCCATTCAGTATTTCTCAGCATGGTCAAACTGTGGAGTTCCTGCGACCTTAAGTTTTATTCATATGCATGCTTGACTCTGCTCTCAGTATCTACATCCATCACGAAAACCTCACCTCTTTCGGTTGGACATAAAACTCTGGCTCTCCGACCTTTACGAGTCTAGTTGTGCAACAATATTTTTCATGAGCATGCATATGACACGATATCAACGGATCGACTGCTTGGCGTGTATCACCACAACCAGTACTTGGCCTAGTCAAGGCGCAACAACTACTCTGGCTCTTCGGCCCTTATGAGTAAAGTGCCCTTACATGAGAACATAGGAATAAGTTATTCTGACACCATTCTGACAACAGGGCATTCTTGTGTCATTCAACCGGCTTAGGCAATTCTTTTGCCAACTATTTCGACAATACTTTCTTTGCTTGACGGCAGAAGTATGATGACTCTTTCTACGTTGTAGAAAGTACTTGATAGAATTTTGGCAGCACCTTCTCTATATGATGGAGTAACATGCTATGTTCTTTCTGATCTTTATTGAGCTTCTTCAAAAATTTTAGTAGCACTTCCTCTCTTTGACGGAGAAAGCGTGCATTTCTCTTAAGCTCGGTGAGCATCTTTTCAGAAATTTCAATAATATTTTTCCTCTTTGACGAAGAAATTGTTATGCTTAATTCGAGGATGGATGCACACTGTTGTGCTTACTTTGCATCCATTGAGGTTCGTTGGAACCTTGGGCGTTAGCCAGGCCATGCGAAAGTGACTTAGGTTTTTATGAAAAAATAGTTTTGCGCAAAAGCAAAGCCTTTTTAATAGGAGCTTTATTCATTAAGCAAAATCTTGATTGATGAGCGGTAATTAAATCACATTGGTGATTTGGAGTTGATCTCCATTTGAACGCTCATTTATGTGCACTATATGTAATATAAGCAAGAGCCTGTGCTTTATAATGCGGTGGCATAAATGAGTGTATATTTAATGTTCGGCAGGGGAAATCAAACAAAATAACTTGCAGAAAGCAAATACATATATATTTACAGAAAGCAAGAGCCTTTGCATCATTCAACGTGATGACAATCTTAAATGCACAAAGTAAATTGCAAAAAGCAGAAGCTTTGGCATCATTCGCCGCAATGACAATCTTAAATACATAATTTAAATTGCAAAGAACAAGAGCCTTAACATCGTTCGACGCAATGACAATCTTAAATACATAATTTAAATTGCAAAGAGCAGGAGCCTTAGCATCATTCGATGCGATAACAATCTTAAAAGCATAAGCAGATACATATATATGTAATATGCAGAAAGCAGGAGCCTTGGCATTATTCGACGGGATGTCAATCTCAAATACATATATACTGCCTTAAGCAGGAGCTTTTATCATAAAATATTCAACGATAGTCACAAGGAGACACATGTGAACATCGAAATGTCTTAGAGGGCGTAAACCAAGGACTAGGGTCAGACACTACTTTAAAATGTATACGATATATATCACAACATAAATCATCAAATACTTGAGAGAGAGTGATTGACGAATCAAACTTATGTTCTGATCGGTGAAGAACGACTTCTGCTGCTTAACTTGCTTTAAACTAGGTTCGAACCTCCTTTTGAAAGGCTAAATTAGGTCAGATGAGTTTGACCTAGTTGAGAAAAAGGAAGAGCAGGTCAAGCTACTAAACCCAACTGGTTTGAATCAAACTGGGTTCGGTCTAAGTCAACTGGGTCAGGTAGGTTCAAACTTAGTGCAAGTAGGCTAAGTCTGGGTCAAGTGAATCAAATATGAATTTAGGACCAAAAGGGACTTTAACTAGACCCAGTTGAGCTCAAGCCAAGTCAATTTGGTTTGGACCAAGTCAGGTAGGTTCAGACCAAGTCAGACAGACTCAGACTAGGTCAGGCAGACTCATACCAAGTCAGGCTGGCTCAGATCAAGTAAGCTAGGCAGTGAAGGTTTTAGAGAGAGAAGGAGAGCAAGAGAGAGGGGGGTCAAAAATATGAGAAGAGAGAGAGAGAGAGAAAGAGAGAGAGAGAGAGAGAGAGAGAGAGAGAGAGAGAGAGAGAGAGAGAGAGAGAGAGAGAGGTGCCTATTTATAGGCAAAGGGCACCTCCTTTCTAGAAAAATCTAGAAAATTCTTTCTAAAAAAGCCCCTTGGCTTTCTGGATAATGAATAGAGGTTTCTTTGATGTGGGGCTCACATGGAATCTTTCATGGATTATTTTGTGGGTCTCACAAGATATTTTCTAAGAAATATTTTTGTCAGTCCCACCAATATCTTTATAGGTCTCGTAAAAATTTCATGTTTTTGGCAATTTTTTTTTTTCAAAATTTTTTGAGTACGCCATTCTCTTCGTATCGACAAAACTAAGAAAGTTTGCTCATATAAATCTCCTAATTTTACTCATGGAGGAAGTTATGTCTCTCTGACTGCTTGAGCATATATTTACGAAGATACAAATATTCTAAGTATAACTGGATTATTGAAATCGATTAGATTCACATTTTAGGTTCATATGCTATTTTCACATGAAAATGCCTCATGAATTTATTCAAAACTTTTGCTGAAAATTTATGGGTCTTACATCATAAAAAATTTGGGTTTTTAGTTATTTTTTTTAAATTTTTTTAGTGCGCCAATCTCTTCGTATAGACGAAACTAAGAGAGTTGGCTCATACAAATCTCCTAATTTTACTCAGAGAGGAAGTTACGGATCTGCGATCATTGCAAATTTTTTTTCTCTTTTCCCTTTCTTCCTTTTCCCTTTTTGGGGAAAAAGAAAGAGAGAAGAGAAAACCCTTTGCAAGGTCTCACTTGACCTTTTGAAAAAGATGTTTTGAAATTTACTCGCCTTTGTTTTGAAATTATGTGGGAAAATGAAGAGACGAGATTCGCTCGTCGGTACGAGGTTCAACCATTCCTTGCTAAGTGATTATTCTGAAATCCTAAATGCACATAAAATCAGGTTTGTGCTATGACTTTTGAATTTTGAGAAATATGTATGCTTTTCTTGGAAATGTTTTAGAAATTTGGATTTTTTCAAGTGATTTTTGAGAATGGATTTAAAAATATCTTTTTAGAAATGACTTTAAAGTTTAAAAATTGATTTTTGAAAGGTTGAAATTTGAAATGGACTTGGATTGAAGGCTTTTGAAGATTATGAAATTGGATTCAAAATTAAGAGCTTAGAAATTTGAGATTGATTGAAATTTGAAGTTGAACTGATTTTTGAATTGAGATTTTGGACTTAGAAATTGATTTGTGATTTGAAATTAAGATTTTGAAGTAATTCTAAAATTTGATTTGATGTTTGAAATCAGAATTGTAATTTGAATTGGAAATCCGAAGTGAATTTCAAATTTAAATTGAGAATTGGAATAGGATTCAGATTTTGAACTTGAATTTGTAATGAAAATAGAATTCAAAATTTAGAATTTTTGAAAAGAAATAAAGAATTTGAATTTTAACAATTAAATTTGAAATGAAATTCAAAGTTAAAATGTGAAATTTAAAATGTGAAGTTAAGAAATAAGAATTGAAAATTGGAATTTAAAGTAAGATTTAAAACTGAATAGAATCAGAAAATAAAAGATAAATCTGCATTTGTGAATGAAAGTTGAGAAATGATTTTGAATTTTGGAAATGAAAAACTGTGTTTTTGAAAATTTATTTCAAAAATCACTTGGAATTTTGAAAATGACTTGAAATGAGTTGAAAAGATGGCAAATAATGATGCAAAATGATGAATGCATTGATAGAATTTGTTTAAAATTAGAATTTTAAAAACAAATTTCATTCTTTAATAGAATTAAAATGAGATTAAATTTTAATACATTCATGACTATGATCACAAATATATTTTAATTTAATCTTCATTTAAATTCCAAGAAAGAATAAAATTATTTTTTATATTTTTATAAAATTTAAGGCAAGATTAAATTTCAATATATTCATGACTAATGCCACAAATATATCTTGATTTAATCTTTACTTTAAATTCTAATAAAAGAGAAAAATGCATTTTTAAAAATATGATGTTTTTCAGAAAGGACCTAAAGTGTACGTCAAATTTTATTTCATAAAAGATAAAAAATCCTAAGTATTGTTCACATTTTGACTATGACCATAAATGTGAATAATTTACTTAGGGTTAATTACCTCTTATTAGAATGGTGCATGTGCCATTCGTGTTATTCTATAGTGCTTTTTGAAAAATAAAGTAAGATGAAATACCACAAGCAATTATGAGAACTATATGCTCATACATTCTATTCTAAACAGAAAAGTAGAATTTTTTTATTAATATGAAGTTATTGCAATCTTAAATGGAATAATGAGATTTCCTAATTTAGGAAAAGAAATCTGGATCTTTCATACTTTCCTGCAAAAATAAGATAGCACAAGGCAAACAAAAATGCAAGATATAGAGAGAAATTGAAAGTGCTATATTAAAGCTAAAATGCATATGCATATATGAAGATGCAATGCCTAATGCGTGAATGAAATGCATATGCATTTGTCTAAGTGCAATGCCTATGCTAATGAAGAAATGCACATGCATATGCCTAAGTGCAATGCTTATGCTAAATGAAGTAATGCACATGCATCTACCTAAAAGTGATGCTTATGCTAAATGAGAAATGCATATGCATCTACCTAAATGTGATGCTTATGCTAAATGAGAAACACATATGCATCTACCTAAGTATGATGCTTATGCTAAATGAAGTAATGCATATGCAATGCCTATGCTAATGAGAAAATATATATGAAAATACCTATGCAATGCCTATGCTAATGAGAAAATATATATGAGAATGCATATGCAATGCCTATGCTAATGAGAAAATATATATGAGAATGCATATGCTAATGAGAAATGCATAAAATGAAGCTTACAACAGTTCATGGGACTGCTGTAGGCGTGTATGAAATCACAACAATTCATGACACTACTGTGAATGCACATGAAACCACAACAGTTCATGGAACTGCTGTGAATGCATTATGAAGTCGAGGAACTATTAGATGAGACCATGAACTGGTCAGAATATTCAACTAACTCGTCCCAACTTTCAAAAACCTGCTCAAAGGCTCAACCGCAGCCTAACATTGCAGGATTTGAAATGGAGTTGTCGTATGACAAAGAAGAGATTGCAGAGGTGGATTTCTTATTGAGGCAGCCATCGCAGGGCAGTAGTTCCTTCGAATGTGCTTGTGTGCATCGCACCAGCTGGATGCAGAGGGAGTCCCTTAAAAAAAAGGGGGGAGGGAGCGGATAAAGTGTGTGCCATATGCCTAACGAGGGACCATTGCATACAGAAAATATTATGCAAAAACCAAACACTGGGATGCTTAAACACATAAAATTGAGGAAAGCAAAGAGGAACATGCATGGATCAAGAGAGAGAACATGATATCAAAACTCCACAGATAATTAGAGTTAGCAAACAAACAATAAGAAAACAACAAAGGAAAAAAAAAAAAAAACAAACGATGCATATGGAAATGTAAGGTTATGCAATACTCTTGTGCTACAGAGACAAAGGGGGATTGTAGAATCCTACGTAAACATGATGACCCAAAATGATTTAATAAAAAATAAAAAAATAAAAAAAATAAAAACAGGAAAAAGGAAGGAAATGAAATAAGTTGTAGAATCATAATAGTAGCTAAATACGCATAAATGAAAAGAAACATGGATAAAATAGGAAATTAGTGCAGAACATGATGATGTTGATGTCCTAAATGAAACAGGGAATCCACTGTAAATTGGAGATTAGAATGAATGTGAGAAATCAAAGAAACACAAATAAGAAGTCACATGTAAACAACTAATAAAAATAGAAACAGAAGAAAAACAAAAGAAGAAGAAAACAATCGGGCATACACAAACATTCGACTGAAAACCAGAGAATTTCAATAAACCAAGAAAAAGGAATGTTGGAATGAATGTTCCATTGATATCACAATGTGTAGACCGACACTGTTATATACAGACCGGTTCTACAACGATGCTTATCTTTGAACAATAAAGGACAAATAACAGAGATTCGTGAAAGAGATTAAAAGGGACGAAAGAAAAGAGTATGAAGATGTATGAAGACGTTTATTAAGATGAAAATAAGAGGTAAAACAATAGGATAGAAATCCAAATATGGACAAGAGATCAAAATCAGAAGGGGAATTAGGCTATAGACAGGGAACTGCAAATCAAAACAAAAGGGAGAAAGTAAGATAAACTCAAAGACTCGAAGCCCAGGTGAGTCGATGATGCCTGAAATTCGACTAGAGGGGGGGGGGGTGAATAGTGAAATATGATAAAGATCGATAAAATAAAATAATCAGGCAATAAGGCACAACACAAAAAACACAGAATTTATACTGGTTCGGTCAATACCCAGACCTACATCCAGTCCCCAAGCAAACCACTCGAGCTTTCCACTATAACATCTGAGTCACCGGATAAATAGTACAACACCCTCTTCCTCAGAGGTCTTCTTCTCTCAACAGAGAAGGGGCACACCCTCTTCCACAGAGATCTTCTTCTCTCAACAGAGAAGGACAACACCCTCTTTCACAGAGGTCTTCTTCTCTCAAAGAGAAGGGCACACCCTCTTACACAAAGGTCTACTTATTTCAACAAAGAAGGAATACAGTGAATAACAGAAAGTTACAATACTTCCTATAGAACCTTCAGAATGATATGAATGCACGAATGAAGGGTTCTCAGAATGTTCTGTTTGTCACTCAGAAGATACTCTTTGTCAAAGAGCTATACTTGACTTTTTCTCTTTTCTTTCTTTTTTTTTTCTCTTTCTTTTTTTTTCAAGGCTCTCTTTTCAAATGATGAATAGGAATTTTTCTCGTTGTAAGCTCACACATCCATTCCATGTTGAATAGTTTATTTGAGTGTGTTTATATAGCTTTTTTTAAAAAAGTAGTCGTTACATTTTGAAATCGTAGCCTTTTTGAAATGTGAAATGTTATGTCATTTCAAAAACATCTTTAGAAAAATTCGAGAAAGCCTTTTTCCATAAAAGTAAAATATAGGGTACACTAGTCGTTGTAATTGTTTTAGGTAATACATATTTTATATAAAAAGTCTATGTCTTACAATAGTACATTGAACGTTGGATTTTAGTTTTGTCTTTATTCTAATTAATGATTTGGGGTACATAAGTACTTCTTTACTTTAAATGAGTGTAAGTACACTTAGTGTTTTAAGATATTTATTTGTACATAGTCATGTCAAGTGTTTTCTTTATGTTGTAGTTTTCAAAGTATTCAGAGAGAATGAGGACTACAAGAAAGTCGACATTCTTGAGGAGGATATTTACAAGGATTTCTTTCAGGAGGTATTTAATGCTATACAAAGAGAATGATGACTTCAAGTAAGTCGACATTCTATGGGTTTGTAAAAAGGTAACTAGAGTCTTTTCAAAAACTTTATTATATTTGTTTTCTTTGTGTAGCCGATTTTCATGTTTTGTCTTTTACCCATATTTGAAATCATTTCTTTAAAGAAGGTAACTAGAGTCTTTTCAACAACATATTATATTTGTTTTCTTTGTGTAGCCGATTTTCATGTTTTGTCTTTTACCCATATTTGAAATCATTTCTTTAAAGAAGGTAACTAGAGTCTTTTCAACAACATATTATATTTGTTTTTCTTTATGTAGCCGATTTCATGTTTTGTCTTTTTCCTACATTTCTTTTCATGTTGTCTTGTATATGATGTAGGGTACAATTATTACATTTTGAAATCATGTCAAAAATACCTTTTTCATAAAGGGTTGTAAGAAGGTACAATTATTAGTTTTTCAAAAGGGAGCTTTTTGAAACTATCGTATACTTTTATGATATAGTTTTATGAATGAGTATGTAATATGCAATATGCATGTTCCTGAAGGTTCTGTTACATATGACTCTAAAGAAGAAAAAAGTCTTCATCTTGAGGTAGCCGATCTCTTCAGTTGATCTTTAGGAATGCATGGCTCATCAAGCTTTTTCTTCAAGGAGTATGATTGCACTAGTTGTACTTGAACAAGAAGTCTCCATCCTTTTTGGGTGAGATATCCTTGCATCAAATACTCGTTAGATTTATGGCAAAACATATTCAGTCATAATATAACATTTTTCAAGAGGACATATTATCATATCATATAAAATCAAATACGACAGTGTATCATATTATGTGACATCAAAACAGAGTTTCTCAACAATGCCATTACGAGGCATCATCGTCTACCAACATTTTAATGAAAAATAAAACTGAGGGGTCCGTGTAACTTCAGAGCTGAAATAAATATGAGAACCTAGAATGCAAATAAGAGATGACGTGGAAAGGAACAAACAAGGAAAACAAAAGAAGAAGAAAAAAAATCAAATTATAACAGGTATTAGAAATCTGCGAAAATCAAGAAATTCATGGATAATTTGTAAAAGAAAGAAAAAAAAATGGGGGGGAAAGAACGATTACTTACCTGCGGCTCTGTAGGAGAAAGGGGGAGTTCTCCTCTACTTTCTCTGGTCGAGCTCCCTATAGCTGTAGGGATTCTGAAGTAGGAAGGAGAAGAATGACACTTTGTTGTGGGTTTTCCTTCAGGATATAAAATGCAGGGGAAGAGGGGGAAACTTCGTGAAAGAGAAAGAAAGGGTGATGGTGGGGTGAAGCCGGATCGATAGAATGGATTGAGAATATGCAGTGGAAGGATGAGGAATGGATCAGAGGATGAAGACTAGATGATGCCTAAGTCTGGAGGGGTGAAGACAGATCCCTCCTTGGTTGCTATTTTTGATAAATACTCTTTTTAAAAGATAATTTTTCGATTAAAACTTTGGAAAATCGTCAACCAAAAGTAAATAACCGACTTTCCACAAAGTGGTAAGTACGGGTCGAATCCACAGGGGAACAAGAATTAGTCGATTATTTCTAAGAAATTTAATTTATTAATCACAAATATCAATCTACAAGTACAAGGATAATAACAATTACAAATTAACACTAAAATAAAGTAGAAAAGCAATTCAGTCTTCTATTGCACACCAAGGGTATTTCTGTCTTTTTGCCACTTCTCAAGTTTTCGCACTTGGACAATAATCCCTGAAAAATATTATGCTTTTCAACCTAATAACACAAGAAAATACAAAGTTAGTAAATAATTCCAATAAAACAAAATAAAAATGAAACTAAACATAATTTTTCAAGAAATTAACAAAGCAATTCCTAATTATAATAAAAGAATTAACTAAAATACTAAACTAATTCTAAAATTATCTAATCTAAGTCTAAACATGTTGGATGATGCAGATGCAACAATTAAAATGTAGAAACTAATGAAAACAGACCGAAAATGACTAAAAGAATGAAATTACAATTCTACCCCTAAATAGTTCAAAATAGACTTCTGATAGCTCTTTGTAAACTGACTGTTTGACAGAGCAAACGAGGTCCGAATTTCCCAAAATTTATTCTATTCTGTAACTAACAGATTCAAGAATCTGACAGTTTTTACAGAATTGAAAAATGATATCTGGAACTCCAGATATAAGCGTTTCAAAACTAGAGAAAATCTGGATATCACAGGTCCCAAAATTTTAAAATCCGAAAAAGCTGTTTTCGCAAAACACTTAAAAATCAAACCAAACCAACTCGGATCAAGCTGAAATTTGGTCTGAAGACAATTAACACACCAATAAAGTGAATAAAAAAAGAATTTTTGGAAAACTCAAAAATTTTGCACATGAAATAACGATTGTGTGACAGGGAAAAAATCGGCTTTCGGGTTCAATGCACAATTCACTTTAGAAATCTATTTTTCACACTAATAATGCAATCTAACACTGATGCAGACCTAAATGATGCTGAATGCCAGTTTATATGCAGCTACTAAATGCAATTATGCTAAATAAAATAACAATGAAATACAATATGCAAATTACGACTAGAGCTAAGTTAACTAATAATTCAAATGCAACTAGTTTAATCAAAGATGCAAACCTAACTATATGAATTGGAAGCTGCAGTTAATAAAGACTAAATACAAATTACCAAATGAAATGCTCAAATCAAACACAATGAACAACTACACATTAAGACCACACTGACTTCTAAAATCTAACTAAAGCAAACAAATGAATCACTAGACTAAATTATACTATATCTAATATGAATTAAAATTAGAATTAAATAAGCAACTAAAGACCAATAAGGTGCGGATTTAGAGTTTGGATTGGATTAAGTTCACGCCACACCTAGCTAGGTCAACTAAGTTAACTATGTTAGATATTAACTAAATTAGGAAATGACCAATGTAAATCTAATTAATCAATATCTAAAATCAAAATGACAATGTGTTAAAGACCTTATCTACTCTAGGTACCCCTAAAGAAAATAATCAACATAAGTATAACCTACCTAAATAAGATGGACTATTGCTAAAATCGATATCTAAATAATTGAGACCTAATTAATGCACCTAATCTAAATTAATAAAGAGGAAGGTAATAAATAGGAGATAATAAATTTTGAAAACAAATTGATTTGGCAAAAACGTCCAGCCTAGAGAGATAAAGCTTACCTTAATTGCTTGATAAATCAAATGGGAAACAAAGAATTGAAAACGTCCAACTCACAGGGGGCCCACACGTTTTCAACCTTGCTTTAAAAGCATTAAATAATTTTTGAAAACCTTTCCAAAAACCTTAAACACGTTTTTGGGTTTCTTTAGAAAGAAAGGATAACCTTGAAAATAAATTCCAAAAATCGTGTATAACTCTTTGGGAAAATATTTGAAAGCTAAATTTTGTTTCCAAAATTGTTAAAAGAGAGAAGCTTGCTCTCTTAGCTGGATACCAAAAATCAAAACTTACCTTCTACGAATTTGAATTAATCAACCCTTTCCAAAATTCGTTTTCTACCACAATTACTTCCTTCTCCTCTTTCTAAAAAAATGCTACTCACACTAGATAATACATTAAGCTCTATCTAACTAATTAAGCCAAGCATTTAAGAAAATCAAGAAAGGTTGGAATGAGAAACACGATTTTCCAAAATTTAAGAAATAACACTAATACACTAATTACCAAATGAGTACAAAATTTCTACACCTAACAACTCCTAATACAATGAATCTAGACACCCTAATAAACTTACCTATTCAATTAATCCCTACCAAAAACAACCTAGAGCTCGACTGGAGCTCTAATGGCTGACGCCCCACTTGGGGAAGACAACTATCTAAAATACCAAAATCAAAATAACAAAACAAAAATTTAAGCTAACGCTACCATGAAAATCATACACCTAAATTAACACACAGCTATAACTAACAATCCAAACTAACAAAAACCTAAACAATTTATCTAATATGCTGGAACTCCAAATAACATAAAACAGCAAATTATCTAAACGACTATCCTAATGCACAAAGCATGGAAAATCAAAACTACTAACTCTATTTCAAAAACAATATATAACCTAACATAATATGAAGAACTGGAATGACATGAATTTCCTATATAACAATCTATGAAAGACCCTACAACCGGCTAGATGACCCTACAAATTGGAAAACAATACTCAAATTTTTATTTTCTTTTCTCAATAAAACTTAAATGCCAAAAGAAAACAAAATGATCTTTAGAAAAATCTTAATATGATGAACTCAACCACACTCTCTATATGAAACTGGGAATTTAACAAACACAATATTCTGGAAATGGCAAACCAACAAACAAAGCACAGAAATTAGCTAAAACAGTAAATCACACACACTTACCTAGATGAACTATAATCCAATGATTATTTCAAAATAAATCACACGACATGCATTTAAACCTACCCTCACCTAAAACAGATCTAGAGCACACAGGACACAGACGCAACAAACTCAGATCACACAAGGAAACTACAGAAAAATTGCAACGCCTATACTCACTGAGACACAGAGATCGTCTAGAATTAATCTAGCCGATTTTTTTTTCTTTTGAAACAACAATCAATCACACCCAGCAACCAAAATAACTCAAAATAAACTTTTTTTTTACTGATTTTTCAATTGGAACAATACATAAAAACGGATAGAACAAAAGGTTAAAATCGGCTAGAATACGATCTAGCCGATTTCTTTGGTTTTCAATGAAAAACACCCCTTGAGGTAAATCCACGCCAATTAAATCAGAACTAAATTTTGCAACACTTTATTTTGTAAAAATAACAAAATAAAACATGCTGGATAGAAAGAAAAAATTGGGTAGATGGGAATCTAACCGATATTCACGTTTTGAGTGAAAACCATGGAAAAACACGACTCGAACAATTTAAAAATGAAACCAAACCTAGATCTATCGTGCTGGTCTATGCACGAAAGCTATACTAAGGTGAAAACAATAAAAACACAGCAAACACACAGAAAATAACACAAGAAAACGAGCACACACGATTTGGGTGTTAACTAAAAGAAAAGAGAGAAGAAGACCTACCTCCAGGGCGATCCGACGATTGTGGGGGAGAAGAGAGCGGACAATGGCTTTAGCTTGACGTCCTGGATTGTTCGAGAATGCTGGGATATCACCATGAGCAGGGTTTCTACAGCTGCAACACGTTGGAGATCCACTGAAGATGGAAAGGGTGCCGATTCGCGATCGAAGGGCTCAGAAAACCGGATGGAGGTAGGGCCGGCTCATCTTGTTTGGGTGTTTCGCACTTCCACATAAGATAAATGGTCTCCACCTCTGCTACACCTGCAAAAACACAGCAAACAAGGATTAATCACAGCAAGGAGGAAGAAGAAACAAGTAGAATTGAAAAGGGAGATAGAATGATGCTTGAGTTTCAAGCAAAACTCAATCTTCAATGTCAAATGAGGTGGGATGAGGGGTTGGAAGGGGCTGGAGCTAGAGTCACAATAGGAGGCGTCAATCCCAATGCCAAAGACGCCTAGGGTTTGCTGAAAACTCTAATTTATACTTTTGATAGTTTTCAGAAACAAGGTTATAAAAAAATAAATTTCTATGCGCCACTTTTTGAGGGGTTTTCTGCAAATGTTTTCTAAATGGGTATGGATATGCATGTGGGTTGGATTTTGGCTTTCTAAAGGTTGATCCAAGGTCCAAAACAGCCTAATTGGGTCAGATATGGATCCGATCCACCTTGAAATATGTGCCCGAATACTAAAATAGCCATAACTTTCTCATTTTAGCTCTAATTTTTCTGAAATTTGAACCACAACCCCTTGATATCAAAATACATATAAACATGGGTTTTAAACCTTAATCTCACTACAAAATGCATGAATAACTTGTTAACATGATGTGCAATTCATGCATCATCAAATACCCCCATGCTTGAATGTTTGTTAGTCCCTTAACAAACAACTAACTATGTTATGCAACAGAAACAAGAAATGCTAAACATGTATGCATGAAAAACTAACTCACTTTCGTAGGAATCACGGTTGCATTTAGCTTATACAACAAGCCCTTTAAACCCATGGGTTACTCCATTGGACGAGTAAGGTCTCATGAGGGTTTGCAGAGATGCTACCCACAAACATCAATGAAATGCAGGACTGAATTTTCAAACATAGTAGGCAGTTAAGAAAACAGTTGGAACAAATATTTCATGTAATGGATACTCTCAAAACAAATTCAGAAATCTCATGCTACCACAATAAAAATCTTTTTCCTTCACTTTTTTAAAATCGTAGCTATCTATGATTTTTCTCAGAAAGTCAAGTATTATCATGTTTTACTCATTTATCCTCACATGTATATTTTCTGCACAGTAATTCATACATATTCCTAAGCAATAAATTTTTTGCTCAATCAGCACATTCTTTTTCTTCTGATTTTAAATTTTTCACCCTTTTTCAATTTTCTCTCTTGAGCATTCTTCTCACATGAGCACTATTTCAGATATCCAGTTTTCGTGACCCGTGTAGCGAGCTTTGGGTCAGTGACTCCCAGGACAGACGACCTTAGGGCACTAGATACAGAGTATCTCTCGAACTTAATTGCTCGAGTCCCTAGACCTTCTATTCTGATAGTTTACGCATAGTCTTCCTCTCGTCATGTGCAATGTCTCTATTTCTTAGACTTTCTATGCAATTCATGTAACAAGCTTTCGAACCGGTGGCTCCCAAACCAGCTGGCTTTGGGGCACCAGGTGTAAAACACCCTTCAGATTCTACTTGCTCGAACTACAAAGGCCACAAATATCGACTAGACAGAAGAATGATTTCCTTCGTTATCCTTTTCGTCAAGAGACTCAAACACTTCATCTTGTGTCTGAGTTCCACTACTAGGATTCACGAAGACATCAACAATTAAACGTAGCTCTTTTTTTTTAAGCTCATTTTTCAAAAGCATCTTTCCATTGCTTATTTCTTTCACAAAACATACTGTGCATACTTATACCAAAGTGATTCAAAACTTTCTAACAATCAAATACTATCTTTTCTTTGAATTTTCTTATAAATAACTACTCTATTTGAATCAGTTTAGAATTTTTTTTTACATGGGGCTTAAAAATTTCTAAATTGTTAGATTATGCCAAAACAATCATATATGCTACAAACTTATTCTCAAAAGCCTACTTTAGCTACCAGACATAAAAAAAAAATTTAGTGTGCATCTAAACCACCCCCCCATGCTTGAATGACACTGTCCCTAGTGGCATACAAAATATATCAGAATGCAATGCAAATGCACTCTAAAAGACAATAAAATACATATGGGAGAAAGGATAGATACAACCTGATCTGTGCCGGGCTTCTGAAATTGATTGACTTGACTTTTGCAGCATCCTATGTATATCTGATTGCATAATTTTCTGCTCATCTGGTCAATATATGCTCTGAAAACTCTGCCCTGTACCTGATAACTCATTCTCATGCACTAAATGTTAGATTCATCCTGCATAAACCAAAAACAAATATCAGCACATATGAAATGAAATACTGGAATAAAAGCAAATACTGGAATAAAAAACAAAACTAATGTACATATGATACATCCCTCTGGTCAAATCCTTATGCCTTCGTGAGATGCACTATCTCACTCTCACCATTCTGCAAGGAATCTGAAATGTAGTGCTTCACTCTTTGCCCATTAACCTTGAATGTACCTTGGGTCATAGGATCGAATAATGTAACTGCTCCATGTGGAAACACTTCTTTCATAATGTACGGTCCTGTCCATCTCGATCTCAATTTTCCTAGGAATAAATTCAAACGAGAATTATATAGCCAAACTTTCTGCTCTGGCTCAAACACTTTTCTGCTAATGTGCTTATCATGAAATGCTTTAGTGCGAGCTTTGTATAACTTGACATTCTCATATGCATCATTCCTGAGTTCCTCTAATTCTGAGAGCTGCAATGCTCTCGCTTTGCCAGCCTGGGTGAGGTTAAAATTCAATTTCTTGATGGTTCAATATGCTCTATGCTCCAGCTTGACAGGAAGATGACATGCTTTTTCGAATACAAGGCGATACGGGGACATGCCAATGTGAGTCTTAAATGCAGTCCTATATGTCCAAAGTGCATCATCTAAGCGCTGGGACCAATCCTTGCGGTCCGAACGAACTGTCTTCTCTAGAATCCGCTTAATCTCCCTATTCGACACCTCAACCTGTCCACTGGTCTGCGGATGATATGGAGTGGTGAATCTATGATTGACAGCATATCTTCTCAGCAGAGAAGCTATCTGTACATTCCTAAAATACTTGCCACCATCACTGATCATCGCACGTGGCACACCAAAATGACTGAAAATGTTTTGCTTAATGAACTTAAGCACCACTCTATGGTCATTGGTCTTGGTTTCCACAACCTCGACCCACTTGGACACATAATCAACCACCACAAGAATGTACAAATTTTCGAATAAAGGCGGAAATGGTCCCATGAAATCAATGCCCCAAACATCAAAAATCTCGACTATCAAAATCGGGAGCAAGGGCATCATGTCCCTCTTGGAGATGTTCCCAATCTGCTGACATCTAATACATCTCCTACAGAACTCATGCGCATCCCTGTGGAGTATGGGCCAATAAAATCCAGACTGCAAAACCTTTGCAGCTGTCTTCCTACTACTAAAATGCCCTCCACAGGCTAAAGAATGGGAAAAACTCAAAATGGACTCGTACTCCTCCTCCGCCACACATCTCCTAATGATCTGATCTGCGCAATATCTGAACAACTCTGGTTCATCCAAATAATAGTGCCTCACCTGAGATAGGAATCTCTCTCGCTCATTCTTGTTCCAATGCTCAGGAATCTGTCTCGAAACCAGATAGTTCACAATATCAGCAAACCAGGGTAACTGCGATGTTCTGACTGACATGATCTGCTCGTCGGGGAAAGAATCACTGATCGGCCTCTAATCCTGCGTGGTCTCTACGATCAGTCTTAAAAGATGGTCTGCTACTACATTCTCGCTTCCCTTCTTATCTCGAATCTCGAGATCAAACTCCTGTAGTAGCAGAACCCAACGAATGAGTCTCGGTTTGGTGTCTTTTTTATTCAACAGATACTTCAATGCAGCATGATCAGAATAGACCACCACCTTCGAACTGAGCAAGTAGGACCTAAACTTGTCTAACACGAATACTACAGCAAGTAGCTCCTTCTCTGTCGTGGTATAATTCATCTGAGCATCAGACCGAGTTCTACTTGCATAGTAAATCACATAGGGCTTCCTGTCAATCTGCTATCCTAGAATAGCCCCCATAGCATAGTCAGAAGCATCACACATAATTTCAAACGGGAGCATCCAATCCGGAGGTCTCAAAATGGGTGCAGTAATCAATGCCTCTTTGAGAATCTCAAAGGCCTTCATGCAATTCTCACTAAAAACAAAGGGTTGGTCCTTCTCCAATAAAGTACAAAGCGGTCGAGAGATTTTGCTGAAATCTTTTATGAACCGCCTATAAAATCCCGCATGCCCTATAAATGACCTAATCTGCCTCACAGTGGTAGGTGGAGTCAAACGAGAAATGGATTCCACCTTCGCTCTGTCAACCTCAATGCCTCTCTTGGACACAATGTGTCCAAGCATAATCCCCTCCTGGACCATAAAATGACTCTTTTCCCAACTCAGGACAAGATTTGTCTCTGCACACCTACTCAGTACTCGAGTAAGTTTTTGGAGGCAATCTTCAAATGAAGAGCCATACACCGAAAAATCATCCATGAACACCTCCATGACATCATCTATCATATCAGAGAAGATAGCAAGCATGCACCTCTGAAAAGTTGTCGGGGCATTGCAGAGCCCGAATAAAATACGTCTGAATGCGAAGGTGCCATAAGGACATGTAAATGTCATCTTCTCTTGGTCGTCAGGATGGACAACTACTTAGTTATATCTTGAATATCCATCTAGAAAGCAATAGTAGCTCTATCCTGCGAGTCTCTCTAAGATCTGATCAATGAACGGCAGCGGGAAATGATCTTTCCTAGTTGCCACGTTCAACTTCCTATAATCAATGCATACTCGCCATCCTGTAGTGGTCCTCATCGGAATTCTTTCCCCCTTCTCGTTCTCCACAACAGTGAGTCCTGACTTTTTCGGAACAACCTGAATCGGACTAACCCACTGGCTATCAGAAATGGGGTAAATAATCCCGGCATCCAACCACTTCACCACCTCATTCTTCACCACTTCCTTTATGTTGGGATTTAGCCTTCTCTGCATATCCCGCACTGGCTTGGCTTCCTCATCGCAATGGATTCTATGCATGCAGAATGAAGGGTCAATCCCCTTCAAATCAGCCACTCCCCAGCCAATCGCTGCCTTGTGCTCTCGTAAAATAGTTAGCAATATATGCTCCTGCTCCTTAGTGAGCAGTGACGAGATGATCACCGGCAGGGTCTCATCACCTCCGAGATATGCATACTTGAGTGAATCCGGTAAGGGTTTCAACTCAAGTTTCGAAGGAGATTCGATCGAAGATTTGGCGGGAGTCTCCGCAAGTGGTGGGAGAGGCTCAATGCCCGCTCTCTAAGGTGGCAACTCTGACGACACTCTAGACACATCTACGCTAACTATACAACTATTCTTCTCTATATGGTATAAGTCTAATGAATCCTCAGTAATATACAAATCGGGTTGCTCCTCCACTAAATCCTGAGTAATATCTACATGGAAGCAGTCCATGTCTCCCGCTGGTCCCATAGCGGCATTGAAAATGTTCAGCTTGACTTTCCTGTTGCCGAATAAGAGATCCATGGCTCCAGTCCTACAGTTAATACATGCATTGGCAGTCGCCAAGAATGGTCTGCCCAAAATGATCGAAGTCTGGTGTTGGCTATCCACTCTTTCCATATCAAGAATGATGAAATCGATGGGGAAATAGAAGTCATCCATCTTAACTAGCACATCCTCCAAGACACCTCTCGGTACCTTGACAGAACGATCTGCCAGCTGAAGTGTAATAGGAGTCGATCTCATCTCTCCTAGCCTGAAAGAATCATAGAAATATCCTGGCAGAATGTTCACGCTTGCCCCAAGATCGAGCAATGAGTGTTATATCCGGATGTTCCCTAAAGTACAAGCAATGATCGGGGCTCCAAGGTCCTTGAGCTTTGGTGGTTTCTGATGCTGAAATACTGAACTCACCTGCTCAGTCAGATGGACCCTGTTAGGAACTTTCTCTAGATTTCCTCTTCTGCGTACATAGTTCCTTCAGGAATTTGGCATAAGCCGACACCTGCTGAATCGCATCGAGCAAAGGCAAGTTGATCTGCACATGCTTGAAGATATCAAGCATGTCCTGGATCTTCATGCCCTGCTTCCCTCTGAATCCAGGAGACTCTAATGCTTTGGGATAGGGTGTGGGGGGGGGGGAATATACATGGGTGGTTCCTCCTCTTTGTGAGAAGGCTCACTCCTATCCTTCTTTTGAACTGAGGTGGATGATGATGGTGAAGGTGATGGTGATGAAGATGGGGCTGATGATGGTGTCTGAGCCGAAGAAGATGAAACACTAGTCTCTGGATCCTCGATCCTCTCTCTACTCTCTTTGGTCTCGACATGATACTCACGTCCACTCCTCAGGGCCATAACAGATTTCGCCTGCTGCTGTGACTGAGCAAGAAACGGGCCTCCGGCCATCTGGTCCTTGCCCTTCGGGTTCATGATAGTCTGGCTCGGCAAGGTACCCTCGGGTCTCCTACTGATAGCCTCTGCTAACTGTCCCATTTGCGACTCTAGCTTCGCAATGGACTGCGTGTGAGAGCTCAAAATCTGGCTACACTTCTCGAAGGCATTTTGATTAGAGGTTTTCACCTCTTTGAATGCCTGGAGAAGTCTCTCCTCAAAAGATGTCTACGGGGCAGACTCTTGCGGAATCAGAGGAGGAAATGAAGAGGAAGACTAGGGATAATTTGGCCTCTGAAATGTCTGAGTAAATGATGGCAGCCGAGCTGGCTGAGAGGATGTAGGCATCTGAATGGAAGACTATGGATTCTTCCATAAAAAAATGGGATGGTTACGCCAACCCGGATGATATGTAGATGAAAATGGGTTGTTCTGCGGTCTGACGTAACCCTGGGATGCCTGAACTTGTTCTTGAACAAATTTAGGGTACTGAGCTGCCTACGGGCACTCAGTGATCTCATGTGCCGGACTGGCACACAGAGTGCACACCTGCTAAGTAGTAGGTGGTCCCGAGAGAAGCTGGTCCAACTTCTGAGCAATCATGTCTACCTTGCACTGTAGTGCAGTAGATAGACCAATCTCGAGAACACCAACTTTCTTCTGAATGTTGGGTGTGGCTCTATCCGAATGAGAGCTCGAAGCATGGTGGAGAGAATTCTCTACCAATGTATCGAACAACCTCCATGCTTCATCCTCGCTCTTCAACATGAATGTCCCCCCACATGAAGAGTCGATCATCTGACGATTCCTGTCAGACAATCTGTCATAAAAGCTCTGCACCAGCTGCCATCTCGGCACCTGATGATGGGGACACTTCCTAAGGAGATCCTTCATTCTCTCCCAGGTCTCATAAAAATGCTCACCATCTAGCTCCGAGAAGCTAGTGATGGCTCTCTGGTACTGGTTCGTCCGACCAATGGGGAAATACTTCCGAAGGAACTCCTGCTGTAACTGATCCTATGACCCTATCTCTACAGAATCTAAGGACTTTAGCCAATACTTGGCCTTGTCCTTCAATGAAAACGGGAATAAGGTCAACCTCAAAGCATCATCGTCAAAATTCTGTATCTTCACAGTAAAACAGATCTCGAGAAATTCGTCTAAGTGCTGATAGGGATCCTCGTGACTAAGGCCATAAAAGGATGGAAGCATCTGAATAATGCTGGCTTTAATCTCATAGTGAGGCGCTCCTACATTGGGTCTCCGAATGCAGGATGCCTGAACATAATCTGTGGGAATGGAGTATTCCCTCAGAGGACGTGGAGGCACTGGAGGTGGAGCTGGAGGATCCATATCACCCATTGTTGTCGAACTTCGAGGAGAATGTAAAATTCTCTTTGGGTTGTCAACAAATGGATATAATGGGGTTCCTAAAGCTCGTCGCCCCTACATACACTGGTACTAAGACCAGATGTAAGCACACGACCTAAATCTAAAACCGAAACTAAAACAGATACTAAAATGCAAATATCATGAATAAAGCAACTAATAACAAATATTATAAACTATCTATGTCAGAACTATCTAACTAAGTAAATGAAATAACAAAGTAAACTATTCCACTTTACTGGAAAAAGAAAGAAATACAGGAATTCACAAACTAAGTTCTCTAAAACCCACCTGTCTAATCGCTCCTTGCAGAATGAATATAAAGTGAATCCTAGAAAAAACAATATGTGAAACCTATATGTACTAACTATGTTAAACCTATATTCACTTACTAATCCTACTAACTAGAAAATAAAAACAACTAACTAACTAATTAGCTAACACAGACTAATAAATCAAACTCTAAGAATTAAAAGAAGTAATTCGCCGTTCCCCGGCAACGACGCCAAAATTTGGTTGCTATTTTTGATAAATACTCTTTTTAAAAGATAATTTTTCGATAAAAACTTTGGAAAATCGTCAACCAAAATTAAATAACCGACTTTCCACAAAGTGGTAAGTACGGGTCGAATCCATAGGGAACATGAATTAGTCAATTATTTCTAAGAAATTTAATTTATTAATCACAAATATCAGTCTACAAGTACAAGGATAATAACAATTACAAATTTACACTAAAATAAAGTAGAAAAGCAATTCAGTCTTCTATTGCACGCCAAGGGTATTTTTGTTTTTTTGCCACTTCTCAAGTTTTTGCACTTGGACAATAATCCCTGGAAAATGTTATGCTTTTCAACCTAATAACACAGGAAAATACAAAGTTAGTAAATAATTCCAATAAAACAAAATAAAAATGAAACTAAACCTATTTTTTCAAGAAATTAACAAAGCAATTCCTAATTACAATAAAAGAATTAACTAAAATACTAAACTAATTCTAAAATTATCTAATCTAAGTCTAAAAATGCTGGATGATGTAGATGCAACAATTAAAATGTAGAAACTAATGAAAACAGACCGAAAATGACTAAAAGAATGAAATTACAATTCTACCCCTAAATAGTGCAAAATAGACTTCTGATAGCTCTTCATAAATTGACTGTTTGACAGGGCAAACAAGGTCCGAATTTCCCAAAATTTATTCTATTATGTAACTAACAGATTAAAAAATCTGACAGTTTTACAGAATTGAAAAATGATATCTGAAACTCCAGATATAAGTGTTTCAAAACCGGGGAAAATCTGGATATCGCAGGTCCCAAAATTTTAAAATCTGAAAAAGCTGTTTTTGCAAAACGCTTAAAAATCAAACTAAACCAACTCGGATCGAGCTGAAATTTGGTCTGCAAACAGTTAACACACCAATAAAGTGAATAAAAAAAGAATTTTTGGAAAACTAAAAAATTTTGCACATGAAATAACGATTGTGTGACAGGGCAAAAATCGGGTTTCGGGTTCAATGCACTATTCACTTTAGAAATCTATTTTTCACACTAAGAATGCAATCTAACACTAATGCAGACCTAAATGATGCTGAATGCTAGTTTATATGCAGCTACTAAATACAATTATGCTAAATAAAATAACAATGAAATACAATATGCAAATTACGACTAGAGCTAAGTTAACTAATAATTCAAATGCAACTAGTTTAATCAAAGATGCAAACCTAACTATATGAATTGGAAGCTGCAGTTAATAAAGACTAAATACAAATTACTAAATGAAATGCTCAAATCAAACACAATGAACAACTACACATTAAGACCACACTGACTTCTAAAATCTAACTAAAGCAAACAAATGAATCACTAGACTAAATTATACTATATCTAATATGAATTAAAATTAGAATTAAATAAGCAACTAAAGACCAATAAGGTGCGAATTTAGAGTTTGGATTGGATTAAGTTCACGCCACACCTAGCTAGGTCAACTAAGTTAACTATGTTAGATATTAACTAAATTAGGAAATGACCAATGTAAATCTAATTAATCAATATCTAAAATCAAAATGACAATGTGTTAAAGACCTTATCTACTCTATGTACCCCTAAAGAAAATAATCAACATAAGTATAACCTACCTAAATAAGATGGACTATTGCTAAAATCGATATCTAAATAATTGAGACCTAATTAATGCACCTAATCTAAATTAATAAAGAGGAAGGTAATAAATAGGAGATAATAAATTTTGGAAACAAATTGATTTGGCAAAAACGTCCAGCCTAGAGAGATAAAGCTTACCTTAATTGCTTGATAAATCAAATGGG
Source organism: Nuphar pumila (assembly GCF_984573655.1). NCBI lineage: Eukaryota > Viridiplantae > Streptophyta > Magnoliopsida > Nymphaeales > Nymphaeaceae > Nuphar > Nuphar pumila. Next base: position 73,801,220 of record NC_143250.1, on the reverse strand, counting down.
AAACGAAGAATTGAAAACGTCCAACTCACAGGGGCCCACACGTTTTCAACCTTGCTTTAAAAGCATTAAATAATTTTTGAAAACCTTTCCAAAAACCTTAAACACGTTTTTGGTTGTCTTTAGAAAGAAAAGATAGCCTTGAAAATCAATTCCAAAAATCGTGTATAACTCTTTGGGAAAATATTTGAAAGTTAAATTTTGTGTCCAAAATTGTTAAAAGAGAGAAGCTTGCTCTCTTAGCTGGATACCAAAAATCAAAACTTACCTTCTACGAATTTGAATTAATCAACGCTTTCCAAAATTCATTTTCTACCACAATTACTTCCTTCTCCTCTTTCTAAAAAAATGCTACTCACACTAAATAATACATTAAGCTCTATCTAACTAATTAAGCCAAGCATTTAAGAAAATCAAGAAAGGTTTGAATGAGAAACACGATTTTCCAAAATTTAAGAAATAACACTAATACACTAATTACCAAATGAGTAAAAACGTCTACACCTAACAACTCCTAATACAATGAACCTAGACACCCTAATAAACTTACCTATTCAATTAATCCCTACCAAAAACAACCTAGAGCTCGACTAGAGCTCTAATGGCTGACGCCCCACTTGGGGAAGACAACTATCTAAAATACCAAAATCAAAATAACAAAACAAAAATTTAAGGTAACACTACCATGAAAATCATACACCTAAATTAACATACAGCTATAACTAACAATCCAAACTAACGAAAACCTAAACAATTTATCTAATATGCTGGAACTCCAAATAACACAAAACAACAAATTATCTAAACGACTATCCTAATGCACAAAGCATGGAAAATCAAAACTACTAACTCTATTTCAACAACAATATCTAACCTAACATAATATGAAGAACTGAAATGACATGAATTTCCTATATAACAATCTATGAAAGACCCTACAGCCGGCTAGACGACCCTACAAATTGGAAAACAATACTCGAATTTTTATTTTATTTTCTCAATAAAACTTCAACGCCAAAAGAAAACAAAATGATCTTTAGAAAAATCTTAATATGATGAACTCGACCACACTCTCTATATGAAACTGGGAATTTAACAAACACAGTATTCTGGAAATGGCAAACCAACAAACAAAGCACAGAAATTAGCTAAAACAGTAAATCACACGCCCTTACCTAGATGAACTATAATCCAATGATTATTTCAAAATAAATCACACGACATGCATTTAAACCTACCCTCACCTAAAACGGATCTAGAGCACACAGGACACAGACACAACAAACTCAAATCACACGAGGAAACTACAGAAAAATTGCAACGCCTATACTCACTGAGACACAGAGATCGTCTAGAATTAATCTAGCCGATTTTTTTTTTCTTTTGAAACAACAATCAATCACACCCAGCAACCAAAATAACTCAAAATAAACTTTTTTTTTTACTGATTTTTCAATTGGAACAATACATAAAAACGGATAGAACAAAAGGTTAAAATCGGCTAGAATACGATCTAGCCGATTTCTTTGGTTTTCAATGAAAAACACCCCTTGAGGTAAATCCACGCCAACTAAATCAGAACTAAATTTTGCAACACTTTATTTTGTAAAAATAACAAAATAAAACATGCTGGATAGAAAGAAAAAATTGGGTAGATGGGAATCTAACCGATATTCACGTTTTGAGTGAAAACCATGGAAAAACACGACTCGAACAATTTAAAAATGAAACCAAACCTAGATCTATCGTGCTGGTCTATGCACGAAAGCTATACTAAGGTGAAAACAATAAAAACACAGCAAACACACAGAAAATAACACAAGAAAACGAGCACACACGATTTGGGTGTTAACTAAAAGAAAAGAGAGAAGAAGACCTACCTCCAGGGCGATCCGACGATTGTGGGGGAGAAGAGAGCGAACAATGGCTTTAGCTTGACGTCCCAGATTGTTCGAGAATGCTGGGATATCACCACGAGTAGGGTTTCTACAGTTGCAACATGTTGGAGATCCACCGAAGATGGAAAGGGTGCCGATTCACGATCGGAGGGCTCAGAAAATCGGATCGTGAATCAGAGCCCTCCTATTGTGACTCTTGTTGGGGTGTTTCACACTTCCACACAAGATAAATGGTCTCCACCTCTGCTACACCTGCAAAAACACATCAAATAAGGATTAATCACAGCAAGGAGGAAGAAAAAACGAGTAGAATTGAAAAGGGAGATAGAATGATGCTTGAGTTTCAAGCAAAACTCAATCTTCAATGTCAAATGAGGTGGGATGAGGGGTTGGAAGGGGCTGGAGCTAGAGTCACAATAGGAGGCATCAATCCCAATGCCAAAGACGCCTAGGGTTTGCTGAAAACTCTAATTTATACTTTTGATATTTTTCCGAAACAAGGTTATAAAAAAATAAATTTCTATGCGCCACTTTCTGAGCGGTTTTCTGCAAATATTTTCTAAATGGGTATGGATATGCATGTGGGTTGGATTTTGGCTTTCTAAAGGTTGATACAAGGTTCAAAACAGCCCAATTGGGTCAGATATGGATCCGATCCACATCGAAATCTGTGCCCAAACACTAAAATAGCCATAACTCTCTCATTTTAACTCTGATTTTTCTGAAATTCAAACCACAACCCCTTAATATCAAAATACATCTAAACATGAGTTTTAAACCTTAATGTCACTACAAAATGCATGAATAACTTGTTAACATGATGTGCAATTCATGTATCATTACTCCTCCTTCCTGCGTGCTCTCCTTTTAAAGAACAAAAAGGAGAGTTCGAGAGAGGGAGGCTGTTGGAGATGGATGGAGGAGTCTCAGGTGGTTGGCGATTGAAGGTGGAAACCGAGAGGAAGATGTGCACAGGAACGAGCCGTTGCATCTTCCTCAATTTTTCAAAAAGAAGGCCCCTTAAAAAATAAATTTTCAAAAAGTGGTTTTAAAAGCATTTTTTAGAAAAACCAATTTAAAGAGGTTTAAAAACCACTTGTTCCTCGCGTAGTTCTTTTGATTTCTTTTGTTTTTTTTTGTTTTCCCATTTTTTTGTATTTTTGGAATAAAAATCTAAGATTTTACGAGAAAACAAAGATTAAACACTATTTTTTTTGTATTTTTTTGAGAAATATTTACAAAAGTGTTTTTTCGAGAATTTCAAGCCATTTTGGGGAAATTTCTTCAGAAGAATGGGTTTGGACCCAGGTTTTGAGAAAATGTTTGAGTTTTGAAACTCGAATCGAGAAATACAACACGACGGATCCAAACAGATGTCGGATGGACTGTCTGAGCTATTTAAAAATTATTTTTTGTATTTTCTGTAATTTTAATTTAAAAAGTTGGACAACGAGGCTCAGATTTTGATCTCGACAATGAATCCAGATCCGAAATCGAGTCAGATATATAAAATGAATTTAATTTCAGTAAAATTTGAGAAATAAACTGGAATTTAGATTTAAAAGTGATTCAATTGCTCAGAAAATGAAATTAGTAGCAAAAAAGGGAATATTTAAAAGATTTTGAAAAATTTGAGGTGTTTACAGATGCCCCTCTTTGCTACTAAGCCAGTAAAAAGCCGAGCTTAGTGGCAAAGATAACACTCCAAATTTTGAAAATGCCCCAGTGAGCAGATATGAACTGGGTGTGGAAGAATTTATTTGAAAGACATGGCTTCTCAGGCTTAATACCTTATCCTGATTGGCTTTGGGGAGACGAAATCCTCGAAGATGATATGACTGAATAATAAAAATGAGGAAATCGTGATGGGACTTTTAGGTGAAGATCACGAAGTGATGAGAGGTAAAAATTTTGATCAAGTCTCATGGGTGAGACAAGATCAACTCTTGGAATGACTCAGGTTTAGCCCTTAACCTGGATGAGACGAAGATATATCAAGATGATTTGGACGCGAAAAGAAATATGAATAGACCTCGATGGGACATTTTTGGAAAATGCCTTGCGAGATGAAGCTCAAGTAGGATCCTATCCTGGATGGATATACAAAGCATGGATCCCTCGATGGGAAGAACCACGATGAGACTAGAGGAAAACACCTCGTCGAAACAAGGGAAACTCGTTGGAACGAGATTCAGGTTTAACCGAAACCTGAAAAAGGAAGATACCTCGATGGGCGAGGTTCAGGATTAACCCTTAACCTGAAAGTGACGACCAACTGGAATCCTCGGATGAAGAAACCATAATGGGACCTTTGAAGTTTGGACGAACAAATCTGAAAGGGGTTTGCGAAAGGAGAAAGATATGGAGTTCCCTAAAGCTTGAAAAAGGGATGATTTTGAGCGTCTCATTGCTGAGACTGGAATAGCTTTTGAAATTAATGACCTCTCACAGAAAATTCAGGTTTTAACCCTTAAGCTGAGTGGGAACAACCATACGAAATTCTTGAAACCGTGATGGGACAAGAGAGATACTTCAACTGAATGGGGTAACTCTTCTGGAAGATATAAACAACTCTAGGTTGCATCAAAATGAATATTGAATATTTATTTTACCCTTGAAATAGTTAGAAAATTTTGCCAATAAGATAAATTTATAGTTGACTTCAACTCTTGTGTGTGCAAAGATATTCCCTATTTTACCTAGAGTATTCCTTCCAACGAGGTTAACTTCTCGGTTTTTAAGAGTCAAATTCAAAATTTTAGCGCTGATGATTTTCTTCAAGGAAGTTATCCATTTCCTTGATATGAGAAGAGAAGAAATATTCTCAATTTTACAAAAGCAAGTAGTGAAAAGACATTGATAAAAGAATTTTGCATGAGAAAAGATGACTTCTGGCAATTTTGGCAGTTTGATATCTGGGTGTTTTTCCCATGATGATCTTTTTGCACTCTTTTTGAGTCATTGAACTTTTTTGGGCTTTTACATCATTTTTCATTTTGGAGATGTCCTGACTTTTCTCTTTTTTTCAGAGAAGGGTACGTCACAAACTCCTTCATCTTGGAGATGTTCTGATCTTTCTTTTATCTCAGGTATTGATGATATAGGCTCAAAGGGTCTTTTGATGATAGCAGAAATCAAATATCTTTTAGGGTTTGTCGGTAGGTTCATCACACTCGCCTTTATCTCGACGGTGATCTGAACTTTCCCTGGAAGGATCCTTCACAAACTCCTTCATCTTGGAGATGATCCAAATCTTCTTTAGCCACAGAGGTCTGCCCGCATATTCGTCTTCATCTCGACGACAATTGAGAGATCCCTTTTGCAGATATTTGATTGCAACTTTACGGGATTTGAGGAGACATCGGTTGAGTGGATTCTTTTTATCGCTCATGATATTTCCACTGCCTAATTGCCAGAAAGTCGTCTTTAAAACATGCGCCATAGCCATGATCAATATCAATTCGCTTCTAACTTTTCAACATCATTGAATATTTCTTTCGCTAATCATACCGAGGATATTTCTTTCATCCTTTTGGTTGATCAACAGAGAAAAGATTTGAATTTTACCTCTTTTTCGCAAAAAGTTTCACCTTTTGGAAAGAATACTAGAGGTAACCTGAGATAATTCTTTTGTGTGGTCAAAATATTGGAATCAACAAATATCTTTAATCAAATTGGCAAAGTTTTTGAGAATTCTTTGTGAAATAATCACTCAATCTAGATTTTGATGTGACCTTGAGTTGCACTTTGACTTTGGAAATTTCGACCAGTGAAACTGGTGAAAGTGCACTAGGATCGAGGCAACGAGCACTAGAGAGGGGGTGAATAGTGCTTTTAAAACTTTCTGCGGAATATTGAAGGATTTTGCAAATCTCAAAGCAAACACACAAAGAACACGAGATTTTATCCTGGTTCGGTCAAACCCGACCTACATCCAGTCCCCAAGCAAAACCCACTTGAGATTTTCCACTATCAACCTTGTAAACTACAAGATCACACATACCATAAACGGTCCCACTTTCAGTAACAATCCTACTGAAAGCAAACAACTCCTTTACACCAAGGAGTCCTTCTTTTTACACAAAAGAAATAACAACTTACAATACAACCTATGAGCCTTCCTTTTGAATGCAAATGAGATGCAATTGGCTTTTGAGGTTGTTGAAACACTTTACTCACGAATTCACTATCTCTCAAAGTGATTTGAGTGAAAAACTGAAGTGAAAATATCACTTGAGTGAGAAAATCAATACTTGAATGGATAGGAGTGAAAAGCAAGAAGTGATTCAATATAATTCTATTGAATTTCATGTTTTTGAGTGTAGAATGCACTCATATTTATAGTTAAAAGATTCCATACGTTGAGAGTATGAAAGGGTGTCAAAACTGTCCATTTTGAACGATCAAAACGTTTGAAAAATGAAAAGACACGCCTTTTTGAAGTTTCAGAAAAACGGCAAAATTAGTCGACTGAAACATCAGTTAGTCGACTAATAGTTAGTTATTAGTAGACTGACAGTTATCGTCGGTCGACTGATCTGTTAATCGAGCCGTTTGAAAATCTGAACTTTTGAAACTTAGTCGATTGGAGAAAAGTTAGTCGACTGATAATATCATCAATAGACTGAAAAACCTTTTAGTCGACTGCTGCTAAAAACTTCTGAAAAACAAACATTCTGTTCGGTCGACTGATAAAAAGCATTAGTCGATTGCTGCTAAATTTTTCAGAAAACACATGTTCTGTTCAGTCGACTGAAAAATCATTAGTCGATTGCTGCTAATTTTCCAGAAAACATACATTCTGTCCAGTTGACTGATAAAACCTTCGGTCGACTAATTTGACAAAAATGACTTTTTAGAAAATATGGCGCGAAAGGATTAGTCGACTGATAAGTCTATTGGTCGACTAATAAACATGAAAATTTAAGAAAAGAGTTTTCTAAAAAGATTTTCAAAAGAGTTTCTTTTAGAAAAGTTTTTCTAAAGACTTTTAAGGTGAAATGCAACCTAAATATGCACTCTAAGTAAGGCTCTTACAAGAATCTAAGACTTTTAATGAATTAAACATTTGCACACTAGTCTTCAAGGATTCTTCACTGAATTCTTCAATTTCTTCATAGCCTTAGCTGAAATGCATTTGATTCTACTTGCTCATCATCAAAACCTTGTACTTGAAGTATCATGTATGGCTTCATTATCGTAACAATCTCCCCCTTTTTGATGATGACAAACTTAATCAAAGATGAAGCATTTAGATGCATAGATGGAGATTTTACTCCCCCTATCAATATGCTGCAAAACATTAAAAGTTAGCACATTTAAAGCACATATATCACATATTGATTGGTTTGCATTTCCATTCATCATTTCTTCATGTATTTAGAAATACATTCATTCAAAGCTTTCTTTTTCTCTTAATTTTGCATTTCTCATGCAAGATCTCCTGTAATGTAATTGCTATCATCTTTTTCTCAAGATCTCCCTACAATTTCAAAGTAATGCTATCTTTATCTTTTTCTCCCCCTTTGTCAGAATAAAAAAAGAGTAAGGGCAAAAATAGCATAAGCAAAATAGTCTTTTAACTCGTATCTCTATTTTAAAACACGGCAAGAGAGTTTCGGCGTGTTTTGAAGATGCGCCAGTCACTGCAAGAGGATTCCAGCGTTTGAAGATTACGGCCACAAGATTTTGGCGTCTCCCTATTACGGTAAGAAAATCCCGGCGATGATGGAGTCGAACGTCACTCTGAGGGTTTTTCGGAAGAGAGAGAGAGAGGCAAAAGAGAAAGAGGGGTTTTTGGTTTAAGGGTTTCATTTTTAAAAAAAAAAAAACGAAAAGTTACGAAGTGAAACAATGCCTCTTTTGTTTTTTAAAAAAATGGGTTTTAAAACAAATCCAAGGGGTGTCGGGTCCCTTCACTTAAATTTTTTTTTTAAAAAAATTTAGTCGACTAAAACTTTATCGGTCGACTAAAAAATGCGACTTATTCTAAAAATATCATCAGTCGACTAGAAATATATCGGTCGACTAATATGGTGCGATACATTCCAAAATATAAAACACCAGTCGACTAAAATTTTATCGGTCGACTAATATAGTGCGATTTTGAGATTTTGTTCAAAAATCAGCATTTTTATAAATCCAAAAACGAGCAAATACCTAGTTCTCTCCTAGTTCTCATAAAATCTTCATTTTTAAGAGGTTTAGTGAAGATATCGGCATGTTCTTTAGTGAAAATAAAATTTAACGAAATATCTCCTTTTAACACATGATCTCTTAAAAAATGATGTCTAACTTCAATATGCTTAGTTCTTGAGTGCTGAATAGGATTTTTCGAAAGATTTATAGCACTAGTGTTATCACAATAAATAGTTGTTGTGGAGTAATTCAAACCAAAATCTTTTAAGGTCCGTTTCATCCAAAGTACTTGTGAACATGCTAAACTAGCCGCTATATATTCAGCTTCAGTTGTTGAGAGTGATACTGAAATTTTGCTTTTTACTAAACCAAGAGACTAAGGAATTTCCCAAGAAATGACAAGTTCCACTAGTACTCTTGCGATCAGATTTACTTCCTGCAAAATCGGCATCACTATATGAAACTAAATCAAAGGAAGATGATTTTGGGTGAAACAAACCGAAATCTGAAGTATCTTTCAAATAACGAAGAATTTGTTTTACTGCAGTTAAATGAGATTCCTTTGGATTAGCTTGAAATCTTGCACACATACAAACACTAAACATAATATCAGGTTGACTAGCAGTTAAGTATAATAGAGATCCGATCATACCTCTGTAGAGCTTAGTATCTACACTTTTACCATTTTCATCTTTATCAAGAGAAGTAGTTGTACTCATAGGATTCCTTCTTGATTTCGATGAGTCCATCCCAAATCTCTTGAGAAGTTCTTTTGTATACTTACCCTGATCGATGAAGATTCCTTCTTCAGTTTGCTTTATTTGAAGTCCAAGGAAGTAGTTTAATTCGCCCATCAAGCTCATTTCAAACTCTTCCTGCATAGCTTTAGCAAATTCTTTACAGAGAGAATCATTAGTAGAACCAAATATTATGTCATCAACATAAATTTGTACAATAAGAATATCTGAATTAAGATTTTTAATAAATAAAGTGGAGTCTACCCGACCAATGGAAAAACCAGATTGTTCTAGAAAATTTCGTAGTCTTTCATACCATGCTCTTGGTGCTTGTTTGAGTCCATACAGAGCTCTTTTCAATTTGTAGACCTTTTCTGGATATTTCTCATTTTCAAAGCCCGGAGGTTGCTCTACATAAACTTATTCATTGATGTGTCCATTTAAGAATGCACTCTTAACATCAATTTGATATAACTTGAAGTTCATGTAACTAGAAAAAGCAAGCATCATACGAATTGACTCTAATCGAGCCACTGGTGCATAGGTTTCATCAAAATCTATGTCTTCTTCTTGATTATAGCCTTGTGCCACTAGCCTTGCTTTGTTACAAATGACTTCAGCATTTTCATCCAACTTATTTCGGAAGACCCATCTTGTTCCAATTACTGGATGATCCTTTGGTCTATCAACTAGATCCCAAACATCATTCCTAGTAAATTGGTTAAGTTCTTCAGACATAGCTAAAAGCCAAAATTCATCATCACATGCCTCATTGATATTCTTTGGTTCTAATTTAGATATGAAAGCAACATTTGCAATATATTTTTCTAACTGCCTTCTAGTTTGGACACCACTCTTTATTTCACCAATAACTTGTTCATGTGGATGATTAGGAACTTCTTTCCAAACCAGTTGAAGAGGAATATTTTCTTGAGAAGTACTCTCTATCAAGGGTTCTTCTTGAAGTATTGCTTCTTCTTCTTCGCTTAGAGGAATAACCTGCTCACAATTCTCATCAAATGCAACATGTAGAGATTCTTCAATACAAGATGTTCTTTTATTGAAAATACGATATGCTTTACTTCTAGAAGAATATCCAAGAAATATTGATTCATCTGATTTTGAATCAAACTTATCAAGATTATCTTTGGTATTTAACAAGAAACATTTACTACCAAAAATTTTGAAATGTGAGATCTTTGGTATACGATCATAATACAATTCAAAGCATGTTTTATGTAAAATTGGTCGAATAAGAACACGATTTAAGACATAACATGCTGTATTAATTGCTTCAGCCCAAAAAAATTTTGGTAAATTTTTATCTTGAAGCATGGTTTTAGCACATCCTTGCAAAGTTCTATTCTTTCTTTCAACAACTCCATTTTGTGGAGCCGCTCTAGGAAAAGCAAAGTTGTGAGATATACCATGTAAATCACAAAACTTTAGAAAAGATTCATTTTCAAATTCACCACCATGATCACTACGAATTTTAATAATAGATGTAGATTTTTCATTTGTAATTCTTCTACAAAGTTTAGAAAATTCTGAAAAAGCATCATTTTTGCTTTTTAGAAAAATCACCCATGTAAACCGAGAATAATCATCTACTATAACAAAAGCATACTTGCTACCATTCAAACTTTGAATTCTAGATGGTCCAAATAGATCTAAATGTAAAAGTTCAAGAGGACGTTTTGTTGAAACTATATCTTTTGCTTTAAAAGAACTCTTGATTTGTTTACCCCTTTGACAAGCATCACATAAGTGATCCTTTTTATATGGTATTCTAGGTAGGCCTCTAACAAGATCATTCTTGGATAATTTTGAAATAATTTTAAAGTTAACATGTCCAAGTCTCTTATGCCATAACCATTGAATTTCATTTGAAACAATAAGACATTTTTCATTAAAAGAGGGTAATTCATCTAGATATAGTTCATACACATTGTTTCTTCTTTTACCTTTAAAAATGATCATTTTAGATTGAAAATCAGAAATTAAGCATAAATCATTTTCAAAAGAAACATGAAAACCTTTATCACATAATTGACTAATAGATATTAAATTATGCATTAAACCATCCACTAAAAGAACATTTTCTATCAAGGGAAATTTTGGATTACCAATATTACCAATACCTATCACTTTTCCCTTGTTATTGTCACCAAAGGTGACGGTTCCTCCATCCTTATTTTGGAGGGTGGAAAATAACTCCGGCCTTCCAGTCATATGTTTGGAACAGCCACTGTCCAATATCCATTTGCTCCTTATGTTGTGTACCTACAACAAAATCAGAAAACAGAGCATTTGACCCCTTTCTATTTTTGGGTCCATGAGAGTTAGTCTTAGGAACCCATATCCATTTGGATTTTGGTTTCCTTTGATAATAAATATTCTTTCTATAAAAGGATTTAGAATGAACATTTCTAGAATAATCATTTCTTGATGCATTTCTATTAGAACTAGAAAGTCTAGTTTTATGAACAAAAGGTTGAGAATAATGTCTTTGATTTTTCACCACATAGTTTGGTCTATTTTGAGTATCAAAGAAGCTATATCCCAATCCGGTTTTATTAACCGAGCATCTTTGAGAACCAAGAAGTTTTTCTAGATTCTCTTGACCATTTGTAAATTTGGTCACTATAGAAAGAAGATCATTTGACTTTTCTTTAAGACTAGATATTTCCTTTTGTAAGAGATTGGTTCTAACTCCAATTTCTTTTATCTCAATTGCTTGGCAAGAATTTTCCTTCTTGAGATCTTCTATCTCTTGAAGTAACACTTTATTTTGAGAGTCAAGAGTTAAATTTTCAGTTTTTAACTCTTTATTTTTAGAACTAAGACTCTTAAATTTAGCATATAAATCATTAAATGTTTCAAATAACTCATCATAGTCAAATTGACTTACCGAATTCTCTTGTGCTACAAAACACATGTTGGCGACTTCTTCATTAGATTCTTCTACCTTTGACGTACCTTCGTGTGTCACGAGAAGAGTATGCCAGATTTCATTAGCTGTAGAGCATTGAGAGATGCGATTGAACTCTACCTTGTCAACGCCATAATATAATGCATTCATGGCTTTGGCATTCAGTGAAGCAGTCTTCTTTTCTTCATCGGTCCATCGGCTGAAATCAGTTGATGGAGTTTGGTACTTTTCTGAAACAACTCTCCAGATATCGAGATCCATGGATTGCAGGAATATTGTCATTCTTACTTTCCAGTATCCATAGTTTGTTCCATCGAAGAGAGGAGGACGAACAGAGGAGCTTCCTTCTTTGTGCTGAGATGTTGTAGTTGCCATGCTAGATGATGGTCAAATCAAAGTAATAGCAAACCTGTGCTCTGATACCAAATGAAAGTGCCCTAGGATCGAGGCAACGAGCACTAGAGGGGGGGTGAATAGTGCTTTTAAAACTTTCTGCAGAATATTGAAGGATTTTGCAAATCTCAAAGCAAACACACAAAGAACACGAGATTTTATCCTGGTTCGGTCAAACTCGACCTACATCCAGTCCCCAAGCAAAACCCGCTTGAGATTTTCCACTATCAACCTTGTAAACTACAAGATCATACAGACCATAACCGGTCCCACTTTCAGTAACAATCCTACTGAAAGCAAACAACTCCTTTACACCAAGGAGTCCTTCTTTTTACACAAAAGAAATAACAACTTACAATACAACCTATGAGCCTTCCTTTTGAATACAAATGAGATGCAATTGGCTTTTGAGGTTGTTGAAACACTTTACTCACGAATTCACTATCTCTCAAAGTGATTTGAGTGAAAATATCACGTGAGTGAGAAAATCAATACTTGAATGGATAGGAGTGAAAAGCAAGAAGTAATTCAATATAATTCTATTGAATTTCATGTTTTTGAGTGTAGAATGCACTCATATTTATAGTTAAAAAATTCCATACGTTGAGAGTATGAAAGGGTGTCAAAACTGTCCATTTTGAAAGATCAAAATGTTTGAAAAATGAAAAGACACGCCTTTTTGAAGTTTCAGGAAAACGGCAAAATTAGTCGACTGAAACATCAGTTAGTCGACTAATAGTTAGTTATTAGTAGACTGACAGTTATCGTCGGTCGACTGATCTGTTAATCGAGCCGTTTGAAAATCTAAACTTTTGAAACTTAGTCGACTTAAGAAAAGTTAGTCGACTGATAATATCATCTGTAGACTGAAAAACCTTTTAGTCGACTGCTGCTAAAAACTTCTGAAAAACAAACATTCTGTTCGGTCGACTGATAAAAAGCATTAGTCGACTGCTGCTAAATTTTCAGAAAACACATGTTCTGTTCAGTCGACTGAAAAACCATTAGTCGACTGCTGCTAATTTTCCAGAAAACAGACATTCTGTCCAGTCGACTGATAAAACCTTCGGTCGACTAATTTGACAAAAATGACTTTTTAGAAAATATGGCGCGAAAGGATTAGTCGACTGATAAGTCTATTGGTCAACTAATAAACATGAAAATTTAAGAAAAGAGTTTTCTAAAAAGATTTTCAAAAGAGTTTCTTTTAGAAAAGTTTTTCTAAAGACTTTTAAGGTGAAATGCAACCTAAATATGCACTCTAAGTAAGGCTCTTACAAGAATCTAAGACTTTTAATGAATTAAACATTTGCACACTAGTCTTCAAGGATTCTTCACTGAATTCTTCAATTTCTTCATAGCCTTAGCTGAAATGCAGTTGATTCTACTTGCTCATCATCAAAACCTTGTACTTGAAGTATCATGTATGGCTTCATTGTCGTAACAACTGGGACCTTTTATTTAACGGCCAGCGAAGGAGCTGAGACTTTTGATTTAACGACCAGTGAAAACCGGGACCTTTCATTTAATGACCAGCGAAGTAGCTGGGACTTTTCATTTAATGACCAGCGAAGTAGTTAGAACATTTCATTTAACAACCAACGAAGTAGCTGGGACATTTCATTTAACGACCAGCGAAGTAGCTGGGACATTTCATTTAACGACCAACAAAGTAGCTGGGACATTTCATTTAACGACCAACGAAGTAGCTGGGATATTTCATTTAATGACCAACGAAGTAGCTGGGACATTTCATTTAACGACCAGCGAAGTAGCTGGGACATTTCATTTAATGACCAACGAAGTAGCTGGGACATTTCATTTAACGACCAACGAAGTAGCTGGGACATTTCATTTAACGACCAGCGAAGTAGCTGTGACATTTTATTTAACAACCTTTGATTTAATGATTTGGTCTAAGATTTGAGACCTTTTGAGAGACAAACATCACAAGGACTGATTTTTGTGAATGAACTTGATCTTTAGATTTGAAGATTTTGAGAGGTAACCCTGTGCGAGGACTGGTTTTTTCAAAGGATTCAACTTGCAAATCAAATTTGGAATAACGAAGATTCTTGACAAAGATTTAGAATTTAATAGTCCATCCTAACTAATTGTATGTGGTCTACTTTCAGGATTATCCCCTTATCCTGAATGGACAATAGGATAGACTTTTGATGAGAATTTAGGAAAAGAATGATTCAGGTTTATCCCTTAACCTGAAAGGGAAAAGAAAATTTTTGTGAAGAGATGACTTGAGACTTGAATGAAGGGATATGACAAGATTTATGATTTATGATTTATGATTTATGATTTATGATTTATAATTTATGATTTAGATGGACCAGCAGATTTGGTTGTATGCGACCCAATTTTCAGAATTAATCCCTTATCCTGAACGGGGAAATAGAATAAAATTTATAAAAGTGAAGAAAATTTTAAGAAATTTATTTGAAAATTGGTTTTTGAAAAGAATTCTCACAGGTAGCCTTGTTGCTTCTGTGAGGGGTTTCAGGATTATCCCTTATCCTGAATGGGAAAATAATAGAATTAAAGAAAAATTAATGAAAAAAAATGATATAAATTTAGAAAATAAGGATTGAGGACACTTGTATTTGCAAAAGAATTCTTGTAGGTAGCATTATTGCTCCTACGAGGGGTCTCAGGATTATCCCTTATCCTGAACGAGAACACCTCGGAGAACGAGGGTCAGGTTTATCCCTTAACCTCAGCAGGAAACACCTCGGACAACGAGGGTCAGGTTTATCCCTTAACCTGAAAGGGTATGTGAAAGAATAGAATTTTTGGGAAATTAATAAAGAGAAATTGATAGACCTTTACAAAAATTAAGAAAAAATAAAAAATTGTCTTTACAAAAGAATTCTCATAGGTAGCATTATTGCCCCTACGAGGGGTTTCAAGATTATCCCTTATCCTGAATGGGAATACCTCGGACAACGAGGGTCAGGTTTATCCCTTAACCTGAGCGGGAAACACCTTGGACAACGAGGGTCAGGTTTATCCCTTAACCTGAGCGGGAAACACCTCGGACAATGAGGGTCAGATTTATCCCTTAACCTGAAAGGGTATGTGAAAGAATAGAATTTTGGGGAAATTAATAAAGAGAAATTGATAGACCTTTATAAAAATCGAGAAAAATTGAAAAATTGTCTTTACAAAAGAATTCTCATAGGTGGAAATATTGCCCCTACGAGGGGTTTCAGGATTATCCCTTATCCTGAATGGGAACACCTCAGACATCGAGGGTCAGGTTTATCCCTTAACCTGAGCGGGAAACACCTCGAACAACGAGAGTCAGGTTTATCCCTTAACCTAAAAGGGTATGTGAAAGAATAGAATTTTGGAGAAATTAATAAAGAGAAATTGATAGACCTTTACAAAAATCGAGAAAAATTGAAAAATTATTTTTGCAAAAGAATTCTCATAAGTAGCATTATTGCCCCTACGAGAGGTCTCAGGATTTTCCCTTATCCTGAATGAGAACACCTCAGACAACGAGGGTCAGGTTTATCCCTTAACCTGAGGGTGGGGGGGGGGGGGAAATAAAATTTATAAAAAGTGGGAAAAACTTGAATGAATTTATAAAAATTTTGTTTTTGAAAAGAATTCTCACAGGTAGCCTTGTTGCTCTTGTGAGGGGTTTCACGATTATCCCTTATCCTGAATGGGAAAAAGAATAGAATTTAAGGAAAATAAATGAAGAGAAATTGATATAAATTTAGAAAATCAATAAAGGTTGACGAAACTTGTATATACAAAAGAATCCTCATAGGTAGCATTATTGCTCCTACGAGGGGTCTCAGAATTATCCCTTATCCTGAATGGGAACACCTCGGACAACGAGGGTCAGGTTTATCCCTTAACCTGAGCGGGAAACACCTCAGACAACGAAGGTCAGGTTTATCCCTTAACCTGAAAGGGGTATGGATTTGATAAAATTTAATAAAATTGAGGATAAATTGATAAAACTTGATAAAATTGATGTAAACTTGATAAAAATATGAATAAAATGAATGACACTGATAAAGATATCCAAATTACCTGAAAATTTATAAGATTTGAGAAAAAAGAGTTTTTTTTTATCCTGCCTACACATGGGATCTTTAATGTGAAAGAAAAAAATGTTCTTTTGAAAGACAAGTGAGAAATCATTTTTGGGAAGAAGAATCAACTGCAAGAAGAATGATCAATGCGAGGACTGATCCTGCAAATCAAACATGAGAGATCATCATGATGGTCAATTTTTGAAGGCAATGGTTTGAAATCTAATTTTTGAAAAAGAAGATCAACAATAGATCTGATTTCTGAAAATAACAGTTTGAAACTGATAATAAGATCAAAACAAGGGTTTGATCTTTTGAATATAATGTTTAAAAATCAATCTTGGAAGATGAGACCAATGCAAGGGTTGATCTCTGAATATAATGTTTTGAAACCCATTTTGGAAGATAAGACCAACACAAGGGTTGATCTTTGAATATAATGATTTGAAACCCATTTTGGAATATAAGACCAACACAAGGGTTGATCTTTAAATATAATGATTTGAAACCCATTTTTGGAGAATATGGTCAACACAAGGGTTGATCCTCCAATGCAATGGTTTGAAAACCTATCTTTGAAAACATGATCAACACGAGGGTTGATTTTTCAATGCAATGGTTCGAAAACCTTTTTTCGAAAAATATGATCAACACGAGGGTTGATGTTTCAATATAATGGTTTGAAAGCCTATTTTTTGAAAAATATGATCAACACGAGGGTTGATCTTTTGACAGAGGTTGGACCAAAGAATATTTGAATTCTTTGATTATCATAACGAAGACTTTCAAAATTTCATGATTTTTTTTGAAAAAACCCTCATAGGTAATATCATTTCTTTCATGAATGATGTCAGGATTGTCTCGCATTCTGAAAGAACAGTAATTTAAATGCCCCAATATGGCAAAGAAAAGAAGTATTGGATATATAAAGGAAATTGATATTTCATTGATAAGCAAAGGTTCGATAACAAAACTGAATATTTACAAGAACTCTTAAAAGGAAAAGATTCATAGAAGACTGGGCTGACTTGCCCCTACAAGATGACTAAAAAAAAGAAAATGACAGTGCATAAAACTTGGGCATCCTCAATTCTTGGAGTGATCCGGAAATGGTTCTGTCAGGACTGCTGGACGCTCTTCGTCCTTGTCCCCTATCAGCTCACTTCTGTCAATGTAGTCTTGTATCATATGTTTAAGGATGAAGCAGTGCTCTGTGTCGTGCCCTGTTGCCCTATGATATTTGCAGAATTGGTCATTGAATTTTCCAAAGATTACGGGAGGATGTGCAATTTTAGGGAGTTTGATCATCCCATGCTTTAAAAGGTAATCCATAATCACTTCTAAACTTTGATCTAACGGAGTGAAGACTCGATCTTTCTCCCACTTGATATACTTGGGCTTCTCTTAAAGATCACCCTTTTGCTGAAGGCCAATTGGAAGCGGTTTGTCATTGTTCTTATAGGATCTTTCCTTCTACCCCTTGTTCTGATCTATTCTCGGGCCACTGCCACTGTTGTTTTTGTTTCCTTTGTTGCTACTGCCAAGACTATTGCTGGAGGCATCAACTGAATGAGCGAATTGCGCCTTCTTCTTGTGGTCTTGGATATTCTTGACCAAAGGCGTGCCCTCGTAAAACCCACTTTCTATTCCTGCTTCGAGCCATTCGGCTTGCTCAATCAACTTGATGAAGGATTTCGCCGGGGAAGTGGCGATGAGGCTCCTTATGGGCTGAGAGAAATTGTTGAGGATTACCTGCAATGCGTGCTCCTCTGGAATGAGTACCTTCATCTTATTACAGGTGCTTCTCCACCTGTGAATTAAATCTCCTGCTCTTTCAGTCTCACCTTGCTTCAGGTTGTAAAGATGATTTAATGTAGGTGAAGCTTCAGTGTTAAATAGGAAACACTCTATGAACAAATTGACTACCTTATCGAACTCTCGTAGTTCGATAGGATTGATGTGGTCAGCATGCCACCTAGCTGCTACACCCTCTAGACTGCGGGAAAAACAGATGAACAGAGCCCTGTTGTCTTTTCTGAAACGACAACATTCTGCATAAAAGGTGGCTAAGTGGGTTTTATGGTTGTCAGTCCCGTCAAATTTGAGAAACTTGCGAGGAAGATTCTCGAGGTTATCGTCCCCATCTAGACCATCGTAAAAATCTTCGCCAGTGTAGGTCTGCTTGCCCTTACCTTTGGCTTGAATGTCCTTGATCGCTCGATTCATCTCCTTCATCTGCTTGCTCATCGGGTCCTCTGCTGGGGTCCCAGACTTGGGCTTGTTGACGAATTCGGGCTCTTCTGCAGTTATCTTTACAGACTGCCTCGGAGGATTCTGTTTGTAGACAATCTGCTCTTCCTCGACTGACTCTGATCCCTCAGAAACAGTGTCTGGCTGTACCTTCTTTCTGATGATTCTGACTTATTTTTTTACAGGCTTCTTCCTCACTTTGCCTTTAGGAACTGCCTCTTTCAGATTGGCATCGGCTTGCTCTGACATCATTCTCGCCATCATCTTTTGGAACATACCATACATAGCGGGGTCAATGTCATCTCCTTTGTTCTGACCCTGTCCCCTGACCGACTTAGAAGAGTTCATCCCTTCCACCTCACTGTCGCTGTGTTGAGGAACTGTTTCTTTTCTAGCTCTTGTCTGAACCATTTTTGAATATCAATGCTTTCTGTAGAGGAAAGTGGAGGTTTTTTAGACCGAAGAAACTTTTTGGAGAAGTTTTGACAAGAATTAGGTTGAAATCTGTTAAAAATTTGTATCCCATTACTAGGGATTGAGTCACCACAAAATTTGTGACAATTGCATTATTTACTCTACGAGGGAGAGTAACCAACTAAAACATGAAGGAAAATGCTATTTTGAAAAGGATATCTCTTGATGGAAAGAGATTTTATTTATGAAAATATAAACAAGAAAAATTAGAAAAAAATAAGAGGAAAAAGGAAATTTGAGAATAAATAGTAAAGATTTAAATTTTTGAAGAACTTGCAGGCAGGATCAGAAGAAATTTAGAAGAAGAAGAGAAAGAAAAATACACCTGGGTTTTAAAAACAAAGAGAAAATTTTGAAATATATATCCAGGGTTTTGAAAGGGTTTGATACATATATAAGAAAAATAAGAGAAACATCGCATCATAAAAGTTGTATAAACAAGTATGCGCGAACAACACTCCCTAAAGGCTGACTTTAAATGCAATATTTTGAAATGGCTGATAGGACCTTAATCTTAACTCTAAGATTTAGATCATCTGATTCCAATCAAGATACACCGATATATTCAAGCCGAAGCTCGAAGTACGTGGCATAAAAATATCTCTCTGGTGCTAAGGTAATGGCTTCCCAACATCCTTGAGCACCTACCGATATACCTCGAACTATGGCCCTTAGGTACGTGGTAGGGGGGCGCAAACCCAAATAAGTGGTCGAGTTGTGAGGCTCTCTCCCGAACTATGGTTCAGTGAGATAGCCCAGCAACGTGAAGACCGGGATAATATAGGTAGGGATGTTTTCAAAAAATATGTTCAATATGCAATAAAACCAGAAAGCTCTAATACAAGTCCTAAAGAGATAGATTTAAATGAAAAGAAACATACACTTGCATACATTGTTTACATTCAATCCCTAGAATTAAGGAGGGTTGTATTTTAGACGTAAGTCTAATGTGAACATGGAATAATCTTCTCAATATGGTCCTACCAAACCATACTTAGATCCTATATGCAATGATGTCAGCTTAGGATAGAGTCTAGGCTCTTAAGGTTTGTATGAAAATGAAGCTGACATTTGTAGAATAAAGACTTAGATAATATCAAAGCAAAGCAAAGGCACCAATTCGACCAGACGGAGCCAAGTCCCATCACGGTCGCCAAAACTGTGATCATCGCAAATTCCTCTCTTGATATTTCTCGCTCTTCCTTCTCTTTTTCCTTTCTGACCTCTATTTCTCCTTTTTGAGGGGAGAAATGAAAAGACAGAAAAGAAGAGAGAAGAGAAAAGAAAAGAAGAGAGAAGAGGAACTCTTTTTGCGAAGGTCTCACTTGACCTTGATTTGAAAATATTTAGAAAATTAACTCACCTCCGTTTTGAAATATTGCGGGAAAATGGAGAGACGGGATTCGCTCGTCAGTACGAGGTTCGACCGTTCCTGGCGCCTTTACCAGGGGTAATCGAACCAAGGATCGAATTTATGCCTTTTTGCTTTGCCTAAATAGTATCTAAGAATTTATTCTAAGTCAAAAAAATGCACAAAGAATCATGCTTGTGCAATGTAAATGCAGAAATGTATGCTTTTCGAGAAAATGTTTTTGAAAATTTCCAAGTTTTTCTGAGATGAATTTGATAATAGAGTGGAGACATGATTCAATCTAAAATTAGAACTTGAGATAGATCAGGAGAGACATCTGAAGTTCTAAGTCTTTGAAATGATTGGAGTTGGGGAAATAAGTCTTTAATTTGAAAAAGAATGATTTTGAAGTTGAGAGAAAGAGAAATGAAGCTTCAAAATCATAATTGGACTTTGAATTTGAATTTTAAACTTGGGTTTAGAAGAGGAGATGAGATTTGAAGGGGAATGGAGTTTCAGATTTAGGATGGGATTTAAGAAATCTGAATTGAGTATGAATAGAATTGGATGGGATGTAAAAAAATGGAATTGATCTTTGGAAATTGGGACTCAAGATACACTTTTGGATTTTGAAATCTGGAATGAAACTTGGATCTGAAGTCTGAGATCCAAAGTAAAGTTGATTTCTGGATCCTAAATGGGATCGGATCTGAAGTCTAAGATCCAAAAAATGAAGTTGATTTCTAGGAATCCAAAATGGAATTGGATCTGAAGTTTGGAATGAAATTTGGATCTGAAGTCTGAGATCCAAGATGGAATTGAATTCTGGATCCTAAAAAGGAATTGGATCTAGAGTCTGATATCCGAAGTGAAATTAAATTCTGGATCCTAAAATGGATTTGGATCTGAAGTCTGAGATCCAAAGTGAAATTGAATTCTGGATCCTAAAGTGGAATTAGATCTGAAGTCTGAGATCCAAAGTGGATTGGATCTGGAATCTGGAACCTAAATTGAATTTTGAATCTGAAGTCTGAGATCCAAAAAGTGGAGGTGGATTCTGGATCATAAAGGTGGAATTGGATCCGAGATCTGAAATCCAAGATAAGATTGGGTTCTAACTTTGGATTGGGATTTTTGGAGATGAGTCTGGGTTTTGAAAACCCAGATTGAATAAGAAAATAAACTTGGTTCTGAATAAACTTTGATTTTGAAGATAAGAAATTAAACTTGATTCTGAATTTGAAATCAGAAGATGAATCAGAGGTTTCAAAGTTAAATTGAACTTTGAAAATAGAATTTTGAGATATTGAATTGAATTTGAAATTTGAATTTGAATCTTAACAATGAACTTGAAATTTCATAGTTATTTGAGAATTGAATTTTGAATATACAAAGAAATTTCAAAGTCAAATTGGACTTGAGTTTAATTTAAAATTGGCTCAAAATATATATCAATGGTCATAGTCAGGATATATTGAGAGTTAATTTCATTTTAAACTCTATAAAAGCACTAAAATATGTTTCATTCTTCATGTGAATTTGAGTACAGATTATTATATAATACATTCAATAACCATAGTCAGGGATGTATTATATCTTTAATCTTATTTCTAATTCATGTAAAGAATGAAATATGCTTTTCACATACAATTTCAAAATTCTTTAAATTCATTCATCATTTAGGATATAATTGCATCATATTTTCGAAATCCTTTTTTTAAAACTCCAAGTGATCTTTTTGAGTATTTTCTTCATTTCTCAGATCAAATCTTATTTATAGATTCAAATTCAATTCTATCTCATTTCAAGATTCAAAAATTCAATTTCAAAGTCCAATTTGACTTTGAAATTTCAAAATCATCTTGTATTCAAACTTCAATTCAAAATTCAAAATTCAAAAGTTCAAATTTAACTTTGAAGTTTCTGATTTATCTTCTTATCTTTAAATTCAAAATCAAAGTTTTAGATTGATTCTGAATCTCAAAATCTAAATCTTCCTAAGTTTTAAATTCAATCTGGGTTTTCAAAACCCAGATCCATCTTCAAAAGTCCCATTTGGACTTTCAAAATCCAAATCCAAAGTTAGATCCCAATCCCAACTTGGATTCAGATTTCCAAGTACAATCTCCACTTTTGGATCTCAAACTTCAAATTCAACACCCATTTTAGGATCCAGAATCCAATTCCATCTTAGATCTCAGACTTCAGATCCAAATTACATCTTGGATTCCAGATCTTGGATCCAACTCCATTTAGGATCCAGAATTCAACTTCATCTTGGATCTCAGATCCAAATTACATCTTGGATTCCAGATCTTGGATCCAATTCCATTTAGGATCCAGAATTCAACTTCATCATTGGATCTTAGATTTCAGATCCAATTCCCATTTAGGATTCTAAATCCAGAATTCAATTTCATTTTGGATTTCAAATTACGATCCAGACTTTGGATTTAAATTCCATCTTGAATTCCAGATTTCAAATCAAACTCTATTCCCAATTCCAACTTTCAAATAAAATTCCATTTCATTCCAGATTTTAAAATCCAAGTTTATCTTGATTCTCAAAATTCCAAAAACCAATTCCATTTCTCAATTCTATTTGGATTTCTCAAATCTCATTCTGATTTCAAACTTCAATTCCATTTCTCCAGGTTCAATTTCAAAGTCTATTTATAACTCTGAAATTTCCTTCTCCTTTTATCTCAACTTCAAAATCATTCCTTTCAAAGTCCAGATTTATTTTCCCAAAAAACTCTGATTATTTTCAAAGACTTAGAACTTCAAAATATCTCTCCTGATCTATCTCAAATTCTAAGTCGAGATTCAACCATTCAGAAGCCATTTCTTCACTCTATTATCACATTCATCTTAGAGACACTTGGAGATTTCCAAATCATTTTTTCAAAAAAAAGAGCATACATCCTTGCATTGCACAAGCATGATTCTTTGTGCATTTAGACTTAGAATAAATTCTTAGATAATCTTTTAGCAAAGCAAAAGGGCATAAATTCGACCCTTGGTTCGATTACCTCTGGTAAAGGCGCCAGGAACAGTCGAACCTCATACCGACGAGTGAATCTCGTCTCTCAATTTTCCCGCAAATATTTCAAAATGGAGGCGAGTTATTTTCTTAAATATTTTTCAAAATTAAGGTCAAGTGAGACTTCGCAAAAGGGTTCCTCTTCTCTCTTCTTTTCTTTTCTCTTTTCTCCTCTTTTCTGTCTTTTCATTTCTCCCCTCAAAAAGAGAAATAGATGTCAGAAAGGAAAAGAGAAGGAAGAGAGAGAAAATACAAAAGAGGAAAAGTTTTGCGATGATCACACCCACCTGCTGCACCCTACGGTTGCATCCACTTTAGCCTTCACCTGTTATACTCTGCACTTTCACCATGCCACAACACCCATTCCACTTCACTTTGCTGCAATCACTGTTGCACATCACCTGTTATCATGCATTACACAACAACACCTATATCCATCTGTGTCACTGTTCTTCATTGCCTTTATATATTCCAACAACCATCTATCATATCTTCACCTCCCAGCACATAACAAGCACCCACCTGCAAATGGCACTATTTACCTCCCCTGCAGCCTACGGCTACACTTTTCTCACTGCTTCACTTATTTTCTGCTATACTCAAGGCATCACCATGGTTCATTGCATCTTGATGTTGTGATCCTTGTACATTACATCTCCCGCTGAACCTCCATTTCCAGTTTCATTTTCACTTACACAGCAGCACCCTATGTTGCTCCTCATCTCTGTAGCATACCCCAACAATTGTATCTGTATGCTTCATCTTCCATTGCTGCATCCATCTATATATCCTTGCAACTCCATTTAGCTCCAACCACTTGCACTCACACAGCTTCATCCCACCTCCCAGTCTATCTCCACGGTCTTCTCATACATTCTCCTAGGCAAACACCTATGTGCATTTTCCTACTAAAATTATGCATAATATGTAAGCGTCATACATGCATTTTTCTCATTTGTTTAGATGTGACATATAGGTGTAAATTACCTATGTATCTCCTATTAATTCCTGCATAAATGTTTAATTATCACTTATGCATTTTTTTCTATTAGCTCACACATAGCATTTAGTTGCCATAGATGCATTTTCCCCCTAGATCACACATTGAAAATATAACATCCTCCATTACCTCTATCTTGTGCTAACTCTTTCTTCTTGCAGAAAATGTATGGAAAATGTTATTTCTTTTCTTAGCTTTGAAATTGTAATCTCAGCTTCAATTTTGAATTGTAATAGCCAGATTATAATGAGAATTTTACATTTCTAGCATAGATTAGAATGTATGAGCATGCATATTTTCTAAAAATTACTTGTTTCATTTTATTTTCTCTTTTATTTCTTAAAATCCACAATGGTGAAACACGAATGTCACATACACCATTCTAATAAGCGGTAATTAATCCTAAGCAAATGGCCCACATTGATGGCCATAGTCAAAATGTGACAATGCTTAGGAATTTTATCTTTTATGGAATAACATTGGATCCACACAACATCTCTTTCAAAAATCATCATATTTTTCTGAATTTTTCTTCCTTTATCAGAGTTTAACTTGAAATTAGCTTAAAATATATATCAATGGCCATAGTCATGATATATTAAGAGTTAATTTCATTTCAAAACTCTATAAAGGCACTAAAATGTGTTTTATTCTTCATCTGAATTTAAATGTAGATTATTTTATAATACATTTTATGACCATAGTCAGGAATGCATTATATCTTCAATCTTATTTCAATTCACCTAAAGAATGAAATATGTTTTTCAATATCCAATTTTCAAAATCATTTAATTTATTCATCATTTAGGATATAATTACATCATATTTTTCAAATTATTTCAAATTTTCTTAAAAAATCCAAGTGATTTTGAGATAATTCTTCAAATATCTTCTTTATTCATCAAATCAATCTTCAATTCTTATTTAAATTCATCTTTCTATTTCCCAATTTATCTTATTTTCAAAAATCATACCTCAATATCCCAATTTCAAAGTTCAATTCAACTTTGAAATTTTAATTCATTTCTAGATTCAAAATTTAATTTCCAACTCAAATCAAATTTCAAAGTTCAAATCAACTTTGAAATTCCAAATTCATTTTCAGTATCAGGGTCCAGTTTCAAAATCAATTCAAATTGAAGTTCAAAGTTCAGTTCAACTTTGAATTTCATCTCCTGATTTCGACAATCAAGTCTTCTATTCTTCACTTCCAATTTCCAAATCTCCAAGTTCTTTTGAAATCTTTTGAGTTGTTAATCTTTAAATCACCTTGAAATTAAGGATTAAAATTCTATGATTATTGCAAAATCCAAATCCATCTTAAATTCCAGATTGCAAAATCCAAATCAATCCTTTAATTCCATATTGGATTCCAAATTTTAGATCCAATTCCATCTAGGATCCCAAATTTTAAATCCAATTCCATCTAGGATTTCATATTTCAAATCCAATTTCATCTTGGATTCCAGATTACAAAAGTTCAATTCCATCTTGGATTCCAGATTTTGGATCCAATTCCATCTAGGATTTCAGATTTTAAATCCAATTCCATCTAGGATTCCAGATTTTAAATCCAATTCCATATAGGATTCCAGATTTAAAATCAAATTCCATTTTAGATTCAAATTTTCAAATTCAGTTCCATTTTTCAAGTTGATTTCCAATTCCAAACTCAATTCCATTTTCAAATCTCATCTGGATTTCAAGATCTTAATTTGAATTTTTATTTTCCAAAACCACTTTTTCTCCAAGTCTAAATTCAAATTTCCAAATCAAAAATCCTATTTCAGGTTCTGATTTCAAAACTCAAAACCAAAGATCCCTTTTCAAAATCGATTCTTGAAAATCGATCCAGATTCAAAGTTCATCTTGACTTTGAAATTTCATTCTTACTTCAAAATTCTAATTTCGAATTCCCATTCTCCTTTTGTCTTCATCCAAGGTTTATTTTCCAAACTCTGATTATTCCAAGACTAAGAATTTCAAAGTCTCTTCTTCCAGATCCATTGTTCAAAGTTCTAAGTTAGATTCAAAATCTAACTTTTTCAAACAATTTCAAACCCTTTGAATCATTTCTCCAAGTATCTTCAATTTTTTTTCAAAAATCACTTGGATAAATCCAAATGTTTTTAAATTATTCTTCCTAAAAGCATACATCTTTGCATTTGCATTTCACAAGCATGATTCTTTGTGCATTTTAGACTTAGAATAAATTCTTAGACAATATTTAGGCAAAGCAAAAGGCATAAGTTCGATCCTTGGTTCGATTACCCTTGGTAAAGGTGCTAGGAATGGTCAAACCTCATACCAACGAGCAAACCTCGTCTCTCCATTTTATCATAATTTTTTTAAAAATGGAGGCGAGCAATTTTGAAATATTTTCAAAATTAAGGTCAACTGAGACCTTTGCAAAAGAGTTCTTCTTCCTTCTTTCTTTTCTTTTCTCTCTTATTTTCTATCTTTTATTCTCCTTCAAAAAGGGAATAGAGGCTAGAAAGGCAAAGAGAAGGAAAAGAGGAACAAAAGGAAAATTTTTGCAATGATCACAATGATGCGTTAATTACTCATAAACATAAGATGTTGTCATTGCATAAATGAATCATTTATAGATTTAGAACCCTCACTTAGATGCATTTAGATGTCATTAGGCTACGGTTTGAATTTTGTTCGAATCAGACTTAAAACAAGAAAGTTATCGCATTTACAGTGTAGCGGGTCAAACCTCGGGGTGAACCGGGTCAAAAATAGATCCAATTGGCTCATCTGGGCCCTGGATCAATGCCAAATATCCAAGATCCACCCCACATCAACCCAAACTTGATTTTGCAAAATAATTGCTAAAGCCCCTCTCAAAAGGGGCACCCAACAATACTTTTTATTTTAATCCTCTTTCTGGAAATTCCAGAAAATGAGGATTATACTATAAAAATATTGCAAAACCCTAGGCAATTCATTTTTGCCTAGGGAATTGCACCCAACTTTCTGAATCTCAGACTTCCATGCCTCCCTCTTCAGCCACCATGCTCCATCTCATTTTTCCTCTTGGGTTTTGCTTGTTTTGCTTGCATTTCCCTTGCTATCGCCCCCCTTTCTTTCACATCTTCCTTCTTCTTCCCCATTTCTTCCATTTCTTCTCCTACTTGCTATGTGATGATCAACATGGGCTCTCTTTTGCAGGTATAGCAGAGGTGGAAGGTGTCATCCATGGCTGGAGTGTCGTCTACTCCTCCATGGACGACCGACTCTACCTCCTTGGTCCTCTTCTCCACCGATTCAATCAGAGCATCTTTTATCAATCAGTGCTCTTAAACCATGCTACCTTCGCAAGAATCGGCCCCATGGTATTGCATCAGCATCACTGAAAAAGTTGGAATGCATTTCTCATGGCAGATTCTGCTGCCCGTCTACCCCACCACTCATCGGACATTCGCATGCTCGATATGTATTCTTTTCCCCTTTCTTTTAGCATAAAACCCAATTTGCATGTATGCTTGTTTTGAATTTCATTGCCTATATTTTCTGTGAATGTCACCCTTAGTGTGTAAAGTCAGTGCATAAGCCAGCACTTAGATCGAGTTCAAATAGGGTGTCTTATGAGATTTTGAGTTGTTTTGCGTTTTGGATTTCACTTGGAGTCGTTTTCCCCAACTTGCATTCAAACTGGCTAGGTTGATTCTAACCGGTTGTGGTTCGTTTGCTAGTCGGCTTCTAGTACTTGTTTTATGTTATTTAGCTTAGTTCTAAGCTGTTAGGAAGTAGTTTAATTACCTGTAGTTAATTTGAAATTTGAATGGGTGTGCATATTAACTGTAATGCCCAGATTTGGTGAGAATTCACTCCACCCGATTTAGGTGTTTTATATATATAGGATTTACTTGGTCGGTATTTTCTGTTTTAACAAGGTATGGGTCTTAGTGTGTTTTCTGTTTAGTGAGTTTCTTTATATTAGCTTAGTGTTATTTTGCTAAGGTTGCTTGTGTGTTTGATTGGATCTCGCATGAGTATTGTCTAAGTTGTAGTTTTCTTGTTAGGTGTTTTTAGATACTAGTTGAGTTGCATAGCGTATTAGGGTGCTAGTTTCCATTTTGGTCTTGCTATAATATTCAGTAATTGCTGTTAGTAAGGTAGTTTAGATTAGATTAATATTCCTTTACTGGTTTTTATTGGGGGAATTAGTTTAAGGAGGTATTAGAAGCAATTAGTCTCATCTCCATATTAGCCAATTTGGGTGTTTTGCAAAGAATGAGAAAGATTGATTACATGATGGTTGAATGTTGTTTTAGCATTAGTTTTCAGTAGCTTGATCTGTTAATTAGTATTTGGATTAGGTATTAGTTGAGTTTGACTTAATGCAGGGTATTTACGGATTAGTCTGGTTGTTGCATTAGCACTAGTTAGGGTTAGGTTAGTATTTGACTTGAATTTATAGTTAGTTTTATATTTAATCTTTCTTTTTGAAAGGTTAATTGATTAGTTTCCATTAAGTAATTACATTAGGTTAGTTAATGTCAGCAATTTAGTTGGTCTAATTTTTATGTGCAAGATAGTTTCATTTAGATTAACAATTGCATGCATATTAGTATTTTAATTCAACACCAGTTTGTATTTCTCACAAATACTATAGGTAATCACTTAGATTTTCTTGTCTTAGTGTAAAGAATTTTATTTTCTGCTAGTTAATTAGTCTTAGGTCTATATATGACTGTGGTTACCCATAATTTAAATTGATAGGGCATAAATCGGGTTTTGACAAATAAATAGTGTATTAAATTGAAAACCAAAATTTTACACTGATTTACACTCATTATTTTAAGTGATAATTTTCTGAGTTTTTCCAAAATTATTGTTCTATTCTATTCATTCGTGTGTTAACTATTCGCAAATTAAAATTTAGCTCATTTCGAGTTGATTTGGTTTGCCTTTTTAGCGTCTTTCAAAATCAGGTTTTGCACGATTTAAAATTTTGGGACAAACGATTTCTAGATATTCTATGATCTTGAGACGCTTATATCCGGAGCTTCTGGATGAGTTTTTCAAATCCGTAATATCTGACAGATTCGTGAATCTATTCAGCAGAGAATAAAAGAAAAATATTTTAAATCGGACCTCGCTTACCCCTTCAAATTCTCTGTTTGCGAAAACCTGTCAGAACCCAATTTTGCACTATTTGAGGGTAAAATAGTCATTTAGCTAGTCGATTGATTTATGGTAGTTTCATTGATTTTTCTGCATAATGTTAGTGTATTAACAGTAATTAGCTTAGTTAGGATTAATATCAGTAGCTAGTTTAATTTGATTATGCATTCTCTTTCTTTCTAGTTTAATTGTAATTTAGTTTAGTAATTAGTTTAGAATTAGTGTGAGTTTAATTTTTAGAATTACTCATTGCATTGTAACTAACTTCTTATTGTCTTTTGTTAGGTTGATAAGTTAGAAACAGATCAACGGGTGTATTCAAAATGTGAGTGCAAATGCACGTGTGATAAAAAGACAAAATTACCCTTGGCGATTCGGAGAAGACTTAGCAATCTATTTTAGTTCATTTTCATTTTTAGTTTATAAATTAATTAGAATTATAATGTTAACTTAGTTGTAAACATTTGTGATATTGATAAATTGAAGTTTTGGATTTAATTTGAATGTATCTCGTTCCCTGAGGATTCGACCCATACTTGCCACATCCGTGGAAAGTGAGTTTTTATTATTTTTGGTTGACGATTTTCCAAAGATTTTATTAAAAATAATGTTTTTAAAAACACCATTGCAAATGTTCAACCAAATGCTTTAAAATTCATTTAAAGATTGGAATTTAAATGCAATTTTTTTTCTTTAATAGAATTGAAATAAGATTAAATCATAATACATTCATGACTATGATCACAAACATATTATAATCTAATCTATATTTAAATTCTAATAAAGAATAAAATAATTTTTTTGCCTTTATAGGATTTAAAATAAAATTAACTTTTAATATATCCATGACTATGGCCACAAATATATCTCAGGTTAATTTACATCTTAAATTCTGATAGAGGAAGAAAACAATATTTAGAAAAATATGATGAAAATCAAATGATATTCTATAAAAGATAAAAATCCTAAGTATTGTTCACATTTTGACTATGGCCATAAATATGAATCATTTACTTAGGGTTATTTACCTCTTATTAGAAAGGTGCATGTGCCATTCGTGTTTCACCATTGTGAATTTTTGAAATAAAAAATACAAATAAAATGAGATGCCACAAGCAATTAGAAAAACTATATGCTCATACATTCTATTCTAAACTGAAAAGTGGAAATTCTCATTAATATCAAATTATTACAGTCTCAAATCGAAATTGAAGTAATAAAATTCCTAATCTAATAAAGAAAATCTAAGTCTTTCATGCTCTCCCTGCAAAAATGACTTAGCACAAAGCAAAATGCTAAATATAGAAGAAAATGGAAAATACTATGTTAAAAACCAACATGCATATGGTTATGCCTATGCTAATGAAGAAATGAGTATGCCTAAGTGCTATGCTTATGCTGAATGAGGAGTGCATATTAAGAATCAAATATGTAGTGGATGTATCAAGTGATTGATATCAAATGATTTGAGAATGTTGTATACCAATGTTATATGTAGATGACTAAGATATGTGGCACCCAGCCATTTGAACTTCCTAAATCAAGGTGATGCAACAACGTGGTGTATTCCATGACAAAATGAGCTAATACAAATGTATATACTAGTATGACCAAGATACGAAATTATAAACCACCATGAGCTAGAACCTGAGATTAGTAAAAATCACCCACATTTAAGGCACATGAATGATATCATGCCATGGGCAGGATATATATATATCAAATCGAAATTTGATGTTGAAACAACAAAGTAACATTTTGCAATAAATCAAGTTCCGGTTTTGAATTAGCATATCAAGTTGTTTTATACTAGATCTGAAAGTTGAATTTTGAGCCAATGAATCAAAGTTTCTCACAGTAAACTACTCTGCTCTCATAGCAAGATATAAGTCAGGTTATTATGCAGATGATGAAGTGGCAATGCCTAGCTATGTTGAATGCGTATATAGAATGAAGTGCTCTACCTAAACAACAAAAAAATGTATAGGCTAACATACAACTTGATGCAGGATAGAGGTTGGAACACAATGAGTAGCATGCCGATGGCTATCATGCGAAGGCACAAGTGCTCTTGATATGTATATGAGAATATTCTGCTTGAAATGCATGTGAGGGTAGAAATGTATGTGGCTTACTAAATTGGGGGCTGGGCTGCACTTTACTAAAATGCATATGAAGATATGTTCATTGAAATGAAAATACAAGATATTTATGAACATGATGAAGTACATATGATGGTATATATATGGGACACAAGAGAACCGATAAGTCTGCCGCAATCATATAAGGTCATTCACAGAAACAAGGAAACTGCTGTCAGCAGTGAAACTTTCAATCCCATTATGTTAGCAGCACATCAATCCTCATTTCAAATCATTATTAACTCATTGGAACAATACAAAGATTTCCTTCATGCTCACATTTGTCAGTAATGGTTGACCGCATGGACTTGGTACACAGTTATGGAGAACAAAACTGACACTCACAGTAACTTGCAAACCATGAGCAATATCACAATTGTATCACAGGTTGTACTAACATAGGGCACTTGGGACTTGAGTCCCTTGGTTGTAACCAATGAAGGTGGCTGCTGGAAAGGGGATGTAGGTGCTATGTGCAAGTGCAGGGAGTGAAGGTGC
Organism: Nuphar pumila; assembly: GCF_984573655.1. Lineage (NCBI taxonomy): Eukaryota > Viridiplantae > Streptophyta > Magnoliopsida > Nymphaeales > Nymphaeaceae > Nuphar > Nuphar pumila. The sequence continues at coordinate 73,769,168 of NC_143250.1, read as the reverse complement.
AGTGGGATGACAGTGAAAGTGTGAGTGCGATATGCGAGTGCAAGGAATGAAGGTGCAGTGGGGTGACAGTGAAAATGTAAGTGCAATACTGTGATCATGCAAAATTTTTTCACTCGTTCCTCTTTTCCTTCCTCTTTGCCTTTCTAACCTCCATTCCCTTTTTAAAGGGGAATAAAAAGATAGAAAAGAAGAGAGAATGAGAAAAAGAGAGAAAAACTCTTTTGCAAGGTCTCATCTGACCAAAATTTTGAAAATATTTAAAATTACTTGCCTTCGTTTTGAAAATTTGCAAGAAAATGGAGAGACGAGATTCGCTCGTCGGTACGAGATTCGACCGTTCCTGGCGCCTTTACCAGGAGTAATCGAACCAAGGATCGAATTTATGCCTTTTTGCTTTGCTAAGATATCATCTAAGAATTTATCCTAAGTCTAAAAATGCATAAAGAATCATGCTTGTGTGAATGCAAAGATGTATGCTCTTTTGAGAACATGATTTGAAAATTTCCAAGTGTTTCTGAGATGAACTTGATAATGGAGTGAAGAAAGGATTCAAATGATTGAATTTGATTTTAGATTTTGAATCCAACTCAGAATTTTGAAATAGATCTGGAAGAAGAGACTTGAACTTTCAAGTCTTGGAATGATCAGGATTTTGAAAGATAAGTCTGCGGATGAAGAGAAAAGGATTTTTAGAATTAGAATTTTTGAAATAAGAATGATTTTTTAAAGTCATAATGGACTTTGAATTGGGATCGATTTTCAAGAATCGATTTTGAATTCAATATCTAAACAGGAATTGAATTTGAATTTAGACTTTAAGAAATAGATTTGAAATAGGCTTTGAAAATTGAGAATTGGAAATAAAATTAGATTTGAAAATCTAGAATGAAATTTTGATCTGAAGTCTAGTATCCAAGATGGAATTGAATCCAGAATCTGGAATCCAAAATGGAGTTGAATCCAAAATCTGGAATCCTAGATTGAATTGGATTCGAAGTTTGGAATCCAAAATGGAGTTGGATTCAAAATCTAGAATCCTAAATGGAATTTGGATCCGAAGTCTGAGATCCAAGATTGAATTGGATTCAAAATCTGGAGTCCTAAATGGAATTTGGATCCGAAGTCTGAGATTCAAGATTTGAATTGGATTCAAAATCTAGAATTCTAAAATGGAGTTGGATTCAAAATCTGGACTCCTAATTGGAATTGGATCCGAATTCTGGGATCCAATATGCAATTGGTTTTTGAAGATTTGAATCCAATATGGAATTGGGTTCTAAATTTAGAACCCAAGGTAAAATTTTGGATCTTTTGAAGATCCGAAATGGGACTTTTAAAGAGGGATTTGGGTTTTGAAAACCCAGATTGAATTTAAAACTTAGAAAAAACTGAATTTTTGAGATTTAGAATCAATCTCAAAACTTTGTTTTTTTGAATTGAGAATCAAGACTCAATTTTTAGGTATAACTTTGAAGATGAAGAATAAGTTTGATTTTAAAGTTTGAATTTAGAAGATGAATCATGAATTTCAAAGTTAAATTGAACTTTGAAATTTGATTTGAATTTGGAAATGGAATTTTGAATATAAAAATGAATTTGAAATTTCAAAGTCAAATTGGACTTTAAAATTGAAATTTGAATATTTGAAACAAGATAGAAGAGTGAATTGAAATAGAGATTGAAGAAAGATATTCAAGATCACTTGGATTTTGAAAATATGATGTTGTTCTATCCTAAATGATGAATGAATTTAAAGAATTTGAAAAACATATTTCATTCTTTATGTGAATTAAAATAAGATTGAAGATATAATACATTTCTGACTATGGTCATTGAAGGTATTATATAATAATCTATATTTAAATTCAAGTGAAGAATAAAATATATTTTGGTGCTTTTATAGAGTTTTAAAAATGAAATTAACTCTCAATATATTCTGACTATGGCCATTGATATATGTCTTAAGTTAATTTTAAGTTAAACCCTGATAAAAGAAGAAAAAAAATATGATGATTTTTTAATAGGAGTCCAGTTTGGATCCAGTGTTGTTTCATAAAAGATGAAAATCCTAAGTTTTGTTCACATCCTGACTATGGCCATTGATGCAAATCATCAACTTAGGATTTGCTCACCTCTTATAAAACGGTGCACGTGTCATTCATGTGCCCATTTGTGAATTTTTGAGAAATAAGGGAAAAATGATATGAAGACAAGTAATTCTATGAAAATGCATGCTCATACATTCTAATCTAGGACTGGAAATATAGAGTTTTCATTAATATCTAGCTTATTACAACATTTATTGGGATTGAAATTACAAAATTTCAAAAAAAGAAAATAACATATCTCATATATTTCCTGCAAAATTCAAGGTAGCAATAGGCAAATGTAGAAAAGACACATCATGCTAAAGGAATAACATGTACACACCTATCTAAGAGCTAACTAAGGATATGCATGAGCGACATTCCAACTATATGGAAAATCGGATACAATAGGGCATGCTAAACCAACAGGAATGTTGCATATTATGATACCTATGACAATGCTTAAGCCTATTTATTTAGATACCAGAAATTGAACATATACTGGAATCGAGGTTAGTATATGCTATGAAAAGGTTGAAATTGCTGCCATAGATGCTTGATGGGATGCATTGAGGAAAATATTAAGAAACAATACAACATCTACTGTGAAAATCAACAATTAATGAGAGAAACAGGGCATTGAGAATCATTATTTCGACAATCAACAAGAACACCATAAAAATTCAATGTAACCAACAGTTAAGCTTAGTTATGAGGTTTGGATGTAGAATTTAAAAGTAATAACTATATGGCACTATTTCACACTATGACTACACGCTACTGACTATATGCATTAACCATATGATATTCCGATAAAAAAAAACAATATATACTAATCATGCAAGCTGCCAGCATATCTAATATTATCATCACCCACTGTACCATATGCCTCACTCGTTCCCTGCTGTTATGCATTTATTACCTAACATATTTGATCTATCAGACTGCTGACACCAGACTACTAACCCATGTGGTGTATACATATTGATTCACATTATTGACCTACTATCTTATTCTCAATATACCTTACTGCTAACAAAATTTCAGTGCTATGACTCGGTTCCTGCTAATTCTGGACATACATCTGTTGGACTTTCACACAACTTTCAGAGATGAAGAGTGAATTGCCATCAAAATCCATTGTAAGACTGTGTTAATTTCACAATTTGTAACTATAAGCAAAAGAAAGAAAAAAAAAGGTACTTCATTTGAGCAATAACATTTAATGGGAGATTGGCTATCTGCAGGGGATCAATTATCAGTGATGAAGATGATGTTGTGTGGCAGGTGAGAAATGAAGAGCAGAGTAACAGGGTGATGGATTGCTATGGATGCTGGCCACAGCTGATTTGCAGAAAAAAAAAACATTGCAACTTCAGATGATATTTATACAGGAGATGCAACCCTACAACATAGATAGAAATACCAATGCTTGTTGAAACCTACGTAGATACAAAGTATAATAAAGGGGAATAAGCACAAGTGATCAATCTAAGGGAATTCGAGAATTTATTGTGATATACATGGATGTACCATCCATTCTACTGAATGATTAAAACTTACCTTTCACCGAATGATCCAATGGATATTCTTGATAAACCCCCAAACAACTGGATGCATTAATGACTTAGTTTCATCAAACAACTCATCATGCGTGATATCATCTGAGAGTTGCATTCCAATTTTTTTTTTTATGACAAATGATCGGCCAAAGCCATGGGACAACCTATTCTTCTTTTGTTAGGACATAATAGTTTCCCAAAATGTCTACAGGAATAGCAGATTTCCCAGAATTTCTCTGGAAAGCATCAAGTTTAAGCAATGGAAGTTCATGTTATCGTGATGTAGTTCCTCTCTTTTCTTTTAATTCTAAGAAGAGCCAATTATTTCCTTCATCCAAACTCCATGTTTGCCTAAAATCAAATGACATGACTGACTACAACACGTATAAGATGCTATAGCCATTACATGAAAGGAATAGACGAACTAATATGCGGGTGTTTGTGGAGTCATGGTATGTGAAATGGATGATGCAGAGGATTAAATGCACATTAGAACTTAAATGGACATAGGAGATTGAACTGGAAGATCTTCAAGCATGATGAACGATCGAACATAATAATAAAGAAGGTTAAAAATGGACACAACACAATGGCCAAGAGAGGAACATAATCAACGATAGATCGAATATGATCCAAAACAGAAAGTCCCCCTACAAACCACCTAAATAATAATAAAAAAATGAACAGAGAAGGGAAAGATCAAGCCTGGGACAAAGATCGATCACAATATATGACGCTATACTATACTAGAAATGAGAGCAGATTTTACTGTATAATAATAAAAAAGAATTTCCAGGAAATAAAGGCAATGAAATCAATTGCAATATTGAGGAAGAAACAAAGATAATATATCATGAAAATGTAGATTGTAACAGGGAAAGCAACAGAGGAAAAACAAGTAAATTTGTAAATCATTAAATCTAAAAAAAAAAAATGCATGAAATGCTTCAGCTGGAACACAAAGACGATGTCAATGACAAAAAGGAGCCTGACACTAATTAAAGTCATATCCCACAAGATGATAATGAGAGAATCACTAAAATTCTGTAAGAAGAGGAAGACAAAATCGCCAAGATTGCAGGGATCAGAACATTCTGTTAATGTGGCATTAAAATGGATTGGTTTATCACACGTAAACCAACATCACCACTGATGCTTTCATGGGGACAGGGATAGGAGGATTTAAAAAGAACCAGGAACAAGAGATGAAAAAAAAAACAGAAAGAAAGAAAAGAAAAAAAAAAAGAAAAAAAAGAAAGAAAGAAGAAAAACGGGGGGGGGGGGGTCATGATAAATCATATGCCAATTGGGATTTGAAATGGAGCAAAATTTATTCTGTGATGGGTCAAATACAGATCCTCATAACGGATTAACATGGATAATGATTTCACAATGAAATTAATTCTAGATCAAACATCGAAGCCAGATGTGAGTTTTCACGATGGATCACACATGAACCCACTTCTGGATCAGCTGAGCTGATCATTTTGTGGTAAATACAGAGGTTTATGAAACGTTGATGCTCAGTCGCTTTCCAGTTGAATTTAATTAAAATGCAAATATTGTATGATATTAGATCAAGCAAAATCGATACTGAAGAATGCAATATGATGTTGTATGGACGACCTTATGACTGATGCAGAGTATATCAAAATAGAGTAAAAAGTGACGATGCTGAACTGAGAGGCATAAATTTGTAGAAGATAAAGCATGATGAATGGATACATTTGAATAACACATTAGGAATTAAATAAGAAATCAACGAAAGAAGGAAGAAAAAAGAAAAAAAAATGTTGGAACGACTGTTCCGTTGTTGTTGCACAGGAGAAGGATTGAGATTGCCATAAACAACCTAACACCTTTGAGAGTGCCTTAATGGGGGAAGACGGGAGGACCTCATAGGAGATCAAAAAAGAAGAAATCAAAATGGAGCTTGAAGGGCTGCTTACCGGGGTTCTATCGAAGTTTTGAAGAAGGAAAGAGGGGCTTCTCTTCCTTCTGCAATGGAGACCTTCTATTTCTGCAGAAGAGGCAGTAGCCGATGTGGAGGAGTGTGATCAAATCGTCAGGTGGATGGATGAATCGCCGATGTAATGGATGCCTCAGATGGAGACTCGATGCTGAAGTCGATGGATTTCTTACGGTTGATTATTCCTTCAGCCGATGGGGAGGACCAGAAAAAGAAGATGATAGGAAGGAGATGAGGAAGAAGGGTTGCAGATGTCCATCCCTGGCTTCCCTTGCATGCTCCCTTTTAAAGAGGGAGCAGAAGGATCTGGAAGAGAAACAGGCCGTTGGTGATCGAGGGTGGCTGGAGAGGGGAACTCTCCAGAAGGGGGAGGATCGGGCGTGCGAGAGAGAGCGGGAGATGGTAGATTGATGGTGGGGATAATCGTTTAGGGATGCCCATCGAACGGGGAATCAAACCATTGAGAGGGGAAAATGAGCAGGGCCGTTGGAGATGAACGGAAGAGAGGAAAAAGGTTGATAGCCAATGGAGGCTTCCAGAGGGGAAGGGGGGGGGGGGGGGGCTGCAAGAGAGAGAGAGAGAACCGAGACAGGGAGCGAGACAACGAGACCGAGGGCGAAACCGAGATGTTAAGAGAAAATGAGGCAGAGAGAGAAAACGAGACAGTTGCATCTTTTTCTTTTTGTGATTTTTCAAAAAGGAGGGTTCTCCGGTTTTTCAAAACAAGGTCCTAAAACTTTTCTGTAAAAGAGGTTTTTGTACTTTCCTTTGTATTTTGAATTTTTTTTTCGTTTTCTTGGTATCTTCTAATTTTTTTGTTATTTTTGAAATAAGACTCTAACATTTACGAGAAAATAAAGGATTTTGACATATTTTTGTAAAATTCAAAAATATTTTACAAAAGAAGGTTTTTCCAAGAATTCAAGGCTATTCTCTGAAAAAATCTTCAGAAAGCAGGTTTGGATTCAGAATTTTGAGGAATTTTCAAGTTTTGGACCACGAATCGAGAAGTGAATCCAAACGGATGCTGGATGAACTGTCTGAGCCATTCAAAAACTATTTTTTGTATTTTTGTAATTTTAATTTGAAAATTAGACAACGGGGCTCAGATTTGGATTCGGATCCAAAATTGAGTCATATATATATAAATAACGTTTATTCCAAGAAATCCAAAGAATAACAGGAATTTAACTTGAAATTGACTTGATTTTCTCAGAAAATAGGGCCAGGGGCAAAAAGGAAAATATTCACAATATTTTGAAAATTTTGGGGTGTTCACAAATACACAAGTGCAGGGAGTGAAGGTGTAGTGGGATGACAATGAAAATACTGTGGGTGCAGCAAGATGAAGCCAGGTTATATGTACTCATAGGAAAAATGCAATGGAGACTATCAACACCACCCTTAATGAGTGGATGCCTCAATGGCTGCTACCATAGTGATGCTGTAAGGAAATGGAGTATGCTGTATGGAACGACGGATTCAGGAATGCATAAAATAAAATTATGGCAGGCCGTTGAATATGTGCAAATGCAATGAGATGTATGTCAATGCAAGAAATGAGAGTAAAACAGGTAATGAGCAATGTGCTTGCAGCGAATACAATGGTCTAAGAACATCAGGAAAGGAGCCGATAGCTCAAAGATGAGCATCGTGCGAAGATTATGCTCAGGATTCTCCTGACACTTCCCATGCAAAGGGGTCTTAAAGGGGGTGTCGATTCCAAGCACCTAACTTACCAAGAGTGTATAAAGCATGGATTCCACAACATGTCAACATCTGATTTTGAGTCAAGGCATCTGACTTTAGCTCACCACATCACATGTTTTGCAACAAATTAGGAACCTTAAGATGATTTTCACAGGTGATTTCTCACAGCAAAAGAAAGAAAGAAAAAAAATTCACCAGGCACACAGCTATTACGACAATGATGCCGTACATGATACTTCAAGTACAAGGTTTTGATGATGAACAAGTGAATAATCTATATTTCAGCTAAGGCAATGAAGAAAGATGACAAGAATTGAAGAATTCGATGAAGAATCTTTGAATACTAGTGTGCAAATGTAAATTTCATTAAATGTCTTAGATTCTTGTAAGAGCCTTACTTAGAGTGCATATTTCAATTGCATTTCACCTAAAAAGTCTTTAGAAAAACTTTTCTAAAAGAACCTTTCATGAAAATCGTTTTAGAAAACTCTTTACTTAATTTTTCATGTTTATTAGTCGACCAACAGACTCACCAGTGTAAACACCCCAAATTTTTCTCATCCATGCTCAGACAACCCTCCTCGTGCAGTGCCATCCCTGTTAGGTCAGTATAGGAGTCAAACCTCGAGTCTGTTTTAGAAAAATTACCATTATACCCATTTTCACTGAGAAAATTACCATTTTACCCCTAGGTCATCCCGGACCCCAGTCAGTCAGAGTCAACCAAGCTCGTTGGTTAGTTCAGAATAGTTAGAATGTCAGTCATTTCAAGCTCACCTGAGCTCACAATGAATAGACCATTTTCATTTTTGACAATTCATGCCAAAATGGGATCATTTTTTCAAAAATAAGCTCATTTCTCACTCAAATCCAAGCCAATTGTCTCCGAGTTAGTCATTCACAGATAGTCATATTCCCCTTAGTCTAGCTTGAGCTCACTAGGAGTTCAAGCGCTCCAGTTCTAGTTCAAAACCATTTCCAAGTGTCTAGGAGCCCATTTTAGCCTGTTTCAGCTCTTTCAGCTGAAATCGAGCTGAGTCCGGTGGATTGAGCTAGTGTTTGAGCTTCGATTTTAGTTCATGTCAGTATTACTGACTTTTGTTTTAGCTCAAACCCAACTCAGATTCATAATTCACTTCACTCCAGTGATCATTCTGCACCATTTCTCTAAAAATGGCAGCTTTTCTTGAAAATTTAGTCAGAAAGGTTAGTTCAGTCAGTGCCTTGTCAGTCCAGTCGAATTCTGAAACTTTAAAACCTAGTTCAATCTAGTTTATTTCAGTTCAATCTGGATCAAACCCTAATTTTCAGTGTCACTCTAGCTCGGTAGAGCCTGAAAACCATTTCTTCAACCATTTTGCAAATTTTATCAATTTTAACACTTTTTGAACTGGTACAACTACCAATCGGAGTCTAACACCCAAAATTCTTCATTCAGGGTTTGCATTTTGCATATCATTTCATATCATTTCTCAACATTTCATCACATTTCATTTCATTTTCGAGGTCCAGATCTCCAATTTCATAAATTTCAATCCAGATTGAGTTTTAAAGGTTTTCAGAAATCAATTTCAAACCCTGGGTTTCCAAAATTGACATTTTTACCCCAAGAATTCTAAATTTGGAAATATTTTCCCGAGAAAAACAATTTGGATTTATTTTAAACTCAAACTTTTAAATTCTACACTGGATTTGCTTCGCAATGGGGTATTGAACTTCAAATTCTAAGATCAATTCAAAAACTGCTAAAAATAGCTCGTTTCGTTCGAGAATTTCGAAAAAGACCATTCTACCCCTATGATTCTCAAAACGAATTTCAAATTTGAAAAATGGGCCCACTCTGAGATGGCTTATCTACTTTCATTTTATTTTTAAAAGAAAAAGAAAAAAATAATATAAATATTTTCTTTTACCTTATTTAATCATTTTCTTTTTATTTTATCTTTATTTTTATCATTCATTTTTTTAGAGGTGAGACCCACCAAGGTGGTCAACCAAACCTCCAGCCCCTTCTTTCCTTTTTCTTTTTCCCTTTCTCTTTCCCTTTCTTCTTCCTTTCTTTCCTTTTCTTTTTCTTTTTTTTCCCTTTCTTCTTTTTCCCTTCCCTTCTCCATCCCATTCACGTAAACCCTTCTTTAATTCTCATTAACCCGTTTTAAAACTTTAGCCTTATGCTATCAAAACCTATGTTTTGGTTTCAAAAAATAAAAAAAAAACTCCATACGGTTGGCTTTTTCTAGCTCTACCTCTCTCTCTCCCCTCTCCCTTGGTTCCCCCTTGACTCCAACAGCAGCCCTCCTCACAAGGTGCAGCCACCTCCAACCTTGCATCCATCGCCCGCACCACGGTTCATCCACCACCTTCATCAACTACTCCAGCCGGCAGCCACCAAGGAGCACCTCCACCTCCATTGCATCAAGACACCACCTCCAGCAGGACCTCCTCCATCCAGCTGCAGCCAATGCACATCATCGATCCCCTTTAGCCGAGGTTGTGTCCCTTCTGGCTGCAGCAAAGATACCAAGATGAGACCCCTTTGGCTCATTGATTTTTTTTTTATTTGTTTGTTTTGGTTATGATAGAGCTATCGAGTGAGCTACTTCATTCGCTCCATGGATGAAGCCTCTCACTTCAATAGCTAACATAAACACAGAAAAAGTCATGCCTCCCTGGAATTTTTTCATATTTTATTAGATCATAGATTCCATAGACATCATTGTTAATCTTGCTTTGTCATGTTTATACGTATTTCATTTACCCTAGTTAGTTCATTAGAATCAGGTTGTTAGTTTGTAGGTCTTGATTTTATGCAGGTAATCCAGTCATTATTTTATATTTAAATTCCTGTCAATAAATTTCGATTTTTTTTGTGATAAATGCATCTATGTATCTCTGATCCACTGTGAAAAACTCAGATCAACTTGAGTTCTGAAACCCCATTCTAAAAATCGGATTCCAAACTGGGTTCTGAGCCCTCTGGAAATTCTGAATATCTCTTTAGCAGGCAAAAACCTCCAGGATATCCTAGATGGATGATCTTAATTTCCTTCAAAAAAATACCATGAACTCCTGTAGAAAACTATTATTTTTCTGTAAATTTTTAACTTTTTCAAAGTAGCTTTGACCCCTGCTAAAAATTGATTTTCCCAAACTCTTGGGAAAATCTCACTTTCTCTTTCTCAGGGTATAGACCGACCCTAATGTGTTGTGTCCGTTCAATCCATAAGTTTTTTGTCAAGGCTTTTAACATGAAAGTTGTTTATAACTCATTCCTCTATCATTTACCAAAAGTTGGGAATTTTTTAGATTGTCCAAGTATTTTTCCCGAAATTATCTTTTCTGTCTATCAGATTCCAATGTCCGAAAATTCCAGAGATCCAGGTCTCTGATAACAGTGTGCCCATTTCCAAGCCGTAACCCAAATCTCAATGCTGTAAAAAGATGAAATTTTCCTATATTTGTCAGAGACATTTTTCCACAATTTAAGCCATTTTCTCATCTTTATGCTATTTTTTCCACATTTTCTCCCGAAAACCTGCCTGTTTGCCCCAAATCCTAGAGTCGTCGGATTCTGATCCGACTTGCCAGAGCTGTCCAGCTCCGACCATAGGTCAAAACCAAAATCTGTAAAAGGAAAAAATCCTTTCCTTACTGTCCTATATCACACCATAAAATTTGGGAGATTTTTATGAAAGTTTGATATCTGAAATCCCATTTAGAAACAGCATTTTAGGCAAAATTTTGTTTTTTTTAGGATTTTAGCTATTTTCCATATTAAGAAAATACAAAAAAATAGATTTTCAAGCTCCATTCGGTTTTTATAGTTAGTCTAGGTGTCCATGCCAAATTTAGCTCAATTTCAAGTTCTTTTGCTTTATATGTTAGTTTATTTTTAAATTTAGAGGCGAAAATCGAGTCAAATTGGATATTTTGTGATATTTTTGCCATTTTAGGGTTTTCATCATATAAATAAGCATAGAATGTCATGTTAGAGTTAATTTCAATCTCATTTGCATTTCAAATTCTCATTTTTGCATAATTTATTTCAGAAAACCCTAATTTCAAGGCCATAGTCTTGTTATGAGGGGCATTTTTGTCATTTTGACCACAATTTCGAAATTCCAAACTTTAATTTTCCAAATTTTTGTGCATATCATCATATTTCATAATATTGTGTTTGATTTATTTCATTAATTTTCAAATTTCCAAATTTTACAAAAATTCTTTCAAAAAACCCTGATTTCAAGGTCATCAGGGGTATTTTGGTCATTTTGACCCCAATTTCGAATTTCCAAGCCTATTTTCAAAATTTATTCATTATTTTTCATGTTTATATTAAAGGTGGTATGAATTTGGGTTTATATCTGAATAATATCTGATAATTTCCAATATTTTTGGATAAGTTCAGAAAAACCTACATTTTTGTGTTAACACTGTTTTCTAGTTTTGCAGAAACATTCAAGAAGAAGACTTAGTTATTTTATTTCTTTTATTTATTCAATTTAATGTAAAAAGCAATGTAATATTTGAAATAAGAGTTACATTTCAGCTTAGAATAGGATTGCATTGTATATAGTTTGATTTCTGAAAAAATTGATATCAGATATATGTTGCATATGCACATTTTCCAAAATCACTATGGTTGACACGAATGGCACGTGCACAAGCTCTTATGAAGTTCACGAATTTGGTGGGATTCATATTTATCGCCATAGTCAGAATACGAAGAAAATCAAGATTTATGATCTTCGTATTAGCCACATTCAACCTACACTTTTAGGCTAACTTCAAAAAGGCACTGCATTTCTCAAAAACTCAAAAGGATTTCCCAATTCCTCAAAGAATTCTCTTTCAAATTCATTCATATCATTCAAATTGCATTATTTTCAAATTCATTTTCCAATTTGAATTTCAGAGAAATCGATTTCCCAAAATTTCTAAGTTTTTCTCAAGATTTGATTTTCTCAGAACTCTGAATTTTCAAATGAGATTTTGAAGTATTTTCCAAGTTCAAATCAATATTTTCCAAGATTTTCACATTCTCAATTTCATTTTCAAATCCTAAAGTCGATTTTCTCAAAGATTTGATTTTCCTGATAATCTATTTTCCATTTAAAAAAATCATTTTCCAATGAATTTCTTGATTTTCTCAAGATTCTCAAATCCATTTCCTCAGAAAAGCAACCCAAATCTCAAAATCAATTTTCCCAAAGTCCAAGTTTTCCTGAGAATTCATTTTCCAATTCATTTTTAGATTTCCAATGAAATTCAATGATTTTCCCAGGAATTCAATTTTCAAGTACTTTTCCAATCATTTTCCAAGTACATTTTAATTTTTCAAGCCAACATCATTCTTTCAAAACTTGCATATTTTCAAAATTTTATGGCACATTTTTGATTCTCTGTGCATTCTAGGAAAATAGAGCATAATTTAGATAATTTAACTTAGTCAAAGCACTCATTTGATCATTGGTTCAATTACCCCTAGTAATGGCGCCAGAAATGGTCGAACCTCGTACCGACAAGCGGATCCCATTCCACGAAATTTTCCCGCAAATTTTCAAAACAGAGGCGAGTAATTTCCAAAAACCATTTTCAAAACTTTTGTCGAGTTTGACTCGCAGAATCGTTTCTCTCACTCTCGCAGAGGGAGGGGAAAAAATTTTGTGATGATAATAATCAGTCGACCAACTTTTTCGTGCCAATTTTTTTTAAGCTAAAACGTCAACTTTCTGAGTTAGTCGACTAATCGACTCTTAGTCGACCAAACAAAATGTCTATTTTTTGGAAAATTTAGCAACAATTGAATGAAGGTTTTATCAGTCGATCGGACATAATCTTTGTTTTCAGAAAATTTAGCAGCAGTCGACTGGAGGTTTTATTAGTCGACCAAATAGAATGTTTGTTTTCAGAAAATTTAGCAGCAGTCGACTGAAAGGTTTTTCAGTCTACTGATGATATTATCAGTCAACTAACTTTCTCTTTAGTCGACTAAGTTTCAAACTTCAGATTTTCAAAAGGCTCTGTTAAACACATTAGTCGACCGACGATAACTGTCAATCTGCTAATATTTGATTTCAGTCGACTAATTTTGTCATTTTTCTGTAACTTTTAAAAGGCATGTCTTTTCATTTTTCAAACAAATTGACCATTCAAAACTGATTGTTTTGACACCCTTTCATACTCTCAACGTATAAAATCTTTTAACTATAAATATAAGTGCATTCCATATTCAAAAACATCAAATCCAATCAAATTACATTGAATTATTCTTTGCTTTTCACTCATATTCTTTTTCTCACTCACTTTATATTTTCACTCCAGTTTTTCACTCAAATTACTTTAAGAGCTAGTGAATTTGTGAGTTGAGTATTTCAACAACCTCAAAAGCCAATTGCATTCATAAGAAGGGCTCGTAGGTTGATTGTAAGTTGATTATTTTATTTTTCTGTAAATGAAAAAGACTCCTTGGTTTAAAGGAGTTGTTTGCTTTTTAGTAGGTTTGTTACTGAAAGTGGGACCGGATTTGATCTGTATATTCTTGTGGTTACACAAGATTGATAGTGAAAATCTCAAGCGGGTTTTGCTTGGGGACTGGATGTAGGTCTGGAAGACCGAATTAGGATAAATTATTGTGTTCTTTGTGTGATTGCTTTGCGAATGTCAAAATCCTTCAAAATTTCATAGACGTTATTTAAAAATACTATTCACCCCCCCCCTCTAGTGCTCGTTGCCTCAATCCTATAACACTTTCATTTGTTATCAAAGCAAGGTTTGCTATATTTTGATTTTACCATCATCTAGCATGACAACAACATCATCTTAACACAAAGAAGGATGCTCTTTTGTTCGTCCTTCTCTCTTCGATGGAACAAACTATGGATATTGGAAAGTAAGAATGACAATATTCCTATAATCCATGGATCTTGAAATTTGGAGAGTTGTTTCAGAAAAGTACCAAACACCATCAACTAATTTCAACCTATGGACCGATGAAGAAAAAAAGATTGCTTCACTCAATGCCAAAGCTATTTGGAGAGTTGTTTCAGAAAAGTACCAAACACCATCAACTAATTTCAACCTATGGACCGATGAAGAAAAAAAGATTGCTTCACTCAATGCCAAAGCTATAAATGCGCTATATTGTGCCGTTGACAAGGTAGAGTTCAATCACATTTCTCAATATTTCACAACAAATAAAATTTAACATACTCTTCTCGTTACTCATGAAGGTACATCAAAGGTAAAGGAATCTAAGATTGCTTCTTTAATTCATAAATTTAAATTGATTAAAATAAAGCAAAATGAGTCTATATCAGACATGGTAACAAGAATGACCAATAACTAACACTCTAAAATCCCTTGGAAAAGAATATTCACAAGTGGATTTAGTCAAAAAAATCCTAAGGTGTTTAACTTGTCAATGAGAGAAAAACCACAGCAATAGAGAAAGCAAATGATTTAAATACCCTTTCTCTTAAAGATTTGGTTGGTAGCTTAATGTCATATGAAGTCTAACTTCATGATAGACAAGAAGAAGAACCCAAGAAGAAATCTCTTGCTTTCAGGCCATTTCTGACTCTAAAGATTCAGAAGAAGATGAAGATATTGCCCTCATCACTAGGCAATTCAAAAGAGTCATCAAAAAAAAAAGATTTCAAAGGAAGGTAAAGAAAACTGATTCTTCCAATCCTAATGAAGTCAAGTGCTTTAACTGCAAAAATGCATGACACATTAAGAAAGATTGTTCTCTTCTCAAAATCAAGCCCAAAGACCAATTCAAGAAGAAAAAGGCATTTCAAGCAAGTTGGGATGATAGTGACTCCTCTTCCAATGAAGAATCAAATGAAGAAGTCGCCAATATGTGCTTTGTAGCACAAGAAGACTCGGTAAGTCAATTTGAGTATGGTGATTTATTAGAAGCATTTAATGATTTATATGCTAAATTTAAGAGTCTAAGTTCTAAAAACAAAGAGTTAAAAACTGAAAATTCAACTCATGACTCTCAAAACAAAGTGTTACTTCAAGAGATAGAAGATCTCAAGAAGGAAAACTCTTGTCAAGCATCTGAGATAAAAGAAATTAGAATTATAACCAATATCTTACAAGAAGAAATATCAAGTCTAAAAGAAAAATCAAATGATCTTCTTTCTATAGTGACCAAGTTCACTAATGGCCAAGATAATCTAGAAAGACTTCTTGGTTCTCAAAGATGCTCGGTTAACAAAACTGGATTGGGATATAGCTTCTTTGATACTCAAAATAGACAAAACTATGTAGTGAAGAATCAAAGACAAAATTCTCAATCATTGATTCAAAGAACTCAATTTTCTAGTCATAATAGAAATGCATCTAATCATGGTACTTATAAATCTTATAAGCCTAGACATGATTATTCTAAAAATGATAAATCTTTTTATATAAAGAATATTTATTCTCAAAGGAAACCAAAATCCAAATGGATATGGGTTCCTAAGACTAACTCTCATGGACCCAAAAATAGAAAATGGTCAAATGTTTTGTCTTCCAATTTTGTTGTAGGTACACAAAATAAGGTGCAAATGGATCTTGGACAGCGGTTGTTCCAAACATATGACTGGAAGGCCGGAGTTATTTTCCACCCTCCAAAGTAAGGATGGAGGAACCATCACCTTTTGTGACAATAAAAAGGAAAAAGTAATCGGTATTGGTAACATTGGTAATCCAAAATTTTCCTTGATAGAAAATGTTCTTTTAGTAAATGGTTTAATGTATAATTTATTATCCATTAGTCAATTATATGATAAAGGTTTTCTCGTTTCTTTTGAACATGATTTATGCTTAATTTCTGATTTTCAATCTAAAAAGATCATTTTTAAAGGTAAAAGAAGGAATAATGTATATGAACTTTATCTTGATGAGTTACCCACTTTTAATGAAAAATGTCTTATTGCTTCAAATGAAATTCAATGGTTATGACACAAGAGACTTGGACATGTTAACTTTAAATTAATTTCTAAGTTATCCAAGAATGATCTTGTTAGGGGCTTACCTAGAATATCATATAAGAAGGACCACTTATGTGATGCTTGCCAAATGGGTAAACAAATCAAGAGTTCTTTCAAAGCAAAAGATATAGTTTCAACAAAACGCCCTCTTGAACTTTACATTTAGATCTATTTGGACCATCTAGAATTCAAAGTTTGAATGGTATCAAGTATGCTTTTGTTATACTAGATGATTATTCTCGATTTACTTGGGTAATTCTTCTAAAAAGCAAAAATGATGCTTTTTCTGAATTTTCTAAACTTTGTAGAAAAATTACAAATGAAAAATCTACATCTATTATTACAATCGTAGTGATCATGGTGGTAAATTTGAAAATGAATCTTTTCTAAAGTTTTGTGATTTACATGGTATATCTCACAACTTCTGCTTTTCTAAGAGTGGCTCCATAAAATGGAGTCGTTGAAAGAAAGAATAGAACTTTGCAAGAATGTGCTAGAACCATGCTTCAAGATAAAAATTTACCAAAATACTTTTGGGCTGAAGCAGTAAATACAACATGTTATGTTCTAAATCGTGTTCTCATTCAACCATTTTTGCATAAAACATGTTTTGAATTGTATTATGATTGTGTACCAAAGATCTCATATTTCAAAAATTTTGGTAGTAAATGCTTCTTGTTAAATACCAAAGATAAGTTTGATTCAAAATCAAACGAAGCAATATTTCTTGGATATTCTTCTAGAAGCAAAGCTTATCATGTTTTTAATAAAAGAACATCTTGCATTGAAGAATCTTTACATATTGCATTTGATGAGAATTGTGAGCAGATTATACCTCTAAGCGAAGGAGAAGAATTCATACTTCAAGGAGAACCTTTGATAGAGAGCACTTCTCAAGAAAATATTCCTCTTCCATCGGTTTGAAAAGAAGTTCCCAATCATCCATATGAGCATATTATTAGAGAAATAAGAGTGGTGTCCAAACTAGAAGGCAATTGCAATATATTGCAAATATTGCTTTCATATCTAAAATAGAACCAAAGAATATCAATGAGGCTTGTGATGATGAATTTTGGCTTTTGGCCATGTCTGAACAACTAGGCATTTGCTCATTATTAGACTTATAATTTTTTTTGAAATTTTTGTTTTACTTGAAAAATTTTAAGACTAATATTTTTCTTGAACTTTGTTTACTGTTATTGCTTTGATAAAACAACATTACTTTTCATGAACTTTGATACTTTCGAGGTTGTAATATTTTGAACTTGAATTTGCATTTTGCTTATACTATGACTGTACTTACTCCTTTTGATTATGACAAAGGGGGAGAAAAAGACAAACATGGAAATTGCGTGTGAAAGCATTGAAAATTGCATTGCATGAAGTAATAATGGAAATGCAAAATAATCCATATGTGATATATGTATTTTGATTGTGCTAACTTTTTATGTTTTGCAGCATATTGATAGGGGGAGTAAAATCTCCATCTATGCATTTAAATGCTCCATTTTTGACTAGTTTGTCATCATAAAAAATGAGAAGATTGTTATGACAATGAAACCATACATGATACTTCAAGTACAAGGTTTTGATGATGAACAAGTGAATCAACTGTATTGCAGCTAAGGCAATGAAGAAAGATGACAAGAATTGAAGAATTCGATGAAGACTCTTTGAAGACTAGTGTGCAAATGTAAATTTCATTAAATGTCTTAGATTCTTATAAGAGCCTTACTTAGAGTGCATATTTCAATTGCATTTTACCTAAAAAGTCTTTAGAAAAACTTTTCTAAAAGAACCTTTCATGAAAATCATTTTAGAAAACTCTTTACTTAATTTTTCATATTTATTAGTCGACCAACAAATTCACCAGTCGACCAACTTTTTCATGCCAAATTTTTCTAAGCTAAAACATGAACTTTCTAAATTAGTTGACTAATCGACTCTTAGTCGACCAGACAGAATGTCTGTTTTATGGAAAATTTAGCAACAGTCGACTGAAGGTTTTATCAGTCGACCAGACAGAATGTTTGTTTTCAGAAAATTTAGTAGCAGTCGATTGAAGGTTTTATTAGTCGACCAGACAGAATGCTTGTTTTCAAAAAATTTAGCAGCAGTCAACTGAAAGATTTTTCAGTCTACTCATGATATTATCAGTCAACTAACTTTCTCTTTAGTCGACTAAGTTTCAAACTTCAGATTTTCAAACGGCTCTGTTAAACACATTAGTCGACCGACGATAATTGTCAATCTACTAATATTTGATTTCAGTCGACTAACTATTGTTCCAGTCGACTAATTTTGTCATTTTTTTATAACTTTTAAAAGGCGTGTCTTTTCATTTTTCAAACAAATTGATCGTTCAAAAGTGACTATTTTGACACCCTTACATACTCTTAACGTATGGAATCTTTCAACTATAAATATGAGTGCATTCCACACTCAAAAACTTCAAATCCAATCGAATTACATTGAATTATTCTTTGCTTTTCACTCATATTCTTTTTCTCACTCACTTTATATTTTCACTCAAATTCCTTTGAGAGCTTGTGAATTTGTGAGTTGAGTATTTTAACAACCTCAAAAGCCAATTACATTCACAAGAAGGGCTCGTAGGTTGATTGTAAGTTGATTATTTTATTTTTCTATAAAAGGAAAAGACTATTTGGTTTAAAAGAGTTGTTTGCTTTCAGTAGGTTTGTTACTGTAAGTGGGACCGAATTTGGTCTGTATATTCTTGTGGTTACACAAGATTGATAGTGAAAATCTCAAGCGAATTTTGCTTGGGAATTGGATGTAGGTCTGGAAGACCGAACCAAGATAAATTCTTGTGTTCTTTGTGTGATTGCTTTGTGAATCTCAAAATCCTTCAAAATTCTATAGATATTTAAAAGCACTATTCACCCCCCCATAGTGCTTGTTGTCTCGATCCTACATCACTTTTATTTGGTATCAAAGCAAGGTTTGCTATATTTTGATCTTACCATCATCTAGCATGGCAACAACATCATCTCAGCACAAAGAAGGATGCTCCTTTGTTCGTCCTCCTCTCTTCGACAGAACAAACTATGGATATTGAAAAGTAAGAATGACAATATTCCTATAATCTATGAACCTTAAAAGTTAGAGAGTTGTTTCAGAAAAGTACCAAACACCGTCAACTGATTTCAACCTATGAACCAATGAAGAAAAGAAGACTGCTTCACTAAATGCCAAAGCTATGAATGTGTTGTATTGTGTCGTTGACATGTTTCACAATAAATTAGGAACCTTAAGATGATTTTCACAGGTGATTTCTCACAACAAAAGAAAGAAAAAAAATATTTTCACCAGGCACACAACTGTTACGACAATGAAGCCATACATGATACTTCAAGTACAAGGTTTTGATGATGAACAAGTGAATCAACTGTATTTCAGCTAAGGCAATGAAGAAAGATGACAAGATATGAAGAATTCGATGAAGAATATTTGAAGACTAGTGTGTAAATATAAATTTCATTAAATATCTTAGATTCTTATAAGAGCCTTACTTAGAGTGCATATTTCAATTGCATTTCACCTAAAAAGTCTTTAGAAAAACTTTTGTAAAAGAACCTTTCATGAAAATCATTTTAAAAAACTCTTTACTTAAGTTTTTATATTTATTAGTCGACCAACAGATTCACCAGTCGACCAACTTTTTCATGCCAAATTTTTCTAAGCTAAAACATCAACTTTCTGAATTAGTTGTCTAATCGACTCTTAGTCGACCGGACAGAATGTCTGTTTTCTGGAAAATTTAGCAACAGTCGACTGAAGGTTTTATCAGTTGACCAGACAGAATGTTTGTTTTCATAAAATTTAGTAGCAGTCGATTGAAGGTTTTATTAGTCGACCAGACAGAATGTTTGTTTTCAGAAAATTTAGCAGCAGTCGATTGAAAGATTTTTCAGTCTAGCGATGATATTATCAGTCGACTAACTTTCTCTTTAGTCGACTAAGTTTCAAACTTCAGATTTTCAAATGGCTCTGTTAAACACATTAGTCGACTGGCGATAATTGTCAGTCTGCTAATATTTGATTTCAGTCGACTAATTTTGTCATTTTTTTATAACTTTTAAAAGGCGTGTCTTTTCATTTTTTAAACAAATTGAGCATTCAAAAGTGACTATTTTGACACCCTTACATACTCTTAACGTATGGAATCTTTCAACTATAAATATGAGTGCATTCCACACTCAAAAACTTCAAATCCAATCGAATTACATTGAATTATTTTTTGCTTTTCACTCATATTCTTTTTCTCACTCACTTTATATTTTCACTCCAGTTTTTCACTTAAATTCCTTTGAGAGCTAGTGAATTTGTGAGTTGAGTATTTCAACAACCTCAAAAGCCAATTACATTCACAAGAAGGGCTCGTAGGTTGATTGTAAGTTGATTATTTTATTTTTCCATAAAAGGAAAAGACTATTTGGTTTAAAGGAGTTGTTTGCTTTCAGTAGGTTTGTTACTGAAAGTGGGACCGAATTTGGTCTGTATATTCTTGTGGTTACACAAGATTGATAATGAAAATCTCAAGCGAATTTTGTTTGAAAACTGGATGTAGGTCTGGAAGACCGAACCAAGTTAAATTCTTGTGTTCTTTGTGTGATTGCTTTTGCAAATCTCAAAATCCTTTAAAATTTCATAGACGTTATTTAAAAGCACTATTCACCCCCCCCCTCTAGTGCTCGTTGCCTCAATCCTATTACACTTTCAAAAGCGATGATCCCCACTAACAGTAATTGGTTTGCAATGCCCCTTTTCTGTTAGAGCCAGAATTAGGCCCACTTGGGGATTTACTATAAACAATACTTGATGATGGATCAACAATTTGTAGAATAGTTAAAATGATCATGTTTATTGGTCCAGACAGACTATCACCATTCACATCTAACTCAATTAGTATTAAAGCATCACCTCTCAGAAGCTTGTTTGATACAAATTCATAGAAGTCATCTTCCAGACTGTGAGGAAAACAAAGGAATAAAGCTCGATTGTTCCTTCTGAACTTGGAACATTCTGCGAAGAATAGGGCTAGATGTGCTTTTGGATCACTAGAACCATCAAACTTGATAAATTTCTTGGGGAGATTATCAAGACTGCCATCCCCGTCTAGTCCATCATAAAAGTCTTCACTCATGAAGACCTTCTTGCCCTTATCACGAGCTTGCAGATCCTTGACCATCTTAACCACGTCTTTGAGTTGTGACTGAGTAGGGTCATCAATAGACCGATCCTTGGATTTGTAAGCTGACCCTTGCCCCTGAGTCGATATTCGAAGTTCCTGCTGAATCTCACACTCCTCATCTGTATCACCCACTAATTTTGCTTCGTCAGAAGTGTCCTCATGACGACTCTGCCTTTTGGAGATCTTCACTAGTTTCTTCATTTTTCGGTCCTTGACCTTTTTCTTATTATGAGGTTTTCCCAGGCTGGCCTCTGTTTGTTTAAACAATATTTTGCTCATCATTCTTTGAAATAGTGAGTACATTTGTGGGTCAATGTCATCATTGGCCTGTTGGCTTCTGTTCCCGGTAGATCATGGAGAAGTCATTTCCTGTTCAGAGGATGACGAATAACTAATATGCTGGATGGGTGCGGTTTTCCTACCGGACCTTGTCTGAACCATGTAGGATTGTAAGTGCTCTCTGCAGAACAAAATGGACAATTAGCTTTGAAAAATAACTTTGGGATGAAGCAAATAGGGGGGAAATATTCGACGAGGGTTAGGTTGACAATTTGAAGGATATCCCATTACCAGGGATGGGGTCGTCTCTCGAATCACGACAATTGCGTTGATATTCTTTTGTAAAAGAGATAAACAACTAAAATATGCCTTGTTACCTAGGCGAGGTCATCAAACCGCAATAGAATGAGATTTATTGAAGGAAAATGAAGGAAAATAATTTTATAAACTTAGGAAAGAAGGGGCAGACAAACAATTTGCCACCACTCATGGTAATCAGAAGACACTCGAGGACCAGAAAAAATAGTGAGGGTGACAAAAGAATTTCAACTATGCTTGGCAGAATGGTATGCTCTGAACCACTGAGCGGACTTTAGATCAAATTCTGACACGATGCCTGACAATAACCGAGCTTCAATGCACTTCTGTCTTTGCGAGAACTGTCTGACACATCGCTCTGGCTGATAGTAAACTGAGAAGAACGGTCCGAGTAACTTGAATCACTTGCCATATGCATAAGTGTACCAAGGGAGTGACTCGTGACAGTCGAAGTAATCCCACACAGTTTTTTTTCGTGGAGGTTCTCAATCAAAAATCTGTACCGAGGAGTGGGTAGTGGCTTCTTGCTGTTGTATCTGAACGAGTTGACTTGAGTTGGTTTGTGCTGAAGGAACCAAGACTGCAGTGCGTAGATGCATCCTTTTACTAAAATAGAATCTTTGAACACGAAACGGGTCAATCCACGGTATAAGAAGGCGAGCACAACTATGACAATAGAGAGACGGTTGGTCTATTGAATTTTTCATCTTCGTAAAAGTTGTATTGTCCTGATATCAACGCAGTTCTGACCGTCTTGGAAGAAGGCTAGCCCTACGGTGCACAAAACCATCGCATGTTGAATCTTTTCTCGTGTTGCTCGGGATAAGGAGTTGACTTCTTCAAATGCTCTATACTGTTGGTATATCTCAAACAGATCGACATATTTGCTCTCATATGCCTCTATTAGTGGTCAGGATCTGCGTCCAGTCATACGGGTCAAGGCATCTCAGGGGTCTAGTCCCTTGACATTTATAAAAAAACTGCTGCTCTATCGGATCATCGGGTTGACTAGCAAGCTTAGGTAGACCCATAATGTCTGAGAACTCATCCAGTAGCAGAGTCATCTCTCCCCACGGGAACCAAAAGGTACAGGTATGTGGATTCCACCGCTCTGCTAATGCTTGAATCAAACTGTCGTTGATGATATGCTCCCCCACTGCTGATGCCAGTTCCAATCCGCAGCCACTCAGATGGTCTGAGAACATACGGGAGAAGTTCTTGAACTAAGAATAGTACCACCGGAGAATAGAAGGTTTGATGTTCAGAGTTCGATAATCAAGGAGACCTTGCCGCACCTCATAGGAGATATGACCCTCAGGAAAAACTGAATGAAGCTGACTGAATACCATTGGGATAGACTAGAAAATACAAAAGAAGTAAGGATGAGATTTGGGAGGAAAACCACACGATTTTTTGAAGAAATTGCAGGCAGGATAAAAAATAAGGCTAAAACTTCGAGATCCAGAGGAATGGAAGGATGGAAATCACCTGAAGTTTTGAAGAAAATAGAGGTTTTAGGAAAAATTGTCCAGGGTTTGAAGAAAACAAAAGGGAATATTTGGTAATGAAAGTAAATGGAAAATAGGGGACTTTAAAAAATCATCCAGTATTTTATGAAAATCATGAAAAATGTGAGAAAATAAAGAGAATAAAGGAAATAACCAAAGTATATTTTATCACATCATGTACAAACAAGTATGCACATACAACATTCCCTAAAGGCTGACTCTAGATGCACAAGTTTTGAAATAGTTGTAGAACCCTAATCCTAACTCTAAGGCTCAGATCATCTGTGTCCAATCATGCTATGCCTATATACTCGAGCAGAGCCCAATGTACGTGGCATAAAAATATTTTCTCTGGTTCTAGGCTCATGTTTTCCAACATCCTTGAGCGCTTGTCGATATACTTTGGACTATGGCCCTAGGTACGTGGCATGGGGAAATCAACTCAAATAGGTGGCCTAGTTGTGAGGCTTTGTCTCGAACTATGATTCTGGAAGAAAGCTCAACAACGTAAAGACTGGGTAAAGATAGGTGGGGTTGTTTTTTAGAAATATGATCACATGCAAGAAAACAGATGGCTCTAAGACCTAAAGAAGTAGGATTTTGAAAAACTTTAAGAGAAACAAATATTGTTTTTAATAAGATCCTAGATTGAGGAGGATTGTATTTGACCTAAGTCTAAGTGAGCATGGATAATGCCTCATCAATCAGTCCTACCAAACCATGCCTAAATCTATATGCAATCCATGTCGGCTGGGTTTGATTCTAGGCTCCTAAGTTCACAAGATATAAAGCTGACATTGAAGAACACGATTTTGATAATTTCAATAGAACAAAGCACTAGATTGATCAGGCGAAGACAGGTCCCATCACGATCGCCAAACCTGTTATCATTGCAAAATTTTACTTTTGTAAGTCAAACTGACATTTGAAAAAAGTTTTTGAAAATAACTCGCCTCTGTTTTGAAATGCAGGATAATTCCAAAGAATGGGACTCACCTATCGATATGGGGTTCAACCGTTCCTAGCACCTTTATCAGGGAAATTGAACCAAGGATCAATCATGTACTTTGCTTTATTCAACTTGTCTAAATCGATGTTCTATTTTTTAAATGCACAAAGAATCAAGCATGTGCTATGAATTTTTGAAAATGCAGGTTTGAAAACATGATGTTTGCCTTAAAGATTTGAAATCCTTGGAAAAGTTAACACTTTGAAAATCGTGAGCCTTGCTGAGAGAATATTTTTGAAGAAAAAGAAGATTGATTTCTGAAGAAATCTTGAAGTTTTGAAGAAAATTGATTTTTGATAAAACTCAAAATGACTTAGAGAAAGTTGATTTCTCTGAATTTAAACTTTGAAAATGAGAATATAACTTAGAAAATTATGAGCTGAGATTGGAAGAAATCATGGTTTAATTTTTTATTTTTCTGATAGGGTTTCCGAATCCAAAATCATCTGATTTTTTTACAAAAAGTTACTGACAAATTCGTGAACCTACCATAAAAAAATCAAAAAATTTAATGAATATTTATACATAAACTAATAGAATTTTTACAGCTCCGGGATCAAAATACATGAATATCCAATAAAACACTAAAAACCCTAATTCGAACATGCAAGTTAATGAAAAAAATACGTAAAAGCATAACAAAATTGAAATAGATGCTAGAACATGTGAAATAAACACTAATATGATAATAAAACAAAAAAAAATCCAGGGAATTCATGGTTAGATTTGATTTACCCTTTGAAAAGATGGATTTAGCCCATTTAACGGGCAAATATCATCTTTTATTGGTTAAATACATAAAAAATAGAGTTCTTAACGATTCTAATGGATTAGAATTCTAAAAAATACTATCAAACAGAGTTAGATTATCTTCTTGAACCTATTTTGAGGTTCTAGAATAAAGACCATGGTTGAATCCAATGAAGGAGGGGCGACAAAGGTGATAAATTATGAAAAAGCATAAAAAAACTAATAAAATTAATGGAATAAAAGAGAAATTTTTTTCCTTGGGGCTGCAGCTTCAATGGAGGAAGGAGAAGGTGCTGGGAGGAGAGAGAAGCTCCAAAAAATCAAAGAGGAGAAGAATAATAGGGGTCGACCCCCCTTGGGCTCCCTTTAAATAGAGAAAAGTTAAGTTTTCTAATTAAAGAGTTTTGAAAAATCCAAACTCTTTTCCTAATTGACTTTGTTAAAGGGGGGGGGGGGGGGTATGGAGGATTACTAAACTACCCCTAACCCTAACTAACCTAATTAACATCTACTTAAACTCCTAATTGACCTAAAAGACCTACAAATGTGGTGCCACCTAGTGTAGGCCCACATTGGATTTTTAAAAACTCTAATTTTAAAACTTTAAAAAACACTAGTTAAAAACTAAAATAAAATGGATTTTTTAAATCAATTTGGATTATTCTAAACCCCTAACTTAACTAGGACACTGACTAGACCTAGTCTAACCCTGACTTTATCAAATGTGGTGCCACCCAGAGTGGGCCCCATTTGTTTTTTTAAAACTTGAAAATGAGAGGTTTTTCAAAAGAGATTTGAAATTAGAATGAGAATTGAATTTTTTTAAAATAACATAGAGTCCTGACTGGATCATAACTCCTCCAGATATGGTGCCAACTGAGTGGGCCTCACATCAAAGCTTTAAAAAAGTCAAAATAAAGACTGAAAATGGCTTTGAAAATGAGTTAAAATCATTCAGAAATTTTAAAAGTAGAGTCCTAAGCGAACTGAAACTCTGGACTAGAGTCCTGAACCAACTAGGACTCTGAGATTTTAGATTTTTAAAAGTCAAATGAAAGAGTTTTTGAAAGATTTTATCAGAACTAGTAAAAATAAGTCAGAAAATGCAGTCAGGGTTAGAGTCCTAACAGAACTGAAACTCTGAAATAGAGTCCTGAATCAACTAGAACTCTGCAAAATGGACCAATTTTGGAAAAACAAATGGAGAAAATGGAAATTAAGATAGAAACAATAATCAAGATGGAGTCCTGATTGGATTAGGTCTCTGGGACAGAGTCCTGATCGGATTAAAACTCTAGATTTTTGGCATTTTCTAAAAGACTGATAAATAAATTTTTGAAAACTAGTGAAAATAGCAACAAGCAGTGAAATCAGAACAGAGTTCTGATCCAACTGAGACTCTGGGGACAAGGTCCTAATTTGACTAGGACTCTTAAAATTTTGGATTTTTGAGAAAACAAACGAGAGGATTTTGAAAAATAGGTAAAAACAAGGTAGAAATTGAAGTCTGGTTCAGAGTTCTGATCTAACTAGGACTCTGAGGAGGAGTCCTAATTCGACTAGAACTCTGAGAATTTTTTATTTTCTAAAAAGCAAATAATGAGATTTTAAAAAGAATTTTTGAAAACAACTAAAAATGAAGTTAGAAAATGAACTCAGGATAGAGTCTTGGTTCGATTAGGACTCTGGGATAGAGTTCCAGAATTTTGAAACTCTATGATAAAAGTGTAACAATTTTGGTTTCTAAAGAGATAAATGAAGAGATTTTGGAAAGATTTTCTCAAAATTGAAATCAGATTCAGAGTCCTGATCCAACTAGGACTCTTTGAATAGAGTCCTGGTTCAACTAAAACTCTGAGTTTTTGACTTTTTTTGAAAGATTTCAAAAGATTTAGTTGAAAACAAGTAAAAATGGAAACGAAAGATAGAGTCCTAATCCGACTAAAACTCTAAAAAAGAGTCCTAATCTGACTAAGACTCTGAATTTTTGAGCCAAAATGAAAGAGTTTAGAAAAGTTTTCTCAAAACAAATAGAAATGATAGTAAAACATAGAGTCCTGATCCGACTGGGATTCCGAAAAAGAGTCCTAATGCTATTGGGACTCTAAGATTTTGGCTATTTTGAAAGTCAGATGAGAAGGTTTTTGAAAACAGGTGAAAAACAAGAGTAAAGGATAGAGTCCTAGTCCTACTGAAACTCTGAAGAAGAGTCCTGATCCAACTAGAACTCTAGAATTTTGGCTAAAATGAAAGATTTTCAAAGGTTTTATCAAAAATAGGTAAAAATAGTAGTAAAAGGCAGAGTCCTGATCTGACCGGGACTCTGAAAAAAGAGTCCTAATTCAACTAGGACTCTGAGATTTTGGCTAAAATGAAAAGAATGGGTAAGGAATATGACTATATCTAATCAAAAAAGAGTTTTGAAAAGGTTTAAAAGGATGAAAAGACAGAGTTCTGATCCAACTAGGACTCTGAAATTTTTAAAAACTTTGATAAATGAAGGAATTCAGAAGCGACACCACCTAGATGGATCTCATCTGAGGATTGAAATCAGTTAAAAATTGGGTTTAAAACATATCCAAATTATTTTTTTGAAGAAAATAAGATCGTGGGGGTTAACAAATGGAAAATATCGATTCAAAAACCCAGGTTTATGAAATTGATCTTAAAAGAAAAGTTTTAAAACTTGAATCTGGATTTAATATTTTGAAAACAGGAGTGCTGGATCTCGATAATGGGATGTAATGACATGCAATGCAATGAAATGATATGCTAAATACATGCAATGATATACAATGACACATGAAATGTGAACCCTGGATGAGGGACTTAAAATCCTGGACCCCTGGCAGCGACAAAGAATTTAGAGATTCTCATCTGAGGATGAAAACTGACAATTGAAATTGAGCCAAAATAAGGATTGAATCTTGATTGTAGGATAGAATATTGAAATTTTTGTAAAATTTGAGCTATGAGTAACCCTAGCTCAGATATCGACCAGTTGGTTCCCTGAAGGCTATAAAGAGTGGGTCCCAGTGGCAGGAGGTAGGTGTTTGTGAATGAGGGTGAAAATTTGGGGTGTTTACACCACAAATTTCAAAAATGGAGGCGAGTAATTTTCAAAACTTTGGTCGAGTTTGACTCGCAAAATTGTTTCTCTCTCTCACAGAGGGAGGAAATTTTTTTACTCTGATAACATTATACTCAGATGAACTAAATTCAGAGCTAAAACACTAGCTCAACCAGCTGGGGCTAGCTTAATTTGGACTGAATTGAGCTCAAATGAGCTGAAATGAAGGTCCGAGTGTGTAAAAAGTGACTTTGAACTAGAACTAGACCGTTCAAACTCTTGACGCACTCATGTTAGACTTCTGAGGATAGGATCTGCTGGATTTGGCTGACTTGGGGACAGTCTGGCTAAAATTTAAGCTAAAAATGGGCTTATTTTGCCTAAAATGGACTGAATTTAGCTCGAATGAACTTACACAACTCATCGTGAGCTCAGGGAGGCTAGAAATGACCGGCATTCTAACTTTTCTGAAATTAAGCTGAGCTTGGTTAAGTCTGACAAATGAAAGACTAAGGGTGACTTAGGGGTAAACTGGTAATTTTATTGACAAAATGAGGATAGTCTGATATCTAGACTGAGATAATCCTAGGGATGAGACTCGATACTGTCCTGTAGGGTTTTGGCATCTGCAAAAAGAAATGTCCAGAATGGACTTGAAAAAAATGGGGTGTTTACTGGGTGCGGAAGAATTGATTGTAAAAAAATGATTTTTATGAAGTAAGATTCAGGTTTTGCACCTTATCCTGAATGACTTCGAAGATGACGAAAATCTTGGAGAGTGAAATGATTGGACAAAAGAAATGAGAAAACTGTGATGGGACTTTTGAATTTGAAAGAGATTTGCAAAAGGTAAAAAGAAATAAAAGTCCCTGAAGCATTGAAGAAGAAAGATTTTGAATATAGAGAGGTCTCGCGACTGAGACAAGGTGAGCTTTTGGAATTTATGAAGATTTAGGTTTAGCTTTTAACCTGGATGAGACAAAAAATATACCTTGTCAAAACGTGGCTCAGGTTTAACCCTTACCTGAATGGGAACAAAAGAAATACCTCGTCAGAATGAGGCTCAGGTTTAACCCTTACCTGAACGGGAATGAAAGAAATATATCTCATCAGAATGAGCTTCAGGTTTTACCTGAATGGGAAAGAGAAATACCTCGTCAGAATGAGGTTTAAGTTTTACCCTTACTTGAATAGAAGAGAGAAATACCTTGTCAGAATGAGGTTCAAGTTTTACCCTTACCTGAATGGGAAAGAGAAATACCTCATTAAAATAAGGTTCAAGTTTTACCCTTACCTGAATGGAAAAGAGAAATACCTCGTAAGAATGAGGTTCAGGTTTTACCCTTACATGAATGAGAGCGAAAAAAATACCTCGAATGAAGAAACCGTGATGGGACTTTCAGATTTTGCGCAAAGAATCAGAAAGGGGTTGCAAAAGGTAGGAAAATGGGGTCTCTGAAGCTTGAAAAGGGATGAAAATGAATGGGGCGTCTCATGACTGAGACTGAAATGGCTTTTGAAATGACCTTTTGCGAAACCAGGCTCGATCTCAAACCTGAAAATAACTGTCAATGGTGGGACAGTGGGGAAAGTAGGAAAATGTGCAAATTTGAGAGCCCGGGTGCTCAGACCAAACAGAAGGGAAGGATCTTGAAAACTCCTGTTATCAAGTCCTAAAAAGGGATGAATGGGGTTGTCAGAATGCATCAAAAGGAAATTAAGTTCTTATTTCATGTCAGAATAGCCAGAAAAATTTGCCAATAAGATAAAACTATATTTGATTCAAATGTTAAAAATATGCACGTACGTGCAAAAGATATTCTCTCTTTTACCTAGAGTATTTTCTCCAACGAGATTAACTCTAGGGGTGGCAAAACCTGACACGACCCACCAACCCGACCTACCAACCCGCCTCTTAGGCGGGTTCTGGTTTGGCTTAAACTAACCCGTTGAATAAACGGGTCGACCCGCCTAACCTGTTTATTAAACGGGTCAGGTTCATGTTAGGGGTATGCCAACCCACCAACCCGACTGACCCATTTAATAAATGGGTTAGGTGAGCGGGTCAACCCGTTTACCCGAACCCGACCCGCCCGCCAACCCGTTTACCCGAAACTGACCCCTTTTCCTCCTTGTTACCCAACTCGTTGGGACTTAACAACAGTCAGGCTTTCCTATGTTCAAGTCGTTAGTTCCCTAACCTCTGGTTACCAAGAAACTAGGTCCTGACCCATCAGAGGGTCGAAGTCGAAGGGGAGCCTTATTAGTCATCTCAGTGAGCACATTTTTCTCTGACCTTTTCACATTGCCCGGGACCCTCCAAAACTTCTTTTCCAGTCTGTTGCTGCTTTCTGCTGCCACCTAACAGCACATGATGGCCTGCCACCTGACAACACATGATGGCCTTCCAAATGCATGCCTAGCTCCCCTTGACCTTCCATCGGTGATGCCAGATACTTCATCTTTGTTGCCTCGTCTATAAGGGAAACAACCCTGGTTTCACCGCCCTCCTCCATCAGTATGACCACCTTAGGTCTGGTGCTACCCTTCATCAAAGACGCTGGGCCTCCCTTAGTCTCCTCACCCACCAGAGGGTCCTCCTTCCATGGCTTCCAAAGCCGCTATCATTTTTACCAACACCTTGCCCCCCCCCCCCCCCCCCCTTTGGGTCTTCCTCCTTCATATCGTTCATGGTGGCCAGGGGTCGTCGATCTGCTCGAGTCCAGTCAGAAGCCTCAACGGGCTCCTACACTATAAGTCTACACCTGTGGGTTTTTTGTTGGTTCTCCCCGTCCAGCCTGGCCAAAGGCTTCAACGTGCTGCTCTGCCGAGCCTAAAGACAGGGAACTTGTTACCTTGGGTAGGGCGACAACGATTTTGGTTCATTTTAGCTTTACGACTCGCCACCTTCATCGTCTGCCAACCTTCCTCCCCCACCGTCGAGTGCCCCTCTGCCTTGATCAAGCAAAAAAGTATAATATGTATTTTTTTTTGTGTTTCTAAATTCTAATTGTGTTATTTGGGTTACATAGGTTATTTGGGTTACTCAGGTCGGTTATCATGTATATGTTATCGGGTTGACCC
This sequence comes from Nuphar pumila, assembly GCF_984573655.1. Classification (NCBI taxonomy): domain Eukaryota; kingdom Viridiplantae; phylum Streptophyta; class Magnoliopsida; order Nymphaeales; family Nymphaeaceae; genus Nuphar; species Nuphar pumila. Next base: position 73,737,620 of record NC_143250.1, on the reverse strand, counting down.
GTTTAATAAACATGTCACCGTGTCGTGTAATCGGGTCGTGTCGACCCGACTCGTTTATTAAACGGGTTAATCGTATCATGTCGGGTTACCCATTTAATAAATGGGTCGAGTTCGTGTTTGCCACAGCCGACCCGTTTAATAAATGGGTCGGGTTTGTGTTGAGGTATGCTGACCCACCAACCCGACCTGATTGCCACCCCTAGTTAAATCCATTGATTCAAGAGTCAAATCTGATCTTTGTTGTTGTTGGGCTTCTTCAAGAAAGTTATCCATTTCCTTGATATGAAAATAGAAGAATTATTCTCAATTTCATAAAAGCAAAACAATGAAAAAACATTGATAAAAGAATTTCGTATAAGGAAAGATGATTTCTAGCGATTTTGGCAATTTGATATTGTAAACACCTCAAATGTTCACCCTCATCCAGTGTTTACATTTCATATGTCACTGCATATCATTGCATGCATTCGACATATCATTTCATTGCTTTGCATAGCATTGCATGTCATTTCATCTCATTATCAAGATTCAGAACTCCCGTTTTCAAAATATTAAATCCAGATTCAAGTTTTAAAAACCTTTCTTTCGAAATCAATTTCAAAATCTGGGTTTTAAATCGACATTTTTGCCATTTGCCAACCCCCAGGATCTTATATTTTGAATTATTTTTCTTAGAAAATAATCTGGATTCGTTTGAAACTCAATTCTCAGATGAGGCCCATTTAGGTGTTGTCACTTCTGGATTCTTTCATTCGTCAAAAATCCTAAAATTTTAGAGTCCTAGTTGGATCAGGACTCTATCTTTGTATCTTTTTGAATCTTTTTAAAACTCCATTCTGATTTTAAACCAATTGTGGTCATATCTTTGCACATTTCTGTCATTTTGGTCAAAATTTTAGAGTCCTAGTTGGATCAGGACTCTTTTTCCAGAGTCCTAGTCAGATCAGAACTCTACCTTTTACTACTCTTTTTACCTGTTTTTGAGAAAACCTTTTAAAATCCTTTGTTTTGGCCAAAATTCTAGAGTCCCAGTCGAATTAGGACTCTTTCTCAGAGTCCTAATCGAATCAGGACTCTATCCTGATTTCACCATTTACTTTTGTTCTTAACTTGTTTTCAAAACCTTCTCATCTGATTTTCAAAATCTTTCATTTTAGCCAAAATTTTAGAGTTCTAACCAGATCAGGACTCTTTTTCTAGAGTTTTAGTTGGATTAGGACTCTATCTTTTATCGTTATTCTGATTGTTTTAACCAAATCTTTCAAAGAGAAGTAAAAAAACTTAGAGTTTTAGTTGAACCAGGACTCTATTCGAAGAGTCCCAGTTGGATCAGGACTCTGACCCTGATTTCAATTTTGAGAGAATCCTTCAAATCCTTCAAAAATCTCTTTATTTATCTTTTCAAATTTCAAAATTATTACACCTTTATCATAGAATTTCAAAATCCTGGGATTTTATCCCAGAGTCCTAATCGAATGAGGACTCTATCCAAAATTGATTTTCTCACTTCATTTTCATTGGTTTTCAAAAGTTCTTTTTAAAATCTCTTCATTTGCTTTTAGGGAATCTAAAATTCTTAGAGCTCTAGTCGGATTAGGACTCTTCCTCAGAGTCCTAGTCGGATCAGGACTCTGAAACAAACTTCAATTTTATCTTATTTTCACCTGTTTTTCTGGATTCCCTCATTTGTTTTCTCATAAAATCCAAAAATCTAAGAGTCCTAGTCCGATTAGGACTCTGTCCTCAGAGTCTCAGTTGGATCAGAACTCTGTTTGATTTCAATACTTGTTATTTTTACTATTTTCACAAGTTCTTTCATCTATTTTTTCAGAAAATACCAAAAAGATCTAGAGTTTCAGTCCGATCAGGACTCTATCCCAGAGTTCTAATCCAGTTAGGAGTCTATTCTGAAATTTGTTTTTACTTTTATTTTCATTCTTTTCTATTTGTTTTTCAAAAATTAGGTCATTTTGTAGAGTCCCGGTTGATTCAGGACTCTATTTCAGAGTTCAGATTGAGTTAGGACTCTAACCCTGATTGTATTTTCTAACTTATTTTACCAGTTTTGATGAAATCTTTCAAAAAAAATCTTTATTTGACTTTCAAAATTCTAAAATCTCAGAGTTCTAATTGGTTCAGGACTCTGATCCAGAGTTTTAGTTCGCTTAGAACTCTGTTTTCAAAACCATTGAATTTCACTTGTTGATTTTAACCCCTTTTCATAGCCATTTTCAGTTTTTATTTCAAAATTTTCAAAACTTTGATGTGGGGTCCACTTAGTTGGTGCCATATCTGGAGGAATTCTAACCCAGTCAAAACTCTGTGCCATTTCAAAACTTTCAATCTCAAAATCTACTTTTAAATATCTTTTGAAAAAACTCTCATTTGTAAGTTTTAAAATCATTTTTTGAAAATTCAAGTGGGGCCCACTGTGGGTGGCGCCACATCTGATAAGGTCAGGGTTAAACTAGGGTTAGTCAGTGTCCTACTTAGTTTAGAGGTTTAGAGGAGTCAAAACCAATTTTGAAAATCTATTTTGTTTAGATTTTTAACTAGTAGTTTTTAAAGGTTTTAAATTCAAGTTTTAAAAATCAAATGTAGGCCCACTCTAGGTGGTGCCACATTTGAACTTTCTAGGGTTTAATTAGGTGTTAATTAGGCTTTAGTTAGAGTCCATTTAGGTTAGAAGCCTCTAGGAAAATCGTTGCCCCTTAGTGAATTTATTAGAAAGAGTTCTAAAAAAAAAAAAGGAAACCTCTTAATTAACCCTAATTAAGCGACTTTTTGAAAACCTATAAAAGGGGGACTTCAAGAGGCTTTTGGAGGGCTCTTTTTCTCTCCCAATTTTGTGGCCTCTCTCTCCTCTCCAACACCTCCTCCTTCCTCCAATGCAGCTGCAGCCTCCAAGATAATTTTTTATACTTTATTTTGTACTTTTTTATTAGTTTTTTATGATTTTCAATAGATTTCACCATGGGAGTCTCTTGTTTCATGGATTTAACCATGAAATCTATCCAAGAACCTCAAAATCGACCCAATAAGATGATCTAACTCAGTTTAAGGGTGATTTTAAGGATTCTAATCCATTAGAATCGATGAGAGGTACGTCTTCTATGTTCTTAACCGACAAAAGATGCGATTTACCCATTAAATGGGCTAAATCCATCCTTTCAAAGATAAAATCAATTTTCATCATAGATTCCCTGTATTTTTTTTATTTTTTGTTATATTAATGTTTATTTCATGTGTTCCAGTATTAAATTAAATTTTGTTTTGCTGTTTAGGTATTTTTTATTGTTTTCCATTATTAAATCATGTTTTTTTTAGTGTTTCTTAAATTTCCATGTGCTTTGATTCTAGAACTGTAGAAATCATGTTATTCCATGTTTAAATATTTGTTAATTTTTTTTGAAAATTTCATATGTAGTCCATGCATATGTCATTGAGTCTCTGTAAAAAAATCAGAGGTTTTGGGATTTGGGATCTTTGTCAGAAAAAATAAAAGATCAAATCGTAATTTCCAATCATTAAAATCGCTATTGAACTTCATAGGTAACTTGCAATTGCATTATTTCTCTCAACCAATGTCCGATTTGCAATCCTTAAAGTGAAACAATCTCATGTTAATGCCTAGTATTTATTGTAATTTTTCTGTAAATTTTTGTCACCACCTGCTGTTTTTCTTTTGACAGATAGTCAGACCCATGTTTTAAAATTCATTATGATTTATTAAAACCTTAATTCAAATCGTGGTGATCATAGATCCTTAACCGTAGATCCAATCAATGATCTATAAAAAGAGAAACTATCTATTTATTTGTCTGTTATTCACTGCTAAAAGATCAATTTTTTTTGATATGATTTTCTATTTTCTCTGTATTTTCAATCGGAAGTATCTGTTTTGATATATCTCATGATCGTTAAATTTAAGTCCAGATTGCCAGAATGATATCTCCCTCACCGAAGATGATTTTTCCAATCTGTAAAAAGAAAAATCTCAATTTTTTGTCTATTTTTTCTCTGTAAAATTTCAAAGATTTTTATGGTGAATTGACCCCTAATTAGGGTCTGAAACCATGACAGGCACGTGCCCATGGGTAAAAATAGCATATTTTAGGGTTTTAATGCAAATTTTGAATTGGAATAATGTCAAAAATAGGTTTTCATGATTCCAGTTTAATTTTAGGGTTATAAGAAGTTCATATGTCGATTTTTACTGATTTTGGATATCATGTGATGCTTGAATGAGTTAAATTGCAAAACAGGGTACCCGTAGGATCCTGAAACACTGCCAAAGTCATGATTTTCATGATATTTCTGATTTTTTGGGTGTAAGTTCATGTTTTTAGGGTTTGTTCATATTTATAATCATGCTAGGATACCTCATGTTCGATTTAGCTGCTATTTGATCTTATTTAAACCCTAAATTCCAAGTTTTTACCAAAATATTTTTTGAAAACTCTGATTTCAAGGTCATAGTCTTGCTATCAAGGGCATTTTGGTCATTTGGCATCAATTTCGAAATCCTTAACTTAGATTTTATTATTTTCAATCATATCATATCATCTTATGTTTGATTTATTCTCATTTGAATTTTAAAATTTGCATTTTACAAAATATTTTTCTGAAAACCCTGATTTCAAGGCCATAGTCTTGTTTTCAAGGGTATTTTTGTCATTTTTCACAAAATTTCGAATTTCAAAGTTGTTTATCTTTATTATTTCTTCCATTTTATTTCATATTTCATTATGTTTATCTCAGGAAATCATGGAAAAATGCTTATGTCTAGATAAATCCAGTAATTTTCAGATATTGCTAGATATATCTAGAAAAGCCGACATATCTTCACTAAAAAGCTTTTCTAGTTTTGCAAGAATATTCAAGAAGAAGACTTTTTTTTATTTTCTTTTATTCAATTCAATGTAAATATCAAATGTAATATTTGGAATAAGATTTATATTTTCTGCTTAGAATAGGGAGCATTGCATATAGTTTAATTCTGCAAATTTCAATATCTGATGTATGTCAATTTATGCATATTTTTATAAATCCACCATGGTCTACACGAATGGCACATGCACAAACTCTTAGAGAGTTGAAAAACTCGGTGGAATTCATATTTTTGGCCATAGTCAGAATACGAATGAGACACAAATTTGTGATCTTCGTATTAGCCACATTCAGCCTACACTCTTAGGCTAACTTCAAAATGCACTGCATTTCTCAAAAATATAAAAATATTTTCTCAATTTTTCAAAGCAATGTCTTTCAAATCCAAATTCATTCATTTCATTCAATTTGCAAATCCCAATTCTAGTTCAGAAATCGATAATCTCAAAATTTTCTAAGTCTTACTCAGAAATCGATTTTCTCAAAACTTTGAGCTTTCAAATGGTATTTCAAGTATTTCTCAACTTCAAATTACAAATTTCTAAGTCATAACATCTTCAATTTCAAAGTCTGAATTTAGAGAAATCAAGTTTTTCCAAAGTTATTTGAAATTCCTTAGAAATCGATTTTCACAAAACACTTATATTTCTTCAGAAATCAGTTTTCTTTTCTTCAGAAATTCTCTCCCAATCATGATTCACGATTTTCAAAGTGTTATCTTTTCTAAGAATTTTCCAAGTATTTCAAATATTCAAAGCAAACATCATGTTTTCAAATCTGCATTTTCAGAAATTCATAGTACATGCCTGATTCTTTGTGCATTTAGGAAATAGAACATCGGTTTAGACAAGTTGAGCAAAGCTAAGCAGACTTTTGATCCTTGGTTCAATTACCCCTTGGTAAAGGTGCCAAGAACGATTAAACCTCGTACCGACAGACGAGTCCCATTCTTCGGAATTATCCCGCGTTTTAAAATGGAGGTGAGTTATTTTCAAAATATTTTTCAAAGGTCAGTTTGACTTGCAAAAGTAAAATTTTGTGATGATAACAGATATCTGGGGTTTTCCTATGATGATCTTTTTGCACTCTTTTTGAGACATAGAAATTGAGCTCTCTTGGGGTTTGGCGAGAAGTTCGACTTATCAACCTTCAACTTGGAGATATTTCAAAGCTCCTCTAGAAGAGCGTATCATATTTTCCTTCAACTTGGAGATGATAAATGCCTTCCTTGTTTCCAGAAATTAAATTGATGATATTTTCTCTCTGATGGGAAATCTTTTGACGATAACATAAATCAAATATCTTTTAGGGTTTGTCGGAAGGTTCATCGCATCAGCCTTCAACTTGGCTATGGTTTGAACTTTTTCAGGAATGATTTGTCACATGCTCCTTCAACTTGTAGATGATTGAAATTTTCTTTGTCCTCAGGGGTCTAACTCGTCTATCGATCTTCAACTTGATGATAGTAGAGAGATCCCTTTTGCAGATAATCAATTATGCTTATGTTATTGAGAAAATTGAGTGAATTCTTTATCGCTCAGGATATTTCTACTGTCTTATTGCCAGAAAAATCATTTTTGAAAATGTGCCATATCTATGATTAATATTAATTCATTTCTGGCTTTTCAAAATCATTGAATGTTCCTTTACGGTCATATTAGGGATTTTTCCTTCATCCTTTCGGTTGACCAACAGGAAAAGAATTGAATTTTGCTCCTTTTTGCAAAAAGTTTTACCCTTTTGAGAAAGAATACTAGAGGTAATTTGAGGTAATTCTCTTGTGCAGTGAAATTTTGAAATCAACAAATAGTTTTAATAGCAAATTGGCAAAATATCAAGAAATCCTTTGTAAGTGAGTTACTTGATATCAGATTTGATAAATCCGTGGCTAAAGTTTGGATCTTGAAAGTTTGATCATTGCAAAGATTGGGTTTAGAAGGACCAGTATTGATCTGGGTTTGAAAGGACCAGTGTTGAACTGAGTTTGAAAGGACCAGTGCTAAACTGGGTTTGGAAGGACCAGTGCCAGTGCTAAACTGGGTTTGGTAGGATCAACTTGAAAGTTGGATTTAACTTGAAGTTTAAAAGACCATCATTGGCAAAATTATAACTTGAAGGTCGGAAAATGATTATCATTTAACAAAATTGTGATCCGAAGATCAAAAAATTATTGCAATTGATAAAATTATAACCTGAGGGTTAGAAAATGATTGAAATTGAGAAATTATAACTCAAAGGTTGAAAAATGATCGAAATTGAGAAATTACAACCCGAAGGTTGGAAAATGATTGATATTTGATAAAATTGTAACCTGAAGGTTAAAAAATATTTGAATTTGATAAAATTGGTTGACCCACAGGTCTCATTAGAAAAACATGGCATTAAGCATGAAGTTGAATTTGGGAGTTTGACCTGCTCAAGAGTTGGATTTTGAAGAAAGCCCAACTTGGAAGATTTGGATTTTTTTGAAAGAAAGTTTGAGTCAAAACTCATTTTTTTGAAACAATTTGTTCGAGTCGAAACTTATTTTTGAGACAATGTCTGAGTCGAAACTTGTTTTTGAAACAATCATCCAAGTCGAAACTCATTTTTGAAACAATTTGTTCGAGTCAGAACTCATTTTTGAAACAATTGTCCGAGTTGGAACTCATTTTTGAAATAATGTCTGAGTCAGAATTCAGTTTTTGAGAGATGTCCGAGTCGGAACTCATTTTTGAAATAATGTTCAAGTCAGAACTCGGTTTTTGAGAGATGTCTGAGTCGAAACTCATTTTTGAAATAATGTCCGAGTCAGAACTTATTTTTGAAACAATGTCTGAGTTGGAACTCATTTTTCTGAAGGATAGCATTCAATTTGAGAATCAAAATTTTGAAAATCGTCAGTGCAAGGATTGAATTTTTAGAAGAAGGATTTGATTTAAGATCGAAGACTTTGAAAATGACCAGTTCGAGGACTGGGTTTTGACTTGTAAGCTAAATTTGGTGAAATATTTGTGCTTTGAGAATTTTTTATGGTTGTGATGATAATTTTGTGAACATTCTAGGCCCAGGAAGATTCACAACTTGAATGAACCATTATAGAGAACTACATTACTTCTATGAATAGTCTTAGGATTATCCCTTATCCTGAATGAGAAAAAAAAGAGATTGATGAGAATTGTTGAAAATTGATGAAGAATTGTTGACGAAAAGATTTTGCTTGATCTTGCCTGCATATGGAATCTTTGAAAGGAAAATGTTCAGAAAACTAGTAAAAATTCATTTTTTTAGAAGAAGATCAACTCAAACGTTGATTTTGAAATAGACTGATAAAATATAATTCTTTTGACAAAAAGGATCAACCCAGGGGCTGATTTTGAGAGGATGATCAACATAAGAGTTGTTTTGAAAATGATCAACACGAGGGTTGATTTTGAAGAATGATCAACGTGAGGGTTGATTTTGAAAAAGATCAACCCGAGGGTTGATTTTGAAAAATGATCAACACGAGGGTTGATTCTGGAAAATGATCAACACGAAGGTTGATTCTGGAAAATGGTCAACATGAGGGTTGCTTCTGAAAAATGATCAACCCGAGGTTTGATTTTAAAAAATGATCAACACAAGGGTTGATTTTGAAAAATGATCAACACGAGGGTTGATTTTAAAAAATGATCAATAGGAGGGTTGATTTTGAAAAATGATCAACACGAGGGCTGATTCTGGAAAATGATCAACATGAGGGTTGATTTTGGAAAATGGTCAACACGAGGGTTGATTTTGAAAAATGATCAACACAAGGGTTAATTTTGAAAAGTGATCAACACGAGGGTTTATTTGAAATGACCGATTCGAAACCAATTTTGGAAAAAGAAGATCAACACGAGGGTTGATTCAAAATGATCGGTTCGAAAACCAGTTTCTGTAAAAAACTCCACCCAATATTTTGAAAAAGACAATTGCTTTGAAAAGCTTTCGATGATCAGGATGGAGATTTTTATAAAAATTTTCAAAAATTCACAATTTTGGACAAACTCTTGTAGGTAATCCTATCACTCTCATGAGTGATGTCAGGATTGTCCCTTATCTAAAAGGGAAAAGAACAGGAATTTGATGAAAATTAATAGAAACTAATGACAAAAGTTTTTGTTTGGTCCCGCCTATATACAAAACATTTTGAAGTGAAAATAGAATTTCAAAATAAAAGATGCCCTAGTATAGCAAAAGAAAGAGGTATTGAACATCAGAGATATGAAGAAAATTGATATTTCATTAATGAGTAGCTAATAACAAGGATTGAATATTTACAAGTATTTGACCAAAGGACATAAAAGACTGTGACTGACTTGTCCCTACAAGATGACTGGAATAAAGAAAGAAAGCAGAAAAACTTTGGCATTGTCATTTTCTCGAGTGGTCCAAAAAATGCTTAGTCAGGACGGCTGGTTGATCTTCTTTCTTATCTTTCACAAGGATATTCTTGTCAATGCAGTCTTGAACAATGTTTTTGAAGATGAAGCATAGTTCAGTATCATGCCTCATAGCTCAATGAAACTTGCAAAAATGATCTTTCCATTTCCCTAGGGTGACCGGATGATCAACAATTCTTGGAAATTTAACCATTCCCCTGCTTAACATATATTCAAGGACCTTTCTGAGAGGCTGATCTAAAGGAGTGAACTTGCGGTCATAACTCTATCCATCTCGCTTTATCTTTTCTTGAGTGCTCGGCTTCTACTGGGAGCCAGAGGACTTGTTGTTAAGCTTGAGAGCGTCATCCCTTTTGCCTTTCATGTTGTTGTTGTTGTTTTGGCCAGCGGTCTCTGTTGTGTAAGTGGGTCAGCTTAAGAAGGGAACTAAGATGGGGGTTGATGCATCCACCTAATGTGATCACTGGGCACGCCAAGTACCTCCGTTGTTTTTGTTTTTTTTGAAAAAAGTGCGAACTCTTCCCATTCTAGAAGAAAGATTTAGTCTTAATGTGAAACGTTTTCGCGTGCAATATACGCTTACAAGCAAAGCAATAATACAAGGTACGAAAGAGGAGTAATGTGAACATATTCAAGCGATTTGACTCGTGAACAAAAAGTATCAAGTACACACAAAACGTCGGCTGTCCCCAATTGATCTAATCGCCTCCAAGTGGGGAAAAAAAAAAAAAGGTTGAATCCAGAAACTATAACAGCACGAGTTTTTCATTGGACTCATCAAAGTGGAATTCTCAAAAGAGTTGGTCCCACTATTCCAGTTCCCTTTCTCGACCGGACTTTGTAGATGAAGCTAAACTGGACAAGGGATCCACCAGTATTCAACCAAGGGATGACGCTTTTCAGTAAAATATAAAATAATATTACAAATATTTGGAAAATATTTTTAATGATTTTTAAGTATTTTAAAAAACTAAACTGAGTCAGCCTTGTTTCTATTCATTTTTAGTTGATATGATACGACTCAGCCGGTTCAGATTGATGGGCAATGATCTGACAACATTGGGCAACATGGAAGTGTGGGATCAAATGCAAACACATTGCACACAACACGTGTGCTGCTGTACCTTACCACCCTCCATCGGCTGTTGGGAACCGCAGCTGACAGGCTGTGTCCCAAAGATGAAGGGCAGCCAGTTTCAGCCACACAGGTTTTGTGTGCAACGCGATTGCACTTGATCCGCCCTCAACATAGAATCGTTGGAAGGAAAAAAGAACAGAAGTTCTGCTACACACAGATAAGAGGAATATTAAAAACAGATTATGGAAAGAGAACAAAGTGTTAACAAGACAAAAACCACACAAACACAAACATCAGTTAAACGTGGAAACTACCCACTTATATACACCACTAACACTTTATTACACGGTTACAATACTCACACGATTTTTAATGCTCTAACACACGACCTTTTACAACCTTTCAACTAGCCATGACTTTTCACTCATCCACGACTTTTCTCACAACCCTCACTATAAAAAAATGTTACCTATAACCCATAGAATTTGCATCACTTCTTATCTCTTTCCTTTGATGCAAAGCTGAAAACACCAGGTGAATCTCTGAATTTAATGAGCTTTAGAAGTGAAAGTACTTTGGTGAGATCATCAAATCATTTGTAGAGCAGTGCTTTGTCACAATTATATCTTCAGCATTTCGAATGAAATGTTGAAAAAAAAAAGAAAGAATAAAAGTTCTACCACACACAGATAAGAGAAATACTAAACTCAATAGATTATTGTAAGAGAACAAGGTGTTAACAAGATAAAGAACCACCACACAAACACTCACGTCTAATGCCTGTTTATATAAGCAACACAAAAAAATGTAACGCATAACCTACGGAATTTGCATCACTTCTCATCAGGAACCTCTCCACAGGAAGGACCAAGCTAGACTATTGAAAAACAATGCAATTAAAAAAAAAAATCAAGAACTTAACCACAATAATAATTAAACCGCACATCGTAGTTGCTGGTAAGGCTGGTAAATGAGCCGAACTGTGGTGTTCAAGCTTGGATTATTCTTGTAGCAATCTGAGCAGACTTTAACCTTATGACAAACCCAAGATAAATGACTTGAAATTGAGTTGGCTCACTTAAATCTCAAGGGAAACAAAGAGTGTCTGGTGACGTGTTCAGACTTAAATCTCAAGCTTTGGAGAGTGGTTATTTTGGGTGTGGTGGTTCATATGGATGGCCAGAAACGATGCTACTTTTTGGGATGTCCCGTTCAACCTTAACTGTTTGACTCATAGGGTTTTGGCTGATGTGTATGCTATCTTAGGCATATATCTCAAAGACCTGCCTCTGCCTACAACCTATCCTCATCTAGATGTCTGTGGTCCTTGATGAGTTTTCTGTTTTTGTGTAAAGGGTGTTTTCATGTAGTGCTGTTGTATTTGTGCTTGTGGGACTCAACGCTCTGTTGAGTTTCACTTTTAAGTAAATGTTGATAGCTTTTCGGCTCTCTCTCTCTATCTATACGCATGCAGTGACCCAATAATACTTTCATTTGCATGCCAAACGATACAAGACAGATTTCTATTGCACGCTGGCTGACAAATCAATTGGCTGTTATGTCTTTCCATCATATGTAACACCTAGTATAGAAATTGGATATATCAGAGAGAGAGAGAGAGAGAGAGAGAGAGAGAGAGAGCACTGCACGCGTTTAGGTGTGGCACCACCAAGTTGCCAATGCAAATAGAAGCGTGAAATGCGGGCTTAGAAAATTTCAGATGACGTTGAATAAGATGACAATGAAGATGATAAATTTATTGATAACGTGTACACTTGGACATTGAAACACACCATGCATGCGGCTAATCAATCAATAGTTTGAATTGTGTTTCTCTTCCTTATCCCCTTTGATCCATCTGTTTTCCTTTTTCTTTCGACAACAAATTCTTTCTCATCCCCTATGATCGATCCGTTCCTTTTCTTTCTATATAACTAGCTCACATGCATGCAATGAACATGTAGGGGAATCTGATGTCATCAGTGACCGATGAGTTGTTTTCAGTAATGTGTCATTGATGACTAAGCCAACTAGACTCTTTGTACAAAGAAATCAAGAGGGCTAATGATCGCATGAAGCTAAAATATAAGCATTGATTGATCAATGTGAACAACCAAATGCATATATCTAAATATAAATTTAAGTGGAGTGAGTAATAAAAGATTAAGGAAACAAACAACTAGAGCTAGCCTTTGGTTAAGTAAGAGGTAGAAGTCGTCACCCACTTGTATGGATCTCCTTGGTTACAACAATCACATGCCCAAAACATGTGTAGTGGTGATGTCGGCAAGCCATCTTCTCTCTCCCCTTCCATCCGAACAGCTAGAGACACGATTAAGGAAAAAGGAAGAGGAAAAATAAAATAAAATAAAAAAGAAGACGAGAAATAGAGCCGGCACAATGATAACACCAAATTAAGCCTTTCGCCTCATCCAAATGATAAGAAAAAAAGATTGATTCTACTGATAGAAACGCACTTTTTACATGGAATTTCATAGCACGTACCACATTTTGTTAAATTCTTGATGGAGTCCTGTATTCGGGAATAAGGACCTTGAGTTAACCTCCATCACATACAATCCTAGAAAAGATTTTTATAGTGTTTTAAAATTAATATTTTTACCCTCATTCACTACTAAAAGTGTACGATTTCCCTTGCATGTGAGGAACTTACATCGATCCACCTGCTGTTAGATGCGGGGGCAGGTTATATGTTACCCCTCCAACAGGGCATCTCATGCTCGGGGGTCCCAAAAAGCACCACGTATTTAAGCATTTGCATCTTGTATCCTTATGTTTGTCAACATTAATTAGCGTTGAAGTTTGATGCGATTGTAAAGACTTAAGTACCCTCTCCTCCATTGGTGCCAAAAAAAAGGAAGATTCTAGAAAAGGAGTGGTTGTAAAGACTTAAGTGCCCCGAAGATTATTATTTAAGACCCAGTCTCTGCACTGCAGGATTATCCGACAAAGAAATCTTCTCTGGAGGAGGCCATGAACATCAACCCTCTCACTCTCTCTCTCTCCCTTCTCTTTCTACTTCTGTGCACATCCAGCAGAAGATCCTACATTACTCTATCAAGCACCGTCTGACCTGCACATTGACTGTTGTGGAGCCTGATTCAGAGTTTTTACCCTTACAGAAGGAGGGTTTGGGGACTCTTCCCATCGTAGATAGCATCATTCAACTAAATGAGTTGTGAATCCTGATTCAGAGTTTTTACCCTTATAGGAGAGGGGTATGGGGGCTCCTCCGATCGTGGGTAGCATCATTCAACTTGAAGAGTTGTGGAGCCTGATTCAGAGTTTTTACCCTTACAGAAGAGGGGTCTGAGGGCTCCTCCCAGCGTGGGTAGCATCATTCAACTTAATGAGTTGTGGAGCTTGATTCAGAGTTTTTTGCCCTTACAGGAGAAGGGTTTGGGGGCTCCTCCCAGCATGGATAGCATCATTCAACTTGATGAGTTGTGGAGCCTGATTCAGAGTTTTTGCCCTTACAGGAAGGGGGTTTGGGGGCTCCTCGCAGCGTGAATAGCATCGAAACGAACCTTAATCATTTCGCCGATGGTGATCCGACGAAACGATGGTGAGCCGACGATCCGATGGTCATCAGACGAAACGAACCTGAGCTATAAAAAATGTTTGTTTAAACTTTTCATCGCCATCTTCTTCTTCTTTCTTCTCCGTAAAACACTGTAAAACCCTCTCTCTCTAAAGAAGAAATCAAGGGAGACAAAGAGTTCCCCCTGGAGAAGGCCATGAACATCAACCCTCTCACTCTCTCTCCCTTCTCTTTCTACTTCTCTGCATATCCAACGATTTAAAATATGATCTTCGGTTAGGGAGATATGGCCCTGACAAGTTGGTCCTAATTCGGGTAGCGATTTACAATGATTTGCTTACTGAATAGCACTACAAATCGCTATAGTGATTTGCGAAAGACACTACAAATCGCTATAGTGAGATCCAACAACACTATAAATCGCTATGAGGCTCGATGGAGACCCAAAAACACTACAAATCGCTATAGTGATTTGGGGAAGAGACTACAAATCGTTGTTGGAAGACTGGATAACATTATAAATCGTTGTGGGGATTGTTGGAGACTCGAAAACACTACAAATCATTGTAAGAAGGCTCGACAATACTACAAATCGCTGTTGGAAGGCCGAATAACACTATAAATTATTGTTGGGCTCGTTTGAGACTCGAAAATACTACAAAATCGCTGTAGGAAGGCCCAATAATACTACAAATCGTTGTTGGAAGACCGGACAACACTATAAATCGTTGTGAAGCTCGTTGAAGACCCAACAACACTAAAAATCGTTGTAGGGGAGTCATTGAAAAAATCGTGGGAAAGAAACAAAAAAAAAATAAAAAAATCGTGAGAAGGGGTGTTATGAAAACCTCAAGCAAGAAACAACCAAAGAAAACATGAGCCCCACGATTAAACAAAACGCTTTATTGCTCTTTTTCAATAGTTAAAAGAAGGAAAGAAAATAAAAAAATTATACAAGGCCCCAAAAAAATTTGGTCCGGGGGGCGCTGCCCCCGCCAGGGGCGGCCCCCCTTGGACCCCCGTCCACTAACCACGCAGCGGGATCCACGTTGGGGGGGACCCCCAGGACCCCCTCCTGTAAGGGCAAAAACTCTAAATCAGGCTCCACAACTCATCCAGTTGAATGATGCTACTCAAGCTGGGAGGAGCCCCCAAACCCCCTCCTGTAAGGGCAAAAACTATGAATCAGGCTCCACAACTCATCAAGTTGAACGATGCTACAGTCAGTGTGCAGGTCAGTCATTGTTTGATGGAGCAATGTAGGATCGTCTGCTGGATGTGCATAGAAGTAGAGACAGAAGGGAGAAAGTGTGAGAGGATTGATGTTCATGGCCTTCTCTAGGGGAAACTCTTTGCCTCCCTTGATTTCTTCTCTAGAGAGAGAGGGTTTTACAGTGTTTTACGGAAAAGGAAGAAGAAGAAGATGACGATGAAAAAGTTCAAACAAACATTTTTGATGGTTCAGGTTCGTTTTGCCGGATGACCATTGGATCGCCGGCTCACCATCGGATCGTCGACTCACCATCATTTCGCCGGATCACCATCGGCGAAACGATTAAGGTTCGTTTCGCTGTGTAGACTTTGAAGAGTCAACATCATCCTCGACTTTCTGAATGAAGGACATGTTTGTCATTTTTTTGAGCCGTTTGTTTTTTCTTTTTTGAATGAAGGGCATTTTTGTCATTTTCTCAAACCGTCATTTTATGAGAAAAATAGCAAGAAAGGGTATTTAAGTCTTTGCAACCACACCAGACTCCAATGCTAAGTGATGTCAACATACATGGGAATACGAGTCCCATGTGATTGTATATGTGGTGCTCATTCAGACCCGTGAATCATTGGGGGAAAACATACACCACCCTCTCCTTAGATGCTGCTATTAACATATGAATAACCAAATCACAGTACAAGAAAATGCACATGGTTGAGGATAAAGTAAAAGGGTATTTTTGGTATTTCAAAATAATTAACTCAGGTTAGCCCTATAAGGGCAAAAGTAATATTAGAACGGGTCTTTTATTTGACCATTTTCAGAAGAACTGACTAAGGCTGTATTAGGATTTTTAACAAAAGATCATGATATTTCCGATAAAGGTAGGTCAGTATGCATCAGGAATGCAAAAAGGTCGCCGTTTCTGCGCCGGAAATTTAAAACACTGAAATGATGGGTACCGAGAACGTGAAGAAAAGAAGAGAGGCTTTCCTTCCCTCTGAGATGGCGCATCTCATTCCACCGCATCCACATTTGCTTCCCCAAGTTCATTTGTACAGGATACTTTGCAGCAGACCGTTTGATTTTACGATTTGGGTAGTTATGTTTCAACGTTATCCGCGGGACGGTCACAGTCCATGTGGTCGGCCAGCTACGGCGTACTACAAAAATTGAAGTTTTCTTATTTTCATGGCTTGATTCCCCCCCCTATTAAACACATTTTCTTTTATTTTTGACTAGTGGGCAATTGGCAGCAACAATACGTATAGATATCTCTATCCAAATTAAAGAGAAGATATGCGTGTATAAATAGCTTGTTGGATGCACTGGTTGGTTTACCGTCTTCACATTCTCATATTCAGGCCTGTATAACTGCAAAGGAACCATCAACATGGAGTGCCTAAGCCAGTGGCCTGAGCCGATACACAGGGCCCAGTCTATATCGGAGAGCGGCATATCGACCGTTCCGGACAGGTACATCAAGCCCCCATCTCAGAGACCAACATCACTCGAGCTCGCTGATACTGGAATTAACGTCCCCCTAGTCGATCTGAGCGGCCTCGACGACGAGGCCCGTCGGGAGGCGACGCTCAGACAGATATCGGAGGCCTGTCGTAACTGGGGCTTCTTCCAGGTATACAATCACGGGGTGGCTCACGACCTGCTAGAGAGGATGAGGGAGGTGTGGCATAACTTCTTCAAACTCCCTCTAGAGCAGAAGCAGGTGTATGCCAATAACCCCAAGACGTATGAAGGCTATGGCAGTCGCCTTGGCGTCGAGAAGGATGCTATTCTGGATTGGGGAGATTACTTCTTCCTTAACCTTCTTCCCCTCAGTCTCAGAAACCCCAACAAATGGCCTTCTCTTCCAAACAACTACAGGTACCTTCCAATTCCAGCTTCCCTCTTAAGACCTCCTTTATTATATATCCCCTTGGCGTTTTCCTCTCTCGTCTGACCTGAAATGGATTATTATTATTATCATCTTTCTTTCTCTTTTCTCTTCTCTTAGGGAAACCATCGAAGAGTACTCTAACCAAGTGCTGGTGCTGTGTGGGAGACTGATGAAGGCGATGTCGATCAATCTGGGGCAGAGAGAGGATTTCTTGATGGATGCGTTCGGAGGGGAGGTGGGGTCGTGCGTGAGGGTGAATTACTACCCCAAGTGTCCGCAGCCTGATCTGACACTGGGCCTGTCCGCACATGCCGACCCTGCTGGGATGACGGTGCTCCTTCAGGACGAGCGAGTGAAGGGCCTTCAGGTCCGCAGAAATGACAAGTGGACAACTATTGCTCCATATCCATACTCTCTCATCGTCAACATCGGCGATCAGATTCAGGTCTCTCTCTCTCTTTCTCTATCTCTCAACTTAAATCTGTCTCTCTCTCACAACTTAAAAGGAGGAGGCCATGAGCTGGGGAAAAGCCAGCAGCCAATAACCCCCCTTGCACCCCTAGGGTTGATCTAGAACGCTATCACAAGGCTTTTTCTTGTGTTTGTTTTTGGCATAGAAACTGTTGTGATTATGATGCCATGGTGGTGATCAGGTGATTAGCAATGCGATATACAAGAGCGTGGAACACAGAGTGGTAGTCAATTCGCTCAGCGAGCGGCTCTCGGTTGCGTACTTCTGCAACCCCAAGAGCGATGTTCCGCTGGGGCCAGCCTCCGAGCTGGTAACCGATGAGCGGCCTGCGCTCTACGAGCCAATGACCTACGACGAGTACAGGGTTTACATCCGCAAGCAGGGCCCACGTGGTAAATGCCAAGTTGAATCTTTGACCACCAAACCGTCTCATAAGAGCGAAGACTCCTAAGCCCGCCACTCGAAACTTGGGGCGTTCAGCTTCTACTAAATCTGTCGATGAATCAATCCGTAATTTCTGCTGTTTTTTTTTTTTTTCCCTTCTTGATCTGTTTATGAAACTGGAAAGGACTGGGTGCTTTTCACTGACTAATTACGGCCTTAGCTTTATGTGCGGGACCGCCGGTATTGTTCTTATTGTGCCATTTGGCCTTTCTAAAGGTCCTTCTGGCGGCCCACATAGCCGCAATGCCGATGGTGTGGTTTTTAGGTAGGGCTGGTAAATAAATCGAATAGCTCGCGATTCAGTTTGGTTCGTCTCGTCTCGTCCCAAGCTCGTTCACGATGCTGATCGCCTGTGTGTGTAATGAAAGACGAAAATGTTTCTGATTTGTCAAAGTAATGTTTCCATAATAAATATTTCCATGTCTTGCATTTTCAAGTCTTGTTGTGGTGTGTGAATTGGACATTAAAGTAGCGTGTCGACCCTTCCTAGTGGGTGCAAAAACACGTGCGAAATAATTGCGTACGGGTATTTCTTTGTTTGCTGGTCCCCATACAAAAAGGCGATTGGGACGATTCAAGGGTCTACATTTTCTGCATTTTGTGTATGAGAATCTCCAATCACCAAAAGATTGGACTAATTTCGTCACCGAAACATCACCTTTCTGAGCAAAAAGCTTCGGTTCCACTCATTCCCTATCGTCATTTCCCTCTTTTTTTTTGGATAAAGTAGTATGTTTTTTTTAAATTGTAATATTTTGTGTTTTGTCAACCATTGATTTTTTAATCACATCAAGGACCTGCACACAAGTCGGCTTTCCACGATTTCAAAGTGGATCTCCACTAAATGAATGATATAAATCACATCTATGAAGTCCGATCTGAAGAAAACAACATGCATCATTGAAATCCCAATGAGGTGTATGAAGATAGGGATGAGTGGAACCAAATTGCAAAAGGACACCCTATTGTAACTAGGGTGCAGGATTACCATCCAAGCATATGACAATTGGCATAGAATTACATATTAAACATGAGAGTTATGGGATCTCATATGAAAACCTATCCTTGTTTTTTTTCTCATATATATATATATGAAGGAGAGAGAGAGAATCCATGACCTAACATGCCTTTCAAAGAAAGTAGGGACACAAGAAATGTTGTTAAAATCAGTTCACTAGGTAAATCAGTTTCTTAAAAACCTAAGAATCAAATCGAATCATTTGTGAATTAGAAACTTTTTACCATCAAATGACACATGTCATTAAACAATAAAGAATATTAAATAATTTATAAACTCTTAAAAACTGAATTAAAATGACACACGAATGGCCAATTTGATCTAAATTGGCCAGTTCAAACTAATTTTAACATTGGATAAATGAAAAATGATCATACTTTATGGGTAATTTGACGTAATTCCTTAAAAACTCTCTAATTTTTTATATTCTCTTGATGTCCAAAATCACAAATATTTGACATCGCCAAGACACTTTTACCCTTCGCAACTGCGAATTTAGGCATTCTTGCAATAAAATTGTATTGTCTGTCGAATATGTCTAACACTCACTTAAATACAGAATTGTAGGTTTTTTTATGCGAATTTAGACCTCACGAACTCACATAAATTTATTTGTGAAATCTTGGTGAAACTGAAATCACCAAAATCACAAATATCCCACTCTTTTTCATACATTTTATATTTCATATAAATATATTTGTAAAACTCCTATCACTACTTTCGTAAATATCCTACTCTTTCGCATCTATTTCATATTTAACATAAATATATTTGCAAAATTCTTACCACTAATTTCGTAAATATCCTACTCTTTCGCATATATTTCATATTTCGTATAAATATATTTATGAAAATCCTACCACTAATTTCGCAAATAGCTTACTTTTTGGATATATTGAATGCTCTCGCATGAAGTTATTTGTGAATCTCCAGATATCACAAATATCGTACTTACATATTTGCAAAATTATGACAAATATGCGATTTTTTTTTATGAATTTCTTGAATCATATATAAACCCATTGTAGATTTTCACATCTAACAAACCAAATAACAATAAATGTAAACAAATAGACATTCAAATGATTTGAAAATATATAAATATATAGACAATGGTGTTATATACATGTGACACACCAAAAACTTGAGCCAATTTTTTTTTTTAAAATAGAGCACACAAAGAAAAATCAAACATTTATTTCTTTTTAAAAATTTCTAGAATCTTTTGCAAATAATTTCTAACACAACGGAAGGAAAAATCTTTTTAGCAAAACAATCATTCCATTTATGTATACATTAATGTTTACAAAATTCATGGGTAAGCTCTCATTGATTCTTTACAAAATTTACATCCAATAATAGTTTTGATAAAGCCCCAAAACACAGAGCATCCCCAGGAAGAGAAGGGTCCTCGATCCAGCTCCAGGTATACTTTAGTTCACCACATCTATCGTCGTCATGCTTGCCTATTCGTGGGTATCTAAAAAAGGAAAAAATAAGCAGAGGTGAGACAAACCACAAGTCTCAACTGGGAACACGACTGCCCACTATGCAATAGTAGACATGGACAGGTTACTAAGCCAAACTGGACTCCAACTAAGTCCAAGGCTAACCATGAGTCTCAAACCCTAACTCCCTGCGGGATTTAGCTCGACAAGACCTCTAACTCGAGAGGTGACTAAACAACTATGGATAACCTAAATGCATGCATATATATTTTTCCTTTTTCATTTAGATTAATCTTTTGCTATCTACCAATGCACACAATAATTAGCTTAGATTTTGATAAAAAATATTATCTCCATGAGGGCACCACTGCCTCGATTCACTATAGGCTTGTCGGTCTACATGGGGGTGTATATTCAACTAAGAATAATTTAGATATATATTTTAAAACCCCATAAGAACACGGTTTGCCAGCACCAAAGTCCAAAATCCTTCGTCAATGAGTTCATTTCCTTGAAAAAAGGTTATAGTGCACTACTGCTAGCGTACATAGTTGGACCTCTACTAAAGAAGTCCTCATCCCCTAAGCCACCGTGGTTGGGGACTGGTCCATCCTAGTGACCAAGGTGGGCCCATAACAAAAATACGCTACCGTCAGTTGAGAAGGCGTATGTCGGCAACTCAACACAATCCCACGGGGTTGGTGCAAGCTCATTCTCAAGGCGAGTAAAGAGTCACTTAAGGTGACAAGTTACCTCATCTTTTAGGGAGTAACTAAGGTCTGTGTATTTTGTTTATGTTAAATAAAAATTCATTATTAATTTTTTAGTTTCCCAAAGTACCCTTCAGATACTCATCGCTTTGTACAACAAGACACACTGAAATTTCTAATTTAAGAAAAAATTCATCTCTCAAGACTAGTGCAAACACCTCAATTCACTCTCAATGAGACCTTATTGCAACAATCAGCAAGCTATTACTTGGGAAAATCATTTTCCAAGGTCTACACTATGGGAAAAGAAATTGAGAGCATTCGTAAATCTCAAGTTTACGAGTCTCAAACATCATATATGACCACTAAAGCCCATATATATGGCGAAACAACCAGCTTCCTAGATCAACTAATATCAATAATTTTCTAGTCTAGGTTAAATTCATTTTTTTATTACATAAAAACTAAATATGTAGTTTTTTTTCTATCAACAAATAACCTAATATTTATACCAAAATTTTCAAATAAAAAAGGTGGATAACCAACATGATGAATCATATCAAATTGGTATGCATGGCTCATAAGTATATATACACACACACATATATACATATATATATATATATATATATATATATATATATATATATATATATATATATATATATATATATTCCAACATAGAGGACGACCATGTGATTCATAGTTGAAGTATATACATATGTACATAGGTACTTATATTATTTTCTTTCACTGTATCAACATACAAGTCAGCATTAGGCATTATAAATATATATTTCATGCATCAACATACATGTCAATATTTGGAATCATATCAATAATTTTGTTTTGATAGTGATAGAACATATATGTATTTTGAAAACACTACAGATTTTTTTTTACAACATTAGAACACATATATGGGTATTGAATCACTATAGATTTTTTTTTGGACAATATTAAAACACATATATGCATATTGGAAACACTACAAAATTTTTCACAACATTAGAATACATATATGCATATTGAATTACTATATAAATTTTTTTTGACAGCATTAGAACATATATGCATATTGGAAACACTATAGAAATTTTTTGACAGCATTAGAACACATATGCGCATATTGAATCACTATAAAAAAAAAATTGATAGCATTAGAACACATTTGTGCATATTGAATCACTATAAAAAAAAATTTGACATCATTAAAATACATATATACATATTAGAAACACTACAATTTTTTTTCGACAGCATTAGAATACATATATGCATATTAAATCACTATATAAATTATTTTTTTACAGCATTAGAATACATATATGCATATTGGAAACACTACAAAATTGTTTTCACAACATTAAAACACATATATGCATATTGAATCACTACAGATTTTTTTTTGACAACATTAGAACACATATATGCATATTAGAAACACTACAGTTTTTTTACAACATTAGAACACGTATATGCATATTGAATTACTATAGAATTTTTTTTACAGCATTAGAACACATATATGCATATTGAAATCACTATAAATTTGTTTTTACTGCATTAGAACACATGCATATTGAATCACTTTAGAATTCTTTTATAGCATTAGAACACATATATGCATATTAGAAACACTGCAATTTTTTTTATAGCATTAGGACATATATATGCATATTGAATCACTATAGATTTTTTTTTACAGTATTAGAACATATATATGCATATTGAAAACACTAGAAATTTTTTTTTGACAACACTAAACACATACTTGGGTATTGAATCACTATAGAAAAACTTTTTTGACAGCATTAGAACACATATGCATATTAGAAACACTATATAATTCTTTTGACAGTATTAGAACACATACACGAATATTTTATCACTATAATTTTTTTTGTACAACATTAGAACACATATATGCATATTAAAAACACTACAAAATTGTGTTGAGTTGTCGACAGACTCCTTCTCAGCTAGCAGTGGCATGTTACTGTTGTGGGCTCTGCTTTGGTCACTAGTGTTGAGAAATTTTGTTTTGATGTCACATAATATGATACACTGTCGTATTTGATTTTGTATGATATGATAATATGTTTTCTTGAAAAATATTATATTATGACTGAATATGTTTTGCCATAAATCTAACGAGTATTTGATGCAAGGATATCTCACCCAAAAAGGATGGAGACTTCCTGTTCAAGTACAACTATGGTGCAATCATACTCCTTGAAGAAAAAGCTTGATGAGCCATGCATTCCTAAAGATCAATTGAAGAGACCGGCTACCTCAAGATGAAGATTTTTTTCTTCTTTAGAGTCATATGTAACAGAACCTTCAGGAACATGCATATTGCATACTCATTCATAAAAGCTATCTCATAAAAGTATACGATAGTTTCAAAAAGCTCCTTTTTGAAAACTAATAATTGTACCTTCTTACAACCCTTTATAAGAAAGGTATTTTGACATGATTTCAAAATGTAATAATTGTACCTTACATCATATACAAGACAACATGAAAAGAAATGTAGGAAAAAGACAAAACATGAAATCGGCTACATAAAGGAAAACAAATATAATATGTTTTGAAAAGACTCTAGTTACCTTCTTTAAAGAAATGATTTTAAATATAAGAAAAAGACAAAACATAAAATCGGCTACATAACAAATATAATATGTTTTGAAAAGACTCTAGTTACCATCTTTAAAAAAATGATTTCAAATATAGGAAAAAGACAAAACATGAAAATCGGCTACACAAAGAAAACAAATACAATAAAGGTTTTGAAATGACTCTAGTTACCTTTTTACAAACCCATAGAATGTCGACTTACTTGAAGTCATCATTCTCTTTGTATAGCATTAAATAACTCCTGTAAGAAATCCTTGTTAAATATCCTTCTCAAGAATGTCGACTTTCTTGTAGTCCTCATTCTCTCTGAAGACTTTGAAAAACACAACATAAAGAAAACACTTGACATGACTATGTACAAATAAATATCTCAAAGCACTCATTGTACTTACACTCATTTAAAGTAAAGAAGTACTTATGTACCTCAAATCATTAATTAGAATAAAGACAAAACTACAATCCAACGTTCAATGTGCTATTATAAGAAATAGACTTTTTCATAAAATATGTATTACCTAAAATATTACAACGACTAGTGTACCCTATATTTTACTTTTATGGAAAAAGGCTTTCTCGAATTTCTCTAAAGATGTTTTTGAAATGACATAACATTTCACATCTCAAAAAGGCTACGATTTCAAAATGTAACGACTACTTTTTTAAAAGCTATATAAACACACTCAAATAAACTATTCAACATGGAATGAACATGTGAGCTTACAACAAGAAAAATTCCTATTCAATATTTGAAAAGAGAGCCTTGAAAAAGAAAGAGAAAAAGAAAAGAAAGAAAAGAGAAAAAGTCAAGTATAGCTCTTTGACAAAGAGTATCATCTGAGTGACAAACAGAACATTCTGAGAATCCTTCATTCGTGCATTCATATCATTCTGAAGGTTCTATAGGAAGTATTGTAACTCTGTTATTCACTGTTTTCCTTCTTTGTTGAAAGAAGTTGACCTCTGTGAAAGAGGGTGTTGCCCTTCTCTGTTGAGAGAAGAAGACCTCTGTGAAAGAGGGTGTTGTCCTTCTCTGTTGAGAGAAGAAGACCTCTGAGGAAGATGGTGTTGTATTATTTATCCGGTGACTCGGATGTTATAGTGGAAAGCTCAAGTGGTTTGCTTGGGGACTGGATGTAGGTCTGGGTATTGACCGAACCAGTACAAATTCTCTGTTTTATGTGTTGTGCCTTATTGCCTGATTATTTTATTTTATCGATCTTTATCATATTTCACTATTCACCCCCCCTCTAGTGGAATTTCATTTGGTATCAGAGCAGGTTTGCTGGTTTCGACATAACAAGTCTTCCAGCACAAATGGCATCTACCTCTTATGCTCGTGATATTGAAGGTCAACACGCATCTCGTCCTCCTTTCTTCAATGGCTCCAACTATGGATACTAAAAGTGCAGAATGGCTATATTTCTCAAATCCATAGATTTTATTGTATGGAAAATTGTTGAGCATCCATACACATCTTCATCCGCAGACTATAACTTATGGTCTGATGAAGAAAAGAAAATGGCAAACCTAAATGCAAAGGCTATGAATGCCTTATATTGTGCCATTGATCAGAACGAATTCAATAGAATATCTATATGTGAATCTGCATATGATATTTGGCATTCTTTAGAGGTTATTCATGAAGGAACCAACAAAGTGAAAGAAGCCAAAATCTCATCTCTTGTCAGAAAATATGAGTTGTTCAAAATGAACAAAGATGAACCCATCACAGAGATGTTTACCAGATTCACCAACATCACCAACGATCTGAAATCTCTAGGTGTAACATATTCCCAGACAGAAAAGGTGAAGAAAATCTTGAGATCTCTCACAACTGATTGGGAGAAAAAGACTACAGCTATTAAAGAAGCTCAAGATTTATCTAAGCTTACTCTAGACGACTTAATAGGCAATCTTATGGCCTATGAAGTCCACATGAAAGAAAGAAGGGAAGAAGAACAACCGATAAAGAAAACTCTAGCTTTCCCAGCTCTATCTGAGAATGAAGACTCAGATAAAGAATCCGAAATTACGCTACTAACCAGAAAATTCCAGCGCTTCATGAGAAGGAACCGGCTTCCAAACAAGCACAAGGAAAGAAAAGATCCTAAGGAAGATCCCATGTGCTATCAGTGTAATAAGCCAGGTCACTTGAGGCATGAATGTCCCCTTCTCAAAAGAAAGTCCAAGACCGAGGAACCAAAGAAGAGGTTCTTCAAGAAAAAGGCTCTGCATGCTCAATGGGATGACTCAGAACCATCCACCAGTGAAGAGTCAAGTGATGATGAAGCCGAAACTGCAAACATGTGCTCCATGGCAAACGAAAGCTCTGTAAGTGAAATTTCTGATTTTTCCTTTGAAGAACTTCTAGATGCTTTTCAAGAACTATTTGAAGAATCTAGAAAATTAAGCTTCAAAAATAAAACTTTAAAATTTGAAAATTTAGAGCTTTCTCAGAAAAATGAAAAACTCAGCAGTGAAAACTCTGAGTTGAAAAAGAAAAATCTTCTTATTACTTCTGAAATCTTATCTACTAGCTTCAAGACTAAAAATCTGCAAGTAGAAATTTCAGAATTAAAAAGTAAAACTGAAAATCTTATGAAAACGGTTTTCAAGTTTACTAAAGGAAAAGAGAACTTGGATAAACTCCTATCTTCTCAAAAAGTCTCTTTCTACAAGAATGGTATTGACTATTCTCATTTCAACAAGCCTTCTTGTATGAATCAAAAGACCACTTTTGTGAAAAGTTCGTCTGAACCAAATAAGAGTATTATAATGTTAATTTTTTTAACTCCTCTAAGGTTGTAGACAAACCCAAATCCAAATGGATATGGGTTCCAAGGTCTAACAAAAAGGGACCCGATTGGGTACCAAAAAGAAATTTTACTTAATGATTTGCAAGCTCCAAACAAGAAGAACAGATGGATTCTAGATAGTGGATGTTCAAAACACATGACTGGACATTCAGACCTCTTTGCTGTTCTTCATAAAAAAGAAGGAGGAACCATCACCTTTGGAGATAACAACAAAGGTTTGATAATAGGTATTGGTAATATAGATAAACCTCTTATCAAAGACGTTCTTCTGGTTAAAGGCTTAAAAATAACCTTCTAAGTATTAGTCAAATGTGTGATACAGGTTATAATATTAGCTTTAATCATAATGCTTGTCTTATAGCAGACACCAACGAAAATATTATCTTAAAAGGTATAAGAAAAAATAATATCTATGAACTATATCTGGAAAACATCACAGAACATTGCCTCATAGCTAATAATGACTCTCAACATCTATGGCACATGAGAATGGGTCATGTCAATTCTAAATACATGTCTAAATTAGCTAAAGATAAGTTAGTACGTGGGTTACCCAAAATATCTTTTAAAAAGGATTATTTTTGTGATGCATGTCAATTAGGAAAACTGTCAAAATCTTCTTTCAAATAAAAAAATATCATTTCAAGCAAAAGACCTTTAGAGCTTCTCCACCTGGATCTTTTTGGTCCTTCTAGGGTAGCTAGTCATAATCACAACAAATACGTTTTTGTCATTGTAGATGACTACTCAAGATTTACTTGGGTGATATTTTTGAAAAACAAAAGTGACACGTTTTGTCAATTTGAAATTTTATGTAAAAAATTACAAAATGAAAAATCTTGTTCTATTGTTAAAATCCATAGTGACCATGGAGGAGAATTTGAAAATGAACTTTTTGAATTTTTTTTTAACTTGCATGGTATTTCTCATAACTTTGCCTTTCCTAGAGCTGCACCTCAAAATGGTGTAGTAGAAAGAAAGAATAGAACCATTCAGGAATCTGCTAGAACTATGCTCCAACACAATAATCTTGCTAAATCCTTTTGGGCAGAAGCTGTTAATACTGCATGCTACATAACAAATGGAGTTCTCATTAGACCCTTATTAAATAAAACTCCCTATGAACTATTTTATAACAGAACTCCAAGAATAGACTACTTTAAAGTCTTTGGGTGTAAATGCTTTATCCTAAACACAAAAGATAGCCTAGATAAATTTGATGCTAAATCTATTGAAGGGATATTTTTAGGATATTCAAGTCATAGTAAAGCATATAGGGTTTTCAATAAGTATTCTAAGTCTATTGAAGAATCTATGCATGTTAGTTTCTGTGAATCTATTGATCAATCTGTTCATAAGCAAACTAACGATGATGATGTTGAAAGTACAGATTTATTTTTAGATAACACAGCTAAGTCTAATGAAAATGATCATCAAAGAACATTTGTCGATATCAAAGATCATCCTCAAAAGCAGATTTTGGGAGAACTGACAAAGGGGGTTCAGACTAGAGTTCAGCTAGAACGGATTGCAAATATGGCATTCATTTCTCAACTTGAACCAAAGAAGATTGATGAAGCCATCATCGATGAGTTCTGGATGCTAGCCATGACTGAAGAACTGAATCAATTCCAAAGGAATGAAGTTTGGGATCTTGTACCAAGACCAAAGGATCATCCAATCATTGGAACAAGATGGATCTTCAGAAACAAGCTAGATGAAACATGTAATGTTATAAGAAACAAAGCAAGACTAGTAGCTCAAGGATACAACCAGGAGGAAGGTATTGATTTTGATGAAACATTTGCTCCTGTTGCTAGACTTGAATCTATTAGAATGTTTTTAGCATATGCAAACTATATGGATTTCAAATTATATCAAATGGATGTTAAAAGTGCTTTTCTAAATGGTTTATAAATGAAGAAGTTTATGTAAAACAACCTCCAGGATTTGAAAATGAACAATATCCGGATCATGTTTTCAAACTCAAACGTGCTTTGTATGGTTTAAAACAAGCACCTCGTGCTTGATATGATAGACTTAAAACCTTTTTATTAAAAACTGGTTTTTCTGTAGGCAAAGCAGACTCTACTTTATTTGTGAAAACAGTGAATAATCATACCCTAATTGTTCAAATATATGTGGACGATATCATCTTTGGATCTTCTAACAACACTCTTTGTGAAGAATTTTCTAAGTCCATGCAGAAAGAATTTGAAATGAGTTTGATGGGAGAACTCACCTACTTTCTTGGACTGCATATTAAGCAAACCAAGGATGGAGTTTTCATCAATCAATCTAAGTATGCTCGTGAACTTCTGAAGAGGTTCAACATGAACTCAACTGCTTCAAAATCTACTCCTATGAGCACTACTACTGTTTTGGACAAAGATGAAGATGGTAAGTCTGTTGATACAAAGGTATACCAAGGTATGATAGGATCACTTCTCTATTTAACTGCTAGCCGTCCAGATATTATGTTCAGTGTTTGCTTGTGTGCTAGATTTTAGTCAAATCCAAAAGAATCACATCTTAAGGCTGTAAAAAGAATAATGAGATATTTAAAAGACACAGTTGATTTTGGATTATTCTATTTAAAATCCTCTACATTTGATTTAATCTCATACAGCGATGCTGACTTTGCTGGAAGTAAATATGACAGAAAAAGCACAAGTGGAACATGTCATATGCTAGGGCACTCTCTTGTATCATGGTTCAGTAAGAAACAAAACTGTGTATCCTTATCAACTACTGAAGCCGAATACATTGCTGCTAGCCTAGACTGTACACAAGTTATCTAGATGAAACAAACCTTAAAAGATTTTGGTTTAAATTTTGAAAATACAACTATTTTCTGTGATAATACTAGTGCTATAAACTTATCTAAGAATCCTATTTTACACTCACAAACTAAGCACATTCAAATAAGACACCACTTCTTAAGAGAATAAGTCTTAAACAACATAATTAAACTAGAATTCATACCCACTAATCAACAGTTAGCAGACATATTCACTAAACCATTGAAACATGAAGACTTTACACGAATTAGAAGAGAACTAGGAATATGCAAACTGAGTGACTTATAAATTAATCACACTTATTATAATACTTCTTATAAGTTTCGTTAAACTCTTATTTTAAAAAAAGTTTTTTTCTTCTCATCGATTTTTGTTAGTCAAACTAGGTTTCCATATTCACGTACACTCTAAACTCTTATAAGACACATTCTTTATGTCTTTCAACTTGTCATCTTTCAAGTACACATCCATTATGACTCCTTGTCCTATCTCCTTTCACTCATATCCATAAAAACTAATTATATTAAAAGCTATCATAACATTGTTCACATCACTCATCTCATAACTCCTTTATTATTTTTGTCCTTTTGTGAAAACCTCTCTTACGATAAATTGATTCACCCTCAACATGATAACATATTAGTTTATGAGAAATCTTGCTTTTCAAATTATTAGTTAAAATCGAATGATTATTTTTGGTTCTTTTATCTTTTTTCTAAAGATCTAGTTGCTATGTTCTCACATAAATTTTTACTATATCATTTGATATATCATATATTACGTACACTCTATTATATCTCACGTAAATTTTTACTATATCATCTTTTATATCATAGCCTAAAGAACTATCTATTATCATCTCTTCATGCTCTACATCTTTTACAAAAAAGTATTGTAAAAACACTTGTACTCCTCCCATTAGTACGTTTTGTATCACCTTTTTATCTCTCTCTCTCTCTACATTATACGAAACTCCTCATCCGTGACCATGACTCTCTCATATATTTTATATCTCTCTCCAATCGAGACTCATTAAAACCTTGTCCTTCATTTTTTATTCTCATTAGTACCTTTAGTACTTTCTCTCTCTCATACGAATTGAGCATCCATTCATATCAATTCGTGTTTGTGACTCCTTTACTAGTTTAAAACTTAACTTTATTCTCTAAAAACTATGAACTTCCTCAAATCGAGTTTCTTTAAAAATATGTTTATCAAATAAACAATAATTCATGTCAATCATAACTTTATTTTATATCTTTTATCTCATATCACTCATGATTTTTTATTACTTCTTATCCTACTCGAAAATCCATATATGTCATCTCACTTTTCTCTATGACTACTCTCACTCCTTCCACACATATCCATAAAAATATTTCTTATATAAGCAATTATTACTCTTCACTCATGAATATCTTCTTGTCTCATCATCTCTCTTACCACTATTCCTAGTCAAAGTGTGTCCCTCTCATATTTACGTATACTCATAAAAATTACAAATGTGAAGATACATTAATCATGACACATTTTTTAAGGCATTTTTTTCTTTCAAAAATGTCATATCTTTCAAACCACATATTCGTATCACCCTTCTTTATGTCTATTCATTCTTTTTCTACACATATCAAAATATATACTTATTAAATAACAAATTATTGCCTCTCACTCACTTATCTTTGTTTGTCTTATTCCTAAATCACTCTTCACGAATTTGGAATGCTTCCACATCAAGTAATATCATGTAGAAAAAGTTGTTTGTTTTATTAGGCCATTATTTTCTTCACTCTCTTCAATATGACACTCCATACTCAATTCATGACATTTATCACTACTCGATAAACTCTCCCATAGTATATTTGTTCAAATCTATGTCCTTCTTAACATACATACCAATATAATACACTATCTTCCACCATTGATTTGATTTGTCATTCACAAGCTCCTTAACTTACAACTCACGAATTTCCTTATTCAAACTACAATCCAAAAAACATTCACTTCCATTGTCATTCAATTATTG
Organism: Nuphar pumila; assembly: GCF_984573655.1. Lineage (NCBI taxonomy): Eukaryota > Viridiplantae > Streptophyta > Magnoliopsida > Nymphaeales > Nymphaeaceae > Nuphar > Nuphar pumila. The sequence goes on along the minus strand of NC_143250.1, from coordinate 73,706,202 downwards.
TCACAATTATTTTTTCTCTTCTATTTAATCGATTGGTTCATTCCTCACCAATACCACTCGTATCTCACTATCTTCATACATACTTTCAAACTCGTTCCTCCTCTCTCAACTCCCTTTTGCAATGGCTTCCTCTTCAAACTCTGCAATCACTGCCTCAGATCTAAGGTATCCAGACCTTTTTTATGACTACAACTTACTTTGTTCTCGATCAATTCATGAAGGAAAGTTGGTTCACTATGAAGACTTCATGCTATTTGATCTAGACAGCTCTCTCCTCGAACTCAAACACCTACTAGGATCTTCATCCCACGCTGCCTACTATCCTGAACTCGTTCGACTATTCTATACAAATTTTTCTTCTGATCATGAACAAACTACCATCACCACCAAAGTACGCGGACGCCTGATGTTCTTTCATGCTTCCTCATTAGGTCGTATTCTAAACCTTCCTTCCACCGGCACAGACCTCAACAACATAGTACCAATCGAACGATCGGTACTTCAAAAAATTATTCTCTGCACCAACTGCTTCCAACTTCCCTGGCACATGAGGAATCTCCAACCTCATGCTCAACTGCTTGCCCAGATTCTTCTCCACAATATCTATCCCAAGCCTCCACGCAAGGGATTAGTACCAAGAAAAATCTCTCTTCTTCTCTACGCAATTTTTTCTTCTACTCCGATAAACTGGTCCAACATTCTTTTCGACCTTTTTATTCATTATAAAAAATTCCAGCCTCTTCTTTTCGGGTGTTTTATAACTCCCATTCTAAAATACTTCAAAGTACCCCTTCACAACGAAGTTATCCTCCATCCCTCTCAGGTCCTCGATGCTACTTCCTTCAATCTCAGGTCCCTGCACCTTCCCGGCTCTGATGAAGAAGATCCAACATCCAACTTTGATTACTTCTCTGCACTGATGGATGTCCAGCGTTCTCAGGATCGTATCCTTCGCAATCAAGCCTTGTTGCAGCAGACTCGTCAAGCTCAATAGCAGGATCTCGACGCCCTTACACATCAACCTACTCCACCTTCGGAATAAACTTATTTTTTTCCTGTAATATTTATTATTGGTCTGTAATAACTCTCTTACTCTGATCCCTTCCTTTTTGTCTATGACAAAGGGGGAGAAAACCTGTCTCCATTATTGGAGAAATACTCTCTTTAAACATTTTTCAATATTTTATAATATTATTATTTCTATGCATAATGTCTTTTTGACAGGGGGAGCATATTTTGTCATCATCAAAAAGGGGGAGAATGTTGAGAAACTCTGTTTTGATGTCACATAATATGATACACTGTCGTATTTGATTTTGTATGATATGATAATATGTCCTCTTGAAAAATGTTATATTATGACTGAATATGTTTTGCCATAAATCTAACGAGTATTTGATGCAAGGATATCTCACCCAAAAAGGATGGAGACTTCCTGTTCAAGTACAACTATGGTGCAATCATACTCCTTGAAGAAAAAGCTTGATGAGCCATGCATTCCTAAAGATCAATTGAAGAGACCGGCTACCTCAAGATGAAGATTTTTTTCTTCTTTAGAGTCATATGTAACAGAACCTTCAGGAACATGCATATTGCATACTCATTCATAAAAGCTATCTCATAAAAGTATACGATAGTTTCAAAAAGCTCCTTTTTGAAAACTAATAATTGTACCTTCTTACAACCCTTTATAAGAAAGGTATTTTGACATGATTTCAAAATGTAATAATTGTACCTTACATCATATACAAGACAACATGAAAAGAAATGTAGGAAAAAGACAAAACATGAAATCGGCTACATAAAGGAAAACAAATATAATATGTTTTGAAAAGACTCTAGTTACCTTCTTTAAAGAAATGATTTTAAATATAAGAAAAAGACAAAACATGAAATCGGCTACATAACAAATATAATATGTTTTGAAAAGACTCTAGTTACCATCTTTAAAGAAATGATTTCAAATATAGGAAAAAGACAAAACATGAAAATCGGCTACACAAAGAAAACAAATACAATAAAGGTTTTGAAATGACTCTAGTTACCTTTTTACAAACCCATAGAATGTCGACTTACTTGAAGTCATCATTCTCTTTGTATAGCATTAAATACCTCCTGTAAGAAATCCTTGTTAAATATCCTTTTCAAGAATGTCGACTTTCTTGTAGTACTCATTCTCTCTGAAGACTTTGAAAAATACAACATAAAGAAAACACTTGACATGACTATGTACAAATAAATATCTCAAAGCACTCATTGTACTTACACTCATTTAAAGTAAAGAAGTACTTATGTACCTCAAATCATTAATTAGAATAAAGACAAAACTATAATCCAACGTTCAATGTACTATTGTAAGAAATAGACTTTTTTCATAAAATATGTATTACCTAAAATATTACAACGACTAGTGTACCCTATATTTTACTTTTATGGAAAAAGGCTTTCTCAAATTTCTCTAAAGATGTTTTTGAAATGACATAACATTTCACATCTCAAAAAGGCTACGATTTTAAAATGTAACGACTACTTTTTTAAAAGCTATATAAACACACTCAAATAAACTATTCAACATGGAATGAACATGTGAGCTTACAACGAGAAAAATTCCTATTCAATATTTGAAAAGAGAGCCTTGAAAAAGAAAGAGAAAAAGAAAAGAAAGAAAAGAGAAAAAGTCAAGTATAGCTCTTTGACAAAGAGTATCCTCTGAGTGACAAACAGAACATTCTGAGAATCCTTCATTCGTGCATTCATATCATTCTGAAGGTTCTATAGGAAGTATTGTAACTCTGTTATTCATTGTTTTCCTTCTTTGTTGAAAGAAGTAGACCTCTGTGAAAGAGGGTGTTGCCCTTCTCTGTTGAGAGAAGACCTCTGTGAAAGAGAGTGTTGTCCTTCTCTGTTGAGAGAAGAAGACCTCTGAGGAAGAGGGTGTTGTACTATTTATCCGGTGACTCGGATGTTTTAGTGGAAAGCTCAAGTGGTTTGCTTGGGGACTAGATGTAGGTCTGGGTATTGACCAAACCAGTATAAATTCTGTGTTTTATGTGTTGTGCCTTATTGCCTGATTATTTTATTTTATCGATCTTTATCATATTTCACTATTCACCCCCCCTCTAGTGGAATTTCAACTAGGGTGGACCAGTCCCTAACCATAGTGGCTTAGGGCACACAAACTTCTTTTTGTTGTTGGAGGTTCAACTACGTATGCTAGCGTTAGTGCACTATAACTTTTCTAAGAAAATGAACTCCTTAACGAAGGATTATATACCTTGGTGTTGGCAAACTGTGTTCTTATAGGTTTAAAATAAAATATTTAAATCACTCATAGATGAATATACACCCCCATATAAACTGGCAAGCCTATAGCTACCCGAGGCGGTAGTGCCCTCGTGGAGATAATAATGAAAGTGATAACTTAAGTAAATTGTGATGTGCATTGATAAAGAGAAAAAGATGAACCTAAATGACAGAAAAAAAATTATACATGCATGCATTTAGGTTTTGCACTGTTGTGTTGGGTGACCTCTCGAGTTAGAGGTCTTGTCGAGTCAAATCTCGCAGGGAGTTGGGATTTGAGACTCGTAGTTAGTCTTAGACTTAGTTAGTCCTATTTGGTTTGGTGACTTACTCATGTTTGCTATTGTGTAGTGGTGGTTGTGTTACCTACTGAGACTTGTGGTTTGTCTCACCCTTACGTATTTTCCTTTTTTTAAGTACCCACGAGTAGGCAGGCTTGGCGGCAACATATATGCTTAACTGGAGTATTTTTGGAGCTGGATCATTGACCCTTCTCTTCTTAGGAGTGCTCTGTGTTTTAGGTTTTTATCATAATTATACTTGGATGTGATTTTATAGAGAATGAGTGATAGTTCACCCCTTAATTTTGTAATTAGTTTAAGTATACATCAATGAAATGAATATTATGTTAAAAAGGTTTTTCTTTCCATAGTGCTGGAAAATATTTGCAAAAGATTTTAGAAAATATTTAAAACAAAATAAATATTTGATTTTCTGTTGTATGCTCTATTTAAAAAAATAATTGACTCAATTTTTTGTGAGTTCGAAGTGGGCGTCATATTTTCTATGAAAGCGGATGAATCCATATTCATAAAGCACTGATAAGTCATACCATCGCCCCCCAACAACCTGTCTGTCCTAAGCCACCTGCTGGAGGTTGGCTCCCATGGCATGCATAGGTACGGTCTGATGTCTCACAACCCCCATGAGGTTATTCAATATGTTCATGATGTTATTGTAATGTGTTTGCTAAGCCATTTATTCCAAAATTTGAAAAGAAAAGTACAATGAGTTTCTACCCAAACTCTTTGCATAATGTCCCTAGCATATGTCTAGGTTTTCGCATTACACTACAGTTTTACAAGTAAAAATAAAATCAAACAATCAAAACTAGGCTTGACTATACTTACAGTGATATCAGGGTGCTTAATGTGCTAAAAGTCATAACTATTTTAGGCTCTGATACCAAGTCTGTAACGCTCTAATTTTTGAAACAAAAAATTTATGATTTTTTTAAAAAATCTCATTTACATAAATTTCAAGAAATACAACAAAAACTCTTTTAAATACGGTTCAAGCCTTGGGTGGGTTACAGTTATCCACTTACACGTGTAAGACTAGAATTAACTCAATCAAACTATTAATTAAATTAAAATAACTCAAAACACTAGTTTCACTTAATTAGAGTTTACATGTTTAACAAAATATTCAAATCATAACTAATAAAAATATATCAAGTCTTCCTAGAAGCTTAACAAAAATGTGACTCCCTTGGCACCACCTCGAGCCTCCTGCCATCACCTACCAACCTATTCAATACTTGAAAATGTTAAAAATATGGGCATTAATAATGGCCCTAGTAGAAAACATCACACAACATAGACATAGAAAGAATATAGCACATATCTCATACATCTTTCCATAATTCAAAACATTTATAACATAATAATTTCATGGCATACAAACACTTATAACGGGGATCAAGATTTCAAATAAGCAACAAGTACACAGACATTCATAATTAACAAATCTTTCTCACCAATAAGAGCACCTGAACCACACCTGTTAGAAATTTAGGTCATAAGCAAATACAGAACCAAGTATGCCAATATTCAACACCTATGCATGTAATCCTAAAATATGCATGGAATGTATAAACATATATACAACATATGATACTAATGTACTTGTGAATATTTTAATGCATTGTTACAATGTTTCTCTTTTCATTTCTGAGGGTACACTCTATTTGGGGGGGTCTATTATTCTATGTATTTTAATTACCCCAAAGATTTGAAGAGCCTGCAAACTTTCACTGGGGTGACCCGTGACTGTGAAAACTCACAGTAAACTGTGCAAAATTTTGATTCCTACTTTGCAGAGCGATGGACTACCTACCTAGGCCTTTTTGGTAGCCTGGGTTCCTTACATTCGAGGATGAGGAACCCAAAGAGACACCTTTTCATTTCGAAAGCATTAACACTTTTCTTGGTTGAGTGTACCGACCACCCTCTCTAAGGTAGTCATGGTCTAAATAGGCTACTAGGTGTTCATTATTATGATTTTTTAAGTGCCCTCATGTAAACACCCCAAATTTTCACTCGCATTCATAAACACCTCTCTTCAGCCATTGAGAATGTTCTCTAGGATTTTTAAAGATCAAATGGATCAACATCTGAGCAAGGACCACACAGGGATCCAATTTTTGCTTCTCAAATCCTCAAAATTTCTATATTTTGGCTCAAATATTCATCTTCAGTGGTGAATTTCTAAAACCTTATCTGTATCAGGGGTTTGCAATTTTAAATCTTTTGTTCAGAGTGCATTTTCCTGAAAACATTGCATGTCAGTGCATATCATTGCATATCAGTGTATAACATTTCACATCATTCCACTGCACTGCATGTCATCTCGAAGTTCAGGACTCCAGTTTTGAAAATTTCAATCCATAGTTGAATTTTAAACCTTTTTCAAGATTCAATTTCAAACCCTGGGTTTTAATTTGACATTTTTACCCTTTATTAACCCCCCGAGACCTTGCATTTCGAGATATTTTCTCAAGAAAATGGTCTAAATTCCTTCAAACTGGATTTTTAAATTTTCAAACTGGATTTGCTCCGCAAAAGGGTGTGAAATCTCAAACTTTGAGTTTTATTTCAAAGTTGCCAAAATTTTTCATTTAATCCAAAAATCTTTCTGAGAAATTTTATAAAATCCTTTTACCTCCTTTGTTTTCAAATAAGGTTTTCTTTTATTTTTATCATTCTTTTGAAAATAGGTGGGACCCACTCCAAGGTGGTGCCACACATTTTGATTTTTTTTTTATTTCCCTCTAGAAAACGTGTGGACCCACTTCCAAGGTGGCGCCCCACTCAAAATTTTAAAAAAAATTCTTTTTAAAGAAATTTTCTTTTTTTCTTTTATTATTATTATTTATTTATTTTCTTTTTGTTAGCCTAGAGAAGGGAGTGGACCCCACAAGGGGCTCAACTCCCTCTCTTTCTTCTTCCTTTCCTTTCTTTTCCCCCCTCTCTTTCTTTCCTTTCTTCTCTTTTCCCTCTCTTTTTCCTTTCCTTTCTCTTCTCTCTTTTCTTTCCTTCCCCTCTTCGTTCCTTTCCCTCCTTAGCTCTTTCCCCTCTATAATTCCTCTCCTCTTTCTAAATCCTCAAGGCAGACCCACGGCTGGACCTCCTCTCTCTCCCATTCACTTTCACGCACTCTCTCTCTCTATATATATTCCCTTTACTCCAGCCGGTCCAACCTCTTCCCCTTCCTTCAGCAAGAGCTTCACCTTCTCTATTGCAGCAGCCATCACAGCTAGTGTAGCAAGGTGCTTCAGCCCCTTCCTTGGTAGCAGCCACCACAACGCAGTCTCCTCCTTCAACCGGTTCTAGCAAAGCTTCCCTTCCCAAGGTAAAAACAATTTTTTTTATGTTTTATTTATTGTTATTATCACTATTTTAAATCTGGGATATGAATCCAGTTTAAAGCTGGATTCATATGGCTAACAGACTCTATTTCATGAGTCACAATAGGATGAAACGTTGATCAAGAAAAGAGGATCCATCCGATGCATGGATCAGATCATTCTTTCCCACGACCACATTAAAAATAAGGTTCATACCCCCCTGATCACCTTTGATTTATCAATGTTTTCATGTAAATGATATGTTCTAGGCATGATATTTAGTCTATTTTACTATTTTTTTTATGTATTGCATTAGTTTCATTAACGTGTGCCTAGTAGTCTATAGGTTTTAATTCATGTGTGTAGTACAATCATTATTTTATGTAGAAATTTTTGTCAATAAATCTCTAAAATTTTACTGTAAATACTCCTATTTGTCTCTGATTCCCTGCAAAAAACCTGAAGCCTTTCGAAATATGTAGCCCCATTTTAAAAAATAAAATAGTGAATCGGATTTTCAGTACTGTGAAAACACTGTATACATCAGATGCTGAATTATTAATTCACGATCTCCTTCGTGGGAGATCCGATTAATAATTCAAAAAATACTGTGTATTCATGAAAGGATCAATGATTTTGTGGGATTTTACTAGAATTTTCTATTAACATCTGTTATTTTGCATAAATCAATCCCTCTAGACCCTTCTGTAGCACCTGCTGCAGAGCGCCAGAGCCTTTGCTTGACTTAGGTCGATCATGGCTCTCAGCTTGAAGGTCTGGTGCATGGTCTTTCAAAGGAGGAATTGATCCTTAGAATGTCTTCTATTAGTACCTAGAATTCCATAATTTTAGGCATTAAATTATTATTTGTTTTAGAATTTTGTGATAGATCTGCTAATTTCTTGTTCTAGTTTATTGATATGGTTTAAGTCTCTGTTAACATAGTGTTCCTCTGCAACCATAGATCAGATCATAAATCTATAAAAAGAGGATGTGATCCTCTGTTTGTCTGCAATATCCTCCTAAAATTTCAGAAATTTTGGCTACTGTTTAGCATTTTTCCTGTAATGTTTATGAAAGTCTTCCAATTTGCCAGTAACTTTAAGCTCACCAGATTCTGACTTATGTTGTCAGAGTTATAACTCTTTGACCATAGATCGAATTCTAAGTCTGTAAAAGGAAAAAACGGTCACCTACCTATCTATTATTACCCTGTAAAATCTTATGGATTTATATGGTAAGTTGATATCCGAAAACATGTTGTCATTAGGATAGGTGCAGGCTTGTAGGATTAAAGCATGCTTTTTTTTTAGAATTTTTATTAATTTCTACATTAAAATAATGTCATAAAAATTGATTTTAGTATTTTTTTACATTCTTAGGATCAATGTAGTTGTCCATGCCAAATTTGGTGTGATTTTGAGTTCAATTGGCATGTGTGTTAGCCAAATTATCAAAATGAGATATTTAATTCGCACAAAATTCGGGCAAAATTCAAATGTCATGGCGATATCTTAGGCAATCTTGCAATTTTAGGGTTTTATCATGCATATAATCATATCATAGCATCTTATGTTTAATTTTATTTTCATTTGCATTCATTTAATTTTCAAAATTCTCATTTTTCACAAAAAATCTTTCTAAAAACCCTGATTTCAAGGCCATAGTCTTGTTATCAATGGGGGTGGCAAAATCTGACACGACCCGCCAACCCACTTCTTAGCTGGGTTCGGATTTGGCTTAAACAGGTTCATGTCATAAGCAGGTTGACCCGCCTAACCCGTTTATTAAACGGGTTAGGTTCATGTTAAGGGTATGCCAACCCGTCTGACCCGTTTAATAAACAGGTTAAGTGGGCGGGTTAACCCATTTACCCGAACCCGACCCGCCAACCCGTTTACCCAACCCGACCTGCCCGCCAATCCGTTTACCCGTTTACTTGAACCCGACCCGCCAACCCGCTCGTTTACCCAAACTCGACCCGCCAACTCGTTTACCCGACCCAACCCGTTTATTAAACAGGTTAACCGTGTCGTGTCGGGTTACCCGTTTAATAAATGGGCCGGGTTCGTGTTTGCCACAGCCGACCTGTTTAATGAACGGGTCAGGTTCGTGTTGAGGTATGCTGACCCGCCAACCCGCCAACCCACCGACCCGACCCACCAACCTGACCCGATTGCCACCCCTAGTTATCAGAGGCATTTCGGTCTTTTTTATCATAATTTCGAATTTCTAACTCTTTTATTTTCGCATTTTCATACATTAGCATCATTTATTTCTTAAATTTATATCAGGGAGGTATGAATTGGGTTTATATCTGGATAAGATCCGATAATTTCCTGATATTGTCGGATAAATTTGGAAAAACCTACATATCTGTACTAACTCATTTTCTAGTTTTGCAAGGATATTCAAGTGGAGGACTTTATTTATTTCCTTTTCTTATTTGATGTAATATCAAATGTAATATTGGAATAAGAGTTGTATTTTTGCATAGAATAGGGTGCATTGCATATAGTTTGCTTTCATAATTTTCAATATCTGATGAATGACAATTCATGCAAATTTCTGAAATCCACTATAGTTGACACGAATGGCACATGCACGAGATTTTAGGGAGTTGACAAACTCGGTGGAGTTCGTATTTATGGCCATAGTCAAAATATCAACAAGACTCAGATTTTTCATCTTCGTATAAGCCACATTCAACCTACACTCTTAGGCTAACTACAAAATCCACTGCATCTTTTAAAAGGATTTTCTCAAAATCCTCAGAAAATATCCTTTGAAGTTACATTCATTCAATCATGTTAAGTTAGTTTGCATCATGAAAATATGTCAAAGAGCCACATGCCTCTTTACTGATTCATTTCACTAAAAAATCGATTTTCTCATAAAGAGTATTCAAATTATTTTAAAAAAATTGATTTTCTCAAAGTTTTCAATCAAATTTCTATTTAAAAGGAGATTTTAAATATGATCCATGATTTCCAAGGATTATCTTTTCCAAACCTTTTTTCAAATAACAGAAGCAAACAACATGTTTTTTTAAATGTGCATTTTTCGAAAATTTCATAGCACATGCCTGATTCTTTGTGCATTTAGGAAATAGAGCATGATTTATACAGTTGAGCCTAGCTAAGCACGCTTTTGATCTTTGGTTCAATTGCCCCTGATTATGGTGCCAGGAATGGTGGAACCTCGTACTGACATGCTAGTCCCATTCTACAGAATTTTCTCACAAATTTCAAAAATGCAGGTGAGTTATTTAAAAAAAAACAAATTTCAAAAAACTTGGTCGAGTTTGACTCGTAGAATCGTTTCTCTCTCGTAGAGGGAGGAAAAAAATTTGCGACGATAACACCTCATCACTAAGGCTCTCTTAGCACAGTCCTCCTCAAAGACAACAACACAACACAGGTCATTTGTAGTCATTCAAGATCGAGCTCGTGGTCATATACCATATGGGTAACCTTGAGCCAACAATGTCTGCTTAAGGCTTAAGTGTGTATGAGCATGTCAATCATATATTTAACTTGGTGCTCACTACTACCCTTGGTTCCACTGAACCTCTCACCCATGAGCCTAATGAATGCATGCCTTACATGACTTACAACACATCACATACCACACTACATGATGCATGAAACTCATTTTAACATAGCATGAACCATGAATTACATAAAATATGGCATGTTAATAAACATTATATGATCCATCTATCATGCTCAAATCTCATATACTAAAATGTAGTCTCATATATTATCATGCATAAATCATCAACATGCTTGCATATAACATAAACATGAAACATCACATTTTAGAAAATACATGATTATCATTTCATATCATAAGGCAAGTTCACAAGACATGACATGTTTCACACCAAGGATTCCAGACATCAAAATTTTTGTGTTGTTCATGGGTCTGTTAGACCATCATCCTGAGCATATCTGAACCATTAAAAATTCACAATCATACCAGAAGGTGTTAGCTCTCATATCCAAGTGATATCTCCAAGAAAATAATTTCATTTGCTCATAAAAATTTATGGACCAAAACTATTTTTTAATTCTTTTAGGACATGACAAAAATTTGCTTCATAAAGAAGCAATCACCACACTCAATCTGGGAAGAATTTCAACCTCTCAATTTTTCTGGTGATAGCTATACTTGTTAGCTTTCAACTAAATCTAATTTCACATGAAAACTCTATCATATGAATTTTTTGGATTTTCTGCACTTAGGACATAATCTCTATCTTATGTTGCAGTAGTAATAACCCTCAATTTCATACAACAACTAGGACCCAATTTTTTTTTGAGACACCTCTCACATGTTAAGAATTTTTCCAAAACAGAATTTGGTCAGACATGATTCAGTTTAAGAGCTATATTTTTCTACCATAATAAATCGGTTAGAAAATCATGCCAACATATGCATCATAATATAAAGTATGCTAAATATAAGGAAAACACAAGCATCAACATATAATATTGATTTTTAATCATGAATCAACCATATACACATTACCTACACACTACGTAGGCTTATAAAAAACTTTGCATGATCATAAAACATGCATCAGATCCTAAACTATTCGTATAACTCATGATTTATGCACATATTATCTAGTTTAAGATGGTAGAATGCTAAATCATTATAAAACACATGAAATAAATTTACAGAAACAAGATTTATACTATAAACACATGAAAGAAAATAAATATTAATTCAATCATACTGAAAACAATGACATACCAACCTTAAATCATGTAGGAACACAAAACTATGCAATTTACCCTACTTGATTTGTCAGTTTGGTGTTCGGGCATAGTTTTATTGAAAATATATTTTTCAATCTTTTTTAAAGTATGATATTGATTCAAAAATAATTTTAAAATACTTTTCTAACTTATTTCAGGTTTGATCCACCATGGACCAACCTGCAGAATCGACAAGGCAAATGATCTATGCACTTGCATTCGATCTATAACTATGAGTGAGATGAATCATACCTTAATCGAGTTCACGGATGTGCTAACCGAGTTCACGGATGTGGAACAACTTTAATGGTTGTTGAAAAAACTCCAAGATTGAGGAAGAAGGAAGAAGAAGATGGTAGAGAGAGGTTTGCTTGGAATAAGAGAGAGAAGAGGGATAGAGACAATGAGAGAGAAAGAGAACCTTGGAAGAGATGGGAAAGGGGGAGCATGTGGGAGGCTTTATACATGCCCACACCTTATTCTCTAATGGGCTTGGGCTCTCTTCCCAAAAATGTGTGGTTTGGGAGAGAGTCCAATTTCTTTGGCTTTTATCTCTTTCTAACTTTCTCTTTTGAATTAAAACTCTTAATTTGTTATGTTATCTCAAATTTGACTTTTTCAAACCAACTAACCACTAATTGATAATGTGGGGTCCACTAAGGGTGGGAGGGGGGGGGGAGTGACCCACCCTCTTCTAGAACCTTCTCAAATGGTTAAGAGTCTCATCCATATGGACTCTAGGGTCTTAAGTGGGTCTCACATGGGTGGCATCACACATGGGTCTAATCTAATAAGATTGGATCCAAAAACCATGAACCATATACAACCTAATTGGGTTGGTGTAAACACCCCAAATTTTCCTCATCCATTCTTAGATACACCTCTTCGTGCAGTGCCAACCCTGGTAGGTCAGTACAGGAGTCCAACCTCGAGTCTATTTTAGAAAACTACCATTTACCCACCTTTATTAAGAAAATTACCATTTTACCCCTAGGTCATCCCAGACCCTTGGTCAGTCAGAGTCAAGCAAGCTCATCTGTAAGCTCAAAACAATTAGAATGTCAGTTATTTCAAGCTCACCTGAGCTCACATTGAGCAGATCATGTTCATTTCTGACCATTCCTTCCAAAATGGGATCATTTTTTCAGAAATGAGCTTGTTTCTCACTCAAATCCAAGCCAATTGTCTTTGAGTCAGTCATTCTCAGTCCATCTTATTCTTCTGAGTCTAGCTTGAGCTCACCAAGAGTTCAAGTGCTCCAGTTTCAGTTCAAAACCATTTTCAAGTATCTAGGAGCCCATTTTGGCCTATTTCAACTTTTTCAGTTGAAATTGAGTTGAGTCTTGTCAGTTGAGCTAGCATTTGAGCTTCAATTTTAGTTCATCTCAGTATTACTGACTTTTGTTCCGGCTCAAACCCAACTCTAGTCCATAATTCACTTCACTCCAGTGACCATTTCTCTAAAAATGACAGCTTTTCTTGACAAGTCAGTCTGAGAGTTCAGTTGAGTCAGTGTCTTGTCAGTCCAGTTGAGTTCTGAAACCCTAAAATCTAGCTCAATCCAGTTCATTTCAGTTTAATTCAGCTAAAACCTCAATTTTCAGTGTCACTCTGGCTCGGCAGAGACAAAAACCATTTTGTCCAATGTTATCAATTTTATCACTTTTTGAACTGGTATAATTGCCAGTCGAGGTCCAATACCTAAAATTCTTCATCCAGGGTTAGCATTTTACATGGCATTTCATATAATTTCTCATTATTTTCCATCATTTCATATCATTTCATTTCATTTTTGAGATCCAGAACTCCAGTTTTGAAAATTTCAATCCAGATTTGAGTTTTAAAGTCTTCAAAAATCAATTTCAAATCTTGAGTTTCCAAAATTGACATTTTTACCCCCAGAATTCTAAATTTAGAAATATTTTCCTGAGAAAAACAATCTGGATTCTTTTCAAACTTGATTTTTCAAATTCTAAACTAGATTTGCTCCGTAACGGGGTATGAAACTTCAAATTATGAGCTAATTTCAAAAACTGCCAAAAATAACTCATTTCATCCGGCAGTTTTCTGAAAGACCATTCTACCCTATGGCCTTCAAAATGAATTTCAAAATTGAAAATGGGCCCACTCCAAGATGGATTCACCATTTGCATTTCCTTTTTATTAAAAAAAAAGGTTTCTTTTATTCCCTTTCTATTTTCTTTTTATTTGTTTATTTTTATTTTTTTTTCATGTTTTTAGAGAGGTGGGACCCACAAGAGGGGTCAACCCCCTCTCCTCTTCCCTCCATTTCCTTCCCCTTTTCCCCTCCTTTTCTTTCCTTTCTCCCTTTTTCTTCTCTTTCTTTTCTTCTTTTCTTCCTTTCCTTTTTTCCTTCTTTTTCTTTCTTTCTTTCCTTTTTTTTTTCTTCCTTCTCTTTCTTTCTTCCTTCTCTTTCCTCCCTCTCCTTCTCATTCACGTACAACCTATTCTTATCTTCTTTTCTTCTTTCCTTCCTTCCCTCCTCCTTCTTTCTTTCCTTTTCCCTCTTCTTCCTTCTTTCCTTTCTTCTTTTCCCTTTCTTTCCTTCTTCCTTTCCCTCCTTCCTTCCTTTCCCTCCTTGGTCGAGCCCACACCATAAACCGTCTTTTCCTTCTTTCTATTCCCCTAAGCACCATACGGTGGATGCTCTTCACCTCTCTCTCCCTTAACCTCTCATTCAGCCCCCCTTAACTTCTCCTCTCTCCCATTCATCCCTCTCGCTCCTCACCTTCTAACTCCCTCAAACTCTTCCACGCCCCTTGGCTTCAGCCCTGTAACCTCACTACAGCAACAGCCAGCCACCTTGCTACTATATTTCCAACCTCCAGAAGCTCCAGCTGGTGCAGCCGATCCATCTCCATCACACGCTCAGCCCTGCTCTATCTTCTCCAACAAGTGCAGCCTACCTTCAACCACCTCTTCCAAGAACATCTCCAGCAGCAACCGATCCAGCTTCAACCTTTCTTGGCAGTACCTTGCTCCAGCTTGCAACATACCCACCTTGCTACATCCATCGTAGCAACTGACTATCCCTTGGGTTGCAGCCACCTCCCAGGTAGCTGCCCTTCCAGCAGTCATCTCCTTAAGGCCTGTCCACTCCTTCAACTTCTGCTACCAGAGCTACAACAAGTGTATTCCCCAGTTTCTCTCTTACTAGCAAAGCACCAACATCATCCACTCCAACTCAAACATCTGCTTCCAGCCCGCCCATTTCAAGGAAGGGATCCAAGGTAAGACCTTCGTATCATTAGTGCTTGTTTGATTAAGTTTATGGTTTTCGTTCTTTATGATGTTATAAATGGTTGTTATCAAAACATAGTATAAAAAAAGAGGTTTTCTATCTTTTATGACAAGACCATCTAGGTGAGGGGATCCGTCCGATGGATGGATCAGATCCCTCTCACTTGTAGACAATATCAAGTGAATGCCATTCCCCCCTGATCATGTCTATTTTTTTATGGTTTTTCATGTAGGTTCCACGTTATACGCATGGTATTTAATTTATTTCATTGCTTTATAGGTGTTTTACTTAGTTATATTAATGTTTGTCTATTAGTCTATAGTCTTTTACTCATACATAAAGTCCAATCGTTATTTCATGTAAGCATTTTCGTTTAAAAATCTTAGAAATTTCATGGTAGTTGTGATTATTTGTCTTTGACTTCCTGCCAAAACTTTGAATTAATTTGGGTTTTGCAACCTCGTTAAATAAATCAAAGACCCAAATCGGGTTTTTAACCCATCGAAAATTTCAGAGTTCCCTTTAGCAGGGTTGTCGGTCTGAGATCTCCTCCATGGAAGATCTGAATCATTCCCCAAAAAATACTGTAGATCCTTGGTAGAACCTATTATTTTAAAGTATTTTTCTGGATTTTTCTACAATGATTTAGTCTTTGTCAAAAAACGGATTTCTCAGTCCACTATGAAAACCTTGTCATCTGTTTGTCAGGGTCTAAACTAACCCTAATCTGATGTGGCACTTCAACCTGTGGGTCCAATGCCAAAACTATCAAAAGCAGAGTTGTTCCTCATGAACTCCTCTACCATTTGTCTAGAATTTCAGGATTTTTAAGGTTTGGATTCCTATTTTTCCAGATTTTACAAGTTCATTGTTGAATTCCCTGTTAATTCAATTTTATCAGAATTAGAGGTCTGATAATCCTCCGTGTCCTTCCAATCCAAAGGTCCAATGCCGAAACTGTTTCTCTGTATGTCAGGGTCATCCTCCTAAAAATTCAGAGGTTTTGGCTTCTGTTTACCATTTTTCCCTGATTTTTTGTAAAAACCTGTCAGTTTGCCTTAAATTCTAGAGTTGTCGGATTCCGATCCAACTTGTCGGAGTTGTAGATCTCCGACCATAGATTGAATCCCAAATCTGTAAAAGGAAAAAATATTTGCCTAACTGTCCTCTGTCATCCCATAAAATTTGGGGTATTTCTATGGTAGGTTAGTACTTGAAATCCTGTTGTCATTAGGTTAGGTTTAAAATTTTAGGCAAAAATCTTGATTTTTAGTGTTTTTAATTAATTTCCATATTAGAAAAATGTTAAAAAAATAGATTTTCGAGTTCTATTCTGTTTTTATTGTTAGTCTAGGTGTTCATGCCAAATTTGAGCCAATTCCAAGCTCATTTGTCTTTTGAGTTAGTTCATTTTTAAAATCAAAAGTGAAATTCAGGCGAAATTTGGTGTTTTTATGATATTTTCACATTTTTTAGGGTTTTAATATGCATATCATCATCTCATATCATGTTATATTTGATTTTCATGTCATTTTCATGCATTTAAATTTCAAAATTCTCATTTTTACAAAATATCTTTCTGAAAACCCTGATTTTAAGGCCATAGTCTTGCTATCAGGGGCATTTTGGTCTTTTTACCTCAATTTCGAATTTCTCAAACTTTGATTTTCATATTTTCAATCATATCATATCATCTTGTGTTTGATTTATTTTTATTTGAATTTTAAAATCTTATTTTTATAAAATATCTTTTTGAAAAACCCTGATTTCAAGGCCATAGTCTTGCTATTAGGGGCATTTTGGTCATTTTGACTCGAATCAAACTTCATTTTCAGATTTTTCATTCATTTTTATCATATATTTCTTATGTTTATATCAGGGAGGTATGAATCAGGGTTTACATCTGGATAATATACGATAACTTCCAATATTTTTGGATAAATCCAGATAAACCTACATTTTTGTGCTAACTTGTTTTCTAGTTTTGCAGGAATATCTAGGAAGAAGACTTTTATTTTTCTTTTATTTCAATTTAATGTAAATATCAGATATAAATATTTGGAATAAGAGTTACATTTTCTGCTTAGAATAGGGTGCATTGCATATAGTTTGCTTTTGCAATTTCAATATCTGATGTATAATTCATGCATTTTTCTAAATTCACTATGGTTGTCATGAATGACACGTGCACAAGCTCTTAGGGAGTTGACAAACTTGGTAGAATTTGTATCTATGGCCATAGTCAGAATACGAATGAAACCCAGATTTGTGATCTTTGTATTAGCCACATTCAGCCTACACTCTTAGGCTAACTTCAAAAATGCACTGCATTTCCCAAAAACTAAAAAGGATTTTTCCAATTCCGCAAAAGAAATATATTTCAAATTCATATTCATTCATTCAATTTGCATCATTTTCAAACTCATTTCCCAATTCCACTTCAGAGAAATTGATTTTCTCAAATTTTTCTAAGTCTTTCTCAGGAATTGACTTTCTCAAAACTCTGGGTTTTCAAATGAGATTCCAAGTATTTTCCAAGTTCAAATCATGATTTTCCAATGCTTTAACATTCTCAAATTTCAAAATCCCAAGTTTTCAGAAATCAATTTTCTCAAAATCCTTGAATTATTTCTGAAATTGGTTTCTCAGAATTCTCAAATCTCCTTCAGAAATTGATTTTCATTTCAAATCCAAATTCCAAAAATCAATTTTCTCAAAGATCCAATTTTCTTGAAAATTCATTTCCATTCAAAAGTCATTTTCCAATGGACTTCATGATTTTCCCAGAATTCTCAAATCCATTTTAGAAATCGATTTTCTCAGAAAAGAAGTCCAAATCTCAAAATTGATTTTCTCAAAGTCCAAGTTTTCCTGAGAATCCATTTTCCATTCAAAAGTCATTTTTGATGAAATTCATGATTTTTCCAGGAATTCTTTTTCCAAGCATATTTCAATTTTCCAAGCAAACATCATATTTCTCAAACTTGTATCCTTTCAAATATCCATAGCACATGCCCGATTCTCTGTGCATTTTAGGAAAATAGAGCATGATTCAGATAGCTGAACTTCGTTAAAGCACACATTTGATCCTTGGTTCAATTACCTCTGGTAAAGGTGCCAGGAACGGTTGAACCTCGTACCGACAGGTGGATCCCATTCCACAGAATTTTCCCATAAATTTTCAAAAAGCGGAGGTGAGTAATTTTCAAAACCAATTTTTAAAACTTTGGTCGAGTTTCTCTCTCTCGCAGAGGGAGGGAAAAAATTTGTGATGATAACAGTTGGATCCAAATACCATTAGTTAAAATCAAATCTAATATTTAAGTTAATGGTCCATATCCATTAATTAAATCCAAATAATAGCAACATGTATATATATATATATATATATATATATATATATATATATATATATATATATCTTAATTTATTCAATGAAATCAGTCAATTGCAATGAATTTTTATATTTTGCATACATATATGATAAACTAATCAATTGCATTTATGTATATATATATATATATCAATTTAATCAATGAAATTAATCAATTGTAAAGAATTTTTACCTATCCATGATCACCTAACCTTCTTCACTACTGTGACCTCTTCGTCGAAGCATGCACTTTCTCCTGTGCATACAAAGCAACATCAAACTTCTGAGTAGTGTTCACATCCGACCCAACCACATGACCCTCACTTAGATCTATTTCCTGAGGATGGTCTACATTAACCTCAACCCCTTGGTTAGATACTTCCTTCACCCTCTCACTACTACCACTACCACTACAGGTGGCCACATCTCTAGCCTCATTTTTTCGGGTATTGAGGTTAGCAATAACCTCATAGCCAACTAGTGGGTCACCCTCCCCCTCCTTAGATGCTTCCAGAATTAGAGACAAGATTGTGCCTACAAACTGCTTAACTTTTTTTGCACATTCTGTAGTAGATGCGAGCCACTTTGGAAATTGTAATTGTTCAATGTACAACAATTCAGGTTTTTTTCTAACTCACTACTTGAACGTAGTTGTATGTGATTATCGATGGTGATTTTTTTGTGAAAATCATCAGCCACCCACATTTTTGGAAATGGATGTGACTTCCTCTCTACCCACTTATGCACACTAAGTCATGCTTCCAAATTATTAGGATGACTTAGTTCATAGTTCTTCGTTGGCTTTTGTTGTTGTGCTTGAAATTTTTCAAATGACGTGGATGTGATCCCCTTTGACACAGTCTTCTTCTTATTGGCCAAATTGTATTAATAAACAGATTTAAGTTTTTCTATAATAACAATACAAGAAATATTATTGAGCATTGAAAAAAATAAACAACATATTTGTGTTTCAAAAGGCATTAAAAAAAAGTGAACATTGTTTCATTCAACCATTAAATAAAATGGAATGATGATTGATTCAACCATTAAACAAAAGAGCACACTATGCTTATCGAAAAAATATGTCGTTGATGGTTCAACAATGAAATGCCTCTGATAAATAGTTGCCAAAAATATTTGACAAAAATAGTTACTGAAAGAAAAGCAGGTTGGGAACCACTGTTGAGGATAAAAAACAAAACAAAAACCTAAATTATGCAAAAATAATCAGGTTGGGGACCATAACGGGTTTATATATGATTTAAGAAAATATTTTGCAATAAATAAGCAATATGTAAGATATTTGAGATATAAGATGAATTACAAATTGCGTCATGTGAGAACGTCTAGTATATATACGTATGATATTTATGAATTTAGTGGGTTTCACAAAATGCAAAAATAGTGTCATATATGCAAATAAGTAAGCTATTTGAGAATTTGGTGGTAAGTGGTAAGTGCAGGTTTACACATAAATTTATGCGATTTCGGGAATTATATGCAAAAAGTAAGCTATTTACGAAATTAGTGGTAATTGGTAAGTGGAGTTTCACAAATATATATATGCAAAATATGAAGTATATGTGAAAGAGTAGGATATTTGAGATTTTGGTGGTTTCAATTTCACTGAGATTTCATAAATAAATTTATGCAAGATAGTGAGGTCTAAATTCGCATAAAAAAACCTGCGATTCTGGATTTAAGTGGGTGTTGGACATATTTGATGAGCGATATAATTTTATCGCAAAAATACGTAAATTCACAGTTGTGAAGGGTAAAAGTGTCCTAACAATGTCAGATATTTGTGATTTTGGATATCGGAAAAGTATAAAAAATTGTTAGGTTTTTAAGAAATCACATCAAATTACCCGTACAGTAATTTTTTGTTGGATAAAAGGGTAGCTTAAGTGCAAATCTTCTGAGTGGGGCCTATGTTACGTTGTTGTAAGGCCTATGAAATGATGTCAGTTGATTGGCCATTGTCACATAGGTAGGCACTTAAGCAAGACATGGATCTCGTCCAATGCTATAAGACATTCAAACCTCCAATCCAATATTCATCCTTGTTAGGTATAACAATAGTTAAAAAGCTACTTTTTGGAATTATCTTGGGAAGCACAAAACATTACTCTTCTTTTTCATTTTCAAATGTTTATGTGAAACTCACATCCTCCAATATATATCGGAGTATCATTAATGTTAGTTAATTTGAGAAAAAATCAATTATTTTATTAAAAAGAAATATATAAAAGTTATTTTTAGGAAAAAGACTTTTATTTATATGTAATAAAAAGCCAAAGCATTGCTTATCGTTTTATAATGTCACTTGTCATGCACTTCTATTGTCACTTCTTATTTGTCATGCTTCACGCATTAGGGCTTTGATGCATCACAAATTAAGGACTTCCGAATACTCCTCACTTCAAGCTTCACTAGATGCTTGCTACACTCACTTTCTTATCTAATAACTAGTGGCTTATCCATACCTAATTAATTGCTTAATACTGTGTTTTCGAGTAAGAGATAGGTAGGTGGACACTAATTTATTTGTGAGCATGCACTCAAATTTTCACATTTTTTTAAGTTGACTGTGAAATTGTGTTCGATATGATTGAATTAACAGAGACCGACATTTGAATCATTCAATTCTGATACGTAAGAAGGATTTTTCTAAGGGTTGAAAATCGACTGTTCATAATTTTTTCTTTATAAATCACGTTTTAATTAAAAAAGACAAACCAATGGTTGATTCCTAGCAAATAAAACATGCTGAACACATCCATACGATCGAATCACCGAAAAACGATATCTAATATCGGTGCACAGGGCATGCATAGCACACCCACTCTTTTTTCATATTCTTGAATGAAGATAGACAAAATTTGAAGTCAAAGCAATAGAGTGTGTATGATAATCGAAGCAAGGTGACTATAAGTCCTTCATTCGTACGATGAATGGCGTCCAAAATACCATGAATGAACTATGGTCTCAGTCCTTCATTTTGCAAACTCTAGATACCGTGCGGTTCAGAAAAAAAAAATGTGGGATTTTACGGACATCTACGAGAGAGGTGCTGAGTCCGGCCATGGTGTATTTGGATGTCGTTCATCACGTGGCATTGAGGTGACAGTCAGTCGCTCTGAGCTGAAAGCGATAAACCATGGCATGTGCCTGACGCCTTTCAAGTTTCAACCACATTGGGGGCGTGGTGCTGGACTCGTCGCTATTGTTGTTTGACGGACAAAGATGGCTGTCGCATCGTGGTGCAAATCCACCGCTAACAGTAGGTGAGAAAGGAGATCTCACTATCTTTGCTGTCTTTGCGCGGCGAGTGCGCCACTGGGTCGTTTCACACCTTAATTTAGACGCAGAAATGTGGGAAGTCATGTGGTGTAGGGCGTCTAACATGTTGAAAATAGTTGGACACGGGATCCTTGCTCTAAACGGTGGGAAGTGTTCTGTAACATCAACTTTACACTCTCCACAGGTGGGCATCACCTGTCACCGTTCCTTGACTACTGATGAGCGGTTTTCTCATTTACTACCAAGAGGGTGCTCGGGGTCGAGAGAAAGTTGGCACCGATATCACGCTATGGCGTTGCTGTTGTGCCTTGTCCTGCCCATCTTAGTGATCTCAGTTACCAGAACTGGTAACTGGTACTGGATGCCGTTCATCGATGTGATGAATGAACGGCAGCCAAAAACTCATCAAGTTTGTTTTTGTTTTAGCTATTCATTTTTTGTGTGGCAGATACCGCTCATCGAAAACTTGAATGGCTCTCAAAAAATTTATGAAACCCATCTAAGAAATAACTTGTGCGTTCCTGTGGGCATAGATTTAGTTTTTAAGGTTTAGGTAAGCTTGAGTTAGGTTTGCTAAAGTTAAATGTCAAGGTTATTAAATAGATTCGGGTATTGTTTTGGCAGAATTCAAAAGAAAATTGGGTTCTCCTAAAATACAACACAATAAATGCTGAAAAAATAAGAAATGACTTATAACAAGTCAAGGAAGCTTGGGTTAAAATTTTAAGTTCAAGAGATTTGAGGTTGTAGAGATAAAATTCTAGAAAATTCTGGGTTTGGTTAAGAATGGGATTAAGTTTAGTTTGCGACATACCCTCAGGAGCTGAATAATTTCTCTCAAAGTAAAAATTTAAAAATCACATAAAATATGATTAGGCTAGGGATAGGTTAAAGAGGGTCGGGGTAAAATTTGAGAGTATGGGTTGGTCTAGTTTAGGAATTAAAATTCGATAAATTCAGGACACGAGTTTGGATCAAGTCTATTTATGGATAAGGTTTTGGGAAAAACATGTTTCAGTGTCTAAAGAATTAAAATTCGAGATTTGATGGGCTGGTTAAGGAGTGTCTAAAGTTAATTTTACAGGTTTAGGTACATTAACCCTACATAAATAAACCTAATTCTAAACTTAGGTAAAACCTTACCCAAGTCATTAAAATAGGGTTCAACACTCAAGACCCACCTTGCCTTACCAAGGCCCATTAAGGAGAGGCCACATGAGTTATAAGGAGAGGCTTTAATGGCTTTGAGGGGATCCTAGAGGGTGGGGCCCACAAGCTTTCTATAGGGGGCATCCCATGTGGGTCCCACTTACAATCAATGCTCCCCAAAGAGGGGCACTCAAGGGTGAGTCCCACATGCTGATGTGGTTGCTGGATAAGGTGGCTGTATGGCGATACTTGGCAAGGGTCCTTCTTTGGCTGAGGTTGCTTGAAACACTTGGAGTAATGGATCCGATTTGGCCATTAGGGGATTTGTGTGATTTTTGTAGACCCTAGTTGCTGGATCGGGTTCTAAGTCTGCAGAAATTGGGACCACATCATCCACTCTCTCTTGAGAATTGCCTAGTATGACGACTCCAAATTCACTTCCAAAAATACATGATTTTTTTTTTAAAGAAATGAATTGACTTCAAGACTAATCTGTGGTCCTGCTCCAACCATACCAAGCACTAGACAACCCACCTGAGCACAAGCGCAAGCGTATCTTAGCCTTATAGTACTAGGTTCAGTACAAAACTACCAAAGATAAAAACCTTGTTGTTAAAAACAAAAATACAACTTTTTAATTCAATATGAAAATCATCCTATGAATCTGGGGTCCATCACAGATTAACATCTAACACACCAACCATACATTTCAACCTATAATTTAAAATGAAATGATTCAAAACATAATTAACTTAACAAACTTTATGTTTATAAGTTTAAAATTCAATCCATTCCAAATGTTTAGAACCCAACCACTAATTCATAAACATCACCACTCTTAGTAAATTAGTTCCGCCATCACATTGCTCAATTAAGCCTGAGCCTTATCACCTGAAAATATTAAATAACGGGTGAGAACTCACAGTTCTTGCATAAAATCTCACATTACCCAATAGTAAAGCGTAAAGCATAATTCACCCAAACATATATTTCAGAAAATAGTTAAGCTTACATAACAATTTAGATATGACATATGTAACGTCTCAAAATTTTAACCCAAAAAATATGGATTTTTTATATATATGCAATTTGATACGAGATCTTTTTACTGAATTAAACTCTACGAAGTCAGCCTATGCAAACACCAACATTTAATATTCTCTTAGAACAAGATTCGAGAGAAGACGTCCATTGTACAAAATCCTTTTTCAAATAATTTAAAAATCACAACAAAAATTATTTGTTAAAATCAGTTAAACAAATTCTGTGAGTTACATATCGTGCAATCATCACAACTGAATTAAAATGCGAATAATATTCATTATTAAAATTTAATTCAATAACAATGATTTAAAATCATATCGGAGTCTCTCAAGTCCCACATAAATAAAAATTGTCTTTCCATAATAATCTCTGAGAAAGGAAAAGACTGGATCTCGAAACTGTTGCAACATCTTTTCATCGCAAGGCTCTTTAATCAGTACCTACATATTATAATTGAGATCAAACTCATCGAGTCTCAGTATAAAATATTAAAGCACCAAAATATTTGAACCGAACAACATATACATGAGGCATACATTCAATTACAACCATATAACAATTGAGCAATTATCAAAATACGATCTAAATTTGGAAACACTAAAGTAGTTATTTGTTTAAGACATGATTTGAAGTATAAGTGTATGCCATAAATTGATACAGAAGAAAATATCATAACTATGCATGGGCAATTAAATAATGTATATACTTACCAATATGAACCAAACATTTCTTTCATGCACGAGTGACTTTAACATCTTTTGTTTATATATTTTTTTTAAGTGATGCATTAATGCTTAAACTAATGCATAATCAATTATTGTTTTGATATTCAATATATGTGGGTACTAACATAGATTCATACTTGGATCAGGGCAACATCGCATGAGAGGGTATATTCAAATAATTTGTGGCTTAACCTTGGTCGTGCACCATTCACCAGTCCTAGGTGAGGGACGATCATCGTCGAGCTAGAGCTCCCAATACCTCTATCCTGATATATCAGACTTTACTAATGAGTTACATACCTACCACCCCACGGCTATAGTGGAGGTCAATTCGCCTATGATGTCTTCCTTGCAATACTCAATGTCTTTCCCCTCCTCTTCGATGGTGGTTATAAAGGGGAGGGCCGTTACAACATTTTTCAAAAGCAATCCCTTAAACTTTTAAAAGTTTTCAAAGAGAGGGTTTTAGTTACCTAGATTTTCAAAAGGGGGCAAAATTACTTTCTAAAATCACCTCTTTTATATTTTTGAAAGAAAAACCTAAAAATATAAGAAAGGGGATCCAGATGAAGTTTTTAAGAGATTTTATAAAATATTTGCTTTGAAATTTGAGGGTTTTCATAAGGAGGGTTTTGTGAAATAGCAGAATTAATTTTAAAAATTGAGTTTCAAAATGGATCTGGATCCGAGCTTTTGAGTAAATATCGAGTTTGAATCTCGAACTAAAGAAGTATGAGAGGAATAGATCCAAATGGAGATTGGAGTATAAGAGGAATAAATCCAAATGGAGATTGGATCTGGATGAAATACCTGAGCCAATACAGAAAATTAATTTTGGATTTTTAGATTTTGAATTAAAAATAAAAGATCTGAGCTCAGAATTGGATTTAGATATCTGATCTGGATATGAGGTTGGATCAAGTACAAGAAATGAAATTGGATTTTGGATCTTCAATAAGGAAGTGAATCCGAGAAATGATTAGGAATTGACTCAATTGCCCTTCTGAATAACTCATAAGGTGGGATCTAGGGGCAAAAAGAGAAATTTTAAAATTTTAAAAAATTTGGGGTGTTCACAGATGCCCCTCTTTGCTGCTAAGCTGGTTGAAAGCTGAGCTCAGTAGCAAAGAAAATGCACCAACTTTTAAAACAAAAAAATACTCTAGTCAGAAAATCTGAACTGAGTGTGGAAGAATTGATTGTGAAAATGATTCTAATAAAGAAGATGAGGAAATCAAGATGGGACTTTTGGATGAAGGTCCCAAAATTATGAAAAAGGAGATTTTGAAGTGGTCTCATGGATGAGATGAAAATAAGTTTTTTTTTAAAAAGACTCAAGTTTAGCCCTTAACCTGGATGAGACGACAAATACCTCATGGAATGAGGCTACAGAAACGCATAAGAAATGGGATTTCCTAAAGCTTTGGAAAAGAAATTGATTGGGGCGTCCTTTGACTGAGATTGAATAGCTTTTTTGAAAGATGGCCTTTCGAAAATGATTCAGATTTAGCCCTTATCTTGAAGGGGTAAAAAAAATGAGATCCTTGGAAGAAGAAACCGTGACGGAACCTTCGGATCTTGCACAATAAATCCGAGAGGGGTCTGCAAAAGGAAGAAAATGGGTTTCCCTAAAGCTTTGAAAACGGATTGATCTTGGACGTCTCATTGCTGAGGCTAAAAAAAAAATCAGGTTTAACCCTTATCCTGAACGGGAATGAAATACTTCATCAGAATGAGGCACAGGTACAATCCTTAACCTGAACGGATATGAAAATATGGAATCCTCGAATAAAGAAACCATGATGGGACTTCCAGATTTTGCACAAAGAATCCGAAAGGTGGGTGCAAAAGGTAATGAAATGGATTTGTAGGAGGCAATCTTGGAAGATGAATAAGGCAATTTCTTTCGAAGAAGTATAAGGTGAATTTTCATTAATGCAAACTATGAATAAGACAATCCTTTTGAAGAGGAGCAGGGTGATTCTTTCGGTCAAAGCGAAGGACGAATAATAGCAATTCTTTCAGAAAGAGAGCAAGGCGATTCTTTTGGTCAGAGTGAAATATGAATAAGGCGATCCTTTCAGAGAGGAGCATGGTAAATCTTTCAGTCAAAAAGAAAGATGAATAAGGCAATCCTTTCAGAGAGAAGCATGGTGAATTTTTCAATCATAATGAAAGATGAATAGGGCAATGCAAGGTAATTCTTTCGACAACGTGAAAGACGAACAAGGAAATGTGAGGCAATTTTTTCAACAATGCAAAAGACGAATAAGGCAATTCTTTCGACAATACAAAAGACGAATAAGGCAATTCTTTCGATAATGCAAAAGACAAACAAGGTAATACGAGGCAATTCTTTCGACAACGCGAAAGATGAATAAGGCAATATGAGGCAATTCTTTTGACAACGAGAAAGATGAATAAGGCAATGTGAGGAAATTCTTTCGACAACGCGAAAGACGAATAAGGCAATATGAGGCAATTCTTTCGACAATGCGAAAGACGAATAAGGCAATTCTTTCGACAATGTGAAAGATGAATAAGACAATATGAGACAATTCTTTTGACAATGCAAAAGACGAATAAGGCAATTCTTTCGTCAAAGCGAAAGATGAATAAGGCAATATGAGGTTGTAAAACCCATAATTTTTAAGGACTATTAATAAATAAAGAACTCATTTTTTTATCTCCAAATTAGAAATGTGTTTCTAGCTTTTGAATTTCATTTATTTATTTATTATATATTCATTTGTTCATTCAAGCCAATCAGGGTATAATTTGTATTTATAGAACTATTTTAGGCTATAAATCACTATATATATTATATTTAAATCTATTTTTGATGGAGTTTGTAAATTATTGGAGTGTATTTGTGTGTTATTTGGCTCTTTATAATGATTTATAGGGTAATTTGCTATTTTTGGCTAATCTTGTTATAATTGGCATTTTTTGAGTTTTTGGCATTTACGATCGCACACGAAGGGTTCATTGTATTGCTTGGGTAGAGGTCTTTGCGGACTTTGAAACTCCTCAGTCTTTTGAGTTTTGATTCATTATTCTTCACATTATTAAGGTAAGATACCTTAACTGAACTTATAGAGAGCATGTTTAGGCACTAATTATGTAAGCATGATGTTGCACTGAATATCTAAATGAATTGCAAATACAAGTTATGCTCACACACTTCACTTAGTTGTGAATATCTAGGACTCTTGTGATTGTACTTCGAAGATCATGCTTGTCATGATTGTAGTTAGCAGAATATGGAGTGTGTTTGCTACAGGTACACCTGTGTGTGAGTTTGAATGCCTGTGCACTTATGAATGTACAAATATGTACGCAATGTGTGTCATCATACTTTTGTTTGCGCATACTATGTTGCTTTGTGTGTTTGTATGAATTTGATACATGGTGCACATATAACTACTATGGAAGTGTATAAGTCGTGTTCGATGCATACTGTGAATGTTATATATATTGTCTTGTCATATGATGGACTCATTTATTCTTGTATAGAAGAATGCATGTGAATGTTATAAATTGTTTTGAACTTGTATGTCTTGTTTGCTTGAGAAATATATGTGTATGATGTACGGTAGGATGGTCAATGAGATTTTGACCAACCCTTACACAATTATATCTAAGGTGATATATCAATTCATGTGGTGAAAAACGTATATGACTTTTATTGTGTGTGTAAATCTCGAACTACGTAGGAGTTATAAATGTTGATGTTTAGTTGCTTCGTATTATGAAATGTGCATGTTCATGTATGCATGTATAGAACTCATGTTTTGTTTACGCATGCTTCGAGGTTCAATTTACGAAGTGCAATGTTCTTTGTGGTGATGATATGATGCGTAGGATAATATGTTTATGTATGATATGATTTAAATGCCACGTGAAATGAAATCATGAATGCATGCGATAAATGTTTAGGTTCAATAGTAAGCTTTGGTTCATGAAGCCTTATTGGTTAAATGTGTGATTTTATAATTTTAATGTCATATAAAGTGATGTATGATGTGATACTTTGATTGTATATATGCTTATGCCCGTGTTGATGGCTATCGACCCTGAGAGTGGTCAATTGTATTGATGCATATATCACAATAATTTTCACTTGATATGGTACCCGTTAAGGAACTGTTCCTAAAGGATTCTCTGTGAGGGTGTGCATGACCAGATCAGGTAATCCGGCTAGAGCGGTAAGTCTCTGTGAAGAAGTGCATTCTTCAAGAGCAGGTAGCCCGCGAAGACAGTATATTCCTGTGAGAAAGTGCATTGTCCAAGACCAGGCAGACCATCCGTCTAGGGCGGTAACTCCTTGTGAGGTTGTATATTTCCCAGACCAGGTGATCCGACATGAATTTTGTAAATCTTTATTATGAATAAATGAAATATTATGATAAATTGTGATGATCTTATGAGTTAATTAAGATAGCCAGTTATGAATCTATAGATTTGGCTTTTCAATTATAGCAAGATTATATATTGAACTCAGATATGATAATCAAATCCTTATTGATTTTAGATCTTGATATGAGGTTATGATTGTGACGCTTATGTTAGCGTATAGGTGAATGACACATCATGCCTATAAATGACTAGTTTTGACTTATTAGGTGAATGATATATCACGCCTACATAGTTTCATTGCAAATGATTGCATTATGATTGTCTGAGTAAATATATCACACCTATGTATCATGATTGATGTGTATCATGAATATCTAACTAAATTACTTATAAGGTATGTGCGTGTGTTTCACGTTGGAATAGTCAAATGTGATTTGACTTATTGTTTATAAGAATTATGAATGTATATGAAAATGATTCAATGATCTGAATATCTTAGATGCATATATATATATATATATATATATTTATGCGATGACTTGTATGACTTGAATGCATATATATTATACTTTATTATGTGAGTTAAGGTTGAATAGAATATCAAGTGATGAAATGCTTTTAAATGCTTTATGTTCGAATGCTTGAAATGAATGACTCATAGGACGTTGTTCCCTTGTCTATCACTTGACGATGGATGAATAATATATTTTTACCTTTAAATGCTTGATATGTTTTCTTTAAGTTTGAGTTTGGGTTATTTTACCAGACTTTAGCGAGTCTGACCCCGTTTTATGGAGAACATGTAATGCGGGTAAGTATGATGAGTAGTTAGAGCGAAAGGCTGGTCGAGCTGCATACTTCAGGGTCCACTCTTACCTTGCGATCTTGGTATTCATGATCTTTTCATTTTAAGTGCTTGGTCATATAGAGACTGAATTATTCTTTTCATACTCTGATTTGAAATGAAATTAAAACTCTTCATATTTCAATCTTATATTGTACGTGGTTTGAAATATGTATATCCCATACATTTTGATTTGATTGTTATCTTTAGTGTAACCGCGCCCAAAGTCTTAACCGTTTTTAAAAATCATTTATGCATTATAAGATCTGATTTATTTATACTTATCAAAAAAAATTTGGTCTCAAAATTTTAATATTGAAACTATAATTAAGGTTAAATTTTTGGGGCGTTATAAATAGTATCAAAGCAGTTTGGTAACAGTGGCCACGAGATGCGAGTAAGACGACCGTCGCAAGTAAAGTATTTGTTTCTAAATCCTGTAGATGCACATATATGAAAGGTGCCAATATTAAATGTGAAAGACCTGTATGATTTGTAATGCTTGAAATGTTGTTGATGTTAACTTAAAAATATGCCTAAGACTCATATTTATTTTGTGATCTTTTCTTCGCCAAATAGTATGGGTAAGAAGGGTCAATGACCTGATGAATACTCCCACCTATTTAAATGATTGTATAAATTTTGAGGACGAAATTTCTTTTAAGGAGGGTAGGATGTAAAACTCATAATTTTTAAGGATTATTAATAAATAAAGAACTCATTTTTTGTATCTCTAAATTAGAAATGTGTTTCTAGCTTTTGAATTTCATTTATTTATTTATTACATATTCATTTATTCATTCAAGCCAATCAGAGTATAATTTGTATTTATAGAACTATTTTGGGCTATAAATCACTATTTATATATATATATACATTATATTTAAATATATTTTTGATGGAGTTTATAAATTATTGGAGTGTATTTGTGTGTCATTTGGCTCTTAGTAATGATTGATAGGGCAATTTGCTATTTTTGGATAATCTGGTTATAATTAGCATTTTTTGAGTTTTTGGCATTTGCGATCGCACACGAAGGGTTCGTTGTATTGCTTGGGTAGAGGTCTTTGCGGACTTTGAAACTCCTCGGTCTTTTGAGTTTCGATTCATTGTGCTTCACATTATTAAGGTAAGATACCTTAACTGAACTTATAGAGAGCATGTTTAGGCACTAATTGTGTAAGCATGATGTTGCACTGAATATCTAAATGAATTGCAAATACAAGTTATGCTCACACACTTCACTTAGTTGTGGATATCTAGAACTCTTGTGATTGTAGTTCAGAAATCATGCTTGTCATGATTGTAATTAGCAGAATATGGAGTGTGTTTGCTGCAGGTACACCTGTGTGTGGGTTTGAATGCATGTGCACTTATGAATGTATAATATGTACGCAATGTGTGTCATCATACTTTGGTTTGCGTATACTATGTTGCTTTGTGTATTTGTATGAATTTGATACATGGTGTACATATAACTCTATGGATATGTATAAGTCGTGTTCGATGCATACTGTTAACATTATATATATTGTCTTGTCATATGATGAATGATGATGCATGAAATGCACATCATGTAAACAAGTTTTTCATGCGTTTTGTATCAAGTTTAAGGTTTTAAACCCATGTTTAGATGTGTTTTGATAGTAAGGGGCTATGGTTCGAATTTCAGAAAAATCGGAGTTAAAATGAGAGTTATGGCTATTTCAGTGTTTGGGCACGGATTTCGAGGTGGATCGGATCCATATCCGACCCAATTAGGTCAATTGGACCTTGGATCAACTCTTAGAAAGCCCAAAACCCAACCCACACACCTATCCATACTCATTTCAAAAAGTTTTTCTAAAAACCCCCCAGAAAGTGGCGCCTAGCAATATTTTATTTTTTAACACTCTTTCTGAAAAATGTCAAAACTATAAATAGTTTTTTTTCAAGAACCCTAGGCGTCTTTGGCTGTGTTTGGACGCCCCCTACAGTGACTCTACAGCAGCAGCTCCTTCCTCTCCATCTTCCCCAAGTGTTGGCCATTGAAGATCGACCTATGCTTGATTTTCAAGCATATTTTCAAGCTTTCTTTGGTTTCTTTTCCTTTCTTTCTTATTCCTTGCTGTCTTTTCACCATTTTTCTGTACTTTTGCAGGTGTATCAGAGGTGGAGACCATTAACCTTGGGCGGGAGTGCGCAACACACCACCAAGGTGAGCCGGCCCTACCTCCATCCGGCTTTCTACACCCTCCGATCGCGAATCGGCTCACATGCCATCATCGGTGGATCTCCAACGTGTAGCAGCTGCAATAGGTGCCGTTTTGGTGAAGTACAGCATCCTTTAACTGTAGAAGACGTCTACATCCAGCCACGGTCCGCTCTTCTTCACCCCCCCGGTCGTCGGATCTTCCAAAAGGTAGGTCTTCTTCTTCCTTCTCTTCTAGATAAAACCGATTTGTGTGTGTGGTTTTTGTTTTGTTATTTTCTGTATGTTTCTTGTTTTTCTTTTTATTTCAACCTTAGAATAGCATGCGTGCACAGACCAGCACGTTAGATTAGGTTTTCTTTCATTGGTTGTGTATTCGATTTGTGTTTTTCCATCGTTTTTATCTAAAACGTGCAAATCGGCAAGAGGCTTTTCTAGTCGATTTGGGTTTTTGTTTCCAGCGTGTTATAGGTGTTTTCTTTTTAGAAAATCTCAGACACAAATTTCATTTTAGTTTATTCTAAGTCGTGGGTTGTGCATGTGGTTCGTTTTGATTTTATTTTTGAAAAAAGAAAAAAAAATCGGCTAGGGATATTCTAGCCGATCTTTATATTTTTGTTAAAAGGGGGTTTAGAGTGGTAAGTTGTGTTGCTTGCTGTGTGTTTAGTGTGTTAACAGTAGCAGAAATTGGTGTTAGTCGTTCCATTGTTTTAGGATTGATTTACTTAATTGTTTTAATCATTTTTCGTTTTGGTGTTTGAGTGTATTATTGAAAATTATAAAAATCAAGTTTTCTTTAATTTTTTTTTATGATTTTAAGTCCAGCATAGTGATGTTATTGTTAGCCTTTGTGTAATTAGGAGTCATTTTTAATATTTTCTAACTTAGTTTTATCAAAATAGTAGTTACTTGGTTTTATTGCTTTTCGTTAGTTTATAATTTTATATATTTTTTTTTATTTTTTTTATTTTCGTGTAGTTCTTCTTCTT
Organism: Nuphar pumila; assembly: GCF_984573655.1. NCBI lineage: Eukaryota > Viridiplantae > Streptophyta > Magnoliopsida > Nymphaeales > Nymphaeaceae > Nuphar > Nuphar pumila. Next base: position 73,673,266 of record NC_143250.1, on the reverse strand, counting down.
CCCCGAGGTGGGCGGCAGCCATTAGAGCTCTCCTTGAGCTCTTGGTCGATTTTTAGAAAGTCTTAATGGTCATTAGTTGAGTTAGGAAGGTGTCTAGGTTCAATGTATTAGGGTTTATTGTTTTGGCCGTTTTTAGGGTTGCATTTAGGTAAGTTTTGGAATTCGGTTAGCATTAACTCCTATGAAATCGATTTTCCATTTAAGTTCTTTTGTTCCCTAGGTATAATTAAGTCTATTAGTTTAGAAAGTAGCATCCATTGAAGTTGGCGATTTTTGGAGAAGGGAGGTAATTAAAGTAATTGAAAATTGGAAAGCTTTTGGAAAAAGAATATTCTTCAAAAATCGTGTGAGGCATTTAAGGAAAATTTGAATTTTGAATGTGTATTAAAGAAGGAGTTACTCCTTAACTTTGGAAAGTGTTTTGCAATTAAACCAAAATTCCAATCTAGGTTACACGATTTCCATAGAGCATTAAAAGCATTTTAATTCCATCTTGAAAAGCAAAAATCGTGGATCTCTAGATTGGCCTTTTCAGATTTCCAAAAAGGCATTAAAGGCAATTAAGGAGTGTAACTCCCTCTTTAAATGGGGCGATTTTTGAGAATCCAAAGCATTTCAAAGTTTGAACATTGGTAATTATTACATTCCTTTTTCAACCTCCTCCATTAAAATCGTGAACTTTGGATTAATTGTAGCTTAATTAGGAGGTTACTACTTTAGTCTAGACCTAACCTAGTCAAACCGAGCCTAGGTCAAGTCAACCCCTAGTCTACACCCCCTTTGAGCCTAGTCAAAACCTAGCCTAGCCCAAGTCAAAGCCTAAACCGCATTTAGGTCGAGTCTAAGACCAAAGCCCAACCTTAGTCAAGCTTAGTGGAGTCAACCCTAACCTAAGTTAGGTCAACCTAGTCTACCTAACCTATCTAAGTCAAACCTAGTTGATTCCACTTAGTTCAAGCCTACCTAAACCGAGTTCATCCTAGTCTTGCTAGACCTAAATCCAAAACCCAACCTTGGTCAAACCTAGTCAAAGACCTAACTCGGGTAAAAACTTAGTCTAAACCTAGTGAGTCAAACCGAGCTTACCTTAGCCCATTCGAGCCTAGTCGAACCTAAGTTGAGTCCAACTTAGTTGAGTCTAAGTCAACCCGAATCTAGTTGACTAAGTCTATCCTAAACCAAGTTCAAACCCTAGCCTAGCCTAAGTCCAAGTCAAGACCAATCCGAGATCGAGTCAACCTTAGCTCGAACCTATCTCTTTCAACCTAGTCAAATCGAGCCTACCTAATCCCATCCGAGTGCATCCAAACCCAAACTGAACCTACTCAAGTCGAAACCGATCCTAGTCGAGTCAACCAAGTGAAACCTAACCTTAGCCTTCGTTCTTTAGTTAAGTAAGTCATTTCTTATTATTTCTTTTGATTTCTATATTAATTAGTTTATTTATCTAATTTAGTTTTAGTGTAGAAGTGTGTGTACGTATAGCGTATTTATTTAGTATGTATGAAATGTGTTTCATTGTGGTTTGAATGATAGTTAGATATTAGTTAACTTAGTAGTTAGATTGTATTTTATTATTGAGCATAGTTGCATTTCCATTGTTAGTTAACTTCGTTCTAGTCATAAACTGCTTGTAGTGTTTTGTTCGTCGTGCATTTAGTGTTTTCCTAATATTCATCTGCATATACATTGTTATACAGTGTCATTTAGATTGCATTAGGTGTAGATTACATTTGATAGGGGGTAAATAGGTTCATAAAGTGAATAGTGCACTCAAATAAAAACCAGATTTTTGCCCTGTCGCAACAGAATTATTTTCTGAGCAAAAATTCTGTGTTTTCCAAATTTTTTTCTTCTATTCACTTTATTAACGTGTTATTTAACTGCAGACCAAATTTCAGTTCATTCGGAGTTGATTTGGTCTGATTTTTAAGCGTTTTGTGAAAACTGCTTTTTCTGGATTTTAAATTACAGGACTGACGATATCCTGATTTTTCCCAGATTTGAAACGCTTATATCTGGAGTTCCAGATACTGTTTTTCAATTCTGTAAAAACTGTCTATTTGTTTAATCTGTAAGTTACAGAACAGAACAAATTTTGGGAAAATCGGACCTCGTTTGCCCTGTCAAATAGTGGTTTTCCGATAACCTGTCAGATTGCTAGTTTACACTAGTTAGGGGCAGTTTCGTAATTTTCTTAATTTCGGCATTTTAGGTTTGTTTTCAGTAGTTTCTGTATTTTAGAAGTTGCATAATCATCATACAGCATTAGTAGAAGTAATTTGGTTAATTTTAGAATTAATTTAGTATTTTATTTAATTTTTGTTTGATAAGTAGCATTTGTTTATTATTTTCGTAGAATTAGATATAGTTTTAGTTGTTGTTTGCATAATTAAAATAGAAAACTAACTTTGTACTTTTCTGCATTTTTAGGTTGAAAAGCATATTTAGTTTCCAGGGTTATTATACAAGTGAGAAGATTCTCTAAATGGCGAAAAGACAGAAATATCCTTGGTGTGGAGCAGAAGACTGAATGCTTGTTTAGTGTTCTTTTAGTGCTTAATTGTAGTTGTATTCACTTTATAATTGTAGATTGCCATTTGATATTAATAAATTAAATTTTCTAGAATTGTAGTTATTAATTCCTGTTCCCTGAGGATCGACCCGTACTTACCACTTTGTGGAAAGTCGGTTTTTATATTTTTGGTTGACGATTTTCCAAAGTTTTATTGAAAATAATTGTTTTAAAAAAGATCATTCCAAAATATCAACCAAATTTTGGCGCCGTTGCCGGGGAACGGCGAATTAATTACTTTATTTCTTAGAGTTTAATTTATTATAATTTTGTTTTAGTTAGTTAATTAGTTGTTTTCTTTTTAGTTAGTAGGATTAGTAAGTGAATATAGGATTAACATAGTTAGTAAATATAGGATTCACATATTGTTCTTTTTAGGATTCACTTAATTATCATTCTGCAAGGAGCGATTAGACAGGTGGGTTTTAGAAAAACATAGTTTGTGATTTCCTGTATTTATTTGTTTTAGCATTTTAGAATAGTTTACTTTGTTATTTAATTATTTAGTATAGAATTCTGACATAGCTATATAGCATATTTGTTTGTTTTTAGTTACTGTTATTTGCTTATTTACATTTTAGTATCTGTGCTAGTTTAATTTTTTTTTGTTAGGTCGTTTGCTTACATCTGGTCTTAGTACCAGTGTATGCAGGGTCGACGAGGTCTAGGAACCCCATTACACCCATTTGTTGACAAACCAGAGAGAATTTTACATTCTCATCGAAGTTCGGCAACAATGGCTGACATGGATCCTCCACCTCCACCCCCAGTTCTTTCACGCCCTCTGCGGGAATACTTCATTCCCACAGACTATGTTCAGGCATCCTGCATTCGGAGACCCGATGTAGGAGCGCCACATTATGAGATTAAGGCCAGCATTATTCAAATGCTTCCATCCTTTTATGGCCTTAGTCATGAGGATCCCTACCGACACTTAGATGAATTCCTCGAAATCTGTTCTACTGTTAAGATACAGAATTTCGATGATGATGCGTTGAGGTTGACTCTATTCCCTTTTTCATTGAAGGACAAAGCCAAGTATTGGCTAAAGTCCTTAGATTCTGTAGAAATAGAGTCCTGGGATCAGTTGCAACAGGAGTTTCTTCGGAAATACTTTCCCATTGGTCGCACGAACCAATATCGTAGAGCCATCACTAGCTTTTCAGAGCTAGATGGTGAGCGCTTTCATGAGACCTGGGAGAGAATGAAGGATCTCCTCAGGAAATGCCCCCATCATCAGGTGCCGAAATGGCAACTGGTGCAGAGTTTCTATGATGGATTGTCTGACAAGAATCGTCAGATGATCGACTCTTCATGCGGTGGGACATTCATGCTGAAGAGCGAGAACGAAGCATGGAGGCTATTTGATACATTGGCCGAGAATTCACTCCACCATGCTTCGAGCTCTCATTCTGATAGAGCCACACCCAGCATTCAGAAGAAAGCTGGCGTTCTTGAGATTGGTCCATCTACTGCACTATAGTGTAAAGTAGACATGATTGCTCAGAAGCTGGACCAGTTTCTCTCAGGACCATCCACTACACAGCAGGTGTGTACTCTTTGTGCCAGTCCGGCACACGAGATCACTGAGTGCCCTTCAGCAACTCAGTACCCTGAATTTGTTCAAGAACAAGTTCAGGCAGCTCAGGGTTACGTCAGACCGCCAAATAACCCATTTTCATCGACATATAATCCGGGTTGGCGTAACCATCCCAATTTTTCATGGAAGAATCCACAGTCTTCTATACAGATGCCTTCTTCCTCTCAGCCAGTTCGGCAGCCATCTTTTACTCAGCCATTTCAAAGACCGAACTATGCTCAGTCTTCTCCTTCTTCAGTTCCTTCCCCGATTCAGCAGGAGTCTGCCCCGCAGACATCTTTTGAGGAGAGACTTCTCCAGGCATTCCAAGAGGTGAAAACCTCTAATCAGAACGCCTTCGAGAAGTGTAGCCAGATTTTGAGCTCACATACGCAGTCCATTGCGAAGTTAGAGTCGCAAATGGGACAGTTAGCTGAGGCTATTAGTAGGAGACCCGAGGGTACATTGCCGAGTCAGGCTGTCATGAACCCGAAGGGTAAGGACCAGATGACTGGAGGCCTATTTCATACTGAGACACAGCAGCAGGCTAAATCAGTTATGGCCTTGAGGAGTGGACGTAAGTATCACGTTGAGAGTAGAGAGAGGATAGGAGTGAGCCTTCTCGCAAAGAGGAGGAGCCAACAGAGTATATTCCCCCACCACCCTATCCCAAAGCATTAGAGTCTCCTGGTTATAGAGGGAAGCAAGGTGCGAAGATCCAGGACATGCTTGATATCTTCAAGCATGTGCAGATCAACCTACCTTTGCTCGATGCTATTCAGCAGGTGCCGGCTTATGCCAAATTCCTGAAGGAGCTATGTACGCAAAAGAGGAAATCCAGAGAGCGAGTTCCTAACAGGGTCCATCTGACTAAGCAGGTGAGTTCAGTACTTCAGCATCAGACACCACCCAAGCTCAAGGACCCTGGAGCACCTATCATTGCTTGTACTATAGGGAACATCCGGATAGAACGCGCATTGCTCGATCTTGGAGCAAGCGTGAACATTCTGCCCGGATATTTCTTTGATTCTTTCGGGTTAGGGGAGATGAGATCGACTCCGATTACACTTCAACTGGTAGATCGTTCCGTCAAGGTACCAAGAGGTGTCTTGGAGGATGTGCTAGTTAAAGTGGATGACTTTTATTTTCCAGTCGATTTCATTATCCTTGATATGGAAGGAGTAGATAGCCAGCACCAGACTCCGATTATTTTAGGCAGACCATTCTTGGCGACTGCCAATGCGTGCATCAATTGTAGAACTGGAGCCATGGATCTCTCATTTGGCAATAGGAAGGTAAAGCTGAATATTTTCAATGCCGCGATGGGACCAGCAGGAGACATGGACTGCTTTCATGTAGACATTGCACAAGAGTTAGTGGAGGAGCAGCCTGAGTTGTACATTACTGAGGATTCTTTAAATTTGTACCATATAGAGAAGAATAGCGGTTTAGATAGTGTAGATGTGTCTAGAGTGTCGTCGGAGAGACCACCTTGGGGAGCAGTCAGGGAACCTCTTCCACCACTTGCGGAGACCCCCGCCAAATCGTCGATCGAGTCGCCTCCGAAACTTGAGTTGAAACCCTTACCGGATTCACTCAAGTATGCATACCTCGAAGATGATGAGACTCTGCCTGTGATCATCTCGTCCTTGCTCACTGAGGAACAGGAACAGAGATTGCTGACTATTCTTCGAGAGCACAAGGCAGCGATTGGATGGGGAGTAGCGGATCTAAAGGGGATTGATCCTTCATTCTGCATGCATAGGATCCATTGTAATGAGGAAATCAAGCCATTTAGGGATATGCAGAGAAGGCTAAATCCCAACATGAAGGAAGTGGTGAAGAAAGAGGTGGTGAAGTGGTTGGATGCCGGAATCATTTACCCTATTTCTGATAGTCAGTGGGTCAGTCCGATTCAAGTTGTGCCGAAGAAGTCAGGACTCACTGTGGTTGAGAATGAGAAGGGTGAGAGAATTCCGATGAGGACCACTACAGGATGGCGAGTCTGCATCGATTATAGGAAGTTGAATGTGGCAACTAGGAAAGATCATTTCCCATTGCCATTCATTGATCAGATCTTAGAGCGACTCGCAGGACAGAGCTACTACTGCTTTCTAGACGGATATTCAGGATACAATCAGGTAGCTGTCCATCCTGACGACCAAGAGAAGACCACGTTTACATGTCCTTATGGCACCTTCGCATTTAGACGTATGCCTTTTGGGCTTTGTAATGCCCCAGCTACTTTTCAGAGGTGCATGCTTGCTATCTTCTCGAACATGATTGATGATGTGATGGAAGTTTTTATGGACGACTTTTCTGTGTATGGCTCTTCTTTTGAAGATTGCCTCCACAAACTTGCTCGAGTACTGAGTAGGTGTGTGGAGACCAATCTCGTCCTGAGTTGGGAAAAGAGCCATTTTATGGTCCAGGAGGGGATTGTACTTGGACACATTGTGTCCAAGCGTGGTATTGAGGTTGACAGAGCGAAGGTGGAATCCATTTCTCGTTTGACTCCACCCACCTCTGTGAGGCAGATTCGATCATTTTTAGGGCATGCGGGATTTTACAGGCGGTTCATAAAAGATTTCAGCAAAATCTCTCGACCGCTTTGCACGTTATTGGAGAAAGACCAGCCCTTTGTTTTCGGTGAGGATTGTATGAAGGCCTTTGAGATTCTCAAAGAGGCCTTGATTACTGCACCTATTTTGAGACCTCCAGATTGGACTCTCCCATTTGAGATTATGTGCGATGCTTCTGATTATGCTATGGGGGCCATTCTAGGACAACGCATTGATAGGAAGCCCTATGTGATCTACTATGCGAGTAGAACTCTGTCTGATGCACAGATGAATTATACTACGACAGAGAAGGAACTACTTGCGGTAGTTTTCGCATTGGATAAATTTAGGTCCTATTTACTCGGTTCGAAGGTGGTTGTCTATTCTGATCATTCTGCATTGAAATATTTGTTGAATAAGAAAGACACCAAACCGAGATTAATTCGTTGGGTCCTACTACTACAGGAGTTTGATCTCGAGATTCGAGATAAGAAGGGAAGCGAGAATGTAGTAGCAGACCATCTTTCCAGACTGATCGTGGAGACTACGCAGGATCAGAGACCGATCAGTGATTCTTTCCCCGATGAGCAGATCATGTCAGTCAGTACATCGCAGTTACCCTGGTTTGCAGATATTGTGAACTATCTGGTTTCGAGGCAGATACCTGAGCATTGGAACAAGAATGAGCGTGAGAGGTTCCTATCTCAGGTGAGGCACTATTATTGGGATGAACCGGAGTTGTTCAAATACTGTGCAGATCAGATCATTAGGAGATGCGTTCCGGAGGAGGAATACCAATCCATTTTGAATTTTTCCCATTCGTTAGCCTATGGAGGGCATTTTAGTAGTAGGAAGACGGCTGCAAAGGTTTTGCAGTCAGGATTTTATTGGCCCACACTCCACAGGGACGCTCATGAGTTCTGTAGGCGATGCCTGCGATGTCAGCAGATTGGAAACATGTCCAAGAGGGACATGATGCCCTTGCTACCGATTTTGATAGTCGGAATTTTTGATGTTTGGGGCATTGATTTCATGGGACCATTTCCGCCCTCATTCGGAAATTTATATATTCTGGTGGCGGTTGATTATGTGTCCAAGTGGGTCGAGGCTGTGGCCACCAAGACCAATGATCACAGAGTAGTGCTTAAGTTCATTAAGCACAACATTTTCAGTCGTTTTGGAGTGCCACGTGCGATGATTAGCGATGGTGGCAAGCATTTTAGGAATGTTCAGATAGCTTCTCTGCTGAGAAGATATTCTGTCAATCATAGATTCACCACTCCATATCATCCGCAGACTAGTGGACAGGTTGAAGTGCCCAATAGGGAGATTAAGCGAATTTTAGAAAAGGCAGTTCGTCCGGACCGCAAGGATTGGTCCCAGCGCTTAGATGATGCACTTTGGGCATATAGAACTGCATTCAAGACTCCCATTGGCATGTCTCTGTATCGCCTTGTATTCGGGAAAGCATGCCATCTTCCTGTCGAGTTAGAACATAGAGCGTACTGGGCTATCAAGAAATTAAATTTTGACCTCACCCAGGCTGGCAAAGAGAGAGCACTGCAGCTCTCAGAATTAGAGGAACTCAGGAATGATGCATATGAGAATGCCAAATTATACAAGGCTCGCACAAAAGCATTTCATGATAAGCATATTGTCAGAAAAGTGTTTGAGCCAGATCAGAAAGTGTGGCTATACAATTCTCGTTTACATTTATTCCCAGGGAAGTTAAGATCGAGATGGACAGGTCCATACATTGTAAAAGAAGTATTTCCCCATGGAGCAGTGACATTATTCGATCCTATGACCCAAGGTACATTCAAAGTAAATGGGCAAAGACTGAAGCCATTCATTTCAGATGCCTTACAGGATGGTGAGTGTGAGATAGTGCATCTCACGAAGGCATGAAGATTCGACCAGAGGGATGTATCATATGTACATTATTTATTTTTCATTTCAGAGTTTTTATTTATTTAGTATTTCATTTCACATGTGCTAATTTGTGTTTTGATGTATGCAGGATGAACTTAACAATTAGTGTATCAATTACCAGGTACAGAGAAGAGTTTTCAAAGAATTCAAGAATCAGAGGAAAATCAACTTCAAAAGCTCAGAGCAAATCAGGTTGTATCTATCCTTTCTCCCATATTTTTGTTAGTGTCTTTTAATGTGCATTTGCATTACATTTTTATTCATTTTGTATGCCACTAGAGACAGTGTCATTCAAGCATGGGGGGGGTGGTTTAGATGCATGCACACAAAAATACACAATTTTTTTTTTGTATGACTGGTAATCAAAGTAGGCATTTAAGAACAAAGTGTAGCATATATGATTGTTTTTGGCATAATCTAACAGTTTAAAAATTTTTTAAGCCCCATAAATTTTTTTTTTTCTGAACTGAATCAAATATAGTAGTTGTTTATGAGATAATTCAAAGAAAAGATAGTATTTGATTGTTAGAAAATTTTGAATCACTTTTGTATAAGTATGCACAGTATGTTTTGTGAAAGAAATAAGCAATGGAAAGATGGGTTTGAAAAATGAGTTTAAAAGAATAGAGTTACGTTTAGTTGTTGATGTCTTTGTGAATCCTAGTAGTAGAACTCAGACACGAGATGAAGTGTTTGAGTGTCTTAACGAAAAGGATAACGAAGGAGATCATCTTCTTGTCTAAGTCTATATTTGTGGCCTTTGTAGTTCGAGTAAGTAGAATCTGAAGGGTGTTTTACACCTGGTGCCCCAAAGCCAACTGACTTGGGAGCCACCGGTTCAAAAGCTTGTTACATGGACTGCATAGAAAGCCTAAGAGATAGAGACATTGCACATGACAAGAGGAAGACTATACGTAAACTATTAGAATAGAAGGTCTAGTGACTCGAGCAATTAAGTCCGAGGAATACTCTGTATCTAGTGCCCTAAGGTCGGCCGACTTGGGAGTCACTGACCCAAAGCTCGCTACACGGGTCACGAAAACTGACTATTCGAAATAGTGCTCATATGAGAAGAATGCGCAAGAGATCAAAAGTTGAAAATGAAAGAAAAAGAATGTGCTGAATGAGAAAATTTTCATTGCTTAAGTATATAGGTGCATTACTGTGCAGAAAAGATACAAGTGAGAATAAATGAGTAAAACATGAGAATACTTGACTTTCGGAGAAAAATCATGAACTAGCTACAATATTAGAAAAGTGAAGGAAAAGAATTTTTACTGTGGAGGCATGAGATTTTTAAACTTGTTTTGAGAATGTCAATTACATGAAATATTTGTTACAACTGCATTCTTAAGAGCCTAATATTTTTGAAAGATCATCCTTGCATTTTATTGATGTTTGTGGGTAGCATCGCTGCAAACCCTCACGAGACCTTACTCGTCCACTAGTGTAAGCTAGGGGTTTAAAGGGCTTGTTGCATACGCTAAATGCAACCGTGATTCCTACGAAAGTGAGGTAGTATTATGCATTCATGCTTAGCATTTCTTGTCTTCAGTGCATATCATGATTAGGGTTTGTTAAGGGACTAACAAACATTCAAGCATGGGGGTATTTGATGATGCATGAAATGCACATCATGTAAAAAAGTTTTTCATGCGTTTTGTATCAAGTTTAAGGTTTTAAACCCATGTTTAGATGTGTTTTGATAGTAAGGGGCTATGGTTCGAATTTCAGAAAAATCGGAGTTAAAATGAGAGAGTTATGGCTATTTCAGTGTTTGGGCACGGATTTCGAGGTGGATCGGATCCATATCCGACCCAATTAGGTCAATTGGACCTTGGATCAACTCTTAGAAAGCCCAAAACCCAACCCACACACCTATCCATACTCATTTCAAAAAGTTTTTCTAAAAACCCCCCAGAAAGTGGCGCCTAGCAATATTTTATTTTTTAACACTCTTTCTGAAAAATGTCAAAACTATAAATAGTTTTTTTTCAAGAACCCTAGGCGTCTTTGGCTGTGTTTGGACGCCCCCTACAGTGACTCTACAGCAGCAGCTCCTTCCTCTCCATCTTCCCCAAGTGTTGGCCATTGAAGATCGACCTATGCTTGATTTTCAAGCATATTTTCAAGCTTTCTTTGGTTTCTTTTCCTTTCTTTCTTATTCCTTGCTGTCTTTTCACCATTTTTCTGTACTTTTGCAGGTGTAGCAGAGGTGGAGACCATTAACCTTGGGCGGGAGTGCGCAACACACCACCAAGGTGAGCCGGCCCTACCTCCATCCGGCTTTCTACACCCTCCGATCGCGAATCGGCTCACATGCCATCATCGGTGGATCTCCAACGTGTAGCAGCTGCAATAGGTGCCGTTTTTGGTGAAGTACAGCATCCTTGAACTGTAGAAGACGTCTACATCCAGCCACGGTCCGCTCTTCTTCACCCCCCCGGTCGTCGGATCTTCCAAAAGGTAGGTCTTCTTCTTCCTTCTCTTCTAGATAAAACCGATTTGTGTGTGTGGTTTTTGTTTTGTTATTTTCTGTATGTTTCTTGTTTTTCTTTTTATTTCAACCTTAGAATAGCATGCGTGCACAGACCAGCACGTTAGATTAGGTTTTCTTTCATTGGTTGTGTATTCGATTTGTGTTTTTCCATCGTTTTTATCTAAAACGTGCAAATCGGCAAGAGGCTTTTCTAGTCGATTTGGGTTTTTGTTTCCAGCGTGTTATAGGTGTTTTCTTTTTAGAAAATCTCAGACACAAATTTCATTTTAGTTTATTCTAAGTCGTGGGTTGTGCATGTGGTTCGTTTTGATTTTATTTTTGAAAAAAGAAAAAAAAATCGGCTAGGGATATTCTAGCCGATCTTTATATTTTTGTTAAAAGGGGGTTTAGAGTGGTAAGTTGTGTTGCTTGCTGTGTGTTTAGTGTGTTAACAGTAGCAGAAATTGGTGTTAGTCGTTCCATTGTTTTAGGATTGATTTACTTAATTGTTTTAATCATTTTTCGTTTTGGTGTTTGAGTGTATTATTGAAAATTATAAAAATCAAGTTTTCTTTAATTTTTTTTTATGATTTTAAGTCCAGCATAGTGATGTTATTGTTAGCCTTTGTGTAATTAGGAGTCATTTTTAATATTTTCTAACTTAGTTTTATCAAAATAGTAGTTACTTGGTTTTATTGCTTTTCGTTAGTTTATAATTTTATATATTTTTTTTTATTTTTTTTATTTTCGTGTAGTTCTTCTTCTTCCCCGAGGTGGGCGGCAGCCATTAGAGCTCTCCTTGAGCTCTTGGTCGATTTTTAGAAAGTCTTAATGGTCATTAGTTGAGTTAGGAAGGTGTCTAGGTTCAATGTATTAGGGTTTATTGTTTTGGCCGTTTTTAGGGTTGCATTTAGGTAAGTTTTGGAATTCGGTTAGCATTAACTCCTATGAAATCGATTTTCCATTTAAGTTCTTTTGTTCCCTAGGTATAATTAAGTCTATTAGTTTAGAAAGTAGCATCCATTGAAGTTGGCGATTTTTGGAGAAGGGAGGTAATTAAAGTAATTGAAAATTGGAAAGCTTTTGGAAAAAGGATATTCTTCAAAAATCGTGTGAGGCATTTAAGAAAAATTTGAATTTTGAATGTGTATTAAAGAAGGAGTTACTCCTTAACTTTGGAAAGTGTTTTGCAATTAAACCAAAATTCCAATCTAGGTTACACGATTTCCATAGAGCATTAAAAGCATTTTAATTCCATCTTGAAAAGCAAAAATCGTGGATCTCTAGATTGGCCTTTTCAGATTTCCAAAAAGGCATTAAAGGCAATTAAGGAGTGTAACTCCCTCTTTAAATGGGGCGATTTTTGAGAATCCAAAGCATTTCAAAGTTTGAACATTGGTAATTATTACATTCCTTTTTCAACCTCCTCCATTAAAATCGTGAACTTTGGATTAATTGTAGCTTAATTAGGAGGTTACTACTTTAGTCTAGACCTAACCTAGTCAAACCGAGCCTAGGTCAAGTCAACCCCTAGTCTACACCCCCTTTGAGCCTAGTCAAAACCTAGCCTAGCCCAAGTCAAAGCCTAAACCGCATTTAGGTCGAGTCTAAGACCAAAGCCCAACCTTAGTCAAGCTTAGTGGAGTCAACCCTAACCTAAGTTAGGTCAACCTAGTCTACCTAACCTATCTAAGTCAAACCTAGTTGATTCCACTTAGTTCAAGCCTACCTAAACCGAGTTCATCCTAGTCTTGCTAGACCTAAATCCAAAACCCAACCTTGGTCAAACCTAGTCAAAGACCTAACTCGGGTAAAAACTTAGTCTAAACCTAGTGAGTCAAACCGAGCTTACCTTAGCCCATTCGAGCCTAGTCGAACCTAAGTTGAGTCCAACTTAGTTGAGTCTAAGTCAACCCGAATCTAGTTGACTAAGTCTATCCTAAACCAAGTTCAAACCCTAGCCTAGCCTAAGTCCAAGTCAAGACCAATCCGAGATCGAGTCAACCTTAGCTCGAACCTATCTCTTTCAACCTAGTCAAATCGAGCCTACCTAATCCCATCCGAGTGCATCCAAACCCAAACTGAACCTACTCAAGTCGAAACCGATCCTAGTCGAGTCAACCAAGTGAAACCTAACCTTAGCCTTCGTTCTTTAGTTAAGTAAGTCATTTCTTATTATTTCTTTTGATTTCTATATTAATTAGTTTATTTATCTAATTTAGTTTTAGTGTAGAAGTGTGTGTACGTATAGCGTATTTATTTAGTATGTATGAAATGTGTTTCATTGTGGTTTGAATGATAGTTAGATATTAGTTAACTTAGTAGTTAGATTGTATTTTATTATTGAGCATAGTTAAATTTCCATTGTTAGTTAACTTCGTTCTAGTCATAAACTGCTTGTAGTGTTTTGTTCGTCGTGCATTTAGTGTTTTCCTAATATTCATCTGCATATACATTGTTATACAGTGTCATTTAGATTGCATTAGGTGTAGATTACATTTGATAGGGGGTAAATAGGTTCATAAAGTGAATAGTGCACTCAAATAAAAACCAGATTTTTGCCCTGTCGCAACAGAATTATTTTCTGAGCAAAAATTCTGTGTTTTCCAAATTTTTTTCTTCTATTCACTTTATTAACGTGTTATTTAACTGCAGACCAAATTTCAGTTCATTCGGAGTTGATTTGGTCTGATTTTTAAGCGTTTTGTGAAAACCGCTTTTTCTGGATTTTAAATTACAGGACTGACGATATCCTGATTTTTCCCAGATTTGAAACGCTTATATCTGGAGTTCCAGATACTGTTTTTCAATTCTGTAAAAACTGTCTATTTGTTTAATCTGTCAGTTGCAGAACAGAACAAATTTCGGGAAAATCGGACCTTGGTTGCCCTGTCAAACAGTGGTTTTCCGATAACCTGTCAGATTGCTAGTTTACACTAGTTAGGGGCAGTTTCGTAATTTTCTTAATTTCGGCATTTTAGGTTTGTTTTCAGTAGTTTCTGTATTTTAGAAGTTGCATAATCATCATACAGCATTAGTAGAAGTATTTTGGTTAATTTTAGAATTAATTTAGTATTTTATTTAATTTTTGTTTGATAAGTAGCATTTGTTTATTATTTTCGTAGAATTAGATATAGTTTTAGTTGTTGTTTGCATAATTAAAATAGAAAACTAACTTTGTACTTTTCTGCATTTTTAGGTTGAAAAGCATATTTAGTTTCCAGGGTTATTATACAAGTGAGAAGATTCTCTAAATGGTGAAAAGACAGAAATATCCTTGGTGTGGAGCAGAAGACTGAATGCTTGTTTAGTGTTCTTTTAGTGCTTAATTGTAGTTGTATTCACTTTATAATTGTAGATTGCCATTTGATATTAATAAATTAAATTTTCTAGAATTGTAGTTATTAATTCCTGTTCCCTGAGGATCGACCCGTACTTACCACTTTGTGGAAAGTCGGTTTTTATATTTTTGGTTGACGATTTTCCAAAGTTTTATTGAAAATAATTGTTTTAAAAAAGAGCATTCCAAAATATCAACCAATGAACTCATTTATTCTTGTATAGAAGAATGCATGTGAATGTTATAAATTGTATTGAACTTGTATGTCTTGTTTTCTTGAAAAATATATGCATATGATGTACGGTAGGATGGTCAATGAGATTTTGACCAACCCTTACACAATTATATCTAAGGTGATATATTGATTCATGTGGTAAAAAATGCATATGACTTTTATCGTGTGTGCAAATCTCGAACTACGTAGGAGTTATAAATGTTGAGGTTTAGTTGCTTTGTATTATGAAATGTGCATGTTCACGTATGCATGCATAGAACTTATGTTTTGTTTACGCATGCTTCGAGGTTCAATTTATGAAGTACAATGTTCTTTGTGGCGATGATATGATGCGTAGGATAATATGCTTATGTATGATATGATTTAAATGTCACGTGAAATGAAATTATGAATGCATGCGATAAATGTTTAAGTTCAATATTAAGCTTTGGTTCATGAAGCCTTATTGGTTAAATGTGTGATTTTATAATTTTAGTGTCATATGAAGTGATGTATGATGTGATGCTTTGATTGTATATATGCTTATGCCCATGTTGATGGCTATTGAAGTCAATTATATTGATGCATATATCATAATAGTTTTCACTTGATATGGTACCCATTGATGAATTGTTCTCAAAAGATTCTCTGTGAGGGTGTGCATGACCAGATCAGGTAATCCGGCTAGAGCGGTAAGTCTCTGTGCGGAAGTGTATTGTCCAAGAGTGGGTAGCCCGTGAAGACGACATATTTCTGTGAGGAAGTGCATTGTCACTACAAGAAACCTGTGGATTAGCGACGACCTAAATCCGTCGCTAATCCGACGCTAATCCGTCGCTAAACGGTTTAGCGACGGATTAGCGATGAATAACTTTCATCGCGAATTTTTCGACGCTAAGTAGTGACAGAACTTATCCGTCGCTACTGTCGTCGCTAATTTGCGACGGATTAGGGACAGACATGATCCATCGCGAGTCCTTCGCTATTTTAAATTAGCGATGGATAATATCCGTCCTAATCCGTCGTTAAATTTTTAAAAAAAATTTGCTCGCTGCCGGCGCGTTCTCCGACAGGAAGCAAATTTTTTTGCACAGGCGGGTTCTAGCGTCGGGACGCTCTTCCGCAGCGATCCAATCACGGCGGACGACCTCAGCCGAAGAAGAAGCAGGACGGGCAGTGGAGACCGGCGAGGGACACCGCCGGGAGGAGGAGGATGACGCGGGGGAGAGGTAGCGTGAGGAGGAGGAGACCGGCGAGGGGAACCACCGATAGGAAGAGGACGACGCAGGGGAGAGGTAGCGGGAGGAGGAGGACAGTCCGGGGGCCGACGCCAATCACGTTTGGAAGGCCTCAGGCGAGGGAGAGGCAGGACGGGCGGTGGCGACCGGCGAGGGGCACCGCCGGGAGGAGGAGGAGGATGGCACGCGGAGGAGAGGTAGCGGGAGGAGGAGGACGGTTCGGGGGCCGACGCCAGTCACGCTCGAAGAGCCTCAGGCGAGGGAGAGGTAGGACGGGCGGTGGAGACCGGCGAGGGGCACCGTCGGGAGGAGAAGGATGGCGCGGGGGAGAGGTAGCGGGAGGAGGAGGACGCTCAGAGGGTCGCTACGCGTCGTCAGAGGAAGGGCGGTTTAAATCAAACGGGGGAGGGGGGGGGGGGACGAAGGGAGGGAAAATTTCGCGACTCAGGCGGGATGGTTTAAATTGAAAATTAGCGAGGGAATTTTTCCGTCGCTAAATAGCGACGGATTAGCGACGGAAAAATTCCCTCGCTAATTTCGTCGCTAATTAGTATTTTTTTGTAGTGTTTTGGCGACGGAAAAATTTTGTCGCTAATTCATCGCTAAGTAGCGACGGATTTAGCGAGGGAAATATTTCCGTCGCTACTTTTGCAAATATTTCGAATGTTAGCGACAAATATTTTTCTCCCGCTAATCCGTCGCAACTTTGCGACGGAAAAAATCTGTCACAAATATCCGTCGCAAATTAGTATTTTTCTTGTAGTGTGTCCAAGACCAGGCAGACCATCTGTCTAGGGTGGTAACTCCTTGTGAGGTTGTATATTTCTCAGACCAGGTGATCCGATATGGATTTTGTAAATCTTTATTATGAATAAATGAATTGTGATGATCTTTTGAGTTGATTGAGATAGCCAGTTATGAATCTATAGATTTGGCTTTTCTATTATAGCATGATTATATATTGAACTCAGATATGATAATCAGATTTTTATTGATTTTAGAACTTGATATAAGGTTTTGATTGTGATGCTTATGTTAGCGTATAGGTGAATGACACATCATGCCTATAAATGACTAGTTTTGACTTATTAGGTGAATGATACATCACACCTATATAGTTTCAATGCAAATGATTGCATTATGATTGTCTGAGTAAATATATCACACCTATATATCATGATTGATGTGTATCATGAATATCTAACTAAATTACTTATAAGGTATGTGTGTGTGTTTCATGTTGGAATAGTTAAATGTGATTTGACTTATTGTTTATAAGAATTATGAATGCATATAAAAATGATGTAATGTTCTGAATGTCTTATATATATATATATGTGTGTGTGTGTGTGTGTGTGTGTGATGACTTGAATGCATATAGATTATGCTTTATTACGTGAGTTAAAGTTGAATAAAATATCAAGTGATTAAATGCTTTTAAATGCTTTATGTTTGAATACTTGAAATGAATGACTAATAAGATGTTCCCTTGTCTATCAATTGCCGATGAATGAATAATATATCTTTACCTTTAAATGCTTGATATGTTTTCTTTAAGTTTGAGTTTGGGTTGTTTTACCAGACTTTTGCGAGTCTGACCCCGTTTTATGGGGGACATGTAATGCAGGTAAAGTATGATGAGTAGTTGGAGCGAAGGGCTGGTCGAGCTGCATCCTCGAGGGTCCATTCTTACCTTGCGATCTTGGTATTCATGATCTTTTCATTTTAAGCACTTGATCATATAGAGACTGAAGTATTCTTTTCATACTTTGATTTGAAATAAAATTAAAACTCTTCATATTCCAGTCTTATAGTATACGTGGTTTGGAATATGTATATCCCGTACATTTTGATTTGATTGTTATCTTTAGTGTAACCATGCCCAAAGTCTTAACCATTTTTAAAAATTGTTTTCTCATTATAAGATCTGATTTATTTATACTTATAAAAAAAAAATTGGTCTCAAAATTTCAATATTTGAACTATAATTAAAGTTAAAAATTTTAGGGCGTTGTAAACACCCCAAATTTTCCTCATCCATTTTTTGATACACCCCTCGTGCAGTGTCAACCCTAGTAGGTCAGTATAGGAGTCAAACCCCAAGTTTGTGTCAGAAAATTACCATTTTACCCACTTTCATTAAGAAAATTACCATTTTACCTCTAGGTCATCCCAGACCCCCCCAGTCAGTCAGAGTCAACCAAGCTCATTGGTCAGTTCAGAACAATTAGAATACCAGTCATTTCAAGTTTATCTGAGCTCATAATGAGCAGACCATGTTCATTTCTGACCATTCCTGCCAAAATAGGATCATTTCTTCAGAAATGAGCTCATTTCTCACTCAAATCCAAATCAATTATCTCTGAGTCAGTCATTTCCCTTGAGTCTAGCTTGAGCTTACCAAGAGTTCAAGCGCTTCAGTTTCAGTTCAAAACCACTTCCAAGTGTCTAGGAGCCCATTTTTGCCCATATTAGCTCTTTCAGCTGAAATTGAGCTGAGTCCAGTCAGTTGAGCTAGTGTTCGAGCTTCAATTTTAGTTCATGTCAGTATTATTGATCTTTGCTCCAGCTCAAACCCAGCTCTGGTCTATAATTCACTTCACTCCACTGACCATTTCTCTAAAAATAACAGCTTTTCTTGACAATTTATTGAGGGAGTTCAGTTGAGTCAGTGCCTTATCAGTCCAGTCGGGTTCTGAAACACTAAAACCCAGATCAATCTACTTTATTTCAGTTCAAACCAGCTCAAACCCTAATTTTCAGTGTCACTCTAGCCTGACAGAGACAAAAATCATTTCTTAAACCATTTTATAAATTTTATCAATCTTAACACTTTTTGAACTGGTACAAGTGTCAATCAAAGTCCAATATCCAAAATTCTTCATCCAGGGTCTGCACGAGGTATAACATTTCATGTCATTTCTCATTATTTCATATCATTTCTCAGCATTTCATACCATTTCATCGTGTTTCATTTCATTTTCGAAGTTCAGAACTCCAGTTTTATAAATTTCAATCCATATTGAGTTTTTAAATTTTCAAAAATCAATTTCAAACCCTGGGTTTCCAAAATTAACATTTTTACCCCCAGGATTCTTAATTTGAAAGTATTTTCTTGAGAAAAATAATCTAGATTTCTTTCAAACTCAAAATTTCAAATTCTAAACTGGATTTGCTTCGCAATGGGGTATGAAACTTCAAATTTTGAGTTCATTTCAAAAACTGTCAAAAATAGCTCATTTCGTTCAGAAATTTTCTAAAAAGACTATTCTACACCTATGATCCTCAAAATGAATTTCAAAATCATCCTGGGCTCACACCAAGGTGGCACCACCATGAATTTTATTTCCTTTCATTGAAAAAAAAAATCTTTTCTTTTTATTTCTTTTCCTTTTATTTTACCATTTTTTTTTAATTTTATTTCACCTTTTTTTTTTAGAGGTGGAACCCACAAGGGGGTCGACCATCCCCCTCTCTCCTTATTTCCTTTTCTCTCTTCCTCTTCTTTCCTTCTCCTTCTTTCTTTTCTTTCCTTTCTTCTTTTCCTTCTTTTCTTCTTCCTTTCTTTCTTTTTCTTTCTTTCTTTTTCTTTTTTTCTTCTTTTCTTTCTTCCTTCCTTCCCTTTCCCCCTTGGTCAACCAAGCCTCCCTCCTCTTTTCTTCTCTCTTTCTCCCTTCCCTTCTTTTCTTCTTTCTTTCCTTTTCCTTCTTCCTCCCTTTCTTTCCTTCTTTCTTCCTTTTCTTTCCTTCTTCTTTTCCCTCCTTTCTTTCTTTCCCCTTTCTTTGGTCCAGCCATAATAAAAGGCCTTCTTCTTGCTATTTCTTAAGGACACCATATGAATCTCCCTCCAACATCTCCTCCCTCTCTACCTCTCTCTCTCCACTAGTTTTCTTTGTTGCAGTTGGTTCCATCTACCCCAGCCATCTTCAAGCCACCAAGTAGCAGCTCCACCACCTTGAAGCAGTTGCCACCACCAGCATTCCAACCCCACGGTTGGACTAACCTACCACCATCTGGTGTCCAGCAAGGTCCAGCCTTCACTTTCTTCAGATTTGAAACAGCTTCAACACTACTTTCAAGAGCTACCTCCATCCTCCCTTGGTGCTCCAGGCTGCAGCCCTTCTTGCAGCCATCCTTCAACTAGCAGAACCCTTGCTTCAGCCCCAACACTTCAACCCCACATCTACAACCACATCAAGGTTCAACGTCTACAACCCTCCTCCAGCCGCCCACCTTGGAAGCAAGCTGCTTCCATCAACGAGTCTTCAAGTGTTTATACATTACAGTGGAACCCCAAGGCAAGTTACACGGTCCTTTCATAAAGCTTATGACAATTTTATTAATATCATGCAATATCCACCTTGGTTGCCCATTGAAATAAGCTATTTGGGGGTGATGTTCATGAAAGCAATAGATAGCCAATTCGTACTCAGATCCATGATGATCCAAAGACTTCTTTCATGGTTTTGAAATAAAAAAAAGGGAACACACACATCTTACGTGTGTGGGCTAAGTGAATGGTGAGATCCATCCACTTGATAGATTGGATCTCCCACTTTGAGAGCCAATAACAAGAGAAATAGATCATGCCTCCTTTGATTCTCATTTTAATTTAGTATTTCATGTAGTTTCATAATTGAAAATATACATTTAGAATAGATTCATTATACATTTTATTTATTTTATATAGTTTTATGATTGTCCATTCTAGAATTTATAAATTTCATTCATATGCAAAATCCATATGTTATTTCATGTAATTTCTTTCATCAGTAAATTTTGTAAATTTTATGGTTATTAGATTTGTGTGTCCTTAAATTCTTTCAAAAAGTTTGATTTAATTTGAAATTCTTATCTGCATAAAAAAAATAAAAAAATAGCATCGGTTTTGAACCCCCTGGAAATCCCAGAATCTCTTTTAGCAGACAAAAACATCCTAGATCTCCCAGATGGATGATCCAAATCCCTCTCTAAAAAATACAGTGGATCCTTTTTAGAATCTATTATTTTTCAGTATTTTTCCAGATTTTTCCAATGAGGTTTGGTCTCTGTTAAAAATTGAATTTTTCTGAAACCTGTGAAAATCTTGATTTCTTCTTGTCAAGGTCTAGACCGACCCTAATCTGTTGTGATGCTTCAATATGTAGGTTGGATGTCAAAATTTTCAATAGTGAAGTTATTCCTCATCATTCTCTCTGTCATTTTCCAAAATTTGAGAATTTTAGGAGCATCCTAGGTATTTTTCTCGAAATTAAACTCTCTGTCTGTTAAGTTCCAGTGTCTGAGAATTACAGAGATCTAGATCTTTGATAATCCTCTACTTTTTTCCAAACCGTTCATCTAATCCCAACACTGTAAAAATAGGAATCTTTTCTCTGTTTGTCAATGACATTCTCCCAAAATTTCAGTCATTTTATATACTGTTTTCTATTTTCCCATAATTTTTCCCGAAACCTGTTAGTCTGCCCTAAGTCCTAGAGTCATCGGATTCCGATCCGACTTGCCAGAGCTGTCAAGCTCCAACCATAGGTCAAAACCAGAATCTGTAAAAAGAAAAAATATTTTCCTAACTGTCCTTTGTCACCCTATAAAATTTAGGGAATTTCTATGGTAGTTTAGTACCCGAAATTCAGTTTAGAGTTAGCATTTTAGGCAAAATCTTGATTTTTAAGATTTCTAGTTAATTTTACGTATTAAAAAAATATCAAAAATATAGATTTTTTAGTTTCATTCTGTTTTTAGGGTTAGTCTAGGTGTTCATGCCAAATTTGGCTCAATTTCAAGTTCATTTGCTTTGTGTATCAGTTTACTTTTAAATTTAGAGGCGAAAATCAAGCGAAAATCACGTTGAATTCGATATTTTGTGATATTTTTGCCATTTTAGGTTTTTTATCATATGAATAAGCATATAGTATCATATTAGGGTTAATTTCAATATCATTTGCATTTCATATTTCAACTTTTTGCAAAATTTATTTCAGAAAACCTTGCTTTCGAGGCCATAGTCTTGTTATCAGGGGCATTTTGGTCATTTTGACCTCAATTTGGAAATTCCAATATTTAATTCTCTAAGTTTTCATGAATATCATCATATTGTGTTTAATTTTATTTCATTTGATTTTCAAATTTCCAAATTTTACAAAAATTCTCTCAAAAAACCTTGATTTCAAGGCCATCAGGGGTATTTTGGTTATTTTTACTCCAATTTTGAATTTCCAAGTTTATTTTCGAATTTTATTACTTTTTTCTCATGTTTATATCATAGGGGATATGAATCAGGGTTTACATTTGGATAATATCCGATAATTTCTTATATTTTCGGATAAATCCAGATAAACCTACATTTATGTGCTAACATGTTTTCTAGTTTTGCATGAACATTCAAGAAGAAGATTTAGTTATTTTATTTCTTTTCTTTTGTTCAATTCAATGTAAAAAGCAATGTAATATTTGGAATAAGAGTTACTTTTTCTGCTTAGAATAAGACCGCATTGCATATAGTTTAATTTCTGAAAATTTCAATATATGATATATGATACATATGCATAATTTTCAAAATCACTATGGTTGATATGAATGACACATGCACAAGCTCTTAGGGAGTTCGCGAACTTGGTGGGATTCGTATTTATGACCATAGTTAGAATACGAAAAAAACCAAGATTTGTGATCTTCGTATTAACCAAATTCTGCCTACACTCTTAGGCTAACTTCAAAAATGCACTGCATTTCTCAAAATTTCAAAAGGATTTCCCAATTTCTCAAAGAATTCTCTTTCAAATTCATATTCATTCATTCAATTTGCATCATTTTTAAACTCATTTCCCAATTCCATTTCAGAGAAATCAATTTTCTCAGAACTTTCTAAGTTTTTCTGAGGATTTGATTTTCTCAAAAACTCTGAGTTCTCAAATGACATTTCAAAGTATTTCCCAAGTTCAAATCATGATTTTCCAATGTTTTAAAATTCTCAAATTTCAAAATCCCAAGTTTTCAGAAATCAATTTTCCCAAAATCCTTGAATTACTGCTAAAATAGGGTTTTCTCAGAATTCTCATATCCATTTTAGAAATTGATTTCCTCAGAAAAGCAATCCAAATCTCAAAATTGATTTTCTCAAAATCCAAGTTTTCCTAAGAATCAATTCTCTCTTCAAAAGTCATATTCCAATACAATTTCTGATTTTCGATGAAATTCAATGATTTTCCCAGGAATTCCATTTTCAAGCACTTTTCCAGTCATTTTCCAAGTACATCTCAATTTTTCAAAGCAAACATCATATTTCTCAAACTTGCATCTTTTCAAAATTCTATAACACATGCTTGATTCTTTGTGCATTCTCGGAAAATAGAACATGATTTAGATTTTTGAGTCAAGTTAAAGCACACAATTGATCCTTGGTTCGATTACCCTTAGTACAGGCGCCAGGAATGGTCGAACCTCGTACCAACAGGCGGATCCCATTCCATAGAATTTTCCCATAAATTTTCAAAACGGAGGTGAGTAATTTTCAAAAACCATTTTCAAAACTTTGGTCGAGTTTGACTCGCAAAATCGTTTCTCTCTCTCGCAGAGAGAGGTGGAAAATTTTTGCGATGATAACAGGTTTGGCAACCGTGATGGAACCTGTCTTCGTCGGATCAATTGTGTGCCTTAGTTCAGTTCAATTATCAAAATCATGTTCTACAGAATGTCAGCTTTATTTTCAGATATCATGTGAACCTAGGAGCCTAGACTTGAACCCAGCTGATATGGATTGCATGTAGACTAGGCATGGTTTGGTAGGACCAATTGAGGAGAATTATTCATGCTCACTTAGACTTAGGTCTGAAATACAACACTCATCAATCTAGGATTTGTATGAAAGCAATGTTTGCTTCTTCAAAAATTTTAAAATCTCTATCTCTTTAGGTTTCAGAGCCCTTTGTTTGTCTGCATGTGCTCATGTTTTCAAAAACCACCCCACCTATGTCTACCCGGTCTTCACGTTGCTGGGCTCTTTTCCAGAACCATAGTTTGGGACAGAGCCTCACAACTGGGACACTTATTTGGGCTAACGTCCCCCTGCCACGTACCAAGGGCCATAGTCCAACATATATCGGCAGGTGCTCAAGGATGTTGGGAAAACACAAGCCTAGAACCGGAGTTGAATTTTTATGCCACGTACTTCGAGTCTCGGCTCAAGTATATCGGCATAACTGGATTGGATACAAATGATCTGAACCTAGAGTCAGAATTAGGGTCTTACAGCCATTTTCAAAATTGATGCATTTAGAGTCAGCTTCCTAGGGAGTGTTGTATGTGCAAAATTGTTTATGCAGAATATGTTGTAATCATTTTCCTTTTTATTTTCCCATATTTTTCCTATTTTTTTTAAAATACTGCACAATTTTCTAAAATACCTCATTTTTCATCTTTTGTGAAATATCTCCTTTTTCTTAAAAACCCTGAACGATTTTTCCAAATTATCCACTTTTTCTTCAAAACTTCAAGTGATTTTCCATTCTTTCATTCCTCTGGACTTCGAATTTCCAGCATTTCACTTTATCCTGTCTGTAATTTTCAAAATTCTTGTATTTTTCCTAAGTCTAATTCCATTCTTCCTATCTTTCAGTCTATTGGCATCCAGTCAGCTTGACTCTGTCTTTCCTGAGGGTCACATCTCCTACGAGGTGCGACAAGGTCTTCCTAAGCATCGAACTCTCAGCACCAGACCCTTCTTTCCCTGGTAGTACTATACTTGGTTCAAGAACTTTTCCCGTATGTTTTTGGACCACTTGAGCGATTGCGGGTTAGAACTGGCATCCGCAGTGGGAAAGTTGACAGTCAACGACAATCTGATCTATGCACTAGCAGAGCGGTGGAATCCATGCACTTGCACATTCTGGTTCCCATAGGGCGAGATGACCCTGCTGATGGATGAGTTTTCAGAGATCATGGGATTGCCCGAGCCAGCCGGTCAGCCTGGAGATCCGTTAGAGAAATATTTTTTATCAATGTCAAGGGTTTAGATTGCAAATATGCTTTAGCTTGCATGACAGGGCGTAAGTCTTGGCCACTGATTGAGTGAAATGGAAATGAATATGTGAGCCTGATCGAGATCTACCAACAGTATGGGGCATTCGCAGAAGTCAGTTCGCTATCCAGAATAGCTCGAGAGAGAATTCAACATGCGATGGTTTTGTGCATTGTGGGACTTGCTTTCTTTCCTAACGGACATAATTATATGCATGTCAGAATAGTTCAGCTTCTGAGAAGGTGGGGAAGTCGACAAACCAGTCGTCTCTTGATAGCCATGGCCGCACTTGCTTTTCTATACAGAGGGTTGACTCACTTCACGCTTGGAGAGTCCATTTTAGTCGAGGGATGTACCTATGCACTTCAATCTTGGTTCATCCAGCATGTTCCGACCAGAGCTAGTTCATTCAGATATAACGGCAAAGAGCTCCTTCCAGTTGCACAGTACCGGTTCCTGATTGATCATCTGCAGAAAGAAGAAGTGGTATGGGACTACTTTGATCGAAAGCTATCACATCTCAAATACACCTATGCATACGACAAGCGGTTCAAGCTACTTGATCCATTCTTCTGCGCCTACTATCATCTAGAGCGGTATGTCTGACAGTTTTCCCAGAGACAGAAGTGTGTAGAGATGCAACTGCTATCAGAAGTTGTGCTAGAATTTGACCTTACATCAGCACAGTGGTCTAGAACATACCATTTTGCCAGATATGGCTGAGACTCTTTTGTTACTCTTCCTCTTTTTCCCGGTTCTCGTGTCTCTGCTGATTATCAAGAGTGGTGACAAACTGTTTGTCCGCCCCCTCTTTCTCAAGTTTATTATTGATGCAATCATGTTTTTCCTTCAATGAATAAAAAATCATTCAAATTCTTCATTCTTTGTTTGACGACCTCGCCTAGGTAACAAGGCATAATTTTCAGTTGTTTATTTTCTTTATAAAGGAATGGCAATGCAATTGTCGTAATCCCAGCGATGACTCAATCCCCAGTAATGGGATATTCTTTCAATTGTCTACCAAAATTCTCAGCAAATATTTTCTTCCAATCAAAATCTTTCTCCAAAGCCTGTGAACACCCCAATTTTTTTAAAAATTCCAAAAGATTCCCTTTTTGCCCCTAAGCTCCATTTTCTGAATAAATTGGGTCAGTTTTGAACTTAAATTTCAGTTATTTCTTGGATTCTCTGGAATCCAATTCTATTTTATGTATCTGACTCTACTTTGGACCCATGTCCCGTGCCAAAAATCTAAATCTGAACCTCGTTATCCAAATTTCAAATTAAAATTACAAAAAATACCAAAAATAGTTTTTGAAAGGCTCAGACAGTCCATCCGACATTCGTTTGGATCCATTGCCCTATATTCCTCGATTCGAGACCCAAAACTCTAATACTTTCTCAAAACCTTGGATCCAAACTCGTTTTCTAAAGGAATTTCCAAAATTCAAAACCCGAATTCTCAGAAAACTCCTCTTTTGTAAATATTTCTCAAAAAAAATCCAAAAATAGTTTTAAATCTCTCATTTCCCCCTAGTTTTAAAGTCTTTATGTCAAAAATACAAAAATCAGAAAACACAAAGAAAATACAAAAAAATAAGCTCTTAAAACCACCTTTTGAAAAATCGTCTTTTGTTAAAATTTATCTTTTTGAAAAAAAATCTTATAAAAGAGCCTCGTTTTGGAAATTTTGATAAAATCGAAGGACGTGCTTGAAATGAAGAAAACCCTAATTCAGTTTTTCAGAAGATGGGGTGGCTCTCTCTCTACCTCTCTCTCATTTGCTCGATCCTATCGGAGCTTCTCCATCGCTCTCCCTCGATCGATCGATCTTCCGCCCTTCGATTAATGGCCACCCTCCCTCATCCCGCTCATCTTTAACAGACTCCCCCTCTCGATCCTTCTGCTCAACTTATAAAACCCGACCATCGGGCTCCTTCCTGCTCATCGCTTCTTCACCTCACCACGTTCTTCTTCTTCTTCTCGGTTTCTTCCCTTTGAGGAGTTCAATCAGACCAGTAGTAGCAGAAACTGCATGCAGCCACCGGATCGAGCCTCTCCTCCTCCTGATCGAGTCTATCGATCCCCTTTTTTTCCTGAAGGAATTGGATTCATCTAGCATTCATCAATTCGCCTTCACCCTACCATTACACCCTTCTTCCCTCACGATCATTTTTTTTCGAAGGCTCCTCCTTCCAAACAGTCGAAGATCGAAAGCACAGAGGCTTCTCCTTCCAAACAACCGAAGATCGAAAGCATCTGCAATTTCAGGTGGTCAGCCCCTACAACATCACACAAAAGCGCCTTT
Organism: Nuphar pumila; assembly: GCF_984573655.1. Lineage (NCBI taxonomy): Eukaryota > Viridiplantae > Streptophyta > Magnoliopsida > Nymphaeales > Nymphaeaceae > Nuphar > Nuphar pumila. The sequence continues at coordinate 73,646,024 of NC_143250.1, read as the reverse complement.
TCTCCTTCTTCGATCTTCAGAATCTCTGCAAACTAAGGTAAGTCATCACTCTCCTCTACTGTTATGTTCTCTCTGTGAGTCTACCTCTGTCTTGTTCTTTTTTTTTTTCTTTCCTTTATTTAGATCTTCTTTCTCATTTTCTATTCCTTTTCTACTAAAGCAATATATTCAATGTTGATCCGCTTATAAGCGATATCGACTTGCGCTTTTCAATAAAACTTTGGCCCTTCGGTTGGCTACATTGGCTATTGTACATCTGTTGGCTTATGATTTTCAATTTCTATAATTTTGCCATACATTGTAAGATGATCCCCCTGTTTCGTTAAATTGCTTTTAATTTTTCTTTTGGCATTTTCTATTTCTCACTTTGTATTCACTTTCTTTGATTTTCGGTTCGGATTGCAATTCCTTTTGGGTATTCTGGAAAATCCCCTCTGACAATCTATGTTGATCTATTAGTTTCCTCTCCCTCTGTACTGAGGATCGACGATGCCTCGCAATGGCATCGTCGATCCATCTGAGTTTTAAATCCTAATTTCATTTTTGCATTTATTTTACATTTTCCCCTTTCATTCTTCTATTTTCTCTTTCAACTTTTCCTTTTTTTAATATACCTTCAGTGTTATTTTATGATTTGTATCTTCGTTTGTACTGTAATTCCTTTAATATCTCGTTCCATCTCGAGGAACCGATTAGCACTTTGATCTTCTTTTGGTTTCATGTTTTTATTATTCTCGGAATTTTTGTTCCCATATTTATTTTGTTCTGTGTGCTAATCTTGATTTCGTGTCGATATCATTCCTATCGACCTTTTGATTTCCTGTCTTCATGGTGATTTTGGTTTTACATTTTAATTTTCGAGTGATATTTTGATATCACATATGACTACCCATTTCACCATATTTTTGTTCGCCATACCCTGTTCATCAGTACATCGTTGCTCATATCCGTGTATGCATATCCCTCCACTTTACCTCATCTGCAACGTTGGCATCATTGTAGCATTTTATCATCGTATCTGACCTGATATTACATTTTCTGTTTGGTTTAACCCAGAAATTTCTTCATTGCATTTGCATTTCTAGTTTGAACCTCAATTCATCTAATTACGTTCTGCACCTACATATTACTTATCCCCTACTGTGATCCATTCCCTGATCACAACCTCCTCTATGGCATATGCCCTCACTTCATTCAATGGTACTGATCTGTCATATACAAAAAAAAGGAGTAAAAATTTGAAGGCAATTGGTTTTGCCATTGAAGTAAGGGCATTAGTGTTTTGTCCCGTGTTCAAAGTTATAATACATCTGCCTCTTTACATGGGTGTGTTGTTGGAGACCCCTGAACCTTGGCAATTACGATCTGTTGGGGAAAATTTTGGATGCAAAAACTTGCATAAAGGAACGAGCATTCAGATTGTGGATTAACCGTCTTGGTGTTGATACATATGTCAAACAATGTATTTGAAAATGTCAGAAATGGATGGCTTCTTTTGTAAGTTCTTGATGAAGCACCTGCAGGAAATGGTTAAATGGAAATAAGCAACAAAACTTCCAATTAAGATGCCATTCAAGAGAATGGAAAATTGCAAACCAGGTTATAGGAATTGGGAAGGAGTTGAAGTCCTCTCTCATTAGTATTTGCTGGAACTGATATTGTCCAAGGAAATAAGAAATTGATACTTGCTTATCGGTGGCAGTTGACGAAAATGTGACATCCTCCAGCTTCTGAAGAACTTGAGATCCCTGGAGAAGGAGGTGACTGATGCTGATATTCTAAATCAAACAAATAACAACACCAAAAATTGTTGCCTGGTCACCATGTGACCACTTTCTAGCAGTCGGCAGTTATGATCAAATGTTAAGAATCTTGAATCACCTTATATGGAAAATCCATGTTGCAGGTATTCACAGTTCGAGAGCCTGGCAAAACCACTGTTTCCAAGAAGATCGGTAAGTTATGGTAACTTAACATATCAGAATTGTGTCTTAATGGTGATTTTTCTCATAGCATATTAAGTAACTGTTCTGAAAACGCTTCAGAGGGCCATTGTTGAATTAGATACAAAATGAGGAAGTTTCTAATTGCTTTACCTTACCTAAAACTATCTCCAGTTTTTCATATTTTCCTTCACTATATCTGTAGCATTGCCATATTAGCTCGGCATCTGTATTTACATCCCCTTGCTTCCAGCATATTGCATTCACCACCATGTATCATATACATTTTCCCGTAGCATTGGTATGCCCTTCACTCATGCATGGCTTTACATCACCATCCTCCATCTGCGCATCAGCACATCCCAGTACTGCTATCTTCATCTTACCAAGCTCACGACATCCCTTCACTCCTCCACAGGCAAACGACTTATGCATCTCCACCTATAGCCCCTGTATCCCTATTTCTTATTGCACTAACACTCTTTCACTATAGCAGTTATACTCACTACTGCACCATCTGTGTATTCATAATATAACCACCATCCCATAACACTTGCTAATAGTTGCAGTAACATCCAAACTACCCAGTCCATCTTCTGTGACCTCCACAGCCTCCTCGTATCCCTCATCTGTCCCCAACTCGCTTCGGTCCACCCAAGAGGACTGAAATATCACCATCTTTGTCCTCATCTTTGCCCTCATTGCATTTGAGCACAGCTCCCTATCTTGAAGTACAACATAATATGCTGAGTCAGACCCCTTTTATTGAAAACTTATAGGTGTCTTGGCCTAAAGCTCAATCATTGATTTGATATGCATTCACATATCCACAGCCTCTTCTTGCACTTTCACAATGCATTGGCCTATCAATAATACCTTTGTATCTTATATTTGCACATTAGCAGTGTGTTTGTATAACTACTATGGTTCGTTCACACACACACACACACACACACACACACACACACACACACACACACACACACACACACACACACATATATATATATTACCATATGCCATCCACCATGTTTAGTTCATTCCCTCCAATCATAATTGTTCATCCTATCACTTCATATGGGTTTTCGTTCACATCATAATGTACCTACGGTATATCAATTGATGTATTCATAACATTATATGCTTGTAATATATCCTCTGATGTGTTCACATTCCATTAGCTGACATATTTTGTAACAGAGCATCCTGCTGATGGGCATACCAGGTGCACAGGTAAGAATCAATTTAAAAAAAAAACGAGAATGGCCCATCCCATAAAAGCTTAAAGTAGATATCTCTCTACGTTAGCCCATGGACTGATGTGATCTAAAGAAGAGATAGGTCCAAAATGGGTTTTTGTTTGGCAATTTCATTTCAGTTGGATTTGATTTGTTTTTTTTTTAGTTCGCAGCAAATGGGATACAAAAAACATTTGGTGTGAGTTCAGTTTCACAGCTCCATTTCTAAGTTCAGCAAAAGTGGCACTCAAAACCAGAAGCTCTCTTGTTTAATCACCATTTTCGTCACCATCAGGGAGGTAAGTTCACTAAAGGGGTGTATAGAGTGTTGAAAGTATATTGCTTTTTTCCATTGATCATATGTTGGTGCTCGATTTTGCTCATCACATGAATTTCCCCATTAAGCATATTGCATTCCATATATATTTTTTTCTTTTCTCATTTAGTTTCGGCATGGCATTTGTTATATTCGTTTCTTCATTAAGATTTTGGGTATGCCCTTAGTCTTAAATTTAGCATTTCTTCTACATTTTGCAATTCGCTAACCCCGTTTTGCAGGAATATATGGAAAAGTGTTATTTGTTTTTCTTAGAGTAGGATCTTAATTTCCAATAAAATGATATAATAGCTAGATTATAATGAGAATTTGCATTCCCCGCATTAGATTAAAATGTATGAGCATGCATATTTTCTAGAAATGCTTGTTTCATGTCATTTTTCTTCTTTATTTCAAAAAATTCACGAATGAAAACACGAATGGTACATACACCATTCTAATAAGAGGTAATTAATCCTAAACAAATGACCCACATTGATGGCCATAGTCAAAATGTGGACAATGCTTAGGATTTTTATCTTTTATAGAATAACATTGGATCTACGCTGGATCTTTTTTCAAAAATCATCATATTTTCTAAATGTTTTCTCCCTTTATCAGAGTTTAACTTAAAATTAACTCAAAATATATATCAATGGCCATAGTCAGGATATATTGAGAGTTAATTACATTTTAAACTCTATAAAGGCACCATAATGTATTTTATTCTTTATATGAATTTAAATATAGATTATTATATAATATATTCAATGACCATAGTCAGGAATGTATTATATCTTTAATCTTATTTTAATTCACTTAAAGAATGAAATATGCTTTTCCAATTCAATTTCAAACTCTATAATTCATTTCATCATTTAGGATAGAATTATATTATATTTTCAAAATTCTTTTCCAAGATCAAGTGATTTTGAGATGTATTCCTCAAATATCTTCTTCACCTCTCAGATCAATCTTCAATTCTCATTTATAAATTCAAAATCTCCTTTCTATTCTCAAATTCTTACTTCGAAAATTCAAAAAAAAAAACTTCAATTTCAAAGTCCAATTCGACTTTGAAATTTCAGATTCATTTTATATTCAAAAATTCAATTTCAAAGTCCCATTTTGATTTTGAAAACTCAAATTCATTTCTATATTCAAAATCCAATTTTTAATTCAAAACCAATTTCAAAAGATCAATTCAAATTTGAAAATTCAGATTCAAAATTCATCTTCAGAATTCAAATTTAAATTAACTTCAACATTTCAGATCAAAATTCAAAGTTCAATTTAACTTTGCAATTTTCATATTCATATCCTGATTCAAGTTTCATTCTCTGCCTTTCTTTTCAAAATTCAAAAGCCAATTTAGATCTTGAAATCCAAATACATATTCAAAATCCATAATCCAACTCCATTTAGGATTCCAGATTCCGAATTCAACTCCATCTTGGATTCCAGACTTCGAATCCAATCCCCTTTAGGATTCTAGATTCCAAATTCAACTCCATCTTGGATTTCAGACTTCGGATCCGACTCCATCTAGGACTCTAGATTTTAGATCCAATTCTACTTTTCGAATCACATCTAGGATTCTAGATCCAATTCCATCTCAGATTCCGGATTTCGGATCCAATTCCAGGTTTCACACCCAATTCCAAATCCCATCTAGATTTCTTCCACATTTTCATTCTGATTTCAAATTTTAAATCTAGAGTTTCACTCTATCTTCAAATTCCATCTTGACTCTCAATTCTAGATCCATTTTTGAAGTTCATATTCAACTTTCAATTCTTATTTCCTAAACTCCCTTCTTCAAATTCAGGTTCATCTCAATCTTTGATTATTTCAGAAACTCAAGATCTATTCTAAGCCTTAAGTTAGAAAATCTAACTTCTCCAAGTCCGTCTTCAACTTTCAAAAACCATTTCTTCATCATATTCTTCATAATTTCAAAACCACTTGGATAAAATTTCCAAATTCTTCTCAAAAGAGCATACATCTTTTGCATTTACACAAGCATGATTCTTTGTGCATCCTTAGACTTAGAGTAAATTCTTAGACAATATTAAGGCAAAGCAAAAAGACATAAATTCGATCCTTGGTTCGATTACCCCTAGTAAAGGCGCCAGGAACAGTCGAACCTTGTACCGACGAGCGAATCCTGTCTCTCCACTTTCCCGCAAATATTTCAAAAACAAAGGCGGGCAATCTTTTAAAAATCTTTTCAAAAATTGAGGTCAAGTGAGACCTTCGCAAAAGATTTCCTCTCTCTCTTTCTTTTCTTTTCTCTTCTCTCTTCTTTTCTGTCTTTCATTTTCCCCTTCTAAAAAGGGGGGAAATAGAGGTTAGAAAGGAAAAGAGAGAAGGAATACAAAGAGAGTAAAATTTTGTGATGATCAAAGATTTTGGCGACCGTGATGAGACTCGTCTCCGTTCGGCCGAATTTTTGTCTTTTACTTTGCCTTCATGTTATCTAAGTCTTTATTCTACAAATGTCAGCTTCATTTTCATGCAAACCTTAGGAGCCTAGACTTTGTCCTACATCATTGCATATAGGATCTAAGTATGGTTTGGTAGGACCATATTGAGGAGATTATTCCATGTTCACATTAGACTTAGGTTTGAAATACAATTCTCCTCAATTCTAGGGATTGAATGCAAACAATGTATGCAAGTGTATGCTTCTTATGGTTTCAAAATCTATCTCTTTTAAAACTTGCATTAGAACCATCTGATTTCTGACATGTTGGACATGTTTTTTAAAACATCCCTACCTATATTGTCTCGGTCTTCACGTTGTTGGGCTGTCTCACTGAACCATAGTTTGGGAGAGAGCCTCACAACTGGACCACTTATTTGGGTTAACACCCCCCCTACCACATACCTAAGGGCCATAGTCTGAGGTATATCGGTAGGTGCTCAAGGATGTTGGGAAGTCATTACCTTAGAACCAGAGAAATATTTTATATGCCACGTACTTCGATCTTCGGCTTGAGTATATCGGCATACCTTGATTGGAATCAGATGATCTGAACCATAGAAGTTAGGATTAAGATCCTACGAGCCATTTCAAATATTGCATTTAGAGTCAGCTTCTAGGGAGTGTTATTCTGTATAATTTGATTCTTTGTGAATATCATCTTGTAAGTTCTTATTTACTTCACTTTTTGCAAAATCCTGGATATTTGTTTCAAAATTTCTTATATTTTTCAAAATTCAGGACTGTATATTTCCTATTCTTTATTCTTTCATAAATAAAAAAAAAAACTGGACATTCTTGTAAGACTTCCTCTGTCTTTCAAAGGTCCAGGAATATTTTTCTCTTACTCTTTTTTTTTATTTATTTAATTTTCCTTGATCCTGCCTGCAATTCTTCAAATTTTAAATCTTTGCCATCTATTTTTTTTAAAAAAATATTTTCTATTCTTTAATATATCTTCTAAATTCTATTCCTTACCCTCTTTTGCAATAAAATCTCTTTTGTCAAGAGATGTCCTTTTCAAAATTAAACATTTGTTTATCTTCTAATTGTTTATTCTTTCTCACAGAAAAACAATGCGGTTGTCGCAAATTTTTGGTGACAACCCTATCCCTCGTAATAAGATATTTTGTTGTCAGATTGTGATTTCTTCCTTTTTGCCAAAATTTCTTCCAAGGTCCTTTCTAACTGTCAGATTGTCGGTTGACTCAGGCAAGATCAAAGATTGCACCGTTCTAACATCCCAGTTACAAGCAGAAAGTAAGGAATGGATTCTCAAAAGTTTGTCAGAGAGGAAGTTCAGGACAAAAAGAATGAGATTGATCCCGCTTTATATCGGTTATTCAAAAAGATGATGGTTGAGATATTATTCGAGCAAGCTGAAGCCAGTTGTGGAAGAGCTCCCACCAAAGAAGCGACACCTAGTAGTATAGGAAGTTCTAAAGCCAGCGAGGGTAGCAAGCAAGGCAACCAGAACAACAACCCAGGAGACTATAAAGGCCAGAGAGGAAAATGTTGTGAAAGCCATGATAGACCTTTTCAATCCAGTCCTCAACAAAAGGGCAAGAAGCAAGAGGGACCAAAGCGCAAGGAGTGGAGCAATGATCGAGATTTCACTCCTTTAGATGAGTCGCTCTACAAAGTCCTCGAATACATGTTGTCTAACGGATTAGTCAGGCTCTCAAAGGCCACCAGCCCTTCCACAATCATGAGAAAATTTAAAAACCAATTCTGCAGGTTCCATCGGGCAGCAGGGCATGACACTGATCATTGCTTTGTCTTCAAGAATATCGTTCAAGACTGCCTTGATAAGAATCTCTTTGTTGAAAACGAAGAAGAAAAGCATTCGACCCTCCTAAACAAGCAAGCCCAGTCCAGCTCCCAGAAAAGGGTCAACGCTCAGTAGAGATCAAGCAAGCCAAAGAAGACAAAGCATGATGGATGGGGTTATGATCGCGAGTTTACCCCTCTGGGTCAGCCAATCGAGGAGGTTCTCGGATACCTGCTTGCGAAAGACATGATCAAACTCCCAAGGAAAGTTGATCCTTCTGTTACCATGGGGAAATGGAAAGATTGTTTTTGCAAGATTCATTAAGCAAATAGGCATGACACGGAACATTGCTTTGTCCTCAAGAATATTGTGCAGAACTACATTGACAAAGAGCTTTAGGTACCAGAAGAAGAAGAGAAACAACCTGCAGTCTTGATCGAGCTATTTTCATACCACTCAAAGAACCAATGATGCCAAAGTTTCTCTGCTTTTCACCTTTTCTTTTAGCAATCATCTTGTAGGGGCAAGTACGCCCCAGTCTTTTGTGATCCTTTTATCACGTACTTGTAAATATTCGAGTCTTGTTTTATTTTTTGCTTATCAATGAGAATGTCAATTTCCTTCATATCTTTTTGTTCAAATCTTACTTCTTTCACTATATTGGGGCACCTTTTTCATTTCAAAAATTTTCTTGCCATCAAATTCTTATTCTTTTTCAGGATGAGGGGAAATTCCGACATCATCCATGAGAGAAATGATATTACCTATGAGGGTTTTTTTTTTAAAAATTGTGAAATTTTTTGCAAAATCTTCGTCATAAATACCAAAGGTTCAAAATTTTGGTCCAATCTTTTTCAAAATCAACCAGCGCGTTGATCCTCCTTTTCAAAATCAATTTTAAACCATTGTTTTCAAAGAATCGACCCTCATGTTGATCTCTCTTCAAAATTAACCCTCGTGTTGATCCTTCCTCAAAGAATAGTTTTCGCGTAAATCAACCTCATGGTTGATCCTCTTTTCAAAAATGATCTTCTCATGAACATTCTCCTCTCACTTTAAAGATCCCACATGCAGGCAGGATCAAACAAACTTTTTTCCTTAGGTTTTATCAATTTTTCAATCTTTATCAGTCTTATCAATTTTATTCATCTTTATCAATTTTATCAATTTTATCAATTTTATCAATTTTATTGATTTTTCATCCATTTTTTTAATTCTTCTTGTCAACTCTTATTTCAATTACCCTTTCAGGTTAAGGGATAAACCCGATGCCTCTTTTCCCATGAGGTATTCATTTTTCGTTCCTTCCCACTCAGGTTAAGGGACAAACCTGAATTTTTCTACTCAGGTTAAGAGATAAACCTGAACCTCGTCCCACGAGGTCCTTCATCCTTCAGGATAAGGGATAGTCCTGAAGTCTTTTATCATCTTTCAAACATTATCAATTCTCCATCAATTTTAATCAATTCTTACTGGATCTTTGTCAATTCTTTATTAATTCTAAATTTTTATCAATTTTATTGATTCTTTATCATTCTTTATCAATTCTTTTAAAGCTTTTATCAATTTTGTCAATTTTCTCAAAATCCTTCTTTCCCCTTTCAGGTTAAGGGATAAACCTGAATCATCTTCCATAGTCTCTTTAATTTTCATCAATTCTTAATTTTCTTTTATCTTTTCCTTTTTAAGATTCGGGTTCCGACTCGGGTCTTCCTTTTATCTTTTCTTTTGAAGTTTTGAGTTCCGACTCAGGCTTCCCTTTGGATTCAATGCTCGCATTGGACCAATCATTTTCTTTAAAAATTCGAGTCCCAAAACTCGGGTTTTTCTTTTATCTTTTCCTTTTAAGATTCGGGTTTCGAATCGGGTCTTCCTTTTATCTTTTATTTTAAAGTTTTGATTCTGACTCGGGCTTCCCTTTGGATTCAATGATCACATTGGACCAATCATTTTCTTTAAAAATTTGAGTTCCAAAACTCGGGTATTTCTTTTATCTTTTCCTTTTAAGATTCGAGTTCTGACTCGGGTCTTCCTTTTTATCTTTTCTTTTGAAGTTTTGAGTTTCAACTCGGGCTTCCCCTTTGGTTCTAATGCTCGCATTGGACTAATCGTTTTCTTTAAAAAATTCGAGTTCCAAAAACTCGGGTTTTTCTTTTATCTTTTCCTTTTAAGATTCGGGTTCCAACTTGGGTCTTCTTTTTATCTTTTCTTTTGAAGTTTTGAGTTTTGACTCGGGCTTCCCTTTAGATTCAATGCTCGCATTGGACCAATCATTTTCTTTAAAAATTCGAGTTCCAAAACTCGGGTTTTTCGTTTATCTTTTCCTTTTAAGATTCGAGTTCCGACTCGGGTCTTCCTTTTTATTTTTTCTTTTGAAGTTTAGAGTTCCGACTCGGGCTTCCCTTTGGATTCAATGCTCACATTGGACCAATCGTTTTCTTTAAAAATTCGAGTTCCAAAACTCAGGTATTTCTTTTATCTTTTCCTTTTAAGATTCAAGTTCTGAATCGAGTCTTCCTTTTTATCTTTTCTTTTGAAGTTTCGAGTTCCAACTCGGGCTTCCCCTTTGGTTCTAATGCTCGCATTGGACCAATCATTTTCTTTAAAAAATTCAAGTTCCAAAAACTCGGGTTTTCCTTTATCTTTTCTCTTTAAATATCCGAGTTACGACTCGGGTTTTCCCCTTTTATCTCTCATTTGAAGTTCCGAGTTCCGACTCGGACTTCCTTTTGGATCCAATGCTCATGTTGGAACCAATCATTGCGTCGAAAATTTGAGTTTTCAATACTCGGGTTTCTCTTTTATCTTTTATTTTTGAAGATTCGAGTTCCGACTTGAGTTTTCCCCTTTTATCTTTCGTTTGAAGTTCCGAGTTCCGACTCAGACTTCCTTTTGGATCTAATGCTCGTGTTGGAACCAATCGTTGCTTCAAAAATTCGAGTTTTCAAACTCGATTTTTCTCTTTTATCTTTTATTTTGAAGATCCGAGTTTCGACTCAGGTTTTCCCCTTTATATGTTTTATCTTCCTTTTAAATATCCGAGTTCCGACTCGGACTCCTTTTTCAAAAAAAAAAAGTCCAACGGCTAGATTGAAACTTCTTCTAAAAATTCAACCTTCTGGCTGATCCCTTCCAAATTTCAAGCTTCAAGTTTATTCTCTTTAAAAATTTCTTCTTTTCCCATTCAGGATAAGGGATAATCCTGAAACCATTCATAGAAGCAACGTAGCCTTCTATAATGGTCCTTCCAAATCCAGTCTAACACTGGTCCTTCATCAAATCCAATTCTCACGTTGGTCCTTCCAAATCCAGTCTAACACTGGTCCTTCATAAAATTCAATTCTCGCATTGGTCCTTCCAAATCCAGTCTAACACTGATCCTTCACCAAATCCAATTTTCACAAATTGGTCCTTCAAAATTCCAGTTTTACACTGGTCCTTCAAAATCCCAATTGGTCCTTCAAAATTCAAATGTTTACATTGGTCCTTCCAAATTCCAATTCCTCGAATTGGTCCTTCAAAATTATAGTTTCACACTGGTCCTTCAAAATCCCAATTGGTCCTTCAAAATTCCAATATTTACATTGGTCCTTCAAAATTCCAATTTTCTCAAATTGGTCCTTCAAAATTCCAGTTTTACGTTGGTCCTTCAAATTCCAATTGGTCCTTCAAATTCCAATGTTTACATTGGTTCTTCCAAATTCCATTTTCACAAATTGGTCCCTCAAAATTCCAGTTTCATACTGGTCCTTCAAAATCCCAATTGCTCCTTCAAATTTGTAAACACCCCAAATTTTCCACATCCATTCTCAAACAACCCTCCTCGTGCAGTGCCAACCCTGTTAGGTTAGTGTAGGAGTCAAACCCTGAGTTAGCTTCAAAAAATTACCATTTTACCCATTTTTATTAGGAAAATTACCATTTTACCCCTAGGTCATCCCAAACCCCAGTCAGTCAGAGTCAATTAAGCTCATTGGTTAGTTCAAAACATTTAGAATATCAGTCATTTCAAATTCATTTGAGCTCACAGTGAGAAAGTCATTTTCATTTTTGATCATTCCTGCCAAAATGGGATCATTTCTTCAGAAATGAGCTCATTTCTTGCTCAAATCCAAACCAATTGTCTCTAAGTCAGTCATTCATAGTCAGTCATACTCCCCAGAGTCTAACTTGAGCTCATTCCTGCTCAAATGGGATCATTTCTTCAAAAATGGGATCATTTCTTCAAAAATGAGCTCATTTCTTGCTCAAATCCAAACCAATTGTCTCTAAGTCAGTCATACTCCCCAGAGTCTAACTTGAGCTCACCAGAAGTTCAAGCACTCCAGTTTCAGTTCAAAACCATTTCCAAGTGTCCAGGAGCCCATTTTAGTCCATTTCAGCTCTTTCAGCTGAAATTGAGCTGAGTTCAGCCAATTGAGCTAGTGTTTGAGCTTCGATTTTAGTTCATGTCAGTATTATTGACCTTTTTTTAGCTCAAAGCCAGCTCAAGTTCGTAATTAACTTCACTTCAGTGACCATTCCAAACCATTTCTCTAAAAATGACAGCTTTTCTTGAAAATTTAGCCGGAAAGGTCAGTTGTGTCAGTGTCTGGTCAGTTCACTTGAGTTCTGAAACTCTAAAACCCAGCTCAATCCAACTCATTTCAGTTTGATTCAGATCAAACCCTAATTTTTAGTGTCACTCTAACCCAGTAGAGTTCAAAAACCATTTCTTTAATCATTTTGCAAATTTTATCAGTTTTAATACTTTTTAAACTGGTACAGCTGTCAATCGGGGTTTAAAATCCAAAATTCTGCATTCAGGGTCGGCATTTCGCATGTCATTTCTCATCATTTCATATCATTTCTCAGCATATCATGACATTTCATCACATTTCATTTCATTTTCGAAGTCCAAAACTCCAGTTTTATAAATTTCAATCCAAATTGAGTTTTAAAAGTTTTCAGAAATCAATTTCAAACCTCGGGTTTCCAAAATTGACATTTTTACCCCTAGAAGTCTAAATTTGGAAATATTTTCTCAAGAGAAATAATCTGGATTTATTTTAAACTCAATTTTTTACATTCTACATTGGATTTGCTTCGCAACGGGGTATTAAACTTCAAAATCCAAGCTCATTTCAAAATCTGCCAAAAATAGCTCATTTCGTTTGGAAATATTTTCTCAAGAAAAACAATCTGGATTTCTTTCAAAATCAAATTTTCAAATTCTACACTAGATTTGCTTTGCAATGGGGTATTGAACTTCAAAATCCGAGCTCGTTTCAAAAACTACCAAAAATAGCTCGTTTCGTCTGAAAATAAATTTGGAAGTATTTTCTCGAGAAAAACAATCTGTATTTCTTTCAAAATTAAAATTTTCAATTCTATATTGGATTTGCTTCGCAATGAGGTATTGAACTTCAAAATCCGAGCTCGTTTCAAAAACTGCCAAAAATAGCTCGTTTCGTCTGGAAATAAATTGGGAAGCATTTTCTAGAGAAAAACAATCTGAATTTCTTTCAAAATTATATTTTTAAATTCTACATTGGATTTGCTTCGCAACGAGCTATTGAACTTTAAAATCCGAGCTCGTTTCAAAAACTGCCAAAAAATAGCTCGTTTCATCTGGAAACTTTCTGAAAAGACTATTTTACCCCTCTAATCGTCAAAATGAATTTCAAAATCAAAATTTAGACCCACTCTGAGATGGCCCATCCATTTGCATTCTCTTGTTTTAATTTATAAGAAAAGAAAAAAAAATTATCTTTTTCTTTATTTTTTGTTGTTTGTTTTATTTTATTTTATTTATTTATTTTTATTATTTTATTCTTCCTAAGGTGGGACCCACAAGGTGGTCACCCAAACCTCCAGCCCCCTCTCCTTTCCTTCCTTTCCTTTTTCTTTTTTTCTTTCTCTTTCCCTTTCTTCTTCCTTTCTTTCTTTTTCTTTTTCTTCTTTCTTTCCTTTCTTTCCTTCTTCCCTTTCTTCCTTCCTTCCTTTCCCTCTTGCCCAGCCATTCACGTAGAGGTTTCTTGCCCTCTCATTCTCTCCTCATTAAATTCTAAGCATTGAATTAATTAGAGCCTAAGTTGGGAAAAACCAAAAAGAAAAAGAAGGAAAGAAAAGAGGCTACACGGCTGCCTCTTTTCTCACTCATCTCTCTCTCTCTCTCTCTCTTGGCCCCCATTGCTGCAGCATTTCTCCAGCTCCCCTTGTAGCATCAACTGTTTGCACCAGCCTCATCATCATCTCCAGCTTCAAATGCAACAGCCACCTCCTCCCTTGGCCACGCCTTCCTCCAAGCAAGGTATATACAAACTGCAGCCTCTTCATCAACATCGAAGCAACTCCGGCCAACCCTCCATTGGTGCAGCATCCCTACCCAAGCCAAGGTAAGATCCCTCATATGCAAATTCTTCATTATATGCTATTTATTTGTTTTCGTTTTTTTTTTAATATATGTATTTCATAGGTTTGCTATTGAAAGAGAAGAATCCGTCCAATCAATGGACCGGATCTTCCCTTCTCGTAGCCACAAAAATAAGAATGAATATGATTCATGCCCCCTGAGTTTTTCATGTTTTTTTCCAGGTTTAAATGCATTTTACGTTCTGTATATTGCAGTTAATTTCATTTTTTTGGTTATTTCTTGTTATTTAATTCAGTTCATAATGGTAGTTTACCATGTTTCGTCTTAGGCATCTAGTTTAATCATAATTTCATGCAGAAATTATCTTTTATAAATTCTAAAAATTTTACTGTAGTTATGTTATCTTATTTTCGACATTATGCAAAAAATTTGTATCGATTCGGGTTTTGGAACCCATCCAAATTTGTAAAACCCTAAATCGAGTTTTCTGTCTCTCTGATTCTCCAGTTTAGGCTTTAGCAGACTTTAACCTCCTTCACCATCCTTGTAAGAGATCCGAATCATCCTCCAAAAATCACAGTAGATTCATGATTGAATTTACTAATGATCTGGAAATTTTGAGGTTTTTCCAATTAGTTTTGACCTCTGTAAAAAATCGGATTTCTCAGACCTCTGGGAAAATATCGATTTTCTTTCATCCGGGTATAGACAGACCCTAATGCACCAAGTCCATCCAATATGTAACCTGTTTGCAAAAACTTTATACATGAAAGTTGTTCCTAACATAATTTCCTGTCATGTTCCAAAATTTGAGAATTTTTTAATCTGTTTCATTATTTTTCCCGGATTTTACCTTTCTGTCTAACAGATTCCAATGTCCAGAAATATCAGAGATTTAGGTCTCTGATAAAAGTACGAATATTTCCAAACCATAACCTAAATCCCAATGGTGTCAAAAGATAAAATCTTACTCTATTTTTCAGGAACATTTTCCCATAATTTCAGCCTTTTTCCCATCTTTATTCTATTTTTCTCATGTTTTCTACCGAAACCTGTCTGTTTCCCCTAAATCCTAGAGTCGCCGGATTCCGATCCGACTTGCCGGAGTAGTACAGCTCCGACCATAGGTCAAAACCAGAAAGTGTAAAAGGAAAAAATCCTTGCCTTACTGTCCTATTTCACCCCATAAAAGTTGGGAAAATTTTATAGAATTTTGATATCCTAAATCTCCTTTAGAATCAACATTTTAGGCAAAAATCACAAAATTTTGGATTTTTATTTGAATTTCTATGTTTAAAAATACAAAAAATAGATTTTCGAGCTCCATTCTGTTTTTAGAGTTATTTTAGGTGTCCATGCCAAATTTGGCTTAATTCCAAGTTCATTTGCTCCATGTGTTAGTTTATCTTTAAGTTCAAAAGCAAAAATCAGGCGAAAATCAAGTTAAATTTAATATTTTCTGATATTTTTGTCATTTTAAGGTTTTTATCATATACATAAGCATGTAGAATCATATTAGGGTTAATTTCAATCTCATTTGCATTTCGTAGTTTTCAATTTTGCAAAATTTATTTCAGAAAACCCTAGTTTCAAGGCCATAGTCTTGTTATCGAGGATATTTTGGTCATTTTGACCTAAATTTCGAAATTTCAATTTCTAATTCTCCAAAATTTCATGCATATTATCATATTTTATCATGTTATATTTGATTTATTTCATTTGATTTTCAAAATTCCAAAATTTACAAAATTTCTTTCAGAAAACCCTGATTTCAAGGTCATGAGGGGTATTTTGGTCACTTTGACCCCAATTTCGAATTTTCAAGTTTATTTTTGAAATTTATTCATTATTTATCATGTTTATATCAAAGGGGGTATGAATTTGGGTTTATATCTGAATAATATCTGATAATTTCTCATATTTTCGGATAAATTCAGAAAAACCTACATTTTTGTGCTAACCTTGTTTTCTAGTTTTGCAGGAACATTCAAGAAGAAGACTTAGTTATTTTATTTTTTTTTATTCAATTCAATGTAAAAATCAATGTAATATTTGGAATAAGAGTTACTTTTCTGCTTAGAATAGGGTTGCATTGCATATAGTTTAATTTATGCAAATTTCAATATGTGATGTATCATTCATGCATATTTATTTCAAATTCACTATGGTTTACACGAATGGCACGTGCACAAGCTCTTATGGAGTTTATAAACTTGGTGAGATTCGTATTTATGGCCATAGTCAGAATACGAAGAAAACCAAGATTTATGATCTTCATATTAGCCACATTCAGCCTACACACTTAGGCTAACTTCAAAAATGCACTGCATTGCTCAAAGTTTCAAAAGGATTTCCCAATTACTCAATGAAATTCCCTTTTTCAAATTCATATTCATTCATTCATATCATTCAAATTGCATTATTTTCAAACTCATTTTCCAATTTCAATTTCAGAAAATTCAGTTTTCTCAAGAATTTCCAAGTCTTTCTCAGGATCTGGTTTTCTCAAAATTCTAAGTTTTCAAATGACATTTAAAAACATTTACCAAATTCAAATCAAGATTTTCCTATGCTTTAAAATTCTCAAATTTCAAAATCCCAACTTTTCAGAAATCCATTTTCTCAGAATTCCTGTTTTCCTGAGAATTCATTTTCCATTTCAAAAGTCATTTTCCAATGAACTTCCTGACTTTCTCAGAATTTTCAAATCCATTTCCTCAGAAAAGCAATTTCAAAATCAATTTTCTAAAGTTCAAATTTTCTTGAAAAATCACTTTCCAATGCAAATTTCTGATTTCCAATGAAATTCAATGATTTTCTCAAGAATTCAATTTTCAAGCACTTTTCCAATCATTTTCCAGCATATTTCAATTTTCCAAAGCAAACATCATGTTTCTCAAACTTGCATTATTTTCAAAATTTCATAGCACAAGCCTGATTCTCTGTGCATTTAAGGAAAAATAGAGCATAATTTAGATATTTGAGTCAAGTTAAAGCACATAATTGGTCATTGGTTCAATTACCTCTGGTAAAGCCGCAAGGAACGGTTGAACCTCGTACCGACAGGCGGATCCCATTCCACGAAATTTTCCCGTAAATTTTCAAAACGGAGGCGAGTGATTTTCAAAACTTTGGTGGAGTTTGACTCACGAAATTCGTTTCTCTCTCGCGAGGGAGGGAAAAAAATTTGCGATGATAACAGGTTTGGCGACCGAGATGGGACCTGTCTTCGCCTGATCAATTGTGTGTTTTAATTTAGTTCAATTATCAAAATTATGTTCTATGGAATGTCAGCTTTATTTTCTGATATCATGTGAACCTAGGAGCCTAGACTTAAACCCAGCTGACATGGATTGCATGTAGACTAGGCATGGTTTGATAGGACTATATTGAGGAGAATTATGCATGCTCACTTAGACTTAGGTCTAAAATACAACACTCCTCAATCTAGGATTTGTGTGGAAACAATGTTTGCTTCTTCAAAAAAAATTAAAATTCTATCTCTTTAGGACTTAGAGCCCTCTGTTTGTCTGCATGTGCTCATGTTTTCAAAAACCACCCCACCTATGTCTACCCGGTCTTCACGTTGCTGGGCTCTTTTCCAGAACCATAGTTCAGGACAGAGCCTCACAACTGGGCCACTTATTTGGGCTAACGCCCCCCTGCCACGTACCAAGGGCCATAGTCCAATGTATATCGGCAGGCGCTCAAGGATGTTGGGAAAACACAAGCCTAGAACTGGAGATGAAATTTTATGCCACGTACTTCGAGCCTCGGTTCGGGTATATCGGCATAGCATGATTGGACACAGTTGATCTGAGCCTAGAGTCAGGATTAGGGTCCTAAAGCTCTTTCAAAATCAATGCATTTAGAGTTGGCTTCTTAGAGATTGCTGTGTGTGCATAATTGTTTGTAATTGAATGTATGATATTCATTTTCGCCTTATTTTCTCATATTTTTCCCAATTTTTCCAAAATACCGAACAATTTTCCAAAATACCTCATTTTTTATCTTTTATGAAATATCTCCTTTTTCTCAAAAACCCTGGACAATTTTTCCAAATTATCCACCTTTTCTTCAAAACTCCAAGTGATTTTCCATTCTTTCGTTCCTCTGGACTTCGAATTTCCAGCTTTTTATTTTATCCTGCCTGTAATTTTCAAAATTCTTGTATTTTTCCAAAAGTCTAATTTCTAATCTTCACACCTTTCAGTCTAATGGCATCCAGTCAACTTGATTCTGTTTTTTCTGATGGTCACATCTCCTACGAGGTGCGACAAAGTCTTCCCGAGCATCGAGCTCTCAGCACTGGACCCTTCTTCTCCCGATGGTACTATGTCTAGTTCAAAAACTTCTCTCGTATGTTTCTGGGCCACTTGAGCGATTATGGGTTGGAACTGGCATCTGCAGTGGAAAAGTTGACAATCAATGACAATTTGATCCATGCATTGGCAGAGCGGTGGAATCCGCGCACTTGCACATTCTAGTTCCCGTGGGGTGAGATGACACTACTGATGGATGAATTTTCAGAGATTATGGGACTGCCCGAGCCAGCCGGTCAGCCTGGAGATCCATTAGAGCAGCAATTTCTAATCAATGTCAAGGGTCTGGACCCCAAAGATGTCGTAGCTCGCATGACAGGGCGCAAGTCTTGGCCACTGATTGAAGAAAATGGCAATGAGTATATGAGCCTGATCGAGATCTACCGACAGTATGGAGAATTCACAGAAGTCAGCTCGCTGTCCAGAACAGCTCGAGAGAGAATTCAGCATGTGATGGTTTTGTGCACTGTGGGACTTGCTTTCTTTCCAGACGGACAGAACTATGTGGATGTCAGAATAGTTCAGCTTCTGAGGAGATGGGGAAGTCGACAGACCAACCGTCTTTCGATAGTCATGGCCGCGTTTGCTTTTCTATACAGAAGACTGACCCGCTTCACACTTGGAGAGTCCATCTTAGTCGAGGGATGTACTTATGCTCTTCAGTCTTGGTTCCTTCAGCATGTGCCAACCAGAGCTAGTTCATTCAGATACAATGGCAAGGAACTTCTTCCAGTTGCGCGGTACCGATTCATGATCGATTATCTGCAAGAAGAAGAAGTGGTGTGGGATTACTTTGATCGAGAATTATCGCCTCCCAGATACACCTATGCATATGGCAAGAGATTCAAGTTGCTCGGTCCATTCTTCTGCGCTTACTATCATTCAAAGAAGTGTGTTCGACAGTTTTCTCAGAGACAGAAGCACATAGAGATGCGACTGCTATCAGGAGTCGTGCCAGAGTTCGACCTTACATCAGCGCAGTGGTCCGGAACATACCATTCTGCCAGATATGGCTGGGACTCTTTTGTTACTCTTCCACTTTTTCCAGGTCCTCGTGTCTCTGCTAGTTATAAAGAGTGGTGGCAAATTGTCCGTCTGCCCCCTCTTTCTCAAGTTTATTATTGATGCGATCATGTTTTCCTTTCAATAAATAAAAATCTTGCAAATTCCTCAATTCTTGGTTTGATGACCTCGCCTAGGTGACAAGGCATATTTGCAGTTGTTCGTTCTCCTTGCAAAGAATGATAACATAATTGTCGTGACTCCAGCGGCGACCCAATCCCTAGTAATGAGATGTTCTTCCAATTATCTACCAAATTCTCATCAAATATTTTTCCTATATTCATTTCTATCATGAATCTTCATCATCGAAATTTAATCATCTATCTCATTCTGTAGAGAGCATCAGTATTCTCAAGTGGTTCAAATCAGATCAAGCAAGAAGACACCACTGTGTCAGTGCATCAGTGATTTTAGAAGCAGGCAAGAAGAAATGGATTCTCCAAGATCTGCCAGAAGACAGAGTATGAATGATAGGGATGACATTGATCCGGCTACATATCAGATGTTCAAGAAAATGATGATTAGGATGATGTCTGAGCAAGCTGAAGACAGTCTCAGAAAGGCTCCCATCAAGGAGAAGACATTTGTCTCCTTCTCTCAGAATATCACTGGCAAGAGCAACAAGTGATTCGGCGCGTGTCTGCTCGATATTTTATTCTCGTCGATGTCCTCTATTATCGTGGATTCAGTTCTGAATATTCCAAATGCCTAGACGAAGTTGAAGCCAAAGAAGTCATGCGAGAGGTACACTAAGGCATTTGCAGTAGACCCATCGGCTACCAAACTCTTATCAAGCAAATCATCCGGGCAAGATATTATTGGAAGACTATGGAGCAAGATTGCTATCATTTTGTGAAGAAGTGCGTTCAATGTCAGATGCATGCACCTTTCATTCATGCGCCAGCGACATATTTACAATCTGTCAGCTCTCCATGGCCATTTTCTATGTGGACCTTTGATGTTGTGGGCCCCATTAGTCCTTCTGCTTCAAATGGCCACAAATATTTTCTTGTCGCAACAGAATATTTCACTAAATGGGTTGAAGTTATCACTCTACGCACAATCGAAGGTCAACATGTGGTCTCATTCATCCACAAGAATATCCTTTGTCGTTTTGGCATACCGCACGATATCATGTTGGACAATGGCAGTCATTTCAAAAATAAGAAAATGAGGACATTTTGCTCAAAGTTCAGAATTCAGCATCGTTTCTCCGCTCCTTATTATCTTCAAGGGAATGGTCAAGCAGAGGCCACCAATAAAATTCTTATTAGAATCTTGGAGCGAACTTTGAAAACAGGTCATGACTGGCATGAGAAGATCCATGATGCATTGTGAGCATACAGAATCATCATTCAGACTCCCACTAATGCTACTCTGTCAGAACTTGTCTACGGAACTGAAGTAGTATTGCCTCTACATGTTCAGAAACCTGCTCTGAAATTTGCATCACTTCTAAAATTACCTCTTGATCAGTATCAGCAACAGTGGCTAGTACAACTTGATTTGCTCAATGAAAGAAGACTCAGAGCAGCAGAGCACGCTCAATCATATCGTCAGAGGATAGCCAGGCAATATGCAAAAATTTTTATTGAAAGGAAATTCTGAGTCAATGATCTAGTGATCAGATCAATGACCTATCTCAAGCACCGCCCGGGTGACAAATGGTCATCGAATTGGGAAGGGCCCTATATTGTCGAGGAAGCATTACCTCACAATTCATATCTGCTCATCAATGCTGATGGTGTGGAATTATCAGACCCCATCAATGCTCAACATTTGAAAAATTTCTATACTTAAATCCTCTATTCCATCCTTTGTAATTCCTCAATATACTTTCTTCAACAATGGTCAAATTCTTCTTTCCCAGTTACACTGGGGCATTATTTTGAAAATTGGTTTCAAAACATCTTGCATGCAGGCAGGATCAAACAAATATCTCATTTTGCATGCATGTGCATCCATTTACATCATTTTGCATTCATTTGCATTTGCATGCATTCATTCGCATACATATGCATCATATTCGTTTCCCCTTCAGGTTAAGGGATAAACCTGAACTTCCCCTTCAGGTTAAGGGATAAACCTGAACTTCCCCTTCAGGTTAAGGGATAAACCTGAACTACCCATTCAGGATAAGGGATAATCCTGAGACCCCGACAATCATTCTCGTTACAATTCCCAAATATTTTAATAGCATAGGTCT
This sequence comes from Nuphar pumila, assembly GCF_984573655.1. Taxonomy (NCBI): domain Eukaryota; kingdom Viridiplantae; phylum Streptophyta; class Magnoliopsida; order Nymphaeales; family Nymphaeaceae; genus Nuphar; species Nuphar pumila. Next base: position 73,624,326 of record NC_143250.1, on the reverse strand, counting down.
CTTTCAAAAATTCAAATTTCAATTTAAAAACAAGATATGTTTTAAAAATCCAGTGCTCGAACTGGTACATTTAAAAAAAAAAAAACCTTGTGCTCGAATTGATATATTTTCAAAATCTAATGTCTATGTTGACATATTTTCAAAACCCGGTATTCATGTTGGTGTTCTTTCAAAGTTGAGCACTCGTGGTTAGTGTCTCCCTGGTTGGTCGTATCACTCAACCTCTCGGGTTCAGTCTTTGTGTTGATCATTTATCAAAGTTCAAATTCTAATTACCAGTTTCGGCCCTTGGGCCATCCAATTTCCAATTTCGGCCTTCGGGCCATCCAATTACCAATTTCGGCCCTTAGGCCACCCAATTTCCAAGATTCCAATTTCGACCTTCAGGTCAATCAATTTCCAAATTTCCAATTTTGATCTTTGGGTCAATTAATTTCCCAATTTTCAATTTTCAAATTCCAAATTTTTAATTTCGACCTCTGAGTCAACCAATTTCAATTTCGACTCTTGGGTCAATCAATTCCAATTTCGACCTTCGGGTCAATCAATTTTCAATTTCCAAATTCCAAATTTCCAATTTCAAATATCAAATTTCAAAATTTCAAATTTTCCAAATTCTAATTTCGACCTTTTGGTCACTCAATACCAATTTCAATCATCTTCTCTTGCGAGAGACCCTTTTTATAGGGAGAGTTCAAGGGAGCTCGTTCTTTTCGCATGCTATCATTTGTTCACCTAGCCCCTTTTCAGGGAGAGTTTGAAGGGACTCGTGTCTATGTGAACCGTTTGCAAAACAAAATTCCAATTTCATACAAGAAACCCTTAATTCAGGGAGAGCTTCGACGGAAATTCGCTTTCCTTGTGATCACAATTTCATACTAGGCCATTTCATCATGAAGGACCCTCTTTTCAGGGAGAATGTGATGGACTCGTTCCTTCATGACCAATTCACCGACCTCACCATTACCGCCCCCCTTTCCATAAGAGAAGCCTAATATTAGGAAGTTTTGACGAAAGCTTAATTTCTCTTCGAAAGTTCGTTTTGTAAACACCTCCGCTTCAGGGAAGAGAGGAGTAATTCCTATTTCCAATTTTTGAATCTTCTCCTTTGGGGAAAGGAGAAGAAAATTTTTGTCATGGATGCGTTGCGTTGTGCTTCAAATACTCGCTTCCACAAAGGATTTCAAGAAAATCTTGCCAATTTGTCATTAAATATTTGTTGATTTCAAAATTTTTATTGCACAAAAACAATACCTCTGAATACCTTCAGTATTATTTTTGAAAGGTCAAAGCTTTCGTGAAAAAGGATTCAAAATTCAAAATCTTTCAATCGGCCAACCAAAAGGATGAAGAATAAATCCTCGATATGGCCAACAAAAGAAATTCAATGTTGTTGCAAAGCCATAAGCGATCGGTATTGATCGCAGTCAATGGCACATTTTTAAAGATCATTCTTGGAAAATAAAGCAGTCGAAATATCCTGGGTGATATAGAAAAATCCATTCAATCCCTATATCTCCTCAATCACCTAAAGCTGCAATTAAATATCTGCAAAAGGGATCTCTCAAATGTCGTCAAGATGAAGGCGAATTAGGCGAGTAGACCCCCGGGACCAAAGAAGATTTGGATCATCTCCAAGATGAAGGAGTTTGTGACGGATCCTTCCAGGGAAAGTTCAGAGCACCGTCAAGATGAAGGTGACTGCGATGAGCCTCCCGACAAACCCTAAAGGACATTTAATTTCTGCTATCATCAAGAGATTTCCAACCAAAGGGCCAAAAACCGTCAATATAATTCCTGAGAGAAAAGAAGGATCAGAGCATCTCTGAGATGAAGGAGTTTGTGACGTACCCTTCCAAAAAAAAAAGAGAGAGAAAAGTCAGGACATCTCCAAAATGAAGGATGATGTAATCACCAAAAAAATCCAAGAGAGCTCCAATTCTGCCAAAAAAAAAAGTGGGCAGAAATATCATCATGAGGAAAGAATCTCAGGATATCAGATCGCCAAATTTGCCAAAGAATCCTCTTTAAATTTTGTGAAATTCTATTATCAATATTCTTTCACCAATTGCTTTCACAATGTCAAGAATACTCTCTTTTCTGCTCATATCAAGGAAATTGATAGCTTCCTTGAAAGAAAGCCAATTGCAAGCAATTTGAATTCAAATCCTGGTTCTACGAAGTTAAGCCCAGTTGGAGGTAATACTTCAGGTAGAAAAGAGGAAATATTTTCAAAACAATGTGCATCATTTTCAATTATTTTTAATCAACAACAATTTTCAACATTTTGACAATATTTTCTAGCTATCCTAACATGAAGCGAGAGCTTGAGGTTCATCTTTGGCGCATCCTGACATCAATTGTTATCCCTTTTAAGGACTTGATAACGGGAGTTTTCAAGATTCCTTCCCTTCTGTTGGTATAATCTGAGCGCTTGGGCTTTCAGATTTGCACACTTCCCTGTGTTCCCACTGTCCCACCATAGACAGTCCAATTTTGGCTTGAGGTTAAGCCACCAATCATTTTCTCGCAAAAGGTTATCAATTTCAAAAGTTATTTAGTCTCAGCAATGAGGCGCCCAAAATCAAACACCTTTTCAAGCTTTAGGGACCCCAATTTCATTCTTTTGCAAAACCCCTATTGGACTCATTGTGCGGAGATCCGAAGGTTCCATCATGGTTTCTTCCTTCAAGGATTCTATTCATTTTCCGCCCAATCAGGATAAGGGTACAAACCTGAGCCTCCTTTGATGATGTATTTCATTTTCCGCTCAATCAGGATAAGGGTACAAACTTGAGCCTCCTTTGATGAGGTATTTCATTTTCTTCCCAATCAGGATAAGAGTATAAACCTGAGCCTCCTTTGATGAGGTATTTCATTTTCCGCCCAATCAGGATAAGGGTACAAACCTTAGCCTCCTTTGATGAGGTATTTCATTTTTTTTCCCGGTCAGGTTAAGGGTCAAACCTGAGCTTCGTTTCTACACGAGGTATTTTCCGTCCCATCCAAGTTAAGGGCAAAACCTGAATCTTACTTCTTTTGAAGTAAGTTTTTCCTCTCTATTCTCCATTTCATATCTACCATTTCATCAGGACTAATCTCTTTATACCCAGTCAGATCCTTCTAACTGGGGCATTTTTATAGCCAAAATTTGGTGTGTTTTTCTTTGCCACTAAGCTCGTCTTCAAGCCGGCTTAGTAGCAAAGAGGGGCATTTGTAAACACCCCAAATTTTCCACATCCATTCTCAAACAACCCTCCTCGTGCAGTGCCAACCCTGTTAGGTCAGTGTAGGAGTCAAACCCTGAGTTAGTTTCAAAAAATTACCATTTTACCCATTTTCATTAGGAAAATTGTCATTTTACCCCTAGGTCATCCCGAACCCCAGTCAGTCGGAGTCAATTAAGCTCATTGGTTAGTTCAGAACATTTAGAATATCAGTCATTTCAAATTCATTTGAGCTCACAGTGAGAAAGTCATTTTCATTTCTGATCATTCCTGCCAAAATGGGATCATTCCTGCCAAAATGGGATCATTTCTTCAAAAATGAGCTCATTTCTTACTCAAATCCAAACCAATTGTCTCTAAGTCAGTCATACTCCCCAGAGTCTAACTTGAGCTCACCAGAAGTTCAAGCACTCCAATTTCAGTTCAAAACCATTTCCAAGTGTCCAGGAGCCCATTTTAGTCCATTTCAGCTCTTTCAGCTGAAATTGAGCTGAGTTCAGCCAATTGAGCTAGTGTTTGAGCTTTGATTTTAGTTCATGTCAGTATTATTGACCTTTTTTAGCTCAAAGCCAGCTCAAGTTCGTAATTAACTTCACTTCAGTGACCATTCCAAACCATTTCTCTAAAAATGGCAGCTTTTCTTGAAAATTTAGTCGGAAAAGTCAGTTGTGTCTGGTCAGTTCACTTGAGTTCTGAAACTCTAAAACCCAGCTCATTTCAGTTTGATTCAGCTCAAACCCTAATTTTCAGTGTCACTCTAACCCAGTAGAGTTCAAGAACCATTTCTTTAATCATTTTGCAAATTTTATCAGTTTTTATACTTTTTAAACTGGTACAGCTGTCAATCGGGGTTTAAAATCCAAAATTCTGCATTCAGGGTCGGCATTTCGCATGCCATTTCTCATCATTTCATTTTCGAAGTCCAAAACTCCAGTTTTATAAATTTCAATCCAGATTGAGTTTTAAAAGTTTTCAGAAATCAATTTCAAACCTCGGGTTTCCAAAATTGACATTTTTACCCCCAGAAGTCTAAATTTGGAAATATTTTTTCAAGAGAAATAATCTGGATTTATTTCAAACTCAAATTTTTACATTCTACATTGGATTTGCTTCGCAACGGGGTATTGAACTTCAAAATCCAAGCTCATTTCAAAATCTGCCAAAAATACCCGTTTCGTTTGGAAATATTTTCTCGAGAAAAACAATCTGGATTTCTTTGAAAATCAAATTTTCAAATTCTACACTGGATTTGCTTTGCAATGGGGTATTGAACTTCAAAATCCAATCTCGTTTCAAAAACTGCCAAAAATAGCTCGTTTCGTCTGAAAATAAATGTGGAAGTATTTTCTCGAGAAAAACAATCTGTATTTCTTTCAAAATTAAAATTTTCAATTCTATATTGGATTTGCTTCGCAACGAGGTATTGAACTTCAAAATCCGAGCTTGTTTCAAAAACTGCCAAAAATAGCTCGTTTCGTCTGAAAATAAATTGGGAAGCATTTTCTCGAGAAAAACAATATGGATTTCTTTCAAAATTATATTTTTAAATTCTACATTGGATTTTCTTTGCAACGAGGTATTGAACTTTAAAATCCGAGCTCGTTTCAAAAACTGCCAAAAATAGCTCGTTTCATCTGGAAACTTTCTGAAAAGACTATTTTACCCCTCTAATCGTCAAAACGAATTTCAAAATCAAAATTTGGACCCGCTCTGAGATGGCCCATCCATTTGCATTCTCTTGTTTTAATTTATAAGAAAAGAAAAAAATTTATCTTTTTCTTTATTTTTTGTTGTTTGTTTTATTTTATTTTATTTTATTTATTTTTTTTTATTATTTTATTCTTCCAAAGCTGGGACCCACAAGGTGGTCACCCAAACCTCCAGCCCCCTCTCCTTTCCTTCCTGTTCTTTTTCTTTTTTTCTTTCTCTTTCCCTTTCTTCTTCCTTTTTTTCCTTTTCTTTTTCTTCTTTCTTTCCTTTCTTTCCTTCTTCCCTTTCTTCCTTCCTTCCTTTCCCTCTTGCCCAGCCATTCACGTAGAGGTTTCTTGCCCTCTCATTCTCTCCTCATTAAACCCTAAGTATTGAATTAATTAGAGCCTAAGTTGGGAAAAACCAAAAAGAAAAAGAAGGAAAGAAAAGAGGCTACACGGCTTCCTCTTTTCTCACTCACCTCTTCCCATCTCTCTCTCTCTCTCTCTCTCTCTCTCTCTCTCTCTTGGCCCCCATTGCTGCAGCATTTCTCCAGCTCCCCTTGTAGCATCAACTGTTTGCACCAGCCTCATCATCATCTCCAGCTCCAAATGCAACAGCCACCTCCTCCCTTGGCCATGACTTCCTCCAAGCAAGGTATATACAAACTGCAGCCTCTTCATCAACATCGAAGCAACTCCGGCCAACCCTCCATTGGTGCAGCATCCCTACCCAAGCCAAGGTAAGATCCCTCATATGCAAATTCTTCATTATATGCTATATATTTGTTTTCGTTTTTTTTTAATATATGTATTTCATAGGTTTGCTATTGAAAGAGAAGAATCCGTCCAATCAATGGACCGGATCTTCCCTTCTCATAGCCACAAAAATAAGAATGAATATGATTCATGCCCCCTGAGTTTTTCATGTTTTTTTCCAGGTTTAAATGCATTTTACGTTCTGTATATTGCAGTTAATTTCATTTTTTTGGTTATTTCTTGTTATTTAATTCAGTTCATAATGGTAGTTTACCATGTTTCGTCTTAGGCATCTAGTTTAATCATAATTTCATGCAGAAATTATCTTTTATAAATTCTAAAATTTTTATTGTAGTTATGTTGTTTTGTCTTCGACATTATGCCAAAGATTTGATTCAATTGGGGTTTTGGAACCCATCAAAATTTGTAAAACCCTAAATCGAGTTTTTTGTCTCTCTGATTCTCCAGTTTATGCTTTAGCAGACTTTAACCTCTGGCACCACCCTTGTGGGAGATTCGGATCATCCTCCAATAATCACAGTAGATTCATGATTGAATTTACTAATGATCTGGAAATTTTGAGGTTTTTCCAATTAGTTTTTACCTCTGTAAAAAATCGCATTTCTCAGACCTCTGGGAAAATATCGATTTTCTTTCGTCCGGGTATAGACAGACTCTAATGCACCAAGTCCATCCAATATGTAACCTTTCCGGAAACAATTTCTACATGAAAGTTGTTCCTAACATAATTTCCTGTCATGTTCCAAAATTTGAGAATTTTTTAATCTGTTTCATTATTTTTCCCGGATTTTCCCTTTCTGTCTAACAAATTCCAATGTCCAGAAATCTCAGAGATTTAGGTCTCTAATAACAGTACGGCTTTTTCCAAACCATAACCCGAATATCAATGGTGTCAAAAGATCACATCTTCCTCTATTTGTCAGGAACATTTTCCCACAATTTCAGCCTTTTTCCCATCTGTCTTTCATTTTTCTCATGTTTTCTACCGAAACCTGTCTGTTTCCCCTAAATCCTAGAGTCGCCGGATTCCGATCCGACTTGCCGGAGTAGTACAGCTCCGACAATAGATCGAAACCAGAAAGTGTAAAAGAAAAAAATCCTTTCCTTACTGTCCTCTTTCACCCCAAAAAATTTGGGAAAATTTTATAGAAGTTTGATACCCTAAATCTCCTTTAGAATCAACATTTTAGGCAAAAATCACAAAATTTAGGATTTTTATTTGAATTTCTATGTTTAAAAATACAAAAAAATAGATTTTCGAGCTCCATTCTGTTTTTAGGGTTATTTTAGGTGTCCATGCCAAATTTGGCTTAATTCCAAGTTCATTTGCTCCATGTGTTAGTTTATCTTTAAGTTCAGAAGCAAAAATCAGGTTAAATTTGATATTTTATGATATTTTCGTCATTTTAAGGTTTTTATCATGTACATAAGCATGTAGAATCATATTAGGGTTAATTTTAATCTCATTTGCATTTCATATTTTTCAATTTTGCAAAATTTATTTCAGAAAACCCTAGTTTCAAGACCATAGTCTTGTTATCGAGGGTATTTTGGTCATTTTGACCTAAATTTCGAAATTTCAATTTCTAATTCTCCAAAATTTCATGCATATTATCATATTTTATCATGTTATATTTGATTTATTTCATTTGATTTTCAAAATTCCAAAATTTATAAAATTTCTTTCAGAAAACCCTGATTTCAAGGTCATGAGGGGTATTTTGGTCATTTTGACCCCAATTTCGAATTTTCAAGTTTATTTTTGAAATTTATTCATTATTTATCATGTTTATATCAAAGGGGGTATGAATTTGGGTTTATATCTGAATAATATCTGATAATTTCCCATATTTTCGGATAAATTCAGAAAAACCTACATTTTTGTGCTAACCTAGTTTTCTAGTTTTGCAGGAACATTCAAGAAGAAGACTTAGTTATTTTATTTCTTTATTTTATTCAATTCAATGTAAAAATCAATGTAATATTTGGAATAAGAGTTACTTTTCTGCTTAGAATAGGGTTGCATTGCATATAGTTTAATTTATGCAAATTTCAATATGTGATGTATCATTCATGCATATTTATTTCAAATTCACTATGGTTTACACAAATGGCACGTGCACAAGCTCTTATGGAGTTTATAAACTCGGTGGGATTCGTATTTATGGCTATAGTCAGAATACGAAGAAAACCAAGATTTATGATCTTCATATTAGCCACATTCAGCCTACACACTTAGGCTAACTTCAAAAATGCGCTGCATTTCTCAAAGTTTCAAAAGGATTTCCCAATTCCTCAATGAAATTCTTTTTTTCAAATTCATATTCATTCATTCATATCATTCAAATTGCATTATTTTCAAACTCATTTTCGAATTTCAATTTCAGAAAATTCAGTTTTCTCAAGAATTTCCAAGTCTTTCTCAGGATCTGGTTTTCTCAAAATTCTAAGTTTTCAAATGACATTTAAAAGCATTTACCAAGTTCAAATCAAGATTTTCCTATGCTTTAAAATTCTCAAATTTCAAAATCCCAAGTTTTCAGAAATCCATTTTCTCAGAATTCCTGTTTTCGTGAGAATTCATTTTCCATTTCAAAAGTCATTTTCCAATAAACTTCCTGACTTTCTCAGAATTTTCAAATCCATTTCCTCAGAAAAGCAATTTCAAAATCAATTTTCTAAAGTTCAAATTTTCTTGAAAAATCACTTTTCAATGCAAATTTCTGATTTCCAATGAAATTCAATGATTTTCTCAAGAATTCAATTTTCAAGCACTTTTCCAATCATTTTCCAGCATATTTCAATTTTCCAAAGCAAACAACATGTTTCTCAAACTTGCATTATTTTCAAAATTTCATAGCACAAGCCTGATTTTCTGTGCATTCTAGGAAAAATAGAGCATAATTTAGATATTTGAGTAAAGTTAAAGCACATAATTGGTCCTTGGTTCAATTACCCCTGGTAAAGGCGCCAGGAACGGTTGAACCTCGTACCGACAGGCGGATCCCATTCCACAGAATTTTCCCGCAAATTTTTAAAACGGAGGCGAGTGATTTTCAAAACCAATTTTCAAAACTTTGGTCGAGTTTGACTCACGAAATTCGTTTCTCTCTCGCGAGGGAGGGAAAAAATTTTGCGATGATAACAAAATTCCAATGTTTACATTGGTCCTTCCAAATTCCAATTTCACAAATTGGTCCTTCAAAATTCCAGTTTCACACTGGTCCTTCAAAATTCCAATGTTTACATTGGTCCTTTAAAATTCCAGTTTTACACTGGTCCTTCAAATTCCAGTTGGTTCTTCAAAATTCCAATGTTTACATTGGTCCTTCCAAATTCCAATTTCACAAATTGGTCCTTCAAAATTCCAGTTTCACACTGGTCCTTCAAAATCCCAATTGGTCCAAATTTCAATGTTTACATTGGTCCTTCCAAATTCCAATTTTTCAAATTGGTCCTTCAAAATATCAGTTTCACACTGGTCCTTCAAAATCCCAATTGGTCCTTCAAAATTCCAATGTTTACATTGGTCCTTCCAAATTCAAATTTCAGTTTTTACACTGGTCCTTCAAAATTCCAATGTGTACATTGGTCCTTCAAAATTCCAAAATTTCTCAATTGGTCCTTCAAATTTCAGTTTTTACACTGGTCCTTCAAAATTCCAATGTGTACATTGGTCCTTCAAAATTCCAAAATTTCTCAATTGGTCCTTCAAATTCCAGTTTTTACACTGGTCCTTCAAAATTCCAATGTGTATATTGGTCCTTCAAAAATTCTAATTTTCTCAAAAATTGATCCTTCAAAATTTCAATTTTACCCTAGTCCTTCAAAATTCCAATGTGTACATTGGTCCTTCAAAAATTCCAATTTTCTCAAAAATTGAGCCTTCAAAATTTCAATTTTACCCTAGTCCTTCCAAATTCCAAATATTTACATTTGGTCCCTTAAAATTTCAATTTTCACAAATTGGTCCTTCAAACTTCAGTTTAACATTGGTCCTTTACCAAAATTCTTTACCAAAATTCTTTACCCAAAATCTTTTTACCAAACATTCCTTTACCAAAATCCTCCTCAAATTCCAGTTTAACACTGGTCCTTTACCAAATTCTTTTACCAAGGTCATTTACCAAAATTCTTTACTTAACCTCATTGTTGGTCCTGTAAAATCCAGTTTTACTGATCAAATTTGCCAAAATCAAAATTTTCAGCCCAAGGTCCTATCAAAATCTATATTGAGTGATTATTTCACTAAGGATTCTTGAAAACTTTGCCAATCTGCTAAAAATGCGTTGATTCTAATATTTTATTGCACAAAAGAATTACCTCTAGTATTCTTTTCAAAAGGGTGAAGCTTTTTGCGAAAAAAGAGTAAAATTCAAATCTTCTCTCTGTTGGTCAACCAAGAGGATGTAAGAAATATCCCTGGTATGATTAGCGAAAGAAATATTCAATGATGTTGAAAAGCCGGAAGCGAATCGATATTGATTATAGCTATGACGCATGTTTAAAGACGATTTTCTGGCAATCAGGCAGTGGAAATATCCTGAGCAATAAAAAGAATCCACTTAATCCATATCTCCTCATTCATTTTTAGGCTACAATCAAATATCCGCAAAGGGGATCTCTCAATTGTCGTCAAGATGAAGACGAATATGCGAGTTCGACCCCCGGGGCCAAAGAAGATTTGGATCATCTCCAAGATGAAGGAGTTTGTGACAGATCCTTCCGGGAAATATTCAGATCACCATCAAGATGAAGGCGACTGCGCTGAGCCTTCCAACAAACCCTAAAAGATATTTGATTGCCGCTAATCATCAAAAGATTCTTTTGATCAATTAACCCATATCACCAGTATAACTCATGAGAAAAAGAAGGATCGAAGCATCTCCAAGATGAAGGAGTTTGTGACGTACCCTTCCCCGAAGAAAAAAAGAAAAGCCAGGACATCTCCGAAATGAGGGATGATGTAATGAACTTCCCTCGAAAACCCAAGAAAGCTCAATGTCTCAAAAAGAGTGCCAGAAAAGATCATTATGGGAAAAGTACCAGGATATCATACTGCCAAAATTGTCAGAAATCATTTTTTCTCATGCAAAATCCCTTTCATCAATATCTTTTCACTACTTGCTTTTATGAAATTAAGAGTATTTTTTCTCTATTCATGTCAAGGAAATGAATAACTTCCTTAAAGAAACTCAACAGTTTTAAAATTTGAATCTGACTCTGGAATTCGCAAAGTTAACTTCATTTTGGAGGATATACTCTAGGTGAAAAGAGGGAATATCTTTCGCACATACGTGCACACTTTCAAGCAATTGAATCAATTGCAATTCCATCTTATTGGCAAAATTTTCTGGTTATCCAAAAATGAAATAAATGCTTAATATCTATTTTGATGCAACCTAGCGTTGTTTGTATTTTTTAAAGAGAGTTGCCTCATTCTGGTGAGGTTATTTCTCCCAGTCCCATCATGGTTTTCCCCATCAAGGAATCCATGCTTTGTATATCCATTCAAATAAGGATTATACCTGAACCTTGTCTCATGAGGTATTTTTCAAAAAATATCCCATCCAGGTTAAGAGCTAAACCTAAGTCTTTTCAAAAATCCTTATTTTTGTCTCAACCATGAGACTTCTTCAAAATCTCTCCCTTTTTACCATTTCGGGATATTCATCCCAAAGCCCCATCTCGATTTTCTCATTTTATTTTGTCCAAATTATTTTCATTGTTGAAGGATTTCATTTTCTTCTCAAAACCTTTCAGGATAAGGTGCCTAACATAAGAATAATATTCCTCAAAAATAAAATTCTTCCACACCCAGTTCAGACCTTCTGACTGGGGCATTTTTAAAGAAAATTTGCATGTCTTCTTTGCCACTAAGCTCGGCTTATAACCGACTTAGCATCAAAGAGGGGCATCTGTGAACACCCCAAATTTTCTAAAAATTTCAAAACATTCCCTTTTTGCCCCTAAGCTCCATTTTTTGAATAAATTGAGTCGTTTTCGAACTTAAATTCCAGTTATTTCTTGGATTCTCTGGAATTCAATTCTATTTTATGTATCTGACTCTACTTTGGACCCATGTCCCGTGCCAAAAATCTAAATCTGAGCCTTGTTATCTAAATTTTAAATTAAAATTACAAAAATACCAAAAATAGTTTTTGAAAGGCTCAGACAGTCCATCCAGCATTCGTTTGGATCCATTGCCCTATATTCCTCGATTTGAGACCCAAAACTCGAATACTTTCTCAAAACCTTGGATCCAAACCCATTTTCTAAAGGAATTTCCAAAATTCAAAACCCGAATTCTCAGAAAACCCCTCTTTTGTAAATATTTCTAAAAAAAAATCCAAAAAATAGTTTTAAATCTCTCATTTTCCTCTAGTTTTAAAGTCTTTATGTCAAAAATACAAAAATCAGAAAACACAAAGAAAATACAAAAAAATAAACTCTTAAAACCACCTTTTCAAAAATCATCTTTTGTTAAAATCTATCTTTTTGAAAAAAAAAAATCTTATAAAAGAGCCTCGTTTTGGAAATTTTGATAAAATCGAAGGACGTGCTTGAAATGAAGAAAACCCTAATTCAGTTTTTCAGAAGATGGGGTGGCTCTCTCTCTCTACCTCTCTCTCGTTTGCTCGATCCTATCAGAGCTTCTCCATCGCTCTCCTTCGATTGATGGCCACCCTCCCTCATCCCGCTCATCTTCAACGGACTCCCCCTCTCGATCCTTCTGCTCAACTTATAAAACCCAACCATCGGGCTCCTTCCTGCTCATCGCTTCTTCACCTCACCACGTTCTTCTTCTTCTTCTTCTCAGTTTCTTCCCTTTGAAAAGTTCAATTGGACCAGTAGTAGCAGAAACTGCATGCAGCCACCGGATCAAGCCTCTTCTCCTCCTGATCGAGTCTATTGATCCCCTTTCTTTCCTGAAGGAATTGGATTCATGTAGCATTCATCAATCCGCATTCACCCTACCATTACACCCTTCTTCCCTCACGATCATTTTTTTCGGAGGCTCCTCCTTCCAAACAGCCGAAGATCGAAAGCACGAAGGCTTCTCCTTCCAAACAACCGAAGATCGAAAGCATCTGCAATTTCAGGTGGTCAGCCCCTACAGCATCACACATAAGCGCCTTTTCTCCTTCTCCGATCTTCAGAATCTCTACAAACTAAGGTAAGTCATCACTCTCCTCTACTGTTATGTTCTCTCTGTGAGTCTACCTCTGTCTTGTTCTTTTTTTTTTCTTTCCTTTATTCAGATCTTCTTTCTCATTTTCTATTCTTTTTCTACTGAAGCAATATATGCAATGTCGATCCGCTTATAAGCGATATCGACTTGCGCTTTGCAATAAAACTTTGGCCCTTCGGTTGGCTACATTGGCTTTTGTACATCCGTTGGCTTATGATTTTCAATTTCTATAATTCTTCCATACATTGTAAGATGATCCCCCTGTTTCGTTAAATTGCTTTTAATTTTTCTTTTGGCATTTTTCATTTCACACTTTGTATTCACTTTCTTTGATTTTTGGTTTGGATTGCAATTCCTTTTGCGTATTCTGGAAAATCCCCTCTGACAATCTATGTTGATCCTTTTGTTGAAATTCCACTAGAGGGGGGTGAATAGTGAAATTCTATATAGATCGATAAATTAAAAATAAAAAGCAATAAGGCACAACACATAAAACACAGAATTTATACTGGTTCGGTCAAGACCCTGACCTACATCCAGTCCCCAAGCAAACCACTTGAGCTTTCCACTATAACATCCGAGTTACCGGATAAATAGTACAACACCCTCTTCCTCAGAGGTCTTCTTCTCTCAACAGAGAAGGGGCACACCCTCTTCCAAAGAGGTCTTCTTATCTCAACAGAGAAGGAGAACACCCTCTTTCACAGAGGTCTTCTTTTCTCAACAGAGAAGGGGCACACCCTCTTTCACAGAGGTCTACTTCTTTCAACAAAGAAGGAATACAATGAATAACAGAAAGTTACAATACTTCCTATAGAACCTTCTAATTTCAGCAAATGTTCTTTGAAGATCATCTTCACTGGGTTTAGCTGTGTTATCTAAGAATAAATCTGTACTTTCAATATCATCATCGTTAGTCTGCTTATGAACAGATTGATCAATAGTTTCACAAAAACTGACATGCATAGATTCTTCAATAGTATTTGAACTCTTATTAAAAACTCTGTATGCTTTACTATGACTTGAATATCCTAAGAATATGCCTTCAATAGATTTAGCATCAAATTTATCCAGGCTATCTTTTGTGTTAAGGATAAAGCATTTACACCCAAAGACTTTAAAATAGTCTATCCTTGGAGTTCTGTCATAGAATAATTCATAAGGAGTTTTATTTAATAAGGGCCTAATAAGAACTCTATTTGATATATAGCATGCAGTATTAACAGCTTCTGCCCAAAAATATTTAGCAAGGTTATTATGTTGGAGCATAGTTCTAGCAGATTCCTTAAGGGTTCTATTCTTTCTTTCTACTACACCATTTTGAGGTGCAGCTCTAGGGAAGGCAAAGTTATGAGAAATACCATGCAAGTTACAAAAATTTACAAAAAGCTCATTATCAAATTCTCCTCCATGGTCACTACGGATTTTTATAATAGAATAAGATTTTTCATTTTGTAACTTTTTACATAAAATTTTAAATTCACAAAACGTATCACTTTTGTTTTTCAAAAATATTACCCAAGTAAATCTTGAGTAATCATCTACAATGACAAAAGCATATTTATTATGATTAAGGCTAGCTACTCTAGAAAGATCCAGGTGGAGAAGCTCTAAAGGTCTTTTACTTGAAACAATATTTTTTGATTTGAAAGATGATTTTGACAATTTTCCTAGTTGACATGCATCACAAAAATAGTCCTTTTTAAAAGGCATTTTAGGTAACCCACGTACTAAATTGTTTTTAGCTAATTTAGACATATATTTTGAGTTGACATGACCCATTCTCATGTGCCATAAATGTTGAGTGTCATTATTAGCTATAAGGCAATGTTCAGTAATGTTTTCTAGGTATAATTCATATATATTATTTTTTCTTATACCTTTTAAAATGATATTTTTGTTTATGTCTGCTATAAGGCATGCATCATGTTTAAAGCTAACATTGTAACTTGTGTCACACATTTGACTTATACTTAAGAGGTTATGTTTTAAACCTTTAACAAGGAGAACATCTTTGATAAGAGGTTTATCGATATTACCAATATTACCAATACCAATTATCAAACCTTTGTTGTTATCTCCAAAGGTGACAGTTCCTCCTTCTTTATGATGAAGAACTGCAAAAAGATCTAGATGTCCTGTCATATGTTTTGAACATCCACTGTCTAGTATCCATCTGTTCTTCTTCTTTGGAGTCTGCAAAATATTAAGTAAAAAATCTTTGTGGTACCCAATCGGGTCCCTTTTTGTTAGACTTGGGAACCCATATCCATTTTGATTTGGGTTTGTCTATAACTTTAGAGGAGTATAAAGTATGAAAGTTGTAATGCTCCTGCTTAGGTTCAGCAGAACCTTTGATGAAAACAATCTTTTTATTTATACAAGAAGGTTTATTCATATGAGAATAACCAATACCATTCTTGTAAAAAGAGATTTTTTAAGAGGATAGGAGTTTATCCAGGTTCTCTTTCCCTTTGGCAAACTTGAAAACTGTTTTCATAAGGTTTGCAGTTTTACTTTTTAATTCTGAAATTTCTACTTGACGATTTATAGTTTTGGAGCTAGTAGAAGAGATTTCAGAAGTAATCATACAATTTTTATTTTTCAACTCAGAATTTTCAATACTGAGTTTTTCATTTTTCTACATAAGCTCTAGATTTTCAATTTTCAAATTTTTATTTTTGAGAATAGTTTTTCTTGATTCTTCAAAAAGTTATTGAAAAGCATTTTGAAGTTCTTCAAAAGAAAAACCAAGGGATTCACTTACAGAGTTTTCTGCCATGAAGCACATGTTGGCGGTTTTAGCTTCATCATCACTTGACTCTTCACTTGTGGATGATTCTGAATTATCCCATTGAGCATGCAGAGCCTTTTTCTTGAAGAACCTTTTCTTTGGTTCCTCGGTTTTGGATTTTCTTTTTAGAAGAGGACAGTCACGTCTCATGTGACCTGGCTTGTTACACTGATAGCACATGGAATCTTCCTTAGAGTCTTTTCTTTCCTTGTGCTTATTTTGAAGCCGGTTTTTTCTCATGAAGCGCTGGAATTTTCTGGTGAGTAGAGCAATTTCAGATTCTTTTTCTGAGTCCTCATTCTCAGAAAGAACTGGGAATGCTAGAGTTTTCTTTGTAGGTTGTTCCTCTTCCCTTCTTTCCTTCATATGGACTTCATAGGCCATAAAATTGCCTATTAAGTCATCCAGGGTAAGCTTGGATAAATCTTGAGCTTTTTCAATTGCTGTAGTCTTTTTCTCCCAATCAGTTGTGAGAGATCTCAAGATTTTCTTCACCTTTTCTGTATGGGAATAGGTTGAAAGTGCACTAGGATCGAGGCAACGAGCACTAGAGGGGGGTGAATAGTGCTTTTAAAAATTTCTGCGGAATATTGAATGATTTTGCAAATCTCAAAGCAAACACACAAAGAACACAAGATTTTATCCTGGTTCAGTCTATCCCGACCTACATTCAGTCCCCAAGCAAAACCCGCTTGAGATTATCCACTATCAACCTTGTTAACTACAAGATCACACAGACCATATATGGTCCCACTTTCAGTAACAATCAACTGAAAGCAAACAACTCCTTTACACCAAGGAGTCCTTTTTACAGAAAAGAAATAACAACTTACAATACAACCTATGAGCCTTCCTTTTGAATGCAAATGAGATGCAATTGGCTTTTGAGGTTGTTGAAACACTCTACTCACGAATTCACTATCTCTCAAAGTGATTTGAGTGAAAAACTGAAGTGAAAATATCACGTGAGTGAGAAAACAAATACTTGAATGAATAGGAGTGAAAAGCAAGAAGTAATTCAATATAATTCTATTGAATTTGATTGTTTCTCTGTGTTTTTGAGTGTAAAATGCACTCATATTTATAGTTAAAAGATTCCATACGTTGAGAGTATGAAAGGGTGTCAAAACAGTCCATTTTGAACGATCAAAACGTTTGAAAAATGAAAAGACACGCATTTTTGAAGTTTCAGGAAAACGACAAAATTAGTCGACTGAAACATCAGTTAGTCGACTAATAGTTAGTTATTAGTAGACTGACAGTTATCGTCAGTGGACTGATCCGTTAATCGAGCCGTTTGAAAATCTGAACTTTTGAAACTTAGTCGACTTAGAAAAGTTAGTCGACTGATAATATCATCAGTAGACTGAAAAACCTTTTAGTCGACTGCTGCTAAAAACTTCTGAAAAACAAACATTCTGTTCGGTCGACTGATAAAAAGCATTAGTCGACTGCTGCTAAATTTTCAGAAAACACATGTTCTGTTCAGTCAACTGCTGCTAATTTTCCAGAAAGCAGACATTTTGTCCAGTCGACTGATAAAATCTTCAGTCGACTAATTTGACAAGAATGACTTTTTAGAAAATATGGCGTGAAAGGATTAGTCGACTGGTAAGTCTATTGGTCAACTAATAAACATGAAAATTTAAGAAGAGAGTTTTCTAAAAAGATTTTCAAAAGTGTTTCTTTTAGAAAAGTTTTTCTAAAGACTTTTAAGGTGAAATGCAACCTAAATATGCACTCTAAGTAAGGCTCTTACAAGAATCTAAGACTTTTAATGAATTAAACATTTGCACACTAGTCTTCAAAGATTCTTCATCGAATTCTTCAATTTCTTCATAGCCTTAGCTGAAATGCAGTTGATTCCACTTGCTCATCATCAAAACCTTGTACTTGAAGTATCATGTATGGCTTCATTGTCGTAACAATCTCCCCCTTTTTGATGATGACAAACTTAATCAAAGATGAAGCATTTAGATGCATAGATGGAGATTTTACTCCCCCTATCAATATGCTGCAAAACATTAAAAGTTAGCACATTTAAAGCACATATATCACATATTGATTGGTTTGCATTTCCATTCATCATTTCTTCATGCATTTATAAATACATTCATTCAAAGCTTTCTTTTTCTCTTAAATTTGCATTTCTCATGCAAGATCTCCTGCAATGTAATTGCTATCATCTTTTTCTCAAGATCTCCTGAAAGTTCAATGTAATGCTATCTTTATCTTTTTCTCCCCCTTTGTCAGAATAAAAAAGAGTAAGGGCAAAAATAGCATAAGCAAAATAGAGATACATTCCAAAATATAAAACACCAGTCGACTATAATTTTATCGGTCGACTAATATAGTGCGATTTTGAGATTTTGTTCAAAAATCAACATTTTTATAAATCCAAAAACGAGCAAATACCTAGTTCTCTCCTAATTCTCATAAAATCTTCATTTTTAAGAGGTTTAGTGAAGATATCGGCATGTTGTTCTTTAGTGGAAATAAAATTTAACGAAATATCTCCTTTTAACACATGATCTCTTAAAAAATGATGTCTAACTTCAATATGCTTAGTTCTTGAGTGCTGAATTGGATTTTTCGAAAGATTTATAGCACTAGTGTTATCACAATAAATAGTTGTTGTGGAGTAATTCAAACCAAAATCTTTTAAGGTTTGTTTCATCCAAAGTACTTGTGAACATGCTAAACTAGCCGCTATATATTCTGCTTCAGTTGTTGAAAGTGATACTGAATTTTGCTTTTTACTAAACCAAGAGACTAAGGAATTTCCTAAGAAATGACAAGTTCCACTAGTACTCTTGCGATCAGATTTACTTCCTGCAAAATCTGCATCACTATATGAAACTAAATCAAAGGAAGATGATTTTGGGTAAAACAAACCAAAATCTGAAGTATCTTTCAAATAACGAAGAATTTGTTTTACTGCAGTTAAATGAGATTCCTTTGGATTAGCTTGAAATCTTGCACACATATAAACACTAAACATAGTATCAGGTCGACTAGCAGTTAAGTATAATAGAAATCCAATCATACCTCTGTAGAGCTTAGTATCTACACTTTTACCATTTTCATCTTTATCAAGAGAAGTAGTTGTACTCATAGGATTCCTTCTTGATTTCGATGAGTCCATCCCAAATCTCTTGAGAAGTTCTTTTGTATACTTAGCCTGATTGATGAAGATTCCTTCTTCAGTTTGCTTTATTTGAAGTCCAAGGAAGTAGTTTAATTTGCCCATCAAGCTCATTTCAAACTCTTCCTGCATAGCTTTAGCAAATTCTTTACAAAGAGAATCATTAGTAGAACCAAATATTATGTCATCAACATAAATTTGCACAATAAGAATATCTGAATTAAGATTTTTAATAAATAAAGTGGAGTCTACCTGACCAATGGAAAAACCAGATTGTTCTAAAAAAATTCATAGTCTTTCATACCACGCTCTTGGTGCTTGTTTGAGTCCATACAAAGCTCTTTTCAATTTGTAGACTTTTTCTGGATATTTCTCATTTTCAAAGCCTGGAGGTTGCTCTACATAAACTTCTTCATTGATGTGTCCATTTAAGAATGCACTCTTAACATCAATTTGATATAACTTGAAGTTCATGTAACTAGCAAAAGCAAGCATCATTCGAATTGACTCTAATCGAGCCACTGGTGCATAGGTTTCATCAAAATCTATGCCTTCTTCTTGATTATAGCCTTGTGCCACTAGCCTTGCTTTGTTACGAATGACTTCACCATTTTCATCCAGCTTATTTCGGAAGACCCATCTTGTTCCAATTACTGGATGATCCTTTGGTCTATCAACTAGATCCCAAACATCATTCCTAGTAAATTGGTTAAGTTCTTCAGACATGGCTAAAAGCCAAAATTCATCATCACATGCCTCATTGATATTCTTTGGTTCTAATTTAGATATGAAAGCAACATTTACAATATATTTTTCTAACTGCCTTCTAGTTTGGACACCACTCTTTATTTCACCAATAACTTGTTCATGTGGATGATTAGGAACTTCTTTCCAAACCGGTTGAAGAGGAATATTTTCTTGAGAAGTACTTTCTATCAAGGGTTCTTCTTGAAGTATTGCTTCTTCTTCTTCGCTTAGAGGTATAATCTGCTCACAATTCTCATCAAATGCAACATGTAAAGATTCTTCAATACAAGATGTTCTTTTATTGAAAATACGATATGCTTTACTTCTAGAAAAATATCCAAGAAATATTGATTCATCTGATTTTGAATCAAACTTATCAAGATTTATCTTTGGTATTTAACAAAAAACATTTACTACCAAAAATTTTGAAATATGAGATCTTTGGTATACGATCATAATACAATTCAAAACATGTTTTATGTAAAATTGGTCGAATAAGAACACGATTTAAGACATAACATGCTGTATTAATTGCTTCAGCCCAAAAATATTTTGGTAAATTTTTATCTTGAAGCATGGTTCTAGCACATTCTTGGAAAGTTCTATTCTTTCTTTCAACAACTCCATTTTGTGGAGCCGCTCTAGGAAAAGCAAAGTTGTGAGATATACCATGTAAATCACAAAACTTTAGAAAAGATTCATTTTCAAATTCACCACCATGATCACTACAAATTTTAATAATAGATGTAGATTTTTCATTTGTAATTCTTCTACAAAGTTTAGAAAATTCTGAAAAAGCATCATTTTTGCTTTTTAGAAAAATCACCCATGTAAACCGAGAATAATCATCTACTATAACAAAAGCATATTTGCTACCATTCAAACTTTGAATTCTAGATGGTCCAAATAGATCTAAATGTAAAAGTTTAAGAGGACGTTTTGTTGAAACTATATCTTTTGCTTTAAAAGAACTCTTGATTTGTTTACCCCTTTGACAAACATCACATAAGTGATCCTTTTTATATGGTATTCTAGGTAGGCCTCTTACAAGATCATTCTTGGATAATTTTGAAATAATTTTAAAATTAACATGTCCAAGTCTCTTGTGCCATAACCATTGAATTTCATTTGAAACAATAAGACATTTTTCATTAAAAGAGGGTAATTCATCTAGATATAGTTCATACACATTGTTTCTTCTTTTACCTTTAAAAATGATCTTTTTAGATTGAAAATCAGAAATTAAGCATAAATCATTTTTAAAAAGAGATATGAAAACCTTTATCACATAATTGACTGATAGATATTAAATTATGCATTAAACCATCTACTAAAAGAACATTTTCTATCAAGGGAAATTTGGGATTACCAATATTACCAATACCTATCACTTTTCCCTTGTTATTGTCACCAAAGGTGACGGTTCCTCCATCCTTATTTTGGAGGGTGAAAAATAACTCCGGCCTTCCAGTCATATGTTTGGAACAACCACTGTCCAATATCCATTTGCTCCTTATGTTGTGTACCTACAACAAAATCAGAAAACAGAGCATTTGACCCCTTTCTGTTTTCGGGTCCATGAGAGTTAGTCTTAGGAACCCATATCCATTTGGATTTTGGTTTCCTTTGATAATAAATATTCTTTCTATAAAAGGATTTAGAATAAACATTTCTAGAATAATCATTTCTAGATGCATTTCTATTAGAACTAGAAAGTTTAGTTTTATGAACAAAAGGTTGAGAATAATGTCTTTGATTTTTCACCACAAGGTTTGGTCTATTTTGAGTATCAAAGAAGCTATATCCCAATCCGGTTTTATTAACCAAGCATCTTTGAGAACCAAGAAGTTTTTCTAGATTCTCTTGACCATTTGTGAATTTGGTCACTATAGAAAGAAGATCTTTTGACTTTTCTTTAAGACTAAATATTTCATTTTGTAAGAGATTGGTTCTAACTCCAATTTCTTTTATCTCAAGTGCTTGGCAAGAATTTTCCTTCTTGAGATCTTCTATTTCTTGAAGTAACACTTTATTTTGAGAGTCAAGAGTTAAATTTTCAGTTTTTAACTCTTTATTTTTAGAACTAAGACTCTTAAATTTAGCATATAAATCATTAAATGCTTCAAATAACTCATCATAGTCAAATTGACTTACCGAATCTTCTTGTGCTACAAAACACATGTTGGCGACTTCTTCATTTGATTCTTCATCGGAAGAGGAGTCACTATCATCCCAACAGGCTTGAAATGCCTTTTTCTTCTTGAATTGGTCCTTGGGCTTGAATTTGAGAAGAGGACAATCTTTCTTGATATGTCCTGCCTTTTTGCAGTTAAAGCACTTTACTTCATTGGGAATGAAAGAATCTGCTTTCTTTACCTTTCTTTGAAATCTTCCCTTTTTGATGAATCTTCTGAATTGCCTTGTGATGAGGGCAATATCTTCATCTTCATCTTCTTCAGAATTTTCTGAGTTAGAAGTAGCCTTAAAAGTAAGAGATTTCTTTTTAGGATCTTCTTCTTGTCTGTCTTGAAGTTGGACCTCATATGCCATTAGATTACCAACTAAGTCTTCAAGAGTGAGAGTATTGAGATCATTTGCTTCTTCAATAGCAGTTGTTTTTCTCTCCCATTCAAGAGTTAAACACCTTAGAATCTTTCTAACTAAATCCACTTGTGAATATTCTTTTCCAAGGGATTTCAAAGTGTTAGTTATATCGGTCATTCTAGTTACCATGTCCGATATAGATTCATTTTGCTTCATTTTGAACAATTCAAATTTATGAACTAAAGAAGCAATTTTAGATTCCTTTACCTTTGACGTACCTTCGTGTGTCACAAGAAGAGTATGCCAGATTTCATTAGTTGTAGAGCATTGAGAGATGCGATTGAATTCTACCTTGTCAACGCCACAATATAATGCATTCATTGCCTTGGCATTAAGTGAAGCAGGCTTCTTTTCTTCATCGGTCCATCGGCTGAAATCAGTTGATGGAGTTTGGTACTTTTCTGAAACAACTCTCCAGATATCGAGATCCATGGATTTTAGGAATATTGTCATTCTTACTTTCCAGTATCCATAGTTTGTTTCGTCGAAGAGAGAAGGACGAACAAAGGAGCTTCCTTCTTTGTGCTGAGATGTTGTAGTTGCCATGCTAGATGATGGTCAAATCAAAGTAATAGCAAACATGTGCTTTGATACCAAATGAAAGTGCACTAGGATCGAGGCAACAAGCACTAGAGGGGGGGTGAATAGTGATTTTAAAAATTTCTGCGGAATATTGAATGATTTTGCAAATCTCAAAGCAAACACACAAAGAACACAAGATTTTATCCTGGTTCAGTCTATCCCGACCTACATCCAGTCCCCAAGCAAACCCCGCTTGAGATTATCCACTATCAACCTTGTTAACTACAAGATCACACAGACCATAATCGGTCCCACTTTCAATAACAATGCTACTGAAAGCAAACAACTCCTTTACACCAAGGAGTCCTTTTTACAGAAAAGAAATAACAACTTACAATACAACCTATGAGCCTTCCTTTTGAATGCAAATGAGATGCAATTGGCTTTTGAGGTTGTTGAAACACTCTACTCACGAATTCACTATCTCTCAAAGTGATTTGAGTGAAAAACTGAAGTGAAAATATCACGTGAGTGAGAAAACAAATACTTGAATGAATAGGAGTGAAAAGCAAGAAGTAATTCAATATAATTCTATTGAATTTGATTGTTTCTCTGTGTTTTTGGGTGTAAAATGCACTCATATTTATAGTTAAAAGATTCCATACGTTGAGAGTATGAAAGGGTGTCAAAACAGTCCATTTCGAACGATCAAAACGTTTGAAAAATGAAAAGACACGCCTTTTTGAAGTTTCAGGAAAACGGCAAAATTAGTCGACTGAAACATCAGTTAGTCGACTAATAGTTAGTTATTAGTAGACTGACAGTTATCGTCGGTCGACTGATCTGTTAATCGTGCCGTTTGAAAATCTGAACTTTTGAAACTTAGTCGACTTGAGAAAAGTTAGTCGACTGATAATATCATCAGTAGACTGAAAAACCTTTTAGTCGACTGTTGCTAAAAACTTCTGAAAAACAAACATTATGTTCGGTCGACTGATAAAAAGCATTAGTCGACTGCTGCTAAATTTTCAGAAAACACATGTTCTGTTCAGTCGACTGATAAAACCATTAGTCGACTGCTGCTAATTTTCCAGAAAACAGACATTTTGTCCAGTCGACTGATAAAATCTTCGGTCGACTAATTTGACAAGAATGACTTTTTAAAAAATATGGCGCGAAAGGATTAGTCGACTGGTAAGTCTATTGGTCGAGTAATAAACATGAAAATTTAAGAAGAGAGTTTTCTAAAAAGATTTTCAAAAGTGTTTCTTTTAGAAAAGTTTTTCTAAAGACTTTTAAGGTGAAATGCAACCTAAATATGCACTCTAAGTAAGGCTCTTACAAGAATCTAAGACTTTTAATGAATTAAACATTTGCACACTAGTCTTCAAAGATTCTTCATCGAATTCTTCAATTTCTTCACAGCCTTAGCTGAAATGCAGTTGATTCCACTTGCTCATCATCAAAACCTTGTACTTGAAGTATCATGTATGGCTTCATTGTCGTAACATAGGTTTCTCCCAGAGATTTCAGGTTGTTGGTGATATTGGTGAATCTTGTAAACATCTCTGTGATGGGTTCATCTTTGTTCATTTTGAACAACTCATATTTTCGGACTAGAGATGAGATTTTGGTTTCTTTCACTTTGTTGGTTCTTTCATGAATGACCTCCAGAGAATGCCAAATATCATATGCAGATTCACAAATAGATATTCTATTGAATTCATTTTGATCAATGGCACAATATAAGACATTCATAGCCTTTGCATTTAGATTTGCCATTTTCTTTTCTTCATCAGACCATAAGCTATAGTCTGTGGATGGAGATGCGTATGGATACTCAACAATTTTCCATACAGCAAAATCTATGAACTTGAGAAATATAGTCATTCTGCATTTCCAGTATCCATAGTTGGAGCCGTTGAAGAAAGGAGGACGAGATGTGTGTTGACCTTCAATATCACGAGCATAAGAAGTAGATGCCATTTGTGCTGGAAGACTTGTTATGTCGAAACCAACAAACCTGCTCTGATACCAAATGAAATTCCACTAGAGGGGGGTGAATAGTGAAATTCTATATAGATCGATAAATTAAAAATAAAAAGCAATAAGTCACAACACATAAAACACAGAATTTATACTGGTTCGGTCAAGACCCTGACCTACATCCAGTCCCCAAGCAAACCACTTGAGCTTTCTACTATAACATCCGAGTTACCGGATAAATAGTACAACACCCTCTTCCTCAGAGGTCTTCTTCTCTCAACAGAGAAGGGGCACACCCTCTTCCAAAGAGGTCTTCTTATCTCAACAGAGAAGGAGAACACCTTCTTTCACAGAGGTCTTCTTCTCTCAACAGAGAAGGGGCACACCCTCTTTCACAGAGGTCTACTTCTTTCAACAAAAAAGGAATACAGTGAATAACAGAAAGTTACAATACTTCCTATAGAACCTTCAGAATGATATGAATGCACGAATGAAGGATTCTCAGAATGTTCTGTTCTTTTCACTCAGAAGATACTCTTTGTCAAAGAGCTATTCTTGATTTTTTCTCTTTCTTTTTCTAGGCTCTCTTTTTCAAATATCGAATAGGAATTTTTCTCGTTGTAAGCTTACATGTCCATGTTGAATAAATTATTTGATTGTGTTTATATAGCCTCAGAAAAATAGTCGTTGCCTTTTTGAAATGATAGTATTTTTGGGATGTGAGATGTCAAGTCATTTCAAAAACAACTTTATGGATTTTCGAAAAAGTCTTCTTTTTATAAGTGTAGCATTTGGGGTACACTAGTCGTTGTAATATTTTAGGTATGATATATTTTATGTAAAAAGTCTATTTCTCATAATAAATGATTTATAGTACATTGAACGTTGGATTGTAAACCATCATGTAGTTTTGTCTTTATTCAAATTAATGATTTGTAGTACTTTAGTATTTTATTTAGAAATTGTCACTTCTTTACTTAAATGAGTGTAAGTACAATAAATGCTTTGAGTTCTTTATTTGTAAATAGTCATATCTAGAAATACTTTATGATGTGCTATTTAATGTCTACAGAGAGAATGAAGACTTTAAGCAAGTCGACATTCTTGAGTGGGATTAAGATAGTCATTTCTAAAAAAGTCTTTGAGGTGGTATTTAATGTTTTACAGAAAGAATGATGACTTTAAGTAAGTCGACATTCTTGAGTTGTAAAAAGTAACTAAAGTCTTTTCTAAACATATTATAATAATATTTGTTTTTCTTTGTTTAGTTCAACTAGCCGATTTTTATGTTTGTCTTTTTCTTACATACTTGAAATCATTACTTTTTATTTCTTTTCAAGTTGTCTTATACATGATAAAAAGTACAATTAATGCTTTTGAAATCATGAGCTAAAATACCTTTCTCTTAAAAGTTTGTAAGAAGGTACAATGATTGGTTTTCAAAAAGGTGCTTTTTGAAAATATCGTATACTTTTATGAAATATAGCTTTTG
The DNA here is from genome assembly GCF_984573655.1 of Nuphar pumila. Lineage (NCBI taxonomy): Eukaryota > Viridiplantae > Streptophyta > Magnoliopsida > Nymphaeales > Nymphaeaceae > Nuphar > Nuphar pumila. The sequence goes on along the minus strand of NC_143250.1, from coordinate 73,598,149 downwards.
TGAATGAATGACTTGTATGATAAAGTATGTAATATGCAATATGCATGCTTCTGAAGGTTCTGTTACATATGACTCTAAAGAAGAAAAAAAATCTTCATCTTGAAGTAGCTGATCCCTTTAGATGATCTTTAAGAATGAATGGCCCATCAAGCTTTTTCTTCAAGGAGTATGATTGCACCAAGGTTATACTTGAACAGGAGGTCTCCATCCTTTTGGGTGAGATATCCTTGCATCAAATACTCGTTAAATACATGACAAAGCATATCCAATCATAATATAACATTTTTCATGAAGACATATTATCATATCATATTAAATCAAATATGACAATGTATCATATTGTGTGTCATCAAAATATAGTTTCTCAACACTTGTTTCCTCTCCCTCTGTACTAAGGATCGACGATGCCTCGCAATGGCATCGTCGATTCATCTGAGTTTTAAATCCTAATTTCATTTTTGCATTTATTTTACATTTTCCCCTTTCATTCTTCTGATTTCTCTTTCAACTTTTCCTTTTTTTAACATACTTTCAGTGCTATTTTATGATTTGTATCTTCGTTTATACTATAATTTCTCTAATATCTCGTTCCATCTCGAGGAACCAATTAGCACTTTGATCTTCTTTTGGTTTCATGTTTTTATTATTCTCGGAATTTTTGTTCCCATATTTATTTTGTTCTGTGTGCTAATCTTGATTTCCTGTCGATATCATTCCTATCGACCTTTCGATTTCCTGTCTTCATGGTGATTTTGGTTTTACATTTTAATTTTCGAGTGATATTTTGATATCACATATGACTACCCATTTCACCATAGTTTTGTTCGCCATACCCTGTTCATCAGTACATCATTGCTCATATCCGTGTATGCATATCCCTCCACTTTACCTCATCTGCAACGTTGGCATCATTGTAGCATTTTATCATCGTGTCTGACTTGATATTACATCTTCTGTTTGGTTTAACCTAAACATTTCTTCATTGCATTTGCATTTCTAGTTTGAACCTCAATTCATCTAATTACGTTCTGCACCTACATATTACTTGTCCCTTGCTGTGATCCATTCCCTGATCATGACCTCCTCTATGACATATGCTCTCACTTCATTCAATGGTACCAATCTGTCGTATACAAAAAAAGAGTAAAAATTTTAAAGCAGTTGGTTTTGCCACTGAAGTAAGGGCATTAGTGTTCTATCCCGTGTTCAAAGTTATAATACATATGCCTCTTTACATGGGTGTGTTGTTGGAGACCCCTGAGCCTTGGCAATTGCGATCCGTTGGGGAAAATTTCAGATGCAAAAACTTGCAGAAAGAAACGAGCATTCAGATTGTGGATTAACCGTCTTGGTGTCGATACATATGTCAAACAATGTGTTTGAAAATGTCAAAAATGGATGGCTTCTTTTGTAAGTTCTTGATGAAGCACCTGCAGGAAATGGTTAAATGGAAATAAGCAACAAAACTTCCAATTAAGATGCCATTCAGGAGAATGGAAAATTGCTATAGGAATTGGGAAGGAGTTGAAGTCCTCTCTCATCAGTATTTGTTGGAACTAATATTGTCCAAGGAAATAAGAAATTGATACTTGCTTATCGGTGGCAGTTGACGAAGATGTGACATTCTCTAGCTTCTGAAGAACTTGAGATCTCTGGAGAAGGAGGTGACTGATGTTGATATTCTAAATCAAACAAATAACAACACCACAAATTATTGCCTAGTCACCATGTGACCACTTTCTAGCAGTCGGCAGTTATGATCAAATGTTAATAATCTTAAATCACCTCATATGGAAAATCTTTGTTGCAGGTATTCACAGTTCGAAAGCCTGGCAATACCACTGTTTCCAAGGAGATCGGTAAGTTCTGGTAACTTAACATATCAAAATTGTGTCTTAATGATGATTTTTCTCATAGCATATTAAGTAACTGTTCTGAAAACGCTTCAGAGGGCCATTGTTGAATTAGATACAAAATGAGGAAGTTTCTAATTGCTTTACCTTACCTAAAACTATCTCCAGTTTTCATATTTCCCTTCACTGTATCTGTAGCATTGCCATATTAGCTCGGCATCTGTATTTACATCCCCTTGCTTCCAGCATATTGCATTCACCACCATGTATCATATACATTTTCCTGTAGCATTGGTATGCCCTTCACTCATGCATGGCTTTACATCACCATCCTCCATCTGCGCATCAGCACATCCCAGTACTGCTATCTTCATCTTACCAAGCTCACGACATCCCTTCACTCCTCCACAGGCAAACGACTTATGCATCTCCACCTATAGCCCCTGTATCTTTATTTCTTACTGCACTAACACTCTTTCACTATAGCAGTTATACTCACTACTGCACCATCTGGGTATTCATAATATAACCACCATCCCCTAACACTTGCAAATAGTTGCAGTAACATCCAAACTACCCAGTCCATCTGTTGTGACCTCCATAGCCTTCTTGTATCCCCCATTTGTCCCCAACTCGCTTCGGTCCACCCAAGAGGATTGAAATATCACCATCTTTGTCCTCATCTTTGCCCTCATTGCATTTGAGCACAGTTCCCCATCCTGAAGTACAACAGAATATGCTGAGTCAGACCCCTTTTATTGAAAACATATAAGTGTCTTGGCTAAAGCTCAATCCTTGATTTGCTATGCATTCACATATCCACAGCCCCTTCTTGCACTTTCACAATGCATTGGCCTATCAATAATACCTCTGTATCTTATATTTGCACATTAGCAGTGTGTTTGTATAACTACTGTGGTTCGTTCACACACACACACACACACACACACACACACACACACACACACACATATATATAGTTCATTCCCTGCAATCATAATTGTTCATCCTATCACTTCATATGGGTTTTCGTTCACATCATAATGTACCTACGGTATATCAATTGATGTATTCATAACATGATATGCTTGTAATATATCCTCTGATGTGTTCACATTCCATTAGCTGACATATTTTGTAACAGAGCATCCTGCTGATGGGCATACCAGGTGCATAGGTAAGAATCATTTTTTTTTTTAAAAACAAGAATGGCCCAGCCCATAAAAGCTTAAAGTTGATATCTCTCTACGTTAGCTCATGGACTGATGTGATCTAAAGAAGAGATTGGTCTGGAATGGGTTTTTGTTTGGCAATTTCATTTCAGTTGGATTTGATTTGTTTTTTTTTTAGTTCGCAGCAAATGGGATACAGAAAACATTCGATGTGAGTTCAGTTTCACAGCTCCATTTCTAAGTTCAGCAAAAGTGGCACTCAAAACCAGATGCTCTCTTGTTTAATCACCATTTTCATCACCATCAGGGAGGTAAGTTCACTAAAGGGGTGTATAGAGTGCTGAAAGTATATTGCTTATTTCCATTGATCATATGTTAGTGCTCGATTTTGCTCATCACATGAATTTCCCCATTAAGCATAGAGCATTCCATATATATTTTTTTCTTTTCTCTTTTCTCATTTAGTTTTGGCATGGCATTTGTTATATTTGTTTCTTCATTAAGATTTTGGGTATGCCCTTAGTCTTAAATTTAGCATTTATTCTACATTTTGCATTTCGCTAACCCCATTTTGCAGGAATATATGGAAAAGTGGTATTTGTTTTTCTTAGAGTAGGATCTTAATTTCCAATTAAATGATATAATAGCTAGATTATAATGAGAATTTGCATTCCCCGCATTAGATTAAAATGTATGAGCATGCATATTTTCTAGAAATGCTTGTTTCATGTCATTTTTCTCCTTTATTTCAAAAAATTCACGAATGGAAACATGAATGGCACGTACAACATTCTAATAAGAGGTAATTAATCCTAAACAAATGACCCACATTGATGGCCATAGTTAAAATGTGGAAAATGCTTAGGATTTTTATCTTTTATAGAATAACATTGGATCTCTTTTCAAAAATCATCATATTTTCCAAATATTTTCTCCCTTTATCAGAGTTTAACTTAAAATTAACTCAAAATATATATCAATGGCCATAGTCAAAATATATTGAGAGTTAATTTCATTTTAAACTCTATAAAGGCACCATAATGTATTTTATTCTTCATATGAATTTAAATATAGATTATTATATAATACATTCAATGACCATTGTGTGAACACTCCAAATTTTTCAAAATCTTATAAACATTCCATTTTTTCCCCTGACCCTATTTTTTGAGTGATTGAGTCAATTTTAAATCTAAATTCCAGTTTATTTCTCATATTTTTAATTCTATTTTATATATCTGACTCGATTTCGGATCCAGTGTTAAATCCAAATCTGAGCCTCACTAATCCGATTTTTATATTAAATTTTACAAAAATACCCAAAATAAATTCTAAAATGCTCAGATAGTCAATCCAGTGTCCATTTGGATTCGAGACTCTATATTCCTCTATTCGAGGTTAAGAACTCAAACATTTCCTCAAAATCCGGATGTAAACCCATTTTTCTGAAGAAAATTCCAAAAGATAACCTCAAACATTTAAAATAGCCTTCTTTTTTTAATATTTGTAAACTTTCTTTAGAAATCCCATAGTTTTAGAGTTTTTGTTTTCAAAAAAACAAAAAAAATGTAGAAACTTTCAAGAAAAGAACAAAAAAATAAGAAAATAAAAAAAGAAAACACAAAAATGGCCTTTTAAAAGCATATTTTTGAAAATTGAGTTTGTAAAAACACTTTTTAGAAAAAGATTTTGTTAAAGCTTTCCTTTTGGTAAATTTTATAAAAAATGGGAGACCCGATCTGAAAGGGGCCTAACGGCCACCTCCTATAAAGATCAACCCTCAGGGGGTCGATAGGCATCCATTCCACCATTCTCCACTTGATCCGCCTTTCACCACACCCTCTCGAAGCATTCACCATCCGCTTTCATCCTTCCTTCTTCATGCATCTCGGTTCCTTCTGCTCCTTCTTCGGCCTATCTCCTTTCTTTTGGGTTCTCTTCCCCATCGATGGAGGAAGGTCGATCCTATAGTTGAAGCCTCTCCCTCCAAGTGCCTTCCAATTCCAGAGCTTCAGCAGCATCGCAGAAATCTGATCCTGTGACAACAATATCCAGAGAGGAAGCCTTTCTCATCTTAGCTTTCGCCAATCTACGGTAAGTGATCCCCTTTCAAAATTCTTTTTCAAAATCCAAGTGATCTTGAATATCTTTCTTCAAGTTTCTATTCATGAATTCTATCTCATTTCAAGATTCAAAATTCAAATTCAAAGTCCAATTTGACTTTGGAGTTTCAAAACTCATTTTTATATTCAAAGTTCCATTTCAAATTCAAATCAAATTTCAAAGTTCAATTCAACTTTGGAATTCTAAAATTCATTTTCAGGATTCAAATTAACATCTCAAAATCCGATTTCAAAGTTCAATTTAACTTTGAAATTTCTTATTCATCCTCTGATTTCAAAACTCAAGCTTTAAATCAAGTTCATTTTTTATTTCTCGTTGAGTTTTGATTCTCAAATTCAAAATCAAAGTTTTGAGATTGATTCTGAATCTCAAAATTTGATTCTTTTTCTAAAGTTCTAAATTCAATCTGGGTTTTCAAAAGCCAGATTCATCTTCAAAAGTCCCATTTGGACTTTCAAAATCCAAATCCAAAGTTAGAACCCAATCCCAACTTGGATCCAAATTTCCAAATGCAATCTCCACTTTTGGATCTCAGACTTCAGATCCAAATTTCATTCCAGATTTCAAATCCAATTCCATCTTGGATCTCAGACTTCAAATCCAAATTCCATTTAGCATTCCAGATTTCAAATCCAACTCCATCTTGGATCTCAGACTTCAGATCCAAATTCCATTTGGGATTCCAAATTTCGGATCCAACTCCATCTTGGATCTCAGACTTCAGATCCAAATTCCATTCCAGATTTTGGATCCAATTCCATTTTCAGATTTCATCTGGACTTTTTTTAAATCCATTTCTATTTTTAAATTTCCATTTGGATTTCTCCAATCCAAATTCCATCCTGATTTCAAAAACTTCAAAATCTGGAACTCAATTCCACTTCAAATTTCATCTCCTCTCCTAAATCCAAGTTCAAAATTCAAAATCAAAGTCCATTTCTGATTATGAAAACTTTATTTTCTCTCAGCATCAAAACATTCTTTTTCAAAATTTATTTTCCCAATTCTGATTATTTCAAAGACTTAGAACTTCAAACATCTTTTCAGATCTATCTCAAGTTCTAAGTTAGATTCAACTATTCAAACATCATTTCTTCATTTCCAATATCACATTCACTTCAGAATCACTTGGAAAAATCTCAGATTTCTGAAAAGTGTTTTCTCAAAAGCATACATTTATGCACAAAGCATGATTCATTGTGCATTTTTAGACTTAGAATAAATTCTTAGATGATATTTTAGCAAAGCAAAAAGGCATAAATTCAATCCTTGGTTCAATTACCCCTGGTAAAGGCGTCAGGAACGGTCGAACCTTGTACCGACGAGCGAGCCCTGTCTCCCAATTTTTCTCGCAATATTTTCAAAATGGAGGTGAGTAATTTTTCTAAATATTTTTGAAATTAAGGTCAAGTGAGACCCTGCAAAAGAGTTCCTCTCTCTTCTTCCTTTTCCCATTCTCTCTTCTTTTCTATCTTTTATTCCCTTTCAAAAAGGGAATAGAGGCTAGAAAGGTGAAGAGAAAGGAAAAGAGGAACGAGAGGAAAATTTTTGCAATGATCACAGTTTTGGCGACCGAGATGGGACTCGTCTTTGTCCGGTTGAATCTATGCCTTTGCTTTGCTTTGATATTGTCAAGTATTTATTCTACAAATCTCAGCTTCATTTCCATGCAAACCATAGGAGCCTAAATTTTGTCCTGAGCTGACATCATTGCATATAGGATCTAAGTATGGTTTGGTAGTACCATATTGAGGAGATTATTCCATGTTCACATTAGACTTAGGTCTGAAAAACAACTCTCCTCAAATTTTAGGGATTGAATGTAAACAATGTATGCAAATGTATGCTTCTCTTCATTTTAAATCTATCGCTTTAGGACTTGCATTAGAGCCATCTGATTTCTTGCATGTTGATCATGTTTTTGAAAACATCCCTACCCATATTGTCCCGGTCTTCACGTTGCTGGGTTGTCTCACTGAACCATAGTTCGGGAGAGAGCCTCACAACTGGACTACTTATTTGGGTTCGCACCTCCTACCACATACCTAAGGGCCATAGTCCGAGGTATGTCGGTAGGTGCTTAAGGATGTTGGGAAGCCATTACATTAGAACCAGAGAAATATTTTTATGCCACGTACTTCAAGCTTTGGCTTGAGTATATCGACATACCTTGATTGAAATCAGATAATCTAAATCTTAGAGTTAGGATTAAGGTCCTATCAGCCATTTCAAATATTGCATTTAGAGCCAACTTTAGGGAATGTTGTTTGTGCATCCTTGTTTATACATCTGTGATTGTATGATATTTTATATTCCTTATATTTTTCCAAAACCCTGGGTATATATCATTCAAAATTTTCTCTTTGTTTTTAAAACCCAGGTGTATTTTTTCTTTTCTTCTTCTGATCCTATCTGCAAATTCTTCAAAATTTTAAATCTTTACCATTTATTCTCAAATTCATTTTCCCTCCTATCTTTCCAATGTATCTTCTAAATTCTATTTTTCTTGTTTATCTTTTCATAAATAAATCTCTTTTTGTCAAGAGATATCCTTTTCAAAATAGCATTTTCCTTCGTGTTTTAGTTGGTTACTATCCCTCGTGGAGTAACAACGCAATTGTCATAGATTCTGTGACAACTCAATCCCTAGTAATGGGATACAATTTTTTTAACATATTTAACCTAATCCTTGTCAAAACTTTTCTCAAAATTTCTTCAATCTAAAAACCTCCACTTTTCTCTGCAGAAAGCATTAATATTCAAGAATGGTTCAAACAAGGACAGGAAAGGAGACTTTTCAGCAATACAGTGACAGCGAAATAGAAGGAATGAACTCTTCTTGGTCATCCAGAGGACAGAGCCAGAACAAAGGAGATGATGTTGATTCAGTTATCTACGGTTTGTTCCAGAAGATGATGGCCAAGATGGTGTCAAAGCAGGCCGAGATTAGTCTGAAAAAGGCAGTCCCTAAAAACAAACTGAAAAAGAAGGTTGTGAAAAAGCACGTCAGGATCATCAAAAAGAAGATGCAGCCGGACAGTACTTCTGAGGGGACAAAATCAGAGGAAGAAGAATCAGAAGAAGAAGAACAGTCTATGTTCAGCCAGAATCCTCTGAGGCAGTCCGTAAAGATAGCCGCAGAAGAGCCTGAATCTGTCAACAGATCCAAGTCTGGGATTCCGGCAGAAGACTCAATGAGCAAGCAACTGAAGGAGATGAATCGAGCAATCAAGGACATTCAAGCTAAAAGTAAGGGTAAGCAGACCTACACTGGCGAGAATTTTTACGATGGCCTAGATGGAGATGATAACCTGAAGAATCTTCCTCCCAAATTCCTCAAATTTGACGGAACTGACAACCCTAAGGCTCACTTAGCCACCTTTTATGCAGAATGATGTCGTTTCAGAAAAGACAACAGGGCCTTGTTCATTTGCTCTCCCTGCAGTGTAGAGGGTATAGCGACCAGGTGGTATGCCGACTACATCAATCCTATCGAACTACGAGAGTTCGATAAAGTGGTAAATTTATTCATTGAGCGCTTCTTATTCAATACTGAAGCTTCACCTACACTAAATCATTTTTACAACTTGAAGCAAAGTGAAAATGAAAGAGCAAGAGAATTCATTCACAGGTGGAGAAGCACCTGTAATAAGATGAAGGTTCCCATTCCAGAGGAGCACACACTGCAGATAATCCTCAACAATTTCTCTCAGCCCATGAGGAGCCTTGTCGTCACTTCCCAGGCAAAATCCTTTATCAAGTTGATTGAGCGAGCCAAATGGCTCGAGGCAGGAATAGAAAATGGGCTCTACGAGGGCATGCCTCTGGTCAAAAACATCCAAGACCAGAAGAAGAAAGTGCAATTCACTCATTCAGTTGATACCTCCGGCAATAATTATGGCAGTAGCAGCACGGGAAACAGAAATAACAGCGGCAGTGGCTCGAGAGTAGATCATAACAAGGGGCAAAAAGAAAGGTCATTTAAGGACAATGACAAACCACTTCTGACTGGCCTCCAACAAAAAGGGGATCTTCAAGAGAAGCCCAAGTACATCAAGTGGGAAAAAGATCGAGTCTTCACTCCTTTAGATCAAACTTTGGAAATAGTTCTGGACTACATGTTAAAGCATGGGATGATCAAACTCCCTAAAGTCGCAGATCCTTCCGTAATCTTGGGAAAATTTAAAGACCAATTCTGCAAGTTCCACAGGGCAACATGGCATGATACAAAACACTGCTTCATCCTTAAGCACATGATACAAGACTGCATTGATAAGAATCTTCTGGTGGAGGACGAGGAAGAATAGCACCCAACAGTCCTGACCGAGCCATTTTTGGACCACTTGAAGAATTGATAAAGCCGAAGTTTTTCTGCTTTTGTCCCTTTTCGTCAGTCACTTTGTAGGGGCAAGTCAGCCCAGTCTTTTGTAACTTTTTCATTAAAGTACTTGTAAATATTTAGTTTGGTTATCAACCTTTGCTTATCAATGAAATGCCAATTTTTCTTTATATCTTTGATGTCCAATACTTCCTTCTTTTGCCATACTGGGGCATCAAATTCCTGTTCTTTTTAAAATAAAGGACAATCCTGACATCATTCATGAGAGAAATGATATTACCTATGAGGGTTTTTCAAAAATCATGAAATTTTGAAAGTTTTTGCAAAGTCTTCGTCATGATAACCAAAAAGTTCAAATATTTTTTTCAACCTTTGTCAAAAATCAACCCTCGTGTTGATCTTCTTTTCCAAAATTTGTTTCGAACCATCGTCTTCAAAAAAATCAACCCTTGTGTTGATCTTATTTTCCAAAAATTGGTTTCGAACCATTGCCTTCAAAAGTCAACCCTCGTGTTGATCTTATTTTCCAAAAATTGGTTTTGAACCATTATATTCAAAAATCAACCCTCGTGTTGATCTTATTTTCCAAAAATTGATTTCAAACAAAAATCAACCCTCGTGTTGATCTTCTTTTTCAGAATCTATTTTCAAAACATTATATTCAAAAAAATCAACCCTTGTGTTGGTCTTATTTTCCAAGATTGGTTTCAAAACCATTATATTCAAAAATCAACCCTCGTGTTGATCTTCTTTTTCAGAATCTGGTTTCAAAACTATTATATTCAAAAAATCAACCCTCGTGTTGATCTTCTTTTTCAGAATCTGGTTTCAAACCACTATATTCAAAAATCAACTCTTGTGTTGATCTTATTATATGTTTTCGAACCATTGTCTTCAAAAAATCAACCCTCGTGTTGATCTTCTTTTTCAAAATCTGGTTTCAAACCACTATATTAAAAAATCAACTCTTGTGTTGATCTTATTAGCAGTTTTTGAACCATTGTCTTCAAAAAAATCAACCCTGGTGTTGCTCTTCTTTTTCAAAAAGTAGGTTTTCAAACCGTTGCCTTCAAAAATTGACCCTCATGATGATCTCTTATGTTGATTCTCTTTCAAAGATCAGATCTCACGCTGATCATTCTTCTTGCGGTTGATTTTCTTCCCAAAAATGATTTCTCACTTGTCTTTTAAAATGAATATTTCCCTTTTCCTTCAAAGATCCCATATGCAGGCAGGATCAGGAAAACTCATTTTTCTCAAATCTTATAAATTTTCAGTTAATCTTGTTGTCTTTATTAATTTCATTCATTATTCATATTTATATCAAGTTTATATCAATTTTATCAAATTTTATCAAGTTTTATCAATTTTTCCTCAAAATTCATTAAATTTTATCAACTTTTTACCCTTTCAGGTTGAGGGATAAACCTGATGCCTCTTTTCAATGAGGTATTCTTTATTCTTTTCCCCCTTAGGTTAAGGAATAAACCTGAACCTCGTCCCACGAGGTCCTTCTTCCTTCAGGATAAGGGATACTCTTGAAGTCTTTCATCATCTTCCCAAAAATATCTTCAATTTTCCCACCAAATTTTACCAATTTTTACAGATCTTTGTCAATCCTGGTCAATTCTTTATTATCAATTTTTATCAAACTTGTCTATCCTATTCTTTTCCCATTCAGGATAAGGGATAATCCTGAGACCCCTTGTAGGAGCAATAATGCTACCTATGAGAATTCTTTTGTAGCACAAGTTTCATCAATCTTTATTGATTTTCTAAATTTATATCAATTTCTCTTCATTAATTCTCCTTAAATTCTATTCTTTTCCCATTCAGGATAAGGGATAATCCTGAAATCACTCATAGGAACAACAATGCTACTTGTGAGAATTTTTTTTTTACAAAATAAATCAATTTCCTCAAAATTTTCTCTATTTTTATCAATCTTCCATCAAATTCTATCTCCTTCTATCTTCTCAAATTTTATTCTTTCTTTTCTCCGTTCAGGATAAGGGGTTAATTTTGAAAATTGGACCACATACAGCTAATTGTGCTGGTCCATCTAAATCATAGATCATAAATCATAAATCATAAATCTTGTCATATCCCTTCTAAATTCAAATCTCAAATTATCTCTTCACAAAATTTCCTTTTTCCCCTTTAGGATAAGGGATAATCCTGAAACCTCGACGATCATTCCTGCTTCGATCTCCAAATATCTTAAGAATGTCGGTTTCCTTCCCGACACTCAGTTGAAAAATCCAGTGCTCGTACTGGTACATTTTCAAAAATTCAGTACTCTTACTGATATGCTTTCAAAATTCAGTCATCGAACTGGTCATTTTAATTTTTCGATCTTAGATCGAACCATTTTTTTTGGAACTCAGTCCTTGAACAGGTCATTTTTTAAAAAATTTCAAATAAAGAGCAAGTTTATTTGAGGAATCCAGTCCCCGCACTGGCTATCTCTCAAATTTTTCAAATAAAGAGCAAGTCCATTTGAGGAACCCGGTCCCTGCACTGGCTATCTCTCAACTTTTTTTCAAATAAAGACCAAGTCCATTTGAGGAACCCGGTTCTCGCACTGGTTATCTCTCAAAATTTTCAACTAAAGATCAAGTTCATTTGGGAAAACCCGGTGCTCACACTGGTTATTTTGCAAAATTTTCAAAACTAAAGACCAAGTTCATTTGAAAAACCCAGTCCTCGCACGGGTTACCTCTCAAAATTTTCAAATCTAAAGATCAAGATCAGTCACAAGACTTAGTCCCTGTACTGTTTGTCTCTTAGAAAGTCTCAATCTTAGATCAAATCGTTAAATCAAAGGTTACAGCTCCTTCGTTGGTCGTTAAATAAAAGGTCCTAGTTTTCACTGGTCGTTAAATCAAACGTTTCAGCTCTTTCGCTGGTCGTTAAATAAAAGGTCCCAGTTTTCACTGGTCGATAAATCAAAAGGTCTCAGCTCCTTCGCTGGTCGTTAAATGAAAGGTCTCAGTTTTCACTGGTCGTTAAATCAAAAGGTTTCAGCTTCTTCGCTGGTCGTTAAATAAAATGTCCCAGTTTTCACTGGTCGTTAAATCAAAAGGTTCCAGCTCCTTCGCTGGTCGTTAAATGAAAGGTCTCTGTTTTCACTGATCGTTAAATCAAAGGTTCCAGCTCCTTCGCTGGTCATTAAATGAAAGGTCCCAGTTTTCACTGGTCGTTAAATCAAAGGTTTCAGCTCCTTCGCTGGTTGTTAAATAAAAGGTCTCAGTTTTCACTAGTCGTTAAATCAAAGGTTTTCAGCTCCTTCGCTGGTCGTTAAATAAAAGGTCCCAGTTTTCACTGGTCGTTAAATCAAAGGTTCTAGCTCCTTCGCTGGTCGTTAAATAAAAGGTCCCAGTTTTCACTGGTCGTTAAATCAAAGGTTTTAACTCCTTCGTTTGTCGTTAAATAAAAGGTCTCAGTTTTCACTGGTCGTTAAATCAAAGGTTCCAACTCCTTCGGTGGTCATTAAATGAAATGTCCCAGTTTTCACTGGTCGTTAAATCAAAGGTTCCAGCTCCTTTGTTGGTCGTTAAATGAAAGGTCTCAGTTTTCACTGATCGTTAAATCAAAGGTTCCAGCTCCTTCGCTGGTCGTTAAATGAAAGGTCTCAGTTTTCACTGGTTGTTAAATCAAAGGTTCCAGCTCCTTCGTTGGTCGTTAAACGAATGGTCTCAGTTTTCACTGGTCGTTAAATCAAAGGTTCCACCTCCTTCGTTGGTTGTTAAATGAAAGGTTCCAGTTTTCACTGGTTGTTAAATCAAAGGTTCCAGTCTTCACTCGTCATTAAATAAAAAGTCCCAGCTCCTTCGCTGGCCGTTAAATAAAAGGTCCCAGTTTTTACTGGTCAGAATTTCCAAAATCAAAGTTCAACTCAAGGTCTCATCAAAATCTATATTGAGTGATTATTTCACACAGAATTCGTGAAAACTTTGCCAATTTGCTAAAAGCATTTGTTGATTCCAAACATTTTACTGCACAAAAGAATCATCTCAAGTTACCTCTAGTATTCTTTTCAAAAGGTAAAGCGTTTTGCGAAAAAGAGTAAAATTCAGATCCTTTCCCTGTTAATCAAACCAAAAGGATGTAAGAAATGTCCTCAGTATGATTAGCGAAAGAAATATTCAATGATATTGAAAAGCCAGAAGCGAACTGATATTGATCATGGCTATGGCGCATGTTTAAAGAAGACTTTCTGGCAATCAGGCAGTGGAAATATCTTGAGCTATAAAAAGAATCCACTCAATCCATATCTCCCCAGTCATTTAAGCTGTAATCAAATATCTGCAAAAGGGATCTCTCAATTGTCGTCAAGATGAATACGAATATGTGAGTTCGACCCCCTGGGCCAAAGAAAATTTGGATCATCTCCGAGATGAAGAAGTTTGTGACGGATCCTTTCAGGAAAAGTTCAGATCACCGTTAAGATGAAGGCGGATGCGATGAACCTACCGACAAACCCTAAAAGATATTTGATTTCTGCTATCATCTAAAGACCTTTTGAGCCAATATCATCAATATAATTCCTAAGACAAAAGAAGGATCTGAACAACTCCAAGATGAAGGAGTTTGTGACGTACCCTTCCCCAAAAAAGAGAGAAAAGTTAAGACATCTCCAAAATAAAGGATGATGTTAAAACCCGAGAAAGCTCAATGACTCAAAAAGAGTGCAAAAGGATCATCATGGGAAAACACTCAGATATCAAACTGCCAAAATTGCCAGAAATCATCTTTTCTTATGCAAAATCCTTTTATCAATATCTTTTCACTACTTGCTTTTAGGAAATTAAGAATATTTCTTCTCTTCTCATATCAGGGAAATGGATAGCTTCCTTGAAGAAAATCCTCAGCGTTGAAATTTTGAATTTGACTCTTAAGACCGAGGAGTTAACCTCGTTGGAGGGAATACTTTAGGTAAAAGAGGGAATGTCTTTTGCACATACGTGCACATTTTCAAGCATTTGAGTCAACTACAATTTTATCTTATTGGCAAATTTTTTTAGCTATTTCAAGAATGAAATAAATATTCAATATCCATTTTGATGCAACCTAGCATTGTTTATATCTTACAGAAGAGTTGCCTCATTCAGTTGAAGTATCTCTTCCTGTCCCATCACGGTTTCTTCATTCAAGAATTCCGTACGGTTGTACCCATTTAGGTTAAGGGTCAAAGCTAAATTTTTTGTGAGAGGTCATTGATTTCAAAAGCTGATTTTAGTCTCAGCAAAGAGACGCCTAAGATCATCCCTTTTCCAAGCTTTAGGGAACCCCTGAAATTCCACTAGAGGGGGGGTGAATAGTGAAATACGATAAAGATCGATAAAAATAAAATAATCACGCAATAAGGCACAACACATAAAACACAGAATTTATACTGGTTCGGTCAGTACCCAGACCTACATCCAGTCCCCAAGCAAACCACTTGAGCTTTCCACTATAACATCCGAGTCACCGGATAAATAGTACAACACCCTCTTCCTCAGAGGTCTTCTTCCCTCAACAGAGAAGGACAACACCCTCTTTCACAGAGGTCTTCTTCTCTCAACAGAGAAGGACAACACCCTCTTTCACAGAGGTCTTCTTTTCTCAACAGAGAAGGACAACACCCTCTTTCACAGAGGTCTTCTTCTCTCTACAGAGAAGGGCAACACCCTCTTTCACAGAGGTCTACTTCTTTCAACAAAGAAGGAAAACAGTGAATAACAGAGTTACAATACTTCCTATAGAACCTTCAGAATGATATGAATGCACGAATGAAGGATTCTCAGAATGTTCTGTTTGTCACTCAGAGGATGCTCTTTGTCAAAGAGCTGGACTTGACTTTTTCTCTTTCCTTTCTTTTCTTTTTCTCTTTCTTTTTCAAGGCTCTCTTTTCAAATATCGAATAGGAATTTTTCTCGTTGTAAGCTCACACGTCTATTCCATTCCATGTTGAATAGTTTATTTGAGTGTGTTTATATAGCTTTAAAAAAGTAGTCATTACATTTTGAAATGTGAAATGTTATGTCATTTCAAAAATATCTTTAGAGAAATTCGAGAATGTCTTTTTCTATAAAAGAAAAATATAGGGTACACTAGTCGTTGTAATATTTTAGGTAATACATATTTTATGTAAAAAGTCTATTTCTTACAATAGTACATTGAACGTTGGATTGTAGTTTTGTCTTTATTCTAATTAATGATTTGAGGTACATAAGTACTTCTTTACTTTAAATGAGTGTAAGTACACTGAGTGCTTTAAGATATATATTTGTACATAGTCATGTCAAGTGTTTTCTTCATGTTGTGTTTTTCAAAGTCTTCAGAGAGAATGAGGACTAAAAGAAAGTCGACATTCTTTGAGAAGGATATTAACAAGGATTTGTTACAGGAAGTATTTAATGCTTTGTACAAAGAGAATGATGACTTCAAGTAAGTCGACATTCTATGGTTTTGTAAAAAGGTAACTAGAGTCCTTTCAAAAACATATTATATTTGTATTTCTTTGTGTAGCCGATTTTATGTTTTTGTCTTCTTCTTATATTAAAAACATTTCTTTTAAAGAAGGTAACTAGAGTCTTTTCAAAAATATATTATATTTGTTTTTCTTTGTGTAGCCGATTTTATGTTTTTGTCTTTTTCTTATATTAAAACATTTCTGTAAAGAAGGTAACTAGAGTCTTTTCAAAAACATATTATATTTGTTTTTCTCTATGTAGCCGATTTTATATTTTTGTCTTTTTACTACATTTTTTTTTCATGTTGTCTTGTATATAGTGTAAGGTACAATTATTACATGACAAAATATCTTTTTCATAAAGGGTTGTAAGAAGGTACAATTATTAGTTTTCAAAAAGGAGCTTTTTGAAACTATCATATACTTTTATGATATAGTTTTTATGAATGAGTATGTAATATGCAATATGCATGTTCCTGAAGGTTCTGTTACATATGACTCTAAAGAAGAAAAAAGTCTTCATCTTGAGGTAGCCGATATCTTCAGTTGAACTTTAGGAATGCATGGCTCATCAAGCTCTTTCTTCAAGGAGTATGATTGCACTAAAGTTGTACTTGAACAGGAAGTCTCCATCCTTTTTGGGTGAGATATCCTTGCATCAAATACTCGTTAGATGTATGGCAAAACATATTCAGTCATAATATAACATGTTTCAAGAGGACATATTATCATATTATATGAAATCAAATACGACAGTGTATCATATTATGTGACATCAAAACAGAGTTTCTCAACAACCCTATTTTCCTCCTTTCGCAAACCCCTTTCGGATTTATTCATCCAAACTCTGAAGGTCCTATCATGGTTTCTTCATTCGAGGATTCCATTTGGTGGTCCCCTTCAGGTTAACGGTTAAGTCTGAACCTCGCCCCTTGAAGTATCTTCTTTTTTTCAGGTTTGAGTTAAACCTGAGTCTCGTTCCTATGAGGTTCCTCGTTTTGATGAGGTGTTTTCTCTCAGTCCCATCATGGTTCTTTCCATCAAGGAATCCATACTTTGTATATCCATCCAGGATAGGATACTACTTGAGCTTCATCTCATGAGGCATTTTCCAAAAATGTCCCGTCAAGGTCCTCATGTATTCCTTTACCCATTCAGATTATCTTGAGATATCTTCGTCCCATCCAGGTTAAGGGCTAAACCTGAGTCATTCCAAAAAGTTGATCTTGTCTCACCCATGAGACCTCATCAAAATCCTTGTTTTTCATCATTTCGGGATTCTCACCCAAAGTCCCATCACGATTTCCTCATTTTTTTATTATCCAGATATATCATTTTCGAGGATTTTGTCTCCCCAAAACCATTCAGGATAAGGTATTAAGCCTGAAAAATCAGGTATTTTCAAGATAATTCTTTCATACCCAACTCAGAGATGCTAACTGGGGCATTTTCAAAATTTGGCATGTTTTCTTTGCCACTAAGCTCGGCTTTCAAACCGGCTTAGTAGCAAAGAGGGACATCTGTGAACACCTCAAATTTTTCAAAATCTTATAAACATTCCGTTTTTGCCCCTGACCCTATTTTTTGAGTGATTGAGTCAGTTTTAAATCTAAATTCCGGTTTATTTCTTAGGTTTTAAATCCATTTTATATATCTGACTCGATTTCGGATCCGGATCCAGTGTTAAATCCAAATCTGAGTCTCACTAATCCGATTTTCATATCAAAGTTTACAAAAATACCCAAAATAAATTCTAAAATGCTCAAATAGTCAATCCGGTGTTCATTTGGATTTGAGACTCTATATTCCTCAATTTGAGGTTAAGAACTCAAACATTTTCTCAAAATTCGAATGTAAAACCGTTTTTCTGAAGAAAATTCCAAAAGATAACCTCGAACTTTCAAAAAATCCTTCTTTTTTTAATATTTGTAAACTTTCTTTAGAAATCCCATAGTTTTAGAGTTTTTGTTTTCAAAAATACAAAAAAATGAAGAAAATTTCAAGAAAAGAACAAAAAAATAAGAAAATTGAAAAAGAAAACACAAAAATAGCCTTTTAAAAGCACCTTTTTGAAAATCGAGTTTGTAAAAACAGTTTTTAGAAAAAGATTTTGTTAAAGCCTTCCTTTTGGAAAATTTTATAAAAAATGGGGGACCCGATCTGAAAGGGGCCTAACGGCCACCTCCTATAAAAATCGACCCTCAGGGGGTCGATAGGCATCCATTCCACCATTCTCCACTTGATCTGCCTTTCACCACACCCTCTCGAAGCATCCACCATCCGCTTTCATCCTTTCTTCTTCATGCGTCTTGGTTCCTTCTGCTCCTTCTTCGGCCTATCTCCTTTCTTTTGGGTTCTCTTCCCCATCCATGGAGGAAGGCCGATCCTATAGTTGAAGCCCCTCCCTCCAAGTGCCTTCCAGTTTCAGAGCTTCAGCAGCATCGCAGAAATCCGATCATGTGACAACAATATCCAGAGAGGGAGCCTTTCTCATCTCAGCTTTCGCCAATCTACGGTAAGTGATCCCCTTTCTTTTTTTTTCTCTAGTAAATTTCTTTGTATTTTTTTCTTCGTTCTTACTCCCATTAATGCACCCCTGAGTTTTAGTTGGGTTGCTTATAGGAACACCAACTCTTCTCATGTGCTACAGCAAACGGAATCCCCATTCCAACATATTTTGTTTTTTTTGTTTCTTTCTCCTCTGCAATGTATTCCAATTTACAGTTTATTTCATTTCATTTCTGATACTTTTCTTTTCTTTTGTTTAAGTTTGGTTCATATCCGGATCCTCAGTATCGAGTGATTGATATCGGTTCTGCAAACTTACTAGTTTCAGGTCTATATCATTATCTGATTCCATCGAAGTTACCCATCGAGTTCCTAATTCATCAAGAGATAATCCTCCAGTTCATCGTAACATATTTTTTTTTTTTGGAATCAATGGGAAAATTTCAAGTCGACACCTGTTAACGATGGTGGAATCTTTTTCCTACAATTAATCTACATCATAATTTCCCTTCGTTCTGTTTTCTGTAATAGTTTCCTTTGAATCCCATTTTTTTTCTTCTCCTTAAAGTAAACACCCGATCTGATTTAATATCAGATCGGGTTTTACTCTGATATAACCATTGATTGATTCTATACTTCACTTGTTATTTTCACTATGATTTTCATCTTTGCGTTCAAGGACTATTGATTTTCTTAAAGTCGATATGAAAATACAATTCTGATAAGAGCGACAAAATCATCTGGGAACAGTGGCGACTTAACGTCTCTGTTGATGAAGAGGTAGAAGACAACGGTAAACAGCCGTGTGATTAGGGAAAAACTTCAAACTCCCTTGTTCTCTCACATATGCTTGATGATGCTCGTAACAGAAATTGAAAAGGGTGTGTATGAGCAGAACTTTAACCCATGGCCCCATGTCTCAAAATGGGGTTTACAATGTTGAATTTGCCATTACAAGAACAATGGGCATCACTGATCTTTGATTCTCCGTTAAGCATTTTATCTCTTTTCTTTCCTTTGTCTTACCACATAATATCTAAATGCACTTTTTAGCTTACGTAGTTGGTGGATTCACCCTTGCTGGCATATTAGCCTTCTTAGATCCCAATATTAAGATTTGTTTGTCCCTTACTCTCCTGCACATATTTTCTGCCAAAATCTGTGTATTAGCCGCATGTTATTTCAAAATCATACCTTGGTTTACAGATGCATTAATGATGAATGTGCTTAGGAGGTCACTTAGTATGCACTGTTGTACATTTGCTAGCCTGTGATTCAGTTTTGAGTATTAGTATTAGTCTTCCATTATCATAATCATCTTCAAAAGCACCCCTATTGCAGCACTTCATAATTCACCGTGTATTACATACCATGTCACTACACAAGCACCTGTATGTGTTGACTAGAATCAATTTGTTAATGCTGCTAAAATAAACTCGCTGATGCTATTTGAGATTCATTCATAAATGTTACTAAAAATAACTTGCAGAATTCCAGTTGCAGAGATCGATTTACTGCAGATCAGCTTATTACTAAGAGTGATTCATTGATCTACCTTATTGTGATAAACTAATTGCAGAACTCAAATTATTGGGTAAGTTTCACCTGTGGAGGTTGATTTGTCACACAAGATTGAACAGAGGAACCAATACATTCAGAGATTTAAACTGCTATTAGTGTCTACTCTCTATTTTAACCTTTATGTTAAGTTCTTGTTCCTCATCTCAGCATATTTACTACATTCCATTTTACGCTATGTAAACACATCAGTGTATGCCTACCTTTTATTACCTGTATGTCATCACCATTTGCTAGTACACTTCACTTATTGTCCTCACAGTCATCCCTTTCACTGCCATAACACCCACTCATTTTTTTTTCTTTTTTCATCACTTCTATTGCCACTCATGTTTCCATGTACTGTTATAATACTTGCACTATCACCATACAACCTTCAGCTGCCAACCTGCTGTAACACCTCCCCATGTTTCCAGCATTAACACCACTGTGGATAAGTGGTTCCCTCATGCACCAATATAATTAGTACCTAATACCCATCCTTCCCTGCAATTCCCCTTCACCACTATACACTTGTTATCAGCCAACACCTTCCTTCCATCGCCATATCCCCATTGCAGCAAAACCTTGTTGTCTCATTACACCTACCTACATATAACCTCCTACCCTATTTTCTTTCTTAGCCTTTACCTTCACGGCAATCTGTGGGTTGCTATAAACATCATTGTATCCTTTTACATCTGTTATACTTAACACAACCATGGCACATATGGCTGACATTACCTCCCAGCTATGTCTCCACTTCACTCATTTCACCTGGCACATTCTCACAATAACCAACAGCTTCATCCAAAATATTTCAATGCACTCTACCAAGCTGCTATATCTACGCTGGCATATTGTATATAAATTCTGCATTATCTTTTTACATTTGCCTGAAACAGTTGTGCATTTGTTTGACAGTTACTCATGCTTCAGCTTAGCAACCGGACCCAGTCAGGGGCTGGTTTTATCATAGTGCCCAGTTATGAAGTGGAAGGTCACTTATAACTGATGAAAAGGTTATTATTATAGGGATGTTGTATGGTTTGAAAAGGATATACATGGTCATTTTTCTGGTATGTCAGAAATGGATATCATCATAAGAGCTCACAACATTCTCTTGCATATCATACAGTGTATTTGTATTTGCAATTCTTACAGCATACCACATGTGCATTTTGAGGTAAACATCATGTTTCCATTTGAATGAGTGCATTGTCATAGGTGTTTCCCATTTAATGTGAAGATAGCATTTAGATTTTATTTTCCTCTCTATGTATTTTTGCAATCTTGCTCTATACTAACTCTGTTTTGCAGGGATATATGGACATTGCCATTTTCTAGAATTAGAGGCTCTTGTAAATCTTGAATTAAAATTCAAGATTGTAACAGCTAGACATTAATATTTTCCAGCATAACTTAGAATGTATTTTTATGAAATTATGCGCTTTATATCATTTTTACTATTTTATTTCAAAATTTCACAAATGGGCACACGAATGGCACGTGCACCCTTTTGATAAGAGGTGATTAAATCCTAAGTTAATGATTTGCATCAATGGCCATAGTTAGGATGTGAACAAAACTTAGGATTTTCATCTTTTATGGAATAACATTGGATCCACACTGGATCTCTTTCTAAAAATCATCATATTTTTAAATATTATCTTCTTTTATCAGGGTTTAACTTAAAATTAACTCAAAATATATATCAATGGCCATAGTCAGGATATATTGAGAGTTAATTTCATTTTAAAATCTATAAAAGCACAAAAATATGTTTTATTCTTAACCTGAATTCAAATATGATTATTATATAATACATTCAATGACCATAGTCAGGGATGTATTATATCTTCAATCTTATTTTCATTCATTTAAAGAATGAAATATGCTTTTCAAATCCAATTTCAAATTCTTTAAATTCATTCATCATTTTTTTGCATCATATTTTTAAAATTCTTTTTCAAAATTCAAGTGATCTTGAATATCTTTCTTCAAGTTTCTATTCATCAATTCTATCTCATTTCAAGATTCAAAATTCAAATTCAAAGTCCAATTTGACTTTGGAATTTCAAAACTCATTTTTATATTCAAAGTTCCATTTCAAACTCAAATCAAATTTCAAAGTTCAATTCATCTTTGGAATTCTAAAATTCATTTTCAGGATTCAAATTCAAATTCAAATTAACATCTCAAAATCCAATTTCAAAGTTCAATTTAACTTTGAAATTTCCTATTCATCTTCTGATTTCAAAACTCAAGCTTTAAATCAAGTTCATCCTTTATTTCTCGTTGAGTTTTGATTCTCAAATTCAAAATCAAAGTTTTGAGATTGATTCTGAATCTCAAAATTTGATTCTTTTTCTAAAGTTCTAAATTCAATTTGGGTTTTCAAAACCCAGATCCATCTTCAAAAGTGCCATTTGGACTTTCAAAATCCAAATCCAAAGTTAGAACCCAATCCCAACTTGGATCCAGATTTCCAAATACAATCTCCACTTTTGGATCTCAGACTTCAGATCCAAATTCCATTCCAGATTTCGAATCCAATTCCATCTTGGATCTCAGACTTCAGATCCAAATTCCATTTAGGATTCCAGATTTCGGATCCGACTCCATCTTGGATCTCAGACTTCAGATCCAAATTCCATTTGGGATTCCAAATTTTGGATCCAATTTCATTTTCAGATTTCATCTGGACTTTTTTTAAATCCATTTCTATTTTTAAATTTCCATTTGGAATTCTCCAATCCAAATTTCATCCTGATTTCAAAAACTTCAAAATCTGGAACTTAATTCCACTTCAAATTTCATCTCCTCTCCTAATTCCAAGTTCAAAATCAAAGTCCATTTCTGATTCTGAAAACTTCATTTTCTCTCAGCATCAAAACATTCTTTTTCAAAATTTATTTTCCCAATTCTGATTATTTAAAAGACTTAGAACTTCAAACATCTTTTCATATCTATCTCAAGTTCTAAGTTAGATTCAACTATTCAAACATCATTTCTTCATTTCCAATATCACATTCACTTCAGAATCACTTGGAAAAAACTCAGATTTCCGAAAAGTGTTTTCTCAAAAGCATACATTTCTGCACAAAGCATGATTCTCTATGCATTTTTAGACTTAGAATAAATTCTTAGATGATATTTTAGCAAAGCAAAAAGGCATAAATTCGATCCTTGGTTTGATTACCCCTGGTAAAGACGCCAGGAACGGTCGAACCTCGTACCGACGAGCGAGCCCCGTCTCCCAATTTTTCCCACAATATTTTCAAAACGGAGGTAAGTAATTTTTCTAAATATTTTTGAAATTAAGGTCAAATGAGACCCCGCAAAAGAGATCCTCTCTCTTCTTCCTTTTCTCATTCTCTCTTCTTTTCTATCTTTTATTCTCCTTCAAAAAGGGAATAGAGGCTAGAAAGGCGAAAAGAAAAAAAAAGAGGAACGAGAGGAAAAATTTTGCGATGATCACACATAGTCAGGAATGTATTATATCTTTAATCTTATTTTAATTCACTTAAAGAATGAAATATGCTTTTCCAATTCAATTTCAAATTCTTTAATACATTTCATCATTTAGGATAGAATTATATTATATTTTCAAAATTCTTTTCCAAGATCAAGTGATTTTGAGATATATTGCTCAAATATCTTCTTCACCTCTCAGATCAATCTTCAATGCTCATTTATAAATTCAAAATCTCCTTTCTATTCTCAAATTCTATCTTACTTCGAAAATTCAAAAAAAAAACTTCAATTTCAAAGTCCAATTCGACTTTGAAATTTCTGATTCATTTTATATTCAAAAATTCAATTTCAAAGTCCCATTTTGATTTTGAAAACTCAAATTCATTTCTATATTCAAAATCCAATTTTTAATTCAAAACCAATTTCAAAAGATCAATTCAAATTTAAAAATTCAGATTCAAAATTCATCTTCAGAATTCAAATTTAAAATCAATTCAACATTTCAGATCAAAATTCAAAGTTCAATTTAACTTTGCAATTTTCAGATTCATATCCTAATTCAAGTTTCATTCTTTGTTCTTCCTTTCAAAATTCAAAATCCAATTTAGATCTTGAAATCCAAATACATATTCAAAATCCATAATCCAACTCCATTTAGGATTCCAGATTCCGAATTCAACTCCAACTTGGATTCCGGACTTCGGATCCAATCCCCTTTAGGATTCTAGATTCTAGATTCAACTCCATCTTGGATTCCAGACTTCGGATCCAACTCCATCTAGGACTCTTGATTTTAGATCCAATTCTACTTTTCGAATCTCATCTCAGATTCTAGATCCAATTCCATCTCAGATTCCGGATTTCGGATCCAATTCTAGGTTTCACACCCAGTTCCAAATTCCAAATCCCATCTAGATTCCTTCCACCTTTTCATTCTGATTTCAAATTTTAAATCTAGAGTTTCACTTTATCTTTAAATTCCATCTTGACTCTCAATTCTAGATCCATTTTTGAAGTCCATATTCAACTTTCAATTCTTATTTCCTAAACTCCCTTCTTCAAATTCTGGTTCATCTCAATCTTTGATTATTTCATAAACTCAAGATCTATTCTAAGCCTTAAGTTAGAAAATCTAACTTCTCCAAGTCCGTCTTCAACTTTCAAAAACCATTTTTTCATCATATTCTTCATAATTTCAAAACCACTTGGATAAAATTTCTAAATTCTTCTCAAAAGAGCATACATCTTTTGCATTTACACAAGCATGATTCTTTGTGCATCCTTAGACTTAGAGTAAATTCTTAGACAATATTAAGGCAAAGCAAAAAGGCATAAATTTGATCCTTGGTTCGATTACCCCTGGTAAAGGCGTCAAGAATAGTCAAATCTCGTACCGACGAGCGAATCCCGTCTCTCCACTTTCCCGCAAATATTTCAAAAATGGAGGTGAGCAATCTTTTAAAAATCTTTTCAAAAATTAAGGTCAAGTGAGACCTTCGTAGAAGATTTCCTCTCTCTCTCTTTCTTTTCTTTTCTCTTCTCTCTTCTTTTTTGTCTTTCATTTTCCCCTTTCCAAAAAGGGGGGAAATAGAGGTTAGAAAGGAAAAGAGAGAAGGAATACAAAGAGAGAAAAAATTTTGCGATGATCACAAAGTCTAACCATCAAATTTGTCCTGCAAAGAGCATTTGCAAAAATCTAATGGTCCAGACGAGGTCTGGAAAAAAAACTGCACCAGTCGTGGGCATCGTATATTCAATAGCTTCAAAAGAAGAAATGGATTCCCCGCAGTCAGTCAAAAGTCAGGGAAAGCAAGCAGATGATGGCATCGATCCTCAAATGTATGTCATGTTTAAAAAGATGATAAGCAAGATGCTGGCAGAGCAAGCTGAAGCTGGTACGAAAAAGACCCAAGTCAAGCATAAGGCAAAAGGCCGGGTAGTCAAAAGGGTTTTGAAGTTGTCTAAGAAGCCTATTCAGAATATTGATGCAATAGATGAAGAGTTCGAGACCCAGCAGGCATTTCGAAAATCAACCCAGGGGCAAGGGTCGGCCCACAAGTTCAAAGATCAGACCACCAATGATTCTGACCAACCATAATTCAGAGATGTGGTCAGGATGGTTTGAGATCTGCAAGCCCGCGACAAGGGCTAGAAAGTCTTCACAAGCGAAGATTTCTATGATGGTCTAGATGAGGATGACAATCTCCCCAGGAAGTTCATTAAATTTGATGGCTCTGGCGACCCCAAGGCACATCTGACTATGTTCTTCGCTGAATGCGCCAAATTCAAGCGAGATAATCAGGCTTTTTTTCTCTATTTCCCTCGCAGTCTGGAGGGAACTACAGCTAAATTGTACTCAGAGCATGTTAACCCGATTGAATTAAAAGAATTTGACAAAGTGATAAATATGTTCATCGAGCGTTTCCTCTTCAATGCTGAGGCACTTCCCACCCTCAATCACCTCTGTGGTCTCAAGCAGAGGAAAAATGAGAAAGCCAGAGATTTTATTCATCGATGAAGATCGGCCTGCAACAAAATGAGAGATCTCATATCAGAGGGACACGCATTGTCTCTAATTCTGAGTAATTTTTTGCAACCTCTAAGAGGCCTCATTTCTACTGCACCATCAAGAACATTCATCGACTTAACAGAGCGAGCCGAATGACTTGAGTTGAGCATGGAAAATGGAGTCTATGAAGGCTTCACTTTTACTAAAAACGACAGTCAGAATGAGCAGAAAAAAA
Source organism: Nuphar pumila (assembly GCF_984573655.1). Taxonomy (NCBI): domain Eukaryota; kingdom Viridiplantae; phylum Streptophyta; class Magnoliopsida; order Nymphaeales; family Nymphaeaceae; genus Nuphar; species Nuphar pumila. Next base: position 73,571,915 of record NC_143250.1, on the reverse strand, counting down.
AAGGCTCACTTTACTCACTTTATCAGAAATGACAAATAGAATCACCACAAGGGGAAGAACAGAGACTTCTGCTATGGTGCAGGGGGTTCAAATCCCCACAAGAATGATCAGAAAGGAAAGTCAATCCCTCAATACAATAAGCCACTTCAGTTAGAGCAGGGACCAAAATCCTGAGAAAAAGTGATGCACGAAGGGTGGAGCTATGATAGAAAATTCACCCCGCTTGATCAATCACTCGAAACTGTGTTCGAGTGCATGTTGACTAAGGAGATGGTCAAATTGCCCAGTCTGGTCGATCCCCCTGTGCCCATGGAGAAGTTCAAAGATTAATTCTGCAAATTTCACAGAATAGTGGGGCACAATACTGAGGACTGCTTTGTTCTCAAGAATATTGTTCAGGATCTCATTGACAAAAATCTTCTGGTAGAGGGTGTCGAAAATGAAAACATGGAAATTCTAAAGAAACCATTTTCCCATCATTCTACAGTGGTCATCTCTGAACAACCCTTTCAGCCACAGGAGCATATCAAGCCATGCTCTAAAAGAGATATGTGTGATCATCGCAAAAATTTTCCTCTCTTGTGGTTCTCTCTCTCTTCCTTCTCTTTTCCTTTTCTAACCTCTATTTTTCTCCTTTTTGAAGGGAGAAGAATAAAAGAACGAAAAGAGAAAGAGAAGAGAAAAGAAAGAAAGAAAGGGAAAAGAGGAACTATTTTGCGCGGTCTCACTTGACCTTAATTTGAAAAATATTTAGAAATTTAACTCACCTCCGTTTTTAAAAAATTGCGGGAAAATGGAGAGACGGGATTCGCTCGTCGGTACGAGGTTCGACCGTTCCTGGCGCCTTTACCAGGGGTAATCGAACCAAGGATCGAGTCTATGCCTTTTGCTTTGCCTAAATATAATCTAAGAATTTATCCTAAAGATCTAAATGCACAAAGAATCATGTTTGTGCAATGCAAGAATGTATGCTCTTTTGAAGGATGTTTTGAAAATTTCCAAGTTATTCTAAGATGAACTTGATAAGGGAGTGAAGAAATGATTGAATCTAACTTTAGAACCTGAGATAGATCAGAGAAGTTCTAAGTCTTTAAACTAATTTAGAGTTTGGAGGAATAGATCTTGATTTTGAGAAAGAATGATTTGAAGTTTTGAAAAGGAAATGAAGTTTCAAAGTTGGAAAAGGGACTTTGAATTTTGAACTTGAATTTAGGAAAGAAAAATGAATACTTGCGATGAAATTGAATTTAGATTTTGAAATTTGAAATTTGGAATGGACTGAGAAAATTAAATGGTATTTAAGAATAAAAATGGATTTAGGAAGTTAAAATGAGATCTAGAAAGAGCTTTGGGTTTGAAATCTAGAATTGGGAATGAAATTGGATCTTAAAAATGAATTTGGATTTTGGAATCTAAGATCCAAAGTGAAATTGGATTCTGGATCCTAAAATGGAATTGGATCTGAAGTCTGAGATCCAAAGTGAAATTGGATTCTGGATCCTAAAGTGGATTTAGACCTGAAATCTAAGATCCAAAGTGGAAGTTGAGCTCTGGATCCTAAGATGGATTTGGATCTGAAGTCTGAGATCCAAATGTAGAGTTGGATTCTGGATCCTAGAATGATTTTGGATCTGAAGTTTAAGATCCAAAGTGAAATTGGATTCTAGATCTTAAAGGAAATTTTGGATCTGAAGTCTGAGATCCAATGTAGACTTGGACTCTGGATTCTAAGATGAATTTGGATCTGAAGTCTGAGATCCAAGGTGAAATTGGATTCTGGACCCTATAAGAAAATTGGATCTGAAGTCTAAGATCCAAAGTGAGATTGGAGTCTGGATCCTAAAGAGGAATTGGATCTGAAGTCTGAGATCCAATACGAGGTTGGAGTCTGGATCCTAAAGAGGAATTGGATCTGAAGTCTGAGATCCAAATGTAGAATTGGGTTCTGGATCCTAGAATGGATTTGGATCTGAAGTCTAAGATCTAAAGTAGAATTGGGTTCTGGATCCTAGAATGGAGTGGATCTGAAGTCTAAGATCCAAAGTAGAATTGGGTTCTGGATCCTAGAATAGAGTGGATCTGAAGTCTAAGATCCAAAGGTAGGATTGTATTTAGAAAAACTAGATCCAAGTTGATCTAATTTTAGATTTAGAATTTCCAAAATTGATTTAAGAATTTGAATTTTGAATATGCAAACGAATTTCAAAGTCAAATTGGACTTTGAAGCTTGAATCTGGAATTTGGAAGATGAATCCATATTTCAAATTTTGAATTGAATTTGGAAATTGAAATTCAGGAATTGAATCTTTAATATACAAATGAATTTCAAAGTCAAGTTAGACTTTGAATTTGAAGTTTGAATTTGAAATTTAGAAGATAAAGAGAATCTCAAAGTTAAATTGAACTTTGGATTTGATTTAGAGTTTTTGAATATAAATGAATTTGGGATTTCAAAGTCAAATTGAACTTTGAAATCTGATTTGAATTTGAATATAAATTGAATTTGAAATCTCAAAGTTAGATTGAACTTTGAGATTTTGAAAATGAAATAGAAAATTGAAAGAATGAATTTGATTTGATTGAAGATAAATTTGAGGAAAATATTTACATTACTTGGAGTTTTTTGAAAAAAGAATTTTGAAAATATGATGCAGTTCTATCCTAAATGATGAATGAATTTAAAGAATTTGAAAAGCTATTCCATTCTTTAAATGAATTAAAATAAGATTGAAGATATAATACATCCTTGACTATGGTCATTGAATGTATTATATAATAATCCATATTTAAATTCAGGTGAAGAATGAAACACATTTGGTGCTTTTATAGAATTTAAAATGAAATTAACTCTCAATATACCCTGACTATGGTCATTGGTATATATTTTGAATTAATTTAAAGTTAAATTTTGATAAAAGAAGAAGAAAATATTTAATGAGAATATGATGAATTTTGAAAACGGATCCAGTGTTATTTCGTAAAAGATAAAAATAATAAGTTTTGTCCACACCCTGACTATGGCCATTGATGTGGATCATCAACTTAGTATCAATTACCTCTTACGAAATGGTGCACGTGCCATTCATGTTTCACCATTCGTGAGATTTTTAGAAAATGAAAGGTAAAAATGAGATGAAACAAGTAATTCCTAAGGTATATATATGCTCATACATTCTAATCTAATGTTTGAAATTTAAATTTCTCATTAATATCTAGCTATTTGTAAACACCCCAAATTTTCACTCACCTCCCCGACATTTTCACCAAACATCATCATTCAGCCTTTGAAATCGCCGGAAGGCAAAATGGTTATTTTCTGAGTTCGAACCTTGTAAAAGTCCAAATTTCATCTGGAACTCTCAAAGTCTCCCTATTTTAGCTCAGATGTTCAAAATTTTATTCCTGACAGGAGACAGGCATCTCCAAGTCTTGGTTCAAGATTATATTGCATAAGACATGTCATTGTATAGCATTGCATGAGCATTTCATATCACTGCACTGCACAGCATGTCATTTCGAGGTCCAGAACTCTCGATTTCAAAATTTTCAATCCAGATTAGAATTTCAACTCTTTTCAAAATTGATTTCAAAACCCTGGGTCTTCAAAATTATCAGTTCTTCCCATTTTACCCCCAGGGCTCTGAATTTTAAAATATTTCCTCAGGAAAATGATCTGGATAGTTTTAATATGGATTTCAGCCACCTTATCTCAGATTTTGCCCTTTTGACAATTTCAAATATCTTCCTTTTACAAAATTGCCCTACAAGGGCCAACTCTTTTCAAAATTTCTGTTTTACCAATTAGCCCAGATTTTATGAAAATTCCAAAAAGACGTTGTTGTCTTGTTCTTATTTCAATAAAGAAGCAATGTGGGACCCACACTGAGGTGGTGTCACATAGACTTTTCTTTTGAAAAACCTGAACTTTGAAAAACCCAAAAAAATAGGAACCTTGTCCCCTAGATTGGTGCCACTTGTCCTTTCTCTCTCCTCCCATTTACCTGCCATGTGTCAACATAGGGTTCACCTAGAAGTGCCACATGTCACCTTCTCTCTTCTACCATCCTTTGACACGTGTCAGCGTGGGGCCACCTTAAGATGTCGCCACATGTCATTAGTCATCTTCTTTATTTTATGCCACGTGTCAATGTCTACCATCTTCACCCTGTGCCAAGTGTCATTCCAAGGTCACCATGAGATGCCACGTGTCATGTGTTGTCCTGTTTAGAAAAAGTAGAACTTGTCTCCCCTGAGGTGGCACCATTTGAATTATGTCTCCTGCAGGTGACACATGTCACTCTCTCCTTTCCTCAGGAAAAGCAAGCGACACGTGTCAATCTCTGCTCCTTTCAAAAAAAGCAGAGGACACATGTCTCCCTCCTATTTTTCTCAGAAAAGTAGATGACACATGTCATCTCCAGCTTCCTTTAGAAAAAGTAGAAGACACATGTCACTCCTGCTTTTCTCAGAAAAAGCAAGTGACACATGTCACCCTCTGCTCTTCTCAGAAAAAGCAAGGGACACGTGTCTCTCTTTTCTTTCTTCAGAAAAAGCAAGTGACACATGTCACTTTCTGCCTCCTTCAGAGAAAGCTAGAATTCAAATGTTCAAACTTCAGTCTGAGGTGACACAAATCCTGAACTTCACCTTTTCTATTTTGTGTGAGATGGTGCCACGTGTCCCTTTTCCTCCCTCTTGCCACATGTCATTATAGGAGCCACCCTGAGGTGGTGCCACATGGCAGTCTCTCCTTTCCTCTAGAAAAAGCAGAAATTTAAATTTCAAACTCTCTCTGAGGTGGCACCATCTGAATCCTCTGCCTTTCCTTCTGACACATGTCAATGAAGATGCTCTGAGATGGCGCCACATGTCAGTCTCTCCTTTCATCAGAAAAAGTAGAATTCAAACCCCTCTGAGGTGGCGTCTTCTGCTTCCTCTGCTCCTACCTTCTGACACATGGCAATGTGGATGCTCTGAGATGGCGCCACATGGAAGTCTCTCCTCCTTCCAGAATAAAGCAGAATTTGAATTTCAAACTCCAAGACAACACCCTCTGAGATGGCGCCACATGGAGGGCTCAGATTAAGCTTCTTTGAATTTCACAATTTTCCAAAAAACTCTATAAATACAAGGCCCCATGCCCAGCCTAGGGGAGCTTCTTTTGGATTTAGCATTTTCACTCTGAGAGCCCTGTTTGAGAATTGAACTTCAGAATTCCATTTTTATTCTTTCTTGGTTTCCTCTGGATTCACGCCCCTCTGGAGCCCATTATCAAGGTAGCCACTCATTTTGGGAGTTCCAAAACCGCTGGAGAACACAAGGTAGGCCTCCATTCCTATTGATTTCACTATGATAATTCTTTTGGTTTGATTCGTGTTGTCGTTTGAAGAAAGAGCTCATCCGAGGGATGGATTGAGCTATTCTCATAAAACGACATATATAAAAATATATAATTATACTTCCTTGATGATTTTTAACATGCATGTAGTTAGCTAGATTTAATTTGCATTTTATTTCATTCATTTAGTACATTTCATGAATTAATTAGGATTAATTTAGCATTTATTTCAATTCTGCTTATTTTCAGTAGGTCTCTGTTTTTGTCAGTCAGTCCACACGTCATTTTATGCATTTATTTTTTACTAAAAATCCCAAAAACATCACGAAATGCGCCCTTAGGTGTCCCTAAAATTTTTCCAAAAATTCGGAGGCATTTGAATTTGTTTACTGCGGTAAACATTCAAAATGGCAAGTCGGGTTTTGTCACCCGGGATGCGTTTTGAAAATCATTTGCCGACTTTTAAAATCGAGATATCCGTCATGGGAGATCCGATTTTCGATCCGAAAAATGTTATGAATTCGGGAGAATGTCTAGTTTTTAATATAAGTTTTTCAGATTTGTCTGATTTTTTTTAATGTCTTTAAAAAATCCGAGAGTTAGGGACACGTGTCAGAGCCTAATTTGGGCCTCTAAGATCTTGGATCGACTTAGGGCTATGGTTTCTCTTTGTGTGTTGCTCCAAATCCAAAACTATAAAAAGTGAAAATTGTGTCCAAGATGTCCTCTATTTGCATCTAAAAGCCTGTGATTTTTAGAACAGTGTTGATACCTGCTTCAGATTTTTTTTGTCAGTTCCCTGTTTTGCTACATTTGTCTGTTCTGTTAGTTTAGGCAGGAATAGTTATATTTTTCTCTGTGTTTTTGTTGATCAAATGCCAAAGTCATAAACATGAAAGTTGTTCATGTAGGTGTCATGCATAGCTCTGATTAATTTCATAAATTTACATAGCTGTTTTATATTTTTTTGGCATTTTACATCAGATTAGGGTGATTTTTACCTCTGTCAGAACTAAATCCCTGTTATTGAACTCACCATGGCTCAAATCCCGAGACTGTAAAAACCAAAAATGTTCCATTTCGGGTCTTTTAGCAGTCTGAAAATATCAGAAGTTTTCATGGTGTAAATCGTGCATTATCATGTTAAGCATTGCATTTGGTTCGGATCCATAGGCAAAATCCACCATTTTAGGACTTTCTTTGAATTGTAGCATTTAAATCATATCATTTCGTGATTTTTAGCATTCTAGGCTGTTTATAAGAGTAAGTAGATGCTTTATACCGAATTTGGTGCAATTTGGAATCCATTTGAGGTTCGGATTAGCCACAATACCAAAACAGGGTCCCGCAGGACCCGGATCCAAGCGAAAAACAAGCGAAATTCGTTATTTTGGATAAATTGCAAAATGTCAAATTCTGATTTTACAGTCCTAATGTGTTTAGCAGCATGTCATACTGCATTTCATCATCATTGAATTCAATTTAAATTTCGAAATCCCAATTTTACTAAGTTTTCCTTCAAAAAACCCTGATTTTAAAGGTGTAACTTTAATTTTAGGGGTATTTTGGTCATTTTGACCCCAATTCCGAATTTCAAACTGTTTTCCACTGAATTCCCTGCATTTACATCATTTCAAATATCAAGGAAGCATGAGAATAGGGTTTATATCCAATTAAATCCAATAATTTCATAATATTATTGGAAAATTTTGGAAAAACCCACATATTTGAGCTAACCTTATTTCAAGTTTGGTAGGGACATTCAAAAGAAGGAGCTGAAGTCTGCAAATTTCTTTTATTTCCTTTATTTAGTGATGTAATAATGTAAATTTTGGAATAAGAGAGTTAATTTCCTGCTTAGACTAGGATGCATATCATATAGTTTGAATTTATGCAATATCCTGCTTATATGATTCATGCATTTTATTTCAAAAGCACTATGGATGTTCACGAATGGCACGTGCACCAACTCTTAGGGAGTTGATGAACTCGGTGGAATCTATATTTACGGCCCTAGTCGGAATATGGACGAGACCCAGATCCATCATCTTTCTACTAGTCACATTGAGCCTACACTCTTAGGCTATCTTGAAAATGCACATCATATTTCCAATGTTTTCAAAATCTTGTACATTAAATCAATTAAACTCGGAACATATTCATGGCCACAGTCAGAATATGTGAAGGATTTACTTTGACTTAATACACATTTTTCCAACAAATTTCCCTAGAAAACCTTTCAAAGTGCATTCTTTCATTCATATCATTTGCATCATGAAATCATTGGTTTTCTTATGATTTTCTTAAGAAAATTTCATTCTCAAGAAATTGATTTCTCAAGAAACTCTAAGAATCTTTCAAAATCGGTTTTCCCAAGTCAATTTCCCCATAGTTTTCCCTGGAAAATGTTATTTTCTTAAGAGCTTCAAAAGAGTTTTCCAATCTTTTTCCAAGATCAAAATCGATTTTCAAGTATTTCAAGGGTAAAATTCCCATGATTTCAATTTCCCAAGTTTTGAATTTCCTTCTCCAATGAGCTTTCCTATGAATTTCCATCATTTTCCTAAGAAAACTCTCAAAGTACAAGTTTTCCTAAGAAGTGTTTCCCTTTTCAAAGGTTCACCTTTTTCTCAAGAATCACTTCTATTTTCCCAAGATTTTCAACTATTTCTGATTTTTCCACACCTTTATGAACTTTCTTGTGATTTCAAAACCCCTTTCATTTGAGTTTCCTGAGAAATCGATTTTCACCTTTTCCCAAGAAATGCTTTTCAACTCCAAAAGTTTTCCTATGAATTTTCAATCCTCTTTCCAAATAAAATTTTCAGAGCTGGAGTTTTCCTGACAAGCATTTCCCTTCAAATGTTCACACTTTTCCTAAGAATTACTCACATTTTCTCAGGACTTCCAATCATTCATGATTTTCCCAAGTCTTTATAAACTTTCTCAAGATTTCAAATCTTTTCATCTGAGTTTCCTGAGAAATTTACTATTTTCCTGAGAAATCTTTTCAACTTCAAATATTTTTCAAGCATACATCATGTTTTCCCAAGTTGCATTTTCCAAATCTCATAGCACATGCCTAAATTCTCTGTGCATTTAGGATAGAACATGATTTTGATGATTTAACTAAGTCAAGCACAATTTTGGTCCTTGGTTCGATTACCCCTGTTAAAGGCGGCAGGAACGGTCGAACCTCGTATCGACAGGTCGAGCCCCATCCCATGGATTTTCCCGCAATTTTCAAAATCGGAGGCGAGTATTTCAAAAACATTTTCCAAAATCCGGTCAAGTTTGATGCGCGAAAGCGTTTCCTCTTTCTCTCTTCCGCAAGGAAGGGAAGATGGGGAAAAATTTCGCGACGATAACAGGTTTGGCGACCGTGATGGGACCTGTCCTTGTCTGACCTAAATTATGCTTGACTTAGTTTAATTATCAAAATTATGTTCACAAAATGTCAGCTCTTTTACTTTCAATATCATGTGAGCCTAGGAGCCTAGATTCTGACCTAGCTGACATTGATTGCATATAGCTTAGGCATGGTTTGGTAAGACCATATTGAGGAGATATTTTCATGCTCACATAGACTTAGGTCTAAATACAATCCTCCTCAATTTAGGATCTGAATGCAAATAATGTATGCTTCTTCAAAATTTTCAAAATCTATCTCTCTAGGACTTAGAGCCCTCTATTTCTTGCATGTGATCATTTTTCAAAATCTCCAATTACCTATCATTACCCGGTCTTCACGTTGCTGGGCTCTCTTCCAGAACCATAGTTCGGGACAGAGCCCCACAACTGGGCCAACTATTTGGGTTAACACCCCCCTACCACGTACCGCGGGCCACAGTCCGAAGTATATCGGTAGGCGCTCAAGGATGTTGGAAAACCTTACCTTAGAACCGGAGTTGAAATTCTATGCCACGTACCTCGGATTTCAGTTCGGGTATATCGGCATAACTGGATTGGACAAAGATGATCTGAACCTAGAGTTAGGATTAAGGTCCTACAGCTGTTTTCAAAGTGATGCATCTAGAGTCAGCCTTTTAGGGAGTGATGAATGTGCATAAATGTTTGTGCAGGATGTGATTGTATGTATGATTTTCTCCATTTTTTTTTTTTTTATATTTCCCAATGTTTTTTTTTCTCTCTCATTAGGCCTTTTTCAAAACATCCTTATTTTCCACAAGATGTTTTCTCAAACCCTAGATGATTTTCAAATATCCCATTTCTTCCAAAACTCCAGGCAATTTTACATTCTACCTTTCTACTGGATCTCGAATTTCTAGCTGCATTTTTATCCTGCCTGCAATTTTTTTTCAAAATTTTTCACATTTTCCTAAGTCTCATTCTGAGTCTTCCTCTGCTTTCAGTTCGATGGCATCCAGTCAAGTCGATCCTATCTTTCCTGAAGGTCACATCTTCTTCGAGGTGCGACAAGGTCGTCCTGAACATCGAGCCCTTAGCACCGGAACTTTCATTCCCCGGTGGTATTATTCCTGGCTAAAGAGCTTTTCCCGAATGTTCCCGGACCATTTGAGTGAGTGCGAATTAGAGCTGGCATCAACAGTCGGAAAGCAGACCATCAATGGCAACCTGAGCCACGCAATGGCGGAGCGATGGAATCCTCGGACGTGTACCTTCTGGTTCCCGTGGGGAGAGATGACTATTTTAATGGATGAATTTTCAGAAATCATGGGGTTGCCAAAACCAGCTGGTCGACCAAGCGACCCATTAGAGCATCAATTCCTTATCAATGTCAAGGGTTTGGACCCCCGAGACTCCTTAGCTCGTATGACAGGCCGCTGATCTTGGCCCCTGATCCAGTTAGAAGGAAATGAATATGTTGACCTACTTGAGTTGTACCGCCAGTACGGGACCTTCGTCGAAGTCAACTCGCTTTCAAGAACAACTAAAGAAAGGATTCAGAATGCAATGGTTCTATGCACTGTAGGACTGTCCCTTTTCCCAGATGGACAGAACTACATGGACATCAGGATAATCCAGCTTATGAGAAGATGGGGAAGTCGGCAAACCAATCGTCTCTCTATAGCCATGGCAGCGCTCGCCTTCCTTTATCGAGGTCTGACTCGATTCTCACTTGGAGAGTCCATTTTAGTTGAAGGATGCATCTACGCACTTCAGTCCTGGTTTTTCCAGCATGTTCCAGCCCGAGCAAGCTCTTTCAGATACAATGGTCAAGAACTCCTTCCAGTGGCGCAGTACCGGTCTGTGATTAACAACATTCAAGAGGATGACGTTGTTTGGGACTATTTTAATCGGCAAATATCTCTTCCCAGATATACGTACGCTTATGGCAAGCGGTTCAAGTTGCTGGGACCATTCTTCTGCACTTACTACCAACCAGAGAGATGTGTTCGGCAGTTCTCCCAGAGGCAGCAGTACGTCGAAGCCCGACTGTTATCAGGAGTTATGGCAGAGTTTGATCTCACTTCCGCACAATGGTCCGGGGCATATCATTCTGCCCGCTACGGCTGGGATTCCTTTGTCTCTCTTAAAATCTTTCCAGGTCCTAGAGTGTCTGCCGACTATCATGAATGGTGGCAAATTGTTTGTCCTCCACCTCTTTGTCAAGATCAATAAAATCTTATCCTTTTCAATAAAATTTTCTTTCTTTCTGTTGTGGTTTGACGACCTCGCCTAGGTAACAAGGCATATTTTCGTTGTTTATCTCTTTTGCAGAAGGAATGACAACACAATCGTCGTGATTCCCACGACGACTCAGTCCCTAGTAATAAGACATCTTTTCCAAATTGTCTACCATATTTTCAGCAAATATTTCTTCCAAAAGCTAATTCCTTCATAATCTAATCAGGTCTTTGCCCTGCAGAAAGCATCTATACCATTTGATGGTCGAGACAAGGTCAGGCAAAAGAACCACGGCATCCCAGTACTCGTCAGCCTCGGAAGAAGAGATGGGTTCCCCTCGATCTGAGAAGAGTCGAGAGCAGCAGCAAGAAGACGATGGCATAGACCCTCAAATGTATGCCATGTTCAGAAAAATGATGAACAAAATGATGAATGAGCAGCCCGGGACCAGCTCAGAAAGAAATCCATTCAGAGAAAGGTTCCATGGTCGCAGGAGTAAGAAGGCTCCCAAGAAACAGATCCAACCAGAAGAGATTTCAGATGAATCAGATTCCACTGAAAACACAGATGAAGAATATGAGGTGCCTCCAGCATTTCAGAAGAGTGGCCAAAGTAAAAGCCGCAGATCAAAGAGCAGAGAGGCAGAAGAGCCTTTGCAAGTGCAGTTCAAAGAAATGGCCCGAGTTGTCAAGGATCTCCAAGCCCGCGACAAGGGCAAGAAAGTCTTCACCAGTGAGGACTTCTATGACGGCTTAGAAGGGGATGATGATCTGGAGAATCTCCCCCAAAAATTCATCAAATTCGATGGTTCTGGCGACCCAAAAGCTCATCTCGCCACCTTCTTCGCAGAATGCTCGAGGTTCAGAAAGGATAACCGAGCATTGTTTCTATGCTTCCCCCGCAGCTTGGAAGGAGTTGCAGCCAAGTGGTATGCTGAGCATATCAACCCCATCGAGCTCAAGGAGTTCGACAAAGTTGTGAATCTCTTTATTGAACGCTTCTTGTTCAACACAGAAGCGCTGCCTACACTGAGTCATCTCTGCAATTTAAGGCAGAATGAGAATGAAAAAGCACGGGACTTCATTCACAGATGGAGATCAGCCTGTAATAAGATGAGAGATCCTATCTCGGAAAGGCATGCATTGTCCTTAATCCTCAACAATTTCTCGCAGCCGTTAAGAGGATTAATCTCCACAGCGCCATCCAGGACCTTTATTGAGCTGACTGAGCGAGCCGAATGGCTCGAATTGAGTGTGGAAAATGGAGTCTATGAAGGCTTCACCTTTTCCAAGAACAACTCCCAAGGTGAGCGGAAGAAGAAAGCTCACTTCACTTATTCTGCCAACAACAACAGCAAAGGCCGAAATCAGCACAAAGGGCAGAAGAAAGATTACTGCTACGGCACCGGCAATCCGAACAACAAGGACCAGAAAGCAAAGCCTGCTCCTCAGTACAGCAAGCCTCCTCAGCAGGATCAAGGGCCGAAATCGCATGAGAAGACTAGACATGAAGGATGGAGTTACGACAGAAAGTTTACTCCCCTTGACCAATCACTCGAAGATGTGCTCGAGTACATGCTATCGAAAGAGATGGTCAAATTACCCAGATTGGCCGATTCCCCTGTGCCCATGGGAAAATGGAAAGATCAGTTCTGCAAGTTCCACAGGACAGTGGGACACAACACTGAGAACTGCTTTGTTCTAAAAAACATCGTGCAAGATCTCATTGAAAAGAATCTATTGGTAGAAGGAGAAGAAGAAGAGAAAATGGACATTCTCAATCACCCCTTCCCTTCACACACCACAGCAGTAGTGTCTGCATAACCCTTTCTACCTCATGAACATATCAAGCCATGTTCTGCGCAAGATCTCCAAGTTCAGCATCAGGTAACGGTGCTACGACAAGCAGCTCCAGATTCCAAGAAGATGGACTTAATTTCAGCATTCGACAAAATGAAAGTTGTGGAAGCACCGGTGAAGTCAGTTCCCAAATCAAAAGGAACTCCTGACTTCTTCAAGCAAATCGTTAAACCTAGGCCAGAAAGGTCAAGTCAGAAGCCTCTGACCGCTTTATCCAATGTCTCCATCCTTGACTTGGCCAAGAATTCTAGCAAGCACCAGCAAGTACTGGATGATCTGCTCAGAAAAATCAAAGTTAAGCCCAGTACCACTCCAGAAGACATGGCACAGATCGTGAACTCCGCCATGACCAATGCACCAATCACCTTCTCAGATGAGGACCTTCCAAAGCCTCATTCCTTTCATAATAATGCCTTGTACATTGTCGTTCGAGTCAGAGGAATGACGGTACCGCATGTGCTGGTCGATGGAGGCAGTAGCCTCAACATATGTCCCGAAATGACCGCAAAAGCATTAGGGATCAAGGACGAGGAATACATTCCAGATCCCATCACTATCTATGGGTTTGACAATCATGGTCAAACGACCAAGGGCAAGATATTTCTGGAAGTATTTATCAACTATTCGGTGCACTCCGTCCTTTTCCATGTGGTTAATGTACCACCAACCTACAACTTGCTGCTCGGTAGGACGTGGATTCACAATGCTAATGCAGTGCCTTCTACCCTCCATCAATGTGTAAAGTGGTCAAAAGGTGGAATGATTACCACAATATTGGGAGAAGACCCAGAAGAAAGGCTCCCGCAGCCCATGATTCCTCGGCCATCATTCAATGCAGATATTCCCAGCATCAGGAAAAGTGAAGAGATCAATCTCGGGGAGAATCGAGAAGTACTTCAGGCACCATCAGAGCCATCTCTGCACACAGTAGCCACGACACGATGGAAAGGTCCTCAATTCTTCAAGGTTGGAGGTCGAATCGACTACAGCACCATTAAGGATCATCCCTTGTTCCCTCAATTCATGAAGTCAAAAAAGGGATTCGATTTACTCCTGAAGCATGGCTATCAACCCTTCAAGGGACTCGGCAAGAATGAAGATGGCCGCATCGAGCCAATGATCCAGAAACATCGTCCCCACAGAGCAGGACTAGGGTTCTCCGGAGGAAGCTCGTCAAGGAAGACTGTTTTTGTCAAAGGGGCACAATGAAGACCATTTGTTATTTTCTTTCTATTCTTTCCAAATAAGTGTCTCATTTTACCAATGTCACTGATCAATTCAATCAATAAAATTCCCAGTTTCTTTGTCTATTCGGATGTCATCTACTCCCTTTCTGTCTATCTCATCATTTTATAATTCAATGCCATTTTATGCATGATTCTCTTCCAATGATTGTTTGTCTTACTATAGGCCGATTTATCTGAACCAGATTTCTTCTTCAAAATTTCAGAATGACTTCTCGGACAATCAAGAAGCTCGTTCTCAATCCCAAGGCCTTTCAGAAGTCAACAGCAATTCACAGAATCAAAGCAAGCACCGAAAATGACAAGAGTGCAAAGCAGTCTGATGATTGTGCAAAACACGATCAGTCTCTTCAGGAATTACCGGAGTTCACCGCAGTTCAGAAGCAGGACGAACCATCTCCTCTAGTACAAGATCCAACTGAAGGTGTCAATATCGGTTCAGAGGAAGATCCAAAATTTCTCCAGATCGGAACCAGTCTAAGTCCAGAAGAAAAGAAAAGGCTTACAGATTTTCTCAAGCGGCATGAAGAAGTGTTCGCATGGACATATGAAGACATGCCGGGCTTAGACCCCAAATTGGTCGAGCACCGACTCATCTTGAAGCCTGACGCTAAGCCAGTCAAGCAGAAGCTGAGAAAAATGGATCCCAGAATAGAACAACAAGTCAAAGAAGGACTTGAAGATCTGCTCAAAGCAGGATTTATTCGAGCTATTGACTACCCAGATTGGTTAGCCAATATCGTCGTCGTCCCAAAGAAAAGTGGCAAAGTAAGAATTTGCATAGACTTCAGAGACCTCAATAAGGCAACTCTGAAGGATGACTATCCACTTCCAAGCATCGATCTTCTAGTCGATAGCACGGCAGGACATGCCATGTTCTCTTTCATGGACGGATACTCCGGCTACAATCAGATTAAGTTGGCCGCCCGCGACCAATCAAAAACTTCCTTTACTACGCCTTGGGGCACTTTCTGCTACACAGTTATGCCTTTTGGGCTCAAGAATGCTGGAGCAACGTATCAACGGGCAATGGCTGTCATCTTTCAGGATCAGATGCGCAAAATCATGGATGCGTATGTTGATGATATTCTCGTGAAATCTAAAGAGGGAGAGGATCACCTCGAAGCGCTTGATCAAGTCTTTAAAAGACTTATTCTTTACAAGTTAAGGCTTAACCCGCAAAAGTGTGTCTTTGGAGTCGAATCAGGCAAACTGTTGGGTTTTCTGGTAAGCAAAAAGGGAATTGAAGTTGACTCGGCCAAAGCAAAGGCTATCATTGATATGCCACCCCCGAAGAATCTCAAAGAACTGCGTAGCCTTCAAGGACGTATGCAGTCAATCCGGCGATTCATTTCCAATTTGGCGATGAGATGTGAGCCCTTCAACCACTTACTCAGAAAAGGAGTTAAGTTCGAATGGGGACCAGAGTGCCAGCAATCGTTCGATCGAATCAAGAAGTATCTTCTTAATCCTCCCATCCTGAAGCCGCCAGAATTGGGAAAACCTCTTCTGTTATACATCTCAGTCAATCAAGTCGCATGCGGCGGATTCTTGGCGCAATACAAAGAAGGCAGCCTGATAGAACACACCATTTATTACGTGAGTAAGACTTTCATAGATTATGAAAAGAGATACTCTCAAATAGAGAAGACCTGCCTAGCTCTGGTATGGATGTGTCAGAAGCTAAGACACTACCTGTTGGCATCAGAGGTCAAAATCTTGTCTAAACTCAATCCTCTCAAGTATATCTTAGAGCAACCTTTCCTCAGCGGACGAGTCGCAAAATGGCAAGTCTTACTGATGCAGTATGACTTAGAATATGTCTCGCAGCAATCAATCAAAGGCCAAGCAATTACAGATCAATTGGCGGATTTTCCTCTAGCTGAAGAGGAAAAAGCCGAAGATGACTTCCCTGACGAGCAAATTTGCAATATCCGGCAATTTCCAGTCTGGAATTTATTTTTCGATGGTTCTAAGAATATGGCGGGAATAGGCATCGGAATCCTATTAATCACTCCTGAGAAGGAGATTTCCATTTTCTCTCAAGCTAGACTTTCAATGCACTCACAATATGGCTGAATATGAAGCCCTGATTCAAGGTCTAAAGATTCTATTAGACTTCAATGTTAAGAGAGTGCATGCCTATGGCGACTCATTACTCGTTGTTAATCAAGTTCGAGCCGAATGGCAGGTCAAAGATCAGAAGCTATTTCCCTATCAGAAAATTGTTTCAGCTCTTATCAGCAAGTTTGAAGAATTCCAGCTCTTCCATATCAAGAGAGATTTTAATCAAGTGGCCGATAGCCTAGCCAGTTTAGGCTCCATTATGGCATTCAAGGATGGAGAATCTTGTCGCTCTTTTGAAATTGGCAGACTTGACCAACCTGCCTTCATTCCAGCGGAGCAAGTAAACCAGGCTGAGCAAAAGAAGAAGCCTTGGTATTACAACATCAAAACTTTCATAGAAACTGGCGAGTTACCTCCAGAACTCTCAAAGAAAGAGCAGCGAGCAATCCAGCGTATGTCTACTCGATACTTCATTCTGGCAAACATCCTCTATCGTCGAGGATTCAGTTCAGAGTATTCCAGATGTTTAGACGAAGACGAAGCCAAAGAAGTCGTGCGAGAAGCACACGAAGGCATCTGTGGTGGTCACGTTGGCTACCAAACCCTTGTCAAGCAAATCATCAGAGCAGGTTACTACTGGAAGACTATGCAACAAGACTGTTATCATTATGTGAAGAAGTGTATACAATGTCAGATACATGCACCTTCTATTCATGCTCCGGCAACTTATTTACAGTCTGTTGTCTCTCCATGGCCATTTTCTATGTGGGCCTTCGATGTCGTAGGTCCCATCACTCCTTCAGCTTCAAATGGCCACAAATACTTCCTTGCCGCAACAGAATATTTCACCAAGTGGGTAGAAGCAATCAGTCTCCGCACAGTAGAAGGCCGACACGTGGTCTCTTTTATCCACAAGAACATCCTTTGCCGTTTCGGCATCCCGCATGACATTGTGTCAGACAATGGCAGTCATTTCAAGAATGAAAAGATGAAGACATGCTGCTCAAAATTCAAGATCTATCACCATTTTTCCGCTCCATATTATCCTCAAGGGAATGGTCAGGCAGAGGCCACCAACAAGATTTTAATTCGTATTTTGGAGCGAACTGTGGAAACAGGCCGTGACTGGCATGAGAAGATCCACGATGCATTGTGGGCCTATCGGACCACCATTCGAACTCCAACGAATGCTACCCCATCAGAACTGGTCTATGGAACAGAAGTAGTATTGCCGCTACATGTTCAGAAGCCCGCTTTGAAATTTGCTTCGCTTCTGCAATTACCCCTTGATCAATACCAGCAGCAGCGACTAGTGCAGCTAGACTTACTCGACGAGAGAAGGCTAAAAGCAGCAGAGCATGCTCAATCCTATCGCCAGAGAGTAGCCAGGCAATATGCGAAGTCTATCATCGAAAGAAGATTCAAAGTCAATGATTTAGTACTTCGATCCACGGCTTATCTCAAGCATCGTCCCGGCGGCAAATGGTCGCCAAATTGGGAAGGTCCCTATGTTGTCAAAGAAGCATTACCCCGCAACTCATATCGGCTCATCAATGCCGATGGGGTAGAATTGCCAGATCCTATTAATGCTCGACATTTGAAAAAGTTTTATACTTGAAACATTTATCCTTCTCTTGTAATCCTTCCTGTTTCTTTTAAATAATGATCCAACTTTCTTTCCCAGTTACACTGGGGCATTTTAAAATTTTGTTCTATATGCAGGCAGGATAAACAAATTCCTCATTTCATGCACATGTGCATTCATAATGCATCAATTCATATTCATTTGCATTCAATTGCAATCTGGTCAGTATTGGGATTTCAACAAACAGTCCCATCACAATTCCTAAAGATTTAAAATTGAAAGGTCATCACCAATACTGAACCAAAACCCAGCGCTCGTACTGGTATTATTCCAAAATCCAGTACTCAAACTGACACATTTTCAAAATTCCAATTTTTCAGAAAACCGAGTTCCGACTCGGGTTTTATTTCAAATCATTTTCCTTTGTTGATCCGGGTTTCAACCCGTGATCTCTCTACTTTATTCGAGCCTTGACTCGAACTCTTCATTTTCTTTTGTTGATCCGAGTTCCGACTCGTGATCTCTATACCTTAATCGAGCTCAGATTAGAGCTCTTCATTTTCTTTTGTTGATCCGAGTTCCGACTCGTGATCTTTATACCTTGTTCGAGCTCAGATTAGAGCTCTTCATTTTCTTTTGTTGATCCGAGTTCCGACTCGTGATCTCTATACCTTGTTCGAGCTCAGATTCGAGCTCTTCATTTTCTTTGTTGATCCGGGTTCCGACTCGAGATCTCTTTATTCATTCGAGCTCAGATTCGAGCTCTTCATTTTTCTTTGTTGATCCGGGTTCCGACTCGAGATCTCTTTATTTGTTTAAGCTTTGATTCGAGCTCTTTATTTTTCTTTGTTGATCCGGGTTCCGACTCGAGATCTCTTCGAGCTTGTCATTCTCTTTTGTTGATCCGGGTTTCGACTCGTGATCTCATTACCTTACTCGAACCCTGAATCGAGTTCTTCATTTTCTTTTGTTGATCCGGGTTCCGACTCGAGATCTCCTTATCTTATCCAAGCTCTAACTCGAGTCCTTCATTTTCCTTTGTTGATCCGGGTTCCGACTCGTGATCTCATTATCTTATTTGAGTTATGATTCGAGCCTTCCATTTTCCTTTGTTGATCCGAGTTCCGACTCATGATCTTTGTATTTTATTCGAGCTCTGACTCGAACTCATTATTCTCCTTTGTTAATCCAAGTAATTTCAATCATCAGGGTCCGTCAATTGCTCGAATTTGATATTTTGTCCTCCAAATTCCAATTTAAATCTTCGAATCATTTTCCATAATTCTTCAATTTCGACCCTCGGGTCATCCAATTCTTCAATTTCGACCTCCGAGTCACCCAATTCCCAATTTTAAAATCACCAAAATTCTCAATTTTGATCGCCAGGTCATCCAATTTTCATTCCCCGTTCAGGATAAGGGGATAATCCTTAAACCATTCATAGAAGCGATTCAACTCTCTATAATGGTCCTTGTTCTTCATTGAACTGATAGTGTTCCAAACGAACTCATAGTCGTTCTTCATTGAACTGATAGTGTTCCTAACGAACTGATAGTCGTTCTTCACAGAACTGATAGTGTTCCAAGCGAACTGATAGTCGTTCCAAGTGAACTGATAGTCGTTCCAAACGAACTGATAGTTGTTCTTCATCGAACTGATAGTGTTCCAATCAAACTGAAAGTGTTCCAAGTGAACTGATAGTCGTTCTTCATTGAACTGATATTGTTCCCAGTGAACTGATAGTCGTTCTTCATTGAACTGATAGTATTCCAAGCGAACTGATAGTCATTCTTCATCGAACTGATAGTGTTCCAAGTGAACTGATAGTCGTTCTTCATCGAACTGATAGTGTTCCAAGTGAACTGATAGTCGTTCTTCATCGAACTGATAGTGTTCCAAGTGAACTGATAGTCGTTCTTCATCGAACTGATAGTGTTCCAAGTGAACTGATAGTCGTTCTTCATCGAACTGATAGTGTTCCAAGTGAACTGATAGTCGTTCTTCATTGAACTGATAGTATTCCAAGCAAACTGATAGTCGTTCTTCATTGAATTGATAGTGTTCCAAGCGAACTGATAGTCGTTCTTAATTGAACTGATATTATTCCCACCGATGGTTGTTTTTAATTGAACTGATATTGTTTCCAGCAAACCGATGGTCGTTCTTAATTGAACTAATATTGTTCCAAGTGAACTGATAGTCACCTCCTTTGAGGAAAAGAGAGGAGAATTTTCGTCACGGATGCGTTAAGCTGGACCTCATGTGCTCTCTTTCATCAAGGATTTCAAGAAAATTTTGTCAATTTGTCAATCAATTGTTGATTTCAGAATCTTTATTGCACAAATCTTTATTTCAGTTTACCTTCAGCATTACTTCCAAAAGAGTGAAGCTTCTGCGAAAAGAGATTCAAACTTTAAATTCTTTCTATTGGCTAACCAAAAGGATGAAGGATAAATCCTCGATATGGCAAAAAAAAAAAAAGAAGATTCAATGTTATTGAAAAGTCGTAGGTGATCGATATTGATCGCAGTCAATGACGCATCTTTAAAGGCTATTCTTGTAAAGACGAGGCAGTGGAAATATCCTTAGTGCTAGAAAAGAGAGCATTTACCCAAACCCTCTCTCCTCAGAATCACCTAAGCTGCAATTAAATATCCGCAAAAGGGATCTCTCACATGTCGTCAAGATGAAGGCGAATTAGGCGAGTAGACCCCTGGGGCCAAAGAAGATTCGAAACATCTCCAAGATGACGAAGTTTGTGACGGGTCCTTCCAGGGAAAGTCCAAAGCACTGTCGAGATGAAGGCAAATGCGATGAACCTCTCGACAATCCCTAAAAGATATTTAATTTCAGCTATCATCCAAAGATCTCTAAACCCATCGTCCAAGAAGGATCGAAACATCTCCAAGATGAAGGAGTTTGTGACGTACCCTTCCAAAAGAGAGCAAGAGAGGAAAAAGAAAGAGAGAAAAAAAAGTCAAAATATCTCCAAAATGAAGGAGAGTGTAGCAAAAACCCAGAGAGCCAAAAGAGTGCAGAAAGATTATCAAGAGAGAAGCTCTCAGGATATCAAGCTACCAGATTTATCAAGAATCCTCTTTAATCTTGTGAAATTCTATTATCAATACTCTTTCATCAATTGCTTTCATAATATCAAATTCTCTTTCCTGCTCATATCAAGGAAATTGATAACTTCCTTGAAGAAGGTCAATTGCGAGCAATTTGGATTTCAAGTCTCGATTCTACGAAGTGAACCCTGTTTGGAGGTAATGCTTTGGGTAGAAAAGAAAGAATATCTTTGCAGCCATGTGCAACATTTTCAAAAACTTGGAATCAACAACAAAATTATCAATATTTTGACAATATTTTCTAGCTATCCTGACGTGAAGTGAGAGCTTGATATCCGTCTTTGATACATCCAGACACCAATTTTAAATCCCTCTTAAGGACTTGATTCCTTCCCTTCTTTGAGAGCATGAACTCTCAGATTTGCACACTTCCCTGTGTCCCCACTGTCCCACCATAGACAGTCTCATTTCGGTTCGAGGTCAAACCACCAATCATTTCCCGCAAAAGGCAATTTCAAAAGCTGATTTTAGTCTCAACAATGAGACGCCCAAGATCAATCCCTTTTCAAGCTTTAGGGACCCCATTTTCCTTCCTTTTGCAAAAAAAACTCTGTCGGATTTACTGTGCAAAATCCAAAGGTTCCATCATGGTCTCTTCCTTCGAGGATTCCATTCATTTTCCGCCCGATCAGGATAAGGGTACAAACCTGAGCCTCCTTTGATGAGGTATTCCATTTTACACCCAATCAGGATAAGGGTATAAACCTGAGCCTCAATCAAAGAGGTATTTCATTTTTCGCCCGATCAGGATAAGGGTACAAACCTGAGCCTTTTTTGAAGAGGTATTTCATCTTCCGCCCAATCAGATTAAGGGTACAAACCTGAGTCTCATTTCGATGAGATATTCCATTCCCCAATCAGGTCAAGGGTCAAAACCTGAGCTTCGTTCCATGCGAGGTATTTCTGTCCCATCCAGGTTAAGGGCAAAAACCTGAACTTCGCTCTCATAGAGCAAATCTTTCCTCTTTATTCTTCGCTTCATATCTATCATCTTCCTCGGGCTAATTTCTTCACACCCAGTCAGATCCTTCTAACTGGGGCATTTTTTTTATGTATAGCCTAAATTTGGTGTGTTTTTCTTTGCCACTAAGCTCGGCCATGAGCCGGCTTAGCAGCAAAGAGGGGCATCTGTAAACACCCCAAATTTTCACTCACCTCCCCGACATTTTCACCAAACATCATCATTCAGCCTTTGAAATCGCCGGAGGGCAAAATGGTCATTTTCTGAGTTCGAACCTTGTAAAAGTCCAAATTTCATCTGGAACTCTCAAAGTCTCCCTATTTTAGCTCAGATGTTCAAAATTTTATTCCTGACAGGAGACAGGCATCTCCAAGTCTTGGTTCAAGATTATATTGCATAAGACATGTCATTGTATAGCATTGCATGAGCATTTCATATCACTGCACTGCACAGCATGTCATTTCGAGGTCCAGAACTCTCGATTTCAAATTTTTCAATCCAGATTAGAATTTCAACTCTTTTCAAAATTGATTTCAAAACCCTGGGTCTTCAAAATTATCAGTTCTTCCCATTTTACCCCCAGGGCTCTGAATTTTAAAATATTTCCTCAGGAAAATGATTTGGATAGTTTTAATATGGATTTCAGCCACCTTATCTCAGATTTTGCCCTTTTGACAATTTCAAATATCTTCCTTTTACAAAATTGCCCTACAGGGGCCAACTCTTTTCAAAATTTCTGTTTTACCAATTAGCCCAGATTTTATGAAAATTCCAAAAAGAGGTTGTTGTCTTGTTCTTATTTCAATAAAGAAGCAATGTGGGACCCACACTGAGGTGGTGTCACATAGACTTTTCTTTTGAAAAACCTAAACTTTGAAAAACCCAAAAAAATAGGAACCTCGTCCCCTAGATTGGTGCCACTTGTCCTTTCTCTCTACTCCCATTTACCTGCCATGTGTCAGCATAGGGTTCACCTAGAAGTGCCATATGTCACCTTCTCTCTTCTGCCATCCTATGACACGTGTCAGCATGGGGCCACCTTAAGATGCCGCCACATGTCATTAGTCATCCTCTTTATTTTATGCCACGTGTCAATGTCTACCATCTTCACCCTGTGCCAAGTGTCATTCCAAGGTCACCATGAGATGCCACGTGTCATGTGTTGTCCTGTTTAGAAAAAGTAGAACTTGTCTCCCCTGATGTGGCACCATTTGAATTATGTCTCCTGTAGGTGACACATGTCACTCTCTCCTTTCCTCAGGAAAAGCAAGCGACACGTGTCAATCTCTGCTCCTTTCAAAAAAAGCAGAGGACACATGTCTCCCTCCTATTTTTCTCAGAAAAGTAGATGACACATGTCATCTCCAGCTTCCTTTAGAAAAAGTAGAAGACACATGTCACTCCCTGCTTTTCTCAGAAAAAGCAAGTGACACATGTCACCCTCTGCTCTTCTCAGAAAAAGCAAGGGACACGTGTCTCTCTCTGCTTTCTTCAGAAAAAGCAAGTGACACATGTCACTTTCTGCCTCCTTCAGAGAAAGCTAGAATTCAAATGTTCAAACTCCAGTCTGAGGTGGCGCAAATCCTGAACTTCACCTTTTCTATTTTGTGTGAGATGGTGCCACGTGTCCCTTTTCCTCCCTCTTGCCACATGTCATTATAGGAGCCACCCTGAGGTGGTGCCACATGGCAGTCTCTCCTTTCCTCTAGAAAAAGCAGAAATTTAAATTTCAAACTCTCTCTGAGGTGGCACCATCTGAATCCTCTGCCTTTCCTTCTGACACATGTCAATGAAGATGCTCTGAGATGGCGCCACATGTCAGTCTCTCCTTTCATCAGAAAAAGTAGAATTCAAACCCCTCTGAGGTGGCATCTTCTGCTTCCTCTGCTCCTACCTTCTGACACATGGCAATGTGGATGCTCTGAGATGGCGCCACATGGAAGTCTCTCCTCCTTCCAGAATAAAGCAGAATTTGAATTTCAAACTCCAAGACAATACCCTCTGAGATGGCGCCACATGGAGGGCTCAGATTAAGCTTCTTTGAATTTCAAAATTTTCCAAAAAACTCTATAAATACAAGGCCCCATGCCCAGCCTAGGGGAGCTTCTTTTGGATTTAGCATTTTCACTCTGAGAGCCCTGTTTGAGAATTGAATTTCAGAATTCCATTTTCATTCTTTCTTGGTTTCCTCTGGATTCACGCCCCTCTGGAGCCCATTATCAAGGTAGCCACTCATTTTGGGAGTTCCAAAACCGCTGGAGAACACAAGGTAAGCCTCCATTCCTATTGATTTCACTATGATAATTCTTTTGGTTTGATTCGTGTTGTCGTTTGAAGAAAGAGCTCATTCGAGGGATGGATTGAGCTATTCTCATAAAATGACATATATAAAAATACATAATTATACTTCCTTGATGATTTTTAACATGCATGTAGTTAGCTAGATTTAATTTGCATTTTATTTCATTCATTTAGTACATTTCATGAATTAATTAGGATTAATTTAGCATTTATTTCAATTCTGCTTATTTTCAGTAGGTCTCTGTTTTTGTCAGTCAGTCCACACGTCATTTTATGCATTTATTTTTTATTACAAATCCCAAAAAAATCACGCAATGCGCCCTTAGGTGTCCCTAAAATTTTGCCAAAAATTCGGAGGCATTTGAATTTGTTTACTGCGGTAAACATTCAAAATGGCAAGTCGGGTTTTGTCACCCGGGATGCGTTTTGAAAATCATTTGCCGACTTTTAAAATCAAGATATCCGTCATGGGAGATCCGATTTTCGATCCGAAAAATGTTATGAATTAGGGAGAATGTCTAGTTTTTAATATGAGTTTTTCAGATTTGTCTGATTCTTTTTAATGTCTTAAAAAAATCCGAGAGTTAGGGACACGTGTCAGAGCCTAATTTGGGCCTCTGAGATCTTGGATCGACTTAAGGCTATGGTTTCTCTTTGTGTGTTGCTCCAAATCCAAAACTATAAAAGGTGAAAATTGTATCCAAAATGTCCTCTGTTTGCATCTAAAAGCCTGTGATTTTTAGAACAGTGTTGATACCTGCTTCGGATTTTTTTTGTCAGTTCCCTGTTTTGCTACATTTGTCTGTTCTGTTAGTTTAGGCAGGAATAGTTATATTTTTATCTGTGTTTCTGTCGATCAAATGCCAAAGTCATAAACATGAAAGTTGTTCATGTAGGTGTCATGCATAGCTCTGATTAATTTCATAAATTTCCATGGCCTTTTTATATTTTTTTGGCATTTTACATCAGATTAGGGTGATTTTTACCTCTGTCAGAACTAAATCCCTGTTATTGAACTCACCATGGCTCAAATCCCGAGACTGTAAAAACCAAAAATGTTCCATTTCGGGTCTTTTAGCAGTCTGAAAAATATCAGAAGTTTTCATGGTGTAAATCGTGCATTATCATGTTAAGCATTGCATTTGGTTCGGATCCATAGGCAAAATCCACCATTTTAGGACTTTCTTTGAATTGTAGCATTTAAATCATATCATTTCGTGATTTTTAGCATTCTAGGCTGTTTATAAGAGTAAGTAGATGCTTTATACCGAATTTGGTGCAATTTGGAATCCATTTGAGGTTCGGATTAGCCACAATACCAAAACAGGGTCCCGCAGGACCCGGATCCAAGCGAAAAACAAGCGAAATTCGTTATTTTGGATAAATTGCAAAATGTCAAATTCTGATTTTACAGTCCTAATGTGTTTAGCAGCATGTCATACTACATTTCATCATCATTGAATTCAATTTGAATTTCGAAATCCCAATTTTACTAAGTTTTCCTTCAAAAAACCCTAATTTTAAAGGTGTAACTTTAATTTTAGGGGTATTTTGGTCATTTTGACCCCAATTCCGAATTTCAAACTGTTTTCCACTGATTCCCTGCATTTACATCATTTCAAATATCAAGGAAGCATGAGAATAGGGTTTATATCCAATTAAATCCAATAATTTCATAATATTATTGGAAAATTTTGGAAAAACCCACATATTTGAGCTAACCTTATTTCAAGTTTGGTAGGGACATTCAAAAGAAGGAGCTGAAGTCTGCAAATTTCTTTTATTTCCTTTATTTAGTGATGTAATAATGTAAATTTTGGAATAAGAGAGTTAATTTCCTGCTTAGACTAGGATGCATATCATATAGTTTGAATTTATGCAATATCCTGCTTATATGATTCATGCATTTTATTTCAAAAGCACTATGGATGTTCACGAATGGCACGTGCACCAACTCTTAGGGAGTTGATGAACTCGGTGGAATCCATATTTACGGCCCTAGTCGGAATATGGACGAGACCCAGATCCATCATCTTTCTACTAGTCACATTGAGCCTACACTCTTAGGCTATCTTGAAAATGCACATCATATTTCCAATGTTTTCAAAATCTTGTACATTAAATCAATTAAACTCGGAACATATTCATGGCCACAGTTAGAATATGTGAAGGATTTACTTTGACTTAATACACATTTTTCCAACAAATTTCCCTAGAAAACCTTTCAAAGTGCATTCTTTCATTCATATCATTTGCATCATGAAATCATTGGTTTTCTTATGATTTTCTTAAGAAAATTTCATTCTCAAGAAATCGATTTCTCAAGAAACTCTAAGAATCTTTCAAAATCGGTTTTCCCAAGTCAATTTCCCCATAGTTTTCCCTGGAAAATGTTATTTTCTTAAGAGCTTCAAAAGAGTTTTCCAATCTTTTTCCAAGATCAAAATCGATTTCCAAGTATTTCAAGGGTAAAATTCCCATGATTTCAATTTCCCAAGTTTTGAATTTCCTTCTCCAATGAGCTTTCCTATGAATTTCCATCATTTTCCTAAGAAAACTCTCAAAGTCCAAGTTTTCCTAAGAAGTGTTTCCCTTTTCAAAGGTTCACCTTTTTCTCAAGAATCACTTCTATTTTCCCAAGATTTTCAACTATTTCTGATTTTTCCACACCTTTATGAACTTTCTTGTGATTTCAAAACCCCTTTCATTTGAGTTTCCTGAGAAATCGATTTTCACCTTTTCCCAAGAAATGCTTTTCAACTCCAAAAGTTTTCCTATGAATTTTCAATCCTCTTTCCAAATAAAATTTTCAGAGCTGGAGTTTTCCTGACAAGCATTTCCCTTCAAATGTTCACACTTTTCCTAAGAATTACTCACATTTTCTCAAGACTTCCAATCATTCATGATTTTCCCAAGTCTTTATAAACTTTCTTAAGATTTCAAATCTTTTCATCTGAGTTTCCTGAGAAATTTACTCTTTTCCTGAGAAATCTTTTCAACTTCAAATATTTTCCAAGCATACATCATGTTTTCCCAAGTTGCATTTTCCAAATCTCATAGCACATGCCTAAATTCTCTGTGCATTTAGGATAGAACATGATTTTGATGATTTAACTAAGTCAAGCACAATTTTGGTCCTTGGTTCGATTACCCCTGTTAAAGGCGGCAGGAACGGTCGAACCTCGTACCGACAGGTCGAGCCCCATCCCAGGGATTTTCCCGCAATTTTCAAAAACGGAGGCGAGTATTTCAAAAACATTTTCCAAAATCCGGTCAAGTTTGAAGCGCGAAAGCGTTTCCTCTTTCTCTCTTCCGCAAGGAAGGGAAGACGGGGAAAAATTTCGCGACGATAACACTATTACATACTCGAAATTAATTTAAGTTCACAACATAATAATTTCTATATATGTTCCCTTGCAAAACACTTAATTAGTCCAAGAGTATATATATAAAGAACATGTTACATGGCAATATATTGGACCTAAGAGGTCACTCCTGAAGTAATTAGGTATATATCTCATATTATAGAAAATGCAAGACAAATGACGCAATCTATATTAGAATGACATATTCAAGTTAATTTATATATGAGAATTGGCGAAATGCCTTAAGGTAACTAAAATATACATTGAAATCCATAAAAGATGTCCTAAACTGTTCGGGTTGTATGATATAAATACCATGTAGTTACATAGGTGCTGGAGGTATTGAAAGGGGGTTTATGCTGTAGTGATGCTGTAGACTTTGACCTAAAGTGGTGGGCAATGGATGACATTAAGGGCACACAGGCTAATTATAATGCAGGCAGCTAGGGAATGGCAAAGCAAGGACGCAGGAATGACCATGGAAGGTGACAGATGTGTGTAGCAGGTTGACTGTGGTACCTTGTATCAACTCTCGGTGATAACCTAAATATTATCAGACATCCCTATGATGAGCATAAAACTGAAAATACAGATTTTACCTTGATGCCAAGTTACCAGATGTTATGCTACCTTTCAAGATAATGAGACCTAAAATATGTCTGCTGATGTTAATTCAATATACACATAAGAGGCTTATTTAAACTGTGAATACGTTGTGGATAAAAAAAAAATGTGGAACAAATGTTGTGAAATGGAGGCATTGGGTGATGAATGTAACTGTTGCAGTTACAACAACAAAGGGGACATGCTAGATTTGCATAGGGTGTTCAACAATGCTACTGAATGAGGTGGTGGCAAATGCATAGATGATATAAATAGGATAAGTAGGAGATCATCAATAGGCACAAGATATCCAACATCGCTGACATGACATAGCAGCTGTGTATTGGTGCATGAAAGTGTAAGTGATCATGACATAAAGAAAAAGGGTAGAGATGTACTGTGTGGAATGACATGACAACATATACGCAAAATGCAAGCAATATGATAGTGACAGATGACAATTTCTATTAATAAATGAAATTAAAGGAAAGAAAGAGTATACATGTGAAATGGTAAATGGTAATTTACAACTGAAGAATATTAAGCCAAAAATCATATTAATGTGAGGTTGCCATATACAACTGATTATCTCTAATCCACTCAGTTTCATCAATACGGAAATACTAACAGAGACTACAAATTGCATGTAATGGAAAATTAAAACCTGTTTTGGTAGCTGCAGTGCCCACCATGTTGTATAGAATGCACAATTAAGTGTCTGCCGTCAAAGATGAAAAATGACAGTTGTTTAAACAAACTCCGTTCATTAATACATGAAAGGTAGTGTTATTTCAAAGCTTGTAATATTCTAGACAACAATCAGACTCAACAAGATGTTCCAATTGGCAGGAGCTCTGAACACTAACCTTCCAAATCCCTTTTCAGTTGATTTCACACTTCAGGCCTATAGGATATTTTTGGTTTGCTTTATTCACTATCGAACCTGGTTTATTCTAGCTTTCCAACATCCTTTCCTACTCTTTGTCAAGGTTTGCCTGCTGCTATGTTTGAAGCCTCCCAGAGCATTTAAAACAGTACAAGAACAAGACATAATCCAAAAAAAAATAACATACTACCATCTGCGGTACAAGAACTCATAGAGCATTCTCAAGTTCATAGATAATTACCTGAAACATGATGCCGATGAAGGCCCAAAGTGTGAAAATGTGGCAAGGGATACCTATGCATAACTCATGGAATATCGATGAAAGAGGGACAGAAACCACAACTGCAACTCCTTGAGAGTCTTGGATTGCCGGATTACAGTGGCCAGATTGCAGTGGAAAGATCTTCACTTGGTCCACCAGAGAAGGAAACCCTTCTTATGATTGTTTTTCCTTTCCAACTGCAGCAATACCAACCTTCAGGTATGAGTGTTAAATAAAAAAAATGAATGATTTTAATAGCGAAAATATTAGTCACAATACGAAACAATGTGTAACATTAAATCCAGAATATAAACCGACACCCTGATTCTGCAGAAAAACACCAGAGAAATTCTATGAAGAAGGATTTTGCAGAAAAGAGGCTCTATATTTCTTTTCATTGTTTTTTTTTAGCAGCATTCATTTTGGCACACTCGGTCGAATCTTCAAGTCTTGAGCCTTTGGTTTCTGAAGCTGGAAATGCGAATTATACCTCTGCAGGTGGAAGGACTGAGATACTCGATGCAGAGGGGCTGAATCCTCCCAAACAGGGCCCAACAGAGGGCTTTGGTACTCCAGTGACCTCAATTAGAGTCAATTTTAGATCGGAGGAGGCAGCTGTAAATACCTTTTGTTATTGATTGTCTGGTATTTCAAGAAGCAATCCACTCTTGGCTGGGTGTGGCAATGTTAGGTGGATGGACCATGGCATAGACGTTCAACTGTTCTTCATCTGGCCCTTTTATCTTTTCTTTAAAAATACGAAGCACTAGAGATGGTGAGCATATCCACTAGGGGGAAGTAAATACTAATGCTGCTAGATTCGTTGAAATAAAAGGGAAGATATAGATCCATGACGGATGAACGAAACAATCAGAAATTACAAATGGAATAAACCTCCAGAACAAAATGTTAATGTTAGATCGATGATGCATCAACTAGAAATTAAGCATGCTAAAAAAAAAGTATTTGAACATATTACACAGGAATCATAAATGAATAACATGTAACTAGGATTTTGAAGGAATGAAAAGCACACGCCTACAAGGGCAATGTAGGTTCGTAATTGCTTCTCATCTTCTCAGTTGATCATCCAGGACCATTATTTTACTAGTCTTTTGCAGAACAATGAAGAGGGAATATCAAAAAAAAAAAGGAGAAATATACAGATGTTGAGGATGAGTCGAGGCTAGATGCTGACATCAGACTGTTAACAATGTGGTGATTCCTTGAAAATTCTGCGAGTGGTATTAACAATCTTTTGGGTTGATCTCCCATACTTCTGGCTTTTCCTCAACGTCTCTTGCAATCCAAGGCTGCAAATCCCTGTGTGCCTGATGGATGAAGATTGCTGATGCTACCGGTGGTACAATGGGGAAAATGTACAGAGCACAACAGGTAATTCCTCACGGTCACAACTCCAAAACCTTATAAAGCTTGAAATATGTCTCAATGAACGAATTCCCAAATGAAATAAAACACCAGTACCCAACCATATTTTATCCTCGGAACAAGACGAAGAATCATCTAATCAAAGCATAATAACAAATTTGGAATTTGTACTAAGCATGAATTGAGTTTAATACTCAGAACAAGAAATCAAAAAAAAGAAAAAAGAAAAAAAGAAAAAAAAAGTGTTGGAATAACATTATTCCGTTGTTTTTGCACAAGAGAAGTTGATGTCGCCATAAGCGGCCCAACACGCTCGATGGTGCATCCATGGAACAAAATCAAAAGAAATCGAAGATATGAAGGCAAATGGGAGGTGACTAAGGGATTCTTACTTGGGATTTTGCAGGAAGTCCGGAGACCGGAGGAAGGAGGAAGAAATATTTTTCAGTAAGGAGGGGAAAACACCAGAGAAGGAGAGATGAAGTTGCTATCGATGGGTGAAATGGATGGATGTGGACCAGAGGGTGTTGAAGAAAGAGAAAAACAAACCTTCGTGAAAGAGGGGTGCGGGGTGAAATGCGGTATTGAAGGAGAAAGAGAGAAGGCTATGTACAGGAAAGAGGAGAGGTGAAGATGATCCCGAATCCTTCCCCTTCGTGTTTCTTTTAAAGAGGAGAAGGAGGGATTCAGTTGAAGATGAAGGGTGGAGATGAGGTTGTTGGTGATGGGCTGAGGGTTTCGGTGAGAGGAAGAAGGAGACTGAGAGAGGGAGAGAGGCGCCGCCTCCCCTCTTTTCTTACGAAGGTTTTCTAAAGAAACCCTAAAAAGAAATTTACAAAAGGGGCCCTTTGTTTTTAGGATTTTTACAAAGAGGGGGCTCCCTCAAAAAGAGATTTTCATAAAAGTGTTTTTTTTAAAGAAAACGAGGTTTTTAGTAAAAACTCATTTGTTTGTCTCGTGATTTTTCCAATTATTTTTCATTTTTTTGTATTTTTGGAAGAGAAATTTAAGACTTTACGAGAAAACAAAGATTGGACTCTAATTTTTTTGTATTTTTGCAAAGTATTTACAAGAGAGAATTTTTCTGAGAGTTCAAGGCTATTTTGAGAAAATTTCTTCAGAAAATGGGTTTGGACCCAGGTTTCGAGAAAATGTTTGAGTTTTTGATACTCGAATCGAGAAATACAATGTGATGGATCCAAACAGATGTCGGATGGACTGTCCGAGCTAGTTGAAAAATATTTTTGGTATTTTCTTAAAAATTGGACAATGAGACTCAATTTTGGATATGGACAATGGATCCGGATCCAAAATCAATTTAAAATAAATTTAATTTCAGTAAAGCTTGAGAAAAGAACTGGAATTTAGATTTTTTGCTCAAAAAATGAATTTAGGGGCAAGAAGGGAATATTTAAAAGATTTTGAAAAATTTTGGGTGTTCACAGATGCCCCTCTTTGCTACTAAGCCGGTTGAAAGCCGAGCTTAGTGGCAAAGAAAACACTCCAAATTTTGAAAAATGCCCCAGTCAGCAGATCTGATATGGGTGTGAAAGAATTGATTTAAAAGACATGGTTTTCAGGCTTAAAACCTTATCCTAAATGGATCTTGGGAAGGTGAAATCCTCGAAAATGATATGACTAGATAATAGAAAGGAGGAAATCGTGGTGGGACTTCGGGTGAAGATCCCGAAATGATGAAATGGTTTCGATCAAGTCTCATGAATGAGGCGAGATCAGCTTTTTGGAATGACTCAGGCTTAGCCCTTAACCGGGATAGGACAAAGATATATCAAGATAACCTGAATGGGGAAAGGAATATGCGAGGACCTTGATGGGACATTTATGAGAGAATGTCTCGCGAGATGAAGCTCAAATGGGATCCTGTCCTGGATGGATATACAAATCATGGATTCCTTGATGGGAAGAACCATGATGGGACTTGGAAGGAAACACCTCGTCGAAACGAGGGAGACTCGTTGAAACGAGATTCAGGTTTAACCAAAACCTGAAGAAGGAAGATACCTCGTGATATGAGGTTCAGGCTTAACCCTTAACCTAAAGGGGACGACCATACGGATTTCTCGAAACCGCGATGGGACAGGAGAGATACTTCAACTGAATGGGGTAACTCTTCTGGAAGATATAAACAATGCTAGGTTGTATCAAAATGGATATTGAATATTTATTTCATTCTTAGGATATCTAGAAAATTTTGCCAATAAGATAAATTTATAGTTGACTTTAACGCTTGAAAATGTGCACGTGTGTGCAAAGATATTCCCTCTTTTACCTAGAGTATTTCCTCCAATGAGGTTAACTTCTGGGTTTTAAGAGTCAAATTAAGGTTTTTAGCGCTGATGATTTTCTTCAAGGAAGTTATCTATTTCCCTGATATGAGAAGAGAGAAAATATTCTCAATTTCGTAAAGGCAAGTAGTGAAAAGATATTGATAAAAGAATTTTGCATGAGAGGAGATGACTTATGGCAATTTAGGCAGTTTGATATCTGGGTGTTTTTCCCATGATGATCTTCTTGCACTCTTTTTGAGTCATTGAGCTTTTTCGGACTTTTACATCATCCTTCATTTTGGATGTTCCTGACTTTTCTCTCTTTTTCAGGGAAGGGTACGTCACAAACTCCTTCATCTCGAAGATGCTTTGATCCTTCTTTCATCTCAGGGATTTATATATGATGGTATTAGCTCAAAGGTCTTTAGATGATAGTTGAAATCAAATATCATTTAAGGTTTGTCGGTAGGTCCATCACATCCGCCTTCATCTCGACGGTGATCCGAACTTTCCCTGGAAGGATCCGTCACAAACTCCGTCATCTTGGAGATGTTTCAAATCTTCTTTGGCCCCAGGGGTCTACTCGCTTAATTCGCCTTCATCTTGACGACAATTGAGAGATCCCTTTTGCAGATATTTGATTGCAACTTAAAATGAATGAGGAGACATGAATGAGTGGATTCTTTTTATCGCT
Organism: Nuphar pumila; assembly: GCF_984573655.1. Taxonomy (NCBI): domain Eukaryota; kingdom Viridiplantae; phylum Streptophyta; class Magnoliopsida; order Nymphaeales; family Nymphaeaceae; genus Nuphar; species Nuphar pumila. The sequence continues at coordinate 73,538,335 of NC_143250.1, read as the reverse complement.
TAGGATATTTCCACTGCCTGATTGCCAGATTGTCGTCTTTAAACATGCGCCATAACCATGATCAATATCAATTCGCTTCTGGCTTTTCAATGTCATCGAATATTTCTTTCGCTAATCATACCGAGGGTATTTCTTTCATCCTTTTGGTCGATCAACAGGAAAAAGATTTGAATTTTACCTCTTTTCCACAAAAGGTTTCCCCCTGTTGGAAAGAAATACTAGAGGTAATCAGAGGTGATTCTTTTGTGCAGTTAGAAGATTGGAATCAACAAGTATTTTTATCAAATTGGCAAGGTTTTCGAGCATCCTTTGTGAAATAATCACTCAATATAGATTTTGATGCGACCTTAAGCTGAAACTTGGGAAGGAATATTTAGATTTTTGTTTTGACCGACCAGCTCGAAAGCGGGATTTTTTGGAAGCTCCAGCTCGAAAGCAGGATTTTTGGAAGTACCAGCTCGAAAGCAGGATTTGATTGACCGACCAGCTCGAAAGCAGGATTTTTTAGAAGTACCAGCTCGAAAGCAAGATTTTGGTTGCCCAACCAGCTCGAAAGCATGATTTGTTTGCCCGACCAACTCCAAAGCAGGATTTGTTTGACCGACCAGCTCGAAAGCAGGATTTGTTTGACCGACCAGCTCAAAAGCAGGATTTTTTGGAAGTAACAGCTCGAAAGCAGGATTTTGGTTGCTTGACCAGCTCGAAAGCAGGATTTGTTTGACCGACCAGCTCGAAAGCAGGATTTGTTTGACCGACCAGCTCGAAAGCAGGATTTGTTTGACCGACCAGCTTAAAAGCAGGATTTTTTGGAAGTACCAGCTCGAAAGCAGAATTTTGGTTGCCCGACCAGCTCGAAAGCAGGATTTGATTGCCCGACCAGCTCAAAAGCAGGATTTGATTGCCCGACCAGCTCGAAAGCAGGATTTGTTTGCCCGACCAGCTCGAAAGCAGGATTTGTTTGCCCGACCAGCTCGAAAGCAGGATTTGTTTGACCGACCAGCTCAAAAGCAGGATTTTTTTGGAAGTACCAGCTCGAAAGCAGGATTTTGGTTGCCCGACCAGCTCGAAAGCAGGATTTGATTGCCCGACCAGCTCGAAAGCAGGATTTGATTGCCCGACCAGCTCGAAAGCAGGATTTTTGGAAGTACCAGCTCGAAAGCAGGATTTGATTGACCGACCAGCTTGAAAGCAGGATTTTTTAGAAGTACCAGCTCGAAAGCAGGATTTTGGTTGCCCGACCAGCTCGAAAGCATGATTTGTTTTCCCGACCAGCTCGAAAGCAGGATTTGTTTGCCCGACCAGCTCGAAAGCAGGATTTTGTTAAAATGATTGGTATTGATATAGTTGTGACCCGAAGGCTTGGAAATGATGGATATTTGATGAAATTGTAACCCGAAGGCTTGACAGTGATAGATTTTGATGAGATTGTAACCCGAAGGCTTGAAATTTTGAGAGATATAGACAAAATTGTGACCCGAGGGCTTGAAGATGATATACTTTGATGAAGTTGTGACCCGAAGGCTTGAAGACGATAGACATTGACAAAATGGTAACCCGAGGGCTTGATAATGAAAGACATTTGATGAATTGATAGATATTTGATGGAAATTTAGGATATAATAGACAATGATTCAGGTTTATCCCTTAACCTGAAAAGGGAAAGAGATTTTTGAGGATATACTTGAGACTTGAATTTAAAAGAGATATGACAAGATTTATGATTTTAGGATTTAGGATTTAGATGAACTAGCACATTCGGCTGTATGGGGTCCAATTTTCAGGATTAACCCCTTGTCCTGAATAAAATTTAAACAGATAGAAGGAAAATAAAATTTGATGAAATATTGATAAACAATGGAGAATTTTTTTTTGAGGGAATTTATTTACTTTGTAAAAGAACTTTCTCAAGTAGCATTTGTTGCTCCTATGAGTGATCTCATGATTATCCCTTATCCTGAGAAAGAATACCTCGAATGTCGAGGTTCAGGTTTATCCCTTAACCTGAGAGGGGAAAGAATAGAATTTAGGAAAAGAAATTTAGAAAATCAATTTGATGAGACTTGTATTTGCAAACAGGAATTCTCATAGGTAATCATTATTGCCCATACGAGAGGTCTCAGGATTATCCCTTATCCTGAATGGGAAAAAGAATAGAATTTAAGAAAATTTAGCGAAGGCAAATTGATATGAATCTAGAAAATCAATAAAGATTAACAAAACTTGTATTTACAAAAGAATTCTCATAGGTAGCGTTGTGGCTCCTACGAGGGGTTTCAGGATTTTCCCTTATTCTGAATGGGAACACCTCGGACAACGAGGGTCAGGTTTATCCCTTAACCTGAGCGGGAACAAAAAATAAAAGGAAATACCTCATGGGAAAGAGGCATCAGGTTTATCCCTTAACCTGAAAGGGTAAAGGAATTGATAAAACTTAATAGAATTGAGGAGAAATTGATAAAACTTAATAAAAACTTGATAAAATTGATATAAACTTTATAAAAAACATGAATAAAATGAATGAAACTGATATAAATATCAAATTTAACTGAAAATTTATAAGATTTAAGAAAAAAAGGAGTTTTTCTGATCCTGCCTGCATATGGGATCTTGAAAGGAAAATGTTTATTTAACAGATAAATGAGAAATCATTTTGGGAAGAAAATTCATTTGTAAGAAGAACGATCAGTGTGAGATCTGATCCTTTTAAAAAGGAATCATCATGAGAGATCATCATGAGGGTTAATTTTGAAGATAATGGTTTGAAAAACTCATTTTAAGAAAAATCAATGTAATAGTTTACTTTGAATTTTCGGTGATCATGAAAAAGTTTTTGTAGAAATTCTCAAGATTTTTATGATTTTGAAAATCCTCATATGTTATATCATTTCTCTCATGATGATGTTTTTAGGATTGTCCCTTATTTTAAAAAGAATAGGAGAAATACAAATTTTTTTCCGAAATAAATGCCCCATGTTGGCGAAGGATAGAGGTATTTGATATCAACAGGTATGAAGAAAATTTTGACATTTTCATTAATAGGAAAACATTGATAACAACGACATGAAATATTTACAAGCTTGTTGACCAAAGGTCACAAAAGACTGGGACTGAGTTGTCCCTATTAGGTGACTGAAAAAGAGAGAAAGCAGAAAAATATTGACATGATTCGGGAAGCTAGGCCAGGACGGTAGCTACCATTTTTTTCGATCTTCCACCAGCAGTTGTTTGTCAATGCAGTCTTGGACGATATTTTTGAAAACAAAGCAGTGCTCGATGTCATGCCCCATCGCTCGATGGAATTTGCAGAACTGATCCTTGAACCTTCCCATAGTCACAGGTGGATCTGCTACCTTGGGAAGTTTAACCATCTCTTTTGTTGTCATATACTCAAGAACTTCCTCAAGTGTTTGCTCTAAGGGGGTAAACTCGCGGTCATATCCCCAACCATCATGCTTCGGCTTCCCTTGGGGCTTAGACTCTAACTGGATGTCCGAGGGAGGGCTGTCATTCTGCCCGCTGATCCCACTCTTTTGACTGGAACAGTCATCTCTGCCTGACCCGCCAGTGTGGTTCTTTCTGCCACCTCTTTTGTTTTTGCCATTATTGTTGGAGGAACTGGTAGAAAAGGTAAAGTTGGTTTTCTTTTTCACATCTTGACTGCCTCCTGCCAAGGTGATGCCATGATAGGTTCCATTCTCTAATCCCATTTCGAGCCATTCGACTCGCTCTATTAACTTGATGAAAGATTTAGACGAAGAAGTAAAGATCAGACCCTTCAGAGGTTGAGAGAAATTGTTCAAGATTATTGAGAGTGCATGCCCCTCTGATATCGGATCTTTCATCCGGTTGCAAGTGGATCTCCATCTATGAATGAAATCTTTTGCCTTCTCATTGTCATTTTGCTTTAGGTTGAAAAGATGGTTGAGGGTAGGCGAAGCCTCAGTATTGAAGAGAAACCTTTCAATAAACAAGTTGATGACTTTGTCAAATTCTCGCAGTTCAATCGGGTTGATGTGGTCGGCATACCATCTTGCTGCAACTCCCTCTAGACTGCGTGGAAAGCATAGGAATAAAGCCCTATTGTTCTTTCTGAATCGGTTGCATTCGGCGAAAAATGTAGCCAGATGAGCCTTGGGGTTGCCGGTCCCATCAAACTTTATGAATTTACAAGGAAGATCTTCCCAGTTATCATCTCCTTCTAGGCCGTCATAAAAATCTGCACCGGTGTAGCTCTTTTTGCCTTTGTCCTGGGCTTGTAAGTCTTTGATCGCACGAGTCATTTCTCTCATTTTCTCCTGCATCGGATCTTCTGCTGGGATCTGACCTTTGGCTTTGCTTGCTGACTGGTGTCCCTCATTGACTTTCTTGGGTCGATACAAGGGATTGTGAAAATATGTCGGCTGCTCTTCCTCTGAGTCCTCCTCTGCTGACTCTGAAGTGCTGTCGTACTGAACTTGCTTTTTGTCGATTTTTCCCTTGGCTTTGCTTTTAGAAGACATTTTCTCAGGGTTTTCCTCAGCCTGTTCAGACATCATTTTGGCCATCACTTTCTGAAACAACTTGTATGTAGCTGAATCAACATTGCTTTCTGCTTCTTGGCTCTGCTGCTTGGATGACCTGATGGAGTTCATTTCCTCTCCTTCACTGTCGCTTTGCTGGGGCACTGTCTCCTTTCCAGTCCTCGTCTGAACCATGATGAAATATCAATGTCCTCTCTGGAGGTAAGAATGGGATATTTAGGAAATTTTTTGGAGGAAAAATTATGATAAAGGAAGAAGTCAAAGTCTGATAATGAAAATATCCCATTACGAGGGATTGGGTTGTCACCAAAATTTATGACAACCACATTGTTTTTCTAAAAAAAGGATAAACAAATACTTAATTTTGAAAAGGGACATATCCTGACAAAAATTTATTTTATCACAAAAGAATTTGAAAGAGGATATTTAAAGAAAAATTTGAAGAATTGCAGGCAGGATCAAAGAATTTCAAGAAATCAGAAGAATAAAGGGAAAGTACTCCTGGGTTTAAAAGGAGAAAATTTTGAATAATATATACCCAGGGTTTTGAAGAATATAGGGAAGATATAAAATATCATACAATCACAGATATACAAACAAGGATGTACAAACAACACTCCCTAAAGCTGACTCTACATGCAATATTTGAAATGGCAAATAGAATCTTAATCCTAACTCTAAGATTTATATCATCTGATTCCAATCAAGGTACGCCGATATACTCAAGCCGAAGCTCGAAGTACGTGGCATATAAGATATCTCTTCGGTTCTAAGGTAATGGCTTCCCAACATCCTTGAGCACCTACCGATATACCTCGGACTATGGCCCTTAGGTACGTGGTAGGAGGGCGCGAACCCAAATAAGTGGCCCAGTTGTGAGGCTCTCTCCCGAACTATGGTTCAGTGAGACAGCCCACCAACGTGAAGACCGGGACAATATAGGTAAGGTTGTTTTCAAAACATGATCAACATGCAATAAAATTAGAAGGTTCTAATGCAAGTCCTAAAGAGATAGATTTAAATCAAGAGAAGCATACACTTGCATACATTGTTTTGCATTCAATCCCTAAAATTGAGGAGAGTTTGTATTTAAGACCTAAGTCTAATGTGAGCATGGAATAATCTCCTTAATATAGTCCTACCAAACCATACTTAGATCCTATATGCAATGATGTCAGCTTTAGGACAGAATCTAGGCTCCTAAGGTTTTCATGGAAATGTAGTTGACATAGAAGAATAAAGACTTAGAAAATATTAAAGCAAAGCAAAGGCATAGATCCAACCGGACGAAGACGGGTCCCATCACGGTCGCCAAAACTGTGATCATCGCAAAATTTTTCCTCTCTTGTATCTTTCTCTCTCTTCCTTCTCTTTTCCTTTTCTAACCTTTATTTTCCTCCTTTTTGAAGGGAGAAGAATAAAAAAGAAAAAGAGAAAGAGAAGAGAAAAGAAAAAAAGAAAAAGAGAAGAGGAACTATTTTGCGCGGTCTCACTTGACCTTGATTTGAAAAGTATTTAGAAAATAACTCGCCTTCGTTTTTGAAAATATTTGCGGGAAAAAGGAGAGACGGGATTCGCTCGTCGGTACGAGGTTCGACCGTTCCTGGCGCCTTTACCAGGGGTAATCGAACCAAGGATCGAATCTATGCCTTTTGCTTTGCCTAAATATAATCTAAGAATTTATTTTAACTCTAAATGCACAAGGAATCATACTTGTGCAATGCGAGGATGTATGCTCTTTTGAAAATTGATTTAGAAATTTCCAAGTATTCTGAGATGAACTTGGTAAAGGAGTGAAGAAATGATTTAATCTAACTTTAGAACTTGAGATAGATCAGAGAAGTTCTAAGTTTTTAAAGTAAATCAGAATTTGGAAGAATACATGAGAAAGAATGACTTGAAGCTTTGGAATGAAAGGAAATGAAGTTTCAAAGTCAAAAATCGACTTTGAATTTGAATTTGAATTTAGGAAAGGAAATGAATACTTGAAATGGAATTGAATTTGGATTTTTAAGTTTGGAATGGATCTGAGATAATCAAATGGTATTTAAGAATAGAAATGGATTTAGGGAGTTCAGATGAGATCCGGAAATGGAATGAAAATCTAAAATTGGAATTGGATTATGGATCCTAAATAGAATGGGATCCGAGATTTAGAATCCAAGATGGACTTGGGTTTTGGATCCTAAAATGGAGTGGATCTGAAGTCTGAGATCCAAAAGTAGAATTGGGTTCTGGATCCTAAGATGGATTGTGGATCTCAAGTCTAAGATCCAAAATAGAGTTGGACTCTAGATCCTAAGATGGATTTGGATCTGAAGTCTGAGATCCAAAGTGGAATTAGGTTCTGGATTCTATAAGGAAATTGGATCTGAAGTCTAAGATCCAAAGTGAAATTGGGGTTTGGATCCTAAAGAGGAATCAGATCTGAAGCCTGAGATCCAATATGAGTGTTGAATCCTGGATCCTAAAATGGATTTGGATTTAAATTCAGAAGATGAATCAAGAACTTCCAAGTTTAAATTGAACTTGAAAAATGAAATTTAGAATTTGAATATACAAACGAATTTCAAAGTCAAATTAGACCTTGAATTTTTGAAGTTTGAATTTGGAATTTAGAAGATGAATCAAGAATCTCAAAGTCAAATGGAACTTTGATTTTGTTTGGAGTTTTGAATATAAAATGAATTTGGAATTTCAAAGTCAAATTGAACTTTGAAATCTATTTTGAATTTGAATAAAAATGACTTTGAAATCTCAAAGTTTAAATTGAACTTTGAGATTGAAAATGAAATTGAATTTGAAAAATGAAAAGGATGAATTGGATTTTTTGAAGATAGATTGAGGAAGATATTTACATCACTTAGAGTTTTGAAAAAAGAATTTTGAAAATATGATGCAGTTCCTAAATGATGAATGAATTTGAATAATTTGAAATTGAATTTTTGAAAAGCTATTTCATTCTTTAAATGAATTAAAATAAGATTGAATATATAATACATCCTTGACTATGGTCATTGAATGTATTATATAATAATCTATATTTAAATTCAAGAGAAGAATAAAATACATTTGGTGCTTTTATAGAATTTAAAATGAAATTAACTCTCAATATACCCTGACTATGGCCATTGGTATATATTTTGAATTAATTTTAAGTTAAATTCTGATAAAAGAAGAAAATATTTAAGGAAAATATGATGAATTTTGAAAACGGATCCAGTGTTATTTCGTAAAAGATAGAAATCCTAAGTCTTGTTTACATCCCGACTATGGCCGTTGATGTAAATCATCAACTTAGGAATAATTTACCTCTTACGAAATGGTGCACGTGCCATTCGTGTTTCACCAATGTGAGATTTTGAGAAATAAAGGGAAAAATGCATGAAGAACAAGTAATTCATGATATTTTACAATGTTCATCCATTCTATCTAAAACGAGGAAATGTAAATTTCTCATTTATACCTAATTTAATACAATTTGCAAATAAAATTTCTAGTCAAAAAGAGAAATTCAAACTTCTTATATCTTCCTGCAAAATAAAGTCAGCATGGGACATATATAATAAGCAGATGTTACATTAAGAATTGATATATATCTACGTAGGCAATGTATATATATACATATATACATATATCTATATATATATACTCGTATATACATATATATATATATATATATATATATATATATATATATATATATATATATATATATATATATATATATATATATATATATACGTATATAAAAATGTATATATATGGAGAGAGAGAGTGGATGATTGAATGGCAAGTATGATGGATTTATAGAAAGGGACCTATAACATGGGCGATGAAGACCAAAATTACAGAGCACAGGAAATTTATATTCAAGTTGCAGAACACACACATTCTGGATAAATTGCAGAAGCAACCCAAATTATTATCAAGTCAAAGCTGGAGAGTTAACCTTGAACTGCTAACATTTCCGTGACTCATTCTATTACAGCATGCAGCATGAGAGGGAATTATTGCAGCAAAATAATGGACATATATATGATGAAAATAAGAAAATGTACCTGATTATGTGACATTAGGCTCTCTAGGTACATACCCTTGGGACGCCATTAATGCTTATAACAATACCACTATCCAGCAAACTGGTAAGAAGGAGGACGTTGGCATGCTTGTGCCCAAGCAAAAAGTGAACATCCTTCTGCAGGGCCAATTGCTTTTGCAAGTGACATTCTTATCAGTGAGATTCCCTTTGCAGCTTCTCTTTGGCATTGAGGCACAAAATTCTTAATAAATGGAGACTGGAGAAGGATGAAAATAGCAGCTCGAACCAGAAAAATATGTTGATTGTAACATAATCAAATCAGATTTACTAGATTACTAGAATCTGAGGACTGACAGGCAGTAAACAGCAACATCATTGTCACCATTATTCTGAATCATGATTAGCATTAAATGTATCCTGCGAACTTTTAGAAGTCCACAAAATGACATACAGTATTATGCAAAAGTTCCAAAAAAAACCTGTTATATCGCAGGGTGCTGCAAGGTAAGACCGGAAACAAAGATGGGTATAAAACTCCAGACTTACCGCAACAAGTGGCATTCTGTGCCATAGAGTTGAATAGTAAGATCATTCACACTTTCAGGCCTTCCATCTTATAACTCAAAACTGTCAAGATCACTATATTACAAAATTTTCATTGTGAATTGGTTTAGGGCTCATATACAATGTGCAATATATATACAGGAAATCACAACTCAAAACCTTAATCAGTAAAGCATATCTTAAGATGTACTAAAATCTAGTTTGCAACTAACACCTCAATGCATTTTCAGCAAAACTCAAAACCTGGTTTTGAAACCTCAATGAAGCAAATATGATTTTAAAGCATGCAATAAGACTTTTTTTTTTTGCTGAACGAACCTTTAATAGCATCTTATGCAGATAATTCTTCTGTCTCCACGATTTTCTAGGCTTTCACACGGACCAAGGATCAGTGTGTTCATGGGGATTTGAAGGCATTGATCGAAGTCTCCTTGACAAATCCCAATCTGACGCCTGCATAGAACCCGACATTGGGTTTTGTCATAAATTCAACCCCTAAAAAAAAAATTTCTTTTGCAGCAGGCTGGAACAGTAAGGTCACTGATATATGCCTAAAAAAAAGAACGTTGATGGGAATGTCAACAGAAGAGGAAAAAAAATGTGTGGTAGGCAAATGGAGATGGTATGGCATGAGTTTAACTTACTGGGTCTGGGATTACCTGCTGAGTCACCTTGATTCTTTGAACATACCCACCTGAAATACAGGATTTACTTTGAGGTTTTACCCTCCGGAATTAGGAGTCCGGGTTCATGAGAGAACTCTGGGAACACCAGAATGCTGAGTCATTTCTTGCTTTTATGCCAGGGTGTTGGTACTGGTTAGAACTAAGGAGTGCACCAAAGAGGCCCTCTCGTTCCGATACAATTTCAGCAGGTACAAGTATCAACTGAGCAGATTCCTCATCATAACAATGAATATTTTGATGAGAACCTCAAGCAAATGGCCACCGAAAATCGTGAAAGAGCTATTGACGCTCAGTCTCTATAACTCAAGCAGTAGATTGCTTCTGATGATAATAAGATATTTCCTTATGCCTATAATCTCTACATAAAAGAAAAACCATTTCCACTGAAGATGATATTATTAGAAATGAGTAGCCAATGGCAGGAGTCTGAATCCGATTTAACTGGTGCAGATCAGGCATAATATTTAGAAAATGTAATGCAAGCATCTATAGACATTGCACATGAGGATCATATACAAAGCAACAGCTAGATCAATAGTGATATCAGACCTGAAAGATGCTTTTAGTTCAAACTTCACTTACAGGAGCCTAGACAACAATCAGGCACATGCATAACCATCCATGGAAAATCTAAAGTTACATTAGGATGCTCATAGTGGACGAGCACTCCCTCCTGGACTCTCCTTGAAGAGACATAACACATTAAACACATCGACCAAAATCTCAATACACGCTAGGCATCGAATCTGTCAAACCCTTCTTCAGAACTTCACATGCAAACAACTGAAAGCAAACTTTCTTATTGTTGATTCTTGAATACCCATTCCTCTGCAATCAAACCTTTCTTCAGAAGTTCACATGTACCGAACCGAAAGTATACTTTCTCATTCCCGATTCATTAATGCTCGTTTCTCAAATCAAAAAGATGTAAATGCATGAACATAAACTAAAAGTATATATGAAGAAAGAAAAAGAAAAGAAAAGAAAAGAAAAGAAATTAAATGGGTGATGATACTATAATAAAATCGAGTAGGAAAAATACCCAATAATTTCTATCCAATAGATTTTAGAAAAAGAAACCATTGCTTATCAAATACAGGTAATGTAATGCACAACATAAAGCTAGAGGAAAAAAAAAAGGACTAAATGCAGGAATTCAATGATATTAGTAAGAAATCACATACAATGGGTGACTATCGGGAAACAGGAGATCGGTGAATAATGAAAAGATAAAAATAAAATAAAATAAGAAAACAAATGTCGGAATCATAAGAATTCCGTTAATGTAGCAGCGTGATGGATTGATTTACCACAAGTAAACCAGTTTTTACCACTGATGCTTCCGTGGAGAAAAACGCAAGAAGAATGGGGAAAAAAAAGGAAAAATAAAAAAAAAGGGTAAAATAAAATAAAAACAAAAGAAAGGAATCATAAGGAAACTTGAAATGGAAAAAGGGAAAGAGGGAGATGAGGCATTTACCTCTTGCTTCTTTTACCGGGAGCCGAAGACCCTTTGATTGCTCGAAGGAGAGGATCCGGAGAAGGGAAAAGGGGAACCTGGTGCCGCTGTCGGCATCTCTTATTTGCAGGATTTTTTAGGGCTCGAAAGAGGAAATCGAAGACAAGAAGGAGGGAGGAAGAAAATCGAGAAGAAGAAATGGGAAGGTGGAGGAGTGAGGAAGCGATCGATGCATGAAGGAGAACGGGGTCATGGTGGGGTGAAAACGGATGAGGAGAAGGGTTTTCGTTGGCCGATTTTAAAGGGGAAGAAAGAAGTCTCGGTTGGGGGATGAAGGGTGAAGATGGGGGTTGTTGGTGATGAGGGGTTGGAAATGGAGGGTTCGGCCATGGAGGAGAGAGAGGTTTCACATGGGGGTTCGAGAGGGAGAAGGTGGCTGAGGGAGAAAATTCGAGAAAAACTCAAAAGGGTCCCCCCCCCTCAAAACCCTAATTCGACTATTTAGTTTTGCAATCGTTTTTTTTTTACATTTTCCAAAAGAGGTCTTCTTGTAAAAAGATTTTTCAAAAACGGGTTTCTTTACAAACTATTTTTTTGTAATTTTCTTTCATTATTATGATTTTTTTGTTCTTTTCTTGAATTTTTATTATTTTTTTGTATTTTTTTGGAATGAAAATCTGAGAAAACAAGGACTAAACCCTAATTTTTTTGTATTTTTCTAAAAAGAATATTTACAAAAGTGTTTTCCTGAGAATTTCAGACCATTTCAAGGAAATTTCTTCAGAAGAATGGGTTTGAATCCAGGTTTTGAGAAAATGTTCAAGTTTTGATACTCGAATCAAGAAATATGATTTGATGGATCCAAACAGTTGTCGGATGGACTGTCCGAGCTATTTAAACCTATTTTTGGGATTTTCTATAATTTTAATTTAAAATTTGAACAAGGAGATTCAGATTTGGATCTGGACAATGGACCCAGATCCGAAATCAATTTAAACATATAAAATGAATCTAATTTCAATAAAGCTTGAGAAATAAACTGGAATTTAGATTTAAAAATGACTCATTTGCTCAAAAAATGAATTTAGGGACAAAAAGGGAATATTTAAAAGATTTTGAAAAATTTGGGGTGTTCACAGATGCCCCTCTTTACTACTAAGTCGGTTGAAAGCTGAGCTTAGTGGCAAAGAAAACACTCCAAATTTTGAAAAATGCCTCAATCAGCAGATCTGAACTGGGTGTGGAAGAATTTATTTAAAAGACATGGTTTTTCAGGTTTAAAACTTTATCCTTGAATGACATGGGGGAGACGAAATCCTCGGAAAATGATATGGCTGAATAATAGAGATGAGGAAATCGTGATGGGACTTTGGGTGAAGATCCCAAAATGATAAGAATTTAGATCAAGTCTCGTGGGTGAGACAGGAGCAACTTTGTGGCATGACTCAGGTTTAGCCCTTAACCTGGATGGGACAAAGATATATCGAGATAATTTGGGGAAAGGAATATATGAGGACTTTGATGGGATATTTATGAGAGAATGTCTCGCGAGATGAAGCTCAAATGGGATCCTGTCCTGGATGGATATACAAATCATGGATTCCTCGATGGGAAGAACCATGATGGGACCTGGAAGAAAACACCTCGTCGAAACGAGGGAGACTCGTTAAAACGAGATTCAGGTTTAACCAAAACCTGAAGAAGGAAGATACCTCAAGGGGCGAGGTTCAGGCTTAACCCTTAACCTGAAGGGGACGACCATATGGAATCCTTGAGTGAAGAGACCATGATGGGACCTTCAGAGTTTGGACGAACAAATCCGAAAGGGGTTTGCGAAAGGAGGAAGGAAATGGGGTTCCCTAAAGCTTGAGAAAGGAATGAACTTTGGGCGTCTCATTGCTGAGACTGAAACCAACTTTTAAATTTAAAGACCTCTCGCAGGAAGTACAGGTTTTGACCCTTAACTTGAGTGGGAACAACCATACGGAATTTCTCAAAACCGTGATGGGACAGGAGAGATACTTCAATTGAATGAAGCAATTCTTCCGGGGAATGTAAGAGATGGAAAATAAGTAGATGTGAGACAACATGAACGATGAATAAGGTAACAGGAGGCGAATCTTTCGATGGGGTGAAAGATGAATAAGGCGAACTTTTTATCAAGAAGATGAATCTATTGACAAGGCGAAAGATGGAACAAGGCAAATCCTTTGGACAGGAGAAGGTGAGAGCGAAATATGAAGATGGCGATGAAGATGGCAATCCTTTTAGCAAGGAGAGGGTAAAATATGAAGATACGAAGATGGCAATAGTAAGGAGAAGGAAAAATGTGGAATATGAAAAAGGCAATCCTTTTAACAGGGAGAAGGTAAAATGTAAGATATGAAGAAGGCAATCCTTTTGTCAAAAAGTGAAATATGAAGAAGGCAATCCTTTTGGTAAGGAGAAGGCAAAATATAAAATATGAAGAGGGCAATCCTTTTGGCAAAAAAGTAAAATATGAAGAAGGCAATCCTTTTGGTAAGGAGAAGGCAAAAATGTAAGATATGAAGAGGGCAATCCTCTTGGTAAGGAGAAGGCAAAATATGAAATATGAAGAAGGCAATCCCTTTAACAAGGAGAAGGCAAGATGTAAAATATGAAGAAGGCAATCCTTTTAACAAGGAGAAGGCAAGTCTCTCGACAAAGCGAAAGACGAGGAAGGCGATCATTTAATCAAGGAAAAAGGCAAATCTTTTGACAATGCAAGAGACGGGGAAGGCGATCCTTTTATCAAGGAGAAGGCGAGTCTCTCGACAAAGTGAAAGACGGGGAAGGCAATCCTTTTTAGAAAGGAGAAGGCGAGTCTCTCGACAGAGCAAAAGACGAGGAAGGCAATCCTTTTATCAAGGAGAAGGCAAGTCTCTCGACAAAGCGAAAGACGGAGAAGGCAATCCTTTTATCAAGGAGAAGGCGAGTCCCTCGACGGAGCGAAAGACGGAGAAGGCAATCCTTTTATCAAGGAGAAGGCGAGTCTATCAACAGAGCGAAAGATGAAGAATGTAAACAACTCTAGGTGGTATAAAAAATGGATATCGAATATTTATTTCATTCTTAGAATATCTAGAAAATTTTGCCAATGGGATAAATTTATAGTTGACTTCAACGCTTAAAAATGTGCACGTATGTGCAAAAGATATTCCCTCTTTTACCTAGAGTATTTCCTCCAACGAGGTTAACTCTTTGGTTTTAAGAGTCAAATTCAAAATTTTAGTGCTGATGATTTTCTTTAAGGAAGCTATCCATTTCCCTGATATGAGAAAAGAAGAAATATTCTTAATTTCATAAAAGCAAGTAGTGAAAAAGATATTGATAAAAGAATTTCGCATGAGAAAAGACGACTTCTGGCAATTTCGGTAGTTTGATATCTAGGTGTTTTTCCCATGATGATCTTTTTGCACTCTTTTTGAGTCATTGAACTTTTTCGGGCTTTTTACATCATCCTTCATTTGGATGTGTCTTGACTTTTCTCTCCTTTTCAGGGAAGGGTACGTCACAAACCCCTTCATCTCAGAGATGCTCCGATCCTTCTTTTTCTCAGGGATTATATACGATGGTATTGGCTCAAAGGTCTTTAGATGATAGCTGAAATCAAATATCATTTAGGGTTTGTCGGTAGGTCCATCGCACTCGCCTTCATCTCGACGGTGATCTGAACTTTCCCTGGAAGGATCCTTCACAAACTCCTTCATCTTGGTAGATGATCCAAATCTTCTTTGGCCTCGGGGGTCTACTCGCTTAATTCGCCTTCATCTTGACGACAATTGAGAGATCCCTTTTGCAGATATTTGATTGCAGCTTTAGAAATGAGAAGATATGGATTAGGTGAATTCTTTTATAGCTCAGGATATTTCCACTGTCTAATTGCCAGAAAGTCATTTTAAAACATACGTCATAACTATGATCAATATCAATTCGCTTATGGCTTTTCAATGTCATTGAATATTTCTTTCGCTAATCATACCGAGGATATTTCTTTCATCCTTTTGGTTGATCAACAGGAAAAAGATTTGAATTTTACCTCTTTTTCGCAAAGAGTTTCACCTTTTATGAAGAAAATACTAGAGGTAATCCGAGGTAATTTTTTTGTGCAGTAAGATTTATTTGGAATCAACAAATATTTTTAGCAAATTGGCAAAGTTTTCATGACTTCTATGTGAAATATTTACTCAATATAGGTTTTGATGCGACCTTTAGTTGCAATTTATGATTTTGGACTTTCTGATCAGTAAAACTGAGATATTTCATTTAACGACCAGCGAAGTAGCTGGAACCTTTCATTTAATGACCAGTGAAAACTGGGACATTTCATTTAACGACCAGCGAAGTAGCTGGGACATTTTATTTAATCATTTAACGACCAGTGAAGTAGCTGGGACATTTCATTTAATCATTTAACGACCAGCGAAGTAGCTGGGACATTTCATTTAATCATTTAACGACCAACGAAGTAGCTGGGACATTTCATTTAATCATTTAACGGCCAACGAAGTAGCTGGGACATTTCATTTAATCATTTAACGACCAGCGAAGTAGCTGGGACATTTTATTTAATCATTTAACGACCAGCGAAGTAGCTGGGACATTTCATTTAATCATTTAACGACCAGCGAAGTAGCTGGGACATTTCATTTAATCATTTAACGACCAGCGAAGTAGCTGGGACATTTTATTTAATCATTTAACAACCAACGAAGTAGCTGGGACATTTCATTTAACGACCTTTGATTTAAGATTGAGACTTTTGAAAGACAACCAGTACGAGGACTGAACTTGATCTTTAGATTTGAAAACTTTAGCAAAATAACCAGTGCGAGCACTGGGTTTTTCCAACTAAGAGTCGGGAAGGAGATCGGCCTATTTAAGATATTTAGAGATCGAAGCAAGAAGAAAATGGTCGGGGTCTTAGGATTATCCCTTATCCTGAAAGGAAAACAGAATATATATTTTGAAGGGAATTTAGAAAAAGAATGATTCAGGTTTATCCTTTAACCTGAAGGGAAAATGAAATAGACATTTGATGAAAATTTAGGAAAAGAATGATTCTGGTTTTATCCCTTAACCTGAAAGGGAAATAGAAGATTTTGTGAAGAGATAACCTGAGATTTGAATTTAGAAGGGATATGACAAGATTTAGAATTTCTGATCTATGATTTAGATGGACCAGATATGCGGTCCAATTTTCAGGATTTAAACCCTTTATTCTGAACGGGGAATATAGGAAGAATAAACTTTGAGAGGACGGAAGGATATAGAACTTTGAAAAAAAATGTAGAACTTTTGAGGAAATTGATTTATTTTTGTAAAAAGAATTCTCACAGGTAGCATGGTTGCCCCTATGAGTGATCTCAGGATTATCCCTTATCCTGAATGGGGAAAAAGAATAGAATCTGAGAAAATTTAATGAAGGAAAATTGATATAAATCTAGAAAATCAACAAAGATTGACAAAACTTGTATTTATAAAAGAATCCTCATAGGTAGCGTTGTGGCTCCTACGAGGGGTTTTCAGGATTTTTCCTTATCTTGAATGGGAGAAGAATAAAATTTAAGAAAATTTAGCGAAGGCAAATTGATATAAATCTAGAAAATCAATAAAGATTAACAAAACTTGTATTTACAAAAGAATCCTTATAGGTAGCGTTGTTGCTCCTACAAGGGGTCTCAGGATTTTCCCTTATCCTGAATGGGAACACCTCGGACAACGAGGGTCAGGTTTATCCCTTAACCTGAGCTGGAACACCTCGGACAACGAGGAGCAGGTTTATCCCTTAACCTGAAAGGGTAAAGAATGGATAAAATTTAATAGAATTGAGGAAATATTGATAAACTTAAAATTGATGTAAACTTGATAAAAATATGGATAAAATGAATGAAATTGATGAAGATATCAAAATTAACTGAAGATTTACAGGATTTGAGAAAAATGAGTTTTTCTGATCCTGCCTGCATATGGGATCTTGAAAAAGAATGTTTATTTAAAAGATAAGTGAGAAATCATTTTTGGGAAGAAAATTCATTTGTAAGAAGAACGGTCAGTGCGAGATCTGACCCTTTTAAAAAGGAGAATCATCATGAGAGATCATCATGAGGTTTGATTTCGAAGATAGTGATTTAAAAACCAATTTAATAGAGAAAACAAACATGAGATGATGATTTTGAAGACAAATGGTTCTCGAAACCTAATTTGAAAAAAGGAAAAATCAACATGTTGGTTTATTTAAAAGGGATTTAGATCAAAATATTTAAATTTTTGAAGAATTTTGCAGAAATTTTATGATTTTGAAAATCCTCATAGGTAATATCATTTCTCTCATGATGGAGAAAAACAAGTTTTGAAAAATAAATGACAAGGATTTAAAAATTTTGAAAAATAGCAGGCAGGATCAAAAAGATTTTGAAGAAATCAGAAAGAAAAGGCAATACACCTGGGGTTTTAAAAAGAGGGAATTTTGAATAATATATACCCAGGGTTTTTGGAAAATATAAGGAATATATATTCATATATAATATCATTCAATCATAGGTATACAAGCAATGATGTACAAAATAGCACTCCCTAAAGCTGACTCTATATGCAATATTTGAAATGGCAAATAGGATCTTAATCCTAACTCTAAGATTTAGATCATCTGATTGCCATCAAGGTACGTCGATATACTCAAGCCGAAGCTCGAAGTACGTGGCATATAAGATATCTCTTCGGTTCTAAGTTAAAGGCTTCCCAACATCCTTGAGCACCTACCGATATACCTCGGACTATGGTCCTTAGGTACGTGGTAGGGGGCGCGAACCCAAATAAGTGGTCCAGTTGTGAGGCTCTCTCCCAAACTATGGTTCAGTGAGATAGCCCAGCAACGTGAAGACCGGGACAATATAGGTAGGGATGTTTTCAAAATATGATTAACATGCAATAAAATCAGAAGGCTCTAATGCAAGTCCTAAAGAGATAGATTTAAATGAAAAGAAGCATACACTTGCATACATTGTTTACATTCAATCCCTAAAATTGAAGAGAGTTGTATTTAAGACCTAAATCTAATGTGAACATGGAATATTCTCCTCAATATGGTCCTACCAAACCATACTTAGATCCTATATGCAATGATGTCAGCTTTAGGACAGAGTCTAGGCTCCTAAGGTTTGCATGAAAAATGTAGCTGACATATGTTAAAATAAAGACTTAGATTATATAAAAGCAAAGCAAAGGCATCAATTCGACCAGACGAAGACGAGTCCCATCTCGGTCGCCAAAACTGTGATCATCGCAAAATTTTTCCTCTCTTGTGGTTCTCTCTCTCTTCCTTCTCTTTTCCTTTTCTAACCTCTATTTTCCTCCTTTTTGAAGGAAGAAGAATAAAAGAACGAAAAGAGAAAGAGAAGAGAAAAGAAAGAAAGAAAGGGAGAAGAGGAACTATTTTGCACGGTCTCACTTGACCTTAATTTGAAAAATATTTAGAAATTTAACTCGCCTCCGTTTTTAAAAATTTGCGGGAAAATGGAGAGACAGGATCCGTTCGTCGGTACGAGGTTCGACCGTTCCTGGCGCCTTTACCAGGGGTAATCGAACCAAGGATCGAGTCTATGCCTTTTGCTTTGCCTAAATATAATCTAAGAATTTATCCTAAAGATCTAAATGCACAAAGAATCATGTTTGTGCAATGCAAGGATGTATGCTCTTCTGAAGGATGTTTTGAAAATTTCCAAGTTATTCTGAGATGAACTTGATAAGGGAGTGAAGAAATGATTGAATCTAACTTTAGAACCTGAGATAGACAGAGAAGTTCTAAGTCTTTGAAGTAATTTAGAGTTTGGAGGAATAAATCTTGATTTTGAGAAAGAATGATTTGAAGTTTTGAAAAGGAAATGAAGTTTCAAAGTTGGAAAAGGGACTTTGAATTTTGAACTTGAATTTAGGAAAGAAAAATGAATACTTGCGATGGAATTGAATTTAGATTTTGAAGTTTGAAATTTGGAATGGACTGAGAAAATTAAATGGTATTTAAGAATAAAAATGGATTTAGTTAGTTCAAATGAGATCTAGAAAGGGCTTTGGGTTTGAAATCTAGAATTGGGAATGAAATTGGATCTTAAAAATGAATTTGGATTTTGGAATCTAAGATCCAAAGTGAAATTGGATTCTGGATCCTAAAATGGAATTGGATCTGAAGTCTGAGATCCAAAGTGAAATTGGATTCTGGATCCTAAAGTGGATTTAGACCTAAAATCTAAGATCCAAAGTGGAAGTTGAGCTCTGGATCCTAAGATGGATTTGGATCTGAAGTCTGAGATCCAAATGTAGAGTTGGATTCTGGATCCTAGAATGATTTTGGATCTGAAGTCTAAGATCCAAAGTGAAATTGGATTCTAGATCTTAAAGGAAATTTTGGATCTGAAGTCTGAGATCCAATGTAGACTTGGACTCTGGATCCTAAGATGAATTTGGATCTGAAGTCTGAGATCCAAGGTGAAATTGGATTCTGGACCCTATAAGAAAATTGGATCTGAAGTCTAAGATCCAAAGTGAGATTGGAGTCTGGATCCTAAAGAGGAATTGGATCTGAAGTCTGAGATCCAATACGAGGTTGGAGTCTGGATCCTAAAGAGGAATTGGATCTGAAGTCTGAGATCCAAATGTAGAATTGGGTTCTGGATCCTAGAATGGATTTGGATCTGAAGTCTAAGATCTAAAGTAGAATTGGGTTCTGGATCCTAGAATGGAGTGGATCTGAAGTCTAAGATCCAAAGTAGAATTGGGTTCTGGATCCTAGAATGGAGTGGATCTGAAGTCTAAGATCCAAAGGTAGGATTGTATTTAGAAAAACTAGATCCAAGTTGATCTAATTTTAGATTTAGAATTTCCAAAATTGATTTAAGAATTTGAATTTTGAATATGCAAACGAATTTCAAAGTCAAATTGGACTTTGAAGCTTGAATCTGGAATTTGGAAGATGAATCCATATTTCAAATTTTGAATTGAATTTGGAAAATGAAATTCAGGAATTGAATCTTTAATATACAAATGAATTTCAAAGTCAAGTTAGACTTTGAATTTGAAGTTTGAATTTGAAATTTAAAAGATAAAGAGAATCTCAAAGTTAAATTGAACTTTGGATTTGATTTGGAGTTTTTGAATATAAATGAATTTGGGATTTCAAAGTCAAATTGAACTTTGAAATCTGATTTGAATTTGAATATAAAATGAATTTGAAATCTCAAAGTTAGATTGAACTTTGAGATTTTGAAAATGAAATAGAAAATTGAAAGAATGAATTTGATTTGATTGAAGATAAATTTGAGGAAAATATTTACATTACTTGGAGTTTTTTGAAAAAGGAATTTTGAAAATATGATGCAGTTCTATCCTAAATGATGAATGAATTTAAAGAATTTGAAATTGGATTTGAAAAGCTATTTCATTCTTTAAATGAATTAAAATAAGATTGAAGATATAATACATCCTTGACTATGGTCATTGAATGTATTATATAATAATCCATATTTAAATTCAGGTGAAGAATGAAACACATTTGGTGCTTTTATAGAATTTAAAATGAAATTAACTCTCAATATACCCTGACTATGGTCATTGGTATATATTTTGAATTAATTTTAAGTTAAATTTTGATAAAAGAAGAAGAAAATATTTAAGGAGAATATGATGAATTTTGAAAACGGATCCAGTGTTATTTCGTAAAAGATAAAAATACTAAGTTTTGTCCACACCTTGACTATGGCCATTGATGTGGATCATCAACTTAGTATCAATTACCTCTTACGAAATGGTGCACGTGCCATTCGTGTTTCACCATTCGTGAGATTTTTAGAAAATGAAAGGTAAAAATGAGATGAAACAAGTAATTCCTAAGGTATATACATGCTCATACATTCTAATCTAATGTTTGAAATTTAAATTTCTCATTAATATCTAGCTATTACATACTCGAAATTAATTTAAGTTCACAACATAATAATTTCTATATATGTTCCCTTGCAAAACACTTAATTAGTCCAAGAGTATATATATAATAAAGAATGGGTTACATGGCAATATATTGGACCTAAGAGGTCACTCCTGAAGTAATTAGGTATATATCTCATATTATAGAAAATGCAAGACAAATGACGCAATCTATATTAGAATGACATATTCAAGTTAATTTATATATGAGAATTGGCGAAATGCCTTAAGGTAACTAAAATATACATTGAAATCCATAAAAGATGTCCTAAACTGTTCGGGTTGTATGATATAAATATCATGTAGTTACATAGGTGCTGGAGGTATTGAAAGGGGGTTTATGCTGTAGTGATGCTGTAGACTTTGACCTAAAGTGGTGGGCAATGGATGACATTAAGGGCACACAGGCTAATTATAATGCAGGCAGCTAGGGAATGGCAAAGCAAGGACGCAGGAATGACCATGGAAGGTGACAGATGTGTGTAGCAGGTTGACTGTGGTACCTTGTATCAACTCTCAGTGATAACCTAAATATTATCAGACATCCCTATGATGAGCATAAAACTGAAAATACAGATTTTACCTTGATGCCAAGTTACCAGATGTTATGCTACCTTTCAAGATAATGAGACCCAAAATATGCCTGCTGATGTTAATTCAATATACACATAAGAGGCTTATTTAAACTGTGAATACGTTGTGGATAAAAAAAAATGTGGAACAAATGTTGTGAAATGGAGGCATTGGGTGATGAATGTAACTGTTGCAGTTACAACAACAAAGGGGACATGCTGGATTTGCATAGGGTGTTCAACAATGCTACTGAATGAGGTGGTGGCAAATGCATAGATGATATAAACAGGATAAGTAGGAGATCATCAATAGGCACAAGATATCCAACATCGCTGACATGACATAGCAGCTGTGTATTGGTGCATGAAAGTGTAAGTGATCATGACATAAAGAAAAAGGGTAGAGATGTACTGTGTGGAATGACATGACAACATATACGCAAAATGCAAGCAATATGATAGTGACAGATGACAATTTCTATTAATAAATGAAATTAAAGGAAAGAAAGAGTATACATGTGAAATGGTAAATGGTAATTTACAATTGAAGAATATTAACCCAAAAATCATATTAATGTGAGGTTGCCACATACAACTGATTATCTCTAATCCACTCAGTTTCATCAATACGGGAATACTGACAGAGACTACAAATTACATGTAATGGAAAATTAAAACCTGTTTTGGTAGCTGCAGTGCCCACCATGTTGTATAGAATGCACAATTAAGTGTCTGCCGTCAAAGATGAAAGATGACAGTTGTTTAAACAAACTCCTTTCATTAATACATGAAAGGTAGTGTTATTTCAAAGCTTGTAACATTCTAGACAACAGTCAGACTCAACAAGATGTTCCAATTGGCAGGAGCTCTGAACACTAACCTTCCAAATCCCTTTTCAGTTGATTTCACACTTCAGGCCTACAGGATATTTTTGGTTTGCTTTATTCACTATCGAACCTGGTTTATTCTAGCTTTCCAACATCCTTTCCTACTCTTTGTCAAGGTTTGCCTGCTGCTATGTTTGAAGCCTCCCAGAGCATTTAAAACAGTACAAGAACAAGACATAATCCAAAAAAAAATAACATACTACCATCTGCGGTACAAGAACTCATAGAGCATTCTCAAGTTCATAGATAATTACCTGAAACATGATGACGATGAAGGCCCAAAGTGTGAAAATGTGGCAAGGGATACCTATGCATAACTCATGGAATATCGATGAAAGAGGGACAGAAACCACAACTGCAACTCCTTGAGAGTCTTGGATTGCCGGATTACAGTGGCCAGATTGCAGTGGAAAGATCTTCACTTGGTCCACCAGAGAAGGAAACCCTTCTTATGATTGTTTTTCTTTTCCAACTGCAGCAATACCAACCTTCAAGTATGAGTGTTAAATAAAAAAAATGAATGATTTTAATAGCAAAAATATTAGTCACAATATGAAACAATGTGTAACATTAAATCCAGAATATAAACCAACACCCTGATTCTGCAGAAAAACACCAGAGAAATTCTATGAAGAAGGATTTTGCAGAAAAGAGGCTCTATATTTCTTTTCATTGTTTTTTTTTAGCAGCATTCATTTTGGCGCACTCGGTCGAATCTTCAAGTCTTGAGCCTTTGGTTTCTGAAGCTGGAAATGTGAATTGTACCTCTGCAGGTGGAAGGACTGAGATACTCGATGCAGAGGGGCTGAATCCTCCCAAACAGGGCCCAACAGAGGGCTTTGGTACTCCAGTGACCTCAATTAGAGTCAATTTTAGATCGGAGGAGGCAGCTGTAAATACCTTTTGTTATTGATTGTCTGGTATTTCAAGAAGCAATCCACTCTTGGCTGGGTTGGTGTGGCAATGTTAGGTGGATGGACCATGGCATAGACGTTCAACTGTTCTTCATCTGGCCCTTTTATCTTTTCTTTAAAAATACGAAGCACTAGAGATGGTGAGCATATCCACTAGGGGGAAGTAAATACTAATGCTGCTAGATTCGTTGAAATAAAAGGGAAGATATAGATCCATGACGGATGAACGAAACAATCAGAAATTACAAATGGAATAAACCTCCAGAACAAAATGTTAATGTTAGATCGATGATGCATCAACTAGAAATTAAGCATGCTAAAAAAAAAGTATTTGAACATATTACACAGGAATCATAAATGAATAACATGTAACTAGGATTTTGAGGGAATGAAAAGCACACGCCTACAAGGGCAATGTAGGTTCGTAATTGCTTCTCATCTTCTCAGTTGATCATCCAGGACCATTATTTTACTAGTCTTTTGCAGAACAATGAAGAGGGAATATCAAAAAAAAAAAGGAGAAATATACAGATGTTGAGGATGAGTCGAGGCTAGATGCTGACATCAGACTGTTAACAATATGGTGATTCCTTGAAAATTCTGCGAGTGGTATTAACAATCTTTTGGGTTGATCTCCCATACTACTGGCTTTTCCTCAATGTCTCTTGCAATCCAAGGCTGCAAATCCCTGTGTGCCTGATGGATGAAGATTGTTGATGCTACCGGTGGTACAATGGGGCTAATGTACAGAGCACAACAGGTAATTCCTCACGGTCACAACTCCAAAACCTTATAAAGCTTGAAATATGTCTCAATGAACAAATTCCCAAATGAAATAAAACACCAGTACCCAACCATATTTTATCCTCGAAACAAGACGAAGAATCATCTAATCAAAGCATAATAACAAATTTGGAATTTGTACTAAGCATGAATTGAGTTTAATACTCAGAACAAGAAATCAAAAAAAAGAAAAAAGAAAAAAAAAAGAAAAAAAAAGTGTTGGAATAACATTATTCCGTTGTTTTTGCACAAGAGAAGTTGATGTCGCCATAAGCGGCCCAACACGCTCGATGGTGCATCCATGGAACAAAATCAAAAGAAATCAAAGATATGAAGGCAAATGGGAGGTGACTAAGGGATTCTTACCTGGGATTTTGCAGGAAGTCCGGAGACCGGAGGAAGGAGGAAGAAATATTTTCTTCAGTAAGGAGGGGAAAACACCAGAGAAGGAGAGATGAAGTGGCTATCGATGGGTGAAATGGATGGATGTGGACCAGAGGGTGTTGAAGAAAGAGAAAAACAAACCTTCGTGAAAGAGGGGTGCGGGGGTGAAATGCGGTATTGAAGGAGAAGGAGAGAAGGCTATGTACAGGAAAGGGGAGAGGTGAAGACGATCCAGAATCCTTCCCCTTCGTGTTTCTTTTAAAGAGGATAAGGAGGGATTCGGTTGAAGATGAAGGGTGGAGATGAGGTTGTTGGTGATGGGCTGAGGGTTTCGGTGAGAGGAAGAAGGAGACTGAGAGAGGGAGAGAGGCGCCGCCTCCCCTCTTTTCTTACGAAGGTTTTCTAAAGAAACCCTAAAAAGAAATTTACGAAAGGGGCCCTTTGTTTTTAGGATGTTTACAAAGAGGGGGCTCCCTCAAAAAGAGATTTTCACAAGTGTTTTTTTCAAAAAGAAAACGAGGTTTTTAGTAAAAACTCATTTGTTTGTCTCGTGATTTTTCCAATTATTTTTCATTTTTTTGTATTTTTGAAAGAGAAATTTAAGACTTTACGAGAAAACAAAGATTGGACACTAATTTTTTTGTATTTTTGCAAAGTATTTACAAGAGAGAATTTTTCTGAGAGTTCATGGCTATTTTGAGAAAATTTCTTCAGAAAATGGGTTTGGACCCAGGTTTCGAGAAAATGTCCGAGTTTTTGACACTCGAATCAAGAAATATGATTTGATGGATCCAAACAGCTGTCGGATGGACTGTCCGAGCTATTTAAAACTATTTTTGGTATTTTCTTAAAAATTGGACAATGAGACTCAATTTTGGATCTTTTAAAATGGGTTATAAATCATCATATTCAAAGATCAATCATTGCATTGGTCTTATCTTCCAAAAATGGGTTTTAAATCATTATATTCAAAAGATCAACCCTGTGTTGGTCTTATCTTCCAAGATTGGTTTTTAAGCATTGCCTTCAAAGATCAACCCTTGTGTTGATCTTATTATCAATTTCAAACTGTTATTTTTAGAAATCAGGTCTATTGTTGATCTTCTTCAAAATTAGGTATTCAAAACCGTTGCCTTCGAAAATTAACCCTCATGATGATCTCTCATGTTTGACTTAAAGGATCAGATCTCGCGCTGATCATTCTTCTTGTGGTGGATTTTCTTCCCCCAAAATGATTTCTCATTTATCTTTTAAATAAACATTTTCCTTCCAAGATCCCATATGCAGGCAGGATCAGAAAAACTCCTTTTTCTCAAATCTTATAAATTTTCAGTTAATTTTTGGTATTTTTTATCTGCTTAATTCATTTTATTCATATTTTATCAAGTTTACATCAATTTCATCAAGTTTATCAAATATTTCCTCAAATTCCATTAAATTTTATCAATTCTTATACCCTTTCAGGTTAAGGGATAAACCTGACCCTCGTTGTCCGAGGTGTTCCCGCTCAGGTTAAGGGATAAACCTGACCCTCGTTGTCCGAGGTGTTCCCATTCAGGATAAGGGAAAATCTTGAGACCCCTTGTAAGAGCAACAACGCTACCTATGAGGATTCTTTTGTAAATACAAGTTTTGTTAATCTTTATTGATTTTCTAGATTTATATCAATTTGCCTTCGCTAAATTTTCTTAAATTCTATTCTTGTTCCCATTCAGGATAAGGGATAATCCTGAGACCCCTCGTAGGAGCAATAACGCTACCTATGAGGATTCTTTTGTAAATACAAGTTTCGTCAACCTTCATTGATTTTCTAAATTTATATCAATTTCTCTTTATTAAAATTCCTTAAATTCTTTTTCCCATTCAGGATAAGGGATAATCCTGAGATCTCTCGTAGGGGCAACAATGCTACCTATGAGAATTCTTTTGCAAATACAAGTTTTATCGATCTTTATTGATTTCTAAATTTATATCAATTTCTCTTTAAAGTCCATTTTCCCATTTAGGATAAGGGATAATCCTGAGATCACTCATAGGGGCAACCATGCTACCTGTGAGAATTCTTTTTACAAAAATAAAAATCAAATTTTCCTCAAATGTTCTACATTTTTTTAAAGTTCTATATCCTTTTGTCTTCTCAAAATTTATTCTTTTTATATTCCCCATCACATATCTGGACCATCTAAATCATAGATCATAAATTCTAAATCTTGTCATATCCCTTCTAAATTCAAGTCTCAGGTTACCTCTTCATAAAATCTTCTATTTCCCCTTCAGGTTAAGGGATAAACATGAATCATTCTTTTCCTAAATTCTCATCAAATGTCTATTCCATTTCCCCTTCAGGTTAAGGGATAAACCTGAATCATTCTTTTCCTAAATTCTCATCAAATGTCTATTCCATTTCCCCTTCAGGTTAAGGGATAAACCTGAATCATTCTTTTTCTAAATTCTCTTCAAAATGTCTATTCTGTTTTCCCCTTCAGGATAAGGGATAATCCTGAAACCCCGGCCATTCTTCTTTCTTCAATCTCTAAATATCTTAAATAGGCCGATCTTCTTCCCGACTCTCAGTTGAAAAACCTGGTGTTCGCACTGGTTATTTTGCTGAATTTTCAAATCTAAAGATCAAGTTCAGTCCTCGTGCTGTTTGTTCCTCAGAAAGTCTCAATCTTAGATCAAATCATTAAATCAAAGGTCGTTAAATGATTAAATGAAATGTCCCAGCTACTTTGCTGGTCGTTAAATGATTAAATGAAATGTCCCGGCTACTTCGTTGGTCGTTAAATGATTAAATGAAATGTCCCAGCTACTTCGTTGGTCGTTAAATGATTAAATGAAATGTCCCAGCTACTTCGCTGGTCGTTAAATGATTAAATGAAATGTCCTAACCACTTCGTTGGTCGTTAAATGAAATGTCCCAGCTACTTCGCTGGTCGTTAAATGAAATGTCCCAGCTACTTCGCTGGTCATTAAATGAAAGGTTCCAGCTACTTCGCTGGTCGTTAAATGAAAGGTCCCGGTTTTTACTGGTCATTAAATGAAATGTCCCAGCTACTTCGCTGGTCGTTAAATGAAATATCCCAGCTACTTTGTTGGTCGTTAAATGATTAAATAAAATGTCCCAACTACTTCGCTGGTCGTTAAATGATTAAATGAAATGTCCCAGCTACTTCGTTGGTCGTTAAATGATTAAATGAAATGTCCCAGCTACTTCGCTGGTCGTTAAATGATTAAATAAAATGTCCTAGCTACTTCGCTGGTCGTTAAATGATTAAATGAAATGTCCCAGCTACTTCGCTGGTCGTTAAATGATTAAATGAAATGTCCCAGCTACTTCGCTGGTCGTTAAATGATTAAATGAAATGTCCCAGCTACTTCGCTGGTCGTTAAATGATTAAATGAAATGTCCCAGTTTTCACTGGTCATTAAATGAAAGGTTCCAGCTACTTCGCTGGTCGTTAAATGAAAGGTCCCAGTTTTTACTGGTCATTAAATGAAATGTCCCAGCTACTTCGCTGGTCGTTAAATGAAATGTCCCAGCTACTTCGTTGGTCGTTAAATGATTAAATGAAATGTCCCAGCTACTTCGCTGGTCGTTAAATGATTAAATGAAATGTCCCAACTACTTCGTTGGTCGTTAAATGAAATGTCCCAGCTACTTCGCTGGTCGTTAAATGAAATGTCCCAGCTACTTCGCTGGTCATTAAATGAAAGGTTCCAGCTACTTCGCTGGTCGTTAAATGAAATGTCCCAGCTACTTCGCTGGTCGTTAAATGAAATGTTCCAGCTACTTCGCTGGTCGCTAAATGAAATGTCCCAGCTACTTCGTTGGTCGCTAAATGAAATGTCCCAGCTACTTTGCTGGTCATTAAATGAAATGTCCCAGCTACTTTGCTGGTCGTTAAATGAAATGTTTCAACTCCTTCGTTGGTCGTTAAATGAAATGTCCCAGGTACTTCGTTGGTCGTTAAATGAAAGGTTCCAGCTACTTCGCTGGTTGTTAAATGAAAGGTCCCAGGTTTTACTGGTCATTAAATGAAAGGTTTCAGCTACTTCGCTGGTCGTTAAATGAAAGGTCCCAGTTTTTACTGGTCATTAAATGAAATGTTTCAGCTCCTTCGCTGGTCGTTAAATAAAAGGTCTCAGTTTTACTGGTCATTAAATGAAATGTCCCAGCTACTTCGCTGGTCGTTAAATGAAAGGTTCCAGTTTTACTGGTTAGAATGTCCAAAATCATAGATTGCAACTAAAGGTCGTATCAAAATCTATATTGAGTGATTATTTCACAAAGAATTCATGAAAAAATTGCCAATTTGCTAAAAGTATTTGTTGATTCCAATATTCTTAAATGCACAAAAGAATCACCTCAGATTACCTCTAGTATTTCTTTCCAAAAAGGTGAAACTTTTTGCGAAAAGAGGTAAAATTCAAATATTTTCCTGTTGATCAACCAAAAGGATGTAAGAAATATCTTCGATATGATTGGCGAAAGAAATATTCAATGACGTTGAAAAGTCAGAAGCGAATTGATATTGATCATAGTTATGACGCATGTTTTAAAATGACTTTCTGGCAATTAGGCAGTGGAAATATCCTGAGCTATAAACGAACTCACTTAATCCATATCTTCTCATTTTAAAGTTGCAATCAAATATCTGCAAAAGGGATCTCTCAATTGTCGTCAAGATGAAGGCAAATTAAGCGAGTAGACCCCGGGGCGACCCCCGGGGCCAAAGAAGATTTGGATCATCTACCAAGATGAAGGAGTTTGTGAAAGATCCTTCCAGGGAAAGTTCAGATCACCGTCGAGATGAAGGCGAGTGCGATGGACCTACCGACAAACCCTAAAAGATATTTGATTTCAGCTATCATCTAAAGACCTTTGAGCCAATACCATCATATATAATCCCTGAGATAAAAGAAGGATCGAAGCATCTCCAAGATGAAGGAGTTTGTGACGTACCCTTCCCTGAAAAAAGAGAGAAAAGTCAGGACATGTCCAAAATGAAGGATGATGTAAAAAGCCCGAAAAAGCCCAATGACTCAAAAAGAGTGCAAGAAGATCATCATGAGAAAACACTCAGATATCAAACTGCCTAAATTGCCAGAAATCATCTTTTCTTATGCAAAATATCTTTTATCAATGTCTTTTCACTACTTGCTTTTATGAAATTGAGAATATTTTCTTCTCTTCTTATATCAAGGAAATGGATAGCTTCCTTGAAGAAAATCATCAGCGCTAAAATTTTGAATTTGACTCTTAAAACCGAGAAGCTAACCTCGTTGGAGGAAATACTCTAGGTAAAAAAAGGGGGAATATCTTTGCACACATGTACACATTTTCAAGCGTTGAAGTCAACTATAAATTTATCTTATTGGCAAAATTTTCTAGATATTCTAAGAATGAAATAAGTAGTCAATATCCATTTTGATGCAACCTAGCATTGTTCATATCTTCCAGAAGAGTTACCCCATTCAGTTGAAGTATCCCTCTTGTCCCATCACGGTTTCAAGAAATCCGTATGGTTGTTCCCACTCAGGCTAAGAGTCAAAACCTGTACTTCCTGCGAGAGGTCATTAAATTCAAAAGTTGGTTTCAGTCTCAGCAATGAGACGCCCAAGTTCATCCCTTTTTCAAGCTTTAGGGAACCCCATTTCCTTCCTCCTTTCGCAAACCCCTTTCAGATTTGTTCGTCCAAACTCCGAAGGTCCCATCATGGTCTCTTCACTCGAGGATTCCATGTGGTCATTCCTTTCAGGTTAGAGGTTAAGCCTAAACCTCGTGCATCGAGGTATCTTCCTTTTTCAGGTTTTGGTTAAACCTAAGTCTCGTTTTGACAAGGTTCCTCCTTTTGACGAGATGTTTTTCTTCTAGTCCCATCATAATTCTTCCCATCGAGGAATTCATGCTTTGTATATCCATCCAGAATGAAATCCTACTTGAGCTTCATCTCACAAGGCCTTCTCTCATAAATGTCCCATCAAAGTCCTCATATATCCTTTTTCCCATTCAGGTTGTTTTGATATATCTTCGTCCCATCCAGGTTAAAGGCTAAACCTGAGTCGTTCCAAAGGCTGATCTCGCCCCATTCATGAGACTTGATCAAAATTCTTATCTTTCATCATTCCGGGGTCTTCACCCAAAATCCCATCACGATTTCCTCATTTTCTACTCAGTCATATCACTTTCGAGGATTTCGTCCTCCCAAAGCCATTCAAGGATAAAGTTTTGAATCTGAAAAACCATGTCCTTTAAATCCAATTCTTTCACACCCAGTTCAGATCTGCTGACTGGGGCATTTTTCAAAATTTGGAGTGTTTTCTTTGCCACTAAGCTCGGCTTTCAACCGGCTTAGTAGCAAAGAGGGGCATTTGTGAACACCCCAATTTTTTTAAAATCTTCTTAAATATTCCCTTTTTGCCCCTAAATTCATTTTTTGAGTAAATGAGTCATTTTGAATCTAAATTCCAGTTCATTTCTCTAGTTTTATTGAAATTAAATTCATTTCATATGTTTAAATTGATTTCGGATCTGGATCTATTGTCCAGATCCAAATCTGAGTTTTTTTTGTTCAAATTTTAAATTAAAATTATAGAAAATACCAAAAATAGTTTTAAATAGCTCGGACAGTCTATCCGACATCCGTTTGGGCCCATCACATTGTATTTCTCGATTCGAGTGTCAAAATTGAACATTTTCTCAATACTTGGGTCCAAACCCATTCTTTTGAAGAAATTTTCCCCAAAATAACCCTGATCTTTCAGGAAAACCTTTCTCTTATGAATATTTTGAAATTTTGTAAAATTAGTATTTTTCTTAGTTTTAGAGTTTTGTTTTTACAAATATATGTTTTAAAAGAAAAGAACAAAAAAAAATATATCAAAATTCCAAAAAATTTCAGAAACTATGCAATCTACCTTCCTTTTTAAACTTTTTCTTGAAACCCTCTTTTTGAAAAACCAAAAGCCACTTTTTAGAAAAATCCTGAAAGGGGATCCTCTATTGGGAATTTGAAGAAATTTGCAACGGCTTCCCTCCGCCTCCCACCATCGATCTTCAACGAACCTCCCTGGAGTCTCCCTCAACCTCTGATCTTCAACAACCCATCTCTCTCGAATGCTCCTCTCCTTCTTTAAAAGGGGAGCACGCAGGAGAGAGAGGGGATCGCCTTTTCACCCCACCATCTTCACCCTTCTTCCCTCTTCTTCTTTCTTTTTCTGAACATTACTGCAGCAAAAGCCTTCTTCATCCCCTTCGCTCTCTACTATCTCTCTTCCAATCAATCTCCAGAGTTCCAATATATCCACTACATACATAAGGCTTTGCTCCTTCCCCAGATTGAAGCCCCAGCAAATCAGAAACCATTCAAGAAGCCTATCTGTGGAAGGCCATTTCGTTCAGCTGGGCTTCCAATCTTAGCAGTAATAGCAAGCCAGAGCAAAGCCACGGCATCACCAAGTTTCATCAGTATCTCCTTCCCCTCCTTCAAAACTCTGCGAAACTGAGGTAAGTCGCCGTTCACCCTCTCTCCTCCCTTCCATCATTCAATCACATGATTTCTGTGATTTTCATGGATTTTAACGCACATTTTAGTTTGATTTTTCCTATTTTCATTTTTTTTCATGATCCATTACACATAATTCTCCATCTGCGTTTTATTCTTCTAGTGTTTGTTGCTGTGGATTTTTTTGATTTCGTTGGATATCTTTCCTTACGCATAGATGATCGACGATGCCTCGCAATGGCATCGTCGATTCATCTGGATTTTGATTTTATATTTGCAGTCGTTTGTTATTTCCCCTTTTTCGTTTCTCTGCATCACTTCTGATTTTCTGATTTTGTACCTATTAACGCATTGCTGGGGGCGTTGGGTTGCTTTTAGCGATCTCAGCCCTTCTCCTGTGCAACAACAAACGGAACGACCTGTTCTAACACTCTTCCTTTTTTTCATTTTTTCCTTTTTTTTTTCTTTGTAGTTTATTTCTCAATTTCTCTATGACTTTTAACTGTTATGAGCCTTTACTTATATCCAGTCTCTTGTTTTCCTTTCAAGATTATCCATCATATATCTGCATTTTTTTTTTAGATTCACTCTGTTTTCCGAACTATATTTAAATTCTTCGTTTCATCCTGTATATGGCATCGTCACTAACATTGTGTTCATTACGGCATCACATTAGCATAAGTCTTGGCATTTTGTTTTGGAATAGCATTCCCTATGAAGGAGGCAAAAGGCTTAGTCATATACAATACCTTAAGAGCAGTGGTTGATGTTGAGGGTACGATAGAATTTTGTCTTGAGGAAGTAGTGTCATATATTGGGGAGATTTTGAAGATCCTCAAGTCAGAGTGGCTTGTCAATAGCTCATGACTTTAGGATTCAGGTTGGTTATGATGGTTAGATGTCGCGTGCTGCAGCCTTTAAGGACTTCATTTTACTGCTAAAACAAAATTATGAATCTGGAAATGGATGTCTACGTGGAACGATGTTCCTCTTCAGCGCTTCTGAAGAATGCTTAAGCAGAGTTTGTGTTCCCTTGCAATGAAATCCAGCACCTGCTTTAATTTATGTAACTAAGTAGGACTGTAGGATCAATAGTGCCTTTAGCTATATTAAAAAAAAAATGTAGGACTATGGTTGATCTTGTTCTTGGTTTGTAGTTTGGTAGAATCTTTATAGAAGGCATGTTGGGCGCTTATTTTAAAGTAGTGGTTTCATCTGCTTTTATTGTTTATGTGTTTCTATGACTTTTGAGGTTAAAAAAAAAAAATCCTTTCAAGCTATATGACATGATATTCTATGGACTGTCTGAGTAACTTTCTGCTAACTAGGCCCCAACCCAGATTTTATATATATGTACATATATATCATTTGCTGAGATTGCTTTATCATGTAACTAGTAAGGAATACCTGTGTTATGCCTCCTGCTGATCACTTTTACTCATATCTAATGTGTGGTTCAATGTCAGTTTCAGAGATAGCCATCAAAACAATTGGAAATTCAGGTACAGTCTATAAGATTATCCATAAATGTCGGCCTAAGATGCGAGCCAAATTGATCTTACTTGTATAAGTATTTGAATAGGTGGGTATCACTCCAGTTTTCAAAGATAGCTGGTATATACAAAAAGTCTGTATAAAGTAAGGTTTTTGCATCAATCATGATATGGCATGCCACCACAAAGTACAGTTTAGCAAAAGGGCATCAGAACTGTATGTTAAGATTACAAATGATATCACTGTCTACCCAATCTTCTGTATTTTTTTTTTATAGCCCCTGCTACAATCATATGCCACTAACCCCATTTCTTTTTTTTTTTTTTACACTACAGTACACCACAACATATATTGTCTTCATTTCACTGATTAATGTATCTTCATCTTCGACAACTTGATGTAGTCTCATGTAATGTATCATCTACCATTTACACCTATGTGCACACTCCACCCTCATCCACCTACAGCTAATCAACCTTGTCACTCTTACAACCACTTGCTATATTCAGCACACCTCACCAGTCCATACAGCAGTGCTTGGCGCTGCTGAAGCCTCTTGCATACTTACCACAGTGCCTGTGTACCACTATATTTTCTCCTATTAACCTTCACAACAATACTTAAACACTATTGTGATTCCGTCCTGGTACCTGCAGAGGTGCTAACTACCTCCGGTACTTATACCCCATCACAGCAGTCATTTGTCAATACCATTGTTCCTTCATCATCAAATGCCTGCATCTCTCATAACAGTCATCATCTGTTCGCATTCCTCCCTCCATCTAACTCCCATTATCACCCGTTAGCTGCTATATCCATTGTCTTCACGTAAACTGTGCCTTCACCTCAGGGCCCAGCCCCCAAATCGCCACCTGCTAAAATCTTCCACAGCACATCCCTCACCAGCTCATTTCAACACCTACTTGCAGCAACCCTTGCTGCACTATATCACCATCATGTCATATCATTGTAAAGGCAATGGTGGTTTCACCACTGTTGCACTTATCTCCAGTCCTTGCTATCACCATTCTTCCGGTTACTTACCAGCTGCCATACTTTGCCACTTCAATCATCCCAACCCACTCCAACTTCCAGTCATCATTTGTTGCATCAACAGTATATCGTTTACTGTCCCATCTCATCTTTCCATACCATGTTGCTGCAACTCACACATGGTAACACAATCTTCATCCCATGGTGATGCTGATATCCCCATTGCACTTCAAGTTATCACACTCATCACCTTATGCACTTCACTTCATTGCACAGTAAACACCATTTCACCCTTACAAATGCCCAACATCACACTCTGTTGCACAGCCCCCATATAGTCATCACATATTCACTCTATATCCATGTTATATAAATATATACATATACATATATATGTAGATATATCTTTATATAGGTATATATGCATATATATACATATATATATATATGTATACATACATACATATGTGAGTACATTAAGAATTATCCTTCTTTGGATCATCAATGCAGTTTCATGGGGTATTCAGCACAAGGTAGGTATATAAATGTCTCATCATTTGCATCAACATGATAGATGTGATCTCCTTTCTGTTTTCATACTAATCAAGTTGTTTTGCAGGGAATATGTGGAAAACGTCATTATTTGGGATTTGTATCTTAAATGTTGTAATAATTAGATCTTAATGAGAATTTACATTTCCTGTCTTAGATAGAATGAATGAGCATTATAAAATACCATGAATTACTTGTTTTCATGCTTTTGTCTTTATTTCTCAAAATCTCACATTGGTGAAACACGAATGGCACGTGCACCATTTCGTAAGAGGTAAATCAATCCTAAGTTGATGATCCACATCAATGGCCATAGTCAGGGTGTGGACAAAACTTAGTATTTTTATCTTTTACAAAATAACATCGGATCCACACTGGATCCGTTTTCAAAATTCATCATATTTTCCTTAAATATTTTTTTCTTTTATCAGAATTTAACTTAAAATTAACTCAAAATATATACCAATGGCCATAGTCAGGGTATATTGAGAGTTAATTTCATTTCAAATTCTATAAAAGCACCAAATGTGTTTCATTCTTCACCTGAATTTAAATATAGATTATTATATAATACATTCAATGACCATAGTCAATGATGTATTATATTTTCAATCTTATTTTTAATTCATTTAAAGAATGGAATAGCTTTTCAAAAACTCAAAATCAAAAATTTAAATTCATTCATCATTTAGATAGATTTGCATCATATTTCTAAATTCTTTTTCATAAAATCCAAGTAATTCTTTCCTTTCTCAGATCAAATCCTATTTATAAATTCAAATTTAATTCTATTTCTCAAAAGGATTCAAGAATTCAATTTCAAAGTCCCATTTGACTTTGAAACTTCAGAATCATCTTGTATTTCAAATTCCAAATTCTATCTTAAATTTAAAATCCAATTCAACTTTGAAATTCATTTGTATATTCAAGATTCAATTTCTAAAAATCATTTTCCAAGTTCAAATTAAACTTGGAAGTTCTTGATTCATCTTCTGAATTTAACTCCAAATCCATTTTAGGATCTAGGATTCAACACTCATATTGGATCTCAGACTTCAGATCAAATTCCTCTTTAGGATCCAGAGTCCAATTCCACTTTTGGATCTCAGACTTCAGATCCAATTCCTCTTTAGGATCCAGACTCCAATTTCATTTCGGATCTCAGACTTTAGATCCAAATCTATCTTAGGATCCAGAACCCAATTCTACATTTGGATCTCAGACTTCAGATCCACTCCATTTTAGGATCCAGAACCCAAGTCCATCTTGATTTCTAAATCTCGGATCCCATTCTGCCTAGGATTCGGAATCCAATTCCAATTCTAGATTTCAATTTCATCTAATCTGAATCTCTTAAATCCATTTCTATTCTTAAATACCATTTGATTTCTCAAATCCATTCTAAATTTCAAAACTTCAGAAATCTAAATTCAATTCCGTCTCAAATATTCATTTCCTTTCCTAAATTCAAATTCAAATTCAAAGTCCATTTCGACTTCGAAACTTCATTTCCTTTCATTTCAAAGCTTCAAGTCATCTTTTCTCATTTACTCTTCCAATCCTGATTTACTTCAAAAACTTAGAACTCCTCTGATCTATCTCAAGTTCTAAAGTTAGATTCAACCATTTCTTCACTCTATTATCAAGTTCATCTCAGAATACTTGGAAATTTTCAAAACATCTTTCAAAAGGAGCATACATTCTTGCATTGCACAAGCATGATTCTTTGTGCATTTAGAGTTAGAATAAATTCTTAGATTATATTTAGGCAAAGTAAAAGGCATAGATTCGATCCTTGGTCCGATTACCTCTGGTAAAGGCGCCAGGAACGGTCGAACCTCGTACCGATGAGCGAATCCCGTCTCTCCATCTTTTTCCCGCAAATTTTCAAAACGGAGGCGAGTTATTTGCTAAATATCTTTCAAATCAAGGTCAAGTGAAAACCCGCAAAAGAGTTCCTCTTCTCTCTCTCTTTCTTTCTTTTCTCTTCTCTCTCTTCTTTTCTCTCTTTTATTTTTCTCCCTTCAAAAAGGAGGAAAATAGATGTTAGAAAAGGGAAAGAGAAGGAAGAAAGAGAAACTCACAAGAGAGGAAAAATTTTGTGATGATCACAGTTTTGGCGACCGCGATGATCACAGTTTTGGCCAAAACTGTGATCATCGCAAAATTTTTCCTCTCTTGTATCTTTCTCTCTCTTTCTTCTCTTTTCCTTTTCTAACCTTTATTTTCCTCCTTTTTGAAGGGAGAAGAATAAAAGAAAGAAAAAAAGAAAGAGAAGAGAAAAGAAAGAAAGAAAAAGAGAAGAGGAACTATTTTGCGCGGTCTCACTTGACCTTGATTTGAAAAGTATTTAGAAAATAACTCGCCTCCATTTTTGAAAATATTTGCGAGAAAAAGGAGAGACGGGATTCGCTCGTCGGTACGAGGTTCGACCGTTCCTGGCGCCTTTACCAGGGGTAATCGAAGCAAGAATCGAATCTATGCCTTTTGCTTTGCCTAAATATAATTTAAGAATTTATTCTAACTCTAAATGCACAAGGAATCATACTTGTGCAATGCGAGGATGTGTGCTCTTTTGAAAATTGATTTAGAAATTTCCAAGTATTCTGAGATGAACTTGGTAAAGGAGTGAAGAAATGATTTAATCTAACTTTAGAACTTGAGATAGATCAGAGAAGTTCTAAGTTTTTGAAGTAAATCAGGATTTGGAAGAATAAATGAGAAAGAATGATTTGAAGCTTTGGAATGAAAGGAAATGAAGTTTCAAAGTCAAAAATTGACTTTGAATTTGAATTTAGGAAAGGAAATGAATACTTGAAATGGAATTGAATTTGAATTTTTAAGTTTGGAATGGATCTGAGATAATCAAATGGTATTTAAGAATAGAAATGGATTTAGGGAGTTCAGATGAGATCCGGAAATGGAATGAAAATCTAAAATTGGAATTGGATTCCGGATCCTAAATAAAATGGGATCCGAGATTTAGAATCCAAGATGGACTTGGGTTTTGGATCCTAAAATGGAGTGGATCTGAAGTTTGAGATCCAAAAGTAGAATTGGGTTCTGAATCCTAAGATGGATTGTGGATCTGAAGTCTGAGATCCAAAGTGGAATTAGGTCCTGGATCCTATAAGAAAATTGGATCTGAAGTCTAAGATCCAAAGTGAAATTGGGGTTTGGATCCTAAAGAGGAATCGGATCTGAAGCCTGAGATCCAATATGAGTGTTGAATCCTGGATCCTAAAATGGATTTGGATTTAAATTCAGAAGATGAATCAAGAACTTCCAAGTTTAAATTGAACTTGAAAAATGAAATTTAGAATTTGAATATACAAACGAATTTCAAAGTCAAATTAGACCTTGAATTTTTGAAGTTTGAATTTGGAATTTAGAAGATGAATCAAGAATCTCAAAGTCAAATTGAACTTTGATTTTGTTTGGAGTTTTGAATATAAAATGAATTTGGAATTTCAAAGTCAAATTGAACTTTGAAATCTGTTTTAAATTTGAATAAAAATGACTTTGAAATCTCAAAGTTTAAATTGAACTTTGAGATTGAAAATGAAATTGAATTTGAAAAATGAAAAGGATGAATTGGATTTTTTGAAGATAGATTGAGGAAGATATTTACATCACTTGGAGTTTTGAAAAAGGAATTTTGAAAATATGATGCAGTTCCTAAATGATGAATGAATTTGAAGAATTTGAAATTGAATTTTTGAAAATCTATTTCATTCTTTAAATGAATTAAAATAAGATTGAATATATAATACATCCTTGACTATGGTCATTGAATGTATTATATAATAATCTATATTTAAATTCAAGAGAAGAATAAAATACATTTGGTGCTTTTATAGAATTTAAAATGAAATTAACTCTCAATATACCCTGACTATGGCCATTGGTATATATTTTGAATTAATTTTAAGTTAAATTCTGATAAAAGAAGAAAATATTTAAGGAAAATATGATGAATTTTGAAAACGGATCCAGTGGATCCAGTGTTATTTCGTAAAAGATAGAAATCCTGAGTCTTGTTTACATCCCGACTATGGCCGTTGATGTAAATCATCAACTTAGGAATAATTTACCTCTTACGAAATGGTGCACGTGCCATTCGTGTTTCACCAATGTGAGATTTTGAGAAATAAAGGGAAAAATGCATGAAGAACAAGTAATTCATGATATTTTACAATGTTCATCCATTCTATCT
Organism: Nuphar pumila; assembly: GCF_984573655.1. NCBI lineage: Eukaryota > Viridiplantae > Streptophyta > Magnoliopsida > Nymphaeales > Nymphaeaceae > Nuphar > Nuphar pumila. Next base: position 73,498,762 of record NC_143250.1, on the reverse strand, counting down.
AAAACGAGGAAATGTAAATTTCTCATTTATACCTAATTTAATACAATTTGCAAATAAAATTTCTAGTCAAAAAGAGAAATTCAAACTTCTTATATCTTCCTGCAAAATAAAGTCAGCATGGGACATATATAATAAGCAGATGTTACATTAAGAATTGATATATATCTACGTAGGCAATGTATATATATACATATATACATATATATACATATATACATATATATACATATATACATAGATATAGGTATATACATATATCTATATATATACTCGTATATACATGTATGGAGACATATATATATATATACGTATATAAAAATGTATATATATGGAGAGAGAGAGTGGGTGATTGAATGGCAAGTATGATGGATTTATAGAAAGGGACCTATAACATGGGCGATAAAGACCAAAATTACAAAGCACAGGAAATTTATATTCAAGTTGCAGAACACACACATTCTGGATAAATTACAGAAGCAGCCCAAATTATTATCAAGTCAAAGCTGGAGAGTTAACCTTGAACTGCTAACATTTCCGTGACTCATTCTATTACAGCATGCAGCATGAGAGGGAATTATTGCAGCAAAATAATGGACATATATATGATGAAAATAAGAAAATGTACCTGATTATGTGACATTAGGCTCTCTAGGTACATACCCTTGGGACTCCATTAATGCTTATATCAATACCACTATCCAGCAAACTGGTAAGAAGGAGGACGTTGGCATGCTTGTGCCCAAGCAAAAAGTGAACATCCTTCTGCAGGGCCAATTGCTTTTGCAAGTGACATTCCTATCAGTGAGATTCCCTTTGCAGCTTCTCTTTGGCATTGAGGCACAAAATTCTTAATAAATGGAGACTGGAGAAGGATGAAAATAGCAGCTCGAACCAGAAAAATCTGTTGATTGTAACATAATCAAATCAGATTTACTAGATTACTAGAATCTGAGGACTGCCAGGCAGTAAACAGCAACATCATTGTCACCATTATTATGAATCATGATTAGCATCAAATGTATCCTGTGAACTTTCAGAAGTCCACAAAATGACATACAGTATTATGCAAAAGTTCCAAAAAAATCCTGTTATATCGCAGGGTGCTGCAAGGTAAGACCGGAAACAAAGATGGGTATAAAACTCCAGACTTACCGCGACAAGTGGCATTCTGTGCCATAGAGTTGAATAGTAAGATCATTCACACTTTCAGGTCTTCCATCTTATAACTCAAAACTGTCAAGATCACTATATTACAAAATTTTCATTGTGAATTGGTTTAGGGCTCATATACAATGTGCAATGAATATACAGGAAATCACAACTCAAAACCTTAATCAGTAAAGCATATCTTAAGATGTACTAAAATCTAGTTTGCAACTAACACCTCAATGCATTTTCAGCAAAACTCAAAACCTGGTTTTGAAACCTCAATGAAGCAAATATGATTTTAAAGCATGCAATAAGACTTTTTTTTTTTTTTTGCTGAATGAACCTTTAATAGCATCTTTTTTTTTTGCTGAACGAACCTTTAATAGCATCTTATGCAGATAATTCTTCTGTCTCCACGATTTTGTGGGCTTTCACACGGACCAAGGATCAGTGTGTTCATGGAGATTTGAAGGCATTGATCGAAGTCTCCTTGACAAATCCCAATCTGACGCCATCATAGAAACCGACATTGGGTTTTGTCATAAATTCAACCCCTAAAAAAAAATTTCTTTTGCAGCAGGCTGGAACAGTAAGGTCACTGATATATGCCTAAAAAAAAAGAACGCTGATGGGAATGTCAACAGAAGAGGAAAAAAAATGTGTGGTAGGCAAATGGAGATGGTATGGCATGAGTTTAACTTACTGGGTCTGGGATTACCTGCTGAGTCACCTTGATTCTTTGAACATACCCACCTGAAATACAGGATTTACTTTGAGGTTTTACCCTCAGGAATTAGGAGTCCGGGTTCATGAGAGAACTCTGGGAACACCAGAATGCTGAGTCATTTCTTGCTTTTATGCCAGGGTGTTGGTACTGGTTAGAACTAAGGAGTGCACCAAAGAGGCCCTCTCGTTCCGATACAATTTCAGCAGGTACAAGTATCAAATGAGCAAATTCCTCATCATAACAATGAATATTTCGATGAGAACCTCAAGCAAATGGCCACCGAAAATCGTGAAAGAGCTATTGACGCTCAGTCTCTATAACTCAAGCAATAGATTGCTTCTGATGATAATAAGATATTTCCTTATGCCTATAATCTCTACATAAAAGAAAAACCATTTCCACTTAAGATGATATTATTAGAAATGAGTAGCCAATGGCAGGAGTCTGAATCCGATTTAACTGGTGCAGATCAGGCATAATATTTAGAAAATGTAATGCAAGCATCTATAGGCATTGCACATGAGGATCATATACAAAGCAACAGCTAGATCAATAGTGATATCAGACCTGAAAGATGCTTTTAGTGCAAACTTCACTTACAGGAGCCTAGACAACAATCAGGCACATGCATAACCATCCATGGAAAATCTAAAGTTACATTAGGATGCTCATAGTGGACGAGCACTCCCTCCTGGACTCTCTTTGAAGAGACATAACACATTAAACACATCGACCAAAATCTCAATACACGCTAGGCATCGAATCTGTCAAACCCTTCTTCAGAACTTCACATGCAAACAACTGAAAGCAAACTTTCTTATTGCTGATTCTTGAATACCCATTCCTCTGCAATCAAACCTTTCTTCAGAAGTTCACATGTACTGAACCGAAAGTATACTTTCTCATTCCCGATTCATTAATGCTCGTTTCTCAGATAAAAAAGATGTAAATGCATGAACATAAACTAAAAGTATATATGAAGAAAGAAAAAAAAAAGAAATTAAATGGGTGATGATACTATAATAAAACCGAGTAGGAAAAATACCCAATCATTTCTATCCAATAGATTTTAGAAAAAGAAACCATTGCTTATCAAATACAGGTAATGTAATGCACAACATAAAGCTAGAGGAAAAAAAAAAGGACTAAACGCAGGAATTCAATGATATTAGTAAGAAATCACATACAATGGGTGACTATCGGGAAACAGGAGATCGGTGAATAATGAAAAGATAAAAATAAAATAAAATAAGAAAACAAATGTCGGAATCATAAGAATTCCGTTAATGTAGCAGCGTGATGGATTGATTTACCACAAGTAAACCAGTTTTTACCACTGATGCTTCCGTGGAGAAAAACGCAAGAAGAATGGGAAAAAAAAAAGGGTAAAACAAAATAAAAACAAAAGAAAGGAATCATAAGGAAACTTGAAATGGAAAAAGAGAAAGAGGGAGATGAGGCATTTACCTCTTGCTTCTTTTACCGGGAGTCAAAGACCCTTTGATTGCTCGAAGGAGAGGATCCGGAGAAGGGAAAAGGGGAACCTGGTGCCACTGTCGGCATCTCTTATTTGCAGGATTTTTTAGGGCTCGAAAGAGGAAATCGAAGAGAAGGAGGGAGGAAGAAAATCGAGAAGAAGAAATGGGGAGGTGAAGAAGAAGAAGGTGGAGGAGTGAGGAAGTGATCGATGCATGAAGGAGAACGGGGTCATGGTGGGGTGAAAACGGATGAGGAGAAGGGTTTTCGTTGGCCGATTTTAAAGGGGAAGAAAGAAGTCTCGGTTGGGGGATGAAGGGTGAAGATGGGGGTTGTTGGTGATGAGGGGTTGGAAATGGAGGGTTCGGCCATGGAGGAGAGAGAGGTTGCACATGGGGGTTCGAGAGGGAGAAGGTGGCTGAGGGAGAAAATTTGAGAAAAACTCAAAAGGGTCCCCCCCCCCCCTCAAAACCCTAATTCGACTATTTAGTTTTGCAATCGGTTTTTTTTACATTTTCCAAAAGAGGTCTTCTTGTAAAAAGATTTTTCAAAAACGGGTTTCTTTACAAACTATTTTTTTGTAATTTTCTTTCATTATTATGATTTTTTTGTTCTTTTCTTGAATTTTTATTATTTTTTTGCATTCTTTTGGAATGAAAATCTGAGAAAACAAAGACTAAACCCTGATTTTTTGTATTTTTCTAAAAAGAATATTTACAAAAGTGTTTTTTTGAGAATTTCAGACCATTTTGGGGAAATTTCTTCAGAAGAATGGGTTTAGATCCAGGTTTTGAGAAAATGTTCGAGTTTTGATACTCGAATCAAGAAATATGATTTGATGGATCCAAACAGCTGTCGGATGGACTGTCCGAGCTATTTAAAACTATTTTTAGTATTTTCTATAATTTTAATTTAAAATTTGAACAAGGAGATTCAGATTTGGATCTAGACAATGGACCCAGATCCGAAATCAATTTAAACATATAAAATGAATCTAATTTCAATAAAGCTTGAGAAATGAGCTGGAATTTAGATTTAAAAATGACTCATTTGCTCAAAAAATGAATTTAGGGGCAAAAAGGGAATATTTAAAAGATTTTGAAAATTTTGGGGTGTTCACAATATGCAAGTTCAACATCAGGTCCTCATACTTCAACAGGCTCAGTCCAGTATTCAGAAGATGGACCTTATCTCAGCCTTCGGCAAGATAAAGATATCCGCTAAACCTGCTAAGGCATCCTCTGAGGCTACCAAAGGAATTCCTGAATTTCTCAAACACTTCATCAAGCCCACCTTAGAGAAAAGTGAGGCATATGCACAAAAGTCGATAATTGCCTTATCCAATATCTCAATTTTGGATCTAGCTCAAGCCTCAACAAAACATCAGCAAGTATTAGATGATCTACTGCGGAAAATCAAGGTGAAGCCGAGCATAACTCCTGAAGACATGACCCAGATAGTCAATCAGGCCATGACAAATGCTCCCATTACTTTCTCAGATGAGGATCTTTCAAAGCCTCATGTATTTCACAACAATGCTCTGTATGTTGTGATTCAAACCAGAGGAATGATTGTTTCTCATGTGCTGATAGATGGAGGCAGCAACCTCAATATATGCCCAAAAATGACAGCCAAAGCTTTGGGCATCAAAGATGAGGAATACATCCCAGACCCAATCACCATTTACGGGTTCGATAATCATGGCCAGATGGCAAAAGAAAAAATCTTTCTAGAGATCTTCATTGATTATTACGTCCATTCAATTCTCTTCCATGTGGTCAATGTGCCGCCAACATACAATCTGTTGTTGGGACGACCATGGATCCACAACACGAACGCAGTACCATCTACTCTTTATCAGTGCGTCAAGTGGTCAAAAGGTGGAATGATCACAACAGTCCTGAGAGAAGATCCAGAACAAAGGCTAGCACAACCCATGGTTCCCAGACCCACTTTTATTACCGATATCCCTAGTATTAGGAGAATTGATGAGGTCAGTTTTGAAGAAAATTCAGAAATACTGCAGATGACAAAACACCCAAAGCATACAATGGCCATGACTCGATGAAGGGGCCCGCAATTTTTCAAGATTGAAGAACGAATTTACTACAGCACATTCAAGGATCATCCCCTATTTTCTCAATTTATGAAAGCCAAAAAAGGATTTGATCTATTAGTAAAGCATGGCTATCAGCCTTTCAAAGGCTTGGGCAAGAATGAAGATGGTCTTCTTGAGCCAATAATTCCTCAGCACTATCCTCGAGGAGCCGGATTGGGCTTTAATGGCAGAAGATCTCAGAAGAGCACTATTTTTGTCAAGAAGACACATTAAAATCATCTGTTGTCTTTTCATTTCTATTCTTTTGTTTTCGCACTGGGATGATATCCCATTTCATTTCAATCATTGTCATCTGATCAATTCAATTTTTCAATAAAGTTGCAAGTTTCCTTTGTCTATATGGATGCCATTTGTCTTCCTACTTCTCATTATCAAATCTTTGCAAAATTGTCATTATTTTGCTCTTTTATTTTTTCAATTATTTTCTCAGCAAAAGTTATTGGTTTTGTGATGGGCGATTTCTCTTAATATAATTTATTCTCCAATTTTCAAAATGTCTTCCCAATCTATCAAGAAGCTCGTTCTTCATCCAAATGCACTTCTGAAGCCGGCAGTGATTCATCTGGTCAAAGCAAGAGCAGAATGCAGTCAGGCTACAAAGCAGTCAGAAGAATCTGTAGAGTTCGATTAAGCTCTTCAAGAATTACCAGAATTTGTATCAATTTAGAAACAAGATGAGCCATTATCCTTAGTTCAAGATCCGATTAAGGATATCAACATTGGATCGGAAGATGATCCCAAAATTCTCAAAATTGGCAGCAGTTTGAGCCCGGAAGAGAAAGAAAGGCTCACCAATTTTCTCAAACTGCATGAAAAAGTGTTTGCATGGACTTATAAAGACATGTCGGGTCTGGATACCAAATTGGTTAAGCATCGCCTTGTCCTAAAACCAGATGTCAAGCCAGTTAAGCAAAAGCTAAGAAAGATGGATCCCCGAGTAGAACAACAAGTTAAGGAAAGTCTGGAAGACCTACTCAAAGCAGGGTTCATTTGAACCATTGACTATCTAGATTGGCTAGCAAATATTGTTGTTGTTCCCAAGAAGAATGGCAAAGTTTGAATTTGCATGGACTTTAGAGATCTTAACAAAGTGACTCCCAAAGATGATTATCCACTTCCCAACATTGATCTTTTGATCGACAACACGATGGGTCATGCCATGTTCTCTTTTATGGATGGATATTCGGGATACAATCAGATCAAGTTGGCCACTCTTGATCAGTCCAAGACATCTTTCACTACTCCTTGGGGGACTTTTTGTTATACAGTCATGCCATTTGGGCTCATGAATGTTGGAGCAACTTATCAGCAAGCTATGGCCGTCATTTTTCATGACCAGATGCACAAAATCATGGATGCATATGTTGATGATATTCTGGTCAAATCCAAAGAGAAGGAAGATTACATCAAAGCTCTCAATCAACTCTTCAAGCGGCTCATTCTTTGCAAGCTAAGACTCAATCCGCAAAAATGTGTTTTTGGAGTTGAATCTGACAAGTTGTTAGGCGTTTTGGTCAACAAAAAGGGGATAGAAGTGGATCCCGCTAAGGCAAAGGTCATCATTGACATGCTGCCCCCGACTAACCTCAAAGAATTACGTAGCCTTCAGGGACGCATGCAATCAATTCGACGATTCATATCCAATTTGGCCATGAGATGTGAGCCTTTCAATCATTTGCTCAGAAAAGGAGTAAAGTTCGAATAGAGACGAGAGTGCCAGCAATCATTTGAGCGTATCAAGAAATATCTGCTCAATCTTCCTGTTTTAAAGCTACCAGAACTAGGAAAACCCCTACTGCTATACATTTCGGTTAATCAAGTTGCTTGCGGTGGATTCTTGGTGCAATATGAAGAAGGCAGTCTGATAGAACATGTCATTTACTATGTGAGCAAGACCTTCATTGATTATGAGAAGAAATACTCTCAGATAGAGAAGACATGTCTAGCTCTAGTGTGGATGTATCAGAAGTTGCGACATTATTTGTTGGCATCCGAAGTCAAGATTTTATCAAAGTTGAGTCCTCTCAAGTATATTTTAGATCAACCCTTTCTCAGTGGACGGATTGTCAAATGGCAAGTCCTATTGATGCAGTATGATTTGGAGTATGTTTCTCAACAACCTATCAAAGGCCAAGCAATTGCAGATCAATTGGCAGACTTTCCTTTAGCAGAGAATGTTAAAGCAAAGGATGATTTCCTCGATGAACGGATCTGCAATATTCAGCAATCTCCAGTTTGAAATTTATTCTTCGACGGTTCCAAGAATATGGCAGGCATAGGAATCGAGATTTTGCTAATCACACCTAAGAAGAAGATGGTCCCCTTTTCTATCAAACTTGATTTTCAGTGCACTCACAATATGGCCGAGTATAAAGCTTTGATACAAGGTCTGAAAATTCTACATGACTTCAATGTCAAGAGAGTTCATGCCTACGATGACTCATTGCTCGTCGTCAATTAAGTCTTGGCCGAATGGCAAGTGAAGAATTAAAATCACTTCCTTATCAGAAGATTGTCTCAGCTCTTGCCAATAATTTCAAAGAATTCCAACTTTTCCATATCAAGAGAGACTTCAATCAAATAGCTGACAGTTTAGCCAATCTGGGTTCCATCATGTCTTTCAAGAGCGAAGAATCTTGTCGCTCCTTTGAAATTGGCAGACTTGACCAACCTACTTTTGTCTAAACAAAACAGATAAACCAGGCTGAGCAAAGGAAGAAGCCCTGATATCATGACGTCAAGAATTTCATTAAAACTGGCGAATTTCTTCCAGAGCTCTCAAAGAAAGAGCAACGAGCAATTCAGCGCATGTCTGTCTGATATTTTATTCTTGTTGATGTTCTCTATCATCGCAGATTCAGTTTTGAGTATTCCAGATGTTTGGATAAAGAAGAAGCCAAAGAAGTTGTGCGAGAGGTACACGAAGGCATTTGCGGTGATCATGTTGGCTACCAAACTCTTGTCAAGCAAATCATCCGAGCAGGGTATTACTGAAAGACTATGCAGCAAGACTGCTATCGTTTTGTGAAGAAGTGCCTTCAATGCCAGATACATACACCTTCCATTCATGTTCCAACAACATATTTACAATTTGTCATCTCTTCATGGCCATTTTTTATGTGGGCCTTTGATGTTGTAGGCCCTATCACTCCTTATGCTTCAAATGGCCACAAATATTTTCTTGCTGCAACAGAATATTTCATCAAATGGGTAGAAACTATCACTCTATGCACAATAGAAGGTTGACATTGTAAACACACCAAATTTTCACCCTCATCCAGTGTTTATACATTTCATGTGTCACTACATATCATTGCATGCACTCGGCATACCATTTCATTGCATTGCATTGCATAGCATTGCATGTCATTACATCTCATTTTCGAAATCCAGCACTCTTGCTTTCAAAATATTTAATCCAGATTTGGGTTTTTAAAACTTCTCTTTCAAAATTAATTTTAAAACCTGGGTTTTTAATCAACATTATGTCATTTGCCAACCCCCAGGACCTGATATTTTGAAATATTTTCTCAGAAAACAATCTGGATTCATTTCAAACTCAATTTCAATTCTCAGATGAGGCCCATTTAGGTGGTGTCACTTTTGGATTTCTTTATTTATCAAAATCTCAAAAAAAATTAGAGTTCTAGTTGGATCAGGACTCTTTTTCTAGAGTCCAGTCAGATCAGAACTCTACTTTTCACTACCTTTTTACCTGTTTTCGGAGAAAACCTTTCAAAATCTTCTGTTTTGGCCAAAATTTCAGAGTCCTAGTTGGATCAGGACTCTTTTTCTAGAGTCCAGTCGGATCAGGACTCTTCTTCAGAGTTTTAATCGGATTAGGACTCTAATCTTTTGCAGTTATTTTATCTATTTCAATCAAGTCTTCCAAATCTTTCAAAATGAGTCAAAAACTCAGAGTTTCAGTCAAAACACGACTCTGTTCAGAGAGTCCTAGTTGGATCAGAACTCTGATCCTGATTTCATTTTTGAAAGAATCTTTCAAAAATCTTTTCATCTATCAAAACTGTTACACTTTTATCAAAGAATTTTAAAATTCTGAGGTTTTATCCCAGAGTCCTGATCAAATCAGGACTCTACCCCAGAGTCCTGATCGAATCAGGACTCTATCCAAAATTGGTTTTTATACTTCATTTTCACTGGTTTTTAAAAGCTTTGCCCAAATTTTATCATTTGCTTATCAGAAAACTAAAATTTCTTAGAGTTCTGATCGAATCAGGACTCTTTCTCAGAGTCCTAATCAGATCAGGACTCTGAACCAAAACTTCAGTATCATCCTGCTTTTAACTGTTCTTCAAAATTCTCTCATTTGTTTTCTCAGAAAATCCAAAAATCTGATAATCCTAGTTCTTTTAGGACTCTGTCCTCAGAGTCTCAGTTGAAGCAGAACTCTACTTTATTTCAATATTTGTTATTGTTTTCACTATTTTCACAATTTCTTTCAACTGTTCTTCAGAAAATACCAAAAAAATCTAGAGTTTCAGTCCGATCAAGACTCTGTCCCAAAGTCCTAGTCCAGTCAGGAGTCTGTTTTGAAGTCTGTTTTTACTTCCATTTTCATTTTTTGTCGTTCGTTTTAAAAAATTAGGTCATTTTGTAGAGTCCAGTTAATCCAGGACTCTATTTCAGAGTTTTGATTGAGTTAGGAGTCTAACCCTGACTGTATTTTCTGATTTATTTCGCCATTTTTGATAAAATCTTTTCAAAAACTCCTTCATTTGGCCTTCAAAACCCAAAATCTCAGTCCTAAAATCCAGGACTCTAACCTAGAGTCCAAGTTCGATTAAGACTCTATTTTCAAAGATTTTGAATTTCAATTATTGATTTTAACCCATTTTCAAAGCCATTTTCAATATTTATCTCAAATTTCTCAAAACCTAGTAAGGACCCACTCAGTTGGCCCCACATCCAGAGGAGTTCTAACCCAGTTGGAACCCTATGCCATTTCAAAACTTTTAATTTCATTCTTACTTTTGGAAATCTTTTGAAAATTCTTTCAATTTCAAGTTTTAAAATCATTTTTTTTGAAAAACTCAAAGTAGGGCCCACTCGGGGTGGCGCCACATTTGAGAAAGTCAAGGTTAGTCTAGGCTTAGTCAGTGTCTTGGTTAGCTTTAGAAGTTTAGAAGAGTCAAAATCTATTTTGAAAACTCATTTTTAAATTTGGTTTTTAAACTAGTGTTTTTAGAGGTTTTTAAAACTTTAAAACCCCAAATGTGGAAAAACGCCAAGTGGCGCCACATTTGGGGGATTCTTAGGTTTAGTTAGGGGTTAATTAGGGATTAATTAGGATAATTTAGGCTAGGGGTAGATAGGTAACTCCACCCCAAAATTGCCCCCCCCCCTTTTTATAAGTCCAAAATTTTTAAAACTTTTCGTTTTTAACCTAATTTTTTATTATAAAAAGGAGCATAAGGGGGGTCGATTTTTCCAGCTCTTCTCTTAAGGATTCTTGGAGCTTCTCTCTCCTCTCCAGCCCTTCCTCCATTGCTGCAACTCCAAGGTAATTATTTCTTTTAATTTCTTTAGTTTATTTAATGCTTTTATTGATTTAAACATCAATTTAGGCATTGGCACCTACCCTTGCATGGATTAAACCATGGATTCAAGTTCAAGAACCTCAAGGACGGTCCAATAAAGTGATCTAACTCTGTTTCATTGTGTTTACAGGGATTCTAATCCGTTAGAATCGAGTATTGTATCGATTTTCATGTTATTAACCAATAAATCATGAGATTTACCCTTTTAATGGGTTAAATCCATGATTTTAAAGGTAAAATCGAATTCCATCCAATGATTCCCTGTGTTTATTTATTTTCTTTGCTTATTTATGTTTATTATACGTTTTCTAGCATAGAAATCAATTTTATTTTATTGTTTTGGTATTTTCCTTATTGTTTTCATTAATTAATGCATGGTTTATTAGGTTTCATTAGATTTCTGTGTGTTTTTAAGCATGGATCAGCAAAGAATATGTTATTTCGTATTGAAGCCTTCACTTTAAATTTATAATTTTTTAATATGTGATACATGAATATGTCAGTGAACTACTGTAAAAAATTAGGATGTTTTAGGATTCGGGAACCCTGTCAGAAAAATCAGACATCAAATCATGATTTTCAATCTTTAAAATCGATATTTAAATTCAAGAGGTAACTTGCTGTTATGATATTTCTCTCATCTGATATCCGATTCAAGATCCGTAAAATGCAGTGGATTTTTATTGATATGATATATTTACTGTGAAATTTTTATAATTTTTTATGTCTGTTTGATATTTTTTGTCTGTCAGAGAATCAGATTTTAAATTTAAAACTCGTTAGGGTTTACCAAAACCCTAATCAGACTTGTGTTGCTCATAGATCCCAAACCACAGATCCGATTCATGATCTGTAAAAAGGGAGTCTTCTTTATTTTCTGATCATTATTCACTGCTAAAATCTCAGATATTTTGGATGAGTATTGCTATTTATTCATGAATTTTCAACCGGAAGTGTCTGTTTTAACTCATGTTTGATTCGCAATATATAAGTCCAGATTGTCGGAAGGGTTTCTCCCTAACCAGAGATGGTTTTTCCGATCTGTAAAATTTTCAATCTGTAAAAAGGAAGACCTCTGTTTTTATGTCTAGTTTGCCTCTGTAAAAATTCAGAAATTTTCATGGAGGATTGGCCCCTGATTTGGGTCTAACTCTGCAACTGGTTTGTGATCTAGGTTAAAAATAGCATATTTTAGGGCTTTAAGGCAATTTTTGGATTAAAATAATGTCAAAAAATAATTTTTTTTATTTCAATCTGATTTGAGGGTCATAACAAGTGCAGGTACCAATTTTTATGAGTTTTGGAATCCGTTTGATACCTGAATTGATCAAATTGCAAAACAGGGTCCCTGCAAGATCCAAAAACACTGCCAAAATCATGATATTTGTGATATTTCTTAATTTTCGTGTATAATTTCATGATTTTAGGGTTTGTTCATGTTTAGAATCATGTTAGAATGTTTCATGTTTGATTTTGTGTTTATTTCAATCATAAATCTAAAGTTTTTATCAAAATCTATTTCAGAAAACCCTGATTTCAAGGCCATAATCTTGCTATCAGGGGTAATTTGGTCATTTGACCTAAATTTCAAAATTCTAAACCCTAAATTTCATAGTTTTAATCATGTCATTTCATGTCATATTTGGTTCAATTCATCCTTATTTGGATTTTAAAAGTTGTATTTTACAAAATATCTTTATAAAAACCCTGATTTCAAGGCCATAGTCTTGCTATTAGAGGTATTTTGGTCATTTTGACCCCAATTTCAAAATTTCAAATTCCATTTTCATATTTATTTCATCTTATTTCATATTTTATTAAGTTTATATAAGGGAATCATATGGAAAATGGCTTATATCTAGCAAAATCCAGTAATTTCGAGATATTACTGGATAAATCTAGAAAAGCCAACATATTTTCACTCACAAAGTTTTTTAGTTTTGCAGGGATATTGAAGACTTTACTTTCTTTTAATTTTCTGTATTTAAATTCAATTAGTGATGTAAATTGTAATTAATTTGGGAATAAGAATTTCAATTCCTGCATAGATTAGGATTTGCATTGTATATAGTTTAATTTTGCAAAATTTTAATATCTGATGAATGCATTATTCATGCACATATTTCAAATTCACTATGGTCTACACGAATGGCACATGCACAAGCTCTTATAGAGTTGACAAACTTTGTGAAATTTGTATTTATGGCCATAGTCAGAATACGAATGATACCTAGATTTGTAATCTTCGTATTAGCCACATTCAGCCTACACTCTTAGGCTAACTTCAAAAATGCACTGCATTTCTCAAAAATACAAAAAGGATTTCCTCAATTCCTCAAAATCAAGTCTTTCAAATCCATATTCATTCAATTCATTCATTTGCAAATTCCACTTTCAATTCAGAGAAATCAATTTTCACAAAATTTCCAAGTCTTATTCTAAAATCGATTTTCTCAAAACTCTAAGTTTTCAAATGATATTTCAAGCATTTTCAAAGTTCAAAATTCGATTTTCCAAGTTATAGCTTTAATGTCAAAGTTTGAATTTAAAGAAATCAAGTTTTTCCAAATTTAGAAATTTCTTAGAAATCGATTTTCCTAAAACACTTGAATTCTTCAGAAATCGATTTTCACTTTCCTCAGAAATATTCTCTCACTAAGCTCATGATTTTCCAAGCGTTATCTTTTCCAAGAATCTCCAAATATTTTCCAATATTCAAATCAAACATCGTGTTTTCAAATCTGCATTTTCAGAAATTCATAACACATGCGTGATTCTTTGTGCATTTAGGAAATAGAATATGATTTAGACAAGTTGAGCAAAGCTAAGCACACAATTGATCCTTGGTTCAATTACCCCTGGTAAAGGTGCCAGAAACGGTTGAACCTTGTACCGACAGGCGAGTTCCATTGTTCGGAATTATCCCATATTTTAAAAATGGAGGCGAGTTATTTTCAAAAACTTTTTCAAAAGGTCAGTTTGACTCGCAAAAGTAAAAATTTTGCGATGATAACAGGTTTGGCGACTGAGATGGTGAAAGTGCACTAGGATCGAGGCAACGGACACTAGAAGGGGGGTGAATAGTTCTTTTAAAAAATAATATGCGGAATATTGAAGGATTTTGCAATTTGAAAAGCAATCACACAAAGAACACAAGATTTTATCCTGGTTCGGTCTATCCCGAACTACATCCAGTTCCCAAGCAAAACCCGCTTGAGATTTCCACTATCAACCTTGTTAACTACAATATCACATAGACCAAAACTGGTCCCACTTTCAGTAACAACCCTACTGAAAGCAAACAACTCCTTTAAACCAAGGAGTCCTTCTTTTTACAGAAAATAAGTAACAACTTACAATACAACCTATGACCCTTTCTTTTGAATGCGAATAAGATGCAATTGGCTTTTGAAGTTGTTGAAATACTCTACTCACGAATTCACTATCTCTCAAAGTGATTTGAGTGAAAAACTGAAGTGAAAATATCAAGTGAGTGAGAAAACAAATACTTGACTGAATATGAGTGAAAAACAATAAGTAAATGATTCAAATCAATTGAATTCTTGTTGTTTTGAGTGTAAAATGCACTCATATTTATAGTTGAAAGATTCCATACGTTGAGAGTATGAAAGGGTGTCAAAACTGTCCATTTCGAACGATCAAAATGCTTGAAAAATGAAAAGACACGCCTTTTTGAAGTTTCAGGAAAACGGCAAAATTAGTCGACTGAAACATCAGTTAGTCGACTAATAGTTAGTTATTAGTAGACTGACAATTATAGTCGGTCGACTGATCTGTTAATCGAGCCGTTTGAAAATCTGAACTTTTGAAACTTAGTCGACTAGAGAAAAATTAGTCGACTGATAATATCATCAGTAGACTGAAAAACCTTTCAGTCGACTGCTGCTAAAATCTTCTGAAAAACAAACATTCTGTTCGGTCGACTGATAAAAGCATTAGTCGACTGCTGCTAAATTTTCAGAAAACACATGTTCTGTTCAGTCGACTGATAAAACCATTAGTCGACTGCTGCTAATTTTTCAGAAAACAGACATTCTGTCCAGTCGACTGATAAAACCTTCGGTCGACTAATTTGACAAAAATGACTTTTTAGAAAATATGGCGCGAAAGGATTAGTCGACTGGTAAGTCGATTGGTCGACTAATAAACATAAAAATTTAAGAAAAGAGTTTTCGAAAAAGATTTTCATGAGGGGTTCTTTTAGAAAAGTTTTTCTAAAGACTTTTAAGGTAAAATGCAACCTAAATATGCACTCTAAGTAAGGCTCTTACAAGAATCTAAGACTTTTAATGAATTAAACATTTGCACACTAGTCTTCAAAGATTCTTCATCGATTTCTTCAATTTCTTCATAGCCTTAGTTGAAATGCAGTTGATTCCACTTGCTCATCATCAAAACCTTGTACTTGAAGTATCATGTATGGCTTCATTGTCGTAACAATCTCCCTCTTTTTGATGATGACAAACTTAATCAAAGATGAAGCATGTAGATGCATAGATGGAGATTTTACTCCCCCTATCAATATGCTGCAAAACATTAAAAGTTAGTACTTTCAAAGCACATATATCACATATTGATTGGTTTGCATTTCCATTCATCATTACTTCATGCATTTATAAATCCATTCATTCAAAGCTTACTTTTTCTCTTAATTTTGCATTTCTCTTGCAAGATCTCCTGCAATTTCAATTTAATGCTATCTTTTATCTTTTTCTCCCCCTTTGTCAGAATAAAAAAGAGTAAGGGCAGAAATAACATAAGCGAAATAGCGATACAAGTTTAAAATATTACAACCCATAAAGTATGAAAGTTTAGACAACAAAGTTCAGAAAAGTGAGTTGAGCAAATCCTTGATTGAAGTAATCTCTTTCTGAATCGAAGATAGTTGTTGAGTCACATCTTCACGAAAAGTGTGTTGATGCAGCTCCAAAGCTTTCAGTCTCTGCATAACTTCATCATTGTCTTGATTTGTCAAAAATTTCTTTCTTTTTTCATGAGATGAAGGTGTCGCGGAAGGTGAAGGTTCAGAAATTGATGGTTCAGTAGGATCAGATGGTTCAGTTTGATCAACATTTAAAGAAGGCAGATATTTAATTTTTATTCTTTTAAAAATTGTTTGATCAAAGAACTCCTTCTGCTCAATATATTTTTCATTTGTTAAAGGAACTTTGAAATGTCTGAAAATACGAGTTAGAAGACATCCATAAGGAAGAAATGGTTTTTGTTTCCACAAATTTGTAAAATACACATTGGCCCAATTTACAGAAATATTTCTAAATAAAACATAAAGAGCCGTAGATAGATCTGTGGAATAATAATCAAAAGAACCAGTTTTAGGAAGAACATTGTGGGCAAGGATTCGTCCAGCAATGCGTGCACGAGTTTGAAGATTAGTATTTTTGAAAGGAGGGCAGTGAGGTGCACCTGGAAGAAGAATTTGTTCAAAAACTCTTTCATCATTTAATTCAATAGTGTTGAAAAGAGTGTCTGAAGGTGGAATTTCAAGAATTTCTCCAAGTAGTTTCAAATCAAACTCGATTTCAACATCATGAACAAGAGAGGACAAAACTCTAGTTTCATGATCCATTTGTAAATTCGTGTAAAACAAGTGAATAAGAAAAGGATAGTGAAGGGTATCTGCACAGGCATCAAAAAGATGTGAAATTCCAAGAAATAATTCTCTTATGTTGTAACGAGAAAATAGGTGAAATAGAACATTTTGTCCTAGTAAAATAGGTAGTGCAGAAATTGATCCAAAAGTATCATATAAGAGAGGATTTCAGAGTAATCTGAGAGAAAATCCATGTCTTGAAGAAGGTGTAGGAGGAGGAGAACCTAAACCTTTTGCAGATGCAGACTTCGTATGAGGCATGGTAAAAAAAAGAGTTACCAAAAAAATGTCGGCTTCCAAACGATTTTCGGCAAAAGGAAAATGTTGTCCGGCGTTCAGAAACGAAGGAAAGTACGATGGCTGACGGCGAGTGTGAAGGCTGCCACAAGGGGATTCCGGCAATGGCGGAAAATACACTATCACTGTAAGAGGGTTCCAGCGTGTTTTGAAGATGCACCAGTTACTGCAAGAGGAGTCCGTCGTTTTAAGATCACGTCCAGAAGACTCTGGCGTCTCCCTGTCATGGCAAGAAAATCCCGGTGAAGATGAGATCGAACGACACTCTCAGGGTTTTTCGGAAGAGAGAGAGGCAAAAGAGAAAGAGGGTTTTCATTTTAAGGGTTTCGTTTTTAAGAAAAATGAAAAGATACGAAAACGAAATGAAACGATGCCTATTTTAAAAAACGGGTTTTTTTTTAAAAAATCCAAGGGGTACCGGGTCCCTTCATTTTAAAAAAATTTTAAACAAATTTTAGTCGACTAAAACTTTATCGGTCGACTAAGAATGTGCGACTCATTCTAAAAACATCAGTCGACTAGAAATATATCGGTCGACTAATATGGTGCGATTTATTCTAAAATTCTAAAACATCAGTCGACTAGAATTTTATCGGTCGACTAATAAAGTGCGATTTTGAGATTTTTGTTCAAAAATCAACATTTTTACAAATCCAAAAATGAGAAAATACCTAGTTCTCTCCTAATTTTTATAAAATCTTCATTTTTAAGAGGTTTAGTGAAGATATCGGCATGTTGTTCTTTAGTGGAAATAAATTTTAACGAAATATCTCCTTTTAAAAAATGATCTCATAAAAAATGATGTCTAACTTTAATATGCTTAGTTCTTAAGTGCTGAACAGGATTTTTCGAAAGATTTATAGCACTAGTGTTATCACAATAAATAGTTGTTGTGGAGTAATTCAAACCAAAATCTTTTAAGGTCTGATTCATCCATAGTACTTGTGAACATGCTAAACTAGCCGCTATATATTATGCTTCAGTTGTTGAGAGTGACACTGAATTTTGCTTTTTACTAAACCAAGAGACTAAGGAATTTCCTAAGAAATGACAAGTTCCACTAGTACTCTTGCGATCAGATTTACTTCCTGCAAAATCTGCATCACTATATGAAACTAAATCAAAGGAAGATGATTTTGGGTAAAACAAACCAAAATCTGAATTATTTTTCAAGTATCGAAGAATTTGTTTTACAACAGTTAAGTGAGATTCCTTCAGATTAACTTGAAATCTAGCACACATACAAACACTAAACATTATATCAGGTTGACTAGCAATTAAGTATAATAGAGATCTGGTCATACCTCTGTAGAGCTTAGTATCTACATTTTTACCATTTTTATCTTTGTCAAGAGAAGTAGTTGTGCTCATAGGATTTCTTCTTGATTTCGATGAGTCCATCCCAAATCTTTTAAGAAGTTCTTTTGTATACTTAGCCTGGTTGATGAAGATTTCTTCTTCAGTTTGCTTTATTTGAAGGCCAAGGAAGTAGTTTAATTCGCCCATCAAGCTCATTTCAAACTCTTCCTGCATAGCTTTAGCAAATTCTTTATAAAGAGAATCATTAGTAGAACCAAATATTATGTCATCAACATAAATTTGCATAATAAGAATATCTGAATTAAGATTTTTAATAAATAAATTGGAGTCTACCCGACCAATGGAAAAAACAGATTGTTCTAAAAAATTTCATAGTCTTTCATACCACGCTCTTGGTGCTTGTTTGAGTCCGTACAAAGCTCTTTTTAATTTGTAGACTTCTTCTAGATATTCCTCATTTTCAAAGCCTGGAGGTTGCTCTACATAAACTTCTTCATTGATGTGTCCATTTAATAATGCACTCTGAACATCAATTTGATATAACCTAAAATTCATGTAACTAGCAAAAGCACACATCATTCGAATTGACTCCAATTGAGCTACTGGTGCATAGGTTTCATCAAAATCTATGCCTTCTTCTTGATTATAGCCTTGTGCTACTAGCCTTGCTTTGTTACGAATGACTTCACCATTTTCGTCCAGCTTATTTCTGAAGACCCATCTTGTTCCAATTACTGGATGATCCTTTGGTCTATCAACTATATCTCAAACATCATTCCTAGTAAATTGGTTAAGTTCTTCAGACATGGCCAAAAGCCAAAATTCATCATCACAAGCCTCATTGATATTCTTTGGTTCTAATTTAGATATGAAAGCAACATTTGCAATGTATTTTTCTAATTGTCTTCTAGTTTGGACACCACTCTTTATTTCACCAATAACGTGTTCATGTGGATGATTAGGAACTTCTTTCCAAACCGGTTGAAGAGGAATATTTTCTTGAGAAGTACTCTCTATCAAGGGTTCTTCTTGAAGTATTACTTCTTCTCCTTCGCTTAGAGGAATAATCTGCTCACAATTCTCATCAAATGCAACATGTAAAGATTCTTAAATACAAGATGTTCTTTAATTGAAAATACGATAAGCTTTACTTCTAGAAGAATATCCAAGAAATATTGATTCATCTGATTTTGAATCAAACTTATCAAGATTATCTTTGGTATTTAACAAGAAACATTTACTACCAAAAATTTTGAAATATGAGATCTTTGGTATACGATCATAATACAATTCAAAACATGTTTTATGTAAAATTGGTCGAATAAGAACACAGTTTAAAACATAACATATGTATTTATTGCTTCAGCCCAAAAGTATTTTGGTAAATTTTTATCTTGAAGCATGGTTCTAGCACATTCTTGCAAAGTTCTATTCTTTCTTTCAACAACTCCATTTTGTGGAGCCGCTCTAGAAAAAGCAAAGTTGTGAGATATACCATGTAAATCACAAAACTTTAGAAAAGATTCATTTTCAAATTCACCACCATGATCACTACGAATTTTAATAATAGATGTAGATTTTTCATTTGTAATTCTTCTACAAAGTTTAGAAAATTCCGAAAAAGCATCATTTTTGCTTTTTAAAAAAATCACCCATGTAAACCGAGAATAATCATCTACAATAACAAAAGCATACTTGCTACCATTCAAACTTTGAATTCTAGATGGTCCAAATAGATCTAAATGTAAAAGTTCAAGAGGACGTTTTGTTGAAATTATGTCTTTTGCTTTAAAAAAACTCTTGATTTGTTTACCTCTTTGGCAAGCATCACATAAGTGATCTTTCTTATATGGTATTCTAGGTAGGCCTCTTACAAGATCATTCTTGGATAACTTGGAAATAATTTTAAAATTAACATGTCCAAGTCTCTTGTGCTATAACCATTGAATTTCATTTGAAACAATAAGACATTTTTCATTAAAAGTGGGTAATTCATCTAGATATAGTTCATACACATTGTTCCTTCTTTTACCTTTAAAAATGATCTTTTTAGATTGAAAATCAGAAATTAAGCATAAATCATTTTCAAAAGAAACATAAAAACCTTTATCATATAATTGACTAATAGATAATAAATTATGCATTAAACCATCTACTAAAAGAACATTTTCTATCAAGGAAAATTTTGGATTACCAATATTACCAATACCTATTACTTTTCCCTTGTTATTGTCACCAAAGGTGATGATTCCTCCATCCTTATTTTGGAGGGTGGAAAATAACTCTGGCCTTCCAGTCATATGTTTGGAACAACCGCTGTCCAATATCCATTTGCTCCTTATGTTGTGTACCTACAACAAAATTAGAAAACAGAGCATTTGACCCCTTTCTATTTTCGGGTCCATGAGAGTTAGTCTTAGAAACCCATATCCATTTGGATTTTGGTTTCCTTTGATAATAGATATTCTTTCTATAAAAGGATTTATCATGTCTAGGCTTATAAGCATTATAGTTTTCATGATTTGATGCATTTCTATTAGAACTAGAAAGTTTAATTCTAAAAGGTTGATAATAATGTCTTTGATTTTTCACCACATAGTTTGGTCTATTTTGAGTATCAAAGAAGCTATATCCCAATCCGGTTTTATTAACCGAGCATCTTTGAGAACCAAGAAGTTTTTCTAGATTCTCTTGACCATTTGTGAATTTGGTCACTATGCAAAGAAGATCATTTGATTTTTCTTTTAGACTAGATATTTCTTTTTGTAAGAGATTGGTTCTAACTCCAATTTCTTTTATCTCAAATGCTTGGCAAGAGTTTTCCCTCTTGAGATCTTCTATCTCTTGAAGTAACACTTTATTTTAAGAGTCAAGAGTTAAATTTTCAGTTTTTAACTCTTTATGTTTAGAACTTAGACTCTTATATTTAGCATATAAATCATTAAATGCTTCAAATAATTCATCATAGTCAAATTGACTTACCGAATCTTCTTGTGCTACAAAACACATGTTGGCGACTTCTTCATTTGATTCTTCATCGGAAGAGGAGTCACTATCATCCCAACATGCTTGAAATGCCTTTTTCTTCTTGAATTGGTCCTTGGGCTTGATTTTGAGAAGAGGACAATCTTTCTTGATATGTCCTGCCTTTTTTGCAGTTAAAGCACTTGACTTCATTGGGATTGAAAGAATCTGCTTTCTTTACCTTTCTTTGAAATCTTCCCTTTTTGATGAATCTTCTGAATTGCCTTGTGATGAGGGCAATATCTTCATCTTCTTCTGAATTTTCTGAGTCAAAAGTGGCCTTAAAAGCAAGAGATTTCTTCTTGGGCTCTTCTTCTTGTCTGTCTTGAAGTTGGACTTCATATGCCATAAGGTTACCAACCAAATCTTTAAGAGTGAGAGTGTTAAGATCATTTGCTTCTTTAATAGCAGTGGTTTTTCTCTCTCATTCAGGAGTTAAACACCTTAGGATCTTTCTGACTAAATCCACTTGTGAATATTCTTTTCCAAGGGATTTCAAAGTGTTAGTTATATCGGTCATTCTAGTTACCATGTCCGATATAGATTCATTTTGCTTCATTTTGAACAATTCAAATTTATGAACTAAAGAAGCAATTTTAGATTCCTTTACCT
Organism: Nuphar pumila; assembly: GCF_984573655.1. Classification (NCBI taxonomy): domain Eukaryota; kingdom Viridiplantae; phylum Streptophyta; class Magnoliopsida; order Nymphaeales; family Nymphaeaceae; genus Nuphar; species Nuphar pumila. The sequence goes on along the minus strand of NC_143250.1, from coordinate 73,476,845 downwards.
TTGACGTACCTTCGTGTGTCACGAGAAGAGTATGTCAGATTTCATTTGTTGTAGAGCATTGAGAGATGCGATTGAACTCTACCTTGTCAATGCCACAATATAATGCATTCATTGCCTTGGCATTAAGTGAAGCAGTCTTCTTTTCTTCATCGATCCATCGGCTGAAATCAGTTGATGGAGTTTGGTACTTTTCTGAAATAACTCTCCAAATATCTAGATCCATGAATTGCAAGAATATTGTCATTCTTACTTTCCAGTAACCATAGTTTTTTCCGTCAAAGAGAGGAGGACGAACAGAGGAGCATCCTTCTTTGTGCTGAGATGTTATAGTTGTCATGCTAGATGATGATCAAATCAAAATAATAGCAAACCTGCTCTGATACCAAATGAAGGTGCACTAGGATCGAGGCAACAGGCACTAGAGGGGGGGTGAATCTTCATCGATTTCTTCAATTTCTTCATAGCCTTAGCTGAAATGCAGTTGATTCCACTTGCTCATCATCAAAACCTTGTACTTGAAGTATCATGTATGGCTTCATTGTCGTAACAGATGGGACATGTCTTCGTCTGATCAATTATGTGCTTTAACTTAGTTCAAATTGTCAAAATTGTGTTCCAAGGAATATCAGCTTTTATTTCATGATATCATGTGAACCTAGGAGCCTAGACTTGAACCCAGCTGACATGGATTGCATATGGACTAAGTATGGTTTGGTAGGACCATATTGAGGTGGAAATTTTCATGCTCACATAGACTTAGGTCTAATATAACCCTCCTCAATCTAGGTTTGATTGAAAACAATGCTTGCTTCTTCAAATATTTCAAAATTCTATCTCTTTAGGACTTAGAGCCCTCTATTTGCTTGCATGTGCTCATGTTTTCAAAAACCACCCCACCTACTTTTACCCGATCATCACGTTGCTGGGCTTTCTTCCAGAACCATAGTTCGGGACAAAGCCTCACAACTGGGTCACCTATTTGGGTGAAAAACCCCTGCCACGTACCAAGGGCCATAGTCCAACGTATATCGGCAGGTGCTCAAGGATGTTAGAAAACTTGAACCTAGAACCAGAGAAATTGATTTTATGCCACGTACATCGGGCCTCGGCCTAAGTATATCGGCATAGCATAGTTGGACACAGATGATCTGAACCTTAGAGTTAGAATTAAGGTCCTACAGCTATTTCAAAACTTGTGCATCTAGAGTAAGGTTTTAGGGAATGATGTATGTGCATACTTGTTTGTATAGGATGTGATTGAATGTCAGTTTCTTACATTTTTCCATAAGTTTTCTAAAGTACTGGACGATTTTCAAAAATCTCCAATTTTTTCATCTGTTTCCATATACTATCTAAAAATCCTGTTTTATTCAAACCCTGGACGATTTTCCAAATTTTCCGCTATTTCCTTCAAAACTCCAGGTGATTTTCCATCCTTTCATTCTTCTGAATCTCGAATTTTCTGCTTCATTTTTATCCTGCCTGTATTCTTTTCAAAATTCATGTATTTTCCTAAATTTTCCATGTTTTTCAGTCTGATGGCATCCAGTCAACTTGATTCGGTCTTTCCCAAGGGTCACATCTCCTACGAGGTGCGACAAGCTCTTCCAGAACATCAAACTCTCAGCACCAGATCCTTCATTCCCCAGTGGTACTATTCATGGTTCAAAAACTTCTCTCGTATATTTCCGAACCATTTGGATGAGTGTGGATTGGAACTGGCATTCGCAGTAGTTTCAGAAAAACAGCAAAATTAGTCGACTGAAACATCAGTTAGTCGACTAATAGTTAGTTATTAGTAGACTGACAATTATAGTCGGTCGACTGATCTATTAATCAAGCCGTTTGAAAATCTGAACTTTTGAAACTTAGTCGACTCGAGAAAAATTAGTCGACTGATAATATCATCAGTCGACTGCTGCTAAAATCTTCTGAAAAACAAACATTCTGTTCGGTTGACTGATAAAAGCATTAGTCGATTGCTGCTAAATTTTCAAAAAACACATGTTCTGTTCAGTCGACTGATAAAACCATTAGTCGACTGCTGCTAATTTTCCAGAAAACAGACATTCTGTCCAGTCGACTGATAAAACCTTCGGTCGACTAATTTGACAAAAATGACTTTTTAGAAAATATGGTGCGAAAGGATTAGTCGACTGGTAAGTCGATTGGTCGACTAATAAACATGAAAATTTAAGAAAAGAGTTTTCGAAAAAGATTTTCATGAGGGGTTCTTTTAGAAAAGTTTTTCTAAAGACTTTTAAGGTGAAATGCAACCTAAATATGCACTCTAAGTAAGGCTCTTACAAGAATCTAAGACTTTTAATAAATTAAAAATTTGCATAGTAGTCTTCAAAGATTCTTCATCGATTTCTTCAATTTCTTCATAGCCTTAGCTGAAATGCAGTTGATTCCACTTGCTCATCATCAAAACCTTGTACTTGAAGTATCATGTATGGCTTCATTGTCGTAACAGATGGGACATGTCTTCGTCTGATCATTTATGTGCTTTAACTTAGTTCAAATTGTCAAAATTGTGTTCCATGGAATATCAGCTTTTATTTCATGATATCATGTGAACCTAGGAGCCTAGACTTGAACCCAGCTGACATGGATTGCATATGGACTAAGTATGGTTTGGTAGGACCATATTGAGGTGGAAATTTTCATGCTCACATAGACTTAGGTCTAATATAACCCTCCTCAATCTAGGTTTGATTGAAAACAATGCTTGCTTCTTCAAATATTTCAAAATTCTATCTCTTTAGGACTTAGAGCCCTCTGTTTGCTTGCATGTGCTCATGTTTTCAAAAACCACCCCACCTACTTTTACTCGATCGTCACGTTGCTGGGCTTTCTTCCAGAACCATAGTTCGGGACAAAGCCTCACAACTGGGTCACCTATTTGGGTGAAAACCCCCCTGCCACGTACCAAGGGCCATAGTCCAACGTATATCGGCAGGTGCTCAAGGATGTTGGAAAACTTGAACCTAGAACCAGAGAAATTGATTTTATGCCACGTACATCGGGCCTCGGCCTAAGTATATCGGCATAGCATAGTTGGACACAGATGATCTGAACCTTAGAGTTAGAATTAAGGTCCTACAACTATTTCAAAACTTGTACATCTAGAGTAAGGTTTTAGGGAATGCTGTATGTGCATACTTGTTTGTATAGGATGTGATTGAATGTCAGTTTCTTATATTTTTCCATAAGTTTTCTAAAGTACTGGACGATTTTCAAAAATCTCCAATTTTTCCATCTGTTTCCATATACTATCTAAAAATCCTGTTTTATTCAAACCCTGGATGATTTTCCAAATTCTCCGCTATTTCCTTCAAAACTCCAGGTGATTTTCCATCCTTTCATTCTTCTGAATCTCGAATTTTCTGCTTCATTTTTATCCTGCCTATATTCTTTTCAAAATTCATGTATTTTCCTAAATTTTCCATGTTTTCCAGTCTGATGGCATCCAGTCAACTTGATTCGGTCTTTCCCAAGGGTCACATCTCCTACGAGGTGCGACAAGGTCTTCCAGAACATCGAACTCTCAGCACCAGATCCTTCATTCCCTAGTGGTACTATTCATGGTTCAAAAACTTCTCTCGTATATTTCTGGACCATTTGGATGAGTGTGGATTGGAACTGGCATTCGCAGTAGGAAAGCAGACAGTTAACGGCAATTTGATCCACGCACTGGCAGAGCGGTGAAATTCGAGCACTAGTACATTCTGGTTCCCATGGGGGGAAATGACTTTATTGATGGACGAATTCTCAGAGATTATGGGATTACCTGAACCAGTTGGTCAGCCTGGAGATCCATTAGAGAAACAGTTTTTAATCAATGTCAAGGGTCTGGATCCCCGAGACGCTCTAGTCCGCATGACAGGACGCAAGTCTTGGCCCTTGATTGAGGAGAATGGAAACGAATATGTGGACCTGCTCGAAATCTACAGACAGTATGGGACATTTGTGGAAGTCAGCTCCTTATCTCGAACAGCTCGAGAGAGAATCCAACATGCGATGGTCTTATGCACTCTGGGATTAGCTCTCTTTCCCGATGGACGGAATTACATGGATATCGGGATAGTTCAGCTTCTGCGAAGATGGGGAAGTCGACAGACCAGCCGCCTCTCCATAGCCATGGCTGCACTTGCTTTTCTATACCGAGGGTTGACCCGTTTCACACTCGGAGAATCAATTCTAGTCGAAGGGTGCACCTATGCATTACAATCTTGGTTCCTCCGGCATGTGCCAGCCCGAGCCAGTTCATTCAGATGCAATGGTGAAAAGCTTCTTCCAGTTGCTCGATACCGATTCTTGATCGATAACTTTCAGGAGGAAGAGGTCGTTTGGGACTACTTTAATCGTCAGGAATCACCTCCCAGATATACTTATGCATATGGCAAGCAATTCAGGCTACTTGGCCCATTCTTCTGCGCATACTACCATCTAGAGCGGTGTGTCAGACAGTTCTCTCAGAGACAGAAGCGCATAGAAATTTGTCTACTATCAGGGATCTTACCAGAGTTCGATCTCACATCAGATCAGTGGTCTGGAGCATACCATTCTGCCAGACATGGCTGGGATTCTTTTGTTACTCTCACTATTTTTCCTGGTCCTCGAGTGTCCTCTGACTATCAGGAGTGGTGGAAAATTGTTTGCCCCCCTCCCCTTTGTCAAGTGTATTATTAATGAAATCATGTTTTTTCTTCAATAAAATTCCTTTAATTTTCATCCTATCTTGGTTTGACGACCTCGCCTAGGTAACAAGGCATATTTTTAGTTGTTTATTTTTTGCAAAGGAATGACAACGCAATTGTCGTAATCCCAGCGACGACTCAATCTCTAGTAATGAGATACTCTTTCAATTGTCTACCAAAATTCTCAGTAAATATTTTCCTTCAATCAAAATTTCTTTCGAAAGCCTAACTATCAATTCTGCTCTGCAGAGAGCGTTAGTGACATTCAAGAAAGCTTTCGTGACACCAAATGGTTCAGACAAGGTCCGGAAAGAAAACCGCACCAGTTGAAGGCATGGCACACTCAACAGCTTCAGAAGAAGAGATGAGCTCCCCACATTTCGGCATAAATCAAGGGCAGCAGGTTGAGAACGACATTGATCCTAAAATGTATGCCATGTTTAAGAAAATGATGACTAAAATGCTGACAGAGCAAGCTGAAGCCAGTACAGAGCAGATCCAATTTAAGCAAAAAGCAAAAGGCCGGACAATGAAGAAGGTCTCGAAGGCAGCCAAGAAGTCCATTCAATATGTTGATTCGACCGATGAAGAAGAATCAGCGAAAGATTCAGATGAAGAGTTCGAGACTCATCAGGCATTTCAGAAGTCAACTCAGCGGCAGGGGTCAGCCCATAGATTCAAAGATCAGTCTATCAGTGACTCTGACCAGCCACAATTCAAAGATGTGGTCAGAATAGTTTGAGATTTGCAGGCCCGCGACAAAGGAAAGAAGGTCTTCACCAGCGAAGACTTCTATAATGGTTTGAAGGGAGACGACAATCTGGATAACCTCCCTAAGAAGTTCATCAAATTCGATGGTTCTGGTGATCCCAAGGCACATCTCGCCATGTTCTTCGCTGAATGCTCGAGATTCAAGCGAGACAATCGGGCACTTTTTCTTTGTTTCCCTTGCAGTCTGGAGGGAACAACAACTAAATGGTACTTGGAGCATGTTAACCCAATTGAACTGAAAGAATTTGATAAGGTGGTAAACATGTTCATTGAGCGTTTTCTCTTTAATGTTGAGGCGCTTCCCACCCTCAGTCATCTCTGCGGCCTCAAGCAGAGAGAAAATGAAAAGGCTAGGGATTTCATTCATCATTGGAGGTCAGCTTGCAATAAGATGAGAGACCCCATATCAGAAGGGCATGCTTTGTCCTTGATTCTAAGTAATTTCTCACAGCCTTTGAAAGGCCTCATCTCCACCGCACCATCCAGAACATTTATTGAGTTAACAGAGCGAGCCGAATGGCTCGAGTTAAGTATGGAAAACGGTTTCTACGAAGGCTTCACTTTTGCTAAGAACAACAGTCAAAATGAGTCAAAGAAGAAGACTCATTTCACCCACTCTGCCAAAAATGATAAATGGAATCATCGCAAGGGGCAGAACGGAGATTTCTGTTATGGGGCCAGAAATTCAAACAAGAATGATCAGAAAGGGAAGTCGATCCCGTAATTCAACAAGCCACTTCAGTTAGAACAGGGACCGAAACCCTGGGAGAAAGTAAAACATGAAGGATGGAGCTATGATAGGAAGTTCACTCCACTAGACCAATCACTCGAGACTGTGCTCGAGTACATGTTGACCAAAGAAATGGTCAAATTGCCTAGATTGGTCGATCCCCCTGTGCCCATGGGAAAATTCAAGGATCAATTTTGCAAATTTCACAGAACAGTGGGGCATAATACTGAGAACTGCTTCATTCTCAAAAATATTGTTCAGGATCTCATTGACAAGAATCTTCTGGTAGAGGGTGCCGAAGATGAAAATATTGATATTTTGAAGAAACCATTTCCCCATCATTCTGCAGCAGTTATTTCTGAACAACCTTTTCAACCACAGGAGCATATCAGGCCATGCTCTAAAAAGGATATGCAAGCTCAGCATCAGGTCCTTGTACTGCAGCAGGCTCAGTCCAAAGCTCAGAAGATGGATCGTATCTCAGCCTTTGGAAAATGAAGGTATCTGACAAGCCCGCTGGGGTATCTCCCGAGGTAGCTAAAAGAATGTCGTAGTTCCCCAAACATTTTATTAAGCCCGCCTCAGAGAAAAACGAGACATCGACTGCAAAACCAATTACAGCATTATCCAATGTCTCAATTTTGGATTTAGCCCAAGCTTCCACCAGACATAAGCAAGTGTTGGATAATCTGTTGCGAAAAATCAAGGTAAAACCAAGCATAACTCCTGAGGATATGGCCCACATAGTCAATCAGGCCATGATGAATGCTCCAGTTACCTTTTCAGATGAGGATCTCCCTAAGCCTCATGTATTTCACAACAATGCCCTGTACGTTGCGGACCAGAGGAATGAATGTTCCTCATGTGCTGATTGATGGAGGCAGCATCCTCAATATATGCCCGGAAATGACGGCCAAAGCTTTGGGCATCAAAGAAGAGAAGTACATCCCAGACCCGATCACCATCTACAGGTTCAATAATCATGGCCAAACAGCGAAAGAAAAATTTTTCCTAGAGATTTTCATTGATTACTCAGTTCGTTCAGTTCTCTTCCATGTGGTCAATGTGCCACCTACCTATAATCTGCTCCTCGGGAGACCGTGGATCCATAACACGAACGTGGTGCCATCTACTCTGCATCAGTGTATTAAATGGTCAAAAGGTGGTATAATCACAACAGTCTTGGGCGAAGATTCGAAGCAGAGGCTGGCGCAGCCCATGGTTCCTAGGCCCACTTTCACTACTGATATCCCTAGCATTAGAGGGATTGAAGAGGCTAGTTTTAAAGAAGATTCAGGAATACTACAGATGACAGAACAACCCGAGCATATAGTGGCTACGACTCGATGGGGAGGCCCACAGTTCTTCAAAATTGGGGGACAAATTGACTACAGCACACTCAAGGATCATCCTCTATTCTCCCAATTTATGAAGGCCAAAAGGGGATTTAAGCTATTAATGAAGCATGGCTATCAGCCCTTTCAAGGCCTAGGCAAAAATGGAGATGGTCGTCTCGAACCTGTGATTCCTCAGTACCACCCTAAAGGAGCCAGATTGGGTTTTAATGGCAGAAGATCTCAGAAGGGCATTGTTTTCATCAAGGGGACACATTAAAAGAATTTGCTTGTCTTTTCATTTCTATTCCTTTTGTTGGGATGATATCCCATTTCATTTTCATCATTGTCATTTGATCAATTCAATCTTTCAATAAAGTTGCAAATTTCCTTTATCTGTCTGGATGCCTTTTGTCTCTATACTTCTTATTATCAAATCTTTGCAAAACTACCTTTATTTTGCTCTTTTATCTTTCCAATTATTTTCTCAATAAAAACAATTTTTTTATAATGGGTGATTTCCCTGAATCAATTTATTCTCCAATTTTCAGAATGTATTCCCGATCTATCAAGAAGCTCGTTCTTAATCCAAATGCCTTTTCGAAGTCAGCAGTGATTCATCAGATTAAAATAAGAGTCAAAAGCAGTCAGAATACAAAGCAGTCAGAAGAACCCGTAGAGTTCGATTCAGCTCTTCAAGAACTACTAGAATTTGCAGCAATTCAGAAACAAGATGAGTCATCATCCTTAGTTCAAGATCCGACTGAGGATATCAATATCAAATCAGAAGATGATCCTAAAAATCTCAAGATTGGCAGCAACTTGAGTCCGAAAGAGAAAGAAAGACTCATCAATTTCCTCAAGCAACATAAAGAAGTGTTTGCATGGACGTATGAAGATATGCCAGGTCTGGATACCAAATTGGTTGAGCATCGCCTTATTCTAAAACCAGATGTCAAGCCAGTTAAGCAGAAGCTGAGATAGATGGATCCCCGAGTGGAGCAACAAGTCAAGAAAGGTCTGGAAGACCTACTCAAAGCAGGGTTCATTCGAACCATTGACTATCCAGATTGGCTAGCGAATATTGTCGTTGTTCCCAAGAAGAATGGCAAAGTTTGAATTTGCATCGACTTCAGAGATCTCAATAAAGCAACTCCTAAGGATGATTATCCACTTCCTAATATTGATCTTTTGATTGACAGCACGGCGGGCCACACCGTGTTCTCTTTTATGGACAGATATTCCGGATATAATCAGATTAAGTTGGCCGCTCGTGATCAGTCCAAGACATCTTTCACTACTCCTTGGGGCACTTTTTGTTATACAGTCATGCCATTTAGGCTTAAAAATGCTGGAGCCACCTATCAGCGTGCTATGGCTGTTATTTTCCATGATCAGATGCACAAAATCATGGATGCATATGTTGATGATATTCTGGTAAAGTCCAAAGAAGAGGAAGATCACATCGAAGCTCTCAATCAAGTTTTCAAGCGACTCATTCTTTACAAGGTAAGACTCAATCCACAAAAATGTATTTTTGGAGTCGAATCTGGCAAGTTGTTAGGCTTTCTAGTCAGCAAAAAGGGGATAGAAGTGGATCCCGCTAAGGCCAAGGCTATCATTGGCATGCCGCCCCCGACCAATCTCAAAGAATTGCGTAGCCTTCAAGGACGCATGCAATCAATTCGGTGATTCATATCCAATTTGGCCATGAGATGTGAGTCATTCAATCATTTGCTCAGAAAAGGAGTGAAGTTCGAATGGGGACCAGAGTGTCAGCAATCGTTCGAACGCATAAAGAAATATTTGCTCAACCCTCCTGTTTTAAAACTGCCAGAATTGGGGAAACCCCTACTGCTATACATTTCAGTCAATCAAGTTGCTTGTGGTGGATTCTTGGCGCAATACGAAGAAGGCAATCTGATAGAGCATGCCATTTACTATGTGAGCAAAACCTTCATTGATTATGAGAAGAAATACTCTCAAATAGAGAAGACATGTCTAGCTCTGGTTTGGATGTGTCAGAAATTGAGACACTACCTGCTAGCATCAGAAGTCAAGATTCTCTCAAAACTTAATTCTCTCAAGTACATTCTAGAGCAATCATTCCTTAGTGGACGGATTGCCAAATGACAAGTTCTGTTAATGCAATATGATCTGGAGTATGTCTCCCAGCAATCTATCAAAGGCCAAGCAATTGCAGATCAATTGGCAGATTTTCCTCTAGCAGAGGATATTAAAGTCGAGGATGATTTCCCCGATGAGCGGATCTGCAATATTCAACAATATCCAATTTGGAATTTATTCTTCGACGGTTCTAATATGGCAGGCGTAGAAATTGGGATTCTGCTAATCACACCAGAGAAGGAAATAATCCCTTTTTCTCTCAAACTAGATTTTCAGTGCACTCACAATATGGCCGAGTATGAAGCTTTGATACAGGGCCTGAAAATTCTACAGGACTTCAATGTCAAAAGAGTGCATGCTTATGGTGATTCTTTGCTTGTCGTAAATCAAGTCCTAGCCTAATGGCAAGTGAAGGATCAGAAATTACTTCCTTATCAGAAGATCGTTTCAGCTCTTGCTAAAAAATTCGAAGAATTCCAACTTTTCCATATCAAGAGAAACTTCAATCAAGTTGCTGACAGTTTAGCTAATCTAGGATCCATCATGTCTTTCAAGAGCGGAAAATCTTGTCGCTCCTTTGAAATTGGTAGACTTGATCAACCTGATTTCGTCCCAGTAGAGCAGATAAACCAGGCTGAGGAAAAGAAGAAGTCCTGGTATCATGACATCAAGAATTTCATTAAAACTGGCGAATTTCCTCCAGAACTCTCAAAGAAAGAGCAGCGATCAATTCAGCGCATGTCTTCTTGATATTTTATTCTTGCTGACATCCTCTATCGTCGTGGGTTCAGTTCTGAATATTCCAGATGTTTGGACGAAGAAGAAGCCAAAGAAGTTGTGCAGGAAGCACATGAAGGCATTTGCAGTGGTCATGTTGGCTACCAAACTCTTGTCAAACAAATTATCCAAGCAGGATATTACTGGAGAACTATGCAACAAGATTGCTATCGTTTTGTGAAGAAGTGTGTTCAATGTCAGATGCATGCACCTTCTATTCATGCGCCAGCGACATACTTGCAATTTGTCGTCTCACCATGGCCATTTTCCATGTGGGCTTTTGATGTCATAGGCCCCATTACTCCTTTTGCTTCAAATGGCCACAAGTATTTTCTTGCCGCAACAAAATATTTTACTAAATGGGTAGAAACAGTCACTCTACGCACATTAGAAGGTCGACACGTAGTCTTATTCATCCACAAGAATATCTTATGTCGTTTCGGCATACCGCATGATATTGTGTCAGATAATGGCAGTCATTTCAAGAATGAGAGAATGAGGACATTCTGCTCAAAGTTCAGAATCCATCATAATTTTCCGCTCCTTATTATCCTCAAGGGAATGGTCAAGCAGAGGCCACCAATAAGATTCTGATTTGAGTCCTAGAGCGAACCTTGGAAACAGACTGTGACTGGCATGAAAAGATTCATGATGCGTTGTGGGCGTATAGAACCACCATTCGAACTCCAACTAATGCTACTCCGTCAGAACTTGTCTACGGAACTGAAGTAGTACTGCCTCTACATGTTCAGAAACCTGCTCTGAAATTTGCATCACTTTTAGAATTACCTCTTGACCAATATCAGCAACAGCGGCTAGTACAACTTGATTTGCTAGATAAAAGAAGGCTCAGAGCAGCAGAGCATGCTCAATCATATCGTCAAAGGATAGCCAGACAATATGCAAAATCTGTCATTAAAAGAAAGTTTTGAGACAATGATCTAGTGCTCAGATCAATGGCTTATCTCAAACACCGCCCGGGTGGCAAGTGGTCACCTAATTGGGAAGGTCCCTATATTGTCAAAGAGGCATTACCTCGTAACTCATATCGGCTCATTAATGCCGACGGAGTGGAATTACCAGATCCCATCAATGCTCGACATTTGAAAAAATTCTATGCTTAAATCATGTCTTATCCTTTGTAATTCCTCCAAAATTTTCTTTGAATAATGATCAAATTCTCTTTTCCCAGTCATACTGGGGCATTCTAAAATTTTGTTTTTATTTATAAATACCCTGTATGCAGGCAGGATAAACAAATCTCCTATTTTGCGCGCATATGCACTCATATTATATCATTTTCATATATGTATACATCTGCATTCATCGACGTCGGGATTCATCGGCAGACTTCTGCATCAAATTCATTACCCATTCAAGATAAGGGATAATCCTGAGGCCCCGACCAGCATTCTCATTACAATTCCCAAATACTTTAAGAGCATAGGTCTCTTTTAAAATTTCAAGTCTCAATCTAAAAACAAGGTATGTTTTCAAAATCTAGAGCTCGAGCTGGTATATCTTTCAAAACCCAGTGCTTGAACCAGTATATTTTCAAAATCCAATGTTTACACATTTTAAAAAAAACCCAGTATTTATACGGGTATTCCTTCAAAATTGAGCACTTGTGTTAATGTCTCACTGGTTGGCCGTGTCAGCCGACCTCTTGGGTTCAATTTTCGTACTGATCTTCATCAAATTTCAAAACTCAGATTTCAAATTTCAAATTTCAATTTTTCAATTTCCAATTCCAAATTTTAGATTTCCAAATTTCCAATTTTCTAATTTCCAAATTCAAAATTCAAATTTCAAATTTCAAATTTCCAAATTTCCAATTTCGACCTTCGGGTCAATCAAGTCCCAAATTTCCAATTTTCGATTTCCAATCTTGACCTCGGGTCAATCAAATTTCAATTTCGACTTTCAGGTCATCCAATTTCCAAATATCAATTTCCAGATTCCAAATTTCCAAATTTCCAAATTTCTAATATCAAATTTCAAATTTCAAAATTCAAAACTTCAAATTCCAATTTCGACCTTTTGGTCACTCAATACCAATTTCAAAACATTTCTCTTGCGAGAGACCCTTTTTACAGGGAGAGTTTGAGGGAGCTCGTTCTTTTCGCATGCTATCCTTTGTTCACTTAGCCCCGTTTTAGGGAGAGTTTGAAGGGACTCGTGTCTTTGTGAACCGTTTGCAAAACAAAATTCCAATTTCATACAAGGAACCCTTAGTTCAGGGAGAGCTTCGATGGAAGTTCGCTTTCCTTGTGATCACAATTTCATACTAGACCATTTCATCATGGACCCTCCTTTCAGGGAGAGTGTGATGGACTCGCTCCTTCAAGACCAATTCACCGACCTCACCATTACTGACCCCCTTTCCATAAGAGAAGCCTGATTGTTAGGAAGTTTTGACGAAAGCTTAATTTCTCTTCGAAAGTTCGTTTTGCAAACACCTCCTCTTCAGGGAAGAGAGGAGTAATTCCTATTTCCAATTTTTGAATCTTCTCCTTTGAGGAAAGGAGAAAAAAAATTTTGTCATGGATGAGTCGCGTTGTGCTTCAAATGCTCGCTTTCACAAAGGATTTCAAGAAAATTTTGCCAATTTGTCATTAAATATTTGTTGATTTCAAAATCTTTATTGCACAAAAACATTACCTCAGAATACCTTCAGTATTACTTCCGAAAGGACAAAGGTTTCGCGAAAAAGGATTCAAAATTCAGAATCTTTCTATTGGCCAACCAAAAGGATGAAGAATAAATCCTCGATATGGCCAGCAAAGGAAATTCAATGTTGTTGCAAAGCCATAAGTGATTGATGTTGATCACAGTCAATGGCACATTTTTAAAGATCATTCTTGAAAAATAAAAGCAGTCGAAATATCCTGGGTGATACAGAAAAATCCATACAATCTCCATATCTCCTCAATCACCTAAGCTGCAATTAAATATCTGCAAAAGGGATCTCTCAATTGTCGTCAAGATGAAGGCGAATTAGGCGAGTAGACCCCCGGGGCCAAAGAAGATTTAATTCATCTCCAAGATGACGGAGTTTGTGACGGATCCTTCCAGGGAAAGTTCAGAGCACCGTCAAGATGAAGGCGATTGCGATGAGCCTCTCGACAAACCCTAAAAGATATTTAATTTTTGCTATCACCAAGAGATTTCCAACTCATGAGCCAATAACCACCAATATAATCCCTGAGGCAAAAAAGAATCAAAACATCTCCAAGATGAAGGAGTTTGTGATGTACCCTTCTAAAAAGAGAGAAAAAGCTAGGACATCTCCAAAATGAAGGATGATGTAATGAATTCCCCAAAAAGCCAAAAGATCCAATTCTGTCGAAAAAAAAAAGAGTACAGGCAAAAAAACCATTCTGAGAAAAGAATCCCAGGATGTCAGACTGCCGAATTTGCCAAAGAATCTTCTTTAATTTTGTGAAACTCTTTTATCAATATCCTTTCATCAATTGCTTTCATAATATCAAGAATACTCTCTTTTCTGCTCATATCAAAGAAATTGATAGCCTCCTTGAAAGAAAGCCAATCGCAAGCAATTTGAATTCGAATCTTGATTCTACGGAGTTAAGTCCAGTTGGAAGTAATACTTCAGGTAGAAAAGAGGAAATATTTTCAAAACAATGTGCATCATTTTCAATTATTTCGAATCAACAATAATTTTCAACATTTTGACAATATTTTCTAGCTATTTCGACGTAAAGCAAGAGCTTAAGGTTCATCTTTGTCACATCCTGACATCAGTTGTTATCCCTTTTAGGACTTGATAACGGGAGTTTTCAAGATTCCTTCCCTTCTCTGGTATAATCTGATCACCTGAGCTCTCAGATTCGCACACTTCCCTGTGTCCCCACTGTCCCTTCATAGACAGTCCAATTTCGGCTTGAGGTTAAGCCACCAATCATTTTCTTACAAAAGACCACCAATTTCAAAAAGTTATTTAGTCTCAGCAATGAGGCGCCAAAAATCAAACCCCTTTTCAAGCTTTAGGGACCCCAATTTCATCCTTTTGCAAAACCCCTATCGGATTTATTGTGCAAAATCTGAAGTTTCCATCACGGTCTCTTTTTTTGAGGGTTTCGTTTCATTTTCTGCCCAATCAGGTTAAGGATACAAACCTGAGCCTCATTTGATGAGGTATTTCATTTTCTGCCCAATCAGGTTAAGGGTATAAACCTGAGCCTCACTTGATGAGGTATTTCATTTTCCGCCCAATCAGGATAAGGGTACAAACCTGAACTTCCTCTGAGGAGGTATTTCATTTCCTGGTCAGGATAAGGGGTTAAACATGAGCCTCATTTTGATGAGGTATTTCATTTCCCGGTCAGGATAAGGGGTTAAACCTGAGCCTCATTTTGATGAGATACTTCATTTCCCGGTCAGGTTAAGGGTCAAACCTGAGCTTCGTTTCTACACGAGGTATTTCCCGTCCCATCTAGGATAACAACAAAGCCTGAATTTCAATCTCACAAAATAAATCTTTCGTCTTTACTCTCCATTTCATACCTATTATGAATACCGTCAGAGTTAATTCTTTCACACCCAGCCAGATTTTTCTAACTGAGGCATTTTATAGTCCAAATTTGGTGTGTTTTTCTTTGCCACTAAGCTCGGCTTATAACCGGCTTAGTAGCAAAGAGGGGCATCTGTAAACACCCCAAATTTTCACCCTCATCCAGTATTTATACATTTCATGTGTCACTACATATCATTGCATGCACTTGGCATACTATTTCATTGCATTGCATGTCATTACATCTCATTTTCGAGATCCAACACTCTTGCTTTCAAAATATTTAATCCAGATTTTGGTTTTTAAAACTTATCTTTCAAAATTAATTTTAAAACCTGGGTTTTTAATCAACATTATGTCATTTTCCAACCCCCAGGACCTGATATTTCGAAATATTTTCTCAGAAAACAATCTGGATTCATTTCAAACTCAATTTCAATTGATTTCAATTCTGAGATGAGGCCCATTTAGGTGGTGTCACTTCTGGATTCCTTTATTTATCAAAATCTCAAAAAAATTTAGAGTCCTAGTTGGATCAGGACTCTTTTTCTAGAGTCCAGTCGGATCAGAACTCTACTTTTCACTACCTTTTTACCTGTTTTCGGAGAAAATCTTTCAAAATCTTCTGTTTTCGCCAAAATTTCAGAGTCCTAGTTGGATCAGGACACTTTTTCTAGAGTCCAGTCGGATCAGGACTCTTCTTTAGAGTTTTAATCGGATTAGGACTCTAATCTTTTACAGCTATTTTATCTATTTCAATCAAATCTTTCAAAATGAGTCAAAAACTCAGAGTTTCAGTCAAAACAGGACTCTGTTCAGAGAGTCCTAGTTGGATCAGGACTCTGATCCTGATTTCAATTTTAAAAGAATCTTTCAAAAATCTTTCCATCTATCAAAACTGTTACACTTTTATCAAAGAATTTCAAAATTCTAAGGTTTTATCTCTGAGTCCTGATCAAATCAGGACTCTACCCCAGAGTCTTGATTGAATCAGGACTCTATCTAAAATTTGTTTTTATACTTCATTTTCACTGGTTTTTAAAAGCTTTGCCCAAATTTTATCATTTGCTTATCAGAAAACTAAAATTTCTTAGAGTTCTGATCGAATCAGGACTCTTTCTCAGAGTCCTAATCAGATCAGGACTCTGAACCAAAACTTCAGTATCATCCTGCTTTTAACTGTTCTTCAAAATTCTCTCATTTGTTTTCTCAGAAAATCCAAAAATCTGATAATCCTAGTTCTTTTAGAACTCTGTCCTCAGAGTCTCAGTTGAAGTAGAACTCTACTTTATTTCAATATTTGTTATTGTTTTCACTATTTTCATAAGTTCTTTCAACTGTTCTTCAGAAAATACCAAAAAAATCTAGAGTTTCAGTCCGATCAAGACTCTGTCCCAGAGTCCTAGTCCAGTCAGAAGTTTGTTCTGAAGTCTGTTTTCACTTTCATTTTCATTTTTTGTCGTTCGTTTTCAAAAATTAGGTCATTTTGTAGAGTCCAGTTAATCCAGGACTCTATTTCAGAGTTCTGATTGAGTTAGGAGTCTAACCCTGACTGTATTTTCTGATTTATTTCAACATTTTTTATAAAATCTTTTCAAAAACTCCTTCATTTGGCCTTCAAAACCCAAAATCTCATAATCCTAAAAATCCAGGACTCTAACCCGGAGTCCCAGTTCGATTGAGACTCTATTTTCAAAGATTTCAAATTTCAATTATTGATTTTAACCCATTTTCAAAGCCATTTTCAATATTTATCTCAAATTTCTTAAAACCTAGTATGGGCCCACTCAGTTGGCGGCACATCCAGAGGAGTTCTAACCCAGTTGGAACCCTATTCAATTTCAAAACTTTTAATTTCAAGCTTACTTTTAGAAATCTTTTGAAAATTCTTTCAATTTCAAGTTTTAAAATCATTTTTTTTGAAAAACTCAAAGTAGGGCCCACTCGGGGTGGCGCCACATTTGGGAAAGTCAAGGTTAGTCTAGGCTTAGTCAGTGTCTTGGTTAGCTTTAGAAGTTTAGAAGAGTCAAAATCTATTTTGAAAACTCATTTTTAAGTTTGGTTTTTAAACTAGTGTTTTTAGAGGTTTTCAAAACTTTAAAAACCCAAATGTGGAAAAACGCCAAGTGGCGCCACATTTGGGGGATTCTTAGGTTTAGTTAGGGGTTAATTAGGGATTAATTAGGATAATTTAGGCTAGGGGTAGAAAGGTAACTCCACCCCAAAATTGCCCCCCCCCCTTTTTATAAGTCCAAATTTTTTAAAACTTTTAATTTTTAACCTAATTTTTTATTATAAAAAGGAGCATAAGGGGGGTTGATTTTTCCAGCTCTTCTCTTGAGGATTCTTGGAGCTTCTCTATCCTCTCCTGCCCTTCCTCCATTGCTGCAACTCCAAGGTAATTATTTCTTTTAATTTCTTTAGTTTATTTAATGCTTTTATTGATTTAAACATCAATTTAGCCATTGGCACCTACCCTTGCATGGATTAAACCATGGATTCAAGTTCAAGAACCTCAAGGACGGTCCAAGAAAGTGATCTAACTCTGTTTCATTTTGTTTACAGGGATTCTAATCCGTTAGAATCGAGTATTGTGTCGATTTTCATGTTATTAACCAATAAATCATGAGATTTACCCTTTTAATGGGTTAAATCCATGGTTTTAAAGGTAAAATCGAATTCCAGCCAATGATTCCCTATGTTTATTTATTTTTTTTGCTTATTTATGTTTATTACACGTTTTCCAACATAGAAATCAATTTTATTTTATTGTTTTGGTATTTTTCTTATTATTTTCATTAATTAATGCATGGTTTATTAGGTTTCATTAGATTTCTGTGTGTTTTTAAGCATGGATCAGAAAAGAATATGTTATTTTGTATTAAAGACTTCACTGTAAATTTCTGATTTTTTATTATGTGATACATGGATATGTCAGTGAACTACTGTAAAAAATTAGGATGTTTTGGGATTCGGGAACCCTGTCAGAAAAATCAGACATCAAATCATGATTTTCACTCTTTAAAATCGATATTTAAATTCAAGAGGTAACTTGCTGTTATGATATTTCTCTCATCTGATATCTGATTCAAGATCCGTAAAATGCAGTGGATTCTCATTGATATGATATATTTACTATGAAATTTTTACAATTTTTTATCTCTGTTTGATATTTTTTGTCTGTCAGAGAATCAGATTTTAAATTTAAAACTCGTTAGGGTTTACAAAAACCCTAATCATACTTGTGTTGCTCATAGATCCCAAACCACAGATTTGATTCATGATCTGTAAAAAGAGAGTCTTGTTATTTTTATGATCACTGTTCACTTCTAAAATCTCAGATATTTTGGATGTGACTGCTATTTATTCATGAATTTTAAATCGGAAGTGTCTGTTTTAACTCATGTTTGATTCACAATATGTAAGTCCAGATTGTCGAAAGAGTTTCTCCCTAACCAGAGATGATTTTTCCAATATGTAAAAAGGAAAACCTTTGTTTTTATGTCTTGTTTGACTCTGTAAAAATTCAAAAAATTTCATGGAGGATTGGCCCCTGATTCGGGTCTAACTCTGCAACTGGTTTGTGATCTAGGTTAAAAATAACATATTTTAGGGATTTAAGGCAATTTTCGGATTAAAATAATATCAAAAAATTATTTTTATTATTTCAATCTTATTTGAGGGTCATAACAAGTGTAGGTACCAATTTTGATGAGTTTTGGAATCCGTTTGATGCCTGAATTGATCAAATTGCAAAACAGGGTCCCTACAAGATCCAAAAACACTGCCAAAATCATGATATTTGTGATATTTCTTAATTTTCGTGTATAATTTCATGATTTTATGGTTTTTTCATGTTTATAATCATGTTAGAATGTTTTATGTTTGATTTTGTGTTTATTTCAATCATAAATCTCAAGTTTTTATCAAAATCTATTTCAGAAAACCATGATTTCAAGGCCATAGTCTTGCTATCAAGGGTAATTTGGTCATTTGACCTAAATTTCGGAATTCTAAACCCTAAATTTCATGTTTTTAATCATGTCATGTCATATTTTGTTCGATTCATCCTTATTTGGATTTTAAAAGTTGTATTTTACAAAATATCTTTCTAAAAACCCTGATTTCAAGGCCATAGTCTTGCTATCAGGGGAATTTTGGTCATTTTGACCCCAATTTTGAAATTTCAAATTCCATTTTCATATTTATTCCATCCTATTTTATATTTTATTAACTTTATATAAGGGAATCATATGGAAAATGGCTTATATCTAGCAAAATTTAGTAATTTCTAGATATTACTGGATAAATCTAGAAAATCCAACATATTTTCACTAACAAAGTTTTCTAGTTTTGCAGGGATATTGAAGACTTTACTTTCTTTTAATTTTCTGTATTTAAATTCAATTAGTGATGTAAATTGTAATTAATTTTGGAATAAGAATTTCAATTCCTGCATAGATTAGGATTTGCATTGCATATAGTTTAATTTTGCAAAATTTTAATATCTGATGAATGCATTATTCATGCGCATATTTCAAATTCACTATGGTCTACACGAATGGCACATGCACAAGCTCTTATGGAGTTGACAAACTTGGTGAAATTTGTATTTATGGCCATAGTCAGAATACGAATGATACCTAGATTTGTAATCTTCGTATTAGCCACATTCAGCCTACACTCTTAGGCTAACTTCAAAAATTCACTGCATTTCTCAAAAATACAAAAAGGATTTCCTCAATTTCTCAAAATCAAGTCTTTCATATCCATATTCATTCAATTCATTCATTTGCAAATTCCGATTTCAATTCAGAGAAATCAATTTTCATAAAATTTCCAAGTCTTATTCTAAAATCGATTTTCTCAAAATTCTAAGTTTTCAAATGATATTTCAAGCATTTTCAAAGTTCAGAATTCGATTTTCCAAGTTATAGCTTTAATGTCAAAGTTTGAATTCAAAGAAATCAAGTTTTTCTAAATTTAGAAATTTCTCAGAAATCGATTTTCCTAAAACACATGAATTCTTCATAAATCGATTTTCACTTTCCTTAGAAATATTCTCTCACTAAGCTCATGATTTTTCAAGCGTTATCTTTTCCAAAAATCTCCAAATATTTTCCAATATTCACATCAAACATCATGTTTTCAAATCTGCATTTTCAGAAATTCATAGCACATACCTGATTCTTTGTGCATTTAGGAAATAGAATATGATTTAGACAAGTTGAGCAAAGCTAAGCACACAATTGATCCTTGGTTCAATTACCCCTGGTAAAGGCGCCAGGAACGGTTGAACCTCGTACCGACAGGCGAGTCCCATTCCTCAGAATTATCCCGTATTTTAAAAACTGAGGCGAGTTATTTTCAAAATCTTTTTTAAAAGGTCAGTTTGACTCGCAAAAGTAAAAATTTTGCGATGATAACAGACATATGGTCTCATTCATCCACAATAATATCCTTTGTCATTTCGGCATACCGCATGACATTGTGTCAGACAATGACAGTCATTTCAAGAATGAGAGAATGAAGACATTCTGCTCAAAGTTCAGAATCCATCATCATTTCTCCGGTCCCTATTATCCGCAAGAGAATGGTCAGGCAGAGGCCACCAATAAAATTCTGATTCGAATCCTAAAGTGAACTTTGGAGATAGACCGTGATTG
Organism: Nuphar pumila; assembly: GCF_984573655.1. Taxonomy (NCBI): domain Eukaryota; kingdom Viridiplantae; phylum Streptophyta; class Magnoliopsida; order Nymphaeales; family Nymphaeaceae; genus Nuphar; species Nuphar pumila. The sequence continues at coordinate 73,456,203 of NC_143250.1, read as the reverse complement.
GCATGAGAAGATCCATGATGCATTGTGGGCATACAGAACCACCATTTGAACTCCGACTAATGCTACTCCGTCAGAACTTGTCTACATAACTGAAGTAGTACTACCTCTACATGTTCAAAAACCCACTCTGAAATTTGCATCACTTCTAGAATTACCTCTTGATCAGTATCAGGAACAGTGACTGGTACAACTTGATTTACTTGATGAGAAAAGGCTCAGAGCAGTGGAGCACGAAGACCTATTTGATCAGTTGCAGAAGGCTAACGTAAAGCTTTACTTTAGACCTTTGTTCTTATATATTTTACAAGATATGTATTCTTTTATTACTTTTGTTGCGATACTCATTTTATTAGTGATTTTTTAAGGGCTTTTTGAAGATTGATCTGAGATATGGGTGAAAGTGCTATAGGATCGAGGCAACAAGTACTAGAGGGGTAAATAGTGCTTTTAAATATCATCTTTGGAATTATAACGAATTTTGAAATTCGCAAAGCAATTACACAAAGAACACAAGAATTTATCCTGGTTCGGTCTTCCAGACTTACATTCAGTCCCCAAGCAAAACCTGCTTGAGATTTCCACTATCAACCTTGTGTAAACACAAGAACATACAGACCAAATTTGGTCCCACTTTCAGTAACAATCCTACTGGAAGCAAACAACTCCTTTAAACCAAGGAGTCTTTTCCTTTTACAAAAAAATAAAATAATCAACTTACAATCAACCTACGAGCCCTTCTTATGAATGCAAATGGAATGCAATTGGCTTTTGAGGTTGTTGAAATACTCAACTCATGAATTCACTGTCTCTCAAAAGAATTTGAGTGAAAAACTTGAGTGAAAATATCAAGTGAGTGAGAAACAAATACTTGAATGAGTAGGAGTAAAAAGCAAAGAATTTGATCTTTATAATTCAATGTAATTCGATATGATTCGATGTTTTTGAATGTGGAATGTACTCATATTTATAGTTGAAAGATTCCATACGTTGAGGGTATGAAAGGGTGTCAAAACAGTCCATTTTGAATGATCAAAATATTTGAAAAATGAAAAGACACACCTTATAAAAGTTACAGAAAAATGGCAAAAATTAGTCGACTAGAACAGTAGTTAGTCGACTGAAATTAAATATTAGCAGACTAACAGTTATCGTCGGTCGACTAATGTGTTTATCATAGCCGTTTGAAAATATGATGTTTTGAAACTTAGTCGACTAAAGAAAAAGTTAGTCGACTGTAATATCATCAATAGACTAAAAAATCTTTCAGTCAACTACTGCTAAATTTTTCTGAAAAACACATGTTTTGTCTGGTCGACTGATAAAATCGTTAGTCGACTGTTGCTAAAGTTTCCAAAAAACAGACATTCTGTCCGGTCGACTGATAAAACCTTCGGTCGACTAATTCAGAAATTTGATGTTTTTGCTTTGAAAAATTAGCGCAAAAGAGTTGGTCGACTGGTGAGTCTATTGGTCGACTAATAAACATGAAAAATTAAGTAAAGAGTTTTCTAAAATGATTTTCATGAAGGGTTCTTTTAGAAAAGTTTTTCTAAAGACTTTTTAAGTGAAATGCAATCAAAATATGCACTCTAAGTAAGGCTCTTACAAGAATCTAAAACTTTTAATGAATTTTACATTTGCACACTAGTCTTCATAGATTCTTCATCGAATTCTTTAATTCTTGTCATCTTTCTTCATTGCCTTAGCTGAAATGCAGTTGATTCACTTGTTCATCATCAAAACCTTGTACTTGAAGTATCATGTACGGCTTCATTGTCGTAACAATCTTCCCTTTTTTTATGATGACAAACTAGTCAAAGATGGAGCATTTAGATGCATAGATGGAGATTTTACTCCCCCTATCAATATGTTGCAAAACATAAGAAGTTAGCACGATCAAAGCACATATATCACATATTGATTGTTTTGCATTTCCATCATTACTTCATGCATTTCTAAAACTTTTTCAAGAATGCAATTTTCAATGCTTTCACATGATGCAATTGCCATGTCCATGTGTCTTGTTCATCTTGTTCTTTTTCTCCAATTTCCATGTGTCTTGTTCATCTTGTTCTTTTTCTCATGCAATTTCCGTCTTTTTCTCCCCCTTTGTCATAATAAAAAAGTGTAAGTGCAGACATAGCATAAGCAAAATGCAAATTCAAGTTCAAAATATTGCAACCCAAAAAGTATCAAAGTTTAATAATGATAGTAAACAAAGTTCAAAAGAAGTGTTGCTTGATCATCTCCTTGAGTTCAACAATATCCTTCTGAATTGAAGAAAGTTGTTGAGTCACATCTTCACGAAAAGTGTGTTGATGTAGTTCCAAAGCTTCAATTCGTTGCAAAATTTCATCATTGTCTTGATTAGTAGAGACTTTCTTTCATTTTGCTTGAGATGAAGGTGTCACAGAAGATGGTGATGGTTCACAGGGTGATGGTTCAAAGGGTTTAGTTTGATCAAAATTTAAAGGTGGTAGATATTTGATTTTCATTTGTTTAAAAATAGTTTGATCAAAGAACTCCTTTTGTTCAATATATTTTTCATTTGTTAGGGGTACTTTGAAATATCTGAAAATACGGGTAAGAAGACATCCATACGGAAGAAAGGGTTTTTGTTTCCACAAAGTAGTAAAATATACGTTGGCCCAATTTACAGAAATATTTCCAAATAAGACGTAAAGAGCCGTAGAGAGATCTGTGGAATAGTAATCAAAAGATCCAGTTTTAGGTAGAACATTGTGGGCAAGAATTCGTCCAGCAATGCGAGCGCGAGTTTAAAGATTGGTATTTTTGAAAGGAGGACAATGAGGTGCACCGGGAAGAAGAATTTGTTCAAAAATTCTTTCATCATTAAGTTCAATAGTATTAAAAAGAGTTTCTGAAGGTGGAATATCTAGGATTTGTCCAAGAAGCTTAGAATCAAACTCAATTTCAACATCGCGAACAAGAGAGGAAATAAATCTAGTTTCATGATCAATTTGTAAATTTATGTAAAACAAATGTATCACTAAAGGATAATGAAGAGGGTTTGCACCAGCGTCAAAAAGGTGTGAAATGCCTGTGAATAATTCTCTGATTTTGTAGCGAGAAAATAGATGAAACAGAACATTTCAGCCTGGTAAAATAGGAAGTGCAGAAATTGATCCAAAAGTGTCATATAAAAGAGGATTTCTTAGTAGTCTAAGAGAAAATCCATGACGTGCTTGTGGTGTAGATGGAGGAGAACCTTGTGCGGATGTTGTTTTTTGACGAGTTATGGTTGTTAAGAATGAAACAAATTCACCTGTCAAAGAGAATCGTTGTTGATGGCTGCTTTCCAATGACGTCTGGTGGGAGAAAAATGTCGTCCGTCGTTGTAGAGGATAGGCAAAGCTGCAGAATCACTTTGTGTAATGCGGACAGTGTGCCTTCTACGATCAAGGTCTCTAGTAGTGGCCAAAAGAAGCAGTGAGGGCAGTATGCCGAAAGATGGATATCAATTATTCAAGGGTTTTAGGAAAACAACAAGATCTTCAGTGAAGAACAGGCTGAGACACATTAGATGTCGTCCAGCTTTTCAACACTGCAATGGATGTCGTTAGGCGTTGCTGTAGAAACTCCTTAGTCACGGCAGAAGGGTTTCGGCGAGGAGGAGTTCGACTGCTACAGAAACAGAAGGTGATGCAGTGGATGACGACAGGTGAGAAGAGGTTGTCGCAAGCATCAACTGATGAAGAAGCACTCTGTCACGGCAAGAGGATTCCGGCGAGAGGGAGTTCGTCCGACACTCCTAGGATTTTTGGAAGAGACGGGAGAGAGAGAGAGAGGGTTTTGTTTAAGAAAAGGGAAAAACACACGAGCGTTAAAAACAAAACGGTGTGATTTTTAAATAAAAAAAAATGAAGGGGTATCGGGTCCCAAAAAAAAACTCTTTAAAAGAAACAGGCTTAAAAATGATTGCCCTTTTTAAAAAATCCAAGGGGTATTGGGTCCCTTCAGTTAAAATTTAAAAACATCAATCGACTAGAATTTTTATTGGTCGACTAATAAGGTGCGAGTTTGAGATTTTAAAAAAACAGTATTTTTTTTAAAACAAATTTATAAATCTAAAAATGAGCAAATGCCTAGTTCTCACCTAATTCTCATAAAATCTTCATTTTTAAGTGGTTTAGTGAAGATATCGGCATGTTGTTCATTAGCGGGTATAAAATTTAATGAAATATCTTCTTTTAACACATGATCTCGTAAGAAATGATGTCTAACTTAAATATGCTTAGTTCTTGACTGCTGAATAGGATTTTTTGAAAGATTTATAGCACTAGTGTTATCACAATAAATAGTTGTTGTGGAGTAATTCAAACCAAAATCTTTTAAGGTTTGTTTCATCCATAGTACTTGTGAACACGCTAAACTAGCCGCTATATATTTCGCTTCAGTTGTTGAGAGTGACACTAAATTTTGCTTTTTACTAAACCAAGAGACTAAGGAATGTCCTAAGAAATGACAAGTTTTGCTAGTACTCTTGTGATCAGATTTGCTTCCAGCAAAATCTGCATCACTATATGAAACTAAATCGAAGGAGGATGATTTCGGGTAAAACAAACCAAAATCTGAAGTATTTTTCAAGTATCGAAGAATTTGTTTTACAACAGTTAAGTGAGATTCCTTCAGATTAACTTGAAATCTAGCACACATACAAACACTAAACATTATATCAGGTTGACTAGCAATTAAGTATAATAGAGATCTGGTCATACCTCTGTAGAGCTTAGTATCTACATTTTTACCATTTTTATCTTTGTCAAGAGAAGTAGTTGTGCTCATAGGATTTCTTCTTGATTTCGATGAGTCCATCCCAAATCTTTTAAGAAGTTCTTTTGTATACTTAGCCTGGTTGATGAAGATTTCTTCTTCAGTTTGCTTTATTTGAAGGCCAAGGAAGTAGTTTAATTCGCCCATCAAGCTCATTTCAAACTCTTCCTGCATAGCTTTAGCAAATTCTTTATAAAGAGAATCATTAGTAGAACCAAATATTATGTCATCAACATAAATTTGCATAATAAGAATATCTGAATTAAGATTTTTAATAAATAAATTGGAGTCTACCCGACCAATGGAAAAAACAGATTGTTCTAAAAAATTTCATAGTCTTTCATACCACGCTCTTGGTGCTTGTTTGAGTCCGTACAAAGCTCTTTTTAATTTGTAGACTTCTTCTAAATATTCCTCATTTTCAAAGCCTGGAGGTTGCTCTACATAAACTTCTTCATTGATGTGTCCATTTAATAATGCACTCTGAACATCAATTTGATATAACCTAAAATTCATGTAACTAGCAAAAGCACGCATCATTCGAATTGACTCCAATTGAGCTACTGGTGCATAGGTTTCATCAAAATCCATGCCTTCTTCTTTATTATAACCTTGTGCTACTAGTCTTGCTTTGTTTCGAATGACTTCGCCATTTTTGTCTAGCTTATTTCGAAAGACCCATCTTGTTCCAATTACCGGATGATCCTTTGGTCTATCAACTAGATCCCACACATCATTCATAGTAAATTGGTTAAGTTCTTCAGACATGGCCAAGAGCCAAAATTCATCATCACAAGCCTCATTGATATTCTTTGGATCTATTTTAGATCTGAAAGCAATATTTGCAATATATTGCAATTGCCTTCTAGTTTGGACACCACTATTTATTTCTCCAATAATTTGTTCATGTGGATGATTGGGAACTTCTTTCCAAACAAGTGGAAAAGAAACATTTTCTTGAGAAGTATTCTCTACCAAAGGTTCTCCTTGAAGTATGACTTCTTCTTATTCGCTTAGAGGTATAACATGTTCACAATTCTCATCAAATGCAGCATGTAAAGATTCTTTAATGCAAGATGTTCTTCTATTAAAAACACGATAAGTTTTGCTTCTAGAAGAATATCCAAGAAATATTGCTTCATATGATTTTGAATCAAACTAATCAAGATTATCTTTGGTGTTTAACAAGAAGCATTTACTACCAAAAATTTTGAAATATGAGATCTTTGGTATACGATCATAATATAATTCAAAACATGTTTTATGTAAGATTGGTCGAATAATAACATGGTTTAAAACATAACATGTTGTATTCACTGCTTCAGCCCAAAAGTATTTTGGTAAATTTTTATCTTAAAGCATGGTTCTAGCACATTCTTGCAAAGTCCTATTCTTTCTTTCAACAACTCTATTTTGTGGAGCCGCTCTAGGAAAAGCAAAGTTGTGAGATATACCATGTAAATCGCAAAAATTTAGAAAAGATTCATTTTCAAATTCACCACCATGATCACTACGAATTGTAATAATAGATGTAGATTTTTCATTTGTAATTCTTCTACAAAGTTTAGAAAATTTAGAAAAAGCATCATTTTTGCTTTTTAGAAAAATCACCCATGTAAATCGAGAATAATCATCTACTATAACAAAAGCATACTTGCTACTATTCAAACTTTGAATTCTAGATGGTCCAAATAGATCTAAATGTAAAAGTTCAAAAGGACGTTTTGTTAAAACTATATTTTTTGCTTCAAAAGAACTCTTGATTTGTTTACCCATTTGACAAGCATCACATAAGTGATCCTTCTTATATGGTATTCTAGGTAGGCCTCTAATAAGATCATTCTTGGATAACTTAGAAATTATTTTAAAGTTAACATGTCCAAGTCTCTTGTGCCATAACCATTGAATTTCATTTGAAGCAATAAGACATTTTTCATTAAAAGTGGGTAACTCATCTAGATAAAGTTCATATACATTGTTCCTTCTTTTACCTTTAAAAATGATCTTTTTAGATTGAAAATCAGAAATTAAGCATAAATCATGTTCAAAAGAAACGAGAAAACCTTTATCACATAATTGACTAATGGATAATAAATTATACATTAAACCATCTACTAAAATAACATTTTCTATCAAGGGAAATTTTGAATTACCAATGTTACCAATACCGATTACTTTTTCCTTGTTATTGTCACCAAAGGTGACGGTCCCTCCATCCTTACTTTGGAGGGTGGAAAATAACTCTGGCCTTCCAGTTATATGTTTGGAACAACCACTGTCCAATATTCATTTGCTCCTTATTTTGTGTACCTACAACAAAATTGGAAGACAAAGCATTTGACCCCTTTCTATTTTTGAGTCCATGAGAGTTAGTCTTAGGAACCCATATCCATTTGGATTTTAGTTTCCTTTGAGAATAAATATTCTTTCTATAAAAAGATTTAGCATTTCTAGAGTAATCATGTCTAGGCTTATAAGCATTATAAATACCATTATTAGATGCATTTCTATTATAACTAGAAAATTTAGTTCTTTGAACAAATGGTTGAGAATTTTGTCTTTGATTCTTCACCACATAGTTTGGTCTATTTTGAGTATCAAAGAAACTATATCCCAATCTGGTTTTGTTAACCGAACATCTTTGAGAACTAAAAAGTCTTTCTAGATTCTCTTGTCCATTAGTGAATTTGGTCACTATAGAAAGAATATCATTTGATTTTTCTTTTAGACTTGTTATTTCTTCTTGTAAGATATTGGTTCTTATTCCAATTTCTTTTATCTCAGATGCTTGACAAGAGTTTTTCTTCTTGAGATCTTCTATCTCTTGAAGTAATACTTTATTTTTAGAGTCAAGAGTTAAATTTTTAGTTTTTAATTCTTTGTTTTTAGAACTTAGACTCTTAAATTTAGCATATAAATCATTAAATGCTTCTAATAAATCATCATACTCAAATTGACTTACCGAGTCTTCTTGTGCTACAAAGCACATGTTGGCGACTTCTTCATTAGATTTTTCATCGGAAGATGAGTCACTATCATCCCAACATGCTTGAAATGCCTTTTTCTTCTTGAATTGGTCCTTGGGCTTGATTTTGAGAAGAAGACAATGTTTCTTGATGTGTCCTGCATTTTTGAAGTTAAAGCACTTGACTTCATTAGGATTGAAAGAATCTGCTTTGTTTACCTTTTTTTGAAATCTTTCCTTTTTGATGAATCTTTTGAATTGTCTTGTAATGAGGGCAATATCTTCATCTTCATCTGAGTCTTCAGAGTCAGAAGTAGCCTTGAAAGCAAGAGAATTCTTCTTGGGTTCTTCTTCTTGTCTATTATGAAGTTGGACTTCATATGTCATTAAGTTACCAACCAAATCTTCAAGAGAGAGAGTGTTTAAATCATTTGCTTCCTCTATAGCTATGGTTTTTCTCTCCCATTCAGAAGTTAAACACCTTAGGATTTTTCTGACTAAATCCACTTGTGAATATTCTTTTCCAAGAGATTTTAGAGTGTTAGTGATATCGGTCATTCTTGTTACCATGTCAGATATAGATTCATTTTGCTTCATTTTAAACAATTCCAATTTATGAACTAAAGAAGCAATCTTAGATTCATTTACCTTTGACATACTTTCATGAGTAACGAGAAGAGTATGTCAGATATCATTTGTTATAGAGCATTGAGAGACGCGATTGAACTCTACCTTGTCAACGATACAATACAATGCATTCATAGCTTTGGCATTGAGTGAAACAGTCTTCTTTTCTTCATCGGTCCATTGGCTGAAATTAGTTGATGACATTTGGTACTTTTCTAAAACAACCCTCCAAATTTTGAGATCCATGGATTGTAAGAATATTATCATTCTTACTTTCCAATAGCCATAGTCTGTTCCGTCGAAGAGAGGAGGACGAACAAAGGAGCATCCTTCTTTGTGTTGAGATGATGTTGTTGCCATACTAGATGATGGTCAAATCAAAATATAGCTAACCTGCTATGATATCATATGAAAGTGCTATAGGATCGATGCAACAATCACTAGAGGGGGGGGTGAATAGTGCTTTTAAATATCATCTTTGGAATTATAACGAATTTTGAAATTCGCAAAGCAATTACACAAAGAACACAAGAATTTATCCTGGTTCGGTCTTCCAGACTTACATTCAGTCCCCAAGCAAAACCTGCTTGAGATTTCCACTATCAACCTTGTGTAAACACAAGAACATACAGACCAAATTTGGTCCCACTTTCAGTAACAATCCTACTGGAAGCAAACAACTCCTTTAAACCAAGGAGTCTTTTCCTTTTACAAAAAAATAAAATAATCAACTTACAATCAACCTACGAGCCCTTCTTATGAATGCAAATGGAATGCAATTGGCTTTTGAGGTTGTTGAAATACTCAACTCATGAATTCACTGTCTCTCAAAAGAATTTGAGTGAAAAACTTGAGTGAAAATATCAAGTGAGTGAGAAACAAATACTTGAATGAGTAGGAGTAAAAAGCAAAGAATTTGATCTTTATAATTCAATGTAATTCGATATGATTCGATGTTTTTGAATGTGGAATGTACTCATATTTATAGTTGAAAGATTTCATACGTTGAGGGTATGAAAGGGTGTCAAAACAGTCCATTTTGAATGATCAAAATATTTGAAAAATGAAAAGACACGCCTTATAAAAGTTACAGAAAAATGGCAAAAATTAGTCGACTAGAATAGTAGTTAGTCGACTGAAATTAAATATTAGCAGACTAACAGTTATCGTCGGTCGACTAATGTGTTTATCATAGCCGTTTGAAAATATGATGTTTTGAAACTTAGTCGACTAAAGAAAAAGTTAGTCGACTGTAATATCATCAATAGACTAAAAAATCTTTCAGTCAACTACTGCTAAATTTTTCTGAAAAACACATGTTTTGTCTGGTCGACTGATAAAATCGTTAGTCGACTGTTGCTAAAGTTTCCAAAAAACAGACATTCTGTCCGGTCGACTGATAAAACCTTTGGTCGACTAATTCAGAAATTTGATGTTTTGCTTTGAAAAATTAGCATGAAAGAGTTGGTTGACTGGTGAGTCTATTGGTCGACTAATAAACATGAAAAATTAAGTAAAGAGTTTTCTAAAATGATTTTCATGAAGGGTTCTTTTAGAAAAGTTTTTCTAAAGACTTTTTAGGTGAAATGCAATCAAAATATACACTCTAAGTAAGGCTCTTACAAGAATCTATGACTTTTAATGAATTTTACATTTGCACACTAGTCTTCATAGATTCTTCATCGAATTCTTCAATTCTTGACATCTTTCTTCATTGCCTTAGCTGAAATGCAGTTGATTCACTTGTTCATCATTAAAACCTTCTACTTGAAGTATCATGTACGACTTCATTGTTGTAACAATGGATACCATCAGTTTCAAATTAAAGCACTAGATATATCCAAGACTATTTTTTCATACTCGTTATGGGCATTATGAGTTTGTGGTGATGCCATTTGGACTTACAAATGCCCTAGCTGCATTTATGAATATGATGAATCATATTTTCAGTCATTCTTGGACTCGTTCGTGATCTTCTTTATCGATGAGATCTTGATTTATTCAACGATTGAGAGTTAGCATCAAGAACATTTGCATATTATTTTGGAGATTCTTAGGGGTCACAAACTCTATGCTAAGTTTTTCAAGTGCGAGTTTTGGCCGAATGAGGTCGCTTTCCTTGGCCATGTTATATTGGCAGATGACATGGTTTTGTATCCTACCAAGGTTGAGTTAGTTTTAAATTGGAGACAACCACAAAATATTCATGATATTAGGAGCTTTTTCGGTTTGGCCAAGTATTATCGATGAATTCTTTAAGACTTCTCTCGTATCACTTTGCTTATGATAAAGCTTCTGAAGAAAGGAGTAAAGTTTGAGAGGTTAGATAACTGTGAGGAAAGTTTTCAGATGCTTAAGCAGAAGCTCACATAAGCTTTAGTTTTGTCTTTATCATTCGACAGTGATGGTTTTGTGGTCTATTCAGATGCTTCAAGCATGGGTTTGGAGTTTGTTTTGATGCAACATGACAAGGTTATAGCTTACGCACCGCATAAGTTGAAAGTCCATGAATGCAACTACTCGACCCATGATCTTGAGTTGGCCGCAATAGTATTTGCATTGAAGATATGATGATATTACCTATATGATGAGCAGTTCAAAGTGTTCACGGGTCACAAGAGTTTGAAGTACTTATTTTCCTAGAAAGAGTTGAATATGCGACAACATAGATGGTTGGAGTTCATTAAAGATTATGACTTTTGTTTATCCTACCATCCGGATAAGGCTAATGTTGTAGTTGATGCTTTTAACAGGAAGTCTAATGGTGTTCTATCCAGTTGCTTTAATAGAGGATAGAATCTGCTAGAGGATTCCATTGCTTGGAGGCCCTTTTGTGACACCTACGAATTTAGTAACTTTTAAATTCAAGTAAAATTTAAGTTAATTTTGGGTTAAAATTAGGTTAAATTCAGGTGAAATTTAAGTGTTTAAGTTGAACTAGGACTCTAGTTAGATTCATTATGAGTCATAGTTCTCATAAAAGATCCAATTTGGCAATTTTGAATATTGGTTGATTCAGAAAATGCATTTTTCAAAATGGACCAGCATCCATTTTAGGTTTTTCAACTTAGATTAGATCTAAAATTTGATTTTTCAAAATTGATCGAGTTGTATTTTGGATCCAACCTATAGTCCTTACGTGGCCTAGAGGGTCACGCCTAGCCCAGTGGGGTGCCATGTGTCAATGTGGGGGCCCATAGGGGTGTGTAAGTGGCCAAGGGTTTTTATGGGTTTTGGATGGGTCATATTTGGATTCAAACCTTAGTATTTAGATCCAATGTGAATTTATATTTAATTAATGGATATGAATGTTCAATTTAAGTATTGGATTTGATTTTAACAAATGTTTTTTAGATCCAACCCTGGGATTGAATATGGTATATGGTTTCAAATCCAATCTTATTGGATTTGGAACCATGTGTGATCTACTTCATGCCCTAGAGTCCATATGGATGAGAATCTTAACTATTTACATAAAGGTTGCATACATAATTCAATCATGTCCTTGCTTCATTCACAAAATTAACATGCGCATTCATTTGTGTCTCACTGATCATGCTTCATGATGCATAATGCATATTATGGTATATGACATATAAATTCTTGTTATTCATAATTCAGCATGAATAACATTCAGTTAGCATGCATATTAGATCACTAATCAAGTTTTAAGCATCATACATCATGTTGAATAATGTAGAAAATGACTAGGCTAACACATGTTAATTGAGCAATTCAGGTCCCTGTTAACCTGACTTTGGAAACGCCATAAAAAATCACAAGAATTGGTTTTAGTTGTAAATTTTAAATGGGGTTGCCCTAACATATCAAGAACACAACACAAAAAACAGAATTTTAAAATCAGTTGTAACAAAACTATGAAAATTTTGAGTCTGACCCCTATTAAGGAAAAATATAAGATAGATCTTCTCAATTATAGAAATTTATCCCTAATTGGAGAATTTTTTGAGATTTATTAAGAATTCTTTTGACAAAATCTTTTTTACAGGATCTTCTTATATGTGTTAGATTTCACTCAGATTTTGCACCATTTAATTTAATTGGTTTTGATTAGGTTTTTAAAACTTTCAAAATCTCTGGTTGGAATAGTCCTGCTAACAAGGTAGAAAGCTTATGCTCTTTTGCAAAGGACGTTTCGGCCCCGAAACTGACTCAAATGAAACAAATTAGGATACTAAATTCAAGCTCCGGATGTGTAGAACATTATAGTATTTTTATTTGTATTTATTGGATTTGTATTCTTAAATATATTGATTTTTTTTGCAAACTGGTAAGGACAAAAATGGGAACAGAATATCAGAGATTTCAAACTCATAAGACAGTCATTAAGCAAGACCTATGACATTAAAATCTAACCAAATATTATTACAATTATTCTAAACATATTTACAACACCATACAACACATAGTTAAGCACATTTGTGTTAACCTATATGAAAACATTAGCATACATCATCCAAAAATCATATTGCATTCATGAAGTTACTAAAATAAAATTGCATCTTTTCATTAATCACATGGAACCTAATTAATCATCAAATCATGGTTTATATATGCACTAACATGCTAATTAACCATACTAACATGAACTAAACTAACTCAACATGCTCATATTAATCTATCTAAATTATAAAACACAAAACCCCTAAATCGATTTTGCCAAATTCTTCTTCAAAACGATTTTGAATAAATGAACATGGATTTCGGCATATAAAATTTTCAAATTTTTTTAGAACTTGTATTGCATCAATCTAAACTAATAAGCACATATAAACATGCTGGAATCAAATAAGTTCTAGTGAAGAAATTAAATATAAGCTTTCCCGAACCATTTTTCATTTTAGTAGCCAAAACTAGTCTAGTTTTGAAAATCATTTTTGCTAATGATCCCGTGGGGACAAGGATCCACCAAAAATTAGTTTTCTAAATTTAAAATCAGTTTTAAAAAGGTGTTTTCAGGTCTGATCCCTATTGGTTCAAATATGAAAATTGATCCTATGCATATCTCATGTGTTTGGATCAATCTATGCCTATGTGATTGGTGTACCTACTTCGTTCAGGTTTTTTGAATCAATGAAATCCTTCATCTATGTAGCTGCAACTTTTCACTCAGTCTACCTTCAATGGTGGTTCAGGCTATATACCATCAATAGAGGAAGAAGGAAAGAAAGGAAAAAAAGAGAAAAGAGAGAGAATGAGAGAGAAGAAAAGAGAGAGGGAAATAGGCAAAACTCTAGAAAATCCCAATAGGGGGCATGAGCCCCTCTTGGACCCTTTTTATAAGTGTTCTCCTCTCTTCCAAACATTTCCTAATTTCTAAATTTCTAGCCTAAACTTTCTAAATTCTAAAACCATTTAGCCTAACATTACTACACTACTTATTTGGTAAGTTTTGAACTTATTTTTCTTTATTTTCCTCTTTACTTGTTTTGTTTTTAGGAAACTTTTAGAAAGATATTTTAACTAAGGTTTTTAACTTACACTTTTAAATTAAATTCCATCATAAGGTGCCACATAGAATGGGCCCGCATAGGGGGACATCCCACCCTATAGACATCTACCATTTTATTAAACTTAATTAATTTAAGTTTTTTATTCCATAAAATCTATATTTAATAATTTGTATTATTTTAGATTGTGGATTTCAAATCTATATAAACTCAGTTCCAATTTAATGAAATTACATTACATATATATCAAATTAAATCTAAACTCATTTGTAATTAATTTTAAAAATAAATTTAAATTTAAATTCCATTTAAATTCTAATTACATAAAATTAACCCTAAGTTAAATTTGAATTCCATTTTTACTTTTAGTTAAAATTCCAATTCACTTGAGATTAACTTGTGAGTTAATAAACATAATTAATTTTAATCTCAATGCACATTTGAATACCTAGGAATCCACAAATAACATAAAATTTTATCTTTATTTATTAAAATAATTATCAAAATTTTATGAGTATTATAGGTTAGACTTGTGAAAGCATGGTAAGGAATATTGATATAGGTAAAGCAAAACTAGTATGCATGGTTGATCCAGGTATGGATCACTTCATAGATTTGGGTACCTTTGCAATCGGTTTAGTGCCTAATGGGTCTGAACTGATATCGAGCCCAACCTAAAGTGGGTTCAATATATGAGTTCAGAACTAAACACACCCAAAGTATGCTCATGCATACGAGCTTTAGCCTACAGGTATCGGGTTAGAACCCCTACCTTGAAAAGGCCAAAAAACGATATTGAAGTCGTACGCGATTTGCAAGAGCCGGCCGGGTACCATGGTAGGTTCCTCCTCTTGCAACCTTGCTTTCACCTTCAATGGAGCTTGATCTTCCCTTAGGGAGAAGAAGAGGAAGAAGAACAAGGGAGAGAGAATTGGAGAGAGAGAGAGAGAGAGAGAGCAAGAGTCAACAATAGGGAAAATGGGGGCTATAGAGTCTAACTTTCCTTTATACTAAATCTTCTCCAGCCCTTAGTTGCCAAATTTTCATTTCCAAAAAAATTCTATACCTATTTGGTTATTTAATACTATTAAAATTTTTTTGTGATATTTATTCTTAAGTTTTATTTAAACTTTTAGTATCTTGTTGACTTTATTTATCTTGTTTTCTTGTAGGGGCTCCAGCAAATTAAAGAGGGCCCACTGGGTGGACGTCCCACCCTAGGGGATGCCTCTTACCAAAAAATTTCAAACCTTAGAAAGAATTATCTAAGTATGTTTCTATGCTTAGATATCTTTGTTTATTTTAGGGAAATTTCTAAATTTCTTTTTACTTTGGGCTTAGGAAGGTTTTTCATAAAAAAAATCAGATTTTATCTTTGTTTTTGGCAATGTAGGATACCCATTAGGCTGGGCCCACATAGGGGGATGTCCAACCCATTGGACTCCTACTATTCTATATATTCTAATTAATCCCTAAGTTCCATTCGTTAATAATTTTTAAATTCTAAATGATTTTCTAGTTTGGATTTTAAATCCAACCAGGGTCCAATTCTAATTTAATAAAACCCCATTGCATCCATATCCAATTAAGAACCGAATCTACCTCTCATTAAATCCAAAATTCAAATTTATGTTGAACTAAATCCAAATTCAAATTTGTGTGAAATTAAATCTAAATTAAATCCAAACTTCAAAATTACCTTCAATTAAACTCAATTCAAAATAAATTCCCAGTTCGAGATTCGTTCCAAATCCAATTAAAGCTCAAATTACAATTAAATATCATCTTAAGTTTAAATAATATTTTAACATTAAATTTGCCTTTATTCCTCATAAAAATATCAAAAAATTGTGGGGTTTACATTCTTACCTCCTTAAAAAAAATTTGTCCACGAAATTTAACTAGGGTTACTCACTGAATAAATTATTGATATATATTGCTTTTGTTTTTCTATCATTCATTTGCTTAATAACTATAAAACATTTTTGGGTATTACCTTATTCTCCCCAAAAAGAAATTTTGTCCTCGAAATTCAATATCAAATCATCAAACTTGAAAACTACAAAAGAAAAAAAATCATCACTTTTTGTATGGGTTCTAACCAATTACATTGGTAGTGTCATTGGACACACTTGTGTGGATTTTACTGTTATTTCATTTAACTCTGTTATGCATGTGAACTATGTTATATATTTGATAACTCGTGTACGAGCTCGAGTTAAATAAAAACACACGAGATGCGCAAGGAAGTGTCATACCTCGTATATTACATGCATAAATCCACACCCTGACTTGTTATACTTGCCTTTATCTGTGAATCACTCATACAGGCTAAAGGCACTAGAATAATGTTGAATGGGTTTGGGTATATATAACAACATCATGACATGACTGTTGTCCTAAGAGGGTATTCGGGCTACTGATCCCTATTTGCCTCATGGATCGAGGTATATGAAATGATAAATTATTTAATCAAGAAAAAATCATATAACCCATTTACATTGATGGTATACCTTAGAGAGGATAGATAGTACAACCTCGAGTGACACTAGTATAGATTCACCTACATATCTTACTAAACGTTTATAGGAGTGATGGCATCCCTTTTGGTCTTTAGTCACTCAGAGTTAAGGAGGTCGCGGTTGTCTATGTGTCCTAGGTGACATACATCAACTACTGCAGATAGTCTTAGATTGCAATCCTTATTGAACGTATAGCCATTGCGAGAATTCTCTTGGCCACGGGTCGCCTGCTTTGGATATCTGGACTATTAGGTACTTCGGGAAAATATTCATGTAGCATAATAAACACCCATTGTAACCTCATTAGATATGAAGATTATACCCGAGTTCCTAGGGATATTAATTAAGAAAAATAAGATATGTATTGACATAGAGAATGTTATTTATTCCTTAATATTGATTTACATATTTGTTATCTGCATGGATGTTGAAATACATGTTGCTATTTACATTAATGCTAATATACATGTTTGTTTTTTATTTATGCTTTAATTATATCATGATATGTTAAATTGTTAAACTATGACATCATGTTTATGATTAATGTTCTAAGCATGCGCAAGCTTAATGATAATAGTACAAACTTACCAGCTTTCATAAGTCTGAGCATGTTTCATAGAGATTACTGATGATGAATGATCTGCAGTGTGGTAGTGCGATGCAGAAGTGAGGCTAGTGGACCATGTTTATATCTATCTGACGATCCTAAGATACTTTTGTCTTTTTGTATCTCAGTTAGGCTGAGATGATTTTTGGACTCATATGTATGAACATATTATTATGATGATTTATGTTACCTTATGATTAAGTTAGTACGATACTACTTTTATTTTAATTTATGTGAAGTCATATTCTTGAGGGAGTCTTTAGTGTGCAGACCTGGATCCAAATTCAAACAAGAATTGGATCCAATCCAGTTTAGAGTTTTAGTTTTGTAACCCGAACAAGGTTGTCTAATTTAAAAACCAAAATTATTTCCATTGTGTATATTTGAGTTGGATTGTATTTAAAAAAAATTTGTTGCAAATTTTTACTTATTTTGAGTTGAAAATTATGGGACATTACAGTCCACGGGTTTGGGGGGGGAGCATTCTAGCCATGCAAAACCAAGATACCTGAGTCATTGCCTGCTTTAATGGATAACTATAAGTTTTGCTTGTTAACGATTTCTAATATACTTTACTCTCATGGAATCCATACTTTTGTAAAATAAATGAGGTTGGATAAACACTATTGATCAAATTAACATGACAACCAGAAATTTGATTCAAGCAAATGTTGTTGCTGCTTTCATCACGAGAATGTTTCTTTCTTCTTGCATTTTTTTCGACCTTTTACTTGGAATTGGTTTTTTTCCTTGGGTTTTCAATGACGGGGAGGAGCTAATGGGCAAAGAAGGTTCACAAGAGCAAGATAAGCTCAAGATTGCATTGTACCATGAAAAAATAGTACCATAAAAATTTCCTTTCTTTTTGCTGTACAGGGTAACAGGCAGAAAAGGGTAGATTACATAAGAAAATATATTAATCTCGATAGTATCAAAAGATTTTTAAATATCCAAGTGTTTTTAAATATCTGATGATATTATCATGAACTTACCATAATTATTAAATAAAAAATTTATAGAAGGGTAGTTTTGTATCTTTGCCATCGTTTAAATCACTCTAACCCCTTAAAAAACATTTTATAAAAACGTGCCTACATGGCAAGCTCTCTTGAAGTGCATGTTATGTGTTCTTAGTGCTAAAAAAAATATTTTACATTGGGGGCATTTTTTTCGTAAAGGACCGGAAAACCAGTTCAGAGACTTAGTTGTGTTGCCTAGGCCTACCTTGGGAGCTTTTGTTTCATGCCCTTTCCTACGAAGGAGGTTCCCTTTCATAAAAATTAGGGTATGTTTCTTACAAAGTGTGAAACAAACATGTTTATAGAATATGGACCCACATAAGCTTTCCCGTTAAAATGAATTCATACCCCCTTAGGGATGCATCTTAGTGTAACAAACGCTGAGAAAATGTGGGTATGTGGCAGCCCCATGTGGAAGTACGTGCTCATGCCTTCTCGATGCTAAAAGAAAAGGGTGATGAGGCTCTTACATAGACCAAGGAGAGGTCTTTCCCTCCTCGATCTCCTCATCGATGTTCACTTGCTGAGAAAATTTTGGAGACAATATCTGTAAAGTCTACAAAATTTCCAGAATTTTTAAATAAATAAAAAGAGATTTTTGGTAATTATTTGAGTAATTAGTTAAATTATCATAAATTATCATTTTCTGACTAATTAATTAGCCATTATTGATCAATTTATTAGCAATTAATTATCGATAGTATTTTGGCATTTATTTAAGTTATTTAATATTTAATTAGCGATTTATGAGATTTTGTATGAAGTATTTGGATCTGGACCTCAGTGGAGATCCAAGAGGATCAACTCGCACAAACATGAGTTCGAACTATCCGAATTAATGTGTGGGATCCACTGAATCTTAAGTTATTCAGGATTAGATCTCCAAATGATCCGGGTTAATCCAAATAGGTTTGAGTAGGGTTTAGACCTATAGTTTGGTTTAAACTGGATATAAAAGAGATTTTGATCTATTTGAGACCCAAATGGATCTCTTAAAGTAAAAAATATTTTAGATCCATTTAGAGTCCCAAATAGATCTCACTAAGTAAAATATGATTTAGATTCATTTGGAGACCCAAATGGATCTTACTAAGTAAAAAATATTTTAGATCCATTTGGAGACACAAATGGATTCCACTAAGAAAATAAGATATTTGAATCCATTTGAGACCCAAATGGATCCCATTAAAGTAAATAAGATTTGGGCCCACTTGGGACCCAAATGAATTTAGTTATATATATATATATATATATATATATATATATATATATATATATATATATATATATTAGATTGTATTTGGATTTAATAAGGCCCATATAGGTCTCACCAAAATCCAAATCCAACCCACCCATTTTTTTCCCCCTTAAAATTTAAAGGAAATTTAACCAAAAAAATCGATTTTTCCTTTTTTATTTTTGGCCTTTGATTTTCAAAAAAACAATTCAAAAGCCCCCCCTTAAGTTTCCCCCCAATCCTTATGGACTCCCCCCTGAAAAATTCCTATATAGACACCCCCCCCCCCACACACACACTCTCGTATCTCTCAAAGTCCACTCTCTCAACCTTTAACGCATTATCGCCACCCCTCATCTCTCTTACTCGTTCACGCTCCCCTCACTCGACTGTCTCCTTCACTAACCCACCACCACTCATCGACACCCTCTCCCATTGTCACGCACTCCATCTCTTCTCCTCTATCTCGATTAACTCCCATACCACGCACCACTGCCACCACCTAATCACCACCCTCCCCTCTATCCTTCCGGCAGACCTCCCGCCTGCCTGACTGCCATAGCCACCACTTCAGCAGGTGGATGGACACCACCTGCGTCCATCCTCTACTTCTTCTGGCTTCTGGCTTCTGTCTGCCTCCCCCAGCCAACCCAACCACTGCCGCCACCGCCGTGGTCACGCCCTCCCAGCCAGCAACCATTGTCCACCTTGTTGCTGCCACCTGAATAGCCACCACCTCACCACCTTCTTCTTCTTGTGCTGCATGAACAGCCGTCGGAGAAGCCACTCTCCTTCTCCTTTGTTGTTTGCTGCAGACTTTGCCGGCGCCAGCCCGAGCTGCACCACGTTTTCAGGCGGGCTACCTGCTGAACGGAAGATGCAGGCTGCCTCCTCTCCCTCCCTTCTGTGCCAGCACAGTGGCCCGATAGCCACTCACCGCTGCCAATAGCAGCAGCTCCTGCTGCTACTCTGTTCTTTTTCTGTCGCCTGATATACCTGGCTAGTTGCCCCTTTGTCTCTCGATGAAGCCAGCCGAGCACCGCCCTTCGCTGCCTTAGCAACCGTCCCTCTCACTTGTGAACCAAGCCTAGCTCAGTCGAGCTTTACCCGACCTAGTCAAGCTCGGCTTGTGATAGGGTGCAGACCCTTGACCGCGCCACTTTGGCAGCCGCTATCTTCACCGGACTCTGCCCTTCACTGCAGTTTGCTCCACCATCGCTGCAACCTTCTACGTCACCACCATCATCAACCGACCAAAACCCAAGGCAAGAGAAGCCGGTTATATGCCCCCCCCCCAAAGACTCAAGTGCATGTTCGGGGGTCCGAATGAGCGCCATGTATAAAAGCTCGTGGGCTTGTATCCCCGTGTGTGTCGACATCACTTAGCATCGAAATCTGGTGCGATTACAAAGACTTAAGTATCCTTCCTCGCCATTCTTGCCATGAAACGACGGTTCGAGAAAAGGACAAAAATGTCCTCCATCTAGAAAAGTGAAACGACGGTGCGAGATCCTCCATCTAGATTTGTGAAACGCCTATTCGAGTCATTCTTGCCATGAAACGACGGTTCGAAAAAAGGACAAAAATGTCCTCCATTCAAAAAAGGGAAACGACGGTTTGAGATCCTCCATCTAGAAAAGTAAAACGCCGGTTCGAGAATGATGTTAACTCTTCAAAGTCCAAATATTCTGTTTTTGCCCTAAGCAGTAAACTTTTGCACCATCTACTGTAACAGAAGCTCTCTTTGACGACACACCCTTTGTCGTTGTCTGTTGTCGTCGGAGCATCCTTTGCTGTCGTCTGCACTGGAGCACCCTTTGTTGTCATTTGCTGTCATCAGAGCACTCTTTGCCATCGTCTGTTATCATCGAAGCACCCTTTGTCATCGTTTGCTATCGTCAAAGCATCCTTTGTCATCGTTTGCGCAATGGCAGCATTGTTGCCACCATTGGTTGTGTCTACCTTCTGGATGTTTCTTCTCCACTGTTGGATTACCAAGGCATCGTTATGCAAACAAATCGATTTGTAAATCTAAATGCTAAATATTACAACTAGGTGGTCGTCTTCATGCTAAATAACACCTATTTTCATACTGAAACAAAACGATTTGTACCTATCCACCTTCTGGTCATCGAAAAATAGTTAGCATCATTTGTTCTTATGAAGGCCAAATATTTCAACGATATGTACTTATGAAGGCTAAATTTCTACAATGATTTGTATGTTTAAATTATGAACGATTTATACATTTAAATCAATAGCGATTTATACGTTCGATGCAGCAACGATTTATACGTTTGAAACAATAATGATTTAATGAAACTACTACGATTTGTACTTAAGTTTGATAAATCGTACAACAATGTTTACGGATGAAGTCAAACGTTACAACGATACATACTTATGAAGGTTCTGATTTATACAATGATTTATAAGTTTGAAGCAGCAACAATTTATACATTTAAAGCACTATTGATGTATATTTATAAAGTTACCTCAATTTGTACTTAAGTTTTCTAGATCTTATAACTATGTTTACTTATGAAGTTATAATCATCATCAAAGATTATACAGATCTTTCCTCACGGCATGAAACAACTACGGTATCAGCATCAAACCTCATCCATCAAGCACAGATAGAAGGAATACAGAAGAACAACTAAGAAAGAAAAATATAAGGAAGAAGAAGAAGAAGACGAAGGCGGAGGAGAAAAAAGAAGAAGAAGAAGAAGAAGTTGTGTTGTCGCAGAAAAGAGGAAGATAGGTTAAATAGATTAGGGTTTTAGACTTGGACAACGGGTCGGGTCGGGTCACTTCCCCACCTAAACCCATCACACAAATCGAGATGTTATTCAGACTAGATAAAGTAAAAATTGAGGTAACTTCATAAATACAAATCGCCATGATGTTTATTGGTAAACTACAAATCTAGGTAACTTAATAAATATAAATCGACTTACAACTAAATACTTTAAGTTTAATAATTTAACAATATTTATCCTATTGCAATTTTCTGTTACGAGCTTTGTCAATGTGAACGATATGTTCTATCACGATTTACACAATGATTGATTCATATATGGCGGAAAAGAAAAACAATAAACAAATCCAAATGATGTTCAGACTAGATAAAGTAAAATTGAGGTAACTTCATAAATACAAATCGTTTTACAACTTGATACCGATTTAAGTAACAGTTGTGAATTGATCTATGCTATCGTGATTTGCTTTGACGAGCTTTGTCTATGTGAATGATTTATCCTATCGTAATTTATATAATTACAGATTTATAAAATGCAAGAAAGAAAAACAATAAACAAATCGACACGATGTTTAGATTTAGTAAACTATAAATGGAGACTTAGTTGCAAATCGATTTCACTATAATGATAAGTGCTATGGTGATTTGCTTGATACGTCTTATCGTGTTGACTAGTTATGTAAAAGGCAGATGAAACAATATTTTTTCATTTAATTAATGTACAATGTAATTAATTTGTGTGTGATTTTTAAAAATGGTCGGTAAGTGAAACGATGTTTCCTTTATATATGAATGGCATGTCACACAAGTTCAGGAGGGTGTCGCTTCGCTTTGCTTTGTGATTAAGGAAGAGACGAACCAGCATTTCCTTTATAAATGATGTGTTCATGAATCGAACATATAACCTGCTTCATTGTAAGGGGAGTATCGATGTCGAGGAAGGAGATGATGACAGCTACACGGCAAGCAATGGCGATAAAGAAGACAACGACAACTACATGGCCAACGATGATGATGAAGGAGACGACCAAAGCTACATGACCAACAATGGCGATTCAGGCATATATTGTCTAAACCTCGTGATGAGTTTCTTCAATATTTGCCTCTTTTATGGCATATATTCGATTTGTGTTATATACTATAGAAAGGAATTTCAATATCGTTTATTCAATATTCTGCTTGTGTCAGTGGAACATCCACAAAAAAGGTGCTCGAAAACTCTGCAAAGAGCTCCAAGAGAACAACAATCGGCTGCAAGATGAATTTGCAGAAGGGAACACTATCAGTAATTTTGTATGTATGAAACCACTATTAGTTATATATTTACGTATGCCATGTGTATGTATGTTTACAAGTTCATATTTGTTGCAAACAGACTATCTGATTTCATCATGTATATTAAAAGCAACGCAACAAGAAATACTAGACGCATCGTCACTCCTTATTTCATGGTATATCAGTTCTCTTATTTGTTTATTTTCTTTTATGATTTACTCTTGTTGCTTCATGTTTTAACCTTACTATTATCATTGTTTCGTTCAACAGACTTATGTCCGTCGAAATTCATACTCCATTGGATTTTAAGATGCACTATCATGTTGGGGTAACAATGATCATTGCGAAGACTTTTGGTCAAGTGAAAAGGTAAGTAAAGAAATATCTTGTCCAAGGTTTAGGCCTAACAATCATAACATGATTTGTATTATCAATTTATAAGATATTGTATCAATTTGCAGATATTGATTCCTACACTCTGGCAAACTGCTGAGCATTGGGTCTTATATGTGATGAATTTACGGGAAAAATAACTATAGTGCTACAATTTATTGGACTTTCACACTGGTTATAATGTGACATTATGCATTTTGTAAGTTTTTATCTATAAGTGTACCGTATCTTGTACGGTGGCTCAAAATTTACTTGATTCTACATTAACCACAGAAGGGATTCGTCAAAGATGTTTTGTGTGTCGACATTGGCAATTGGAGCTTGTGTTGTGCAAAGCATGCGCCTTTACAAAAGAATGGCGTTAATTGTGGCGTATTTGTAATAAAGTATATTGAAACAATATACAATGGACAAGAATTTGATTTCGACGATGTATGCTCTACACTTAAACATGTTTTTTTATCTTCTATTATTGGGGACTCAATTTATATATTGGTGTGACATTACCTTTTTGTTGCAGGATGATATACCTGGATTCCGCACAAAACTATGTCAAAAATTGACAGAGTTTCTAATTACAGAAGAGAAAAACACTCATCCGATAAGAATACTTACAAGGCAATGAATGATGCGACCCCCCAGAAGTAATATGATGTACAGAGATTTCTAACAAATTTTGTAGACTGTGTATACCAAATTTTGTATACAAAATTTTGTAAGACTATATACAAATTATGTAAATCTCTCTGGGTTGAAATAAAATTTTAATTTTACTAAACACGCGAATAAGTTGGACTCTTATTTGTAGCAAAGGCAAATTGTTGTCTCCGACATGGACATCATTTTGCAAATAGTATTTTTCCTATCGTGATTTGCTTTTGCGAACTTTGTCTATGTGAACAAATCGATGTATTGTTCATCCTTCGTTAATGAAAATCGTAAAAGCGATTAGCGTTGTGTATTGTTAACAAATCATCATAATGTTCACCCTTCGTAAATGAAAATCATAAAAGTGATTACCGTTGTGTACAGTGAACAAAGCGTTTTAATGTTCGCCCTTCGTAAATGAAAATCCTAAAAGTGATTAGCGTTGTGTATAGTGAACAAATTGTTGTAATGTTCACCCTTTGCAAATGAAAATTCTAAAAGTGATTACCATTGTGTACAGTGAACAAAGCGTTGTAATGTTCGCCCTTCATAAATGAAAATCCTAAAAGTGATTAGCATTGTATATAGTGAACAAATTGTTGTAATGTTCACCCTTCGCAAATGAAAATCCTAAAAGCGAATAGGATTAGTGATGTGTACGATGAACAAATTGGTGTATTGTTCACCCTTCGTTAATGAAAATCGTAAAAGTGATTAGCGTAGTGTACTGTTAATAAATCATTGTAATGTTCACCCTTCGTAAATGAAAATCATAAAAGTGATTACTGTTGTGAACAAAGTGATTGCTTTTACGGTCATCCCGTCGCGATTTGCACAAACATTATGTCATATATTTTTTCTTATATTAGGCATGTGTACCTCTTCTTCTTCTTTTTCTTAAGTCGTTCTGTTTTCTTATCCTACTTTTTTTATTCTTTTTCTTATGTGTGAAACGATTTATACCATCGTGATTTATACAATGACTAATAAAAGGCTGAAATGATTTGCACAAACATTGTTAAAAGGCCGAAAAACTTTTGTCTTACCGTGATTTGCTTTTACAGGATTTGTCTATGTCAACGATATGTTATATAGCGATTTATATAATGACTGATAAAAGACGAAAAAGAGAAAGGAAAAATGAATTGCCATGATGTTTATTGGTAAACTACAAATCGTTTTACAACTTGATATTGGTTTAAGTAACAGTTGCAAATCGTCTTCACTGTAACGATTTATACATCCACCGACATAAAGCGAAAATTATTTGTATCGTGATTTACACAATGACTAATAAAAGATGAAAAAGCGGAAGGAAAAACAAATCGACACGATGTTTATTGGTAAACTATAAATTGTTTTACAACTTGATACCGGTTTAATAATAGTTGCAAATCGATTTCACTGTAACGATTTGTACAGCTATGGACATAAAGCAGAAAATATTTGTATCACGATTTACACAATAACTGATAAAAGACGAAAAAGAGGAAGGAAAAATTAATCGACATGATGTTTATTGGTAAACTACAAATCGATTTACAACTTGATGCCGGTTTAATAACAATTGCAAATCGATTTCACTGTTATTAGGCCACAACGTTGGAGGTCGCGGTAACTTCATAACTACAAATCGACATGATTTAGGTTTTAGGTTTAGGATTTAGGGTTAAGGGTTTAGGGTTAGGTTTTAGGATTTAGGTTTAGCGTTTTAGGGTTTAGGTTGTAGGGTTTAGGGTTTAGGGTTTAGGGTTAGGTTTTAGGATTGAGGTTTAACATTTTAGGGTTTAGGTTGTAGGGTTTAGGGTTTAGGGTTTAGGGTTTAGGGTTTAGGGTTTAGGGTTAGGTTTTAGGATTTAGGTTTAGCGTTTTAGGGTTTAGGGTTTAGATAACAATCGATTTGTATTTATAATAATATTTTTGGTAAATGAATGTGGTTGTAAATAACGTCAATTTGTATTTAAGAAGCTACCGCGACAATGATATATCTTTGTTTGTCTTTGTGAACGATATCGATATATAATATCGTGATTGACGAGCTTTGTAATTTAGGTTTGTGGGTTTTGGGGATTGGGATTGGGGTTTAGGGTTTAGGTTGATGAGCTTTATAACAATATTTTTGGCAAATGAATGTGGTTGTAAATAACGTCAATTTGTATTTAAGAAGCCACCGCGACAATGATATATCTTTGTTTGTCTTTGTGAACGATATCGATATATAATATCGCGATTGACGAGCTTTGTAATTTAGGTTTTTGGTTTTGGGATTGGGGTTTAGGGTTTAGGTTGATGAGCTTTGTCTATGTGAACGATATATCTTATCGCAATTTACACAATGACTGATTAATAAAAAGCGGAAAACTAAAACAATAAAAAATCGAGACAATATTTAGAATAGATAAATCGATTTACAACTTGATATCAATTTAAGTCATAGTTATAAATCGATTTTGCTGCAACGATTTGTCCTATCATAATTTTCTTTGATGAGATTTATATAAATTAACAATTTTTCTATCGTGATTTACACAATGACTGCTAAAAGATGAAAAAGAGGATAAAAAACAAATCGACACGATATGTCCTATCGTGTTGACTAGTTTTGTAAAAGGAGGTATGAAATGACATTTTTTAATTTAATTGGCGGTATATGAAATGATTGATAGAACTATCGGTATTTTTTTAAAACTGGCGGTATGTGAAATGATGTTTCCTTTATATATGAATGACACGTCGCATAAGTTCGGGACGGTGTCACTTCGCTTTGCTTCATGAACAAGGAACAGACAAACCGATGGTTCCTTTATAAATGATGTGTTCGTGAATCGAACATATAACCTACTTCATTACAAAGGGGGGTATCGATGTCGAGGAAGTAGACGAGGAAGGAGAAGATGATAGCTACATGACCAACGATGGTGCTTCAGGCGTATGTTGTCTAAACCTCGTGTCGATTTTATTGAATTTTTTTTATGGCGTATATTTTATTTGTGTTGTGTACTGTAGAACAGAAATTCAATATCGTTTCTTGAATATTCTGCTAATGTTAGTGGAACGTCCAAAAAAATCAGTGATCGAAAACTCAGCAAAGAGCTCTAAGAGAACACAAACGACTACAAAACGAATTTGCAGAAGGAAACACTATCAGTAATTTTGTATGTATGAAACCACTATCAGTTATATATTACGTATGCCATGGGTATGTATGTTTACAAGTTCATATTTGTTGCAAACAGACTATATCCGATTTCGTCATGTATATTCAAAGCAACGCAACAACCAATACTAGACGTATCGTCACCCCTTATTTCATAGTATATAGGTTTTCTTATATGTTTATTTTCTTTTTTTATTTACTCTTGTTGTTTCGTGTTTTAACCTTACTATTATCACTGTTTCGTTGAACAGAGTTTCATCTGTCGATTGTCATACTCCATTGGATTTCAAAATGGACTAGCATACTAGGGTAACAATGATCATTGCGAAGACTTTTGGTCAAGTGAAAAGGTAAGTGAAGAAACCGCTTGTCCAAGGTTTAGGCATAATAGTCCTAACACGATTTGTACTATTGATTTGCAAATATTTATTCCTACACTTTGGCAAACTGCTCAGCATTGGGTCTTATACGTGATGGATTTACAAAAACAACTATGGTGCTACAACTCATTGGACTTACACACTGGTGTACATTGTGATATTTTGTATTTTGTAAGTTTCCATCTATAAGGGTATCGTATCATGTAAGGTGGGCAGAAATTTACTTTCTTCTGCATTAACCATAGGTGGAATTCGTCAAAGACGTTTTGGGCTTCGACAATGGCGAGTGGAGGTTTTGCTCAGCACACAATGCTCCTTTACAAAATAATGGCATCGATTGTGGCATATTTGTAATGAAGTATATTGAAGCAATACACTACAAGAAAATATGTTGTTAGCGACGGACTTTAGTGATGGAATATTTCCGTCGCTAGTTAGCGACGGATTAACGAGCGAAAAACATCCGTCGCTATAATGAACGAAGCTTACGAAAATAACGACGGAATATAGTCTATCGCCAAGTCCGTCGCTAATTAGCGACGGCTTTTGCGACATATTGTTTTGTCGTTATGGACGCACCATTTGGCGACGACGTTTGCGATAAAAGTTGTTCCATCTTTAATTAGCGACAGACTTGGCGACGGAATATAGTTCGCAGCTCGTTTCGTAAATTTGATTTACGTTGGCTTAGCGACGGAATTAATCCGTCGCTAATTTTCGAATAACCCTAATCCCAGACAACTTTTCCTTTTCTTCTTTTGCTACTCTCATCGTTCGCCGCTCTCGCTGTTCGCCCACTCCCGTCGTTCGCTGTTCGCCGGTCCCACTCCCGCTGTTCGCCGGTCCCACTCCCGTTGTTCGCCGGTTCCACCGTCCGCCGGTGCCACCGTCCGTCGGTCCCACCGTCTGTAGGCCCCGCCGCCTGAAGACAGGTAAACGATGGCCCGGCAGGGGGTCGACCCCCTGCGTTTTCCGGCAGGGGGTCGACCCCCTGCGTTTTCCGGCAGGGGGTCGACCCCCTGCGTTTTCCGGCAGGGGGTCGACTCCCTGTTGTTCCAGCAGGGGGTTAACCCCCTGCTGTTCCGGCAGGGGGTCAACCCCCTGTCGAAAACGTAGGGGGTCGACCCCGGCAGGGGTTTAACCCCCTGCCAGAACAGGCAAGGGGTCGACCCTTTGCCTGCTCAGGCAGGCAGGCGACCCCATGCTGTTCCGGCAGGAGGTCGACTCACTGGCGGAAAGGCTGGGGGTCGACCCCCTGCCCAAACAGGGGGTCAGTTAACCCCCTATGTTCCGTAAGAGGGTCGACCCCCTGCCGGAACAGCAGGGGAGTCGACCCCTTGCCGGAACAACTTCTTTTTTTTTTGTGGTGACTTTATTTTAAAACAGCATTTTTTTGTGCAGATTTTTCAATGGAACCAGTTCGTGCTCAGCCACCTGTGGTAAGTAAGTGACAAAAACTATGCAAATCGGGTAAATACTCGTGGTGAGTAAGTGATGCAAGCGTATCACATGTTATTTAATTTATTAGATGTAACACTTTATTGTTCACACACTCACTTAGTTGTTGATATTTAGGGTTGCTTTGTTGGAGTTCGGAGATCATGCTGAGCATGATTTTAATGTATGAATATGAAAGTGTTCTTATTTTTGGAGTACGGAGTCCATGCTAGGCATGGTAGTAGTTAGTGAGATATTGAAGTGTGTTTGCTGCAGGTACATGTTTGCCATTTGTTTAATATGAATGATTACGATGTATTGCAATGTTTGATGTAATTGTATTTATACTTGCATGTAGTTACTTTCAATTTGATTATGACTTCCATGTGAAATTGTATAATGAAAGCATGCTTCAAATTATTGTATCGTGTCATTAATAGTTTGCACATGAAAATATTAAGTTATTAATGCATGCATCAAAATTCTTGTTATTGTGTGACATCATATATTGCATGATAAATTTGATATTTTCTTCATCGTAACATTCTGATTGTTCTCTTTTAATTTGTTAGGCTATTATTTGTAACATCATAAGAAAATGACTGTAAACCGTGAATGGATGTACCGTAGGATAGTGGACAATGAGTTATCGCATGAATATATGGATGGTGTTAAAAGTTTTATTGAATTTGCAACGGCAAGTGTCAGTACAGTGGATCCCACAGGTCATATTAGGTGTCCCTGCAAGATTTGTAAGAATAATCGATTTGTAGAACCTTATAGCGTTAGACATCACCTATATAGGAAGGGTTTTTTGAGTGATTATCAGAACTGGACGTTTCATGGAGAAGAATTTAGAAACGATTTTGATGCACTGGTGAATGTGGTGCACGATAATCCATATACGGATTTGATATTTGATGCCGCAGGAACAGAACTGGGTTCTGCTATGAGTTCTAGTGATGTAAGAACTACCGTAGATGAAGAATCACCAAACGATGCAGCTAGTAGATTTTATGATTTACTTAGAGATGCTGATGAGCCACTTTGGAACGGTTGTGAGAATCACACTATCTTGTCTGCAGTTCTTCAACTAATGAATTTGAAGTCCGAGTATAATTTGAGTCAATCATGTTTTGACCGTTTGTGCATGATTGTGAAGAGTATGTTGCCCAAAGATGAGGAATTGCTACAAAATTTCTATCGTGCAAAAGTTATGGTCAACGCTCTAGGTATGGGTTACAAAATGATTGATGCTTGTACAAATCACTGCATGTTGTATTTCAAGGAGCATAAAAACAATATATCATGCCCGTCATGTGGGCATCCTCGGTTCAAGCCAAAGACAAGAGGCAATGGTAGCACGAGATCAAAGGAAGTTTCATACAAGTCGCTCTGCTACTTTCCTATCACTCCTAGATTGCAGCGATTGTATATGTCTTCAAGGACAGCTAAACACATGAGATGACATACAAATAAAGTTCGACACGATGAAAACAAGATCACGCATCCTGTTGACGCTGAAGCTTGGAAGCACTTTAATCGTACTCATCAGAACTTCGCAATGGAAGTGCGAAATGTTAGACTCGGTCTATGTACAGATGGATTTAATCCATTTGAGGGTAGATCAACTCCATACTCATGTTGGCCAGTATTTGTAACTTTATACAACCTTCTACCAAGCTTGTGTATGAAATGTCCAAATCTTTTCTTGTCTCTGTTGATCCCTGGTTCGACCTCACCTGGCCAAAATCTTGATGTATATTTAAGGTCATTGATTGATGAACTAAAAGTACTATAGGATGACGGTGTTACCACGTATGATGCCCACAAAAAACAAAATTTCAACATGAAGGCCGTTGTTCTATGGACAATCAGTGACTTCCCTGTATATGGTATGCTATCTGGTTGGAGCACACATGGGAGGTTGGCATGTTCGTACTGCATGGAGGATTTCAAAGCTTTTAGATTGAGGCATGGAAGGAAGTCTTTCTGGTTTGAGTGTCATCGTCGATTTCTACTCAGCGACCCTCCGTTCCGACGACAAAAGAATGTGTTTAAAGCAGGCACAACTGAAACGGAAGGTCCATCCTCAAGATTGTCTGACATAGAGATTCTAAGAAGATTGCGATACTTTCCAGATGTATTAACAGATGCCCGCAGTCCTACACCCTTCCGTGGATTTGGGAAGGATCACAATTGAACGAAGAAATCTATTTTTTGGGAACTACCGTATTGGCCGACCCTATTGATACGACATAATTTGGATGTGATGCATGTGGAGAAAAATGTGCTTGATAATGTGTTCAATACAGTAATGAATGTTAAAGGAAAAATGAAGGATAATCTGAAGGCCCGTATGGATTTAAAATTAATATGTAAAAGGCCAGAATTGGAACTCAAAGAGTATAATGGAAAAGTACTGAAACCAAAGGCAAAGTACGTGTTCGGACCTGATCAAATAAAACATGTATGTCAATGGTTGAGACAATTGAGATTTCCAGATGGATATGTCTCTAACATTGCTCGGGCTATAAAGATTGACGATGGACAGTTATATGGGTTGAAGAGCCATGATTGTCATATCTTTATGCAACGATTGATACCCCTAGCATTCCATGATATGTTAGACAAACCTATATGGGGGGTATTGTCTGAGTTGAGCAGATTTTTCAGAACATTGTGCGCATCGGAGGTCGTAGTATCAGATGTAAATAATCTCGAGGACTCTGTCATTACCACTGTTTGTCTGCTAGAAAAGATATTTCCGTCAGCATTTTTCGATGTTATGGAACATTTGATCATACATTTGCTATATGAACTAAGGGTTGGTGGCCCTGTGCAATATTGATGAACGTACCCATTTGAAAGGTATATGTTTTTTTTATATTTGTCTATTTAATGACAGATATTTAAAATTTGAAATGTATATTTTTGCCAGATGCATGTTCGACCTCAAAAAAAAAGGTTCATAATAAAGCAAGAGTAGAAGACTCTATTTGTGAGGCGT
This sequence comes from Nuphar pumila, assembly GCF_984573655.1. Lineage (NCBI taxonomy): Eukaryota > Viridiplantae > Streptophyta > Magnoliopsida > Nymphaeales > Nymphaeaceae > Nuphar > Nuphar pumila. The sequence goes on along the minus strand of NC_143250.1, from coordinate 73,423,900 downwards.
ACACTTTAGAAGAGATTTCAAATTTCTCATCTATGTACTTCGAACCTCATATTCCAACATGTTACACATGCTCGCTCCGTAACGATGATGGAGAACAAGTAATTGTAGCTGACAAGCTGTCGATATTTCAACCACTTGGGCATGCATTTGGTAGTTGCCGATCAAGGCTCTTGACAGATCGAGAGCAAGACGCAGCACACATCTATATTCTTTTTAATTGCTCATCGAGTAAGTATATATAGACGCAACACAATTATAAATCCTTTTATGTTCTATATGTGGATACATGGCTCGGTAATATAAGTATTTGTGGTTTGCAGTGATTTGATCTGGAGTTGCAAAGAGAAGTTTCACATCTCACTAATGTAGAAGTACAAAAAGAACGTGAAACTAAGTTTGTTGAGTGGTTGAAACAGTTGGTAAAGAAGCTAACATAAATTTTGTACTTATAAACAACACTAAGTTACTTAATTGATCGTGATCATAATCATTGTTTATGTCTGTGTGTAGGTCCGCCATGGTGATGTTAAAGAACAAGGAATATGTGATTTAGAAAATGGTCTGACCAAAGTTGTGCAATGCTACAACAGGTACATCGTAAATGGTTATCGATTCCATACAAAAGATTACGGTATAAACAAATCAACAATGAATAGTGGCGTGTGTGTCAAGGGTAGCAGCTACGGTGAAAATGAACATGATTACTACGGTGTTATAAAGGAAATAATTGAGTTGACTTACTTAGGCATAAATAACAGGGTAACTTTATTCAAGTGTCATTGGTTTGATCCAACTGCAACAAGACTCGACAAAGCTTCAGGCATTGTGGAGGTGAATCATAAATCCAGGTTTGGAACATATGAACCATTCATATTAGCCTCGCAAGCTCAACAAGTTTATTATACTTCATATATGAGTATAAAAAAGTCAGATAGAAATGAATGATGGGCAGTTTGCAAGGTGAAGTCCAAACTATACCCTGAGTATGATCAGTTACAGAAAGTTGAGTTAGCTGAAGACAGCGATTACTATCAATCAGATGATGTCTATGACTTCGCTTATGGTCACGATGTTGCGTATGATATGCATGTCATATCTCCATTGGTCGATGAAACATTCATAGAGGAATGTGATCCAAATGATGTACCAAGTGGATGGGTAAACAATGAAGAAGAAGAAGAAGAAGAAAGTCAAACAAGTGACGAGGAAGAATTCTCAAGCTAGTGAGCAAAATCTTGTAATACAAACCTCTATTTAAATGCATTGCAATACTTGATATGAATGATTTGAATTATTTGAATGTATTGTAATACTTGATGCGAATGAATGAGTTGTATTGCAATACTTGATGTGAATGATTAAAAATCTTATTTGAATATATTGTAATACTTGATACAAATTATTTGAATGCATTGTTATACTTGATGTGAATGATTTGAATTATTTGAATGTATTGTAATACTTGATGTGAATGAATGAGTTGTATTGCAATACTTGATGTAAATGATTTGAATTATTTGAATGTATTGTAATACTTGATACGAATGATTCGAATGCATTGTAATACTTGATGTGAATGATTTAAATTATTTGAATGTATTGTAATACTTGATGTAAATGAATAAGTTGTATTGCAATACTTGATGTGAATGATTAAAAATTTTATTTGAATGTATTGTAATACTTGATACGAATTATTTGAATGCATTGTAATACTTGATGTGAATGATTTGAATTATTTGAATGTATTGTAATACTTGATACGAATGATTCAAATGCATTGCAATACTTGATGTGAATGATTTGAATTATTTGAATATATTGTAATTTATGCAACGAATGATTTGAATTATTGCAATACTTGATGTGAATGATTTGAATTATTTGAATGCATTGTAATACTTGATGCGAATGATTTGAATGCATTGCAATGCTTGATATGAATGACTTGAATGCATTGCAGTACCTGATATGAATGATTTGAATGTATTGTAATACTTGTTGTGAATCATTTGAATGTATTGCAATACTTGATGTGAATGATTTGAATTATTGTAATACTTGATGCGAATGACTTGAATGTATTATAATACTTGATGTGAATTATTTGAATGTATTGTATGACATATGTTATTTGTTAGAATATGGTTCATGGAAGTTACAGTGGCCACTCATCCAGTAGTAGCCAGACCCAGCCTTCATCTTCACGGGCTCCTATGATAGGTATATCATTTAACTAATTGGATACTTGATTAGTTCAAATGTGCATTCTGAGAATTTCTAACGTATTTTTTTACAGATGATGTTTTGCCTGTACACGACCCACCTACACCAGTTGATCACACAAGTCATGAGCCAACACAGGAAGCAAGGTCTTCTTAGTCTGGCACAAGAAGACTCATTCGAATAGTGTATATCGATAATCGACCGTAAGTATTTCGTTTTCAATTATTGCATATCTTATAAATATTTTATATTGATATTTACTGTGTACCAATTCATGTGCAGCATGAGGTTTGAGCCACAAGAAGTAGTACAGGAGATTAGGAATTCACTTCTTCAACATCTACCAGGACCTGTTGCTCAATGAAAAGAGTACCCAAAGGAGGTGTTAGACAGATTGTGGTCCTTATTCACGGTATACACTTGTTCCTCATAGTTAATGTGTTTCATATTTAATTTTTTTAAGTAATGTCTACTAACTTTCTGAAAATATTTGTAGGCTTTGAATTATTTCGCAACTACGACGGAAGAAAATGATGCAAGGAAGGTGTGGCAGAAGGTGACTGCCAATCGATTTGCAGACATGCTGCACAATATGAAAACTGCAGCAAAAAAAGCATCTGGCGTAATAGATGATCCATTACAGTGGAAGGGACATGGCCCTATTACTATCAGAAGAGATTATTGGGATGAAATGTGTGATAAGTGGGCGGGAGATGCATTTCGAAATCGCTCTGCGAAGGCTGCACAAAATCGAGCGAAAATGCCCGAAGCCCATCTACACACAGGTGGATCTAAGACATTTGGGAGCCACCTGAAGAAAATGGTAACTCATCAATATATAATATTAATTTTATAAGTATTGTTGCAAACTTGTGAACTAAATCTTTTGTCCTTTAACTTCGCAGGAAGCAGAAAAAGGAGGCATTGTACCGTATAAGGATGTGTTTGTTGAAACACATAAACAGAAGACCACGAGAGTCTTCGTATCAGAGAAGGCGAGAACGACAACGGTATGTATTTATTCTATTAATAATCATTGCAATATGCAAGTTATCATAATGTTATCATTAATTATTAATGCATACTTTAAACATTATTTTGTAGGAGGCATATGAGCAACAAATGGTAGAGCGATATGGCAATGACACTACTCAGCATTCATCATTTGATCCTGCAGCATGGGTGACTGCAGCAGGTGAACCCAAAAAAGGTCGTGTGTTCGGGTTTGGGAGTAATATGAACACTTCACCAGTTATTGCTTCTTCCAGTTACGGCTCACAGACTTCTTCCGCCGACATAAGCTCCAAGCAGCAGCCTATTCTTTTCGGTGATGATGTACGCCAGATCATTAAGGACACACTGAATGACTACTTCCATGACACCGTCGCCCCCTTTCTCCGAGATGAGATCAACAATCTTGTGTTGAACAGGGGATCTTCGATTGCAGGTCTTTCTCAGGTATAATCACATATTTAGTTTTTTGTCTGCCTTAGAACACATATGAGCATAATCGAATCACATATATAACTTTTTGCCTGCCTTAGAGCACATATGAGCATGATAGAATCACATATAGAGTTTTTTGCCTGCCTTAGAGCACATATGAGCATGATAGAATCACATATAGAGTTTTTGCCTGCCTTAGAGCACATATGAGCATGATAGAATCACATATAAAGTTTTTTTGACTGCCTTAGAACACATATGAGCATGCTATAATCACATATTCAGTTTTTTGACTGCCTGAGAACACATATGAGCATGTTATAATCACATATTCAGTTTTTTGCTACCTTAAAACACATATGAGCATGCCAAAATCACATATAGAGTTTTTTTACTGCCTTAGAACATATATCATTCATGATAGAATCACATATAAATTTTTTTGCTTTGCCTGCCTTAGAGCACATATGAGCATGATAGAATCACATATAGAGTTTTTGTCTGCCTTAGAACACATATGAGTATGCTATAATCACATATTCAATGTTTTGACTGCCTTAGCACACATACGAGCATGATCGAATCACATATATAGCTTTTTGCCTGCCTTAAAGCACATATGAGCATGGTAGAATCACATATAGAGTTTTTCTAGCTGCCTTAGAACTCATCTGAGCATGATATAATCGCATATAAAAAAATTTTAATGCCTTAAAACACATATAATTCATGATAGAATCACATATAGAGTTTTTTGCCTGCCTTAAAGCACATATGAGCATGATAGAATCACATATAAAGTTTTTTTATTACCTTAGAACACATATGAGCACATGATAGAATCACATATAGTGTGTAATTTATTTCATTATATTTTGTTTATCAATACCGACTGTTCTTTTCTTATGTAGGCTGCTAGCGATAATCAGCGTAGCGGAGCTGAAGGGACAAATAAAGGCAATGAACAAGAAGACGCACAAAATCTTGGCGATGATTAGAGAACTGTGTTGAAGAAGTTCTAATTGTTTTTGTTTCCTAATTGTAATTGTTGAATTGTAAATAATTAAACTTATTAATTTTAAGGTGGAACGATTAATTGTTGTAGATTCATTTTATATGGAATTTTTTGTGTAGTTTGTTTTTTATTTACAAGAAATATAAATTGTACAAGAAATATAAATTGTACCATTCTCGGTATTTAATTTTCAAATATTTTTTTTATTTTTTTCGTGTTTGCGACGGATTAGGGACGGAAACATCCATCGCTATGCATATAAATCTAGCGACGGCTTAGCGATGGACGTAAATCCGTCGCCAAGCCGAGGTCGTTGTTTAGTACCTGCGGATTGGCGACGAAATACATCGCTCGTTATTCCGTCGCAATTAGCGACGGACCTGGTGATGAATTTACTTTGTCGCCAGTTAGCGTCGAAAAATTCGCGACGTAAGCATATCGTCGCCTCGCCGTCGCTAATCTGTTGCTAAGCCGGTTAGCGATGGATTAGCGACAGAATAGCGACGGAATGTGGTCATCTCTAATCCACTGCTTTGTTGTGGTGATATACAATGGACGAGAACCTGATTTTGACGTTGTATGCTCTTTATTATCCTCTATTATTGGGGACTTAATTTATATATTGGTGTCACATTATATTTTTGTTGCGGGATGATATACCTAGATTCCGCACAGAACTATGCAGAAAATTGATGAAGTTTCTAATTGCGGAAGAGAAAAAAACTCAACCGGCAAGAGCACCTAGAAGGCAATGAACGATGTGCCCCCCCTAGGAGTAATATGATGTACATCAACTTGTAACAGATTTTATAGACTGTACAACCAAATTTTGTATAAAAAATTGTAAGATTGTGTATACAAATGATATAAATCTCTCTTGGTTGAAACAAATAAAAAATCAATTTTACTAAACACGCCAATAAGTTGAACTGTTATATATAGTAAAGGCAAATTGTTGTTATATTCGCCCTTTGTAAATGAAAATCGTAAAAGCGATTACCGTTGTGTACAGTGGAAACGAGTTGTTTTCTTTAACGTGACATTCTATAAGGGTATAAATCTATTTTAATCAGTGTAGCACACAAATGTCACTGAACAAATCATTGTAATGATCGACCTTCATAAATTAAAATCGAACAAGCATTTATATAAGGCTGAAATGATTTGCACAAACATTCATAAACGGAGATCACAATTTGCACAAACATTGACCATGCACTTTTACCACGATTTGTACTCATGCATAGTGCAATTTTCATCCAGTTGTGGTCGACATAGACATCATTGTGTAAATCGTTATACCATCGCGATTTACACAATGACGTTTGTCTTTTCGACAATGAGCTTTGTCTAAGTGAACAATACATACCATCGCGATTTACACAATGACGTATGAAGGCTACGTGCTATCGCGATTTGCTTTTACGGGCTATGTCTATGTCAACGATATTTCCTAATCGCTTTTACGGGGCGATTGGGGTTGAGGGTTTAAGGATTTTGGATTTTACTTCAATGATACAAAACGAGCTAGATTCTTGAGTACAAATTGATTTCGCTCGCAAATACAAATAAAGACATCATTTTCGTTGTAACTTTGTAACTACAAATCTACATGATTTACATTATTTACATGATTTATAATCACATTCATATACAAAAAATATTAGCATTTAGTTACAATATCTATGGGAGGACATTTCTATCAAACACATTTTTATCTTTTAGAGACTCTCATTTTTATAGAAGAGATCACCAAAACATTTGTATTGTTCATCATCGCGTCCTTCTATGCTGCAAAGCAATTCTATGTGCAGCTGAGGATACATCCTCTCCAAGAAAATGAGCTCATTAGTAATGGCAGCCCACTGGACTATTTTCCTCAGACTGAGGTCGATTCTTAGAGACTCTAGCATTGGTGCGCCCTTGACAATAAGCTTCACAACTTAAGCTCAGGCACCATCCCCTTGAAGGAGCCGAAGGGCTACATGATAAAGCACTTTTACATATTTGTCATGAAGTATATCGAAGATTAGGCAGATATTTTTCCAACTGTGAAGTATGGTTTGCGAACAATGGAGGGATCGACAGTAGGAATAGATCAAATAGATAGACATCAGCATCACCCCCCTGTCTATCATGCAGATAACTACCATAATCATTATCAAAGATTATACAAATTTTTCCTCACGACGTGAAACAACTACGTTATCAGCATCAAACCCCATCTATCAAGCACAAATAGAAGAAATACAAAAGAATAAAGAAGAAAGAAAAATACAAGAAGGAAGAAGAAGAAGAAAAAGAAGAAGATGAAGGCGAAGGAGAAAAAAGAAGAAGAAGTTGTGCTACTGCAGGAAAGAAAGAGGAAGAGAGGTTGAATAGATTAGGGTTTTATACCTGAACAACGGGTCGGGTCGGGTTTTATATATAAATCTATATTAGGGTTTTACATTTTGTAGGGTTTTACGCACATGTACAAAAATCAACATGATGTTTAGACTTAGTAAAGTACAAATCGATTAAGTAACAATTGCAAAACGTTATGAGTAAATCGCTATATTACATATCGATATTATTCACATAGACAAACAAAGACATATCGTTGTTACAATTACTTCATAAATACGATTAGACGTCTTGATAATTATGTACTGGTGATGATATCTATTTTTTTTATGATGATGGTCATGTATTTTTATCTAAGTCAAACCATTGTGGTCAGGTAAAAAAGACTAGGTTTTTTCGTAAATGATTGCGGTTGTAAATCACATCAATTTGTAGTTTTAAAGTTACCATGACAATTATATGTCTTTGTTAGTCTTTGTGAATGAAACCGATTTGTATTTATGAAGTTACCGCGACAATGATATGTCTTTGTTAGTCTTTGTGAACGAAATTGATTTGTATTTATAAAGTTACCTCAATTTGTATCATTGAATTATTCTTGATTTTTCTTTACTAAGTCTATACATCGTGTGGCTTTGTTTATTGTTTTTCTTTTCGGTCATTTATTAATCAGTCATTTCGTCCATTGGTCATGATGTATTGTAAATAGATACTAATATGTAAGAAGCTACTGCGACAACGATATATCTTTGTTTGTCTTTGTGAACAATATCGATATATAATATCGTGATTTACTCATCGATTTGCAACTGTTACTAAAATATTATTTTTGTATAAAACATAAATCGGTATCATGTTGTAAATCACTTCAAATTTACCTCAAATTTTTTTGTTGAATTTCACGTCGATTTGTAGACGAGACAATGATTTGTCTGTGCACTTTTATCACAATTTGTACTCATGCACATTGTGATTTCTATCTAGTTGTACAAATCGTTATACACATGGCAAAATATATTACAAAAATCGATACAAAAATGCAGCATAATAACTTAAAAAACGATATTAACAAACAAAACAATATCTCATAAATCGGTATTATGTTACTACAACAGCGATTTGCGATATATTGCATAGACTGAGTGAATGGACAATATTGGATGGTGTAGAGGCCCTCCCATACAATATGGACGAGACAGTATATGTATAACGATTTGTATATGTGAAGGCTAGATGAGACAACAATTTTCACTAATTGTATAAGCACTGAGCAACAACAATTTACCTACGGTATCAAAATTATAGTTGTGTAGGCTAGATGAGACAATGATTTATACATGTGAATGATACATATTACAACAATTTATACATATAAAAGATATATTATTAAATAGAGTTCACACGCGATTCCTTTGTTTCATAACTTTTTGGATGAAGCCATTTTCATGAACGGTGATCCACAAAATTATTAACAATTCAATTTTTGTGGCTCACGATTCATGAAAATGGCTTCATCCAAAAACTCTCTCTTAATAAGACCATCCAGTGTATAAGCATATTCACCTCTTGTTTTGTTAAAGTTTTAACAAAACCGACAATGTGGAAATTAGGTCATGCAAAGAGGTTATGATCACTGATTAAAGTATGAACTACATATTTCTCATTCGAAAGTCTTCTTAACACCATTCTTCCTAGACATCCACATCTTGAATCTGGCTTGCTCCTTGTTGGATTTTCACTTGCCTTCTTCCAACCTTCCTTAGAACAAACATGTTTTTCTCACCACGACACCTTGTGCATTTTTTGACCAAGAATACCTTCTAACACTGAAGCCAAATTTTAAGGCATAATCATTGTAAAATTTATATGCAGCTTCTTTATTATTAAACTGCATTTCTTCTACGGGAACAAAGTCAGGTGTACTATCATGTACATTCCCAGTGCCTGCGCCTTTATCAAGTGTAGTGTCATGATCGTCTACCTTATTATCGAATTGCATTTCTTCTGCTGGAACATTCAAGTCAAGAGTGAATCCAATGTTTGCACCCTTCTTATCATGTGCATCATTAGTGCACATGTTCAATTCTTTAGGTGCATTATTAGTACAAATGGTCACTTCTCCATAACTTTCCAATGATTAAGATAGATCATCTTCATTACAATCAGATAATAAGCTCATCACTGTTATAAGCAAAATATTAATTTGCGTTAGACAACACATATGTTTACTGCAATTTATTCAAGATGAATATAACAACGGATACTGATAAGGTTAAGCAAGTCAAAAAATGATTGAATGAATCACAGTATAAAAGCAACAGTGGTTTGTTATTTGCTTATACTATGCATCAAATTGTTATTTACCATGTCAATAAAAGAAACGATTTGTCGTATATGTGTGTTAACGATAGCGATTCACGTGACAGCGATTTAATTATATCTATGACATTGTGAAGCAATTTCAATAGAAATCGCTAAATGAGCAACGATTTGAATACAAAAATCGCCACTACAAGTGCATAATAATGTATTTCTGCATGCACACATTTTAAAATTTTTTCTACAAATATCTTACAAATAGATACTAGAAAATACATATTATCTTACAAATTGATATACATATCACATAATATATTACAAATTGATATGACAATTCAGCATAATAGCTTACAAATCGACACTACAAAATACATAATATCTTACAAATCGATATACATATCGCAAAATATATTACAAATCGATACAAAAATTCAACATATAGCTTATAAATCGATATTAACAAACAAAATAATATCTCACAAATCGGTAGTATGTTACTACAATTGCGATTTGTGATACATTGCATATACTGAGTGAATGGACGATATGGAATGGGGTAAAGGCCCTTCCTCGCATCTGTAAACAAACATTCTTGTCAACAGGTCCCAGTGTCTTACAAATATCGTTAAGTTTCCAATCATCAAAAGGACAAGATCTGCCTGCAGTAACAAAACAACGCTTTAATGGCACTCACAATGACATATGTTCTTCTACAATAGCATGATGACATAGAAAGGTACTCACGACGCCTTAATGACACTTGTTGGAATGTTTGTGCATCATTGCTTTCTTTCATACGGCCTAACGACAACGAAAAAGAAGAGAAGATTGTAAAAAGAGATGGCCGACAAATACCTCTATGATGCCTACCAATGATCGAACTAGTCGATCACAAACCCAAGAATATTTTGTAACATAAGGCAGGAATGAGAAGGAGGCAATGTGTTGTAACACAAGCTAAAAACCAAGGCGAGAACCTAGACTCAAGACGACGACAAAGGCTGCTCCAGTGATAGTAGACGATGACAAAGGGTGTGTCGTCAAAGGGAGCTCCTGTTACAGCAGATGGTGCAAAACGGAACATTTGGACTTTGAAGAGTTAACATCATCCTCGAGTTTTTGGATGCAGGACATTTTTATCCTTTTCTCGAACCATCGTTTCCCTTTTTTTGAATGGAGGACATTTTTGTCCTTTTCTCGAAACATCGTTTCATGGCGAGAATAGCAGGAAAGAGTACTTAAGTCTTTGCAACCACACCGAACTCTGATGCTAAGTGATGCCGACACACATGGGAATACGAGCCTCATGTGCTTATATATGTGGCGCTCATCCAGACCCCCGAACACGCACTGTAGCAAACAGTGTGTCTTCGGGAGAGAACACACAACACCCTTCCCCAAGGCAAGCGCACTCGCCCTTGCTCATATCCGGATTATTGACAAATCACCAAAGCACGGTTCATGTTGCACCTATCGAGGAGAATCCCCAAGGGCATTTTTGGGATTTCTCTATTTCTTGTATGATTACATGCATTTTAAGGCATTTTTGGGATTTCTCCATTTGCATATATAGATTTAGGTTATTTGTAATGCTTGAGATTTTTGTATTTATGAAGTTATATATATATATTAAGAAATTATTATGGTGCACGCTTTACAGGAAAATGTATGTTTACGCAAACCTTGGATTTTTTTGAATTAAAGTATGCATGTGTTCATAAAGTTTCAAAATTATCCATATGTGAGTATTTCAAATATATTTCAAAAATAAATACATATATGTTCAAGTTTTACAAGCATATTCATACATGTGTATTTTGGATTTTTTGAACATGCACATACGAGTGTATTTCAAATTTTTTTAAATAAATGCATGTATGTGGCCTAGGATTTTGAATATGCATGTTTCATAATTGTTATGTAATTTTAAGCCTATGTAACAATAAAAAACATATTTTTATTGTATGAGTTATCATGATGTTTATACTTATGACATGACAAATAATAAAATGCATATTGAATGATGAATATATTTATTGCATAATATCCATGGTGAAAAGCATGTTATGTAATTATTATTTTATAAAGGCTTGAGCCCCAAATGGGTGGCTCCTAATCTTGTGCACGGTCAATTGGATCGATATATGTTAGTGCCCCTAATAGATAATCGAGAATCATATGATGGGTTAAATGAAATCATATGTTCGTGTGCTCTTTGGAGGCTATTGAATCTCTAATTGATTAATTATCATTTAAGCATGTATGTCAAGAGAATTAACTAAATGATGTATATGATAATTCTCTTATGGCTTACAATGATTGAGTAAGTAGTAGTTTTGGCTCTATGGGGTTTTGTTAAGCATGAAAGGTTGTTTTTCTAGCTATAGAAATAAGTAATAGTTGTCACTGATGCCGCAGGGTGGTAGGAGATTATTTCAGCTGAAAATAAATTCTAATATATCAGGTTGAGGGTGGTGGAATCTCTCTCTCAATACCATCGTACCTCACCTAAAATTTAAAAAGATGAGCAAGGCCAGGATAATAAACAACAAATTGACTGAATGCAGTCCTTGGGCTGAGTCTCTGATTCAGAGATTGTCAAAAAGAAACAAAAGTGTATTGTATATATAATGAAGCATGTGATTTATCATCAAAAAATACATATATATATATATATATATATATATATGTAAAAGAATTGTAAGTTATTCATACTTATTGTGAAGTATTCGCTTGCATTGATAAGTAATACATGAATTGAATGATCTTGTATGAGTAAGATTATTGCATAGTTATGTTACAATTATTTGTGTGCACTAATAATTACTCAAAAAGAATATCATTTTATGTATACATGTTTTTATGCATATATGTTTTGTTATTATATTCCTACTAAGGGCTTGAAGATATTGGACCCCTACAAAATTTTAGGTACCGGAACAGTTGCAGGAAGTTATGGCAGCGTTAGCCAATCATTTTTCTTTTTCAAAAACTTAATTTTGGAGTATTTGTTAGTATTGATTCTTTTTGTAAAGATGTTATGATTTATTTCGGAATAAAAATACTTTGATTTTTAGATTTGAATCATTTTAGAAATGTTATCTTCTTTAAGAATTCAGTCTTATTGTTGTCGTTTGAATTGTAACCCACTTAAGGTTTTCAACCAAGTTAAAACAGGTTTTTCGTTATAAAAAAAAGTTTGGCATGTTTTTCGGGCTTTAAATCTTTGGGCGTTACAATATGATCCTAAGCTATCAATATGTTCACTAAATTAGGGAAGCCAACAAGACTTGACACAGTATGTCCCGAAGGTTGACTTTGGACTATAAAAAAACGAAACCATGAAAACCAAGAGCAAAATAAGCGGAGCTAGTGTTTATTTTATTAGTTGCTTAACTTTTGACTGGATGACAAACGTTTGCCGCATTACTTGAAAAAACAAAGTTCACCTGTTGTGCGATTGTCATCAGAGCATGAGGAAATGACGATCCATGAGAACTGCGCCAAAAAGGGCCTCTGTTGCCGCCCAGCTTAGGTTTCCAAACCTTTAGCAGGAGGTTGCTTGTCAAAGTGGGAAGGCGCTGAAACAATATTAATAATAAAGTAATGAATCCGCGTAGACAGAGAGACGCACAGTTGACAAAACGCACTCCCGAGCCCCTTTTGACAATCTCTCTACGCGGCGTTCACATAAGCCGGTTTGTCGCAACCAGAAGATGAGGACATTAACAAAAATAAAAATAAAAATAAAAAGGCAAACACCCAAAAAAAACAAAAACTCAAATCTCTCTCTCTCTCTCTCTCTCTCTCTCTCTCTCTCTCTCAATGGATGGCCGCCACCAACATCACCGCCCATCGTTAATGGCCTTCAACCTCATCCCGGACCCGGCCGATGGATTCCCGCAATGGAGCCACCACGAAACTAAGGACTTCATCTCCATCCGTGCCCAGCTCGATCAGAATTCCCTCGAGACCAAGCGGAACAAGTTAGTTTGGGAAGTGGCGGCGTCCAAGATGAAGGAGAAAGGCTACACTCGGAGCGCCGAGCAATGCAAGTGCAAATGGAAGAACCTCGTCAATCGATACAAGGTGCACGATCTCTTCTCCCACCGATTCTTTTCGAGAGCAGATCCAGTACTCGTGCTGAGTACTTAACAAAGTACTCTTCTCAGACAAAAACACAGAAAAACCGCTGTGTGTGATGGGTGCATGCTGCACGGAGTGATTTTCTGTGTTTTGTGTGGGCCGAGTGCTAGATCTGCTCTCATTCTTTTTACCTTTTCTAGAAAAATCTTATTTTGGTTTTGTGTTGCGTTGGAGTCCGAAAGGGAAAGGAAGGATTAGATCCCGAAATTTCAAGTCAGTTTCCTTTTCAAGAAGAGATGAGGTCGATATTTGCAGCCAGAATGCAACGGTTGATGTGGTTGGATTCGGAAAGAGGGAGCAGTAGCACTGTCAAAAGGATGGCCAGGTCGCTGGATGAGTGCTCTGATGAGGACGACAACGATGACGATGACTGCGAGGAAGAGAGGATGGTGGTGCAACAGCAGCAGCAACAATGTAAGAAGAGGAAGGTGGGCAGTGTTGCGAAGATAAAAGAGATGTTAGAGGAGTTCGTTAGGCAGCAGAACGTATTGGATATGCAGTGGAAGGAAATGATGGAGGCCCGGGAGAAAGAGAGGAGGTGCAAAGAGCTAGAGTGGAGGCAAACGATGGAGAACTTGGAGAAGGAGAGGATTTTGATGGAGAGGAGCTGGAGGGAGAGACAAGAGCAGACGAGGATGAGGGAGGAGGCGAGGTCCGAAAAACGAGATGCCCTTCTCACCACGCTCTTGACTAAGTTGCTACGTGATGACATGTGACCCCAACACTCAACTGCTCTTTGTTCCTTTCACTTTGTAAAAGCACCAACAAGTTGCTTGAAGGAATTATTTAAGCTTCATTTATGCCATGCTTTTTTCTATTTTTTTTATCATATGCTTTTTCATTTTCATTCACCAAACACTTGCTGCTACTAGAAGTAATGATATGCCATTGAGTTGAGTTAGTATCATTAAATTCGTTATTAGTGTGTTCATGATGGGCCCAAGCATCCACCATCCATTGTGGCCAAGGATATCGTTTGAGATAGCTAGATTGTATGCAACACTACCCTCAACATTCACAATAAGGACTAACAGGAGAAACAGTTGTTAGGTCGGATAGCTAAACAAATATTTTTCTTGGAAAAAACATGGCTTAAAATACAACCTTGGGACCCTGCCAAATCAAACCATCTTTTGGTGTGCAAGTTATATGTGCACCCCAGGAACACGTGGTGCGTGTTTCGAGGTCCCGACTGAGCACCACGTGGCACTCAGGCGGGTGTACGCCGTGTACCCGCCTGCGGGATGTACGATGTGCCCGTACACCCGATTGAGCGCCACGCGGCGCTCAGTCAGGACCTCGAAACACACACCGCATGTTCGGGAGTGCACACGCAACACCCTCTCCCATCTTTTGACATGAGCAACTTAGTCCTACCAATGCGGGTAGTCCGTATGGCCAGTGGGGTGGTTGTGAGTGCTGAAATGAAGGCATTAGAACAAACCCCAGAGGCGGGTCATATAAGGCAGAGTGGTTGTGGGACCCGACTGATGCAGATCTAAAATTTAAAGATTGATCCGGAACCATTGCCCTAAGTACATGATGTTGACCCTACTCTAGGTGACTCAGATCCAAGTCCATAACACCCAATACTTGAAGAAGATCCATATAGTGTTGCTCCAAATCTAGGCACAAAGCTCCATCCAGCTATGGGACCCATCATCAGGTTGTCACATCATCATAGGCACCAAATAGACCAAGTAGGATTCATTCCAAGGGTGCCAACTCATCATGGCATTGAAGGTTCAAGTGGGACTCACAGGTGGGGCCGCCCCTCTTGGTCTAAGCAATGAAGTCTGTGGGGCCCAAATGGGAGACAACTTTCCCTATTTCTATAGAGTGGAAAAAAGTTTGGGCTAGTTTATGAAGGCCCTAAAAGTAGAAGAGGGAGGTTTGGCTAAGTATGGCCAAGTCAAGGAAGTGTTTACTTGGAATAGACTTAGGCCAAGTAGGTGTTACCTAATTCTAGTGAAGGCTTACCTCTATTTAGATTTTATTTAATATGAATCTTGTAACTTGTGAGGGTTCTAAATACCCCTCATTGGCTTTTATATATATAGGCCTTGCAATCCTTCATTTGAGAGCATGTTAAATGATATGAAAAACGTGAATATTGATCCCTCTCTCTAGCTCACGCCTCTCTAAGGGTGTCTCTCCCTCTCCCTAGTTTTCTTTCTTTCTCTTAGCTCGATTCTTTCTCTTCCTCTTATGGGTCCCTACCCGCTAGACTTCTCTCTCTCTCTAAAGGCTTATCCCTCCCAAGTGGGTGAGTTGATCCCTAGTGGATTTGTTCTTCCAAGTAAACCAAGTGTGATGTTGTGGAGAAGCGTATGGTCGGTTTCAAAACCAACCTCCAAAGCCTTGTTAGCTTGTTGCAATTAGTCCAGAAGGAAGTCCAGTCTGTGCGGTTGCAAATCTGACCCATTATCAAAGGGTGAGGGTATGCTCGAAGAACGTGTGAAGTTTTTGACATGCGAATCAGCCATGTTGGTGCAAAGTGTCGACCAAACCAGAGCAAGTGGTCTTGCCATCATCCCCGTGGTCAACCTAGTTCCCAAAGGATTATTGAAGGAGATGCAAGCGGACTCACAAGAGCAACAAAATGGTGTTCTACTTTGACAAGTAGAAAAAACTCTTGTCTGTCTCTCGAACTTGCATGATGAGTTATATGATGTAAAAAGGTGATCTATAAACTACAAGAATTCTCCTAGGATTAGTTTAGAATGCGCCTTAAAATGCCCCAATGACTAAAGCTAGTATAAAACCCAAGATTTTTCTTTGGCAATTAAAATGAATAAATGATGAAATTTATCTGCATCTATGATATGAGTGAAATTTCTTAGTTTTCTTGAAATTCTTGAATTTCTTGATTTTCTTAATTTCTTAATTTCAAATTATTGTGAAATTAAGTCTCAAGTTATGAAGAACATCATAAGAATAATTGTAAAATTTAAAATATGTGGGCTAAACAAGAAAGTAAATGATTTAAATATATTTAGATTATGGATATTGGATTTAGATTTAAATCCTAGCATTCGGTTTCAATATGGATTTGGACCTTAAATTAAGTAGTGGATTTAACTAATGATATTTGGATCCAACTCAATTAGGTTTGATAAAATCCATGACATTTGGATGTAATTAGGGATGGATTAGATTGGATATAACTTAAGATATTTGGATATAATCTCACTGGATTGAACCCATACGGTTGAATGCTCTAAACAATGTCATTATTATTTCAATAAAAATTTTGATCGATCAGTGGCTCGCCTATCAGATCAAAGTTGACCTTGATGTTCCTCATTTTGAGGGCATCAAAATTGATTATCTACACTTCCAAATTGATGTTGATTTGAGCATTTTATTATCGATCGAGGTTCATGCCTAATTATAGGTCAAAATTCAACATTTTTTAGCATCGACTAAATTTTCTTGTTGATTTGATTGCATACATTTAAATCCAAGACCACCACAATAATTTACATTTCAAGGCTATCAAATCAACTATTTAAACATCAAATTATGTTGAGTCTTTGGGTCTTTAGGCTTCTTAGAAGGTTACCGTGTCACTGCAACCCAAGCTAGGATAAAAAGTCTCCTACTTATCTTCTCTAGCTTAATTAATTTTGAAATATAATGATTTAAGACCCATAACTTGTTTACTTGTTTTATTAATAAAAAAATTAATAGATATTAACCTCTTATATTAAAGATTGAACTCTTGTCTAAGCTCAGCTATAAATAGAGGCCCTCATGAGGAGGATTAACAAGATTAGTTCTTTCTCCCTCTCCCATTCTCATTAAAATTCTCTGATGTCTCTTTCTCTTTTCCATCTTATTATTCCCTCTTCCGTCTTCTTGGAGCTTTTCCAGTAGCCATTGATGATCCTTCAAGGTTTTAAGGCGGGAGACGAAGGTCATTCTTCATTTGAGAACCCAATTTCCTTCGGTTTAGCGGATCTATCGATTTTTCAAGTAAGATTTATATAGTAGATACTTTGTACATACATCGAGCATGCATATATGTATAATATATTATTTTAGATGTGTATTTACATGATTAGATCAGTTATAAACATTTTTATTTATGAAGAAATTTCTATTTAGATTTGCAAAGCACGAATCATGGGTTTTTCATCAAAACATTTTTTAAAGGTATGTCTAAATAGGGTTTCTTCATTGATTCAGGTTAGATTCAGCCATAACGTGATTTTTTTTTGTGATATTTATAAGTTAACCCTTATTAGATCTAGTTAAATCTAAAATACTGAGATTTCAAAGGTTTTATGGTCTCAAGAAGAATTTTAGCAAAAACATTTTCTGAGAAACCTTAGTTTAAGATGATTGATATATTATTCTTGACCAATTTTGGAAATAATTTTGTATCTCTTAGAATATCAGTCCAAAAAATCTAAATAGAAATATTGGGTTAATCTACACATCTTAAGCTTAATTTTAGAATCTTGTTTTACCTAGTTTGGATTCGTATTGGGGAAGAAATGTCTATCCTCTAGTTTCAGGCTTTAGTTACAAGATTGTTTTAACCTATCCTTTTGAAATGTATGAAAACACAAGCAAAATCACTCTGAATATTTTATAAGAAATTTAGATGAAGTTCAACATATGATAAAAGACTGTAAAACGGGTTCTATCAAAAACATTTTCTATAAATTTCAAGAAAATCATCAATCTGATAAAAATTCTACCATTTACAGATTCAGGATTGAAACTCTGTCAGAATAGGGTTTAGTAAAAGATTTTTAATTATTTTTCTACTCATTATTTTTAAGATCTGTTTGTTGGGTTGTATTCTTGACAAGAAAGACCACCACAATAAAAATATGATGGTTTTATATGCGATCTGCAATGTTTGGTGGATTTTGTAAAAATGGGTTATTAGAGATTTGAATTTTCCTAAGAACTTATACTTGTGAATAGATAGTATAGTGTTTGGATCTTATTATTTTTTTATTTTTCTATCATATTCTGCATATTATCACTATTAAGACATCTTATTAAATCATGAACAAAGAACCAAACATAGAGAAAGAACTGAATTCGAAATTGTGCAAGTTGTAGTTGAAAGATATTGTCAAAGCTTGACTATGATACAAATTAATTGTTTTGATTGATTCCAAAGAAGAGTATTTCCATTTATATGATTGTTCTCAACATGTTTAGCTTGTTAAATAACTGAAATCATGCTTGACTTAATAGAAATTTAATGGTACGCATTTAAGAGAATCAAAACTCGATTTCTCATAAATTGATTTAGGGTTTTGGGCTTTCTTGAAATTAGATTCTTATAATTATATATGCTATTGGATTTGATTTTTTTTAAGTTATCTGCAGCATAAACAGAATTAAAATATGTGTATTTACCATGGATAAGTATAGCTACAACTGAACATAATTAAAAACATATGACCCTTTTGATTTGGGCTTACGGGGGCCTGGACTGGGAAAATCAACTTGTGTGTTTTTGGTTTTTGGTTAGTTGTAATAAACTCATTGATTTAATCTGTTATTATGGATATTTTAATCAAGTCTAATATGATTTGAAGTATTGAAAAATCAATACATTAATCAGAGTCTTGGTGATTTACTCGATAAGGGTTTATGGGAGCTCTTATCGAGAAAGTTGGGTTTCGTGACTCTAATTATGTTTTAATATTTTTCTTTAAAATTTTCATAAATTTAGTTTTGAATTATATCAAATCTGATATAAATATTTATGATAGTGATGGAGATGAGTTAGATCACGATCTATAAGTTATGGTTTTGGTGTAAGGATGTCCTATTTCAGAGAAATAGGCTCTTACACAAATTGTATTTGATATTCATGATCTAATCCATTCATGATAGTATAACTATATTTATTTTCATGATAATTTGAGCATGATCATGATCTTATTTGCAAAGAATGTGAAATCTAAATATGGACATATTTGATTGCATTGTGATTTGGCAAAACATGTTTTAGTTGTGTAGTTTCAGGCTACTCTAGCTACGGGACCTAAATAACTTGATAGTGATTTAGAATGGTGGTTCGTAGAATGATTTATATTTATGATAATAATACATGTTGATTTCTATTTATTGAAATTATGTGATACTGCATGAATAAATTATTGAATAAGATATTTACATGATTCATTGTTTATGAGAATGCATGTAATGCTTTGAGATACAATATTTATGAAATGCTTGTAGAGTGATAGAAATCTTATAGGGTTGCATGGGCATTTGGGTGCTCAATAAAATGTTGAATTAAGGTTTCAAAGAGGTCACAGTGAGATGACAATGCACTAGCTTAAATGGTAGATGCATTTACCCATGACCTAATTAATAAGATAACCCTGAACAAGATTTTGAGTATGCCTTTACTGAGGTATGCTGAACCGGAATGATCCTTAGTCTACCTTAGAGAGAGTAGGCGGTATGAAACTCTCTAGGCATTTTCTTTCTTGTTATGATGTGATGGGAAATGCCTCGACAACACCTCAGCCCAGAGAATTTAGGGGGGCCATGACTACCTCTTTTGTCCTAGGTGGAGACGTCCTTGGGTCTTCTGCAAAAGTGAGTGGTCATGATCACCATATGGTGCGAAGCCATTCCCTCAGAGAGATTCTCTCAGTGCACATCGCTACGTCTCACAGCCTGACCCTGTTCTTGAGGTGGACAACTCAGTAAGGTACTCAAGAAAAATAAAATACATAGCATAATAAACACCCGAGTAGTACAGTCTGTTTCGTAGAGGGCACAGATCCGATAGGCTTTTTGGTAATCAAGTAGAACTGAAATTACATGCTCACTTTACTTTTATGTACTTTACTTATGTTCCTATGATTATGTGGATTCATACATATGATTAAATGTCTTGATTTGAGTTATATTACAGTTATGCATGCCTAAAATTGTAATATCATGCTTGTGCATATTTTGAGAATTATGAATGCATAAACTTTACTCTTTAATCATTTATCAACATATTAAATGTTGAATTATGTATAATGTTATTGATACATGTTATATAAGCTTAGTGTGTTATATATTTGCCTTATCTGTGTAAATCTTACTGAGACTCTTCAAAGTCTCATGCTTTCAAAATAAAATATTTTTTAGGTAACATGTGATATTTGGTGTGAGTACATGATGTTGTGAGTGTGCTGTGAGAGATTGATGATTTCAAGATCTCATGGGCTATTTTTCAAACTTTAATTTGATATTTATTTGGCTATTTAATTATTTATTTTTAGACAGATGCTTAAATGGTTTGTTAATTAGTTGAATTGTTTAATATTTTAATTAATTTCTTTTATGGATGGATGATTGAAAGTGTTTTTAAATGTAATGTGTCCAAGAGGTTTAAGAAAAAATTTAGCATATTTAATTGATTTCAAATCAATAATTTTTGTTGTGTTTACTCATGTAAATAAAGATAATTAGATTTTTGTCATTTAGATGTCTTTTCTTAAACTTTGTTCTAAGGAGCTATTAAATGTCGGTGCATGCACAGGCTGACTCTTTAGAGTTGAATTCGGTTAATGCAATGCCAATGATAAAATACTTTAATTAATGATTCTTTTATGTAACGATTCAATCAAATTTCTTAATAGTGGTTCCGTATTGGATCTGGTACTAGAAGGCTAAGACACACTTGAGCTTGCACTCTAGTATTTGGTACAGTTAGAATGTATCTATTGGTAAGACCATTGCATTATTATATATTAGAAAAAGGGAAAATCAATAACATTTTATCTTTAAAAAAAAATTTACTCCTGTGTTTTGAATTGAAATTTGTCAGGTCGTTAATGTTAGAGGGGAACCAGTGGCACAAGAGATGTCATGAGAAACCTACTAAGGTCAATCTTGAAAAAAAAACATAGGAGTGTTTGGACCCCTGATATACAAAGACCCATGTATAGTGAATAAGGAATGGTCCAAAACCACCTCGGTAAAAGCACTAGTGCGAGGAACTAGGGAAGAAATATGGAAAGAACTCATTGATCAGGACTTCCAAACCCTAAAAAGTTGTTTTGAAAAAAATGAGGAAGAAGAAGAACAACTAAAACATTTTGCCTTCATAAAGAGTTCTAGTCGATCCTCTGATTGGCTGAAGGTCCGCAAACCAAGAGAGGTGAGTCTCATCATGTTTGAGAACATGTTTGCCTCTCTACACTCCCAAGGTTCCCAAAATCATCCAATCACCTTAGAGGAGTGTATGGACCAATGGACCCCCTGCAACTTTGGACACACCATAATGACCTACCATGGCTATGATGTGAACAAACAAGGCATAGGTATAGAATTCAAGAAGATCGAGGTCATGACTTAATTTAGCCTAAGATTGCACCTCCCAAGGCCTTGAGAAGGTTCATTGGACCCCTTGTGGGTGGTCAAGGAGGTGAAGTGAACAATGGAATCATTGTTTCCCCTTGGAAGCAAAGTTAGAAGGGGGCACTATCATTTGATCAGAAGGATTCAGACTCACCCTTGTGGCACTCATGCAAGCCATATGCATGACTGTTATCATCGCAAAATTTTACTTTTGCAAGTCAAACTGACCTTTGAAAGCGATTTTGAAAATAACTCACCTCAGTTTTAAAATGTGGAATAATTCCGAAGAATGGGGCTCATCTGTCGGTACGAGGTTCAACCGTTCCTGGCACCTTTACCAAGGGTAATTGAACCAAGGATCAATCTAGTGTTTTTCTTTGCTTAATTTGTCTAAACCGATGTTCTATTTCCTAAATGCACAAAAAATCAGGCATGTGCTATGAATTTCTGAAAATGCAGATTTGAAAACATGATATATGCTTCAGAGTAGCTGGAATACTTAGAGAATTTTTGGAAAATATAAAACTTTGAAAATCGTGAATCACGGTGAGAGAATATTTCTGAAGAAATGCAAGTGCTCTATGAAAATCGATTTCTGAGAAATTTCAAATAACTTTGGGAAAAACTTGATTTTCCTGAATCCAAACTTTGAAATTGAAGATGTTATGACTTAAAAAATCATGATTTAAAGTTGAGAAATACTTGAAATACCATTTGAAAGCTCAGAGTTTTGAGAAAATTAATTTCTGAGTAAGACTTAGAAAATTTTGAGAAAATCGATTTCTCTAAACTAGAATTGGAATTTGCAAATTGAATGAAATGATTGAATGTGGATTTGAAAGACATTGTTTTGAAGAATTGAAAAAATCTTTTTGTATTTTTGAGAAATGCAGTGCATTTTGAAGTTAGCCTAAGAGTGTAGGCTGAATGTGGCTAATACGAAGATCACAAATATGGGTCTCATTCGTATTCTGGCTATGGCCATAAATACGAAATCCACCGAGTTTGTCAACTCCCTAAGAGCTTGTGCGTGTACCATTCGTGTAGACCATGGTGGAATTAAAAAAAATATGCATGAATTGCAAACATAACAGTTATATATCAAAGTTCAGACTATATGCAATGCAAATCCTAATCTAAGCAGAAATTGAAATTTTTATTCCAAATTTAATTGCAATTTACATTACTAATTGAATTTAAATAAAGAAAAATAAAAGAAAGAAATACGGCCTTGAATGTCCCTGCAAAACTAGAAAAGCTTGTTAGTGAAGATATGTTGGCTTTTCTAGATTTATTCAGTAATATCTAGAAATTACTAGATTTATCTAGATATAAGCCTTTTTCCATATTTTTTCTAATATAAACATAATGAAATATGAAATAAAATTGAAGAATTAATGAAAATAAATAACTTTGAAATTCAGAATTTAAGGAAAAAGATAAAAATACCCTTGAAAACAAGACTATGGCCTTGAAATCAGGGTTTTCAAAAAATATTTTGTTAAAAACTTTGGATTTGGGGTTTAAATAATATCAAATAAATATAAAATCGAGTATGAAGCACTCTCATATGATTAGAAACATGTACAAACCCTAAAAACATGAACTTTTATAAAAAAAATAAAAAATATCACAAAAATTATGATTTTATCAGTGTTTTGAGATCTTACGCGCATCTTGTTTTGCAATTTAACTCATCCAAGCATCAAATGAGATTCAAAATTAATAAAAAATGATATATGCACACCTTATAACTCTAAAATTAAATTAAAAATAGAAATATCAAATTTTGACATAATTTTAATATGAAAATTGCATAAAACCCTAAAATTATGCTATTTTTACACGCAGACACGTACCTATTTCCGTGTCAGACCTGAATCAGGGGTCAATTCACCATGAAAATTCATAAAATTTTACAAAGACATAACAGACAGAAAAACAAAGATTCTCCTTTTTACAAATCGGAAAAATCATCTTTAGTCCGAGAGATATCATTCCGGCAATATTTGATCAATTATAATGAATATAAAATTTATCAAAACAGATGCTTCCAGTTGAAAATACAACTAAAAATAAAAGAACATATCGAAAAATTCTAAGATTTCAGCAGTGAATAGCAGACATGCAGATAAAGAACTTTTTTTTTATGAATTATTGATTAGATCTCCGGTTAGGAAGATATGATCAACACAAGTTGAATTAGGGTTTTAATAAAACATAACGAGTTCTAAAAAGTTGAATCTTACTCTCTTACAAAGTAAAAATAGCAAATAGTGATAGAAAATTATAAGAAAATTACAGTAAATAATAGACTCTAATACAAAGCTACTGCAATTTACGGATTACAAATCGGATCTCGGATGACAAAAATATATGAAATAAACATTAATATGATAAGAAAATAAAAAATACAGAGAATCCATGGTTGAAATTGATTTTATTTTTGAAAATATGGATTTATCCCATTTAACGGGTAAATCTCATATTTCATTGGTTAAGAACATAAAAAATATACCTCTAGACGATTCTAACGGATTAGAATCATGGAAATCCTCCTCGACCTGAGTTAGATCATCTTCTTGTGTCGATTTTAGGGTTCTTGATGATGAACCATGCTTAAACTCATGAAATAAGAGACGCCCATGGTGAAATCCATGGTAAAACATGAAAAAAAAACTAATAAAATAATGAAATAATATTGAGTAACTCATCTTGGGGCTGCAGCTACAATGAAGGAATGAGGAGGTGCTGGAGAGGAGAGAGAAGCCACGAAATTGAGAGAGAAAAAGAGTCTTGGGATTGACCCCTCTTTGGCTTCTATTTATAGAAATAAATTAGGTTTTCTAAAAGAGTAATAAAAAAATCCAATTCCTTTTTAATTGGGCTCTTTAGGGGAGGGGGGGGGGCAATTTTTTTAGAGGGGATTTAACCTAATCAAACCCTAATTACTAACCTATCTAAGCCCTATCAAAACCCTAAAATACCCCAAATGTGGCGTCATCCCTTGTGGGCCTCATTTGGGTTTTTGAAAACCCTAATTTTTAAAGTTTTAAAATCAAAGTTAAAAACAAAAAGTAAAAATGGAAGTTTTAAAAATAAACTTTGACTCACCTAGACATCTAACCTAAGTAGGACACTAACTAACCCTAGTCTAACCCTGACTTTTTGCAAATGTGGTGCTACCTCGAGTGAGCCCCACTTGAATTTTCAGAAAGAATTTTAAAACTTGAAAATGAGAGGTTTTTCAAAAGACATTCAAAAGTAGACTTGGAATTAAAGGTTTTGAAATGACACAGAATACTAACTGGGACAGAACTCCTCTAGATATGGCGCCAACTGAGTGGGCCCCATATCAGGATTTTGAAATATTCGAAATAAAGACTGAAAATGGCTTTTTTTTAAAAAGGGGTTAAAATTAACAGATAAAATTCACAGGTTTGAAAATAGAGTTCTAAGCGAACTAAACTCTGGACCAGAGTCCTGAACCAATTAGAACTCTGAGATTTTAGAATTTTGAAAGCCAAATAAAGAAGTTTTTGAAAGATTTCATCAGAACTGGTAAAATAAGTAAAAAAATGTAATCAGGGTTAGAGTCCTAACTCAACTGAAACTCTGAAATAGGGTCCTGAATCAACCAGGACTCTACAAAATGACCTAATTTCTGAAAAACAAATGAAAAAGAATGAAAATAAAAATAAAAACAAACTCCAAAATAGACTTCTAACTGGATTAGGACTCTGGGACAGAGTCCTAATCATATTGAAACTCTAGATTTTTTTGGTATTTTTTGAAAAACAGGTGAAAGAACTTGTGAAAATAGCAACAAGTATTGAAATCAAAACAGAGTTTCGATCCAACTGGGACTCTGGGGACAAAGTCCTAATTAGACTAGGACTCTCAGAATTTTAGATTTTTTGAGAAAACAGATGAGGGGATCTTAAAAAATAGGTGAAAACAAGGTAGAATTGAAGTCTGGTTCAGAGTCCTGATCTGATTAGGACTTTAAGGAAGAGTCCTAATTCGACTAGAACTCCGAGAATTTTTTATTTTCTAAGAAGCAAATGATGAGATTTAACCAGAACTTTTGAAAACCAGTGAAAATGAAGTGAGAAAGTGAACTCAGGATAGAGTCCTGATTCGATCAGGACTCTGGGACAGAATTTTGATTCGATCAGGACTCTGGGGTAAAATTCTAGAATTTTGAAATTCTATAAAGGTGTAGCAATTTTGAAATTTGAAAAGATAAATAAGGGGATTTTGAAAAGATTCTCTCAAAATTGAAACTAGGGTCAGAGTCCTGATCCAACTAGAACTCTTTGAATAGAGTCCTGGTTCAACTAAAACTCTAAGTTTTTGACTCATTTCGAAAGATTTTGAAAGATTTGATTGAAAATAACTAAAATAGTTGTGAAAGATAAAGTCCTAATCTGATTGAAACTTTAAAGAAGAGTCCTAATATGACTGAGATTCTTGAAAAAGAGTCCTAATCCAACTAGGACTCTGAGATTTTGGCCAAAATGAAAGATTTTAAAAGGTTTTCTCAAAAACAGGTAAAAAGGGTAGTAAAAGGTAGAGTTCTGATCTGACTAGAACTCTGGAAAAAGAGTCATGATCTAACTAGAACTCTAGAATTTTTGAGAAATTCGACAAATGAATGAATCCAGAAGCGACATCATCTAACTGGGTCTCATCTGAGGATTGAAATCAGTTGAAAATTGATTCTAAAACAAATCCAGATTGTTTTTCTGAAGAAAATGCTTTTGAAATAAGAAATGCAAAGCCCTGGGGGTTGGCCAAATAGCAAATGTTGATTTAAAACCTAGGTTTTGAAATGGATTTTGAAATAAATGTTTTAAACTCATATCTAGATAGATGCTTAGAAAAATCAGAGTACTGGATCTCGAAAATGAGATGAAATGCA
This sequence comes from Nuphar pumila, assembly GCF_984573655.1. Lineage (NCBI taxonomy): Eukaryota > Viridiplantae > Streptophyta > Magnoliopsida > Nymphaeales > Nymphaeaceae > Nuphar > Nuphar pumila. The sequence goes on along the minus strand of NC_143250.1, from coordinate 73,397,135 downwards.
AATGAAACGATGGGAAATGATGAGGAATGACATGGAATGTCATGTGAGATAAAAACCCTGAAAAAAGGATTTTGGGTATTGGACCCCAATTGACAGTTGTACCAGTTCAGAAAGTGGTAAAATTGATAAAAATGGGCAAAATGGTTTAAGAAATGATTTTTGTCTTTGTCGGGCCAGAGTGATACTGAAGATTGAGTTTTGAGCTGGATTGAACTGAAATAAACAGGATTGAGCTGGATTCTAAGGTTTCATAACTCACAAGTTCTGACAAGACACTGACTCAACTGAACTCCTGGACTGAATTGTCGAGAAATGCTGTCATTTTTAGAGAAATGGCAAAAAATGATCATTGAAGTGAAGTGAATTACGAACACGAGCTGGGTTTGAGCTAAAACAAAAGGTCAGTAATACTGAGATGAACTAAAACGGAAGCTCAAACACTAGCTCAACTGACTGGATTCAGCTCAATTTCAGCTGAATAAGCTAAAATAGGCTAAAATGGGCTCCTAGACATTTGAAAATTGATTTGAACTGAAACTGGAGCACTTGAACTTCTAGTGAGCTCAAGCTAGACTTAGGAGAATATGACTGACTGAGAATGACTGACTCAGAGACAATTGATTTGGATTTGAGTGAGAAATGAACTCATTTCTGAAAAAATGATCTCATTTTGGCAGGAATGGTAAAAAATGAACATGATCAGCTCACTGTGAGCTCAGATAAGATAGAAATGACTGACATTCTAACTGTTCTGAGTTTACAAATGAGCTTGGTTGACTCTGACTGGCATGGGTCTAGGATGACCTAGGGGTAAAATGGTAATTTCCTAAGACAGACTCAAGGTTGGACTCTTGTACTGACCTACCAGGGTTGACACTGTACGAGGGGGAGTGTCTAAGAATAGGTGAGGAAAGTTTGGGGTGTTTACAATAACTCCCTTGCTCAACATGCCCAAAATCTCCAAGGTGTTCATTACAGAAACTGATTGGTATGACATTGGAAGAAAATACTATTTAATTATAGAAGGCCACTCCATGGCTTTCATAAACCTCGCCAACTATGCCAAAGTCTCGTCGTTGAACATGAATGAATTAAATGTCTATAAGTCGGCAGATAGGGAAATAAAACCAAATTCTCGTAAGAAGCACTATGTGAGCTTTCAAACTCTCATGAAATGATGTGCCTCAACCTCACTCCAGTTACATTTGGTCGCCAAATTATCATCATACTATTTCAAGTTCTGATGTGAGAACTCCATAATCTGTGTGACCCATGCCTTACCCCGACGAACTGTGAATATAATTTTTGTAAATTTTAAATTTGGGAACAAGGCATGTGAGGGGAAATATGAGGAAAAATTACAAGAGTGGAAGAGGACTAAGGAGGAAGGTCCAAAAGCCTACTGCCATGTGTTGGGTAAAGAGGTCGTCTACATGGAAAGTGTTACGGTCCAAAATCGGCCCCAATTTATTTTAAAGTTTTTTTATTTTATTTTAGGACTTGATGTTTTGATTTTTTGTTCCAATAGAGAGGGTATAGCCACATATTGGGTTTCGACATTAGTTTTTGGTCTATTGATTTATAGAGTAGTGAGTCAGGCATATACGGGTCAAGATCTAGGAGTCATCCTTAGAACTTCTTATATAGCTCATACTGTAAAAATACTCCAGGATCCATGCTCCAAATCCAAGATGTCACCTCACGCCCTATAGGGGAAAAATTCAGCTTGCGTAGGGTCCAATATACTGATATGAAAGCTTATGTGGTTGAAGGTAGTGTGAAAAAGTCAAAAGACACATGTCTTCTTTCTATTCAACCAAGAGGGGATGATATGGGTTCCACAATAAGGATACATGACACACAAGGAGATAAACTTTCTTAATTTATGAGGATACTTGGCACATGAAGAGAGAATGAGAAGATAAAAGAAAAAGGCTAAAATAGTGGAGTTACAAAGTCAACAAGTGGGGATTACCTTATGAAAGAGAAAGGAATAAAGGAAAATGAAAGAGGGGGGTGCCCCCTAACTAGAGTTTGACAGACTCTAATGGATCAAACTTGTTTAGATTTGCTAGTTCCTGTATTTGTTGCTTAAATTAAAATGCATGATTAGTCACTTAGATTTAATTTGCTATGAAAAAATTAGATAAAGTTCATGTTTTGTATTGTTGTTTTACAAGTTTAATATAATCTATCATACTGAGACAAGTTGTGTCTGACCCCTTTGATTTTAATGTTTTTCAGGTGATGAATAGTTGTTCACATGCAAAGGCGAAAGGTTGTGACAAGGACCGAGCCTACCTTTTTTTTGCCTTCACAAGAATTTTAGACTTTGATTTTATTTTAAATTCAATTCAAGGACAATTCTAATAAATTTTGGATATTATGAACATTTAATTTTATTTTATGCATGGTTAATTAGTTGTTAAATTCTGAATTCCACAATTATATGTTTACAAGTGTTCATATGAAGTAGCACACCAAATTTTTAACCCGATTTGTTTTTTCGTTGTATTTGTTAAAGTATTTAAAAAAAATCCACCATTTTTTGGCTTATAAAAATTGAGGTATTACAGTAATTCTCGGACCAAAACTATTTTTTATATCAACCTACACAGGTGTAGAATTTGGTTTCCAGAATAAGCAGTGATTCAACACCATTCCCTAAAGCTTATCAATTTTTTTATTTTTCTAAAAATGACCTTATATGTTAGCTTTCAAAAGAATCTACTCTTACTGCAAAACTCCATGACCATAATTTTAAAACTATGTTGGATTGGGCCCTTATCAAGGGACTACATATGTCTTGCTTTTCTGTAGTCAACAAAATTTTACCAACTTTGATGAAATTTGACAATCATAGGCAAGATTTATGATTTTTTAAATATTTTTCATGGACTCTATCATATGTTTAGCACAACATATAAAATTCAACCAAAAAATCCATACAACTGAATTACTGGATTTTTTGTGGCAATGTCTACTGGATCTTGCTCTACACACAAGCCATAATGTATGATGCATTTTGCAATAGCCATATACCTCAGATCTGTGGCACCACTGAGCCCAACTTTATTTTTTTAGGGTCCTCCTAAGTGTTTAGAAACCCCACAAGAAAGGATCTTGTTAGACTCTTTATAGTTTAGGCATTACAATTTGTTTATCTACCTTAGTCGGTTAGAAAAATTGCAAACAAGTAGACAAATTTCCAGATTTCATACTCTACATGAAGACATGCACAAACACATCTATCATAGATTTCTAAGCATGATACACACATAATCAATCATGATGCTATAACTTGGAAAAGAAATCAGTGCATGCATTTAGATCATAGTTCAATACACATTTTTGCTAAGATCTTAGAACTACATTTTTGAAAAAAAATATTTTTTATTCACAAACATGGGATTTAATAAAACCAATTTTTTAGATCTATTAAACCCTCAAACACAATATTTTTAGCATCATTCATACATCCAAACAAGCAAACAAAACAGTATAAACACACATCAAAACCATTTTACATTAAACCAATTGAGACCATAATTTTTTAAAACTGTTTTTTGTTAAAACCTAAAACGAATATGGTTTTTGAAGAAATTGTATTTTTAAAAGCACCTTGCATAAGGTATGTCAAATCAAGACATTTAAAACCTCCCTCAAGCTGGTTCTATGACTAATCCAATCAAGGATAGCTATAATACCCACAAATGTATACTCTATGCACCCGAAACCTCTTTTCAAGCCTATACGATAGAGGTAACTATCTCATAAACGTTCTTGATTATACATAGGCTTTATCCTTCTGTTGTAGCACCTCCAAGAATCTTAAATGGTTGCTAGAAGGACTAGGCCAGATGTGGAAGAAGAGAGAGAGAAGAGAATTTTGGGAAGATTTGAGGGAAAGAGAGAGATTCGCCCCTTTAATTGAAACTTGGGTCCAGCTAAGGCAAGACCATGGGCTTGCCTTAGCAGCCCATTTACTATAGGAAAGAGGTTAGGTCTTCTCCCCCATCCCCTCTCTTTCTGGACCTTTTCTCTTTCTAAAAAACTTCAAAACTTGTTATAAAAATTTCATAGTTTCCTTTTTTTCTCTTTCTTCTTTTCTTTTTCTTTTGTTTCTTATATTTTCTTTCTTTCTTTCTTTAATTTTCAGGTAGGTAGGACATCCCATATGGGTCCCCTTCTTGCCTTGATTACTAATTCAAATCCAATTTGGACTCAAGGCTTCCTTATAGAAGACTTGATTCCAAATTGGTATGTTTTGACTTTTCTTACCTTACTTTTTAATTTGTAATTTCAAGTAGATTTAATTTTATGAAACCAAATTCCAGCCAAGAGGTGTGGGCCCACCTAGGGGGATGTCCCACCCTCTTGTGTTGCCTAACCATAGTAAATAAATTAATATGCTTTATTAATTTTAATTAATTCATTAGTTTCTAATTTGAATCTTTGATCCATTTTAGGTTTTGGATTTTATACCTAATTTTTCAAGCACACATACAAAATACAAATTTACTCAAAATTAAATTTGAACCCAGATTCATGCTAAATTCCATTTAAATTTCAATTTACACAAAATTAACTATAAGTTAAATTCAAATTCCAATTCCATTTTAACTTTAGTTAAAATTCTAATTCAATTATGATTTAATTTTGAATTAATATAAACAATTAATTCTAGCTCACAAGCATATTTAAATAAATTAAATCCCTAATTAAGACATAAAATTTATTTTTATTTATTTAAATAATTGCCAAAAAAATTACGGGTATTATAGCTTGCAAGCTAACTCCCTAGAACTTAGTTTAGTAGAACAATGCCTTTCGGATTTGTCTTTGATGGTCTTATCTTGAATTCTATTATAAGGGGCTATTAAATGTTGGTACTTGCGTAGGCTAACTCTTTAGAGCTTGATTAGAATAAGGCAATGTCTTAGACAAAACCTTGCGTTAAATGGTGCATTAAAAAAAAATCTAAATTTTGAGTTATAATTTTGAGGTGTTACACAAAACTTGTGAATTTTCTCTAAATTTGTGAATTTTCAACTAAATAATCAAATTTTTTATGCAAATTCTCATCCATAAATGCGAGTTTTTTTAAAAATAAGCGAATTTCCTTCTTATGTGTGGAATTTTGAAAAAGGATAAAAAATTCACACATGTACAAAATATGCGAATTTCCTCTAAATTTATGAATTTCTAACTAAATATGTAATTTTTCTATACAAATTTGAATGTATATATGCGATTTTTCTTCAAAATATATGAATTTCCTATTACATGCAAAATTTTATCAAATATGTGATATTTTTGCTTTAAATTTCACTGTTATAAAATAAATCTTCTTGTTTAACAATTTAACAATACATACAAATAGGACTTTTGAAATTTACAACTAAAATTCTTCTATAAACATCACTTTGAAAAAAGATACACCATTCATCATACACTTTATACAATTTTAACCATCTTTTTGCCCCCCCCCCCTCAACCCCCAACCCTCTCTTCCTCCCTCTCAACCTAAGTATTGCATGTACATTATGACAAATATTTCACAATCATACCTATAACAATTATATACCAAGTCAAGAATAACGAATTGAGTTAAGAAACATGTGCAAAGTAATTACGAGTTTGTTTGCTTAAGTATATCATGTACAATAGTGGTCATCCAATCAGTGTAAACATTGTAGCCAAACCACTATACAAAGAAATAAACCTGCAATACAATATTTAACCTAATGAGTACATTAGAAAAATAAACACATTATTGAATAAGTAATGTTATTGTACTATATCTTTAACGTTATTGTGCATACTTTTATGAGTCTTTTTTCTTGTTCCAGCAAACCTGATCACATATCCTATATTTGTATGGTACCACATCCTTATATTTTGTTTATGCCACCCTAGTTTACATCATACTTTTGGTGGATACACAGAAATAAGGGTCAAAGGAGTGACATATGAGACATTATTAAACAACTTGTCACAGTAATCCTTTAGTGCCTTGCCCTCGTTCAAAATACATGACATCATATACCATCAAAACATAGTTCACACATGAGAATACAATAAAATTAAAATAAAAAAAATTTAAGATGAAAAATAATTTATCTATTGACTTTGATGGAATCCTAACCTTGTAAATCCTTAAAGTCATGTTTAATACACTGGATGAACGTCGTGCTACACAATGTACATGTGTCAATACTCACTAGTCACCCCCCCTGGATGCCATTTGTGCACCCCATGCTGATGCATTATGACATATTGTGCAGGACATTGTTTGTCCCATCTCGAACTGTGCACGATACACATATCAAGCGCGTGATGCATGCTGCAGGGGCCATTTTGTCCCTGTAGCAGTGTGCGTGCTCCAAATCGAACGCTACCTAAATGTAGTACAAGGATTGAAATATACCATATAAAATTCAAAGTTGGTACATGTTAATCCATAAAATTACAATGAAGTAGTGTTTTTCAATTTTCAAGTCACAATACAAGGACCCATATTTTCCGATATGATGAATGTTGACATGAGGTCTCTATTTGATAGTTTTCAAAAAAAGTTTTATTCATATTTAGAATTTTAAAAATGTATAACTTATATTTAAAATTAAGGGCAAAAGGTTTTTAAAAGTGTAAACCCATTTCGAGTTGTGAGTCAAAGTATTGAATTTGTCATGCAATTAAGTGTGGTGTGTGGAGATTTCATAAGCAAAGTTAGCATTTTCATGATGTAATATGAGTTCCATGGGCATAAAAAAGTTATAATATGAAGTTATTATGTGGGTTACCTATGCACTTAATGTGCAACTCTCAAGTCACGTAGCGGGACATGTGTAAGTGTATAACTACTGAGATGACATTTGAAAAGTCACGAGGGTGGTTATATAAATTACCAGTTATGAGCAAGTAGGGATAGAGTCGTGCATATCATTAGTAGTCATTAGTAAGTAATTAAGTTAAAATTTTATAGTTAAAGATGTAGCCCATGAAAGAGGAAAGTTGTCGTTTTGTGCATGAGAAGTAGGGGTGGCAATCGGGTCGGGTTGGCGGGTCAGCATACCTCAACCCGAACCCAACCCATTTATTAAATGGGTCGGCTGTGGCAAACATGAACCCGACCCATTTATTAAACGGGTAACCCGACATGACCCGCCAACCCGTTTAATAAAGGGGTTGGGTCGGGTAAACGGGTTGGCGAGTTAGCGGGTCAAGTTGACGGGTCGGGTTGGCAGGTTGGCGGGTTGACCTGCCTGCCTAACCCGTTTATTAAACGGGTCAGCCGAGTTAGTGGGTTGGCATACCCCTAACACGAACCCGACCCATTTAATAAACGGGTTAGGCGGGTCGATCCGTTTATTAAACAGGTTCATTCTTGCCAAACCCGAACCCGCTTAAGAGGCGGGTTGGCGGGTGGTGTCAGGTTTTGCCACCCCTAATGAGAAGTATGTATAAAGGCCCCCCCCCCCCCCCCCCCAACTCTATGGTCCTCTTTGTAAACTCTATGATCCTTTCTGTAAACTGAACGTCAATGGCATGGCAGCTAAGTATGCCAATATGGAATCCACAGCTACAACTCTCATGGTTTTGGAAAAATCCATGTGCATGTTTGGGGCCATTGGTATAACTCTCAAGGGATTTACCACTTTCAACCTATGTCACAGTGACACGCCGAAACCATTAGTGACACGCTCAAACAAGAAGTCCGACATGTTTTGGCGCACAATTTGTTGGTGTTTGGGTCGGATACCCAACCGACCTGAATCCATTTCCTCGGGTTTGGTAAAGCATTTTGCATCCCAAATATATATCGGGTCCGGTTTCAGGATATCCATCGGATTCTCTCTTGGATTCGGTTTAACAAGGAAACCCGATAAGAGGCTTGTATGTTTAAAAACTCTGTGGTCAGTACTTTAAGGCTAAAGCTATTTTAAAAAAAATACCCCTTTGGTAAATCAAAGGTTGGCCCCTAAATGATTTTTTACCAAATTTATCAAATAAACCTGTCAATTACACTTGAGAAGTCTAAATAGCGACCGCCCATCCAAACATGTATATAATGAACCATATAAAACCTTTTGATCCCTAAGTTACTTGGAATTGACATTTAGCGACGACACTTCTTTTCCTTCTAGGTTTATGTTGCTTTACCAAGGTTTCAAAAAAGCTACTTAGGAGGCAACGAGTTAACCTACTTATGCTTTGCTGGTGGGAATTGGGAGCATAGTGACAAATATCTCGAGATTTATGAAATGCGATAATATCGTGAGAAATTGCCTGAAAGTTTAAAATGACAATTTCTTGTGAGATTTTCAAAATATCGTGAGATTTATGAAAAAAATACCACAATTTAAACACGATATTTGTGTTTTAAATGATTATTTATCATGAAAAAACCGTGTATTTTTTTAATAATTTTTATTAATATTTTTTTTTATAAAAATTATTTTTTATATTTTTTAATTTATTTTTTATTGCCAACATTTTGCCAAAAAAATGTGAGATTTATGAAAAAATTTCAATTTCTTGAGAATCTTTGAAAAACCAGCTCATCATGCCTATGAGAAAAATAATAATGACAATAATAAAGGCCCCAATGTCTGCAGTCCATATCAATTTTCTCAGAAAATACATTCTGGTTTTGTTGTACGAATGGAAACGAGTTAGATGCAGGCATTACCTGATCCAACATAGTAAGATGTAATCTACTAATCGGTTTCTAAGTCGGATAACAGGCACAAATGGTAAAAGAGCCCTACACCAACTATTTACCCATGTACCAGGTGCAATTGTGAATGTAGTAAGGTTTTCAGATGGTAAAAAAAGAAAAAATAAATCCGATTTGGATTCTTTTTATTTATTTTGCATTCGTTTGTAAAAGAAATAAATAACCAGATCCGACCCCTTTAAATAATTGGATCTGGTAAGGCTTCAGTAAGTTGGATCTCCGAGGATCCCTGAAAACGAGTCAATTCCATGATAAAACGAGAAAAACTGTTTAGCATCCAATATCCACTGATCCAGTCAATTTGTGATGAGAGGAGAGACATTTGTTTCATGCCTTTTCCTATGAAAGAGGCTCTTTTTCCTAGGAAATAGGTCTTTTCCTATAAAAAGTGAAACAAAAGAAATATATTTTGAGACTCATATAATAAATAAATAAAAACATCCTTTTTTTTTGGTAAAAATAGGTTGCTACTCTCAATCACTTTCCTTTCAAAGAACAAAAAAAATCGTACATGTTTTTGTGAGACCGAGTCAGAGGGCGCCAGCACCCACGGAAAGCTCGAAGGGTATAATGGCATCACCATAAATTCTAACATATCAAGGGGGTGATTTCCTACGATCGCCGCGTTTGCAATCATCTTCTTGCTTGTTATGAATCCAAAATTCACAGAAGCCAAACTCTCTGGCCCCTCTTCTGCTTCTCTCGCCTCCCGATTTCAACCGCGTCGACGCGTCATAATAAATGAAACAAATTCAATCCAACCTTTCCGACCCCTCTAATACAAAAGAATCCGACCCCCAAATTCTTCGAATGCTTTCTTCAGATAGGTCTGCAGATTCTCCGAACAATCTCTTGATCTTGCCTACAACGGTCCCGCTTCAGTAGGAAGGAGTTGTTTCGTGCCTATCGAGTTGTCGTGAGATCAACGCTTTTCTTCTCATGAATCCTCTCAGAAATCTTACTCCCTCCAGATCCATGTCAATTGCAACTTTGATCCGGTGGTTCTTGTAGAACAGCGGCGATAGAGTTCTCTGGGAAAGGACCTTAGTTTCTGCGGATACGGAGAGGACCGCATTTTCTGCCTATAACGCGTCGAAACTCTAATTGTTTTGAATCCATGTGTCCAGCTGAACAGATCGAGTTGAATTGTTAGGTTTTTAGTGTTGATCGAGGGGTGAAATTTCGTGGAGGGTCGTTGTTGTTTTTTTTTTTTGGGGTCGGGGTAGGGGTGCAATGAAAGGTTTGATTCCGCTTCAGAGCGGGAAACTTGCTGGTGGAGGCGGTAGCGGTCGGTTGTTTACGTTCGGTCTCATTGCGTCGTGGTACGCTTCCAATATCGGTGTCCTTTTGTTGAACAAGTACCTGCTCAGCAACTATGGGTTCCGGTTTCCCATCTTCCTGACAATGTGCCACATGATGGCGTGCTCGCTGCTGAGCTACGTCGCGATCGCCTGGTTCAAGCTGGTGCCGATGCAGACCATACGGTCGCAGGTGCAGTTCATGAAGATCGCTGCCCTCAGTGCCATCTTCTGCGCGTCGGTAGTCAGTGGGAACATCTCCTTGAGGTACCTGCCCGTCTCCTTCAACCAGGCTGTCGGGGCGACCACGCCCTTCTTCACCGCGGTTTTCGCCTACGTCATGACGATGAAGCGAGAAGCTTGGTTGACGTACGCGACGTTGATTCCAGTTGTCACAGGAGTCATTATAGCGAGTGGGGTGAGTTGAGCTCCGTCCTTGGTTCTTTTCTTGGCTTTCATTGTTTTGATTTTATACGTTTTGATTTTGAATTGGTTGATTGATCTCCATTCATCATATGGCGTGTGTAAGCTGCCTATAGGATGATAGGCACCGTTATGATTTGAATGTTAATGGTGTGCCTTCTTTTTTTCTCTCGCTTGCTAAGTTGAGATCAGTGTTTAGTTTCTTTTTTGGCTTTTGGGGCTGGTGTTTTCTCTAGAGCAACTATTCCTTGTCTTTTTTTTTTCATCTGTTGTGCCATATTGAATTTGCCACTCTGTCTGATTTGTCCCTAACATCATTTCCTTCGTCACATTGTGGGGGAAAGTTGACTGTTGAAATTAGATGTTGGTGTCAGTGTCTCCTCCATGTTCGCCAAAATTTCATTGACTTGTGGCTGGGACAGAAATAAAATCATGTTTTGATTGTTAGAGTGGTTGATGTGTTTGGGTCGAGTGTCGTCTGTACAAGATATGGTATTTCTTGTCAGTGGCTTTGGCTTTCAGGATATTAACTGACCAACCTTATTGTTATTTGGCATAGGGTGAGCCAAGTTTTCATTTGTTTGGGTTCATAATGTGCATTGGTGCAACCGCTGCAAGGGCATTAAAGTCGGTGCTTCAAGGGATTCTGCTGTCTTCTGATGGGTACAGCCTTTTTCTATTATCCTTTTTAATAGGCAATGCCTTTTTCTATTGTTAGTGAACTAGTGTTCTAGAAAAAAATGAGGTTAATGTGAATCTGAGTTGGATTTCTAGATTGTTAGCCTATCTAATTTGATTTAGTCTGTAATTATGTGAATGGTTGGGACAAGGAACTAGTATCATGATTCATGACTGTGAACAACTATTCTGAATTGTAGTTTTTTCTGGAATATTTCTGTATGCTGCATCTTTTAGTTTATCATTTTGAATCTGTGAATGCTAGTGCAGATGCTTTTTTTCATTATTGGTTTGGATAGTCTTATTTAAGTTAAGAGCTATGCATCTTTCCAAGCCTTCTTACCTAATCTAACTGAAATTCATCTGCTTTTTCTTGATAGGGAAAAGCTCAATTCAATGAATCTTCTTCTCTACATGGCTCCTATTGCTGTTGTGCTTTTGCTGCCTGCCACATTATATATGGAGCCAAACGTGTTGGGCATGACCATTGCGCTTGCAAGGCATGATGTCCGAATTGTTTGGTACTTGTTATTCAATTCATCATTGGCATATTTCGTTAACTTGACGAATTTCTTGGTCACAAAACACACTAGTGCTTTGACTCTGCAGGTATGTTGTCTATTTAACACATTTTTCTGTTTTTACTTATTCAATGCACATGCTACAGAAAAAGGCACACTTATGTACTAAAATTTTATTATTTGTTATACACTGAGAATTCATTTCGCTAATGATTTTAGATAAGTGTGAATTCAGATGGTTTCATTTCTTGGATGAATAGGCTCAGCCTCAATATTACATTTTCATAAGTTCGGTGCTTCTATTTAGTCATTTTGTAGCATATGTCATCTCAAACTGAAGATTGGTACATCAACTAAATGAAAGAACTAACCGCTATGGGAAGATAAACTTACTGATAATTAAACAAGGAAATGCTACTTTTTAATGCTGAAATATGGCATTGAATCGAATCTGGTTTTGGTTCATCTTTATAATTTTGTGTTCTATGGCTTCACACTAACTACTACCTGTGTTTGTAACTTTGTATAGCCCCATTGATTGAAGTGGACTACAACATGAAGCATCACTTACAATTACTAAATTAACTTAAAGTAAGGCATGCTTTTACGCGGAAAAATAATTGTGTCTTGTCTATTTCTTTACGTATCGTGTAATTTTTTTTTCTGACTGATTTCCCTCTTAAAATTTTGGTTAGCATAATTGTTTAAAATTTTAATTGTTAACCACTATTGAAGGATGGATGGACGTGAAGAATACAGCGATCTAGCTGATATCTTGAGTTTTTATTAACCTCTCCTAAAGTTAGTTGAGGTTTTCGTAGATTTTTCTCAGAGAAATAAAAACTTTATTAATATCCCTTTAGATTTTCTTCTAGAGGGAGTGTGAACAAAGATTTTTGTGGCATTGTGTAATAGTGTACTATCAAAAGGGTAAGGCTAGCAACTAACCTGAAGTTACTACTACTACTACTCTTACTACTATTTGCTGTGCAGTCACTTTTGAAAGGTTGCCTGACTAGGGTTTGGAAGTGGGAAAAGATACAAAAGTCAAAGCAAGAAGTGAAGCATTTTAAATTTTACATGAAGTGAGAAGTGAGGAATCAGTTTAAAAGCAAAATAGGAATAGAAAAATGATGCGATATGGGATTCAAATGGGAAGTGAAATGAGAATCAATTAGGAAGCGAATAAATACTAAAAAAAACAATGACTATTCTTAAATTCATGATTTTATAGTATAAGAATTAAATTTTTCTCAAAATCTAAAAAATGATAGTAGCAATTTAGGCCTCGTTTGTTTCATGCAACTTACATCTGAAAGTGTTGTGCTGGCAATCCTGATGCAATCCTTTCCCACCATGAATGAAACAAACATCAAATCATTATGGTGGGAAAGTGCCATGCTGGCACAAGTGGGTCCCAGTTTTTCCTACCACCTACCGCTATTTATGTGTAAATCCATTCATACCCTCTCCTATGAAAAAGCTTTCACATGGGCTGAGCTGACAGGTTTTTCAGAAATCCATGCCCATTCTCATGTAAAGCCTTTCCTTTACATGAGAATGAATCAAACAAGGCCTTAGAGAAAGCACATGGGAAATGAGAAAGGAAAGGAAACATATAGACAACATGCAAAGAAGCTCCAGAGTAGCATATAGGAAGCATGTAGGGAAGCACGTGTGAATCATAGAAGTGTGGAAGAATCGAGATTCTCAACAAGTATTGGAAGGGAGGAGTATCACACTTATGTACTGTTTCAACCTGGCATATGGAAAGACACTGGAAAAATGAGATCATCCCTATGTCTTTTATTTTTATTATTTCCTTTTGGCTTGGGTAGAAAGGAATGGAAGGTGGTAGCTTTGGAACTCTAAACTGGTTGCAGTGGCAAACATTGTAATAGTTTTGGTTCTCCATGGATGATAAATCTCTGATTGAAGATTCTGACACTTCTTGGTGTCAATGTGCAAAGAGGGAGTTGCCATATGCATTCTTCACAAAGGTATCTTGGTTGCTGACTCTTAGTTAAACATTTGGCCATGAGAAAAAAGGTTCCTTATGGAGTGTTTAAGCAAGAATTATTTGTTTCCTGAGTAAATGATTAACTTTGAAAATGTTGACAGCAACTCCCATTGAATATTGGAATCTCTGTCTAGGATCCTAGTGATATGGGGCCATTTACTGAGGAAAAAATCATGTACGTCTATAGATTACCAATCTTGGGCTTTAATGGTCCATGTTTTTCTCTATTAAAGCAACATAGATATCTCATACAATAATGCAGAATTGAAAATAAGATGTTTACAAACATTTTTTGTGATCTTTAAGATGTGTACTAGTCATGCCTCACTTTGAAGATTCTTGATAGGCCATCTGTTAATCCATAAAGCAAACAAAGAATGTGGGTTTCAATTTTATATGAAGATTGGTAAGTTTACCAGAGTAGTGGCCTGTCAGTGAAAAGGGTTATTGTGGTTTCTGAAGGACAGCAACAAAAATCCTGTCACTTGAAAGCTATGTCACATGGGTGCGGGTGCGGGTGCGACACGGGTGCGGCGCAATTTCAAAAATTTTGGACACGGGGACTCGGCTATATATACAACAACAAACAACAACAACTACGCCTTCATCCCAAAACAATTGGGGTCAGCGATATGAACCAAAAAAGAAATTCATTTTGGGTCTTCCACATGAATCCTTTTCCTCCAATCATTTCTATCCAACGCCATGTCCTCGGTGAGGTTCAAAGCATTCATATCCTTTCCTATCATCTCCATCCAAGTCTTCCTAGGCCTACCCCGACCTCTTTTAACTAATATATTTTCCCATTTCTCCAACCTTCTAACTGGAGCATCATTAGGCCTTCGCCGAATATGTCCAAACCACCGTAAACGATTCTCTCGCATCTTATTTTCAATGGGTGCAACACCTACCTTCTTACGTATCTCTTCGTTCCGAATCTTATCTTTTATTGTATTTCCACACATCCATCTAAGCATCCGCATCTCAGCTACACTCATTTTTTGAATATGATGTCTCTTGGCAGCCCAACATTCCGTACCATATAGTAAAGCGGGTCTAATAGTCGTCCTATAAAACTTTCCCTTCAACCGCAATGGCATTCTACGATCGCACAGCACTCCAGTAGCACTTTTCCATTTCATCCACCCAACCTTTATCCTATGATTTACATCTCCATCAATTTCTCCATACTTTTGAATGATGGATCCCAAATATTTGAAATAATCATTCACCGGTATATCTTGCTCACCAAGCTTCACTACACTCCCATCACTACTTCGTTGCTTACTAAACCGACATTCCATATATTCAGTCTTACTCTTACTCAACTTAAAACCTCTAGCTTCCAATGTCTGTCTCCATAATTCTAACTTAGCATTAACCCCAGCTCTAGACTCATCAATCAAAACAATATCATCAGCAAACAACATACACCACGGTACATTTTCTTGAATTGATCTCGTAAGCTCATCCATCACTATCGCAAATAGGAAAGGGCTTAAAGCAGATCCTTGATGTAACCCAACCGTTATCGGAAAATTGGTTGTCACCCCTCCACAAGTGCGGACATTGGTTACTACTCCTTCATACATATCTTTAATTATACTAATGTACTTGAGAGAAACACCTTTCTTCATCATTGTCCACCAGAGAACGTCCCTAGGTACTCTATCGTATGCCTTCTCTAAATCAATAAAAACCATATGCAAATCTTTGTTCCTCTCTCTATATCTTTCAATAAGTTGTCTAAGAAGATGTATAGCTTCCATAGTTGATCTTCCAGGCATAAAACCAAATTGATTCTCCGATATCATGACAACCTTCCTCAACCTAGACTCAATCACCCTCTCCCAAAGTTTCATAGTATGACTCATGAGTTTTATACCACGATAGTTTGTGCAATCTTGTATATCACCCTTATTCTTATATAAAGGCACCAAAGTACTCTTCCTCCACTCATTAGGCATCTTATTTGTTCGCCAAATCAAGTTAAAAAGATTTGTCAACCATTCTAAACCTTTCTCTCCCAAGCATTTCCAAGCCTCGATAGGTATACCATCTGGGCCAACTGCCCTTCTTGATTTCATTTTCTTCAAAGCCTCTGCAATTTCTTTCTTTTGAATCTTGCGCATGAAGTCACGATTTATCTCATGAAAAGGAATGGAGAAGTCTCCAAGATCTTGAGCATGACTATCATTAAATAGCTTATCAAAATAATTTTTCCATCTCTCCTTAATCTCCTCATCTTTGACTAAAACCCTTTGCGTTTCATCTTTGATACATCTAACCATACCCAAATCCTTCGATTTCCTATCTCTCATCTTTGCAAGCCTATAAATATCCTTCTCGCCTTCTTTGGTATCCAACTTGTCATAAACCTCCTTATATACCTTAGCCCTCGCGTTTCGAACAACTTTTTTAGCTTCCTTCTTTGCTATCATATACTTCTCCAAATTCTCATTATCACGACTCTTACTTAGATTTCTATAACACTCTCTTTTAACCTTAATAGCTAATTTGACATCCTCGTTCCACCATGATGTATCCTTACCTAGTGGTGCACCGCCTTTAGACTCACCCAATACCTCCTTAGCTACTTTTCTCATACCACCCGCTATCTTATTCCACATTGATTCTGAATCCTCCTCGAGACACCAATCAACTTCCTTAACTACCTGCTCTACAAACATTCCTTGTTTAGCTCCTTTCAGTGCCCACCACTTAATTCTAGGATCTATCCTATGTCTATCCCTTTTGCGGCATTGTCTAATTCTAAGATCTAAAATTAAGACTCTATGTTGTGTAGCTACACTTTCTCCTGGTATAACCTTACAATCGATGCAACAACCCCTATCTCTCTTTCTAAGTAGGAAAAAATCTATCTGACTCGTATTAACCCCACTTTTAAATGTTACTAGGTGAGACTCCCTCTTCCTAAACCAAGTGTTTGCTAAGATCATATCATAGGACAAACAAAAATCTAAAATCCTTTCTCCACTTTCATTTCTTTCTCCTATACCATAGCCTCCATGGATATTCTCAAATCCATCCCTACTAATGCCTACATGTCCATTAAGGTCACCGCCGATGAAAAGCTTTTCTCCATAAGATGTCTCTTGTACTACTCCATCTAAATCTTCCCAAAATTGATGCTTAATGGAATCATCTAAACCTACTTGAGGTGCATAAACACTAATAATATTAATAATATCCGTACCTAATACTAATTTAATAAGTAAAATTCTATCACCCTTCCTACGGACCTCAACTACATTATCTATAAACTGACGACTCATAACAATCCCTACTCCATTCCTATTCCTATTTATTCCTGTATACCAAATCTTATATCCCCAAGGTTCTATCACTTTAGCTTTCTCACCTACCCATTTGGTCTCTTGAAGACATAAAATATCAATCTTTCTCCTACACATAACATCTACCAACTCTACCAACTTACCAGTTAAAGACCCTATGTTCCAAGTGGCTAACCTAATTTTATGGTCTTGGACTAACTTCTTTACCCCCACCCGTCCAACAAAGTGAGGGAACCCTTGCCTATTTGACACCACACCCGGGCGCCGGTGTGACCCGTCGCTTCTGGGCGACGACCTAGCAACCCTTGCACATTTATCACTGCCTCCGGGCCTAGAGAGTACAGCGCGTCGCTCAGTAGGGAACGCCCCAACGAAATTCTCATATTGGTTCATTTTCATAGGATATGACAGTTTTTATGCTGACTGTCACAGGCCTACCGCAACCCTCCTCCTTTATCCGGGCTATATATATATTAAAAAAAAAAAAAATATATATATATATATATATATATATATATATATATATATATAAATAAGACTCGGTCAAAGTTGTGCCCATTAGGGGACAGGTGATGAGTTGTGAAGGCATTCTGGACACTTTCTTCATACAGGAATAATTCACTTTTGGGCACTTTCTTCATACACTGTAATAATTCACTTTCTTCATACAGGAAAAAACCACAAAAACTTGAGTTGTGCCCATTCTGTACTTAAAACTTGAAAGTGTACAGGTTTTTTAGTTGTGATGGGTTTTTTTCCTTACAGCTGTAGCCCAGAAAATTTAAAAAAAAAAATTCAAATTTTTTTTTCCAAAAAATGGACCAAAATGACCCTGGGTGCGTTGACCACACCCAGGGTCGGGTTGACCGAGTCCAAGCCGCACCCGTGTCCGCACCCGTGTCGGTGCGTGTCGACGCGGGTGCGGCGACCTTGGAGCCGAGTCTGTGTGACATAGCTTGAAAGTTGAATTTAATGAAGAATCCCAAGTCTTGATATCTCTTTATAGCTCATTGGCAACGTAATACAACTGGGCACACTATCACTCTTGTCTTTTTTGGCCTTTTTTTTTGCTTTACTAGATCGACAAGCATTAGGAGTCAAGGTGGTATATATATATGTTCTGAATTTCATATTGGTTAATTTAGTCTTGAATGTTGTAACTCTCAATTTGGGGAGCTTTGGACAAATATGTTTAACTTTGGTTATTAATGCTATTATGCATTATTTGTTGATGTTAGATGATTTTGTTACTTGATTTTTAGTTGAATGCTCATATTTTATTTGTTAGATTACTTAGGTAGATCGAGCTGTTGCATTAATGTTATTGTTACATATTGTTCTCATAGCTTTTGGTTTTTATTTTAAGTTTCCTATTTGTTATTGGTTTTTGATTCATTAATAAATCATTCCTTTTATTTATTTGTGTTTTTTAAATATTTTTTAAATTTTCAATTTTTTTTAAATATGTGTTTGTGAGGCTTACACTTTATGCTTCACTCGCCTTGCTACACCTCAATGCTTTTCACAACATTGTCACACACATGTTTTGGGACATAATACGCCCCTCAAAGTGATCATTTTGTGGCTTTGGTATTGTTACGATCTTAGATTGTAACAAGAGATGAAAAAAAGATAAAAAGATGGATGGAGAAGATGAATCAAATTCTTCACTTTGAGGGTGAAGAGCCTCCGATTTTTCCTTAATTTACCCTAATTGGGTAATTGGACTCAAGTCACTCAACCCATTAAGCCACTACCCGAACCCTGTAATGAACTCAAGGTGTCTCCCACACCTCAAACAAGAGGCAAATATGAACCCACAAGGGGTGAAAACGCAATAGCCACTCAAGGGCTTATAAGAGCACTTAACACAAATAAAAACTAGTCTTTATTAATAAACACATGCACATAAAAATGCATAGAGATACAAGGGACAAGAGGTCCTATTTATAGAGTTAACATGAGAGAGAGAGAGAGGACATAAAATAGCTGTTGGGGAGCTCCCAACGGCTAGAAATCTAGCTGTTGGGGAGTTCCCAACAGCTGGAAGGCCAAGGATAAAACTGCCCTTGGCCCATATACACAAGTATGTGTATATATAAATATGTATATACACATATTCTAACACCTCCCTCAAATTCGCAGGGAGACCACCGAGAGTTTGCATAGGAGCAAGTGAAATCTTGGAGACGGAAGTGTCTTAGTGAAGAAGTTCGCTAGTTGATACTCAGATGGTACATACGGCAGGGTGATGGTCTTCTTTAGAAATTCTTCTCGAACATAATGGTAATAAGTTTCAATATGCTTTGTGCGTTCATGAAATGTATGGTTGCCTGCAATATAGACAACACTCTTGTTGTCATAGCATAATTTGGAGGGTTCAAATATATAAACTTCAAAATTTCAAGTAATTGTCTCAACCACACTAATTCATAAATCGTAGTGGCCATGACATGTTATTCGGCTTCTGCAGAGGATAGAGACACCTACTGCTTTTGTATTTCCATGATATCAAAGAATCACCTACAAAAACACAAAACCCAGTGGTTGAGCAAAATTTATTGACATCTGCCCAATCAGATGCAAAATATGCAATGACATCTAATGTGGAGGAAGATGATAAAAATAATCCATGATTAATTGTAGTTTTAACATATCTTACTATCCTACTATAGTGAGTGTTGAAATTGACTAGTAGTATGAATTGCATGTGCAATATCATGACCAAGAAGTGGCCGCCTAGGGTGATGATGCTCGGTGTCACCTCGAGGGACAGGTACAGACCCGGTTAATAAAATACAATTATTGAGACTGGTGTATTATTCGGATATGGGTCTAGGACCCGATCCATACTTATACATGTTTTCTATATGGGTCGTTTATTGTATTTGGGTCTGATTTGTATATAGGTCTGACGTTACATTCCAGACCGGACCCATATTGTATTCTCCATATATATTAATGCTAATAGGGCACGATGGGGTGTGTTGAATACCATCACCAATTGGTACCCCTTTACAACGTGTCGTCTTCTTCCTCAGCACACACATATTCTGGTGTGATTTCTCACATGGTATCGGAGCAGGACTTCATCTGATATCTATCCAAGGACATGAAGTTGATCCCGGAAGTCGTGTTTGCAGAGATCGACCTTCGAACTCCAGGTTACGGTGATTCTATTTTTTCTTTCGACCTTCTTGTTAATTCCAAATCCTCTTTTTTTTCTAATCATCTCTTCTCTTTTCTAATCATTCCTTTCTCTCTTTAGATCTTGACAGATCTAAATTTAATTTCAGATCTACGTCTTTGATTTCAGATCAGCGTCTTCTCTTTCTCGGTTTCGACCATTATTCTTCTCTCAAATCTGATTGTCCCATGAGATTTGTTTTATCGTTGGCCTTTTGAAATCTGATCCCCTCATCAGATTTATATCCCCTTCTCAGCTGGAGTCCTAATTTTCATGTCAAAAAAGGGGGAATATATATATATATATATATATATATATTATGCCTCTTTCTTACTATAAATTTGATTCATTGTTTTCCCAGTTACACCATTTTTAAATTTGTCCTTGTTGATAATTCTGGAATTGATCGCAAGTCTGATCGTATTTTGTGCATATCAGATTTATTTCCCAGTTACGACATTTTTAAATTTGTCCTTCTTGATACTTCTGGAATTGATCGCAAGTCTGATCATATTTTGTGCATATCAGATTTATTTATGTGCAGTTCTTTAACCAAAACAAAAAAAAGGGAAGAATAGTGCTCCTTTTTTTATTCTTGATTCATTTATGGATTCTCCTTCTCTTCCATCGAGCTTTCTTGGTCAACTTATATCTGAAAAACTCAACAATTCCAATTACCTAACCTGGAAGAGGCAAATTCTGTCTTTCATTAGGAGTTTGGATCTCTTTGGACACCTTGATGGATAGTTCATGCCCCACCAGAATTTGTTTTACAAAAGGAACGAGATGATAAAGGGGAGGTTTTCAACAAATTGATTCGTAATTCAGATTTTGTGGCGTGGAGAAGAAAAGATCAGGCAGGTGTGTCTTACATTACCTCTACTCTGTCCCAGGAGGTATTAGTAGCCATTCCAGATGAGTGCTCGGCCATGGAGCTATGCATAGACATACTCTCAGATCTCAGAGGCCAGAATTTTACTTTTGAAAAGGGAGTTCCAACTTCTGAGAAAGGACTCTTTATCTGTCACAGAGTATATGAATAAAGTCAAGATTATTACATACCAGCTAGCCATGGTGGGTTGCGACATTTCAGACAAAGATAAAGTTCAGCCGACACTGAATGGACTTGGCTCTGATTATCACATGCTAGTCACGTCTCTTCTATGTCTACCTTCGTTGCCTAATTTTGAAGATCTACGAGCAAATTTGCTGTACTACGAAGTTTCCATCAGAGGCGAGGAGATGGCCTCCAATTCGACCAAGCATGATGTTTTGGTCATAGATTTTATGCTAGGTAGGGGGCGTGGAGGTTTCCAAGGAGGACGTGGACATGGACAAAATGGCCAAGGGGGCCGTGGACTACTGCTCACCCCTAATATACAACATCATTACCTTTCAGGAAACCAGAGTTTTAGGAATATACCCACTTGTTTTCAATCCAAGAAAAGAGGGCATATTAAGGCGAATTGTTGGTTCAATCCGCAGAACAAAGGAAAATTTAATGGTGCTGGGACTTTTGCACGAGGAAAGACAGGAGAAGGACCTAAGGATGACGAAAAGGATAATGTGAAGAATCTCCTAATAACTGCACTTTCAGGACTGAGCTTTAAACAAAATGAGCAAGGAACTTGGTATATTGATTCTGGAGCTGCCGCACATGTGACAGGTGTTTTTAGTAAGATTTTGAAACATGTTCCTTATCGTGGGAAATACAGTATTAAAACTGGCGATGGTGCTCTCCATCCTATCTCTCATGCTGGAAATGTTCTCCTCCCATTCCTTGATTTTATCTGATGTTTACCATTCTCTTAGTATTGTTAAAAATATTGTTTTCATTTCTAAACTTGTGGATGATACTAATTCTTCTGTCGAATTTACTCATTCTGTATGTGTCAAGGATCTTCTCACGAAGAGGACGCTCGTTGAAGGAGAACGACAGAGAAATATGTATGTCCTCAAGGAAGCCTCTTCTATTCGTGATGATTCCTCCAACACATCAAACACTCAGCCAACTTTGCCATTATTGTCTAAAAATGTTTTGTCTTTCTCAGTGTAATAAGTCAAAAATTTGGCATTATCGTTTAGCTCATTGTAATCGTTTCTTTGATCAAAAACTTGTTTTAAAAGGACTTGTCCTGACGTCCAGTTTGAGTCTTGAATCCGATGTGTCACTTTGTTCTAGTTGCCAATTATGTAAGAGCCATGTTATCCCTTTTAATTTAATAAATCAAAGAGCTTCCCGTCCCTTTGAAATTATTTATTCTGATGTTTGGGGACCTGCTCCTCAATCTTCTTTATCTGGAAGTCGTTATTATGTTACCTTAATCGATAGCTATTCCAGATATACCTGGATCCATTTTATGAAACATAAGTCTGAGGTGTTTAAGTTGTTCCGCTCATTCCATGCTCTAGTTTGTAATCAATTTTCGTCTACAATTCACCATTTTCAATGTGATGGTGGGGGAGAGTACTTATCAAAAGAATTCACTGAATTTCTCCAAGATAACAAAATAAGTCGTCGTATATCTTGTCCACACACACCTTAACAAAATAGTGTAGCGGAAAGAAAACATCGTCATATTGTGGAAAGTGCACTCAACATGCTACACGATAGGCATATTCCTCTTAATTTATGGACGGAAGCCTTTCATTCTGCTGCGTATATTATAAATCACTTGCCAATGAAGCTCCTAGAAAATCAATCGCCCTATTTTACGTTATTTGGAGTTTACCCTGATTACAATGAATTACGGGTGTTTGGCTGTGTGTGTTATGTTCATATTGACAGTTCTCAGCGTAACAAGTTTCAGGATAAAGCGTGCAAATGCAAATTTGTGGGATATGTTTGTTAAAATATATCAATAAATACATATATGTGTGTGTGTATTACACCATAATACCCGATAGGGGTATTATGGTCATTTCACACAGTACTCGATAGGGGTACTTGTTTTTTTCCTTTTTTTATTTTTGTATTTACTTTATTTTTTGTTTTTCTTTATTTTATTTTTTAAGCCACATAAAGGGGCCCCGCCATAGAACCGTTGGGGAATCCCAATGACTCTATGGGAGCCCCCTTTTGGCGCACCTTTTGAGGCCCTTGTGGAATCCCTTCCTCTCTTTTCTTCTTGTATAAATAGGGGTGAACCCCTTTGTATTGATGCATGCTTGATAGCTCTCTCTCTCTTTTTCAATAAAGAGGCTTTTATATTTTTGCCTTTTTCAAGGCTTGTGTATGTGTTGTCCCTTAGTGGACTTGGTTATTGTCTCTTTTGGTTGTCCATTGTAGGACATTACAAGTGCTTATAGCACTCTTTATATTTCCGCATATCTCATTACATGGTATCAAAGCCATCAAATTCTTCCAAGGTGAAATCTTGTCTCTCTCTTCACTTCTTTTACATATTCTCTTATTGAAGCAATGGAGACCAAGATCGACCTATCATTCAAGCTCAATGGAAAAAATTACATGATGTGGGCATCCAGAATGGAAAATAATCTCAAAGGTAAAAAGCTTTGGGGTTATGTAATGGGGATCATTCCGGAACCTCAACTTAAGCTCACAAAGATGGAAGGAGGTCAAAAAAAAGCTCTTGAGGGAGATGCTCGCCTAAAAGCAATAGAAGACCATCAACGTCAAGTGGAAGATTGGGAAAACAACCATGCAAAAATCCTAGCATGGTTTATGAACAATGTTGAACTTAAGGTATGTGCTAATATTGCAAAATTTCGTCGAGCCAATGAAGCTTGTTTTTTCATGAAGGGTATGTATACCCAAAAAGATCTTGCAAGAGCCTATTTCTTGCAAGAAAAACTTAGAACTACAAAACAAGGGGATATGAGCATCCAAGATTACTATAGTGCTTTAAACCCTTTGTGGGATGAATTGGCTCTTTTAGAGCCTAAATGAGTGGCTATGGAGGATGTTGAGCTTAGACAAAAACAAATGAAACAAGATAGATTGTTTCAATTTTTATTTGGGCTTCGTCCTGAATTTGAACAAGTGAGATCCCTACTCCTTCATAGATCCACTCTTTCTCCTTTAGAGGATGCCATTGCCGAAATTACTCAAGAAGAGACTCGACATGGCATGAGTAAAAGCATGGATGAAGTTCTTGCCGTATCTAAACCCGAAAATCATGTTAAAACATACAAGCCACCTCATTTTGGAAAACAAGGGAATGGTGGAAGGAAGATGATTATATGTCATCATTGTTATGAGCCGAGACATATCAAACCCGCATGCCCAAAATTAAATGGGACTTTCAAGCCTAAGGTGGCTTCCGTTGAGAAATCCTCCACTAAAGAAGATAAAGGCAAAAACAGAGATCTCAAGGACACTCTTGGTCAAATATCCATGGCTCTCTAACAAATCTTAAAGGCTACTTCCTCCACCTCCGGTGCCGCCATTGCCTCTTCGTCGCCTCTCGGTACGTATTCTTGGATTTTAGATTTCGGAGCTTCTTTTCACATGACTTTCCATGAAAAATGCTTTAACCAACATATGTACCAATTCAAAAATATCTTGTGTTTCTACAGTCGATGGAACTTTTCTCAAAATAAATGGCATTGGAACTCTAGATCCTAAAAATTTTCAAAACTTTTTTGTTCCAAAAGTAAGAATAGTTCCTAAACTAAATCTCAACCTTTTTTCCGTTTCCCAAATTGCCGACCATGGATGTGAAATATCTTTTTCATCTCAAGGATTCTTTGTGCAGGATCTCCAGTCCGAAAAGCGGATTGGGCAAGGCCATAGAAAGGGAGATCTTTACTACATGGATCACTTGACACTCCCTACAAATTCTTTTTGTACTTATGTCCAAGACAAAAGTATTGAAACTTGGCATAAAAGACTTGGACATCCAAGTTATTCTAAAATGTATCTTTTTCCTTTTGGAAACAAGTTTTGTAAAGAAAAAGATATCAATTGCAAAAATTGCATTTTTGGAAAAATGAAGTCTACTCCATTTCCTACAAGAACCTTTATTTCAACTAGACCTTTTGAATTGGTGCATTCCGATGTGCGTGGACCATCTCCGATTCTATCTAAAGGTGGTTATTCATATTATGTGACCTTTATTGATGATTATACTAGATATGTATGAATTTATTTTCTTAACCTTAAATCGGAAGTCTTTACCTTTTTTAAAGAATTTTGTGCAAAGATTCAAAATCAATTTCAAAGTCACATATTCATTCTTAGATTCGACTCCGGAGGAGAATACCTATCAAATGAATTTCAAACATATTTAAAACAACATGGCATTTGTTATCAAAGATCATGTACAAGAACTCCACAACAAAATAGACTAGCGGAAAGAAAACATAGGCATATCTTAGAAACAACTAGATCATTACTTATTTCTAAAAATATTCTTAAAAATTTCTGGGCCGAAGCCATGTTAACCTCAACTTATTTAATCAATCGAATGTCGTCCTCAAAATTAAATAATATATCTCCTTATGAAAAACTTTTTAAAATGTTACCCGATTTCAATCGTCTTCGTATTTTTGGATGTAAATGTTGTGTTCTTTTACATAAAA
The DNA here is from genome assembly GCF_984573655.1 of Nuphar pumila. Taxonomy (NCBI): domain Eukaryota; kingdom Viridiplantae; phylum Streptophyta; class Magnoliopsida; order Nymphaeales; family Nymphaeaceae; genus Nuphar; species Nuphar pumila. The sequence goes on along the minus strand of NC_143250.1, from coordinate 73,371,404 downwards.
GAGATAAATTATCATCAAAGGCAATTGAATGTGTATTCTTGGGATATGGTGAAAATCAAAAGGGCTATAAATGTTTTAATTATAAAAATAATAAGTTATATGTCTCAAAAGATGTGACTTTTTTAGAAGATAAGAATGGATTTGAAATATTAGACAAACAAAATGAAATTGAATATATGTTTTTAAATGATCTTTTAGAAGATACAAATGATGAATCTTTAAGTCATTCGGAAATGTTAGAAAACACACATAATAGTGAAGACACACATAATATTGAAATATCACCATCTGATGGTGACAATCTACATGTTTACACCCGGCGTGAGCAAGAAAAACCTATTAGTGCTTTAAAAAAATTCTTGCGGCTTAATGAACCTCTAGAAGAAACTTCCCTTAGGCGTTCCTCTAGAGAATCAATTCCACCTAATAGGTTTGTTTCATATGAATCTCTCTCACCAAATTATAGAGCGTGTTTAATAGCGTGCCTTCTCATTATAATCAAGCAAAAAATATATCACATTGGATTGAAGCAATGAGGGTAGAACTAAATGCCTTAAAGAAGGCTAAAACTCGGGAAGTAGTTCAACTACCTCCAAATAAAAAAGCTATTGGATGTTGTTGGGTTTACAAAGTAAAGACAAAAAGTGAAGGTTCCTTAGAACGATATAAAGCAAGATTAGTAGCTAAGGGATACTCACAAGAATACAGTATTGATTATGAGGAGACCTTTGCTCCTGTTGCTCGAATGACTAGTGTTCGAACCCTAATTGTTGTGGCATCTAAGAAATGACCTATATTTCAACTAGATGTTAAAAATGTCTTTCTTAATGGTCAACTTAATGAAGAAGTATATATGGACCCTTCGCCGGGAATTACTCTTGAACAAGGTCAAACTCTTAAATTATTAAAAGCTTTATATGGTCTTAAACAAGCTCCTAAGGCTTGGTATAATAGATTTAGTGCTATCATGATTAAGATGAGATTTCGTTCTTGTTATACTGACACTGCTCTCTTTGTTAAAAGTGCAAGTAATAGTATGATTATTCTTTTACTTTATGTTGATGATATGATTATCACAGGCAATGATGAAAGTGTTATTCTTAATGTTAAAAATATGTTAAAAGATAACTTTGATATGTTTGATTTAGGTTTTCTCAGATATTTTTTGGGAATTGAAGTTGCATACTCTTCCCGAGGGTATATATTATCATAGATGAAGCTTGTTGCAGATTTATGTTCCAAATCTGGAATTTCAGATGACAAAAAGGTGGAGACTCCAGAGGTCATCAACGCTAAACTACGGTTGGAGGATGGGGTTCTACTGGATGATCCTACACCCTACAAACAATTCATTGGATCTCTCACCTATCTGACCATCACCGGGCCAGACATCGCTCACGCTGTTCACTCTGCCAGCCAATTCCAGCATGCTCCTACAACTGTGTATATGAGTGTCGTGCTTTGAATTATTCGCTATATCAAAAACACTCTAACTAAAGGGCTATTTCTATACTCACTCTGTTCATTAAATTTGCTTGCCTATACTGACGCTGACTGGGGAGGAAACCCAAATGATAGAATCTCAACTACTGGTTTCTGTGTCTTTTTAGGAGATTCGCTAATTGCTTGGAGATGCAAGAAACAACAGAAAGTCTCCTTATAATCTATCGAGGCTGAATACCGGGCTATGACAACTACTATGATGGAACTTGTGTGACTTCGAAGACTTCTTAAAGATATGAGAGTTGAAATTTTCGGTGCCTCGAAGCTTTGCTGTGATAACAAAAGTGTTATCTATATTGCCAGCAATCACACCTTCCATGAGCGGACCAAACATATAGAAATGGACTGCCACTATGTTCGTGATGAGTATCTTCGTGGGACAGTTACACTGCCATACGTCACCTCCGAATATCAGCTCATAGATTTTTTTACTAAAGCACTTCCTGCTCCTCGCTTCTTGTTTCTCCTTGGCAAACTTTCTGTCATCTCTTCGTAAAGATTGAGGGGGGTGTTAAAATATGTGTGTGTGTGTGTGTATTATACCAAAATACCCCATTATGGTCATTTCACATAGTACTCGATAGGGGTACTTGTTTTTTTCATTTATTTATTTATTTATTTTATTTTTTGTTTTTCTTTATTTTATTTTTCAAGCCACATAAAGGGGCCCCACCATAGAATCGTGGGGCCCCCAACGGTCATAATTGTGACCGTTGGGGGCTCCCAACGACTCTATAGGAGCCCCCTTTTGGCGCACCTTTTGAGTCCCTTGTGGCCTCCCTTCCTCTCTTTTCTTCTTGTATAAATAGGGGTGAACCCCTTTGTATTGATGCATGCTTGAGAGTTCTCTCTCTCTTTTTCAATAAAGAGGCTTTTATATTTTTGCCTTTCTCAAGGCTTGTGTATGTGTTGTCCCTTAGTGGACTTGGTTATTGTCTCTTTTAGTTGTCCATTGTAGGACATTACAAGTGCTTATAGCACTCTTGATACAAAGGATATCGCTGCTATGACCCCATCACTCACCGCATCCGGGTCTCGCGAGACATGTTCAATGAGACTAATACTGGAGATCTAATGAGTGCAGGTGACCGCAATAAAGAAGTTGAAGGATACCAGCCATGGCTTGCAGCTGAGCTATTTGATCATATAGGAGCACAAAGTATCTTGCCAGATCGTATGCAACCTGTTGAACATCATGAGCCACATGTACAAGCACAACGGGACGCGCCGCCCGATAGACAGATCATTACAGGGACTGTTCCGGATGTTGCCAAGTTTAAAGGGGCTATCTATACACGATGCAATAGGAACCATGATCAGAGACTTGATGTGCTACCCAGGCAGTCTGCAAGAATTCGTCATCCCATCGAAAGGTGGGTCAGCTATGATAACTTCTCCACAAAATTGCAATTGTTTATTTCTCAAATTGAAAAACAGGATGAACCTGTCACCTTTTTGCAAGCATCTCAATCAGCCAAATGGGTGAAAGCTATGAATGAGGAAATAGCAGTTTTACATGAGTGTGAGACTTGGATGGTTGTTTCCAGACCTTTAAACAAGAAGGTTGTAGGGTCTAAATGGGTCTATAAGATAAAGTACAAACCTGATGGATCCATCGAACGTCACAAGGCGAGACTAGTAACCAAGGGATTTACACAAGAATACGGGCAAGACTACGAAGAAACCTTTAGCCCTGTGATCAAAATAGGCACCATTTGATTAATTTTATCTTTGTCAGTCAATTATGGATGGCCCCTCAGTCAACTAGATGTCAAAAATGCCTTTCTTCGTAGGAACCTGAAAGAAGAGGTGTATATGGAGCAGCCCCCCCCCCCCCCCCCCCGGTTATGCAGCAAACGGTCCCAGCACGCATTTTTGCAAACTACAAAGATCACTTTATGGGTTAAAGCAGGCCTCCCGCTCATGGTTTGATAGTTTCTCCCTTGAAATTCAAGGGCATGAATTCATTCGATCTCACTTAGACCATTCTTTATTTATCTTCTGAGATCCTTAGGTAACCACTCTTCTTCTTATATACGTGGAGGACATTATCATTACTGGGAACTCGACTGATCACATAGAAATTACAAAAGTCTTACTGAGTCAGAAGTTTAAGATGAAAGATTTGTGCAATTTGCGGTATTTCTTGGGCATTGAAGTCGATAAAGTGAACGTCTCTCATTAACGCAACATAAGTATACTTTGGATCTGTTGGACAAGGCAAAAATGCAAGATTGTAAACCTCTTTCTACTCTCAGTGTGCTTAATCATAAGCTTGGCTCTCAGGATGGAGAAACATATAAAGATCCCACACAATACCGTAGTCTTGTAGGTATGCTTTAATATCTCACATTTACCAGGCCAGACATTGTATATGCAGTTAATCAAGTCTCGCAGTTTATGCATGCCCCACGCATAGAGCATATGAATGCAGTCAAGAGGATTCTTCGATACTTGAAAGGAACCCTTGGGGATGGTCTAGTTTATCATCAAACTAAAGCTAAAAGTGCACGACACCGACTAGAGGTGTATACAGATGCAGATTGGGCTGGAGACCCAGATGACAGGCATTCAATATTAGGGTATTGCGTTTTTATTGATGAAAATCTAATAGCCTGGAGCAACAAGAAACTATGAGCCGTTGCACGATCCATCCCTGAGGCTGAATATCGGTCTATGGCAGCAACCACTCTAGAGGCCACGCGGTTAAGGCATATCTTCTAACTGAATTAGGCAAGAATATTTTGCCCACTACTCTTTTATGCGACAACCAGAGTGCTATACAAATAGCTTTCAATCCTATCTATCATAGTCGCACAAAGCATATTGAGATCGATTAACACTTCATTCATTAGAAAATTGAAGACAAAGAGGTTGAACCAGCTTATATCCCAACTGCAGATCAAGTCGCTGATTTATTCACTAAGGGTATCACAAGTATAAAATTTTGGTTCTTAAAGAACAAGTTGTCCATGGTGCAGCACCATGCACAACTTGAGGGAGGGTATTGAGACTGATGTATTATTCGGATACGGGTCTGAGACCCGATCCATACTTATAGATGTTTTCTATATGGGTCGTCTATTGTATTTGGGTCTGATTTTGTATATGGGTCTGACGTTACATTTCAGACCCATCCCATATTGTATTCTCCATATATATTAATGCTAATAGGGCACAATGGGGTGTGTTGAATACCATCACCAATTGACGCCCCTTTACAATGTGTCGTCTTCTTCCTCAACACACATATTCTGGTGTGATTTCTCACAAAAATTGTGTGTGAGAATAAAACATACATTGAGATTGCCTTGAACTTCGCTTTTTGCCTGTGAAGAGTACCCATAGATGAGAAGAGGTCGGTGCATGCTTTGGTGGAACTTATGAACACTTATTCTCTTTCACAAACACACGAACGGAAGCCTCTTTATCTTCTAAAACTCCTTCAGCTTTGATACCATGTCACAAAATACAAAATCTTTTACGATAGAAGCCACTTATGGGCTGTTACAAACACTCAAAGAGTGTATATACAAAAGACCAATTATGGTTCAATAGCCAAACATACATTCACTGTTACAAGAGAGCAAAAACACTTAAAAAATAATCTCAATATATTTTAGCAATATGCTTAGAAAAGCATGTATAACAAAGAGGGGGAGACCCCTTTAAATAGACTAACATGGGCTGGTCCAACTAGCCGTTGGATCAGCCCAACAGCTATAATTTAAACTATGACAAGAGTTAGACGTGGATATATTGCGCGGAGGCATCGTTGATCCGAGAAACTTCTGCAATAAGTTAGGTAGGGCGTTAGTATAGTTCCCTATCACGAGGAAACCTTTAGATGCCTCCGTTACCTTTTGGGAGGCCTACGACCCATAGAAACTAACTGCATGAGACTGTCCCTTAGCCCGTAGGTCTTGGCACAAGGTTAGAATTTTAGCTCTTTCAGAGTGGTATCTCAGGGGAAGTTGTAGACACCTTTCCATACTTTGTATATGGAGTACTTTACTTAATTTCCTCCCCCGTCCTAGGCTTTGGCGGTATTTCTCCTCCATCCAATTCCTAAAAATTAGGTTCGTCATTCTCGAGATATCAAAAGAAAATAAAGGTGTTTTGTCTATTCTGTCCAAAAAAAGAGGGAATGCACATCAAAATTGATGATTCTTAATTCAAAATATTTTCTATCTAGATTTTGGTCCCTATCAATTATATATTTATCTTCTAGGAAATAATTAATAGTTATAACATAATCTCAATATATTTCAGCAATATGCTTAGAAAAGCATGTATAACAAAGAGGGGGGAGACCCCTTTAAATAGACTAACATGGGCTGGTCAACTTGCTCTTGGATCAGCCCAACGGCTAGAATTATAGCAGTTGGGACCAGTTCAACAGCTGTGTTACGTAAGGATAAAAAGAAAATACAAAAAGGAAAAAAACAAAAAATATAAAAGATCAGTCAGCCCCTAGAGGACTGACACCTATTACATATGCAAAATGATTGAAATACCTCTGATGAGTATTTCAGTCTACAACCAGAAACATAAAAATATAAAAGACCAGTCAGCCCCTTGACACCTATTACATATGCGAAATGACTGAAATACCCTTGATGGGTATTTCAGTCTACAACCAGAAACAGAAAAATAAAATATATATCTTTACATATATACACATCTATCATATAACTGATATATATATATATATATATATATATATATATATATATATATATATATATATATATATATATATATATATATATATATATATTATACATAACTTAACATTCCTAACACTCAAATGCACGTCATTTCACCAGCATCTGTCTCCTCCCATACATCTATGGCATGTATTAAATCAAAGATAGATTACAGGCCCAAATTTCGGAAAGACTCGTGCAACAGGTCAATCCTTTGTGTGCATAATGAAGATCTGATCCATCAGTTGGCAACTCTCATGTCTTTAGATACCCTTATCATTATAATAAAAAAAACTTAATTGTTCCTCTGGATATTTCCTGAACCTGGCATTAAAGAGAGTGGCTTTGGTTCCCTCCCTCTGTGTTCAACCATGATATGTTTTGTGCACCAAACACAAACCGTTTATTTCCTTCAACTGAACAATAAAATCCATTAATTTCTAGCAAACAGAGATTTTTGTGAAATCAGTTTCTCAAGGATGTTTGTGGTTGAAGCATGCCTCCTTCATGCTAGTAGTGTGCACATGCGTCTTTTATTGTCACCTGTATTGTTAAGGGTAATTTCTCGGTGAGGGTATTTCTCGGAGAGATTTTCAAAAGTTGATAAATCTCAAAAATATTTCTGGAATATCTCAGCAATATATAAAAAGTAAAATAAAAATTCTAAAAAATAATTAAAAATACAGAAATTAGAAAAATAAAAGAAACAGTCCCTTCTTCCCTTTCTTTTTTTCCTTTCCTTCCTTCATTTCCTTCTTCTCCCTTCCTTTCTTCTCTTCTTTCCTTTCCTTCCTTTCTTTCTTCCTTTCTTCTCTTCTTTTCTTTTCCTTTCCTTTCCTCTCCTTATTCCCCTCCCTTTCTTCTCTTCTTTCCTTTCCTTCCTTCCTTTCTTCCCTTTCTTCTTTTCCTTCCCTTCCTTCCTTCCCTTTCATCTTTTCCTTTCCTTTCCTTCCCTCATTGAAAATATCGCGATATTTTCAATATATCGGCGATATCGGTGACACTGAGTTGCACTAATTATTTGTGATAAAAGAGGAAAATGATGCTTGATACTTGTATATGAGAATGCATAGCATTAAAACATTGCCATGTTGCAAAATCCAGTAGTTCAAGAAACAGATTTCTGTTCTGTCAGGTTACTCTTCCAGAAATATTGTGACTCAGTTCATTTTGTTGTTCATGTTTTGCATCTTGAAATACCCTATGCAGGTTTTTGTTCTTGTAATTTTATGTTGCTTATCAACTTGGAAACTTGTTTATCCATTTTGCAAGATGTGTCATGTACTTCTTTGACATACATTCTCCATTGTGACAGTAAGATGTTGAAACGGTTGGACTATGAGTACCAATAGAACCATATATTTGTCTTAAGAACAGGTGGTCGATGCCCATAGATGAATAGTGCATGATCAGTAAAATCTGATCTGTTTTTCTTGTTTTTATGTTATTTGTCAGATGTTAAGTATACCTTTTTAATGGAACTTGGCCCAGCCTGAACCAACACTGTCATGACCTGGTCAAACATACCCATGGGCCCAGATTTTAGCCCTTAGCCTAATAAGACGATGCCCAGCCAAAGCCTGATAAGGTCTGGGCCAAATCCTCCCCCAACCTGCGTGGCTATAATGGGCCTGAAACAATCCTGCTTGATTTCTCCCCCCTAATTGTCTTAAATGATGTCAGGAATGAGGTGAAGATTTTAGTGCAATACCAGACTGCATTGAATCTACCGAGAGGTTGTAGACATGTAAAAGAAATTTGCCCTTGAACTATTTAACCACAAAATAATATTATCTGTTTTTTTTTTGGATAATTCAAGTGTAAACCCCTCCCATCACCGACCACACATTGGCTGGCCTTTGTTTGGTAAAACCCTTTGAGGTTCCTCCTGCCCATCAAGGAGTACACCCAGCTTCGACCTTGAGGCAATGGATGCCACCTGTGGGTTTCTAACTTGTGACATCCCGTCAATGTGGTGACATTTACAAGTTGCCCCTACCAGATGTGCAGAGCCCTTGTGGGCCAATATTATCTATTATTGGACAAAATAAAAACAGAATTCTTTCTCTTATTTTGGTTAAAAAACTCTCCTCTCTCTGGCATTATATTTTTAAAGCTTTGGTTTGAGACGGGACCTTAATGGGCTTGTCTGTTTCACAGGTGCTAGGCAATGCAAAAGGTGCAGTGGCTGTAGTGGTTTCTATCATGCTCTTCCGGAACCCTGTCTCTGTGATGGGCATGCTTGGTTATACTCTTACAGTTATTGGTGTTCTTCTTTATAGTGAAGCTAAAAAGCGGTGCAAGTGAAAAAATCCCAATGAGAAGCATCAAATTGGAACATGCTTTGCAGCAGCTTGTTGTGTGAGTGACTTCCACGCTTCAGCTTGCAAAAATGCACTACGATATTCTTTTAGTGGAAACTGGAAAAAAGGGTTTCCATCTGTAACAGTAGAGTAGTTGCTGCATAGAAAGATCCAACTGAGTTTTTTTTTCCTTTTTGTTTTTTCATGTTTGTCATTCTTGATTTATGCTTGGTTGCAAAGAGTGTCATCAATTCTTTTGAGAATTGGCCCTTCAATGGCCCTATTTATCCATTAAACTTTTGATTAATTAATGGAAGATGCTTCCTATGGAATTTTATTCTTCTTGAGAGGGATTCCTTTTAATTTCTTTACTCATGCATGAACCTTGCAAATTTTCTGTATTGAAAGACCTTGAATTTTAAAGTTATATAGTTTTCCTTAAATTCTGTTTTACGTTTCTCTCTCTGTTTATCAAAATATCAAATTTCAAAATCTTTGTTTTTGAGAACGTAGAATCTCTGGCCTGAATACATAAAAGAATTACTAGTGCTTTCAAACAAATTCAAGGGAATGCAGAATTCAGTACTCGGTCCAATGACTGGATGCCATGTCCCAACCCACCCCCTCCTAAGGTGGGGAAGTGCCGCATCCAGTCACTGGGGCTGAGTACCTTCTTTTTTTTTTATTAACTGGGGGATTGAGGCCCGCCTCCTTGCCTTTCCATTACATGATGTATCTGTCCACCTCCCAGTCTGGGGTGTACAAAATAATAACTTGGTTAACAATATATCAGGTTTCCTGCACAAAAATATACATCTGTACACACTGTTAGCAAGGTTGGGATAGTTCATGAGCAAGGGTGACCTGCCTTTCGATATTACTTTCATTCTGTTAATCCATCACTTGTTGAGCGAGGAGATGTGACACATCTACCTGTGCAACATGGCCCAATGCTTCCTCCAAAATAGCTGTTTCAGGCATCAGTTGCTCATATTGGCGATGGCTGACACCTGCATAGCACACAAAACCTGTGGACCTGTGGATGGTTAAAACAACTCTATGACCACACTTCACCTGCACTTTTAGAATATGGATATCCAGCCCAGATTGATGAGTCACCCTCCAATTCTCAGTTATACAAAATTTCATCCACGCCCTAAGACAAATCCTTTCAGTTGAGTTCTACTCCAGCTTGTGGAAGTGCCCTTGGCAGGCGTACCAGATGGCTCTCTTGCTATACCGGATGGAGGTTGCACCCGACTCATGCACAATTCGATTCCTTAGCGCCCATATCTTATTGATCACAGTTGGGAAGCCTATAAATCAGCATGTGTGAAGCCACTTAGGCATGAGCTTCTCAGTCCATGCCACCATTGGAGAGCGCCACTG